>NC_067408.1:2912027-4289527 GCF_009764475.1 Pristis pectinata | reverse complement strand
TCTTTTTCGCATCTCTGGAGCCATTAGACAGTAGCTCTGTGTCACTGTGCTGACTGATTGGCCTCCTTCACCGCGAGTTTGGATACCTTTTCAGGAGTGGAGCCCCACAGGCAGTCTGAGAGCTTCCCGCAGTTTTTCTGGCAGCTCCTGCCTCCAGACTTGTCTCCAGTTGTCTTGACTGTGTCTTGCCACTGGAACCAGTGGTGCCCAGATGGGAGAGGGAGTGAGATTGAATCCGGGCAACCTCTCCTTCACAGTAATCTAAGCTACGCACAAGTCAGGCATCAAGTCCTGTGGTGCTGGGAGAGTATCAATGCACCTTGGGATGAGGAAGGGGCTGGAAGTGGGGCCCCAAATGTTTTCTGCTCGTGTCTTTCTGCTAAATTCACCCACCTGCCCTACAACTCAACATCAAGAACTCTCCCCTCAAACATCCCGGCTAAGTTTCCCTCCCATATTGGATGTTCCCTTCCCTTTCCTCCAACCCTCAAGCTTGGAGGATATTGGTCTTCCCAGAAGGGGCAAAATCATGTTGACAAGAGAAAAAAAGGTTGTCAACTAGCAGGGAAAGGGGCTTATGGCTTGGAACACCCTTCAACCAATGACGTATGCAAGACATTTGGACAGGTCCGTGGATAGGAAAGGTTTAGAGAGATATGGGCCAAATGGGACTAGCACAGGAAGGCACCTTGGTCAGCATGGACGTGTTGGGCTGAAGGGTCTGTTTCCATGCTGTATAATTCTATGACTATGACATATTGTTCTGAATGGTAGGCTCAGTTACAATGGTGCTGTTAGTTTATATACAAACAACATGAGGCTCCATTATTCATTCACTCATCCCCAACTATCCTCGAGCAGGCTGGGGTAAGCTGCCCTTGAACTGCAGAAGTCTGTGTGGTGAAGGTGCAGGGGTAGAGGTAAATTAGTAAATTGGTTTATTATTTTCACACTTACCGAGGTTTTGCATGTCATCCGTACAGGTCATTTCATCACATCAGTGCATTGAGGTAGTACAAGGGAAAACAATAACAGAATGCAGAATAAAGTGTCACAGCTACAGAGAAAGTGCAGTGCAGGCAGACAATAAGGTGCAAGGGCCATAACGAGGTCGATTGAGAGACCAGGAGTCCACCTCATCACACATGCGACCGTTCAATGGTCTTATAACAGCGGGATAGAAGCTGTCCTTGAGCCTGGTGATATGTGCTTTCAGGCTTTTGTATCTTCTGCCCAATATGTGGGGGGGGGGGGGGGGGGCGCGAAGAAAAGAGAATATCCAGAGTAGGACGGGTCTTTTGATAACGTTGGTTGCTCTACTGAGGCAGCGAGAAGTGTAGACAGTCATAGTTATACAGCACAGAAACAGGCCCTTCAGCCCAACTCATCCATGCCAACCAAGGTGCCTAACTGAGTCCCATTTGCCCGCGTTTGGTCCATATCCCTCTAAACCTTTCCTATTTATGTACCTGTCCAAGTGCCTTTTAAACACTAATTGTACCTGCCTCTACCACTTCCTCTGGCAGCTCGATCCATATACTCACCACCCTCTGTGTGAGAAACTTGCCCCTCAGATACCCTTATAAGACTTTCCCCTCTCACCTCGAATCTATGTCCTCTAGTGTTAGACTGCCCTACCTTGGGAAAAACACTGACTATCTATCCTATCCAATCCCCTCATGATTTTATCTGCTGCTATATATTCCTGGAAAAAGGGGATAATAATTAATTGGGGAGGCATGTGGAGAGTAAATAACGTCCGGGGAAAATTCCTGACACAGCCCTTCTTCATAGCAGAGTCTTCATGTGTTCTATTCAAGGGGCAGCAACAAGTTCATCTGAAAGAGTGCTCCTCTGACAGGGCAGCACTCCCTGGACTTGGTGCTCAAGCCTCTGGAATTAGAAGGGAGCTCAAAGCTTCAAGAGGAGTTGACGCCGGTTCACCAGCAGATCCTCACACTTGAGAAATAGGGTGAGACCTCCTGATAGTGGCGGAATTAAGTAGGGAGGTTCTGGGTCTGAGCCATTGTGGTATCAATTGGGGTTAAGTGTAAGTGTGTCCAGTGGGAAAGGAGTGGCTCCTACACTGCTCTGATTCCAATCTAAAAGTCTTGTTCTTCCTTGAATCCCATTGCTTGGGAATCCAAATGTAACAAGACAAGCCTGGGAGCCAAATAGATCCTTGGGGACAGGGAGGGGGAAGTATAATCGCTGCTGCAAACACTGCATTCATTATGGTTACTAACATAATTACATAGGATTGATCCGCCAACTATTTAATGGGTAGAGAGAGAAACAAATTACTTAGTCTGGTGGATGGAGTCCACGACAGTGGTGGGTGTTCAGCAGGGATGTCCCTCACACGAAGGGTGAGGGGACCACGGAATCATTACAGCAAGGAGGAAGGCCATTCTGCCCTTTGTGTCCATTCTAGCTCTCCACCAGAGCAACCCACCAGTCCCACCCTTCCCCATAATCTTAGAAATTTATCCAGTTCGCTCTTGATGGCTCTTATGGAAGCTGCCCCCACCACGCCAGCAGGTGAAGTCAGATTCCGACCATACTGTGGGAAATAAAGGGTTTTCCTTATGGGAATTGGGAAACTTTTCCCAAAATCCTAAAAAAAATTGGGAGTGATTAATTTCAAGAACAATATTTCGTGGCACTTATTGTCCATCTCTAGAGTGTCCTTCAACTGACTTGCTCATTACGCACAGAAGGAGGCCATTCCACCCACCAGGCCCATGCTAGTTGACAGTAATCCCATCAACTTCCTTTTCATCATTTACCACTTAAGGGCAATTTACAGCGGCCAATTAACCCACCAACCCCAACACCAATGGTTGGATGTTGGGGGAAACCGGATCACCCCGGGGGGGGGGGGTGGAATCCCACGCGGTCACAGGGAGAACGTGCAAACTCCGCACCGACAGTGCTGGAGGTCAGGATCGAACTGGGGTCACTGGAGCTGAGATAGCGGCTCTGCCTGCTGTACAATAGCACTGCTAGGCTACTTATTTAAGAGTCAATCACATTGGTGATTTGGAATCACATACAGGACATCCAGCAGGTTTCCCCCTCTAAAGGGTATTAGAAGAACACTTACTGTGTCCAGTTCTGGTCGCCTCATTATGGGAAGGATGTGGAGGCGTTGGAAAGGGAGCAGAGGAGATTTACCAGGATGCTGCCTGGTTTAGAGAGTCTGCATTATGAGGAGAGACTAAAGGAACCAGGACTTTACTCTTTGGAGAGAAGGAGGATGAGAGGAGACATGATAGAGGTGTACAAAATATTAAGAGGAATAGATAGAGTGGACAGCCAGCGCCTCTTTCCCAGGGCACCAATGCTCAATACAAGAGGGCATGGCTTTAAAGTAATGGGTGGGAAGTTCAAGGGAGATATCAGAGGGAGGTTTTTTACCCAGAGAGTGGTTGGGGCGTGGAATGCACTGCCTGGGGTGGTGGTGGAGGCAGGTACATTGGGCAAATTCAAGAGATTACTAGATAAGCATATGGAGGAATTTAAAATAGAGGGATATGTGGGAGGAAGGGGTTAGATATTCTTAGGCGAGGTTTAAAGGTCAGCACAACATTGTGGGCTGAAGGGCCTGTATTGTGCTGTACTATTCTATGACTCTATGACTCTAAGGGAACAGGAATAGGCCACTCGGCCCCTCAATCCTGTCCCACCATTCAATACGACCATGGCTGATCATATTATCTGGCTTCTCTTGACAAGACAACCCTCTCATCTCAGCCTGGTGAATCTCCTTTGGACTGCTTCCAATGCCACAATATCCTTTGTTAGGCAAGGGGACCAAATGTGTGTGCGGTACTCCAGGTGTGGCCTCACCAACGCCCTGTACAATTGTAACAAACCCTCCCCTATTCCAAAACTCCAGTTCCTCTGCAATAATTTCAACATGCCGTTTACCTTCTTAATCACTTGTTGGACCTGTCTGCTAACTTTTTGTGAACCGTGCATTAGAACACAGATGCCTCTGAACTTCCTGCCTTTGCATTTTTTACCATTGAGATAATAATCCACCTTTTGATTCCTCCAAGTGCATGGTCTCAGACGTCACCACTTTATAATCCCATATGCTAGATTTCCAATCCATCTATATCCCAGTGCAGAATCACAATGTCTTCCTACCCACTTATTTTTGTATCATCAACAAACTTCCAAGTTCTTGATGATCAAGAACTGACCCCTGTGGTACTCCACATCCCTCTGGTCTGAGGAGGACCCATTTAATCTATGTGACCATCAGTTTTTAACCCACGCCAACACACTTCCAACAGTACCTCGGGCTCTTAATGTATGCAGCAGCTTCTTATGTTGCACGTTGTCAAGTTCCTTTTGGAAATCTAAATCTACTATATCTACAGATTCCCCTCGATCAACTCTCCCTGTCACATCCCCAAAAGAACAAGAGCAATTTTGTCAAACACGATTTACCTTTTGTGAAACCACGTTGACTCGATTTGATTATAAATAGCTTTCCTAAATGATCAGTTAATTCCTCTTTGATTATTGACTCTAGCATCTTGCCAACACTAGATGTTAAATTAACCAGCCTATAGTTCCCCACCTTCTGTCTCCCTAAGATAAGATAAGATCTTTATTAGTCACATGTACATCGAAACACACAGTGAAATACATCTTTTGCATAGTGATTTTGGGGGACAGCCCGCAAGTGTCGCCACGTTTCCGGCACCAACATAGCACGCCCACAACTTCCTAACCCGTACGTCTTTGGAATGTGGGAGGAAACCAGAACACCCGGAGGAAACCCACACAGATACGGGGAGAACGTACAAACTCCTTACAGACAGTGGCCGGATTTGAACCCGGGTCGCTGGCGCTGTAAAGCATTGTGCTAACCATTATGCTACCTCCCCCTTTCCAAAAGGGAGTCACATTGGCTGATTCCAAATCCGTCTTTTTCAACAGTCCAGTGGTTTTGTCATCATCATTAGAGATGATTTCTTCCAATATTAATTTTAGACCTTACAGGTGTCCTGATGGGATTGGAAATTGGGTCTTTGGATCACCAGCCCAGTAGTTTAGTTAATGCGCGAGCTCCTGGCCTGAGTGTGTCAGAAGTTATGGAGCCAGGCAAAGCGGACAGAGTGAGACTGAGTCGAAAGGCAGAGCAGCCCGAGGTTTTAAATATCAAGGCAGTGTTTCTTCCTCACAGCTCCAGAGACCCAGGTTCGATCCTGACCTCGGGCACTGTCTATGTGGAGTTTGCACGTTCTCTTTGAGACTGAGTTTCCCCCAGGTGAACATAGAATATAGAACAACACAACACAGGAACAAGCCCTTCAGCCCACAGTGTTGTGCCAAACTAATTAAACTAGTAATTAAAAGCCTACCAAATTAGTCCCTTCTGCCTACACATCCACATCCCTCCATTCTCTGCACATTCCTGTGCCTATCCAAGAGCCTCTTAAATGCCTCTATCGTATCTGCCTCCACCACCACCCCTGGCAGCGCATTCCAGGCACCCACCACTCTCTGTGTAAAAAAACTTGCCCCGAGCATCTCTTTGAACTTGCCCCCTCTCACCTTAAATGCATGTCCTCTAGTGTTAAATATTTTGATCCTGGGAAAAAGACTGACTGTCTGCCCTATCTATGCTTCTCGTAATTTTATAAACCTCTATCAGGTCTCCCCTCAGCCTCCAACGCTCCAGAAAAAATGACCCAAGTTTGTCCAACCTCTCCTTATAGCACCTGCCCTCTAATCCAGGCAGCATCCTCGTAAACTGGAGTTGAGTGCTCCCGTTTCCTCCTATATCCCAAAGACATGCAGGTTGGTGGGTTAATTGGTCACTGTAAACTGCCCTTAGTGTGTAGAATTGATGGGAATGTGGGGAGAATGGGTTACAGGGCAAGTTAATGGGAGGATGGGATTGTCCCTAATCAGATGGGCTGAATGGACTGGATCCTGACTGGTTGCATCACCGCTTGGTATGAAGGCTCCAATGCACAGGATTGCAAGAGGCTGCAGAGGCCTGTAGACTCAGCCAGCTCCATCACGGGCACAACCCCTCCCCACCATCGAGGACATCTTCAAGAGGCAGCGCCTCCAAAGGCTGCATCCGTCACTAAGGACCCTCACCACCCTCTTCTCGTTACTACCATCGGGGAGGAGGTACAGGAGCCTAAAGAACCACACTCAACGATTCAGGAACAGCCTCTTCCCCTCTGCCAGCAGATTTCTGAACGGTCCACGAACCCATGAACACTGCCTCGTTATCCCTCTTTTTGCACTATTTATTTTTTTTTGTAATTTATAGTAACTTTATGCCTTTGCACTGTACTGCTGCCACAAAACAACACATTTAATGACATATGTCAATGGTAATAAATCAGATTCTGATTTGGATTCTTTGAGGTTGGAAATGTGGTATTGGTTTATTATTGTCACGTGTACCGAGGTACAGAGAGAAAGTTTTGGTTTGTGTGCCATCCCGGCAGATCGTGCCAGAAGATATTCATTGCACGATACCAAAGCCTGAGTAAAGAGCTGGGCAAGGTTCAAGAGTGTGCTCAAAAGAAGAAAGACAGAAAGAAAGGGAAAAAGAAGAGGAACCAGAGGGCGGTAAGTACAGGGAACGAGCTGCCAGAGGAAGTGGGGTTGAGGCAGGTACATTAACAACATTTAAAAGATACTTGGGCAGGTCCATGGATAGGAAAGGTTGAGAAGGATATGGGCCAAACCTGGGCAAATGGGACTGGCTAAGATGGGCATCTTATTTGGCATGGACCAGGTGGGCCGAAGGGCCTCTTTCCTTTTTGTGTGACTCTAGGATCAGAAGGCATGGACCTGACTGGCAGTGTAGTGGAGATAGGGAAGATGAAAGGGTTGTAATGAGGAGAGTCAGTGAGAGTTAATAATTAAAAGCAGTTTTTAACCGAGTAAAATGTTTGTGTGATTTGGGCTCCATCCTAGTTAAACACTGATGGTGTTTCTAGTCCATTGCAATGCTAAAGCTCCTCACGGTCGCCTCCAGGTGAATTACAGCATTGGTTTAGTACACAGACAGACTTGACAAAGTCTGGGGAAAGAGCTCTGGATGTGTAGGAGAAGATGCAAAACGTGGTTTGCAAGAACCAAGGAATCCAAGTTAATGGGAAGAACTAAAAGCCCGAGGTTCTCTCTTACAGTAATTTATCCATGTGTGAGCTGTAAAATCATAAAAGCTGTTTCAGAGCCATCAGATGAGGAAAAACTGGTCACAAGGACCCAGCAGGGAATTCCGACGTAGTTACTCAGACGAGGGTGGGGACAGGGAAATCATTTCCATGGGCTGGTCAATGTGAAGACCAGAGATCGGCTTTAATGAGGGAGAGAGGGACAGGGGGGTAAAATGCCTGGATTCAAACAGCAGAACATTCCTGGGGGACCCCCTGTAAATGCCAACACACTCCCAGGGACCCCATGTAAATGCCAGCACACTCCTGGGGAACCCCTGTAAATGCCAGCACATTCCTTTGGACCCACTGTAAATGTCAGCACACTCCCAGGGACCCCCTGTAAATGCCAGCAGACTCCCAGGGACCCCCTGTAAATACTAGCACACTCCCGGGACCGCCTGTAAATGCCAGCAGATTCCTGGGGACCCCCTGTAAATGTCAGCACACTCCCGGCGACCCCCTGTAAATACCAGCACACTCCCGGCGACCCCCTGTAAATGCCAGCACACTCCCAGGGACCCCATGTAAATGCCAGCACACTCCCAGAGATCTCCTGTAAATGCCAGCACACTCCTACGGGACCCCCTGTTAATGCCAGCATACTCCAATGGAACCCCTGTAAATACCAGCACACTCCCAGGGACCCACTGTAAATGCCAGCACACTGCTGCGGGACCCCCTGTTAATGCCAGCATACTCCCATGGAACCCCTGTAAATGTCAGCACACTCCCGGGGACCCCCTGTAAATACCAGCACACTCCCAGGGACCCCCTGTAAATGCTCGCACACTCCCAGGGACCCCTAGATGCCAGCACACTACCAGGGATCCCCTGTAAATGCTAGCACACTCCTGCGGGAACCCCTGTTAATGCCAGCACACTCCCATGGAACCCCTATAAATGCCAGCACACTCCCGGGGACCCCCTGTAAATACCAGCACACTCCCGGGGACCCCCTGTAAATACTAGCACACTCCCAGGGACCTCATGTAAATGCCAGCACACTCCCGGGGACCCTCTGTAAATACCAGCACACTCCTGGGGACCCCCTGTAAATGCCAGCACACTCCCAGAGAACCCCTTGTAAATTTCAGCACACTCCCCGGGACCCCTGTAAATGCCAGCAGACTCCTGGGGACCCGCTGTAAGTGCCAGCACACTCCCAGGGACCCACTGTAAATACCCGCAGACTCCGAAGGACCCACTGTAAATGCCAGCACACTGCTGCGGGACCCCCTGTTAATGCCAGCATACTCCAATGGAACCCCTGTAAATGTCAGCACACTCCCGGGGACCCCCTGTAAATACCAGCACACTCCCAGGGACCCCCTGTAAATGCCAGCACACTCCCGGGGATCCCCTGTAAATGCTAGCACACTCCTGCGGGAACCCCTGTTAATGCCAGCACACTCCCATGGAATCCCTGTAAATGCCAGCACACTCCCAGGGACCCCCTGTAAATACCAGCACACTCTCGGGGAGCCCCTGTAAATGCCAGCACACTCCCAGGGAACCCCCTGTAAATGTCAGCACACTCCCCGAGACCCCCGTAAATGCCAGCAGACTCCTGGGGACCCCTATAAATGCCAGCACACTCCCGGGGACCCCCTGTAAATACTAGCACACTCCCAGGGACCTCATGTAAATGCCAGCACACTCCCGGGGATCCCCTATAAATGCCAGCACACTCCTGCGGGAACCCCTGTTAATGCCAGCATACTCCAATGGAACCCCTGTAAATGCCAGCACACTCCCAGGGACCCTCTGTAAATACCAGCACACTCCTGGGGACCCCCTGTAAATACCAGCACACTCCCAGAGAATCCCTTGTAAATTTCAGCACACTCCCCGGGACCCCTGTAAATGCCAGCAGACTCCTGGGGACCCGCTGTAAGTGCCAGCACACTCCCAGGGACCCACTGTAAATACCCGCAGACTCCGAGGGACCCACTGTAAATGCCAGCACACTCCCAGGGACCCCCTGTAAATGCCAGCACACTCCCAAGGACCCCCTGTAAATGCCAGCACACTTCTGGGGACCCCCTGTAAATGCCAGCACACTCCCGGGGACCCCCTGTAAATGCAGACACACTCCCCAGGCCCACAATACATTGTTATCCTGTTTCCATGTTGTAGATTTCCTCAAACTATCGCTGGGAGCAGCTTCTGAGAGTAGGAGGCTCCCACGGATATCCTGTCCTCAAGCACTTGGGAGTGAAGGGATTACAGAAAGGTAGCAACAGGATTAAATTGCAGGTAGATTGTACACAAGGGTGGGGTGCAATAACCTCTTAGTATTATCCATCAAGGCAGTAACACTTGACACTTAAGGGCAGGCACAGTAGTGTTGCGGTTAGCGTAACACTATTACAGCAACAGTGACCCGGATTCAATTCCCGCAGCTGTCTGTAAGGAGTTTGTACGTTCTCCCCGTGTCTGCGTGGGTTTCCTCCGGGTGCTCCGGTTTCCTCCCACATTCCAAAGACGTACGGGTTAGGAAGTTGTGGGCGTGCTATGTTGGCGCCGGAAGCGTGGCGACACTTGCGGGCTGCCCCCAGAACACTCTACGCAAAAAGATGCGTTTCACTGTGTGTTTTGACGTACATGTGACTAATAAAGAAATCTTATCTTTTCTTATCTTAACACTTACACCACCTCCAACCACTGAACGTCTTTCGAGCACTCTCCGTCAGAGGCTACAGGTGCCACAGGAGTTGGAAAATAAAATTCCTGAATTTACCAATAATATTCTACGAGTAACTCAAAGAAAGGTTTTCTAATAAGCACTGACAAAGAAACAAATAACCTCAGTGTATAACCTGACAAAAACAACAATTCATATTAAAATAACATTTGAAATGTCAGGTAAAGCGTTTTCAGAAATCTATTGAAGCTAAGCTAATTTTGCATCACTTCAGCTACAGACTAAATAAACCTTCGTTCCAAACCCCTCAGCATGGTCTCGTACCTGGCTGGTACCTGCCTGGATACAGCCAAGCAGGACTGACATCAGGAGCCATTGCTTGTTCAATCTCTCCATCACGCACACACAGTCAGCATATCACAGCTTGGTCTGAATCCACTTACGCTGGAGACTGAGAGGTTCGAGCAAGCATCAACCTAAATAAACAAAGAGCAAACGGAGGCAGGACTGCAGCCAGCCAATCAAGGGAGAAAGGACAGACATCAGCTCTGACCTAGCTCTGTGGGTGTAACCCTTTCAATTCACAATGCACAGGGACTGTGGCAGATCCACGTGTTGCTGGGCAATGCTCGACCAAATACTGACACTCCCAGGGGACCCCTGTAAATACAAACAAACTCCCAGGGACCACTGTAAATACAGATAAACTCCCAGGCACCCCTATAAATGCAAACACACTCTCCGGGGACCCCTGTAAATACTAATACACTCCCTGGGACCCCCGTAGATACTGACACACTCCCAGGGACCCCCTGTAAATACAGACAAACTCCCAGGGACCCCTGTAAATACTGACACACTCCCAGGGACCCCTTAAATACTGACACCCTCCCAGGGACCCCTGTAGATACCGACACACTACCCGGGACCCCCTGTAAACACTGACACCCCCCCCAGGGACCCCTATAAATACAAACACACTCCCCAGGGACCTCTGTAAATACTGATACACTCCCTGGGACCCCCTGTAAATACCGACACACCCCCCCCCCCCCCGTGACCCCCTGTAAATACTGACATACTTCCAGGGACCCCCCTGTAAATAATGACACACTCCACGGGACCCCCCTGTAAATACCAACATACTCCCCGGGATCCCCTGTAACTACTGACATACTCCCCGGGACCCCCTGTAAATACTGACACACTCCCAGGGACCCCCTGTAAGTAATGCCCTGGGGACCCCTGTCATTACTGATGCACTCCCCTTGGAGCCCCATCAATACTGATACTCACCTCAAGTCTCCCTGTGAACACTGAGATACTACTCAGAATGGAGCATCGGATCCTGCTACAACATTCCAGCTGGGTACTAAAGACCTGTGCTCCACCTAGCTGTGCCTCTAGACAAGTGGCTCCAGTACAGTTACACATTGGTCTCCACCTGACAACATGGAAAATTACCCGACTACATGCTGTCCACAAAATGCAGGACGATCCAATACGGCCAAAGTCCGATCAGTCTGCTGTGTAGCCGTTAGCGTAACACTATTACAGCGCCAGCGACTTGGGTTCAATTCCTGCCGCTGTCTGTAAGGAGTTTGTACGTTCTCCCCGTGACTGCGTGGGTTTCCTCCGGGTGCTCCGGTTTCCTCCCACATTCCAAAGACGTACGGGTTAGGAAGTTGTGGGAATGCTATGTTGGCGCCGAAAGCGTGGCGACACTTGCTGGCTGCCCCCAGAACATTCTACACAAAGATGCATTTCACTGTGTGTATTGATGTAAATGCGACTAATAAAGATATCTGATCTTATCTGATCTGATCGGATCTGAAAGTTGACAATGTTGTGCACACACACCTCCTCACCAATAATCTGCTCACTACTGCCAGTCTGGTTCTCACCAGGACCACTCTACCTCAGACCTTATCACCGCCTCAATCCAAACATGGACCAAAGGGCTGAATCCTAGAGGTGGGGTGAGAGTGACGACTCTTCCCGTCAAAACAACAATCAACTGAGTGAGACATCAAGGAGCCCAGTGGGCATCAAGTGGCAAGTACATCAGGCAGCTGTGGTTGTGGGACGTCAGTCACCCCGGGACGTCACTGCAGGAGGTCCTCAGGACAGCGTCCTTGGCCCAGACATCTCCAGCTGCTTCATTGGTGACCTTCCTTTTATCATAAGGTCAGAAGTGGGGATGTATGCTGATGATTGCACAATGTTCAATTCCATTGGCAACTCAGCAAGTTGCTGGTATACAGCAAGATCTAAACAACACTCAGGCACAGGCTGACAACACTTACACCACATAAGGACAAGGTAATGACCATTTCCAACAAGGGAGAGTTGAAAGTTTCCTGACTGGTTGCATCACGGTCTGGTACGGCAAATCGAATGTGCAGGAACGTAAGAAGCTGCAGAGAGTAGTGGACTCTGCCCAATACATCATGGGCACATCCCTCCCCACCATCGGTAGTATCTACAGGATGCGCTGCCTCAAGAAGGCAACATCCATCATCAAAGATCCCCACCATCCGGACCGTGCCATCTTCTCGCAGCTCCCATCGGGCAGGAGGTACAGAAGCCTGAAGTCCCACACCACCAGGTTCAGGAACAGCGACTTCCCTTGAACCATTCGGTTCTTGAACCAACCAGAACAACCCTAATCACTACAGTTTAGCAACACTGTGACCACTTTGCACTAAAAAGGATTTTGTTTTTTTTTGCTTCAATTATGTTCTTTCTTGTAAAGATTATGTATAATTTCTGCTTATGTTCTTCTTGTGAATGCTGCTTATCTGATGCTATGTGTCTGTGATGCTGCTGCAAGTTTTTCATTGCACCTGTGCACACACGTACTTGTGCACGTGACAATAAGGTCCACTTTGACTTTGTATGTTTCAACAGCAAGCTCTGCATCGACAGCGGCTCTGGCTCATTTCACAGAACAAAGGGACTGCTTCAGGACAGCACAACCTATCGTAGTATGTCATTCAGCACATCTGTAAAGCCATAGCTGCTATTTGCCTCAGCACCACTAACCCAATATCCCTCAATTCACCCAATATCCAAACACCATCTCTGTCCTGCGTACACTCAGTGACCAACCTCCATTTGTATTGATATTGGTTTATTATTGTCACTTGTACCGAGGTACAGTGAAAAACTTGTCTTGCATACCGATCGTACAGGTCAATTCATTACACAGTGCAGTTACATTGGGTTAGTTCAGAGTGCATCGAGGTAGTACAGGTAAAAACAATAACAGTACAGAGTAAAGTGTCACAGCTACAGAGAAAGTGCAGTGCGATAAGGTGCAAGGTCACAACAAGGTAGATCATGAGGTCAGAGTCCATCTCATTGTATAAGGGAACCGTTCAATAGTCTTATCACTGTGGGGTAGAAACTGTCCTTAAAGTCTGGTGGTACGTACCCTCAGGCTCCTGTATCTTCTACCCGATGGAAGAGGAGAGAAGAGAGAATGACCCTGGTGGGTGGGGTCTTTGATTATGCTGGCTGCTTCACCAAGGCAGCGAGAGGTAAAGACAGAGTCCAAGGAGGGGAGGCTGGTGTCTGTGATGCGCTGGGCTGTGTCCACAACTCTCCGCAGCCTTTTGCGGTCACGGGCAGAGCAGTTGCCGTACCGAGCCATGATGCATCCAGATAGGATGATTCCTATGGTGCATCGATAAAAGTTGGTGAGAGTCAAAGGGGACAAACCAAATTTCTTTAGCCTCCTGAGGAAGTAGAGGTGCTGGTGAGCTTTCTTGGCCATGGCATTTATTTGATTTGACCAGGACAGGCTGTTGGTGATGTTGAGAATTCCAGAGGTTCAGCCCCTTCAACAGTCCTGAATCGCTGACCCTTCACTCCGAAGTGGTGTCCCATGGTGATCGGGTAAATCATCCTTCCACTGCCCTATGGAACCTTGTTAGTATCAATTCTCTCTCTGTCCCCTCCCATCCGGCTTGGGAACACAAACCACCAGGGTCAAGGACAGCTTCTATCCCGCTGTTATTAGACTCTTGAACAGAACTCTCATATTGCTAAAGATAAACTGTTGATCTCTCAGTCTACCTCGTCATGGCCCTTGCACCTTATTGTCTGCCTGCACTGCACTTTCTCTGTAACTGTAACACTATTCTGCACTCTGTGTTTTTTTCCTTTTGTACTATCTCGATGTACTGATGTATGGAATGATGTGTCTGGATGATATGCAAACAAAAGCTTTTTACTGTGTGACAACAACCTTTCTCTCAGTGTCAGTAGTGTCAGCAAAACAAAAGAGCTGGTCATCGATTTCAGGAAGGGGGTGGCGGTGCACATGCTCCTGTTTACATTAATGATGCTGAGGTCGAGAGGGTTGAGAGCTTCAAGTTCCTAGGAGTAAACATCACCAATACCTTGTCCTGGTCCAACCACGTAGACACCAGGGCCAAGAAAGCTGACCAGCGCCTCTACTTCCTCGGGAGGCTAAAGAAATTTGGCATGTCCCCTTTGACCCTCACCAATTTTTATTGATGCACCATAGAAAGCATCCCATCCTTTCTTGACCTCACAATCTACCTTGTTATGACCTTGCACCTTATTGTCTATCTGCACAGAACTTTCTCTGTATCTGACACTTTATTTTACATTCTGTTATTGTTTTCTCTTGTACTACCTCGATGCACTGTGTAATGAAATGATCTGTATGGATGGCATGCAAAACAAAGTTTTTCACTGTACCTCGGTGCATGTGACAATAATACTAAACCAATAAACTAACTAATTCTGGATGCTTCACAGCTAGACTATAGTGCTGGGGTTCTGGAGCCACAAAGAATGTTGGTGAATAGGAACGGCTGTTATAGCAACCTGTTGGTCCTGTGGTTCCCGATACCAATCGATAACCTCTTGTTCCAGATTTATTTCATCAGCTGAGGTTCAGGACTTGACCTTGACCCTCTGGGTCATTAACCCTTGCATTACCAGTGCAGCAATAAAAATGCTGCACCACCCCATCACCACCTCAAAACTGCATCACGGAGTCATACAGCATGGAAACAGGCCCTTCGGCCCAACTCATCCATGCTGACCAAGATGTCCTCCTGAGCCAGTCCCATTTGCCTGCACTTGGCCCTTCTCCCTCTAAACCTTTCCTATCCATGAACCTGTCTAAATGTCCTTTAAACGTTGTAATTGTACCCGCCTCCACCACTTCCTCTGGCAGCTCGTTCCATATCCCCCTGGTACAGAAGTACAGAGGTCCCACACCACCAGGTTCAGGAACAGCTACTTCCCTTCAACCATTCGGTTCTTGAACCAACCAGCACAACCCTAATCACTACCTCAGTATAGCAGCATTATGTCCACTTTGATCACTTTGCACTAAAATGGACTATTTTGTTTCTAATTGTGTTCTTTCTTGAAAAAATTTGTGTATAATTTGTGTTTAATTTATGTTTTTCTTGTGAATGCTGCTTATCTAATGCTCTGTGCCTGTGATGCTGCTGCAGGTAAGTTTTTCATTGCACCTGTGCACACATGGACTTGTACATATGACCATAAACTCGACTTTGACTTTGAAGGACAGCTTCTATCCCGTTGTTATCAGATTCTTGAATGGACCTTTTATACAGTAATTCCATACATCAGTACATCAAGGTAATACAAGGGAAAACAATAACAGAATGCAGAATATAGTGTTACAGTTACAGAGAAAGTGAAGATAGACAAATAAGCTGCAAGGTCCACAATGAGCTAAGTTGTGAGGGCAAGAGTTTGTCTTGATCTTTCAAGAGGTCCATGTAAGAGGCGTATAACAGCGGCATAATTGTAGCCGCCTCTGCCACTTCCTCTGGAAGCTCGTTCCATACAACCACCTCCCTCTGTGTGAAAATTTTGCCTCTCACCTCAACCTATGCCCTCTCATTTTAGACCCCTATCCTGGAAAAATGGCTGGCCATCCACTGCGCATTTGGATTCAGTCTGAATCAGCAGGAATGCAGAGAAAGATGGACTCAGCCCTGTCCTTGACTCTCAATAGCAGTACCATATCTCCCACCATCAACATCTTAGGGGTCACAGTTGACCAGGAACTCAACTGGACCAGACACTTAAATACTGTGACTACAAGATCAGGCTAGCTGTGGGTTTCCTGTGACTCACCTCCAGACACCACAACACCTGTCCACATCTGCAAGGCACAAGTACGATGAAATACTCTCCACCTGCCGGGATGAAGCAGTTCCATCTGGGACAGAGCAGCCCGCTCGATAGTCAATGCCATCCACCAACCTAAACACTCATCCTCGTCCCCAACCTCACTACATCCAGCACACTCTGTGTATCCTGCACAGTGTGTATCATCTATAAAATGCACCACCTTCTCAAAGGCTATTAAGATAAGATAATATACGGTAGTGTAGCGGTTAGCGTAACGCTTTACAGCGCCAGTGACCCGGGTTCAACTCCGGCTGCTGTCTGTAAGGAGTTTGTACGTTCTCCCCGTGTCTGCGTGGGTTTCCTCCGGGTGCTCCGGTTTCCTTCCACATTCCAAAGACGTACAGGTTAGGAAGTTGTGGGCGTGCTGTGTTGGCGCTGGAAGCGTGGCGACACTTGCGGGCTGCCCCCAGAACACTCTACGCAAAAAGATGCATTTCACTGCGTGCTTCGATGTACATGTGACTAATAAAGAAATCTCATCTTATAAGATCAGATATTTTTATTAGTCACATGTACATTGAAACACAGAGTGAAATGCACCTTTTGCGTAGAGTGACTTGTTGTAAGAAGGGATTGGACAGGCTGGGACTGGAGTGGAGGAGGCTGAGGGGTGACCTGATAGAGGTTTATAAAATTTATGAGGCGTGTAGATAGATTAGATAATCACAGTCTTTTTTCCCAGGGTAGTCTAAAACTGGAGCTGAAACTTCATCCGTCTTCTTAGCTATTTCCTTAAAAAACTCAAATTAAACTCCCCCTAACAAAGCCATGCTGACGATTGCTGGTTGGTCCCTGCCTTTCCAAATGCAAATCCTATCCCTTAAGATTTTCTCCAATAACTTCTCTACCACTGACATAAGGCTCACTGGAACCTCACCTGTGACTCAGAAAGATGCAACAATCTCTGTCAGGGCCCCACCGATCTCTTTCCTTGCAACCTGGAACAGTTGTCATCTGGCCCTGGGGATTTATCAACGATACGCTCCCTGTGACATCTAACACCTCTTCCTTCTGTATGCTGACCTGCTTCAGGTTATCCGCACAGCCCTCCCTGAACTCCACATCTCCCAGGTCCTTCAGAACAGAGATCAATCGATTTGTTAAGGGAATCGATGGACATAGGGGTAGTGCAGGAAAAAGGAGCTAAGGTATTAGATCAGCCGCGATCTTAATGGATAGTACAACAGGATCGAGGGGCTGCATGGCCTATTCTGGTTTTAATTCATGCAATACTCCAGCAACACACAAGGTGCTGGAGGAACTCAGCAGGTCAGGCAGCATCTGTGGAGGGAAATGGACCATCGACGTTTTGGGTCGAGAGCCTTCATCTGGACTCATGGTGCAGTACTCCAGGTGTGGTCTCCCCAAAACCCTGTGTCGCCATAGCAAGACGTCCTTGCTCCTCTGTTCAAATCCTCTCGTTCTGAAGGCCAGCAGATCATTTGCCTCTGTGCTTTCAGTGCCTGGTGAACTTGGAGCCAAGTCACTTCGTACAGCAACATTTCACAATTTTAAATAACATGCTACCTTTATTTTTCTTTCCTTCTGAAGTGGACATCTTCACAATTATCTGTGTTAAACTGCATCTTGTTCCATCCGCCTTGGACCCTCTTTGCATCCTCCTCAGTGCACAATCCCACCCAGTTTCGGGTTGTAGGCAAGGTCTCGTCTGCCAATTGCTTTGGCCTAGCCTGTGGAACAACAAGTGAGAAGGTTGAATTGAAATGCAGGTCCGATCTCTCTGAATGGGGTCAAGGAGCTAGACAACCTCTTCCTGTCCCCGGCATGCCAAGTATCTGTTCTTTCACTCTTATTTCTGCATTGTCACAGAGCCATAGAGCAATACAGCATGGATACAGGCCCTTCGGCCCAACCAGTCCATGCCGACCACCCATCTCGCCCCAATTTCCTGTGTTCGGCCCATATCCCTCCAAGCCCTGCCCCTCCACGTACCTATCCAAGTGCTTCTTAAATGATACTGTTGTACCTGCCTCACCCACTTCCTCTGGCATCGAATTTCCCAGAAGGAAGGAGGCCATTCAGCTCATAAAACCTATACTAGCTCCTTTAAGGAGCTCTCCAATTAGCCCCACACCGTGTTCTTGGCTCACAGTCCTGTATATGTTTTTCAAGTGCTTTTCCAGTTAAGAGTCCTAAAGTTGTACAGCATGGAAAAAGACCCTTCAGCCCACACATGTCCATGCCGACCAAGATCTATATTCAAGCTAAACCCATTTCCCAGCACTTGGCCCATATCCCTCTAAACCCCTGTCGTCCATGTATCTGTCCACATACTTCTTAAATGTATCTGGTGTACCTGCCTCACCCACTTCCTCTGGCAGCTGGTTCCACATATCTACCACCCGCTGGGTAAAAAAGTTGCCCCTCAAGTTCTTATCAAACATTTCACCTCCAACCTTAAAACTATATCCTCTTGTTTTCGATTCACCAGCCCTGGAAAAAAGTCTGCTCACCCTGTCTATGCCCCTCATGAGTTTACACACCTCTATGAGATCACCCCTCAGTCTCCTACACTCCAAGGAATAAATTCCCAGCCTGCCCAACCCTCCCTGAAACTCTGTCCCTTGAGTCCTGTTAACATCCTCGTAAATCTTTTTTGCTCCCTTTCCAGTTATTCACATCCTTCCTATAATAGAGTTCCTGTGACTCCTGTGGCTTTTGTAATATTGGATGTGTACCCCTTTAAAAATTGTCCCCCTCTGTGATTATGTTGCAACCAGATTTAGAGTGAAGTATTTCTGAGCTTTGCACAATATAAGTCCTTTTATTTTGTTTGGTAAAGTTACTGCCTGTCTTCCAGTACTTTAGAGAGTGGCAAAGAGGCATACTGAGACATTGTGTCAGAAGTGTGAAAGGAAAATGAACAGGAGCTGGTCCCTGAAGCTTTCTCCACAATTCAGTAAGGTAATTGGTAACTGAACACAGCCTCCAGTGGTCATGGAGTCACAGAGTCTCCAGCATACTAACAGGCCCTATGGTCCTCCCCTTCCATGCCCACCATCAAGTACCCACCTATACCAATACTCAGCCACTAAACCTCATTGCCCCAATGATTCAAGTGGTTGACTGAAGACGTCTCAAGTGTTGTGGGAGTCTCTGCCTCCACCACCCCCTCGGACAGTGCTTTCCAGATTCCAACCTCCCTCTGGGAGAAAAAAATTCTCCCCTCAAAACTTCCTACTCGTCACTCTAAACCTAAATTGGTAAATCTGTTTATTATTTTTGCATGTACCAAGGTACAGTGAAAAACTTGTCTTGCATACAGTTCATACAGATCATTTCATTATGCAGTGCATTGAGGTTGTACAAGGTAAAACAATAACAGAATGCAGAATAAAGTGTTACAGTTACAGAGAAAGTGCAGTGCAGGCAGACAATAAGGTGCAAGGTCATAACGAGGTAGATTGTGAGGTCAAGAGTCCATCTTATCGTACTAGGGGACCGTTCAATAGTCTTATAATAGCGGGATAGAAGCTGTCCTTGAGCCTGGTGGTACGTGTTCTCAAGCTTTTGCATCTTCTGCCTGATGGGAGAGGGGAGAAGAGAGAATGTCCGGGGTGGGTGGGGTCTTTGATTATGTTGGCTGCTTTACCAAGGCAGCGAGAAGTGTAGACAGAGTCCATGGAGGGGAGGCTGGTTTCCGTGATGTGCTGAGTTGTGTCCACAATTCTTCTGCTGTTTCTTGTAGTCACGGACAGAGCAGTTACTTTTAGATATCTGTGCTCCGGGGGAAGGTTTCCTTTTATAATTTTATGCACCTCTATCAGACCACACCTCATCCTCCTCCACTACAGATTTGACAAACCCAGCCTACAATCTCTCTCATAACCAAAACACTCCACCCCAGGCAGCATCCCAGCGAACCTGCTCTGCACCTTCTCCATTGCAATCCCAATGAAATTGCATTCAAGGCAGTGAACAGAACTGCACAGAGACACCAGCTGTCTCCTAACCAAAGCTGTACCATAACCTCCCTGCTCTTATATTCCATTCTCTGGCTGATGAAGGTTTGCCTTCTTCACCACGTTATCTTTGCTGCTACCTTCAGGGATCCTTGGACATGTACACAAAGGTCTCTTTGTTCCTCAATTCTCCCTACAGCCCTACCATACATTGTGTAAGTCCTACCCGGAAGTGCATCACCTTGCACTTATCAGGATTAAAGTCCGCCTGCCATTGCTTGACCCTCTTGCCAACCATTCAATGTCATCCTGTAGCGTAGGACAATCCTCCACACTATAAGTCGTGGCTAGTAAGTGGTAGATGACACTAAAATATGTGGTGTCGTTGACAGTGAAAATAGTTATCAGAAGCTACAGAGGGATCTGGGTAAGTGGGCAAAGGAATGGCAAATGGAGCTTAATTCACATAAGACCGAAGTGTTACATTTTGGGAAGACAAATCAGGGTAGGACTTTCACAGTAACCTGGGGAGTGTTGATGAACAGAGGGACCTAGAAGTACATTGTCCCTTGAAAGTGGTGTCACAGGTAGATAGGGTGGTGAAGAAGGCTTTTGGCACATTGGCCTTCATCACTCAGGGCACTGAGTGTGGGAATTGGGATGTTATGTTGCAGTTGTACAACACGTTGGTGAGGCTGCATTTGGAGTATTGTGTTCAGTGTCGGTCACTCTGCTATCGGAAAGATGCTGTTAAGCTGGAAAGACTGCAGAGAGCTTTACAAAGATGTGTCCAGGGCTGGAGGGACTGAGACATTCAACAGGTTAGGACTTTATTCATTGGAGTGTAGGAGACCGAGGGGTGATCTTATAAGTGGTGTATAACATCATGAGGGGAATAGACAGGGTGAATACACACAGTCTTTTTCCTAGGTTTGGGGAATCAAGAACTAGAGGGCATAGGTTTAAGATGAGAGGGTAAAGATTTAATAGGAACATGAGGGGCAATTTTTCCACACAGAGGTTGGTCCGTATATGGAACGAGCTGCCAGAGGAAGTGTTTGAGGCAGGATTGAAAAGACACTTGGACAGGTAGATGGATAGGAAAGGTGGGCCAATCACGGGCAAATGGGACTAGCTTAGATGTCAACGAGCAAAGCAGTGAAGAGTCCATAGGAGCCAGTGTGAGTTAGGACATGGGTAACAGGTCTTTGGATAAGCTCATTTGCAGATTGTAAGTGGGAGACCAGTCAAAGAAAGTTGGAACAGTCAAGCTTTAAAGGTTGAGTCCCCACTGGCTCCTACATTATTGCCCAGTGTTAAATTGGCTGTAATTTGAAGTTCTGTTTAATCAATATTTATTCCCCTAACCAATGGCTGCAGTGTGCATTGTCAACTAAATGCACAGCAGTCACTTGCTCAGGCTACTCTGGCAGCACCTCCCAAACGCACCACCTCTCCCACCAAGAAAGAGAAGGACAAGCAGGCACAGGGGGACACCACTCCCTGCAGGTTCCCCTCCAAGTCACACACCGTCCCACCTTGGAAATATATCACCATTCCTGCATCCTCACTGGGTCTAAATCCCAGAACTCCCTCCCCAACAGCACCGTGGGCGCACCTTCCCCAGAAGGACTGCAGCAGTTCAAGGAGATGGTTCAATGCAATGAAAGAGGTCATTAAACTGGAAAGGGTACAAGGAAGGTTCATGAGGAGTTACCGGGACCGGAGGGCTTGAATTATAAGGAGAGACTGGGTAAGCTGGGACTTTTTTCCCTGGAGTGAAGGAGGCTGAGGGTTGACCTTATAGAGGTTTATAACTTCATGAACAACAGAGATAAGGTGGATGGTCACAGTCCTTTCCCCAGGGTAGGGGAGTCTAAAACTAGAAGGCATAGGTTTAAGGTGAGAGGGGAAATACTTAAAGGGGACCTGAGGAGCAGGTTTTCACACAGAGGGTGGTGGGTATACGGAACGAGCTGCCCGAGGAAGTGGTAGAGGTGAGTACAATTGCAATGTTTAAAGGGTATTTGGTCAGGTACATGGACACGAAAAGTTTAGAGGGATGTGGGCCAAATATGGGCAAACGGGAGAAGCTTAGATGGGAATCTTGTTCGGCATGGACAGGTTGGGCTGAAGGGCCCGTTTCCGTGCTGTGTGACTCTACGACTTGATGCCCACCACCTTCTCAGGAGCAAGTGGAGATGAGCATTGAATCGTGGCCTTGCTAGCAATGGCAACTTCCTGTGAATGAGACAAACCACTCACACAACAATGGTTCAACTCGAAAACTCCCCGGACCTCTCCTCAGCCAACACGGCAGAAAAAGCTGCTCAGATACCCTGCTGCAATTTGCATGTGTTATTTGCATCTGATTCAAATAAGCTGTCGATCCAGACACAAAGCCTGGGCTGTTTGCTTTGGGTCTACATTTTAACATGGTTTGATTATAAGCTCTCAGGCGTTGAACACTGTGTAATTCAATAATAAACTTTGTGTTGTCAAAATAACAGGACAGGTTGGGCTCAGAGATTCCCAATTCCTATTCCTGACTCCCAGTGCTGGCTGTGTGGAAGTTGCACGTTCCCCCACTCACCACATGGGTCTCCTCAGGTTGCTCTGGTAATTGGTAATAGATTTATTGTTATCTCATGTACTGAGATACGATGAAAGGCTCTTGTTTGCATACTATCCAGACAGATCATTCCCTACATAAGTACAGTGAAATGATAAAAAGGAAAACAGAATACAGAGAATGGTGTTACTTACAGAGAAAGTGTAGTGCAGGCAGACAAATAATGTGCAAGAGCCATGACGAGGTAGATTGAGAGATCAAGAGTTCACCTTTAGCAGATGAGAGGTCCATTCTAGAGTCCGATAACAGCGGGATAGAAGCTGTCCTTGAGCCTGGTGGTACGTGTTCTTAAGCTTTTGTATCTTCTGCCCAACGAAGAATTTTTTAAATATCTTTTGTACCTTTTCCCCAGGGCGACAATGGCCAATACCAGAGGACATCTGTTTAAGGTGAGAGAAGGAAAGTTTAGGGGAGATGTCAGAGGTAGGTTTCTCACAAAGAGAGAGGTGGGTGCCTGGAACGCACTGCCAGGGGTGGTGGTAGACGCTGATACATTTAAAAGACTTTTGGGTAGGCACATGGAAGTAAGAAAAATGGAGGGTTATGGGCTGTGTAGGAGGGAAGGGTTAGACTGAACATGGAGTAGGTTTATATAGGTCAGCACAACATTGTGGGCCGAAGGGCCTGTACTGTGCTGCACTGTTCTATGTTCTAAACATGATAGGTCTCTTGAGGAATAAAGGGTAGCAAGGAAGGAACTTAAGAAGGGGCTGAGGAGAGCAAGAAGGGGACATGAAAAGGCCTTGGCGAGTAGGGTTAAGGAAAACCCCAAGGCATTTTTCACGTACATGAAGAGCAGAAGGATGACGAGAGTAAAGGTAGGACCGATTAGAGATGTGCCTGGAAGCTGTGGAGGTGGGTGAGGTTCTCAATGAATACTTCTCTTCAGTATTCACCAAGGAGAGGGGCCTTGATGACGCTGAGGACAGTGTTGGTAAGGTTAACGTTCTAGAGCATGTTGATACCAAGAGAGAGGATGTGTTGGAGCTGTTAGAAAATATTAGGACAGATAAGTCCCCGGGGCCTGAAGGAATATTCCCCAGGCTGCTCTACGAGGTGAAGGAGGAGATTGCTGAGCCTTGGCTAGGATCTTTGAGTCCTCATTGTCCACGGGAATGGTATCGGAGGATTGGAGGGTGGTGAATGTTGTCCCCTTATTTAAAAAAGGTAGTAGGGATAGTCCAGGGAATTACAAACCAGTGAGCCTTACGTCTGTGGTGGGTAAGCTGTTAGAAAAGATTCTAAGAGATAGGATCTATGAGCATTTAGAGAATCATGCACTGATTACGGACAGCCAGCATGGCTTTGTGAAGGGAAGATCTTGCCTCACAAGCCTGATAGGGTTCTCTGAGGAGGTGACCAAGCAGATTGATGAGGGTAGTGCAGTGGATGTGGTCTACGTGGATTTTAGTAAGGCGTCTGATAAGGTTCCGCATGGTAGGCTTCTTCATAACGTCAGAGGGCATGGGATCCAGGGAAGCTTGGCCATGTGGATTCAGAATTGGCTTGCCTGTAGAAAGCAGAGGGTTGTGGTGGAGGGAGTGCATTCGGATTGGAGGGCTGTGACTAGTGGTGTCCCACAGGGATCGGTTCTGGGACCTCTGCTTTTAGTGATTTTCATTAATGACTTGGATGAGGGGGTAGAAGGGTGGGTTGGCAAGTTTGCAGACGACACAAAGGTTGGTGGTGTGGATAGTGTGGAGGATTGTCGAAGATTGCAGAGGGACATTGATAGGATGCAGCGCTGGGCTGAGAAGTGGCAGATGGAGTTCAATCTGGAGAAGTGTGAGGTGGTACACTTAGGAAGGACAAACTCCAAGGTGGAGTACAAGGTACATGGCAGGATTCTGGGTAGTGTGGAGGAGCAGAGGGACCTGGGGGGTTCATATCCACAGATTACTGAAAGTTGCCATACAGGTGGATAGGGTAGTTAAGAAAGCTTATGGGGTGTTAGCTTTCATAAGTCGTGGGATCAAGCTTAAGAGCCGTGAAGTAATGATGCAGCTCTGCAAAACTCTGGTTAGACCACACTTGGAGTACTGTGTCCAGTTCTGGTCGCCTCATTATAGGAAGGATGTGGAGGCGTTGGAAAGGGTGCAGAGGAGATTTTCAAGGATGCTGCATGTTTTAGAGAGTATGCATTAGAGGGAGACTTAGGGCTTTACTCTTTGAGAGAAGGAGGATGAGAGGAGACTTGATAGAGGTGTACAAAATATTAAGAGGAATAGATAGAGTGGACAGCCAGTGCCTCTTTCCCAGGGCACCAATGCTCAATACAAGAGGGCATGGCTTTAAAGTAATGGGTGGGAGGTTCAAGGGAGATATCAGAGGAAGGTTTTTTACCCAGAGAGTGGTTGGGGCATGGAATGTGCTGCCTAGGGCGATGGTGAAGGCAGGTACATTGGTCAAATTCAAGAGATTACTAGATAAGCATATGGAGGAATTTAAAATAGAGGGATATGTGGGAGGAAGGGATTAGATAGTCTTAGGTGAAGTTTAAAGGTCGGCACAACATTGTGGACCGAAGGGTCTGTATTGTGTTGTACTGTTCCATGTTCTAAAGTCAAAGTCAAAGTCAAGTTTATTGTCATCTGCACGTACATGTGTGCACAGGTGCAATGAAAAACTTACTTGCAGCAGCATCACAGGCACATAGCATCAGATAAGCAGCATTCACAAGAAAAATATAAATTAAACATAAATTCTACAGTTTTTACAAGAAAGAACTCAATTAGAACAAAAAAAGAAAAGTTCTTTTTAGTGCAAAGAGATCACAGTGTTGCTAAACTGTAGTGATTAGGGTTGTGCTGGTTGGTTCAAGAACCGAATGGTTGAAGGGAAGTCGCTGTTCCTGAACCTGGTGGTGTGGGACTTCAGGCTTCTGTACCTCCTGCCTGATGGGAGCTGTGAGAAGATGGCACGGCCCGGATGGTGGGGATTTTTTGATGATGGATGTTGCCTTCTTGAGGCAGCGCATCCTGTAGATACTACCGATGGTGGGGAGGGATGTGCCCATGATGTATTGGGCAGAGTCCACTACTCTCTGCAGCTTCTTACGTTCCTGCACATTCGATTTGCCGTACCAGACCGTGATGCAACCAGTCAGGAAACTTTCAACTCTCCCTTGTTGGAAATGGTCATTACCTTGTCCTTATGTGGTGTAAGTGTTGTCAGCCTGTGCCTGAGTGTTGTTTAGATCTTGCTGTATAACGAGGTGCCCAGGACCGCAAGAAACTGCAGAGAGTTGTGGACACAGCCCAGCGCATCACGGACACCAGCCTCCCCTCCTTGGACTCTGTCTTTACCTCTCGTTGTCTTGGTGAAGCAGCCAGCATAATCAATGACCCCACCCACCCGGGACATTCTCTCTTCTCTGCTCTTCCATCAGGTAGAAGATACAGGAGCCTGAGGGCACGTACCACCAGACTTAAGGACAGCTTCTACCCCACTGTGATTAGACTATTGAACAGTTCCCTTATACAATGAGATGGACTCTGACCTCACGGTCTACCTTGTTATGACCTTGCACCTTACTGCACTGCATGTTCTCTGTAGCTGTGACACTTTACTCTGTACTGTTATTGTTTTTACCTGTAC
Organism: Pristis pectinata; assembly: GCF_009764475.1. Lineage (NCBI taxonomy): Eukaryota > Metazoa > Chordata > Chondrichthyes > Rhinopristiformes > Pristidae > Pristis > Pristis pectinata. The sequence continues at coordinate 4,263,313 of NC_067408.1, read as the reverse complement.
TACATCAATGCACTCTGTACTAACTCAATGTAACTGCACTGTGTAATGAATTGACCTGTACGATCGGTTTGCAAGACAAGTTTTTCACTGTAGCTCGGTACAAGTGACAATAATAAACCAACACCAATACCAATACCTTTCTGCCTGCATATGGTCAATATCCCTCCATTCCCTGCACACCCATGTGTCTATCTAAGAACATGTTAAATATATCTGCCTCCTCCACCACCCCAGACAGCGCATTCCAGGCACCCACCACTCTCTGTGTAAAAACTTGCCCCGCACATCGCCTTTGAACGATCCCCCCCTCACCTTAGATGCGTGGCCTCTAGTATAAGACGTTTCATCCCTGGGGAAAAATACCAACTGTCCATTCTATCTATTCCTCTCATAATCTTATAAAACTCCATCAGGTCTCACCACCTCAGTCTCTGCCGCTCCAGAGAAAACAACCCAAGTTTGCCCAACCTCTCTTTATAGCTCCCACTCTCTAATCCAGGCAGCATCATGATAAACCTCTTCTGCACCCTCTTCAAAGCCTCCACATCCTTCCTATAATGGGGCAACCAGAATTGAATGCAATACTCCAGATGCAACCTAACCAGAGTTTTATAAAGCTGCAACGTAACTTCCCGACTCTTAAACTCAGTGCCTCGACTTATAAATGTTTTCCCTTGTACTACATTAATGCACTGTGTAATGAAATGATCTGCATGGATGGCATGCAAAACAAAGTTTTTCACTGTACCTCAGTACATGTGACAGAAATGAACCAATTTGCAAGTCAAACTGTCTATCTCCACATGATGTACGGAGTGATCTTGGCGTCCAAGTCCATAGCTCCCTGACAGTGGCTGCACAATTGATAGGGTAAAGTGCCCCTTGCCACCGTTGCCCAACCACTCCTAGGAGCCGATTTCCTTCAGGCCCACAACCTGTTAGTCGACCTGCGAGGGAAGCGGTTAGTCCACTCCAGAACTTTCCAGACCTACCCCCTGGGAGAAACCAGCCTACCAGCCCCGAGCCTGGACTCCATTTCCCTGTCTGGCAACAAGTTCACCAAGCTCCTAGCCGAATTCCCATCAGTTTTGGCACCTCAGTTTACAAATTCTAGGCCCAAACACGGGGTGCAACACCACATCATTACCACAGGGCCACCCCTTCATGCCCGAGCACGACGACTACCTCCAGACAAGCTCCGCCTGGCAAAGGAAGAGTTCCGTCACATGGAGGGGCTGGGAATCGTTCGCAGGTCAGGCAGCCCCTGGGCCTCCCTCCGCACATGGTCCCCAAAGCCACCAGCGGGTGGAGGCCCTGCGGCAACTACCGCAGGCTGAATGACGCCACCATCCCGGACCGCTATCCCATCCCTCACATACAGGACTTCGCAGCGAACCTACATGGGGCCCGCATCTTCTCCAAAGTGGACCTCGTTCGGGGATACCACCAAATCCCGGTCCATCCAGATGACGTCCCCAAAACTGCAATTATCACCCCATTCGGCCTCTTCGAATTCCTTCGAATGCCGTTCGGCCTTAAGAACGCCGCGCAGACTTTCCAGCGGCTGATGGATGCAGTAGGCCGAGAACTGGACTTCGTGTTCATTTACTTAGATGACATACTAATCGCCAGCCGTGACCGCCAGGAACACCTTTCCCACCTCCGCCAGCTGTATTCCCGTCTCTATGATTTCGGCTTCACGATCAACCGGGCCAAATGCCAATTCGGACTTGACTCTATCGATTTCCTCGGCCACAAAATCACCAGTGACGGGACAACACCCCTACCCGCCAAGGTAGATGTTATCCGCCATTTTTCCTGCCCCAACACGGTCAAAGGCCTGCAGGAATTCCTGGGGATGGTCAACTTTTACCATCGGTTCATCCCTGCAGCAGCCAGTATCATGCGCCCTTTGTTCTCGCTGATGTCTGGCAAGGGCAAGGACATCGCCTGGAACGACGAGGCTGCGGCTGCCTTCGTTAAGGCCAAGGACGCCCTGGCAGACACCGCGATGCTTGTACACCCTAGGACAGACGTCCCAACCGCCCTCACGGTGGACGCATCCAACACCGCGGTTGGTGGGGTACTGGAACTAGTAATCAAAGGCTATTGGCAAACCTTGGCATTTGTCAGCAAGCACCTTAGATCACCCGAACTGAAATACAGGGCTTTTGATCGGGAACTTCTAGCACTGTACCTCGCGGTCCAGCATTTCCGGTACTTTCTAGAAGGCAGGCCTTTCACCGCTTTCACTGACCATAAGCCTTTGTCCTTCGCCTTCTCCAAAGTCTCTGATCCCTGGTCTGCTCGTCAGAGCCAAAGTCTCTGAGCCTTGGGTCCTGCTTGGCATACACACTGCCCCCAAGGAAGACCTCCACGCTTCATCAGCTGAACTTGTGTACGGGGCGCCCCTGGTCGTCCCAGGGGATTTCCTACCCGCCCTTCGGGACCAGGGGGAACAACCCACGGCAGTCCTGCAAAGACTGTGCGAGAGGCTCGGCAGCTTGGCCCCAATTCCCACTTCGCGGCATGGTCAAGCCCCATCCTGTAAGCCCAAAGAACTACGAGACTGTAAGTTTGTTTTCGTTCGCAGGGGCACACCTCGGGCACCGTTGCAACGACCACATGAGGGGCCGTTCCGAGTCATCAGGAATAATGGGTCCACCTTTATTTTGGACATTGGGGGCAAGGAACAGGTCTTCACGACGGAACGTCTCAAACCGGCCCATTTAGATCTACAACAACCGGTCGAGGTTTCAACTCCGCGATGCAGAGGCCGACCTCCTAAGCAACGGCTAACACAGCCCGCGGAGCATGGGGACCGTATCGCCGGTTCTTGGGGGGGGTTGTGTAGCGACTCACCATCCGAGCAAGCGAACCGGCTCAGCTGTCGGACGCGTGTCGTCGGAGCGGCGAGGCCCAAGATGGCGGTGGGCCTTCGTCTTCCCCGAGCGACAGGGAGAACCCGCACGTGGGAAAGGTTTGATGACGTAGCGTATACGTCATTGCCGTTTTGAGTGGGCGGGAACAGGCTCTCTTAAAAGGCCCACACAAGGCGGGAAAATAAACGAGTTTTTGTTCTGAAACCCTTCGACTAGTGTCTTGTTTTCACATCGTGGAGCAGCCACTACACCATACGCTTTACCACCCTATCAATTTTTGCGGACACTTTCAGGGAGCTATGGACTTGGACCCCAAGATCCCTCTGTGCATCAATGGCGTTAAGGGTCCTGCCAGTAACTGTGTACTGTCCCTTTACATTTGACCTCTTAAAGTGCAACACCTCACACTTGCCCGGATTAAACTCCATCTGCTATTTTCCTGCCCACAAATTTCAAATTTGAGAACACCTTAAAATGTTTTGGAACCTGTATGTCATTGCTTATCGTACATGAAAGTTAGATAGTCAATCCTTAGAGACTTCCATGACCACCAAAGTGGCAGTGATTAGATAACATGGGGCAATCTTTATATGGTGAAGGACAGATATATTGACCCAGATACCTAGGAATCATAAACGTTTATGGTGCAGAGTGAAGCTCTTCTAGTCAGTGACTCCTTTTCAGCTGAACTATCCAGTCTAATGCCTTACAACCCTATCAATTGTGCAGCCACTGTCAGGGAGCTATGGACTTGGATGCCAAGATCACTCTGTACATCATGTGGAGACAGACAGTTTGACTTGCAAATTGGTTCATTCCTGTCACATGTACCGAGTTACAGCAAAAAACTTTGGTTTGCATGCCATCCATGCAGATCATTTTATTACAACAGTGCATCGAGGTAGTACAAGGGAAAACAATACCAGAATGCAGAACAATGTGTTACAGTTACAGAGAAAGTGCAGTGCAGGCAGACAATAAGGTGCAAGGGCCATAACGAGGTAGATTGTGAGGTCAAGTGTCCACCTTATTGCATGTTTTACCAGGACTGGGAAAAGCTTGCAGTAAACAAGGTGTTAAGATGCAGGGGAAGTTGTGGGACGATGGGGATATCAATCGGGGGAGGTTAAGGGGGTCGGGCAATCACCACAGGAGGTCCCCTGCAGAGGATGTGTGTGTAAGAATTATCTGCTGGGTAAACTCTGGGATGTGAGGAGGGTTGGAGGAGGGGGCAGTGGGAAGAGTGCTGAGTATGAGGTGGTTTGGGAACTGGTGGGAGAATCAGCACTTGGGACAAGGTGAGGCTCAGGCGAAGTGAATGCACCCAGACAGATCCAATGGTAAAATGGCCCACTCTGGAGTTGTAAATTGTGTTTGTAAGGGACAAACCTAGGCATCTACTTTAACACAGGAAGAAAGAAACCAGAATTTGTTATTGTAACTTCAAATATCATTGCTCCTTACCCCATGATTATACAGTGTTGGTCTGCTTGCCGTGGTGATGCTCAGCTGGTGTAACTCCTCCTGTATTCCACAATCCATTGTTGAGAGCTGTTGTTGGGGGGAGGAGGAGGGGAGGTGGATGGGGCCTCTATCTTCTTGTCCCTATCACTGATCTTTAGCGTAGGAGGAGGGCCCGGTCCTCCAGTTGGGTCTTGGGGCTTAGTTGTCCCTCCCCCTCATGTGCTAATTTGGTTTATTATTGTCACATGTACCAAGGTACAGTGAAGAACTTGTCTTGCATACTGTCCATACGGATCATTTCATTATACAGTGCATCGAGGTAGTACAAAGTACAACAATAACAGAATGCAGAATAAAGTGTTACAGCCTCAGAGAAAGTGCAGTGCAGGCAGACAATAAGGTGCAAGGCCGTAATGAGGTAGATTGTGAGGTCAAGAGTCCATCTTATCGTACTAGGTATCTGTTGAATAGTCTTATAACAGCGGGATAGAAGCTGTCCTTGAGCCTGGTGGTATGTGCTTTCAGACTTTTGTATCTTCTTCCCGATGGGAGAGGGGAGAAGAGAGAATGTCCGGGGTGGGTGGGGTCTTTGATTATGTTGGCTGCTTTCCCTAGGCAGCGAGAAGTGTAGACAGAGTCCATGGAGGGGAGGCTGGTTTCCATGATGTGCTGAGCTGTGTCCACAACTCTCCGCTGTTTCTTGCAGTCCCAGGCAGAGCAGTTGCCGTACCAAGCTGTGATAGGATGCTTTCGATAGTGCATCGATAAAAATCGATAAATAATTCGGGAGGTCCCCTTCAACGCCTCCCCCCTCCCTTGTACCCCCCTGTCGGGATGACTTTCCCCTTCCCTATTCCCTCCACTCACCCCTCGCTTTGCTCCCTCTCTCGTAGCGTCCCATCGGCCCATCTATTCTCTGCAATCCTTCTGCCAATTCTTCCCCTTGGCACCACCTGTCGCAGAAAAGGATTACTCGGACCCAGAGGGCGTCTGCTTTAGAAAGCCTTTATTGTAGCATGATATCATGGAGAGCTCAGGCTCCTAAAAGTGGAGTTCCAAGACTCTGCTCAACAAAGGATTACACTCATTTTTATAGTTAAAATGTACGAGACAAAAAAGCATTTACACAAATACAAAAATTTCTCAGCATGTTCTAGGGGATAACCTGAAGTATCTATCAGTTTAAAAGTTAGATAAGGTTAGATGGTTGGCAGTTAAGCAAGGGCAGACAGCTGTCAGCAGAAATGGTTTGACCCTCTGAATAATGCCCCCCTCCCCAATCTGCTCACCCACTCGCACACACTTTCTGTCCCCATCCTCTTACCCATCCCTTGCCCCCTTCTCCTTTGTCAGTAGTCATCTCACCCTCGATGGGTATCCATCCAACCTGCCAACCTCCCTTCCTCACCCTGACCCTCCCCCTTCCTCCTACCCCTCACTCCTCCAAGACCTCCACTTCACACAGTGGATCTCCACTGGCATAACCATAGAACCATAAAACAATACAGCACAATACAGGACTTTCGGCCCACCATGTGGTGCCAACCTTCAAACCACACCCAAGACTACCTAACCCCTTCCTCCCACATATCCCTCTATCTTAAATTCCTCCATATGCTTATCTAACAATCTCTTGAATTTGACCAATGTATCAGCCTCCACCACCGCCCCAGGCAGCACATTCCATGCCCCAACCATTCTCTGGGTGAAAAACCTCCCTCTAATATCTCCCTTGAACTTCCCACCCATTACTTTAAAGCCATGCCCTCTTGTATTGAGCATTGGTGCCCTGGGAAAGAGGCGCTGGCTGTCCACTCTATCTATTCCTCTTAATATTTTGTACACCTCTATCATGTCTCCCCCCCCCCCCCATCCTCCTCTCCAATGAGTAAAGCCCTAGCTCCCTTAGTCTCTCCTCATAATCCATACTCTCTAAACCAGGCAGCATCCTGGTAAATCTCCTCTGCACCCTCTCCAATGCCTCCACATCCTTCCTATAATGAGGTGACCTGAACTGGACACAGTACTCCAAGTTTGGCCTAACCAGAGCTTTGTAGAGCTGCATCATTACCTCACGGCTCTTAAACTCGATCCCACAACTTATGAAAGCTAACATCCCATAAGCTCTCTTAACTACCCTATCCACCTGTGAGGCAACTTTCAGTGATCTGTGGATATGAACCCCCAGGTCCCTCTGCTCCTCCACACTGCCCAGAATCCTGCCATGTACCTTGTACTCCGCCTTGGAGTTTGTCCTTCCTAAGTGTACCACCTCACTCTTCTCCAGATTGAACTCCATCTGCCACTTCTCAGCCCAGCGCTGCATCCTATCGATATCCCTCTGCAAGCTTTGACAGTCCTCCACACTATCCACAACACTGCCGATCTTTGTGTCATCTGCAAACATGCTAACCCAGCCCTCCACCCCCTCATCTAAGTCATTAATAAATATCACAAAAAGTAGAGGTCCCAGAACTGATCCCTGTGGGACACCACTAGTCACAGCCCTCCAATCCGAATGCACTCCCTCCACCACAACCCTCTGCTTTCTACAGGCAAGCCAATTCTGAATCCACATGGCCAAGCCTCCCTGGATCCCTTGGCCTCTGACCTTCTGAAGAAGCCTACCATGCGGAACCTTATCAGACGCCTTACTAAAATCCACGTAGACCACATCCACTGCACTACCCTCATCAATCTTCCTGGTCACCTCCTCAAAGAACCCTATCAGGCTTGTGAGGCAAGATCTTCCCTTCACAAAGCCATGCTGGCTGTCCGTAATCAGTGCATGATTCTCTAAATGCTCATAGATCCTATCTCTTAGAATCCTTTCTAACAGCTTACCCACCACAGACGTAAAGCTCACTGATTTGTAATTCCCTGGACTATCCCTACTACCTTTTTTAAATAAGGGGACAACATTCACCACCCTCCAATCCTCCGGTACCATCCCCATGGACAACGAGGACTCAAAGATCCTAACCAACGGTTCAGCAATCTCCTCCCTCGCCTCACGAAGCAGCCTGGGGAATATTCCATCAGGCCCCGGGGACTTATCTGACCTAATATTTTCTAACAGCTCCAACACATCTTCTCTCTTGATATCTACATACTCGAGAACATTACCTTTACCAACACTGTCCTCAGCATCATCAAGGCCCCTCTCCTTGGTGAATACTGAAGAGAAGTATTCATTGAGAACCTCACCCACCTCCACAGCTTCCAGGCACATCCACCCACCTTTGTCTTTAATCGGACCTACCTTTACTCTAGCCGTCCTTCTGCTCTTCACGTACGAGAAAAAAGCCTTGGGATTCTCCTTAACCCTACTCGCCAACTGCTTTTCTCTGCCAGTTCCTCAAACCCTCAATTCCGAGATTTTCAAGAATTTATCTACCTCTATTTCAAATGCTTCTCTTGATTCAGCCTCCACAACACTCTGGAGTAGAGTCATGTGTGGGGACGCCAGCCTCCCCTCCTTGGACTCTGTCTTTACCTCTCGCTGTCTTGACGAAGCAGCCAGCATAATCAAAGACCCCACCCACCCGGGACATTCTCTCTTCTCTCCTCTCCCATCAGGTAGAATATACAGGAGCCTGAGGGCACGTACCACCAGACTCAAGAACAGCTTCTATCCCACTGTGATAAGACTATTGAACTGTTCCCTTATACGATGAGACGGACTCTGACCTCACGATCTACCTTGTTGTGACCTTGCACCTTATTGTACTGCACTTTCTCTGTAAAGTGTACTGTTATTGTTTTTACCTGTACTACCTCAATGCACTCTGTACTCACCCAATGTAACTGCATTGTGTAATGAATTGACCTGTATGATATGTATGCAAGACAAGTGTTTCACTGTACCTCGGTACAAGTGACAACAATATACCAGTACCAATATACCTACATTGGCGGAATTGTTTAGAGAGGGACAGATCGATCCTTGGTTTTGGCAGTCCTGCTGATCCATGTTGATGTCTGATCTCCATTTTTGCCAGTTATTCCTTGATTTACCTCCCCACAGATAGCACGGAAGTGGGCGGATACCCTGAGACTTCTCCACTGGAAACCAAACCACTCCTCCCTGATCAACAGCGTTAACGAAACTCTTTTACAGGTGGACAATCTCCGGTCATCCACAGCCAAGGAGGGACTTGTTGGAGCGTTGCAATGTGAGAACTGTGGCGGCGTAGAAATGGGACCCGATTCAGGGTCTTGATCTGAAACGTCGATGATTCCTTCCCCCCACCCCCACAGATGCTGCTTGACCTGCTGAGTTCTTCCAGCAGATTGTTTGTTGCTCCAGATTCCAGCATCTGAAGTCTCTTGTGTCTGCAGAGACAGGCCCTTTGGCCCACCATGTCCCTCACAGCCAATGTACCTATCTACACTAATCCCATTTACACGCAGTAGGGCTGCAGCCTTCTCTGCCTTTGCAATTCAAGTCCTTGACTAAACGCTTCTTAAATGTCCTGAGAGTCTCTACCTCCACAATTCCCTCAGACAGTGCGTTCCAGATTGCAAGCCCCTCCGGGTACAGGATATCCCCTTTGAGATCCCTCCTTACCTCCTACCTCTAACCTACACCTTCTTGCCTTAGACACCCTCACCATGGGAAAAAGATTTTTATTATCCCATCCAGTCTCTCCTTATAACCGGAATGTTTCAATCCAGCTAACGTCCTGGTGAATCCCTTCCACACTCTCTCCAAGTGCCAGTTGGAACACAGCAGTGTGTTTTAATGACCACATAATTTGGTTTAGGAAGTGTGTATTAAGGGATATCTCAGAATGTTCTCCCACCTGGTACCTGCACTGGTCTCCTGGGACAGCGGATGGAGATATCCAACAACCTGCGCGGCACCAGTTCCCCACAGTGTGGCCACAACAGGGACCTCGGAATCCAATAACCAACAGTTACTGCCCGTAATGTGCCATGTCACAGCTCAGGTACTCTGACCAATCTCTCTCCTTCCACACACCCCACTCTCCTCTCTCTCACCCTCCTTTTCTTCCTTGGTTTTCTCTAATCTCTCTATTTCTTAGTTTATTTCAGAATCAGAATCAGAATCAGGATTATTATCACTGACTTATATGTCGTGAAATTTGTTGTTTTGCATCGGCAGCACAGTGCAAAGGCATGAAATTACTCTCAATTACAAAATAGGTAAATAGTGCAAAAGAGGAATAACGGGGTCGTGTTCATGGGTTCATGGACCGTTCAGAAATCTGCTGGCGGAGGGGAAGAAACTGTTCCTGAATCGTTGAGTGTGGGTCTTCAGGCTCCTGTACCTCCTCCCCGATGGTAGTAATGAGAAGAGGGCACGTCCCGGGTGGTGAGGGTCCTGAGTGATGGATGCTGCCTTCTTGAGACACCTCCTCTTGAAGGTGTCCTCGATGGTGGGGAGGGTTGTGCTCGTGATGGAGCTGGCTGAGTCTACACCCCTCTGCAGCCTCTTGCGATCCTGTGCATTGGAGCCTCCGTACCAGGCGGTGATGCAACCAGTTCGAATGCTCCCCACCGAACACTTTTCATCTTCATTCTGCTTTCTCTTTCCCTCTCTCTTTTCTCTCCCTCCTTCTCTCTTCCTGTCCGTCTGCCTTTTGTCACATGTGCTTGCTAAAACCCTGCCCTGAACTCATAGAGTCATACAACCCTTCGGCCCCTCCAAGTCCATGCTGACCACCAGCCACCCACTTACACCGATCCCATTTTATTCTCCCCATCAGCTCCCCCCAGATTCTACCCCTCACCTACACACTGGGGGCAATTTACAGCGGCCGATTAACCCACCGACCCGCACGTCTTTGGGATGTGGGAGGAAACCGGAGCACCCGGAGGAAACCCACGCAGACACGGGGAGAACGTACAAACTCCTTACAGACAGCGGCTGGAATTGAACCCGGGTCACTGGCGCTGTAAAGCGTTACGCTAACCGTTACAATTTTATGTTTTTCTTGTGAATGCTGCTTATCTGATGCCATGTGCCTGTGATGCTGCTGAAAGTAAGTTTTTCATTGTACCTGTGCACACACGTACTTGTGCATGTGACAATAAACTCAACGATGACTTTGACTTTGAATGGTGGGATATAGACCACATACAGGCAGAAGGGGTTAGTTTAATTTGGCATCATGGTCGGCACAGACATTGTGGGCCGAAGGGCCTGGACTGTGTTATGCTCCATTATTTGGAGCTGGATAACTATAAAACGAAACTAATGGGCTGAGAGAGTTCCAAAGACATAACTGAGGGAAATAAAAATTTTGCATCATCTCTGCCTCAAGCCCGAGGAATGTTTTAGGATAGAGGGACCCAAAGATACAGGTACATAGTTCCCTGAAAATGGCGACACAGATAGACAGGGTGGTGAAGGCGTTTGGTACGCTGGCCTTCATCGGTCAGGGCACCAAGGACAGAAGTTGAGGCATCATGTTACAGTTGTACAAAACATCAGTTAGGCTGCACTTGGAGCACTGTGTGCAGTTCTGGTCACCACACTACATGGACAGGGTGAAGAAAAGATTCACGGGGATGTTACCGGGACTGGAGGGCTTGAGTTATAAGGAGAGGCTGGGACTGTTTTCCCTGGAGCGTGTATCATGAGAGGCACAGATAAGGCGAATGATCACAGTCTTTTCCCCAGGATAGGGGAGTCTAAAACTAGAGGACACAGGTTTAAGGTGAGAGGGGAAAGATTTAAAGGGGACCTGAGGGGCAAGTTTTTCACACAGAGGGTGGTGGGTGTGTGGAACGAGCTGCCAGAGGAAGTGGTAGAGACGGGTACAATTACAATGTTTAAAAGATATTTAGACAGGTTTAGAGGGATATGGGCCAAATGCAGGCAAATGCAACTAACTCAAGAAGACATCTTGGCTAGTATGGATGATTTGGGCCGAAGGGCCTGCTTCTGTGCTGTATTACTCTGTGAGTCTAAGAAATTTCTCCTCACTGAGGCTGACCATACATCCTGAGACCAAGACTCCTGGTTCTAGACACCCCAGCTAGGGGAAACATCCCAACCTCTACACCGTCAATGCCCATAAGGATTTTGTGTGAGATCACCTCTCATTCTTCTAAATTAATCAATCTTGTTGAACAATCACCCCTCATCCCAAGAATCAATCTGACAGACCTTTGTGGGACTCCCTCAGACAAAAGTAAATAACCAGTCTTAAATTGGGAGACCAGATCTACAGTGGTGGAGTTCTACAGCCCAAAACCAGGCCCTTCAGTCCATCACGGACATGCGGATCTTTTTATCCATCTGCACTAAACCCATTTGCCTGCATCAGGACCATATCCTTCTGTGTCTTGACTATTTGTCTCTGTCTAAAAGCCACTTTGGCCGATTTGAGAGTGGGCAAACAGGTGGCAGACACAGTTTAATAAGTGGGCGGAAATGTGAAAGATATTAAATGGATGTGGTCAGTCATAAGGTCATAAGAGTTACGGAGTCATAGACTCATAGGTTTATACAGCATGGAAACAGGCCCTTCAGCCTAACTCGTCCATGGCGCTCACCAAGCTAGTCCCACTAACCCGCATTTGGCCCGTATCCCTCCAACCCCCTCCTATCCACGTGCTTATCCAAGTGTCTTTTAAGTACTGTCATTGGACCTGCCTTACCCACTTCCTCTGGTAGCTCGTTCCATATACCCACCACCCTCTGCGTGAAGAAGTTGCCCCTCAGGTCCCTTTTAAATCTCTGCCCTCTCACCTTAAACTTATGCCCTGTAGTTCTTAGTTCCTCTTCACTGGGAAAAAGACTGTGCATTCACCCTATCTATGCCTCACACAATATTATACACTATAAGGTCACTCCTCAATCTTTTATGTTCCAAGGAATCAAATCCCAACCTCTCCCTATAACTCAGGCCCTCGAGTCCTGGCAGCATCCTCGTAAATCTTCTCTGTGCTCTGTCCAGCTTAATAATGTCTTTTCTATAACAGAGTGACCAAAACTGTACACAACACAACGGTGCAGGAATGATGCAGAGACCCAGGGCTAAGATACATAATCCACTAGAGGGAGTGCAAAACTATACTGTGGACACTCAGGTTATTGAGGACGTTCTTGATGGAGAGCGGTATGTTTTTGGACACCAGGGGGAAGCAGAGGATTTAGGAAATGGAGAGAAAGTAGAGTGGCGATTGGCTATGTTGGCATTGAACAGCAGAGGAGACACAAGGGGCTGAATGGGCTACTCCTGCTCCTAATTATTCTGTTCAAGTGATTGGTCAGAAATATATGTTAAGCATCACAGCCTGGTATGGAGGGTCCAATGCACAAGGTCGCAAGAGGCTGCAGAGGGCTGTAGACTCAGCCAGCTCCATCATGGGCACAACCCTCCCCACCATCGAGGACATCTTCAAGAGGCAGTGCCATCTCTAAGGGACCTCACCATCCCCACTGTGATAAGCTTCTACCCCACTGTGATAAGACTATTGAATGGTTCTCTTATACAATGAGATGGACTATGACCTCATGATCTACCTTGTTGTGACCTTGCACCTTATTGCACTGCACTTTCTCTGTAGCTGTGACACTTTACTCTGTACTGTTATTGTTTTTACCTGTACTACCTCAACGCACTCTGTACTAACTCAATGTAACTGCACTGTGTAATGAATTGACCTGTACGATCGGTATGCAAGACATGTTTTTCACTGTACCTCGGTACAAGTGACAATAATAAACCAATACCAATACCACCCGTGACATGCCCTCTTCTCGTTACTACCACTGGGGAGGAGGTACAGGAGCCTGAAGACCCACACTCAATGATTCAGGAACAGCTTCTTCCCCTCCGCCATCAGATACCTGAACGGTCCATGAACCCATGAACACTACCTCATTATCAGAGACACAAGAGATCCTACAGATGCTGGAATCTGCAACAACACACGCAAAATGCTGGAGGAACTACCTTGTTATTCTTTTCTTTTGCACTATTTATTTATTTTTGTTATTTATAGTAATTTTATGTCTTTGCAAAACAACAAATTTCACATCATCTAAGTCTGTGATAATTAACCTGATTCTGATTAAGCATCTCAGCATCTCAAAGGAGGAGAGACGGGGGAGACATTCAGGGATTTCAAGAGCTTTGAACTTACCTGAAAACACGATCACCAAAGGAGGGGGCAAAGGAATTGAGGACGCCCAGAGTTGGAGGAGAGCAGCAGTCTTGAAGAGGAGGAGGAGAGGGGATTAGAGATAAGGAGAGTGAACCTCTGCACAAGTGAAGAGAAATTATCTATATTTGCTGTTAGCTAAGATGACAGCCAGATCTAGATCAACGGGGAACGTGGGCCAAGGAATGGCAGATGGAGTTCAACTCGGACAAGTGTGAAGTGTTGCATTTTGGTAAGTCAAAACTGGGCAGGACTTGCACAGTCAATGGTAGGGACCTGGGGAGTGTTGTAGAACAGAGAGGCCTCGGGGCTAAGTACATAGTTCTCTGAAAGTAGTGACACAGGTAGACAGGGTGGTGAAGAAGGTGTTTGGCACTCTTGACTTCATCAATCAGGGCATTGAGTACCGGAATTGGGACAGGAGTACAAGGGTATTGTACACAGTTCTGGTGGCCCAGCTACAGGAAGGATGTCATTAAACTCGAAAGGCTGCAGAAAAGATTCATACGTTTACCAGAACTGGAGGGTTTGAGTTATAAGGGGATACTTGATAGGCTGGGACTGTTTTCCCCGGGATGAAGGAGGCTGAGGCGTGACCTTATAGAGGTTTATAAAATCATGAGGGGCATAGATAGGATGAATGGTCACAATTTTTTTCCCAGGATGAGGGAGTCTAAAACCAGAAGGCTTAGGTTTAAGTTGAGGGGGGAAAATGTTAAAGGGGATCTGAGGGGCAACTTTTTCACACAGAGGGTGGTAGGTGTGTGGAACGAGCTGCCAGAGGAAGTGGTAGAGGCGGGTACAATTACAGGTACATGTACCTGTTTGGACAGGTACATGGATAAGAAAAGTTTAGAGGGATGTGGGTCAGATGTGGGAAAATGGGACTAGCTCAGGTAGGAAACTTGGTCAGCACGGATGAGTTGGGCTGAAGGGCCTGTTTCTGTGCTGTATAACGATGACTCTGTGTACCACCTTTGTGTTTCTTTTCTTGGTAAAGGAATGGAAATGCTGACCCTGAGTTGGACTTTCTGTTGTTGAGGGACATCTACTATGAGGACCATGTGGAAGATGTTACCTCAGTCCCGGAGAGCACGTAGGTACAGACAACACCCAGAATATAAATTACACAAAAATTGTACAAGACCGTGAAAAAGAAACTACAAAAACAAGACCTTAGTTCAAGAAAAGACACAATCAGAGACAGGTCCACGGCAGTGCAAGAGGTGGTGCATAGTGTCCCGTTGCTGAGGTGGGGTTAGGGTTGTGCCGGTTGGTTCAAGAACTGAATGGTTGAAGGGAAGTAGCTGTTCCTGAACCTGGTGGTGTGGGACTTCAGGCTTCTGTACCTCCTGCCTGCGAGAAGATGGCATGGCGCAGATGCTGGGGATCCTTGATGATAGATGCCCCCTTGAGGGAGCATCTGTATGACGCAATGCGCAATGCACTACAGTTACTTGCCCAGGAGACTCCAACTGCTGTGAAAGTCGACCTGCACTCTGTAATAAATCAGACAACAGCAGAAGCAAATAACTTACGATTAATGCTTTATTAGTTTAACGCTAGCGGGAGTGAGGGATACAGAGAAAGAGTAAACAGTGTAACCCGAGCTCTGTACTGATCCCACTCAAAGATGCCCCAGTCAGTGTGTACTTTTATACCCCCTTCATGAGAAACCTTCGTGGGAAGTTGCACTTACTTAAGGCAGTTGCTTACAGCAAGCTTTTAACAAAACAAGATACGTCTAAAAAACTTATTTCTTTCTCACCCGCACCTGGCCTCTCTTCCAGCCATAACTATAGTCACCCCATGGCTGAGGTAATTTCATACCATGGGAAGAATAGCTGCACACCATGAACCCTTATATTGCCCGTCATTAACCCTTGCATTCCCAGTTATCTTTTACACTGCACTTCCCACCCCTTTGCTAAGGACAAGGAGAGTCCGCACATGAAAATATCACGGCCTGAGACTGAATCCTCCTCTCTGTCCTGACTCACACCCCATTCAACACAGCCCCACCTTTCCCTTCACCCAGACAATTGCCCCACACCTTGGCTCTTCACCCAGCCCCTCCTTCTCCATGTCAAGGGGCCACGTCTCACAGTAAGTAGGCATAAAAGCCATGAATCCCAGCATCTGGCAGCTGATACCTAAGGAGTCCTCAATCCATTTCATTCTCTTGAAGATAATCCTTCCTCAGAGAGGACAGGGATCTGTCGGTCACAGTGAGGGTCACTCCCTGGGACACACTTCTGGAACAGACACTTACAGTACAGGAGCACGTATTGTACAAGGGTCTGGTTCCAGTGGGTCAGGTGAGAAAACAAAATATCTGTAACCCCAGCCCGCTTCTACACCCTTCCCTGTCTGTAAAACCCCTTCCTGTCTCTGTAACCCTCTCCGTCCCCTACACCCCTCCCTATCTCTGTAACACTGCCCCCCATCTCTGTAACCCCCTCCGTCCCCTGAACCCCTTCCTTGTCTCTGTAACCCCCTCCAGCCCCTACACCCCTCCCTGTCTCTGTAACTCCTTCCGGCCCCTGCACCCCTCCCTGTCTCTGTAACCCTGTAATCTGTAGAGGCTGGGGGTGGGGAAGCGTTGTGGGCATCGTGTGTAAATGGTGCTGGATGTCGGCACAGACTCGGGGTGGGCCAAGGGGCCTGTTTCTGTGCTGTACGATCTTCATTAAATCTCTCCTGAACTTCCTTTACTCTGAGGGAAACAATCCCGAAGGGTCCTCTATGTGTGATGAGTTACGTCTCTGTAAGTTTATTGATAGCTCAGTTTCAGAATCCCAGTGGAACCGAGTGCTCCAGTTTAGAGTCCATCCATTAACCAGACCCATTTCCCAAGGAACAAAAGCCCTATGCCAGCCCCGAGGTATTCAGAAGCTGTTTGTACGTGCAATGATCTTGGATCACCGTCTAATGCACTCGATCTTCTGGTTGGACAGTGGCCTGGAATCGGAAGGGTTGGCATTCTCCGAGTGATGAACGGTCGGTTGTTCCACTGACAGCAAAAGAACCTTCTGAACTTCAGCAGCCATCCATCTCTGGAAATATTCTTGCTGTCATTTGGAGTCTTCCTTTACTTTATTAGGAGGTTAAGGATGGTTAATGATAGGCAGGTGCTCTCGGCGCAACATCAGCCACCTTGACTTTTCTTCTCCCTTCACCCACTCCAACCTCACCCCTTCTGGATGGTCACCTTGTGCCCACCTCTTTTGTCCACCTATCACTGCTCTGCTTTTCCCTCCTATATATCGGGCTTCCCCTTTTCCTATCTTAAGAAGGGTCCTGACCCGAAACGTTGACCGCCTGCTTTTCTCCACGGATGCCGCCTGGCCTGCTGAGTTCCTCCAGCATCATCGTGTTTTTCATCTGGATTCTAGCATCTGCAGTCCGTTGTTTCTCTCGGACTTTATACGGTATCTTGGAACATAGGAGATTATAGAGGTGTATAAAATCATGAGAGGCGTAGAAAGGGTGAATGCACAGTCCTTTTTTTCTGCAGAAAGGGGAATCAAAAACTAGAGGGGATAGGTTTAAGGTGAGGGGGGGGAGATTTAAAGGGGACCTGAGGGGCAACTTCATCAGGTAGAGGGTGGTGCGTATATGGAACGAGCTGCCAGAGGGAGTGGTCGAGGCAGGTACATTAACAACATTGAAAAGGTACATGGAGGGATATGGGCCAAATGAGGGTAAAGGGGACTAGCTTGGATGGGCATCTTGGTCGGCATGAATGAGATGGGCCGAAGGGCCTGTTTCTGTGCTGTGTGACTCCATGATTCCATGACTGCTGGTTCTAGTAAAAACTTCCATGGTTCAGGGGAATCCTTTAGCGAAAAATCTCACCCCTGTGACCAGAGTATGACCAACTTGCCGCTATGTAATTGTTAGCCTCCTCAGAGACACACGTCTCCAGAGAACATGGAGGGACTGTGAACTTGAGGAGGATAGTTATAGACTACCAGGTATAGGCAGGTTGGTGGAACGGGTAGCTGGCTGGTAATTGATAACTGGTTTATTATTGTCACGTGTACTGAGGTACAGTGAAAAACTTTGTTTTGCATGGCATCCATACAGATGATTTCATTACACAGTGCATCAAGGTAGTACAAGGGAAAACAATAACAGAATGCAGAATAAAGTGTTACAGTTACAGAGAAAGTGCAGTGCAGGCAGACAGTAAGGTGCAAGGCCATAATGAGGTAAATTGTGAGGTCAAGAGTCCATCTTATCATACTAGGGGACCATTCAATATTCTTATAACAGCGGGATAGAAGCTGTCCTTGAGCCTGGTGGTACGTGCTTTCAGGCTTTTGTATCTTCTGCCCGAATGGAGGGGGGATGAGAGAATATCCAGGGTGGGTGGGGTCTTTGATTATGTTGGCTGCTTTCCCAAGGCAGCGAGAAGTGTAGACAGAGTCCATGGAAGGGAGGCTGGTTTCCATGATTTACTAGGCTGTGTCCACAACTCTCTGCAGTTTCTTGCAGGCCTGGGCAGAGCAGTCGCCATACCAAACCGTGATGGATCCAGATAGGATGCTTTCTGTGGTGTGTCAATAAAAATTAGTGAGTGTCAACAAGGCCCTGCCAAATCTCCTTAGCCTTCTGAGCAAGTATAGAGGCTGGCAGAAGAAGTTTAACATTGAGAAATGTGAAGGGTTGGAATCTGATGGGATTAATGAGAGGAGGCGATGTAAGCCAGAGGGCACCATTCTACACCCTTTCCAAAGCCTTCGGAACTTTCCTCAAATCCCATTTGCCCGTGTTTGATCCACAGCCCTCTAAACCTTCCCTCTCCGTGTACCTGTCCAAATGTCTTTTAAATGTTGTTAATGTACCTGCCTCAACCACTTCCTCTGGCAGCTCGTTCCATATACTGACCACCCTCTGGGTGAAAAAGTTGCTGCTCAGGTTCCTATTAAATCTCTCCCCCCTCACCTTAAACCTATGCCCTCTAGTTCTTGTTCCTGGGAAAAAGACTGCGCGCATTCACCCTATCTATGCCCGTCATGATTTTATACACCTCTATAAGGTCACCCCTCAGCCTCCTACGCTCCACTGAATAAAGTCCTAACCTGCTCAACCTCTCTCACTAACTCAGTCCCTCGAGTCCCGGCAACATCCTCGTAAATCTCCTCTACACTCTTCCTATTACGGGATGACCAACACTTGGAAATATATCTCCGTTCCTTCACCGTCACTGGGTCAAAATCCTGAAACTCCCTTGCTGACAGCATTGTGGGTGTACCCACATCTATCTATATCCCTCATGATTTTATACACCTCTATAAAATTAACCCCCAGTCTCCTACGCTCCAGGAAATAAAGTCCTAGCCTGCCCAACTTCAATAATTTCAGATAACCCGCCTTTCCTGTTTGTGTCAGCACCGATTGGCACAATAGTTGGCATGGACATTATGGGTCGGAGAGCTTTATGACTCTAAGACTCTAAGGTGGTTTTAAATGTTGACATTACCAGCACATCTTTTCAGGGAGAACATTCCCAAACCCAAAAACTCAAAGTGAAAACATTTCTTCCATCTGCCTTGTGTTAATGAATTTAAATTTCCCATCTCCAGAAGATGCTGGAAATTTAGTCAGTCAGGTACGGTTTTTGGATCCCATGTCAAACCAGGATCTTGGAGTAGAAATGAGTCCTTGTTATCACATTTCTATTCACCAGAGCTTGCTGCTTGCCAGTGATTGGATGTCTGAACATAGAACATAAAACATTACAGCACAGTACAGGCCCTTCGGCCCTCAATGTTCTGCCTCCATTTTATCCTGCTCTAAGATCTATCTAACCTTTCCCTCCCACATAGCCCCCTATTTTTCTATCATTCATGTGTCTATCTAAGAGTCTCTTAAATGTCCCTAATGTATCTGCCCCCACAACCTCTGCCGGCAGTGCGTTCCACACACCCACCACTCTCTGTGTAAAAAACTTGTCTTTCCTAGAACACCAAGAAAACTTCAAAAGTAGTCAAAAATATTTTTAAAAGCTGCAGGTGTTGAAAATCTGAAATAAAAGCAGAAAATGCTGGAAACACTCATCAGGTCAGACAGCATTTGTGGAGAGAGAAACATTTAATGTTTCAGGTCAAGAATCTTTCATGAGAATGTTAGTTCTCTTTCTTTTTCCACAGCTGATGCCTGACCTGCTAAAGTCTGTTAGCTGTAATGAACTCTAAGGCAGGCTGAGGTAGTGGCAGGTGCTACACAAATACAAATCTTTCCTTTCTCTTTGCATATTCTGTGGGAATATCTTGGCCTGGACTCCTGATGACTCATTTGTCCATTAAACCACAAGCAAAAACAAACTGAATTAAAAATTGAAGATGCTGGAAAAACTCAACAGGTCAGATGAAGAAAAATAGTTCATGTTTCAGGTTGGTGACTTTTTGGAATGGGACACGCTTCCATTTGGGTTTGCACAGGCATTACATGTGTGTGCCTCCAGATAACATGTTGATCTTGGCTCAAGAGCGGGTAAGCATTATGTGCAGCTTGTCCACAATACAAACCATTATAAACTCTCGCGACTCCAAGAATGTCATTTCCGGGAATGGTACAATATTCTTCCCTTATCCCACCGGCCCCCCAATCACCCCTTCTCTTTCCCCTCCCCTGCCCTCTTGATCTGCCCCTCACCTGCATGTTCCTCCCTCCCTGGTTCTCCTCCCCACCTCCTTCCCTCTTGTCCGTGGTCCTCTTGTCCTCTCCTCAAAAGGTGGGGGAGAAGGGGTGGAGCAAGAGCTGGCAGTTGATAGGTGGATCCAGGCGAGGGGGGGGGTGTGACGAGACGATGGGGGAGCGGGAGAGTGGGAATGATGTCGGAAGCTGGGAGCTGATAGCTGGAAGCAACAAAGGGCACCTATCACCTCCCAGCTTCCGACATCGTTCCCACTCTCCCGCTCCCCCATCCTCCTGTCAGCCCCCCCCCCCTCGCCTGGATCCACCTATCACCAGCCAGCTCTTGCTCTACCCACCTTGTTATACCGGCCCTCTCCCCTCTTTCTTTCCAGGCCTGATGAAGTCTCGACCCAAATCGTCGACTGTCCATTTCCCTCCACAGATGCTGCCCGACCCGCTGAGTTCCTCCAGCTTTTTGTGTGTTGCTCCACAATATTACACGTTTGCTACTGGATTTGACTCAGGTCCCTGCAACTTCAGTCACAGAAGGAAGCCCGACAAAGTGGAACAGTCTGTTTGTGGTACGTGTAAGCTACAGTGGGCGGTAAAACTCTCTGTTGTCCATCCTGACATCAGCTGTGAACTTTGGCAGAAGGCAAACAAGGTTATGACCAAAGTCATAACAAAGTTCACAAGATCACAAGACAAAGGAGCATAAGTCGGCCATTCGGCCCATCGAATCTGCTCCGCTACCTCACCATGAGCTAAACTATTCTCCCATCTAGCCCCAATTCACGGCCTTTTCCCCATATCCCTTGACACCCTGACTAATTGGATACCTATCAATCTCCTGAAACACCCCCAATGATCGGGCCTCCACAGCTGTACATGGCAACGAATTCCACAAATCCACAACCCTCTGGCTAAATAAATTTCTTCTCATTTCTGTTCTAAATGGCTACCCTCTAATTCTAAGACTGTGCCCTCTAGTCCTGGACTCACCCACCAAGGGAAACAACTTAGCCACATCTACTCTGTCCAGTCCTTTCAACATTCGAAATGTTTCTATGAGGTCTCCTCTCATCCTTCTGTACTCCAATGAGTACAGTCCAAGAGATGACAATCACCTCTAGTTATGACCAAAGGTGATTGGAGGAAGGTATAAGGGGGATGTCAGAGGTAAGTTTTTTTACACAGAGAGTGGTGGGTGCGTGGAGGTTGTGGGGGCAGATACATTAGGGACATTTGAGAGACTCTTAGATAGACACATGAATGATAGAGAAATGGAGGGCTACGTGGGAGGGAAGGGTTAGATAGATCTTAGAGCAAGATAAAACGTCGGCACAACATTGTGGGCCGAAGGGCCTGTACTGTGCTGCAATGTTCTATGTTCTATGTTGAAAGGAGGCTCTTGTCAACATATCCAGTGTCGGATTGTTCCATCTGTACCTGACTGGAAGGCAGTTGACATCAGTAGCCAATCACAAACCATTACTGGTAAATTGGGCCCCAAATCAGCCATACCTCCAATCGCAGCACCACAAACACAACAATGAACCATTCGTGATCCAGTGATGACCCCAGGTTCAGGAACAGCTTCCTTCCTACAACCATCAGGTTCTTGAACTGACCTGCACACCCCTAACCCTACCTCAGCAACAGAATGATACAGACCGCCTCTTGCACTGCCGTGGTTTTTTTTACACTAATGTCTTGTTTTGCAGAGTTTAGTTCTTCACTGTCTCGTACAAGTTATATATGATTTATGTTCTTTGTGTTGTCTGTACCTACGTGCCTGTGATTCTGCTGGAAACAAGATTTTCATTGTACCTGCACCTCACCGCACTTGTGCACATGACAATAAACTCGACTTGACTTGACTTGTATCTCAGTGGTAATTGGTGATTGATTTATTATTGTCACATGTGCCAAGATACAGTGAAAAACTTTGCTTTGCATGCCATCCGGACAGCTCATTCCAAAACATAAGTACATTGAGGTAGTGCAAAGGGAAAGGTAATTGGTAATTAGTAATTGTGTCGACAAATTAAATTTAATCCTTTCTGCCTGCACATGATCCACATCCCTCCAATCCCTGCATATTCGTGTGTCTATCTAACAGCCTCTTAAATGTTGCTATCACATCTCCTTCCACCACCACCCCTGGCAGCACGTTCCAGGCACCCGCCACTCTCTGGGTAAAAAACCTGCCCCGCACGTCTGCTTTAAACTTTCCCCCTCGCACCTTAAAAGCATGTCCTCTAGTATTTGACATTTCTACCCTGGGGGAAAGACTGTCTACCCTATCTATGCCTCCCTTAATTTCATAAACTTCTATCAGGTCTCCCCTCAGCCTCTGCCGCTCCAGAGAAAACAACCCAAGTTCGTCCAACCTTTCCATTATAGCTCATGCCCTCTAATCCAGGCAGCGTCCTGGTGAACCTCTTCTGTACCCTCTCCACAGTCTCCACATCCTTCCTGTAATGGGGTGACTAGAAATACACACAATACTCCATGGGATCCAAATCAAGTTGGCAAATCGAATCCAAAAGTGGTCTTGGTAACAGAGGCAGATGGGGGAGGGTTTGTTACAGAGCAATGAGGTACCACAGGGGTTGGTGCTGGGAGCCTTACTGTTTGTTACAAATATTAACAGTTCTGAATAGAGGAGGTATGATTAGTAAGTTTGCAGATGACACAAAAGTTGGTGGTGTTGATAGTCAGGTGGGTCACTGAGGCTACAGGATAAGATGGACAAGTGTGGGGTGATTCACTCTGGGAGGACATACGTAATGAGTGGTAGGGCCCCAAGGGACTTCTCCAACTCCCTGAAGATGGCAGCATAGTTAGATAAGGTGGTGAAGAAGGCAGATGCGATACTTATCTTCATTAACCACAGCACAGAATATAAGAGCAGGGAGGTTTTGGTCAAGCATTGGTTGGGCCACAGCTGGAGTACTGTGTGCAGTTCTGGTCACCATAGGAAGGATGTGACTGCACTGGGGAGGGAGCAGAGGAGATTCACCAAGACGTTACCTGGGATGGAGTGTTTCAGTTATGAGGAGAGACTGGAGAGGCTGGGTCTGTCCTCGCTGAAGAGGAGGAGGCTGAGGGGGAACCAGATAGAGGTCATAGAGGCATAGAGTACTACAGCACAGAAACAGGCCCTTCAGCCCATCTAGTCCATGCTGACCTGATCTTCTGCCTAGTCCCATCTACATATCCCTCCAAACCCCTCTCATCCATGTACCTATCCAAACCTCCTCTAAACGTTACAATTGAACCCACATCTACCACTTCCGCTGGCAGCTTGTTCCACACTCGCACCACCCTCTGAGTGAGGAAGTTCCCCCTCATATTCCCCTTATATATTTCACTTTTCGCCCTAAACCTATGTCCTCCAGTTCTAGTCTCACCCAACCTGAGGGGAAAAAGCCTGCATGCATTCACCCTATCTGTACCCCTCATCATTCTGTATACCTCTATAAGATCTCCCCTCATTCTCCTGCACTCCAGAGAATGAAGTCCTAACCTATTCAACCTTTCCCTGTAACTCACAAGGTGCACAATATTATGGCATAGATGGGGTGGACAGTAAGAAAAGTTTCCCATAGCAGAGGTATCTAAAACAAGAAGGCATAGGGTTAAGGTAAGGAGTAGGAGATTTAGAGGAAGTCAAAGGAAGAACAATTTCCCAAGGAGTGGGGGTTGGGATCTGGAATTCGCTGTCCGAGGGGGTGATGGAGGCTGATCTCACAACACTTAGAAAGTATCTGGATGCATTGTCAAGGCATAGAAGGCAAAGGACCAAGTTCTGGTAAATGGGAATAGTATAGATATGATGGGATGAAGGGCTTATTTCTGTGTTGTTTGACTCTTATGACTGTAGGACAAGACCACAAAGAATACTGTGGTGGATGATGCATTGTCGAGACTACTCCACGAGAGCTCCAATGCAGCATGTGGAAGTACCATCCAGATCCCAACTCCATGAGGGATGGTCTCCCAATGAGCACATCGGAAATTGCAGAGAAAACACAAAAGGTCCAGGTGTGAGTTGATCCAATTCCAGACACTGCTGGATAGACGACTAGCTGACCATTCAACTCCCCCAAAATTAATTGTCAGATATTGGTATCGGTTTATTATTGTCATTTGTACCGAGGTACAGTGAAAAACTTGTCTTGCATACCTATCATACAGGTCAATTCATTACACAGTGCAGTTACATTGAGTTAGTACAGAGTGTATTGAGGTAGTACAGGGTAAAAACAATAACAGAATACGGAGTAAAGTGTCAGAGCTACAGGGAAGTGCATTGCAGGTAGACAATAAGGTGCAAGGTCAAACAAGTCCATTTAATTGTATAAGGGAACCGTTCAATAGTCCAATCACAATGGGATAGAAGCTGTCCTTGAGTCTGGTGGTACGTGCCCTCAGGCTCCTGTGTCTTCTACCCGATGGAAGAGGAGAGAAGAGAGAATGTCCCGGGTGGGTGGGGTCTTTGATTATGCTGGCTGCTTCACCAAGGCAGCGAGAGGTAAAGACAGAGTCCATGTAGGGGAAACTGGTTTCTGTGACCTGCTGGGCTGTGTCCACAACTCTCTGCAGTTTCTTGTGGTCCTGGGCAGAGCAGTTGTCGTACCAAGCCGTGATGCATCCAGAGGTGATGCTTTCGATGGTGCATCGATAAAAATTGGTGAGTGTCAAAGGGGACATGCCAAATTTCTTTAGCCTCCTGAGGAAGTAGAGGCGCTGGTGAGCTTTCTTGGCCATGGTGTCTACATGGTTGGACCAGAACAGGCTATTGGTGATGTTCACTCCTGGGAACTTGAAGCTCACGACCCTCTCGACCTCAGCACCATTGGTGTAGACAGTAAGGTGTGGTGCTACCTGTTGTTTTAAGACTAAAGATACTGAATTATGTAGGGAACACACTAGTAGAGGAGCAGTGAAGACCAGCGGGTTTGTATATTGGCCAAGTCTGGATCAGGATCTGAACAAGCAGTGTGCTGATGAGTCAGTGTACTGTCAGCAGTGCAGATCAACACCCATTCATGTGTAGACATGTCCCAGCCAGCTAATTAGACCTCACTGAGTAGTTCAGAATCCTTAGAGGACCTAAGCGGTTTGGAATTAGACCCTTGAGACATCTTCCCCACCATCGAGGACATCTTCAAGAGGCGGACCCTCAAGAAGGCAGCATCCATCACTAAGGACTCTCACCATCCGGGACATTCCCTCTTCTTGTTACTACCGTTGGGGAGGAGGTACAGGAGCCTGAAGACCCACACTCAGTGATTCAACAACAGCTTCTTCCCCTCCGCCATCAGATTTCTGAACGCCGCATGAAAACCACTCTGTCCTTCCTTGTCTTTGCACTATTTAGTTATTTTGCAGTTTAGTAACTTCATGTCTTTGTGCTGTACCGCTGCTGTATAAACAACACGTCATGTGTCAGTGCTACTAATTCTGATTGTGATTCTGATTCTGATTCATCACCATGGAAAGTACCACAGATAAGATAAGATATCCTACTCTCCAAGGAATAAAGTCCCAGCCTGCCCAACTTCAACAATTTCAGATAACCTGCCTTTCCTGTTTGTGTCAGCACTGATTGGTACTTAATAGTTGGCATGGACGTGAAGAAAAGACAAGATAAGATATCTTTATTAGTCACATGTACATCAAAACACACGGTAAAATACATCTCTTTTGCATAGACTGTTCTGGGGGCAGCCCGCAAGTGTCGCCACTCTTCAAGGCGCCAACGTAGCACGCCCACAACTTCCTAACCCGTACGTCTTTGGAATGTGGGAGGAAACCGGAGCACCCAGAGGAAACCCACGCAGACACGGGGAGAACGTACAGACTCCTTACAGACAGTGGCTGGAATTGACCACGGGTCACTGGCACTGTAATAGCGTTACGTTAACCGTTACACTACTGTGTCAGGCAAGCCAAGAACAATAATCACTGACAGAGAACCAGTTTCGCTTGTGGTAGATGTGAGCAGAAATGGTCGTAAACACATCTTGCAATCCTCCGGTACTCTATATAGACAGAACACTGGTGCAGCTAGTAGACCTCCAGTCCTCCAGTGACCCCCGTTCGATCCTGACCTCCGGCACTGTGTGTGTGTGTGTGTGTGTGTGTGTGTGTGTGTGTGTGTGTGTGTGTGTGTGTGTGTGTGTGTGTGTGTGTGGGTGTGTGTGTGTGTGTGTGGGTGTGTGTGTGTGCAGTTTGCACGTTCTCCCAGTTTCCTTCCACATCCCAATGACGTGCAGGTTGGTGGGTTAATTGGTCTCTGTAAGTTGCCCCCAGTGTGGGTGAGGGGTAGAATTTGGGGGGAGTTGATAGAGAGTGTGGGGAGAATGGGTTACTGGGGAAAGAATGTAAGGACAAGTGTTACATCTCCTGCGGTTGCTGGGGAATGTGCCAGGGGTCTAGGAGGGGTGGGATGGGGTGGGGTGGGAGAGGACCAGGGATTCACGGAGAGAGTGGTCCCAGCAGAAAGCAGAGAGATGGGGGAGAGGGGAAGGTCTGGTGGGGGGATCACGTTGCAGTTGGCGGAACTGGCAAAGGACTGTGCTGGATGGAGAGGCTGGAGGGGTGAAACGTGAGAACAAAGGGAGCTCTTCTCTGTTCTGTCTGGGGGAAGGGCGAGGTGAGAGCACAGGGGTGGGAAGTGGAGGAAATGTGAGTGAGAACTCCTTCAACGACAGAAGGGAAATCACATTTCCTGTGGCTTCTGTTAACTGTTGAAATGTTAACTGTTTCTTAGTGGAAAGAGTTTCATAGAACATATAAACATAGGGGGCGGTACGGTAGCGTAGCGGTTAGCGCGACACTATTACAGCGCCAGCGATCAGGGTTCGATTCCCGTCGCTGTCTGTGAGGAGTTTGTACGTTCTCCCGTGTCTGCGTGGGCTTCCTCCGGGTGCTCCGGTTTCCTCCCACATTCCGAAGACGTACGGGTAGGTTAATATTGGTTTAAAATGGGCAGTGCGGACTCGTTGGGTCAGAAGGGCCTGTTGCCACACTGTAAATAAAATTTAAAAAAAAACACTACAGCACAGTACAGGCCCTTCAGCCCACAATGTTGTGCCGACATTTTATCCTGCTCTAAGATCTATCTAACCCTTCCCTCCCACATAGCCCTCCACTTCTCTATCATTCATGTGCCTCTCTGAGTCTCTTAAAAGTCCCTAATGTATCTGCCCCCACAGCCTCTGCCTGCAGTGTGTTCCACGCACCCACCACTTTCTGTGTAAAAAACTTACCCCTGACATCCCCCTTATACCTTCCTCCAATCACCTTAAAGTTATGCTCCCTCGTGTTAGCCATTGTCGCCCTGGGAAGAAGTCTCTGACTGTCCACTCGATCTATGCCTCTTATCATCTTGTACACCTCTATCAAGTCCCCTCTCATCCTCCTTCTCTCTAAAGAGAAAAGCCCGAGCTCACTCAACCTATCCTCATAAGACACACTCTCCAATCCAGGCAGCATCCTGGTAAATCTCCTCTGCACCCTCTCTAAAGCTTCCACATCCTTCCTATAATGAGGCGACCAGAACTGAACACAAGTGTGGTCGAACCAGAGTTCGATAGAGCTGCAAAGCGTTCTATAGAGCTGCAAACATATAAATCTATAGTTTCCTAGTGAAGAAGAGTCTCCAACCTGAAACATTAACTCTGTTTCTCTTTCCACAGATGCTGCCCGACCTGCTGAGTGTTTCTCGCATTTTCTATTTTATTTCCGATTTCCAGCATCTGCAGTTTTAGATTTTCTGATATGGACAAGGTCAAGGTCTATTTCATGCAGATGTTATTCTTTGAAGGACATTAGTGAAGTAAATGTTTTTATTTAAGCAGTCCAGTTGTTTCATGTTTACCGTTACTAATATAATTTAAGATTTACTCGGTTAACTAAACTTAAATTCGTCCTTGTCATGGTTCCGAGTGCTGGTTCTCGATTCTGCCCCTTATCCCCATTGATGGGGCCTTGTGTGCAGCACATGGTTTCCATGCACTACTATCTGCCTAATGACACACACCTGAGTTCCATCAGGAGACTAGTATAAGAACCCTGGTTTCACAAACACTGGTTGCTAGATTATTGGTCTATCTCAGGGTATACCTCATCTCCTGGCTGCTTAGAGGTATTAATGCAAGAGCAGTCCCGGTTTCCATGTCAGGACTCCATCTCAGAGTCCCGAGGCAAGATTCCTTCTGTTTGCCGTTCTGCATTCGGTACCGAGGAAGCATCCTGACTCCAGTCTCGTTCTGGTGTTCTGCATTTGGGTTCTCTGCGATCTCGCTCTTTGTGTGACATTGTGACAGTCCTCTGGCATAGCGAGAATTGAAGCTGGGTTTGTGCTCTAAGCACTGACTCAGTAGCCTAACCACAATGTTATTTCACTAGTGAGATGATGAAGAGGTTGTAAATAGAGGAAGGCTGTATTGACAGGAAGATCAAGCAGGCTTAGAAGTGGGAAATGTGGGGGCAGAGGAGGGGGAAGGGGAGGTTTATATTTGGAGCAACTATCTATCGGTTTGGTGAGACCACATTTGGAGTATCCGTGCAGGGGAAAGGATTGTAATTTGTCATTGTAATTTGTTTACAATGACAAAAGGCAGTGGAAAGGGTGAGCAGCTTCAAGTTCCTGGGTGTCAACATCTCACAGGATCTATCCTGGGCCCAACACATTGATGCAATCACGAAGAAGGCACGCCAGCGGCTCTACTTCATCAGGAGTTTGAGGAGATTTGGTATGTCACCAAAGACACTTGCAAATTTCTATAGATGTGTGGTGGAGAGCATCCTGACTGGTTGCATCGCCGCCTGGTATGGAGGCTCCAATGCGCAGGATCGCAAGAGGCTGAAGAAGGTTGTAGACTCAGCCGGCTCCATCACGGGCACAGCCGTCCCCGCTATCAAGGACATCTTCAAGATGCGGTGCCTCAAGAAGGCGCCATCCATCACTAAGGACCCTCACTATCCAGGACATGCCCTCTTCTCGTTACTACCATCGGGGAGGAGGTACAGGAGCCTGAAGACCCACACTCAACGATTCTGGAACAGCTTCTTCCCCTCCGCCATCAGATTTCTGAACGGTCCATGAACACTACCTCGATATTCCTCTTTTATACTATTTATTTATGTTTGTAACTTGTAGTAATATTTATGTCTCGCACTGTACTGCTGCCGCAAAGCAACACATTTCACCACATATGTCAGTGATAATAAACTTGATTTATCTCTAAAACTGATATATGGTGAAAAGCTTTTGATTGCATGCCATTCAGACAGAGCATTCCAAACATAAGTACGTCGAGAAAATCTGATTCTGATGGAGGTAGTACAAATCAGAATGCAGAATAAAGTGTTACAGTTACAGTGTAGTGCAGGCAGACAGTAAGGTGCAAGGGCCACGACGAGGTACATCATAGAAAGAATATTGATTCGGGTGCAGTTCCTGGGGATCGATGTGTACAATGGGTCTGTAACCTCTGGAGTTTACCAGAATGAGGTCGTTTCAGTGAAAACGTGCTTTATGTAAGACTTGGCAGGGTTGATACTCTTTCGTCAGTCTAAGGCGGCCATTCAGGTGAAATTTCTTCACCAAGAGGCGTGTGAATCTGGGGAGTTCTGACCCCACAGACACCCACCTCCCCCCCACCCCCCCAATCGGGCAAGTTAATTTCTTCCAACGTCCCAAATATGAGAGGGTTGGTGGGTAAATCGCCCTGGTGTGTAGGTGAGTGGCAGAATCTGGGGGGAGTTGGTAATGGTGGTTGGCATGGACTAGATGGGCTGAAGGGCCTATTTCGTGCTTTCTGACTCTAACTCTTGAGGGGAGTTAGAGCAAGAGTTATACAGCAAGGAAAAACAGGGCCTTCAGCCCAAATCGTCCTTGCTGACCAAGGCGCCTATCTACACTAGTCCCATTTGCCCGTATCCCTCTAAACCTTTCCTATCCATGTACCCGTCCAAATGGCCTTTAAGTGTTGTAATTGTACCCGCCTCTACCACTTCCCCTGGCTGCTCGCTCCATTTCCCCACCACCCTCTGTGTGAAAAAACCTGCCCCTCGTGTCCCCTTCAAATCTTTCCCCTCTTACCCTAAATCTATTCCCTCTAGTTTACCTCTGGGTAAAAGACTGTGACCTTATCCATGCCCCTCAGGATTTTATAAACCTCTATATGGTCACCGCTCAGCCTACTTTGCTCCAGGGAAAACAGTCCCAGCCTATTCAACATCTCCTCATAACTCAAGCCCTCCGGTCCCGGTAACATCCTCGTGAATCTTTTCCTCACCCTCTCCAGCTTAATGACGTCCTTCCGATACCCGGGTGGCCAGAACCGCACACAGTACTCCAGGTGTTGGGGGTGTGGGGAAACAGAGGTGGAAGGGGGAGGGAGTGAAGCTAACGAAATGAGAGGAGTGGATTAGGAAAAGGGACGAGACTAAGCGAGGCTGGCAGGAATTCCCAAACCTTGCTCTGCCAAATCCGGTCTCACTCGGAAAAGACCTTAACCCAAAACTCCCTCCTGCTCACTCCAGCAATTCCAACAGCCCCTACTTTTTAAGATTTCTTTATTGGTCACATGTACATCAAAACACACAGTGAAATGCATCTTTTACGTAGAGTGTTCTGAGGGCAGCCCGCAAATGTCGCCACGCTTCCGGCGCCAACATAGCACGCCCACAACTTCCTAACCTGTATGTCTTTGGAATGTGGGAGGAAACTGGAGCACCCGGAGGAAACCCACGCAGACACGGGGAGAACGTACAAACTCCTCACAGACAGCGGCCAGAATTGAACATGGGTCGCTGGCGCTGTAATAGCGTTACCCTAACCGCTACACTACCGTGCCTGCCCATTGAAGATGAGTTGAAGGGTTCTGGTGTGACGGTGAGATCAGGTCCCCTTGGAGACCAACAGCCAATAATTACCCCTCGATCTACATCACCAGAACAGGTCGCCAGGTCGCACTTTGCCAATGTTGGGATCGGCTGCTGTGATTCTGACTGCTATTTTTTCTCTTGTACAATTTACGTTCTGTGTGTTATCTGTACCTACGTGCCTGTGATGCTGCTGCAAGCAAGTTTTTCATTGAACCTGTACCTCACCGTACTTGTGTACATGACAATAAACTCGACTTGACTTCACAGCGGGAACCAAACACCAACAGATAACTCACTGGTGTTTTGGCAGGAGTGAAGGGCGTCACAGAAATGCAAACCATTTTCTTTCCGAGGGGGGTGACCCATTTGGGTCTTTGTGATAACCTACAGTTTCAATGGTCAGCCTTCCTGGTGTGTTATGGAAACTCTGGGATGTTCAATCCACCCTGTGAGTGCTCCACATTCTGTGTGCTTGCAGCAGGAGAATGTAACAGGCTTTCCGCCTCTTGGAAGATCTTGGGAGCCTTTGACAGAACTGTAACTCCCCACACAGCCCTGCTGTGTCCATAATCCTTCTGGGAATGCAGTGAAGGAATTTGGCAGGGCTTTACTCGTGGTTGGAGGTCAGCCTTTGGCTCAGTCTGATTGTTGGAACAGCAGGAAGCCAACGCTCCAGGAAACACCAGGACAGGATTCTGAGCGGGGATTAGAACAAAAATGACATTTCCCCTTGTAGCAGAGATTGAAAATCACACAAAATTCAGTTTGCACTGAGAGTCATCGAGTCAAACAGCACAGAAACAGGCCCTTCAGCCCAACTGGTCCCTGCCGACCAAGATGCCCATCTAAGTTAGTCCCATTTGCCCACATTTGGCCCAAATCACTCTTGAACCTTTCCTATCCATGTACCTGTCCACATGTCTTTGAAATGTTGTTCTTGTACCTGCCACAACCACTTCCTCTGGCAGCTCGTTCCATACACTCACCACCCTCTTGCGTGAAAAAGTTGCCCCTCAGGTCCCCTTTAACTCTTTGCCCTCTCATCTTAAACCCGTGCCCTCTAGTTTTAGACTCCCCTAACCCAGTCATTTTCTACCCCTCATTATGTCCCTCATAATTTTATAAACCAGTGAGAACAGTCCCAGCCTGTCTAACCCCTCCTTGTAACCAACACCCACCTGTCCTGGCAACATCCTGGTGAATCTCTTCTGCACACTCCAGCGCTACCCCAGCCTTCCTGTAGTGTGGGGATCAGAATAGGACACAATATTCCAAGGGTGGTCCAACCAATGTCCAACTAGCTGCAACAACTCTTATACTCAATACCCCTGCCTGTGAAGGCAAGCAGGCTCACTACCCTATCCACCCGTGTCACCATTTTCAGGGTGCTATGAACTTGGACGCCAAGGTCCCTCTGAACATCAACACATCTCAGCTCCCTGTCACATCTAGCCAGTATTAGACAACAAAAAATGCATTACCGCACACTTGTCTGGATTAAATTCCATCTGCCACCACTCTATCCAACTTTCCAGCTGATCTCTGTCCCGCTTTATCCTTTGGCAACAACCCTCACTGTCTACAACTCCACCAATTTTAACTCCACTGCCTGCTTTTCTCCACGGATCTGCCCGGCCTGCTGAGTTCCTCCAGCATCACCGTGTTTTTAATCTAGATTCCAGCCTCTGCAGTCCTTTATTTCTCTAGGAGTTTCAGGATACCTTTATTAGTCACACGTACATCGAAACACACAGTGAAAGGCATCTTTTGCGTAGAGTGTTCTGGGGGCAGCCCGCAAGTGTCGCCACGCTTCCGGCGCCAACATAGCATGTCCACAACTTCCTAACCTGTACTTCTTTGGAATATGGGAGGAAACCGGAGCACCCAGAGGAAACGCACGCAGACACGGGGAGAATGTACAAACTCCTTACGGACAGCGGCTGGAATTGATCCCGGGTTGCCAGCGAACTTATTTATCAGACCACAGGCATTCTCAACATGTGACAAACAACATTTCTCTGATGGTGTGACGTCATGTGGTAGGTGGGATCAGGTTAAGCTCCTGTGGCTGTGTAATGTGTTGTTGATGTGGGTCTAATCTCCTGGGACACCCATCAGGTCAACTGCCAGAGGATATCTGATGACCTGATGAATACATCTTTGACCCTCACACAGTGATGAAAGTTTATTGGCCTGAAGCATTAACCTTGTTTCTCTCTCCAAAGATGATTCTTGACCTGTTGAGTATCTCCAATATTTTCTACTTTTATCTCTGAACGAGGGTCTGGATTTTGCAGAGGAGTTACAGAGCTAGAGAACACTACAGCACAGTACAGGCCCTTCGGCCCACAATGTTGTGCTGACGTTTTATCCTGCTCTAAGATCTATCTAACCCTTCCCTCCCACATAGCCCTTCATTTTTCTATCATTCATGTGTCTATCTAAGAGTTTCTTAAATGTCCCTAATGTATCTGCCCCCATAATCTCTGCCGGCAGTGTGTTCCACACACCCACCACTCTCTGTGTAAAGAACTTACCCCTGACATCCCCCTTATACCTTCCTCCAATCACCTTAAAATTATGTCCCCTCGTGTTAGCCATTGTCACTAATTCAGATATTGTGTGTGTGTGTGTGTGGGTGTGTGTGTGTGGGTGTGTGTGTGGGTGTGTGTGTGTGGGTGTGTGTGTGTGTGTGTGTGTGTGTGTGTGTGTGTGTGGATATGACTCTGTGTGTGTGTGGGGGTGTGTGTGTGTGTGTGGGTGTGTGTGTGTGTGTGTGTGTGGATATGACTCTGTGTGTGTGTGTGTGTGTGTGTATATGAGAGATGAAAAACACGGTGATGCTGGAGGAACTCAGCAGGCCGGGCAGCATCCGTGGAGAAAAGCAGGCGGTCAACGCTTCGGGTCAGGACTGAAGATAGGAAAAGGGGAAGCCCGATATATAGGAGGGAAAAGCAGAGCAGTGATAGGTGGACAAAAGAGGGGAGATGGGGTGGGCACAGGGTGGTGATAGGTAGATGCAGGTCAGAGACAGTGATGGGCAGGTGTGGGGGGGAGGAGGGGAGAGCAGATCCACCGGGGGATGGGTCAGAGGGGAGGAGAGAGGGGGAAACAAAGGTAGAAAAAGGGGCTGGGAAAGGCAAGAAGAGAAGAAGCGCGGTGGGGGGGTGGGGGGGGGGTGGGTGGGGGGGTGGGGAAGAGGGTTCGGAGGTTGGGATTACTTAAAGTGGAAGAATTCCTGTTCCCCCAGTCCAATCCCTTCCCACCTACATCCGTGACACATCACGCACTCTCCAGCTTTAAGTTCTCTGGCATGCACAACCTCATCTTCACCATGGTCCCTATACACCTCCATTCCCCATCAAGATGGCCTCACCGCCCTCTACTTCTGTCTTGATCAGAGACAGAACCAGTCCCCTTCTGCTAACACTCTCCTCCACCTGGCCGAACTTGTCCTCACCATAAACCACTTTTGATTCTTCTCACCTCCTACAGACCAAGGGTGTAGCCATGGGCACTCGTATGGGCCCCAGCTACGCCTGCCTCTTTGTTGGCTACGCTGAACAGTCTCTGTTCCAAGCCGACTCTGGCTCCGTTCCTCAACTCTTTCTCCGCTATATCGACGACTGCATTGGTGCCACCTCTTGTACCCGTGCGGAACTGGACAGATTGAACATTGAATTCTCCCACATTAAGTAATTCCCACCCCCTTCCCCACAAACCCCCCCCCCCCACCACGCTTCTTCTCTTCTTCCCTTTACTAGCCCTTTTCCCCCTCTCTCTCCTTACCTCTGACCCATCCCCCAGTGGGTCTGCTCTCCCCTCCTCCCCCGCACCTGCCCATCACTATCTCTTACCTGCATCTACTTATCACCACCCTATGTCCACCCCACCTCCCCTCTTCTGTCCACCTATCACTGCTCTGCTTTTCCCTCCTATATATCGGGCTTCCCCTTTTCCTATCTTCAGTCCTGAAGGAGGGTCCTGACCCTAAACGTTGACCCGCCTGCTTTTCTCCACGGATGCTGCCTGGCCTGCTGAGTTCCTCCAGTATCATGTTGAGAATTTTTATCTAGATTCCAGCATCTGCAGTCCTTTGTTTCTTGTGTATATATGAGTGTGTGTGTGTGAATGTGTCTGTGTGTGGTGTGTGTATGACAGTGTGAGTGTGTGTCTGTGTGTGAGTGTTTGTGTGTGTGTGAGAGTGCACACAAGTATATGTTCTGTGTGTGTGTTTGCGTGTGCATGCGTGTGTGTGTGTGTGTGTGTGTGTGTGTGAGATACAGAATGTGCGCATGTGTGCGTTTTTAAGAGAGTGTGTGCATGTGTGTGCATGCAGTTGATCACGGAAATCAGGAAAGGAATGTCTGACTTTCACAGGATCTGCTCAGACAGTCTCTTGGCAAGTGGTTGTCCTGGAAACGTGGGAGCCCTTGTTCACTCTCCCTCTCTCTCTATCGATGTGTTAATCCTGAATGGTCGCATTCACTGCTACAATCTTAAAGGTTTTTAACCATTAGACCACACACTTAGAATTAACCAGTTAACATTCAGCAGTTGTTCTCCAAACCTCTCTCTAACTTGTTACTAAAATTATGGCACTTAACCCTTACCCTCTGTTATCCTTTGTAAATTCAAGTCTTATTTTATTACTTGAAAGTCGCAAATATTGCAAGGTGCACTTCCAATACCATAGGCAGAACATCTCAGGAAAACATCCTCCATTAACTTTGGAGAATTGAGTGCTTTGGAGAGGGTGCGGAAGAGGTTCACCAGGATGCTGCCTGGATTAGAGGGTATGAGCTATAAGGAGAGGTTGGATAAACTTGGGCTGTTTTATCTGGAGCGGCAGAGGCTGAGGGGAGACCTGATAGAAGTTTATAAAATTATGAGAGGCAGTGATAGGGCAGACAGCCAGAATCTTTTCCCCAGAGTAGAAATGTCAAATACTAGAGCACTTAGTTTTAAGGTGAGAGGGGAAAAGTTTAAAGGAGATTTATGACACGTTTTTTTTTCTACAGAGAGTGGTGGATGCCTGGAACGGGCTGCCAGGGATATAGAGGCGTTTAAGAGGCATTTAGACAGACACATGAACAGGCGGGGAATGGAGAGAGATGGACCACGTGCAGGCAGATGGGATTAGTTTAATTTGGCATCGTGGTTGGCACAGACATGGTGGGCCGAAGGGCCTGTTCCTCTGTTGCACTGTTCTATGTCCTATCTCTAGTGCACTGTGAGAATATGTTGAACATTGAGCCATGTCAACTCTCGGACCGAAGATTTCTCGGCAATGAAAATTTTTATCCCCTTACCCCCTCCTCTCTGAAACCTTTGTTCTCCTCCAGTTCTGGCCTTTGAGTCAATGCCCGCTAGCTGCCAAGGTCCTGGGTTGGGGAACTCCCTCCCTGAACTTCACCACCCCTCTCTCCTCCTTCTTTGACTGGGCTCTTGCTCCCCTGTGCTGGTATCTCCTCGTGTCATGGGTTCAAGCCCCACTCCAGAGTCCTGACACTGACTACACAGGGAGTGCTGCACTGTCAGAGGCACCGTTTCCCAGAGGAAATGTAAAACTGAAGCCCAGGTTTGTGCTTGATCTGCTGACTCAGAGTGAGAGAACGAAGGAGAGATGTCTGCCCGCTGAATGAAAACCAGAAGGATCCAGGAAGCCTTCAGAAACAGAAAACTATTTCATGCTTTAACTGATGAATCCACTTAAAAGCAGAATCTAATTTAGTTCCCATTCCCAGACACGGAATATTTGTTTATTTTAGCTGGAGACATCTCAATGTCCAGCGGCGATACGCTGATCTCTCCGAGTGAACACTAATTACTTCCATAGAGTCAGAATCCAAACAACTTCTTGTGAACCTTCCCTGCTTTCCTGCAATCTGCAAAGCGATGGGGATACTTGGGTTGGCTCAGGGCAGGTGGCCAGAGGGAGTGTGCTCCTCAAATCTGGGACCTTCACCCCACTGCTGACGGTGTGTGTGTGTCCAAGCATATGTGTGCATGTTTGTGCATGTATGTGTGTATCTGAGTGTACATGCGTGCATGTGTGTGTGAATGTGTGTATGCATGACTCTGTGTGCGTGTGTGCGTGTGTGTATCTGAATGTGTGTTTGAGTGTGGGTGAATGTGTGTATGTGTGTGTATCTGTGTGTGTGTTTGTGTGTGTATCTGAGTTTCTGTGTGTGTTTGTATGTGTGAGTGTGTGCATCTGTCTCTGGGTGTGTGTTTGTATGTGTCTGAGCGTGTGTGTGTGTGTGTGTCTGAGAATGGGTATGTGTGTGCATCTGAGTGTGTGTGCGTGTGTGTGTGTGTGTGTGTGCATGCATGTCTGTATGCGTCTGAGTGTGTGTGTGTGTGTGTGTCTGTGAATCTGTGTTCGTTCATTTGTTCAGTCAGGACACTCTGGCCCCACCAACAACTCCCTTCTCACAGAACTTACCCCACAACTGCAGGAGACAGAACACCTGCCCTCTCCCCACTCGCCTCCCATTGCCCTGTGACCCATCGCCCCCCCCCCCCCCCCAGGTGATGGTTCACCCACACTCCTGTATTTGGTGCTGACTGACTGTGGCAGTGACAATGACTTGGCTGAAGAGCTCTGGTCTCAGTTCCAGTTTTTCTTTCCCCTCTCTCCCCTCCTGCGTTTGGAATTTCATTCGTATCCTCTGACTTACACCTCCCCCCAGACACCCCTTCGTACTCACCACCGTCTCTCAGTACACACCACCACCAACCTCTGGGATGTAGGAGGAAACCAAGGGGAAGGGTCACAGGGAGAGTGAGCAATCTCCACACACAGACAGCACCGGAGGTCAGGATCAAACCCGGGTCTCCGGAGCTGTGAGGCAGCGGCTCTACCCGCTGTGCCACTGGGCCGCCTCTCTTACCTTTCAATCAACTCCCCTCTCACTCTTCTAAACTCTGGTGTAACCTGTCCAATCTTTCCTCAGAAGGCAATACAATGTGCTCATTCCAACTGGGATCTGGAGGCACAAGACTTTATTTTTTAGTGGAGAGAGAGCTGGGGAGTGGTGCCAGGGTAGGTTTGGAACAAAGATTGCCCCACGTAGTCAGTGGAAAGGCAGGCATAACTGGGGCTCGTGCAGGTGCCCATGCCTTCACCTTTGATTTGCAGGGAGCGAGAGGAGCCACAAGTTCTGCCAGGCGGAGGAGAGTGTTTACTAACTGGTTGGATCTGTATTCTGGAGAGAAACAAAGAGCCTTAGGGCCTTGTGGAAGTGCATAGGGTCTGCATAATCAGAGACCCCACCCACCCAGGTCATTCTCTCTTCTCTCCTCTTCCATCGGGTAGAAGATACAGGAGCCTGAGGGCACGGACCACCAGACTCAAGGACAGCTTCTACCCCACTGTGATAAGTTCTATTGAATGGTTCCCCTATACAATGAGATGGACTCTGACCTCACGATCTACCTTGTTGTGACCTTGCACCTTATTGCACTGCACTTTCTCTGTAGCTGTGACACTTTACTCTGTACTGTTATTGTTTTTACCTGTACTACCTCAATGCACTCTGTACTAACTCAATGTAATGAATTGACCTGTACGATCGGTTTGTAAGACAAGTTTTTCATTGTACCTCAGTACAAGTGACAATAATAAACCAATACCAATACTGGATGAAGTAGTGGGGGCCAGGGAATTGAAAGTTGTCCTCCAAGTGACAGCACACAATCTTTTCCATCCGCTGGAACGACTGTTTCAGGTGTGACCCTGTCTGCTGACTCTTCGCTGAAGCTGATTGTTGAAGCTCTCTCTTGCCTCAACTTGCCCAGTGATGGAGCATTACGTCAACGGCAGCTTCTCAGAAGCCCAGGCCACTGTGCCTTGAGGAAAGCGGGTGTATGGTCTCCAAAGGCGAAGGTAGTGTGACGGTTCAGCTGCAGCTCCCCATCATCTCGGATTCATGTGTTTGAGGATCTGAGCAATACACTTTTAAGGGCAAGACTGTTAACAGTGTTGAAGAGCAGGGAGACCTTGGGGTGCAAGTCCATGGCTCACTGAAAGTGGCTACACAGGTAGACAGGGTGATAAAGAAGGCTTTTGGAACGCTTGCTTTCATGAATCAAGGTATTGAGTACAGGAGTCAAGAGGTTATGATGCATCTTTATAGAACTCTGGTTAGGCCGCATTAAGAGTATTGCGTGCACATCTGGTCACCTCACTACAGGAAGGATGTCGAGGCTTTAGAGAGGGTGCAGAGGAGGTTTACTAGGACGCTGCCTGAATTAGAGGGCACGTGCTATCAGGAGAGGATGGACAAACTTGGGCTCTTTTCTCTGGAGCGGTGGAGGCTGAGGGGTGATCTGTTGGAAGTGTATAAAATTATGAGGGGCATAGACAGGGTGGACAAGCAATATCTTTTTCCCATTATTGAGCGATCCAATACCAGAGGGCATGCATTTAAGGTGAGAGGGGGTAGGTTCAGAACAGACATAAGTTTTTTACTGAGAGAGTGGTGGATGCCTGGAATGTGTTGCCTGATGGGGTGGTGGAGGTAAATTCATTGGAGGCTTTTAAGAGGGGCTTGGATGGGCACATGAATGAGAGGAAAATAGAGGGATATGGGCATTCTGTAGGTAGGAGGGAATAGCTATGTCGGCACAACATTGTGAGCCGAAGGGCCTGTTCTGTGCTGTACTGTTCTATGTTCATATGTTTGTGCTGACAGTCCCGGTGCTGTGGTGAGGGGGTGCAGCACTGTCAGAAGTGCTGTCTTGCAAACGGGACGTTAAATCAAATGCCTGCTTTCCATCTCCTGTGAATGGATACGAAGTGAGAGATCAGTAGCTAAAGCTAGGTATCCTGGACCAATGCTCGCCCCTCAACCAGCATCACCATAAACAGATTATTGACGTTTGTGGGATCTTGCTGTGTGCATGTTGGGCACTCCATTTCCCACTTTACAATAGCCACTGTTACTTAAAAATAGTTCACTGGCTACAGAAGACTTTGGAAGGCACACGGAGTATTGGGTGCAGTTCTGTCTGTGGAGGCTTTGGAGAGGGTGCAGAAGAGGTTCACCAGAACGCTGCCTGGATTAGAGGGCACGAGCTATAAGGAGAGGTTGGACAAACTTGGGTTGTTTTCTCTGGAGCGGCAGAGGCTGAGGGGAGACCTGATAGAAGTTTATAAGATTATGAGAGGCATAGACAGAGGAGGCAGTCAGAGTCTATCCCAGGGTGGAAGGGTCAAATACCAGAGGGCATAGCTTTAAGGATGGAGGGGGAAAGTTTAAAGGAGATGTACGGGGCGGGGGGGGGTTTCCACATGAGAGGGAAGGTATCTGGAACGGGCTGCCGGGGGAGGTGGTGAAAGCAGATATGATAGTGGGGTTTAACAAGCATTTAGACAGGCGCATGAATAAGCAGGGAGTGGAGGGTTAGGGACCACGTGCAGGCAGATGGGATTAATTAGATTGGCATCATGGTCAGCACAGACATGGTGGGCCGAAGGGCCTGTTCCTGAGCTGTACTGTTCCGTATGTTCATACCAGCTTGTTCCTTGTCCTTATTCAGTTGCTGATTGTTCAAGAGGAACTTCTGACCAACTACAAATCTAATCTACTAAAGTTAATGGCAGGAACCTTAATCATTACGTTAGAAACTCTATGACCACATTGCACTAAAACAGACTTTGCTTTTTTTTTGTTCTATTTGTGTTCTTTCTTATAAAAATTGTGTAAAATTTATGTTTAGTTTGTTTTTCTTGTGAAAGCTCCTTATCTGATGCTCTGTGCCTGTGATGCTGCTGCAAGTAAGTTTTTCATTGCACCCGTGCACACACGGACTTGCGCACGTATCAATAAACTTTGGATTAGTAAACTTGCACAGCTTCTGAATGGAGGGCCACACAAGCTGCTAATAAACCCATAAGAGATGGAGGGAGTGGTTCACTGAAATGACTTTGAAATGGTCACGGCGTTGCTTAAAGCAGCAAAGTGCTTGGGAGGTGGACGAGACCGTATCAGCAGCCGGATTGTGAGAGTAATTGCCTGTGGATTCCAAGGCAAAATAATAAAACTACAGCTGTTCACATTCAAGGATGCAGACAATGTGCAGCTGGAGGAGAGAACTGAATCATGCAACCAGCTCACAGACAGAACACACAAGGATCAAACCCTGCTCTGTTTTTTGAACAAGTAAATGCTGGAAACACAGCATCTGTGGAGAGAGGCACAGTTAACTTTGTCAAAAGTCCGTCATGTAGAAAGAGGAACAAAATCTGAAGAGTCTTTGAAAAATTTTGGTTGGATCTGAAATGTTGAGTAGGAGAAGCTTGGATCCAAATTCAGCAGTAGAACCACAGGAGTAACAACCTCTGGATTACTGCCCAAGATGCTTGCAAGTTGGTACAAAGTCAATAAGAACTGAATGTGTTGAACATAGAACGGTACATCACAGTACGAGAGGACATGGCTTTAGGGTGAAAGGGGAAAGGTTTAGGGGGAACACTAGAGGAATTTCTTCACTCAAAGAGTGGTGGGAGTGTGGAATGGGCTGCCATCTGGTGTGGTAAATGTGGGCTCGCTCTTAACTTTTAAGAGTAAATTGAATAGCTACATGGACGAGAGAGGTCTGGAGGCGTATGGGCTGGGGGCAGGTAAATGGGACTAGCAGAATAATGTTTCGGCACAGACTAGAAGGGCCAAATGGCCTGTTTTCAGTGCTGTAGTTTTCTATGGTTTCTAACAGGGCCTTCGGCCCACAACGTTGTGCCAACATAGCTAATCCCTCCTACCTACAGAATGCCCACATCCCTCCATTTTCCTCTCATTCAAGTGCCCATCCAAGCCCCTCTTAAAAACCCCCAATGAATTTGCCTCCACCACTCTATCAGGCAATGCATCCCAGGCATCCACCGCTCTCTGAGTAAAAAATGTACCCCTCGCATCTCTTCTGAACCTACCCCCTCTCACCTTAAATGCATACCCTCTGGTATTGGATCGCTCAATAATGGGAAAAAGATATTGCTTGTCCACCTTATCTATGCTCCTCATAATTTTATACACTTCCAACAGATCACCCCTCAGTGTCTGCCGCTCCAGAGAAAAGAGCCCAAGTTTGTCCATCCTCTCCTGATAGCACATGCCGTCTAATCCAGGCAGCGTCCTAGTAAACCTCCTCTGCACCCTCTCTAAAGCGTCATCATCCTTCCTATAGTGAGGTGACCAGAATTGCACACAATGCAGCCTAACCAGAGTTCTATTGCTCCAAGACTGATGTGATAGAAAGATTCAATTCATGTGGCACTGGTACCAGTATAGGTTGTCCCTGGATTATGAATGCCTGATTTATGGACACCTCTGCATACCTATGACCTCCCATAATATTATTGTCCTACCTTGGAACGTAGGAGAATTAGGGGTGACCTTATAGAAGTGTTTAAA
This sequence comes from Pristis pectinata, assembly GCF_009764475.1. Lineage (NCBI taxonomy): Eukaryota > Metazoa > Chordata > Chondrichthyes > Rhinopristiformes > Pristidae > Pristis > Pristis pectinata. The sequence goes on along the minus strand of NC_067408.1, from coordinate 4,220,853 downwards.
ATTACAGGAGGCATAGATAAGGTGGACGGTAACAGTCTTTTCCCCAGGGTAGGGGGGTCCAAAACCAGGGGGAATAGGTCTAGGGTGAGAGGGGAAAGATTTAAAAGGGAACTGAGGGGCAACTTTTTCCACGCAGAGGGTGGTGAGTGTATGGAACAAGCTTCCAGAGGAAGTGGGCGAGGCAGGTACAACAGGATCAGTTAAGAAGCACTTGGATAGGTACATGGAGGGGCAGGGCTTAGAGGGATATGGGCTGAACGTAGGAAGTTGGGACTAGTTGGGTGGGCACCATGGTCGGCGTGGACTGGTTGGGCCGAAGGGCCTGTATCCGTGCTGCATTGCTCTATTAAATTCTGAAGTCTGAATGTAGGTACATATGTTCCTACAAACAGCAGAATTAGTTTCCGCGCTCTCTCTCCGCTTATAGTAATTATTCTTTCTTATCAGTCTGGTGTGCTTTCGATGCCATTCATTACAGTACTGTGGAGGTGTTGTTACCATATCGAGTGACCTTTGTGTACTTTCCCACACGGACAAAAATCGACTGAGAAATGTCTGTAAAAACACAACCTGCTCATTACCAGAGAGCAGCTTGTAGTAGGAAGGAACAAGCTCTTCAGCTAGAATGGGCTTCATTTTAATGGGTTTGGGTCCAATGTGGCAGTGAAATGAATAACTAAGGGTGTAGATAATACTTTATACCAAATGGAAACAGGGAAGGGAGGAATCTGGTCCGGAGAAATTTAGAAAGCTAAAGTGAAAGGACATGGGGTCGAGAAAAGGGGATTAATAACCAGTAGGTGACAAGAAGGGATAAAGCAAACAAAGATACATCTCCAATTGAAGTCAGAGCAGGGAGAGACAAAAGTGAAGGCTCTTTATCTGAATGCACACAGCATTTAAAACACGATAGGTGAATTAATGGTGATAAATGGATCCAACCCAACAGCCATTGCAGAGGCATGGTTGCAAAATGCGGAACGTCGGGAATGAAATAATCCAGGAATCTTAACTTTCAGAGAAAGATTCTCAGGCAAAATGGGAAAGGAGGGTTGGTCTAATACTAGGGGATGGGGTAAAGGTGGCAGGGAGGAAGGGTTATAGCAGGGAAAGTCAAGAAATAGAATCAGTTTGTGTGGAGCTAAGAAACAGCAGAAGGGCAGAAAGTGTTGACACCAGAGACGGCAGATGCTAGAATCTGGAGCAACACACAAAACGGTGGAGGAACTCAGCGGGTCGGGCAGCATCTGTGGAGGGAAATGGACAGTCAACGTTTTGGATTGAGACCCTTCACAAAAAATGTTAGTAGGAGTTGTCTATATAGTCCTAAATGTCAATGTCAGACATAGTATATAACTGAGGAAACTGGAGGTGAATGTAACCAATCCAATCAGCATAGGGGACTTTGATCAACACCTTAAGGTGTTTATTTATTAGTCACACATACATCGAAACTCACAGTGAAATGCATCTTTCGTGTAGAGTGTTCTGGGGACAGCCCGCAAGTGTCGTCACGTTTCCGGCACCAACATAGCATGCTCACAACTTCCTAACCCGTATGTCTTTGGAATGTGGGAGGAAACCAGAGCACCCGGAGGAAACCCACGCAGATACGGGGAGAACGTACAAACTCCTTACAGGCAGCAACCGGAATTGAACCTGGGTCGCTGGCGCTGTAATAGCGTTACACTAACCATTACACTACCATGCCATCAAAATACAGACTGGTCAACCAAATGCATGGGAATAATGTGGAAGCCCAAATCGATGGAGTGTAGAAAGGATGAATTTTTAGATCAGCATTGAGGAACCAATAAAGGAACAGGCTATTTTAAATTCAGGATTGCGAGATGGGAAGGGGTTAATTAGTAATCTGGTAGTCGAGGTTATGGAAGAGGGGTTGGGGAGAGCGATCAGAATATGATTAAATTTTATATCAAGATCGAAAGTGATTTCGTGAATCTGAAACCAAGGTGTTATGTCTAAAGCAACACACACAAAATGCTGGAGGAACTCAGCAGGTCAGGCAGCATCTATGGAGGGTTATATCTAAACAAAGGCAAGAGGCATTACTTGGCTATGGCGGATTGGGAAACTACCTTAAGACAGTTATCAAGTGATCTGAAGAATTATTATACAGGATACAATACATCCCTTCAAGGCTCAAAAAAAGGAACAGTGATATAGCCGTGGCTATCAAGAGATGATGTTAGATCAAAGGAGAAGGTTTATAATGTTGAATAAAACAGCAGGATACCTGAGATTTGATAACATTCAGAGGATCAAGGAATCGACAAGGAAATGGAAGATAGGATACAAGAGTAAGACAAGATAAGATTTCTTTATTAGTCACACGTATATTGAAACACACAGTGAAATGCATCTTTTGCGCAGAGTATTCTGGGGGCAGCCCGCAAGTGTCGCTATGCTTCCGGCGCCAACATAGCACGCCCACAACTTCCCAACCCGTACGTCTTTGGAATGTGGGAGGAAACCGGAGCACCCGGAGGAAACCCACGCAGACACGAGGAGAACAAACTCCTTACAGACAGCGGCCGGAATTGAACCTGGGTCGCTGGTGCTGTAATAGCGTTACGCTAACTGTGACACCACCGATTGAGAGAAGCTTAAAGACAAACTGTAAACACTTTAATGGATGTGTGGGAAGGGAAAGGTTAGTGTCACTGGGTCCCTTTGAAACTGGGGAAGCTATTTGTGGAATAAGGTAATGGGAGAGAAATTAAATATAAAAACACAAAATGCCCTCTGTAAATTGTCCCTGGCGTCAATTGGGGGGGTGGGGGGGGGAGGTGAGGGCAGAAGAATCGGCGGGAGTTGATGAGTGTGTGAGAGAGAATGGGTTACATGGAAATAAGTGGAGGGATGGGACTGTTCTGGGACCCAGTATTGACTCATTGGGCCAAACAGCCTCCTTCGATGTTGGAAGAAAATACACGAACAATGTAGAAAAAATAACTACATCGATTGCTTTTATTAAATGAAACTTCTTCTCAAGCAAGTGCACAATTTTGATCTGGGAGTTCGGGTTATACTCAGCCACTGAGGCTCATTGACAAACAGTCCCAGGGCAGAGATGGCATGTGTTAGAGACTGTGTCCCATCACACACTCCCAGAGCAGGGAAAGTATGGGTTGGATACAGAGTACACTTCCTTCACTGTCCCATCACACACTCCCAGGGCAGGAACATCACATGTTAGATACAGGGTAAAGCTCCCTCTACACTGTCCTGTCACACACTCCCAGGGCAGGGATTTCACACATTAGATACAGGGTAAAGTTCCCTCTACCCTCTCCCGTCACACACTCCCAGGGCAGGAACATCACATGTTAGATACAGGGTAAAGCTCACTCTACCCTCTCCCGTCACACACTCCCAGGGCAGGGATTTCACACATTAGATACAGGGTAAAGCTCCCTCTACACTGTCCCATCACACACACTCCAAGGAAGGGAACAGCGCGGGTTAGGTGCAGTACAAGGCTCCCTCCGTACCATCCCACCACACACTCCCGGTGCTGGGACAGTGCAGGTTACATACAGATTAAAGCTCCCTCTACAAAGTCCCATCAAACTCTCCCAGAGCAGGGAGATCATAGGTTGGATGCAGACTGAAGTTCCCTCTACATTGTCCCATTGAACACTCCTGCGACAGGAACAGCGTGGGTTACGTGTAGAGTAAAGCCCTTTCTGCATGATTCCATGCAATTCGTCCCACTCCCAAACCCTGATGTGTGTAATTTTCTACACCTGATACACATCAACCTTCAGGACCATCAAAACCCAAGAGCGAGAGTTTAATCCCAAGTACAGAGCAGCCCGGACCCTGTGGTGTATCAGCCAAGAGGTACCCAGTTATGATGAGTTGATCCCACACCCCATACAAGCTTCACTGAGTTTTTCTAACAGGCCAAGTTAAGTTGGTTTCTAAGCTGCAAGGTGAAATGGTTTGCATTGTGTGTAAAGTAGACCAGGTCTTTGTCATAAATAAATAGAACATGCTGGATGTTCACTTAGGTCAGAGACAAACTCTTGAATGAGAGTTAACCGCTCACGTTGATGGCCATTTCTGAGAATAAGTCTCTGACTTGCTTCAGTTCAGAGATGACTATGTCAGGACCTCAAAGCCAAAGACAGATGAGAGGGGAAAGATTTAAAGGGGACCTGAGGGGCAAGCTTTTCCACACAGAGGGTGGTGGGTATATGAAACAAGGTGGTAGAGGTGGGTATATTTAGAACATTTAAAGGATACTTGGACAGGTACATGGATAGGAAAGGTGTAGAGGGATATGGGCCAAACACAGGCAAGTAAGATTAGTGTAGATAGGTATCTCAGTCAGCATGGACGAGTTGGGCCGAAGGGCCTGTTTCCCTGCTGTACAACTCTATGGTTCTATCTCTACGAATCCAAGAGTAGGAGCAGGGGTTGTGGCTGTGAATTCAACTGATTGAAAACATTCACGACAGATCGCCAAGATTCCCGGAGTGAACTCTTTCTCAACGAGAAACACTTTCACCTTGTTAACCCTTTTTTCTTGGAATTGTTTGAAATGCTGGAAATTCTTGGAGGAACACTGGGGAAGACTGCTCAAAAGTCAGAGGTCACATTGCACTTGGCATCTTGGTTCTCATTTGGTTCAATGTCATGGGTCACGACACTACTGATGTCACCTCGATGTTAGGGGGTCAACTCACAGCTACCATCGGGCAGGAGGTCCAGAAGCCTGAAGTCCCACACCACCAGGTTCAGGAACAGCTACTTCCCTTCAACCATTCAGTTCTTGAACCAACCGGCACAACCCTAATCACTACCTCAGTATAGCAACACTATGACCACTTTGCACTACAATGGACTTCGTTTTTTTGTTCTAATGGTTTTCCTTCTTGTAAAAAGTGTGCAGAATTTACTTTTAATTTACATTTTTCTTGTGAATGTTGTTTATCTGATGCTATGTGCCTGTGATGCTGCTGCAAGCAAGTTTTTCAATGCACCTGTACTTGTGTGTATGACAATAAACTCGACTTTGATACTAGAGGTATATCCCTTCTGATATCGGGGTCATGAGCGCTCAGATCTTGGGGTCCCAGCATGCGATGTCAGGGGTGAAAGACCCTCCAAGGTGGCGCTGCTTTCACTGTCAAAGGTCACGGCTCCTCCAAGGCCAGTGGTCATGCAGATTCCAACCATAGAGGGGTCACAGCCTCTCTGATGGCGGGGGTCAAGACCCCTCCGAGGCCAGGGGTCGCATGACCTCCGGTCACGCCACGCTGTTCTGCGGTGGGGACTTCCACATGCGGTAGATGATGATGGACATGGCCGGGCCAAACATCAGGAAGCTCATCAGGACAATGGTGCCCAGAATCACCAGCACGATGGCCCAGATCTCCAACACGTGCGCAGGGGCCGTATCATCCACCATCGCGCTCAGCACTCCCACAGTCTGGGACAATTCGTCTGCCATCGCAACCTTTGGGGACAAAGAAAGGGTCAGAGAAACAAACAGCGAGCTCTGTTCCCACCATCCACACATGTGCATGTATTTAAGGTGGAGATCGATAGGTTCTGCACTGCTAAGGGGGTTAAGGGTTACGGGGAGAAGGCGGAAGAATGGGGTTGAAAAAAAATCAGCCATGATTGAATGGCGGAGCAGACTCAATGGGCCGAATAGCCTAATTCTGCTCCTATATATTGGTGAATTGATAAATTGGTTTATTATTGTCACATGTACTGAGGTACAGTGAAAAACTTTGTTTTGCATGCCATCCATACAGATCATTTCATCACATCAGTGCATTGAGGTAGTACAAGGGAAAACAATAACAGAATGCAGAATAAAGTGCTACAGTTACAGAGAAAGTGCAGTGCAGGCAGACAATAAGGTGCAAGGTCATAACGAGATAGATTGTGAGGTCAAGAGTCCATCATATTGTACTAGGCAACCATTCAATATTCTTATAACAGTAGGATTGAAGCTGTCCTTGAGCCTGGTGGTACGTGCTTTCAGGCTTTGTATCTTCTGCCCGATGGGAGGGGGGAAGAGAGAATGTCTGGGGGGTGGGGTCTTTGATTATGTTGGCTGCTTTACCAAGGCAGCGAGAGGTATAGACAGAGTCCATGGAGGGGAGGCTGGTTTCCGTCATGTGCTGGGCTGTGTCCACAACTCTCTGCAGTTTCTTGCGGTCCCGGGCAGAGCAGTTGCCATACCAAGCCAGGATGCTTCCGGATAGGATGCTTTCTATGGTGCATTGATAAAAGTTGGTGAGGATCAAAGGGGACATGCCAAATTTCTTTAGCCTCCTGAGGAAGTAGAGGCACTGGTGAGCTTTCTTGGCCGTAGCATCTATGTGCTTGGACCAGCACAGGCTATTGGTGATATTCACTCCCAGGAAATCTTATATCCATCCGACCCACCACCTCTCTAATACACAAGAAAATAAGAGCAGGAGAAGGCCACTCAGCCCTTCATTCCTACCCACCATTCAATATAATCATAGCTGAACTACGCTGGCGTCTTTTGTGCCAGTTTCCCATGAGTGTCAATTCCTCGACCTTTCAAATTTTTATCAATCTCCACCTTAACTATGGTTACAGTATATTGGAAAACAGAATTCCAGAGATTCGCCACCATCAGAGAAGTTTCCACACCTCAGTTTTAAATGACTGTAGCTATGTCCCCTTGTTCGTGAGTCTCCCACCAGTGGGAACATCCCAACATCTGCACTGTCGAAGACACAAGAAATTCTGCAGACGCTGGAACCTGGAGCAATACACACAAAGTGCTGGAGGAACTCAGCAGGTCAGCCAGCATCTATGGAGGGAAATAAACAGTCGACGTTTCGGGCTGAGACCTTTCCAGTCCCGATGAAGGGTCTCTGCCTGAAACGCCAACTATTTATTTCCCTCCATGGATGCTGCTTGACCTGCTGATTTCCTCCAGCACTTTGTGTGTATCTACCCTATTGAGCCCCCTTAAGAATTTGTATGTTTGAATAAGGTCACCCTTCATTCTTCTAAACTCCAAATACAGACACAAACTCTCCAGCCTCTCTTGGTAGGACAACCCTCTCATCCCAGGAGTTAGCCCAATGAATCTCCTTAGCACTGCCTCCAATGTTACGATATCCTCCTTTAAGTTAGGGGACCAAATCTCTGTACAGTACTCCAGGTGTGACCTCACCGACATCCTGTATGATAAGGTGGACTCTTGACTTCACAATCTACCTCATTATGACCTTGCACCTTATTGTCTGCCTGCACTGCACTTTCTCTGTAACTGTGACACTTTATTCTGCATTCTGTTATTGTTTTACCTTGTACTACCTCGATGCACTGTGTAATGAATCGATCTATATGGATGATATGCAAGACACGTTTTTCACTGCACCTCTGTACGTGTGACAATAACAAACCAATTCCAATTCCACTGCATCGTGTCTGCGTGGGTTTCCTCCGGGTGCTCCAGTTTCCTCCCGCATTCCAAATACGTGCGTTTTAGGAAGTTGTGGGCATGCTATGTTGGTGCCAGAAGCATGGCAACACTTGTGGGCTGCCCCCAGAACACTCTACGCAAAAGGTATAGTTCACTGTGTGTTTTGATGTACGTGACTAATAAAGATATCTTACCAGGAAGTCACCTTGCAGCTGTATAAAACTCTGGTTAGGACGCACTTGGAGCATTGTGTGCAGTTCTGGTCACCCCATTACAGGAAGGGTGTGGAGGCTTTGGAGAGGGTGCAGAGGAGGTTCACCAGGATGCTGCCTGGATTAGAGGGTATGAGCTATGAGGAGAGGTTGGACAAACTTGAGATGTTTTCTCTGGAGCGGCAGAGGCTGAGGGGAGACTTGATAGAAGTTTTTTAAATTATGAGAAGCACAGATAGGGTAGACAGCCAGAATCTTTATCCCAGGGTAGAAAAGTCAAATACTAGAGGACATAATTTTAAGAGGGGGAAAGTTTAAAGGAGATGTGCGGGGCATGTTTTTTTTTGTTTACACAGAGAGTGGTGGGTGCCTGGAACGGGCTGCCAGGGGAGCTGGTGGAAGCAGATATGATAGTGGTTTTTAAAAGGTTGTGAGACAGACAGATAAATATGCAGGGAATGGAGAGATGTGTAGCTTTCTGTAGCTGTGACACTTTGCACTGTTATTGTTTTTACCTGTACTACCTCAATGCACTCTGTACTAACCCAATGTAACTGCACTGTGTAATGAATTGACCTGTATGATTGGTTTGTAAGACAAGCTTTTCACTGTACGTCGGTACAAGTGACAATAATAAACCAATACTAATACCAGTGTAGATTATGTGCAGGCAGAAGAGACTTGGCTTTAATTCAGCATCATTTTCAATGCAGTCAATGTGGGGTGAAGGGCCTGCTCTGTGCTGTTTGTGGGATCTTGCTCTGTACAAATTGACAGCAGGATTACAACGGTGACAGGCGACTAAGATGTGTACAATACTATTGGACCTGCCAGGGTTGTTCAGATCTCCTTAGGAACACAGCAATCTATTTTTCCCTCACATTATTCCAAATGTGGGCAGATGTAATGGAAACTAATTTGGAATGCTTCTCAAGAGATTTCAGGCAAAAGTACTGAATGCTTTTTGTCCAACAACAGCGACTTCATGCAGATGTTAAACAGAGACAAAGGTTGTGGGATATCCAAGCAGCTTTTGGACAGCACACAGGACTTAGAAGGAAAAGATATTTTAGTCATCTGGGAAAACAATTTAATCTTCATCCATGGACCAGTCCCAGATTCCGCTCCCCACTGCCCTCCCTCCCTGATATTCATAGAATCATACAGCATAGAAACAGGCCCTTCGGCCCAACTCGTCCATGCTGACTGTGATGCCTATCAACGCTAACCCCATTTGCCTGCATTAGCTCCTATCCCTCTGCACATTTCCTATCCCAGTCCCCGTCCAAATACCTTAGACATTGCATCTTTATCCATCACTTCCTCTGACAGCTCATTCCACTCTGTGTGATAAACTTACCCCTCAGATCCCCTTTAAATTTCTCCCCCTCACAAACCTGTGCCCCCCTCGTTCTCGACTCCCCCTGTCCTGGGAGAAAGATTCTGACTATCCACCTTTACTACGCCCCTCTTAATTTTATAATCTTCTACAAGATCACCCCTCAGCCTCCTGCGTTCCAGTGAGAATTAACCCAGCTTGTGCGATCTCTCCTTAAAACCACAGCCCTCCATTCCAGGTAACATCTGTGAATCTCTTCTGCATTCTCTCTGCTGCTACCACATCCTCCAGTCACAGACATCGATGTACCCAAACAATGGGATCTGTGCAACCCATTGCTGGCACACGTTTGACACTAGCAACCATTAAACTGGTAAACTAAATTGGTTTATTATTGTCACATGTACCGAGGTACAGCAAAAAACGTTGTTTTGCATGCCATCCATACAGATCATTTCATCACATCAGTGCATTGAGGTAGTACAAGGGAAAACAATAACAGAATGCGGAATAAAGTGTCACAGCTACAGAGAAAGTGCAGTGCAGGCGGACAATAAGGTGCAAGGTCATAACGAGGTAGATTGCGAAGTCAGGAGCCCATCTTTATCTTACTAGGGGATTGTTCCATAGTCTTGTAATGGTGGGATGGAAGCTGTCCTTGAGCCTGTCCTCAGGACATGTGGAACGGGATTAAATCATTTGTACCCCTGAGCCTGCTCTTCCATGCAATGAGATCAACCCTCGAAGTGAGCTCCATTTTCCTGACCAACCTGTATTTCCCCCAATACTTTCAGTGTCTAAGACTTAAATTCCATGACTGAGCATCCACAGCTCTCTGGGGTAGAGAATTCTAAAGGGATTTCTCCTCACAAGAGAGCTGTCTACAGCCAGAGAGCACAGGTTTAGGGTAAGGGGCAAGCTGTTTATAAGGGATCCGAGAAAGAATTTTTTCACCCAGAGGGGGGTTGGAATCTGGAACACACTGCCCGAGGAGCTGGTGGAGGCAGAGACTCTCACAACATTTATCTGATCGAGCACTTGAATCAACAAGCCACTATCTCCTCACATCTTCCAGCAACTTATTGAAGAGTGTGCCTGGTTTCCAAAAGATACGAGATAACTATCTGCAACTACCTCCACAAAAGAAGATCCCAGGAAATTTGAAAGAGGGCTTTTTCTTTCAAGAAGTTATGTGGGATTTGGGCTGTGTGATTGAGAGAAACATCTTACTTGTTGGCAGCTTTGAGAGTTCTTCAATTTCGGTTCTCAGTGTGTGCGATTTCCCAATAGAGTGCAGGATACTCTGAGGGAGAGCATGCTCAAAGCAGAGGCCTTGATACGTGTTATAAAAGAAAACACAGTCAACAGTGAAAAAGATGGAGAGTGTAGCGGTCTGGTCTGCCTTTGCAAACAGCCTAGAATCATTAAAGTGTAAGATACAGATGCCATTTCATGTAATGATTTATAGTCAGGTCCAGTGCTACAGAACACAAATTGGTCGTGCAGCCCATCCGTTTGATGCTGATGTTTACGTACTACCTGAGCCTCCTCGTAACCCTCCTGTCCCAACAACTCAGCCTTCTGTTCCATCTTTCCATGCTCCTCACCATCAGCAGGCGTTGCCTCAAGAAGGGGACATCATTTTAAGGTGATTGGAGGAAGGTATAAGGGGGATGTCAGGGGTAAGTTTTCTACACAGAGAGTGGTGGGTGCGTGGAACGCACTGCCCACAGAGGTTGTGGGGGCAGATACATTAGGGACATTTAAGAGATAGACACATGAATGATAGAGAAATAGAGGGCTATGTGGGAGGGAAGGGTTAGATAGATCTTAGAGCAGGATAAAATGTCGGCACAACATTGTGGGCTGAAGGGCCTGCACTGTGCTGTAGTGTTCTATATTCTAAGGCAACATCCATCATCAAACATCCCCACCATCCGGGCCATGCCGTCTTCTCGCAGCTACCATCGGGCAGGAGGTACAGAAGCCTGAAGTCCCACACCACCAGGTTCAAGAACAGCTACTTCCCTTCAACCATTCGGTTCTTGCACCAACCAGCACAACCCTGATCACTACAGTTTAGCAACACTATGACCACTTTGCACTAAAATAGACTTTTTTTTGTTCTAATTGTGTTCTTTCTTGTAAAAATTGTGTATAATTTATGTTTAATGTTTTTTTCTTGTGAATGCTGCTTATCTGATGCTCTGTGCCTGTGATGCTGCTGCAAGTGAGTTTTTCATTGCACCTGTGCAAACACTGACTTGTGCAGATGACAACAAACTCGAGCTTGACTCACTCACCAGTTTCCTCTTCATTTCATTGATGCTGACACAGGAGACAGCAGAGAGAATGCAGAGAGAACAGACACGAAGCCTGCACTCAATGAACTCTACTCTGTGGTTAACAGCCTTGAGAAAGGATACCCTGAGGCCCTCTTCATTATTGCAGGTGACTTCAAGCAGGCCAACCTCAAGAGTGTGTCCAAAGTACTACCAGCCTGTCTCCTGTCCCACCAGGGGCCGTATCACCCTTGACCACTGCTGTACAACCATCAAAGATGCTTTCCGAGCCACCCCTTGTCCTCACTTTGGTAAATCAGACCACCAGGCTGTGCTCTTTCTCCCTGCATACAAACAGAAACTGAAACGGGAGCATCCAGTACAGAGAGCCATGCAGCGCTGGTCTGAGGAAACAGATGAGTCAGTGGACTGGTCCATGTTCAAAGACTCAGCTGCCAGGAGGCTAAAGAAATTTGGCATGTCCCCGTCAACCTTCAACAATTTTTATCAATGCACCACAGGAACATAAGAAATAGGAGCAGGATGAGGCCATCCGGCCCGTTGAGCCTGCTCCGCCATTCAATAAGGTCATGGCTGATCTGGCCATGGATTCAGATCCACCTACCTGCCTTTTCCCCATAATTCCCCGACTATGCAAAAATCTATCTAACTGTGTCTTAAATACATTTAATGAGGTAGCCTCTACTGCTTCCCTGGGCAGAGAATTCCACAGACTCACTACGCTCCTCATCTTCGTCCTAAATCTACTCCCCCAAATCTTGAGGCTATCTCCCCTAGTTCTAGTCTCACCTACCAGTGGAAACAACCTTCCTGCCTCGATCTTATCTATCCCTTACATAATTTTATATGTTTCTGTAAGATCCCCTCTCATTCTTCTGAATTCCAGCGAGTATAGTCCCAGGTGACTCAATCTCTCCTCATAGGCTAACCCCCTCATCTCCGGAATCAACCTGGTGAACCTCCTCTGCACCGCCTCCAAAGCCAGTATATCTTTCCTCAAGTAAGGAGCCCAGAACTGCACGCAGTACTCCAGGTGTGGCCTCACCAGTACCCTGTACAGTTGCAGCATAACCTCCCTGCTCTTAAATTCAATCCCTCCAGCAGTGAAGGCCAACCTTCCATTTGCCTTCTTGATAACCCGTTGCACCCGCAAACCAACCTTTTGTGATTCATGCACAAGCACTCCCAAGTCCCTCTGCACAACAGCATGCTGCAATCTTTCACCATTCAAATAATAATCTGATCTATTTTTCTTTCCAAAGTGGATGACCTCGCATTTACCAACATTGTACTCCATCTGCCAGAGCCTTGCCCACTCACTTAACCTGTCTATATCTCTCTGCAGACTCTCCGCATCCTCTGTGCAATTTGCTTTTCCATTCAATTTAGTGTCATCAGCAAACAGATACGCTGCACTCGGTCCCCTCTTCCAAATCGTTAATGTATATCATGAACAGTTGCAGGCCCAGCACCAACCCCTGCAGCACCCCACTCACCACTGATTGCCAACCAGAGAAACACCATTTATCCTAACTCTCTGCCTTCTATTGGTTAACCAATCCTCTATCCATGCTAATACATTACCCCCAACTCCATGCATCCTTATCTTATAGACAAGTCTTTTATGCAGCACCTTATCAAACACCTTCTAGAAATCCAAGAATAAAACATCCACCTGTTCCCCTCTATCCACTGCATTCATTATATCCTCAAAGAACTCCAGTACGTTTGTCAAACAGGACCTGCCCTTCCTGAATCCATGCTGTGTCTGCCTGATGGAACCACTTCTATCCAGATGTCTCACTATTTCTTCCTTAATGATAGCTTCAAGCATTTTCCTAACTACCGACGTTAAGCTAACTGGCCTATAGTTACCTGCCTTTTGCCTATATCCTTTTTTAAACAGTGGTGTGACATTTGCTGTCTTCCAATCTGCCGGGACCTGCCCAGAGTCCAGAGAATTTAGGTAAATTATCACAAACGCCTCTACTATAAGTTCCGCCATTTCTTTCCGTACCCTGGGAATGCATCCCATCAGGACCAGGGGACTTGTCTACCTTTAGGCCCACTAGTTTGCTCATCACTACCTCTTTAGTGACAGCGATTGTATTGAGGTCCTCACCTCCCATCAGATAATCCATAGCCTCTCGCATCCTTAACACGTTAGACATGTCCTCCACCGTTAAGACCAACACAAAATAGTCATTCAAGGCTTCAGCCATTTCCACATTACCCAATATTAATTCCCCTTTCTCATCATGCTGCCTCACACCCCGACAGTTATGTAAGAAGTGGGGGCAGCAGTCGACCTTGACCCCTCTAGCCTGCCCTGCCATTCGATATACTTCTGCTTTAACTCAGTTCCCATACCTCTCGATTCCCAATTGAAAAATCTATCAACCCTGAATGTACACAGTGACCGAGCATCCCCAGTCCATAGCTGAAGAGATTTCCAAAGATTCGCAACACTGGGCCAAGAAATTTCCCCTCAGGGAGCCAACCCACGCGTCCAGTAACTCTGCGTTGAGAGTCACCCACCCTACCAACATCGGACATTGCAATGAGATCACCTCACAAACCATTGAGGTCCCATCTTTATTCAATCTCTCATCACTGGACAGATCCCTCATTTTATCAGCTGCTTTTTTTTTTGAGATTTGGCATTAAACAATCGCAAATAATCCCACAATTATTGAATAAGGGAGTTAATTGTTAACCACTGGAGCCGGTCATTGTTTGTGGGAGCTTGCTGTGCCATGTTTCCAATGGTGCAGCAAGTGATTAATTTCAAAAGTATTTCTTTGGCCATAAAGCACCTTGGGCATCCGATCAACAATTCCCCCTGCTCCCCCCACAGAGTTCCCCCAGCAGTTTGTTTTTTAGTGTTCTGAACTCATGACTGGATCTTTACACAGACCACATTTATCTTTTTCAATCGAAGTTGTAACATGTTTGTCACGGGTCTATATTTAGGATTGTTTATGTCAGCTTTTTTATACAGCTGTACTGAACTGTGGAGAGTGTGCAAGGGAAATCACTGGGCTGCTTTGCACCCTTACAAATGATCTTCAGACATGCTGTGTCCTGCTGATGGTTAGATGTGGTATGAGGGATAGAGTTTAAGACCAGCTGCCTTCTGCACATCTCCTCCAAATGCCAATTCCTTCGCAGAATTAACTTGTAGAACGATACTGCACAGAGGAAGCCATTTGGCCAATTGTGCTTGGGTTGGCTCTTTGAAAGCGTTCTCCGACATTGCATCACGGTTTGGTACGGCAATTCCAACTCACAGGAACGCAGGAGGCTGCAGAGAGTACTGGACACAGCCTAGTCCATCACAGGCACATCCCTCCCCACCACTGACAGCATCTACAGGAGTCGCTGCCTCAAGAAGGTGGCATCTATCATCAAAGATCCCCACCATCCAGGCCATGCCGTCTTCTCGCAGCTCCCATCGGGCAGGAGGTACAGAAGCCTGAAGTCCCACACCACCAGGTTCAGGAACAGCTACTTCCCTTCAACCATTCAGTCCTTGAACCAACCACAACAACCCTAATCACTACAGTGTAGCAACACTGTGACCACTTTGATCACTTTGCACTACATTGGACTTTTTTTTTGTTCTAATTGTGTTCTTTCTCGTAAAAATTGTGTATAATTTGTTTAATTTATGTTTTGCTTGTGAATGCTGCTTATATGTGTCTGTGGTGCTGCTGCAAGTAAGTTTTTCATTGCACCTGTGCACACATGGACTTGTGCAGATGACAATAAACTAGACTTTGCACTTTACGTTGAAGGACAAGTTTAGCTGAGCTCAACAGAATCACAGTCGCGTGTAGGACTTGAAACTTCACAGATGGAGCAATGATTAAAAGCAGAGCTTTTGCCTTCTGTCAGCTGTGTCTCAGTGGGCTGCACACGTGCCCCCGAGTCAGGATGTTGTGGGTTCAAGCCCCGGTTCAGACTTGAGCACGGATATCCAGTCTCGCATCGCCAAGGGAGGACTGTGCTGCTGACGGTGCCTTACGTCGGTGGTGAGGCCAACCCAATCACCCAACCGCTCCCTTGGGTGAACGTGGAAGACCCCACCAGGGGAAGCAAGGTTTGGGATCCCTGGCACCTGCTTCTCAGTGTCCAATTAGAACAGAAGAAATAGGAGCAGGAGGAGGCCATCCGGCCCATCGAGCCTGCACCGCCATTCAATAATATCATGGCTGATCTGGCCGTGGGCTCAGATCCACCGACCTGCCTTTTCCCCATAACCTTTGATTCCCCTACTATGCAAAAATCTATCTATGTCTTAAATAGATTTAATGCAGTAGCCTCTACTTCTTCCCTGGGCAGAGAATTCTTCACGTGATGGATATTCACTTTCCAGGCCCCAGCTCTCAGCTTTTCAGCACAGCAGCACGACCTGTCCAAAGGTCAAGAAATGCTCGCTCATATATGGGATATCCCATTAGAAGGCAGGGAGGTTATCGTTGGGAATTACTGTCATGTTTGTTCATTGACTTGCACCACACATTTGAAGAAAGGGTATGCTGGCCCTGGAGACGGTCCGGAGGAGGTTCACAAATGGTCCCAGGAATGAAAGGCGTTATGTATGAGGAGCGTCTGACAGCTCTGGGTTTGTGCTCGATGGAGTTCAGAAAGATGAGGGGGGATCTCACTGAAACTTAGCAAATATTGAAAGGCCTGGATAGAGTGGACATGGAGAGGATGCTTCCATCAGTGGGAGAGTCTGGGATCCGAGGGCACAGAATAAAGGGACGTCCCTTTAGAATTGAATTTGTGCAATTTGTTGCCACGGAGGGCTGTGGAGGCCAAGTCATTGGGTGTATTTATGGCTGAGGTTGATGGGCTCTTGACTGGTAGGGGAGTTAAGGTCTATGAGGAGAAGGTGGGAGAATGGGGTTGAGAAAAAGAATCAGCCCTGATTGAACGGCAGAGCAGACTCGATGGGCCGAATGGCCTAATTCTGCTCCTATATCTTATGGTCTTATGATTCTCCAACTATTCTGATACTTGTAGGAAATCTTAAACCTGTTCACTAATTTATAAATGTGCTCTGACTTAACCAATTATCTGAGGAACATAAGAATGGAAACAAGAGTCGGCCATTTGTCACTTCACACATGTTCTGCCATTCAATAAGATCATGCTGGTTTTTTTTAACCACAACATTTCCCTGTATTAACCACGTTCCTAGATTCCCTTGGTATCTGGAAATCTATCAATCTCTGCCTTGATTATACTCGGCAATTGAACCTTCACAGCCCTCTTGGATTGAGTTTCAGTTCCCTCTGAGTGAAGACAGTTCTTAGAAATAGAAACATAGAAAACTTACAGCACAATTCAGGCCCTTCGGCCCAAAAAGTTGTGCCAAACATGTCCCTACCTTAGAAATTACTCGTCCTCTTACCCATAGCCCTCTATTTTTCTAAGCTCCATGTACCTATCCAAAAGTCTCTTAACAGACCCTATCTTATCCACCTCCATCGCCGTTGCCGGCAGCCCATTACCCGCACTCACCACTCTCTGAGTAAAAAACTTACCCCTGACATCTCCTCCGTACCTACTCTCCAGCACCTTAAACCTGTGTCCTCTTGTGGCAACCATTTCAGCCCTGGGGAAAAGCCTCTGACTATCCACACGATCAATGCTTCTCATCATCTTATACACCTCTATCAGGTCACCCCTCATCCTTCGTCGCTCCAAGGAGAAAAGGCCGAGTTCACTCAACCTGTTTTCATCAGGCATGCTCCCCAATCCAGGCAGCATCCTTGTAAATCTCCTCTGCACCCTCTCTCTGGCTTCCACATCCTTCCTGTAGTGAGGCGACCAGAACTGAGCACAGTACTCCAAGTGGGGTCTGACCAGGGTCCTAATGATGAGATGAAGGGCACATAACTTATAAGTTATATAACTCCCCTTCGATTCTCCTGCTACTCATCAACACCAGGGATATGGTATTGGAGGAAATTAATCTTCCGGCACATCTTCGGGGTGTGGGAGGAAACCCACGCAATCACAGGGAGAACGTGCAAACTCCACACAGGCAGCATTTGAGGATCAGGGTTGGAATCTGAGTCACTGGAACTGTGTGGCAGTAACAGGTAAATGCTGCCCCACCGTATCACACTGTCAGTTTGCATGCAGCACTTTGTTAAAGTGCAACTGTTTATACATGGCAAGCTCCCACAAACAACAGAGTAGTAGATGTCTGGAATTCTCCATCTCGGAAGGTTGTGGTTAGACCATTGGAGGTACTCAAAGAGAAGCTGGATATTTTGTTTTGGAAGACTGGGGAATGTAAGACTATGAAGAACTTGCACAGAAGAAGAGCTGAGGTCTGGGGCAGATGCCATTCAACTGGAAAGAGTGCAGAATAGATTTAGAACATAGAACGTTACAGCACAGTACAGGCCCTTCGGTCCACAATGTTGTGCCGACATTTTATCAGTCACAAGGCTGTAGATTTACAAGGCAGTAGGCAGGACAGGAGAGACAGAATTATAGGCAGAGTTTGGACAGGTAGGACTTTTTTCCTTGGAACGTAGGAAACTGAGAGGTGATCTTATAGAGGTGTATAAAATCATGAGGGGCATAGATAGGGTGAATGCACACAGTCTCTTTCCCAGGGTTGGGGAATCAAGAACACGAGGGCATAGTTTTAAGGTTAGAGGGAAAGGGTTTAATAGGAACTTTGTGGGGCAACCTTTTTACACAGAGGGTGGTACGTATGTGGAATGGGCTGCCAGAGGGAGTTGTTGAGGCAGGTACAATAACAATATTTCAAATACAGTTGGACAGGTACATGGATGGGAAAGGTTTAGAGGGTTACGGGCCAAATGCAGGAAAGTGGGACCAGCTTGGATGGGCATCTTGGTTGGCATGGACGAGTTGGGCCAAAGGGCCTGTTTCCAAGCTGTATGACTCTATGACTCTATGGCAATTAAGCTAAAATCCCTGTTGCAAAATCTGCAGAAACTGTCCAAGGCTCAAGATGTTTGTTGTTTGCTGAGTTAAACTTCCAACCAATATTCCCTGCTCAGCCTCTTTACAGAAACTGGAGAACAACGGGGTCCACGTTTACTGAATTAAATCCTCGTCACCTGGACTGAAAACGTGGTTGAAAAAACATCACAGTCAATGATGTCAACTAAGTGAAAACACAGCATAAATATTAGAAAGCAGTCAGGGTAGGGGGGAATGGCAGAGAGAAGATCTAGAATTCATTCCTCAGCCTTTGTTTTTTGCAATGGACGACTTGTTCGTTTGCAACTTGTTGGTTTGACTTTTTAGCTTGTAAGAATTGTACTTGTGTTTGGAAATCCTTTGTAAGTTACAAGTCATTGTTAAGAATTACTTACTAGAGTTAAATGTGTCTCACTTAAAATAAAATAAACTGTGTTTAAACTGCTTCGTTAGCTGGAAGTATCTTCTCCTTGGTTGGGAGGAGGGACTCTTCCCTTCCTTCCCACCCATCCAATACTTTCCTACAACATCCTGGGGGAGTGACCTGTGATTCATAGAACAATACAGCACAGGAACAGGCCCTTCAGCCCACAATGTCTGTGCTGACCATGGTGCCATTCTAAATGTACCATCTACTTACACAAGGTTCATATCCCTCCATTCTCTGCACATATGCCTATCTAAAAGCCTCTTAAATGCCTCTGTCGTATCTGCCTCCTCCACCAGCTCCAGCAGTGCATTCCAGGCACCCACCACTCCCTGTGTAAATAAAACGTCCCTCACATCTCCTTTGAACTTTTCCCCGTCACCTTAAACCTACGCCCTCTAGTACTTGACATTTCTACTCTGGGGAGAAAGATTCTGTCTACCCTATCTCTGCCTCTCATAATTTTATAAACTTCTATCAGATCTCCCCTCAGCCTCCAACGCTCCAGAGAAAACAACTCAAGTTTGTCCAACCTCTCCTTATAGCTCATACTCTCTAATCCAGACAACATCCTGGTGAACCTCTTCTGCACCCTCTCCAAAGCCTCCACACCCTTCCTGTAATGCAGTGACCAGAATTACACAAATTACTCCAAGTGTGGCCAAACCAAAGTTTGATACAGCTGCAACATTACTAGCCAACTCTTATACTCAATGCCCCGACCGATGAAGGCAAGTATACTATATGCTTTCCTTACCAGCCTCTCCACCAGGACAATCCCAGAAACCAGCAACGTGGGAAAAGTTGGGAACGGACCCTGGAGGAAATGGGAAAGTGTCATAACACACCCTTGGCCCACACGTCTGTTCCCACCTGCCAAGCGTGGGTGGGAACAGACCCTCAGAAGGTTAAGAAAATTCGGCATGTCCCCGTTGACCCTCACCAGTTGTTACAGATGCACAATAGAAAGCATCCCGTTCAGAATCAGATTTATTATCACCGACTTATATGATGTGAAATTTGTTGTTTTCCAGCAGCAGTACAGTGTAAGACATAAAATTACTATGAATTACAAAATAAATAAATAGTAGAAAAAGAAGAGGAATTACGAGGTAGGGTTCATGGACCGTTCAATCATCGAGTGTGCGTCTTCAGGCTCCTGTACCTCCTCCCCGATGGCAGTAACGTGAAGAGGGCAGCCTTCCCTCCATGGACTCTGTCTACACTTCTCGCTGCCTCGGGAAAGCAGCCAACATAATCAAGGACATCTCCCACCCCGGACATTCTCTGGTCCCCCCTCTCCCATCAGACAAAAGATACAAACGTTCCACCAGGATCAAGGACCAGCTTCTATAAGACTCCCACCGTTATCAGACTCTTGGACGGACCTCTCGCAACGGGGAGAAGGGGGTTTGCGAGAGGTTGCCTCAACCACTTACGCCCGATTTCTGGCTCACCTGGTAAGGCAGGAGGAGAGGCAAGCAAAGGGGGGAAGGAGGTTCTCGCCTTCTGTTGGCCGGCGTCCTGGAGCAGGGGAGGGTGACCGTGGACTTCTCAGGACCTTGGGGACGGAGCTCTGGCCGAGATCTCACCCTCCTCAACCCTCTGCCCCCGAGTCACCAACCGCGGAGTCCCCTCTTGTCTTCCAGCCACGCCGTGCTGGAACTGACCAGGCTCGCGTCTCAGCGAGGAAGCCTCCCGTGATAGGAAACAACGCGGCGAGTCACTGAACCCTGCACACTGGCCCCTCCTTGCGACTGACACGGGAGGATCCCACGACAGCAGGAGCTCCCAGACCCGGTGAATGGGTGCCTCCCGATGTCCTCTCTCAGGCCGCTCACGGCTCCTCGTCCTGCCAGCCAGCTCCCCAATAACCCTGACGTTTCACAGGCGAGTTAACCTGCTCAAATAAAATTGCTCGCCACACTTGTCTCTCTCTCTCTCTCTCTCTCCCCAGAGCCGGAAGATAAGCAACAGAAGTGGAAAGTGCACTCAACCAGAAAGCAGCAAAAAATGCTTCAACAGCTGGATTTAAATCAAAATTAAAATGCAGATGCTGGAATTCTGAAAATTAAAACAGAAAACACTCAAGTCAGGTCGAGCTCATTGTCACGTGCACAGGTACAGTAAGGGAAATTGGTTTATTATTGTCACTTGTACCGAGGTACAGTGAAAAACTTGTCTTGCATACCAATGGTACAGGTCAATTCATTACACAGTGCATTGAGGTAGCACAAGAGAAAACAATAACAGTATGCAGAATAAAGTGTCACAGTTACAGAGAAAGTGCAGTGCAGGCAGACAATAAATTGCAAGGTCATAACGAGGTAGATTATGAGGTCAAGAGTCCATTTTATTGTACTAGGGAACCATTCAATAGTTTTATAACAGCGGGATAGAAGCGGCCCCTGAGCCTGGTGGTACGTGCTTTCAGGCTTTTGTATGGGAGGGGGGAGAAGAGAGAATGTCCGGGGTGGGTGGGGTCTTTGGTAATGCTTACAGCTACAATTTAAAACTAAAAAGGTGCTGTAGGTACTCAGTGGGTCAGGCATCATCTGTGGAGGGCAATGGACAGTCGACGTATTGAGTCAAGATCCTTTCATCTGGATTGGCCATTCTGGACTAAATTAGATACAAATTAGAGGAACAACACCTCATATTCCGCCTTGGGAGTCTCCAACCTGACGGCATCAACATCGAGTTCTCTAACTCCTGGTAACCCCTCCTCTCTGTCCCCTTTTATCCCCTTATCCCACTGGCCCCCATCACCCCATCTCTTTCCCCTCCCCTGCCCTCTTCATCTGCCCCTCACCCACACATTCCCCCCTCCGGTTCCCCTCCCCACCTCCTTCCCTTTATTCCATGATCCACTGTCCTCTCCTATCAGATCCCACCTTCCTCAGCCCTCGGTCACTTCCACCTATCACCTCCCAGTTTCTGACATCATTCCCACTCTCCCGCTTCCCCCACCTACCTATCACCCCCTCACCTGGATCCACCATCACCCCCCCAGCTCTTGCTTCACCCCTTCCCCCCCCCCGGCTATCTCCCCTGTTTCTTTCCAGTCCAGGTGAAGGGTCTCGACCTGAAACGTTGACTGTCCGTTTCCCTCCACAGACGCTGCCCGACCCGCTGAGTTCCCCCAGCATCTTGTGTGTTGCTCCCCAGCATCTGCCGTCTCTTCTGTCTCCATTTTGCTTGCAGCAGCGTCACAGGCACATCAGTACAGACAACACACAGAATATAAATTATACAAGGCAGTGAAGAAAACGTATGTTAAACGAGACCCAAGTGCAAAAAAGCCCCCACAGTCAGAGACAGGTCCATGGTAGTACAAGAGGTGGTCCGTAGTTTCCCATTGCCGAGGTAGGGTTAGGGTTGTGCAGGTCAGTTCAAGAACCTGATGGTTGAAGGGAAGTAGCTGTCCCTGAACCTGGTGGTGTGGGACTTCAGGCTTCTGTACCTCCTGTCCAATGGTAGCAGGGAGAAGAGGGCACGGCCCGGATGGTTGGTTGCAGGTCAGGCAGCATCTGTGGAGATAAAAACAGTAAATATTTCAGGTCAGAGTCAAAGTGTCTCTTTCCCAGGGTGGAAATGTCAACTTCTGGAGGGCATAGGTTTAAGGTGAGAGAGCGAAAGTTTATGGGAGATTTATGAGGCAAGTTTTTAAACACAGAGAGTAGTGGGTGCCTGGAACGGGCTGCCAGGGGAGGTGGTGGAGGCAGATACAGTGGTGATGTTCAGGAGGCATTTGTTATGAGCCCAGGTTGCTACTTGGTAAGTGTCCCTTTAAGGCATCTGAATGGCAGCATGTGGCTTTGTCTGACTGCTGCCAGTGGGAGCGGAGAGCTTCTATGACCAGGATAACTGGAATGCTGCAGGTGTCTGAAGGCTAATTCATTGAAGTACTGGTAACTGCAGAAACTGCAGATGTGTCTGTCTGTGAGCTGATTCCTGAACCCGGCCACAGAGATAAGGAGAGAGAGAGAGAGAGGGAGAAAACGAGAGAGAGAGAGAGAGAGAGAGAGAGAGAGAGAGAGAGAGAGAGAGAGAGAGAGAGAGCAATCTGTGGAGGTCCACTGTCACTAACCTGTACCGGGAAGCAGGTATATCTGTGGGCGGCCACGTATCGAGTGCCCTTGGTGTGGCAGATATTTCGGAACAAAGCAATGGAGATCTTCAGCGATTGTGGTATCATATTAGTTCCAGCGTGGGACTTGTGAAATTCGTAAACTCCTTCTCTCTACATTCTAGCGTGGTTTTCAGAAGCCTTTGCTCATCGTTTTGCTTCGTGACTTGCTGAACTGAACTGGTTTGCCATCGTAAAACTTTGAGAATTGTTCCTAGACTTGGGGTTTGGGAACTAGCCACACACACACACACACACACACACACACACACACACACACACACACACACATCGGTTTTTTTCAGTGTCTGATATGTAACGTTTTTTATTACAAGTAGTTATTAATAAATAGGTTAATGTTGAAACGTTGCTCATTGTGTTTCTATTGCTGCTGGTATGTAACACATTTAGACAGACATGTGAACAGGCACGGAATGGAGGGATATGGACTGTGAACAGGCAGAAGTGCAGTTTAGGTTGGCATCATGGTCAGCATGGACATGGTGGGCCGAAGGGCCTGTTCCTGTGCTGTGCTGTTCCAACCTGCTGAGCGTTTCCAGCATTGTTAGCATTTGTGGGTAGTTTAATTTCTAAAGCTGCGGTTGGGATAGTCAACAAATAGAAAACATTTTTTAACAAGCACTCTAGTTCTTGCAACTGTTAGAAAGTTGACAAAAATTATTGAAATTGATTGTTTTAAGAAAAATATTGTCTAGAAATAGAACCCAATCTGTAACATTGAGTCATAGAGCAATACAGCACAGATACAGGCCCTTCGGCCCAACCAGTCCATGCTGACCACGGTGCCCACCCAGCTAGTCCCAATTTCCTGCGTTTGGCCCATATCCCTCCAAGCCCCACCCCTCCATGTACCTATCCAAGTGCTTCTTAAATGATACTGTTGTACCTGCCTCGCCCACTTCCTCTGGCAGCTCATTCCATATACTCACCACCCTCTGCGTGGAAAAAGTTGCCCCTCAGGTCCCTTTGAGATCTTTCCCCTCTCACCCTAAACATATGCCCCCTAGTTTTGGACTCCCCTACCCTGGGGAAAAGACTGTCACTGTCCACCTTATCTATGCCTCTCATAATTTTAAACTTCTATCAGGTCACCCCTCATTCTCCTATGTGTCAAGAAAACAAAACCTAGCCTGGCCAACCTCTCCCTAAAACTCAAACCCTCCAGTCCTGGCAACATCCTTAAAACCCAATTTATGCTTCTTTCTTTTTCTTGACCAGAGCTCAATATCTGTCATCAGCCAAGGTTCCCTCAACTTGCCACGTTTACCCTTCACCCAGGATCATGCTGCCCAAGGACTCTTGACATCTCACCCTTAACTGGACTCTTAGATGGGCTATGTGTGAGCTCATCAGCACATTATAGTCTAGCTGCAAAATTTATTTCATATTTCAATGGATCAGAATTTCAGAGACATAATGTGGGTGTGGGCATGGAGGTTATAACTGTAACAAAACAGAAAATACTAGAAATACCCAGCATCTCACTTGGTATCAATACAGAGAGGAACACAGGTCAACGATCATGGAACATAGAACAGTACAGCACAGGAACAGGCCCTTCGGCCCACAATGTTGTGCCAACCAATTACATTAGTAATAAAATGCCCAACTAAACTAATCCCTTCTGCCTGCACAATGTCCATATCCGACCATTTCCCTCACATTCATTTGCCTATCTAAGAGCTTCTTGAATGCCCCTGTTGTATCTTCCTCCACTACCAGCCCAGGCAGCGCATTCCAGGTACCCACCAGTCTGTGTTTTTAAACAAAAAACTTGCCCCGCACATCTCCTTTGAACTTTCCCCCTCTCAACTTAAATGCATGCCCTCTGGTATTAGACATTTCTACCCTGGGAAAAAGATACCGGCTGTCTACTCTATCTCTACCTCATAATCTTATAAACCTCTTTCAGATTTCCCGTCAGCCTCCGCCACTCCAGAGAGAACAACCCAAGTTTGTCCAACCTATCCTCATAGCACATGCCCTCTAATCCAGGCAGCATCTTGGTAAACCTCTTCTGCACTCTTTCCAAAGCCTCCACATCCTTCCTATAATGGGGCGACCAGAACTGAATGCAATACTCCAGATGCGGCCTAACTAAAGTTTTATAAAGCTGCAGCATAACTTCCTGACTCTTGAACTCAGTGCCTCGACTAATGAAGGCAAGCATGCCATATGCCTTCTTTACCACCCTATCAACCTGTGTACCCACTTTCAGGGAGTTATGAACTTGGACCCCAAGATCCCTCTGCTCAACAACATTGTTAAGGGTCTTGCCATTAACAGTGTACTGTCTCTTTACATTTGATCCCCCAACATGCAACACTTCACATTTGGCCGGGTTGAACTCCATCTGCCATTTCTCCACCCACATCAGCAACTGAGCTATATCCACTGTATCCTTAGCCAGTCTTCTACCCCATCCACAACACCACCAATCTTCATATCATCTGCAAATTTACTAACCCACCCATTTACATTTTCAGCCAGGTCATTTATATAAATCACACACAGCAGAGGTCCCAGTATGGATCCCTGAGGAACACCACCAGTCACAGACCTCCAGCCAGAATAAGTTCCCTCGATCACTACCCTCTGCCTTCTACAGGAAAGCCAGTTCTGTATCTAAAAGGCCAAATCACCGTAGATCCCATGCATAAAAACATTATCTGTTCAATGGAAAGCTCATTTCATTCTGTTGAAAGGAACAGCTTCCATCTATCTACCCAGTCTAATCCAGCCATGATCCTGAACGCCTCAACCTTCTCTGCTTCAAGGAGATGAACCCCAGCCTCTTAGTCTGACTCTGGAGCGGAAATCCTTCATCCCTGGATCTATTCCAATATAACATTCCCACATCCTTCCAGGAACTTTCCTTGAATGGGGCAAACAGATTGGAAGCAATACTCTAGTTGTAGCCAAACCAGTGTTTTGTACAGAGTCAACATAACCTCCCCTCTCCAGCCTGTCATTGTGAAGGATAGGACCCATTCCTGGTGCAGACATGCTGAGCTGATTGGACCCCTCCTACAGT
This sequence comes from Pristis pectinata, assembly GCF_009764475.1. Taxonomy (NCBI): domain Eukaryota; kingdom Metazoa; phylum Chordata; class Chondrichthyes; order Rhinopristiformes; family Pristidae; genus Pristis; species Pristis pectinata. The sequence continues at coordinate 4,194,960 of NC_067408.1, read as the reverse complement.
CAGAGGGGATTAGGGTCAGAAAATAGCTAAACCTCTTCTGAGGTTCGGAGATACAAGAGACTGCAGATGCTGGAATCCAGAGCAAAAAACAAATCTGTTGGAGGAACTCAGCGGGTCAAGCAGCGTCTGTGAAGGCAAAGGTTGCTGTTTCGGGTCAGGACCCTGCATCAGGACTGAGAGAGTAGAGGGGAGGTAGCCAGTATTAGGAGATGAGAGAGGGAGAGGGTGAGACGGGGGCTGGAAGGTGATAGGTGGAAACGGACAAGGAAAAGGACGGCCATTTCTCTGCCTCCACAGATGCCGCTTGACCCACTGAGTTCCTCCAGGAGTTTTGTTTGTTGCTCTTCTAAAGCTGCCGGCCCTCTTCCTTCCTCTCTCATCCCGTGGGAGGGTGGAGTCACTGAGAAATTCGGGCATGGGACCGCTTTCGTTTCCCTTCTCTCTTGTAAATATTTTTACTAGTAGCGTTTTTGCTAAAGAGTGAGTAACCAATCACATCTAAAGGGACAAATGGGGGTATCACTTCCTTAATTCATCATTTTCGGGATTTTGGAGGCCCAAGTTCAAGTTTCAAGTTTATTGTCATAGGCGCACACACCCAGGGCATAAATGCCATGAAAATTAGCTTTTTGCAGCAGTAGCACAGTACGTTACAAACATAAGTTAATGTAAACTTAAATTAACATAAATTACACGTAACTTTAATGACAAAATAAACATAGCAACACTAGTGTAAACAGAGAAAGAGAAGAAAGGAATATAATCTGAAATAGGGCTGGGTTTTTTAGGTCAGTTCAAGAATCTGAAGGCAGTGGGGAAGAAGCTGTTGTTGAACCTTTAGGTGAGGCTCTTGAATTAATGCCAGGTCGAACGTTTATTTTAAATCTGAGATTGGTAGAGGTTTGTTTACCAGAGCTGCCTGATGGAACGTGGACCATTTAGGAATTCATTGAACGACTGATGGACAAGGCTGAAGAGGCTAAATGGTCCTCAGGAAGGTGACATCCTTCATCAGGGACCCCCACCATCCGGGCCGTGCCCTCTTCTCGATGCTGCCATCAGGCAGGAGGTACAGGAGCCTGAAGACCCACACCTCAAGGTTCAACAACAGCTTCTTCCCCACTGCCATCAGGTTCTGGAACTCCTATGGTCCATGCAGGCTTGGAGTGTATATCCATTCCCTTAATAGTCTCAGTGTATATCCATTCCCATAATAGACACAGTGTCAGTTTCCCACTGACGTCATGCTCTGGGACAAGAAAAGACAGCACAAAGGAGACCATGGACTGGACAGAAGTCAATCAAAACTTTCATACACAGCTGGCATAACAACTCAAGGCTGTGTGCTCGAGTAAATCTCCAGCAGAGCCCACACTGTTAAACTGACCTGAAGCACCTTAACACTATGTCTCTGTCTCTCTCTCTCTCTCTCTGTCTCTCTCTCTCTGTCTCTCTGTCTCTCTCTCTGTCTCTCTCTCTCTCTCTCTCAGTGTCTCTCTCTCTCTCTCAGTGTCTCTCTCTCTCTCTCAGTGTCTCTCTCTCTCTCTCTGTGTCTCTCTCTCTCAGTGTCTCTCTCTCTCAGTGTCTCTCTCTCTCAGTGTCTCTCTCTCTCTCAGTGTCTCTCTCTCTCAGTATCTCTCTCTCTCAGTGTCTCTCTGTCTCTGTCTGCCTCTCTCTCTTGCACTATTGTCGGTATGTTTATTCTGTTGTGTAAATTATGTATAATTTTGGTTTACCAGGATCACAAGACCACAAGACAAAGGAGCAGAAGTAGGCCATTCGGCCGATCGAGTCTGCCTGGATTAGAGGGCACATGCTATAAAGAGAGGTTGGACAAATTTGGGTTGTTTTCTCTGGAGCGGAGGAGGCTGAGAGAAGACCTGGTAGAACTTTATAAGATTATGAGGGGAATAGATAGGGTAGACAGCCGGTATCTTTCTCCCACAGGGTTGAAATGTCTAATACTTGAGGACATGCATTTAAGGTGGGGGGGGGAGGGTTGGGGGTAAATTCAAAGGAAATCTGAGCTGTAGAATCTCTTGTGGCTCCAGATGTGAGGGGCAAGTTTTTTTATTTACATGGAGATTGGTGGGCGGCTGGAATGTGCTCCCAGGGGTGGGGGTGGAGGTGGAGGCAGATACAATAGAGGCATTTAAGAGGTACATGAATATGCAGAGAACGGAAGGATATGGACATTGTGTAGGCAGAAGGGACTAGTTTGGTGGGCTTTTAATAGCTAGTTTAATTAGTTCGTCACAACATCATGGGCCAAAAGACCTGTTCCTGTTATGTTAACTTAAGTTTATTGGTATTGCATACTGTTCGTACAGATCAATTAATTACAGTGCATTGAGGTAGTACAGGGCATCTCCCCTCAATCTCCACTGCTCCAGGGAAAACAACCCAAATTTGTCCAACCTCTCCTTATAGCACATGCCCTCTAATCCAGGCAGCATCCTGGTAAACCTAAATTATACATAATTTACACAACAGAATAAACATACCGACAATAGTGCAAGAGAGAGAGACAGACAGACAGAGACAGAGAGAGAGGCAAGCATGGTAGTGTAGCAGTTAGCGTAACACTATTACAGCGCCAGCGTCCCGGGTTCAATTCCGGCCGCTGTCTGTAAGGAGTTTGTACGTTCTCCCCGTGTCTGCGTGGGTTTCCTTCGGGTGCTCCAGTTTCCTCCCACATTCCAAAGACATACGGTTTAGGAAGTTGTGGGCATACTACGTTGGCGCTGGAAGCGTGGCGACACTTGCCTATCAACCTCCTCCTTAAACACCCCCAATAATCGGGCCTCCACAGCTGTACATGGCAACGAATTCCACAAATCCACAACCCTCTGGCTAAATAAATTTCTTCTCATTTCTGTTCTAAATGGCTACCCTCTAGTTCTAAGACTGTGCCCTCTAGTCCTGGACTCACCCACTAAGGTAAACAACTTAGCCACATCTACTCTGTCCAGTCCTTTCAACATTCGAAATGTTTCTATGAGGTCTCCTCTCATTCTTCTGTACTTCAATGAATACAGTCCAAGAGCTGACAATCACTCATCATTCCAGGAATCATCCCCGTAAATCTTCTCTGAACCCTCTCCAACATCAGTACATCCTTCCTAAGATAAGGGGCCCAAAACTGCACACAGTATTCCAAATGAGGCCTCACCAGTGCCCCATAGAGCCTCATCGACACATCCTTACTTTTATGTTATACCTCTCGAAATGAATGCTAACATAGCATTCGCTTTTCTTACCGCCCACTTTGCACATGCATGCCATAGAACCATAGCACAGCACAGCACAGCACAATGCAGGCCCTTCAGCCCACAATGTTGTGCCGATCTTTAAACCTCACCTAAGGCTATCTAACCCCTTCTCCCACATATCCCCCTATTTTAAATTTCTCCATATACTTATCTAGCAATCTCTTGAATTTGACCAATGTACCTGCCTCCACCACCACCCCAGGCAGCGCATTCCATGCCCCAACCACTCTCTGGGTAAAAAACCTCCCTCTGATATCTCCCTTGAACTTCCCACCCATTACTTTAAAGCCATGCCCTCTTGTATTGAGCATTGGTGCCCTGGGAAAGAGGCACTGATCGTCTATTAATATTTTGTATACCTCTATTATGTCTCCCCTCATCCTCCTTCTCTCCAAAGGGTAAAGCCCTAGCTCCCTTAGTCTCTCCTCATAATCCATACTCTCCAAACCAGGCAGCATCCTGGTAAATCTCCTCTGCACCCTTTCCAACGCTTCCACATCCTTCCTATAATGAGACGACCAGAACTGGACACAGTACTCCAAGTGTGGTCTAACCAGAGTTTTGTAGAGCTGCATCATTACCTCGTGGCTCTTAAACTCGATCCCACGACTTATGAAAGCTAACATCCCATAAGCTTTCTTAACTACCCTATCCACCTGTGAGGCAACTTTCAGAGATCTGTGGATATGGACCCCCAGATCCCTCTGCTCTTCCACACTACCTAGAATCCTGCCATTAACTTTGTACTCTGCCTTGGAGTTTGTCCTTCCAAAGTGCATATTGACAATAAAACCATAGAACCATACAGCACAAAACAGGCCCTTTGGCCCACCATGACCCATTCCACCCAGGAACATGAAGTTGCTCACCTTTTCTACTGCAGATCCTTCAATGAGGACTGGTGTGTGTTTGTCTGACTTACCCTTCCTAAAATCCACAATCAGTTCCTTGGTGTTGCTGACATTGAATGCAAGGTTGTTGTTACAACACCACTCAACCAGCTGACCTATCTCACTCCTCTACGCCGCTTTGTCATCATCTGTGATTCTGTGAACAACAGTGGTGTCATCAGTGAATTTGTAAATGACATTGGAGCTATGTTTGACAACACAGTCGTAGGTATAGAGAGAGGAGCTAAGCGTGTAGCTCTGAGGTGTTCCTGTGTTGGTGGTCAGTAAGAAGGAAATAAGGTTTCCGATCCATACTGATTGTGGTCTCCCAGTGAGGAAGTCGAGGATCCAATTGCAGACGGGGGTACAGAGGCCTAGGTCTTGGAGCTTGGGGACATGGGGACGAAGGCGTTGAACACTGAGCTCCAGTCATGAAGCACAGCTTGATGTACATGTTCCAGTTGTCCAGGTGGTCCAGAGCAGAGTGGAGAACCAGCAAGATAGCATCTGCTGTAGACCTGTTGTGGTGATAGGTGAATTGAAGCGGGTCCAGGTCCTTACTGAGGCAGGAGTTGATTCGAGCCATATCCAACCTCTTGAAGCACTTCATTATGGTGGGTGTAAGCCCTACGGTAGTTGTTGAGGCACATAACCCTGCTCTTGGGCACCAGTACAGTCAATGCCATCTTGAAGCAGGTGGGAACCTTCTGGGTTCCTCCAAAATCCCAAAGATGTGGAGGTTATTAGGCCACTGTAACTTGCCCCTATTGTATAGATGAGTGTTAGAATCTGGGGAGGTCTGACCAGAATGTGGGGAGGATTAAAAAAAATTGGGATTAATGTAAACGGGTAGTTGATGGTTGACACAGACTCGATGGGCCGAAGGGCCTCTCTCTATGACTCTAAAGCAATCAGCTCCCCTGGACTCTTGCTATGCCCTGCATCCCCAACCAGGATGGGTGGCAGGACCTGATTCTGCTGACGTCAGGGCGCCAGGTGGGGGGACCCACAAGCTCCACCCCTCCCCTACAGCGTCATCACGTCCACCCACGGCCGGCGGACGCCGGTGACGCAATCGCGTCGAGCCGGGATGGTGGCAGGACGCCGGGGAAGATGGCGTCGCTGCTGCAGCTGGAGCGGGTGGTTTACCTGGTGAACGGGGAGAAGAAGCTGCGGCTGCCTCTGTCGCAGCTCTACTTCTGCCGCTACTGCCATGAGCTGCGCTCGCTGGAGTGCGTCTCCCATGAGGTGGGTGTCCCGGGGCGGTCGGATTCCGGGCGAAAATATCGTTCGGCTCGTCGAGGCGGACCCGCCCAGGAGTGGCGGCCCGCCCCCTCCTCGCTGATTGGCTGCCGGAGGTGGACGGCCCGCCCCCTCTTCCGTGACACCCTCGATGATTGGCTGCCGGCGGTGCCGGACAAATGGAGGAGCCAATGGCTGCGCGGCGCCGCCTGTCAGCCGGCCCTCCCCATGGTGACGGGCCGTGGCCTGTTGTGTTGGAGGCGAGAAGCCGGCAGCTGTCGGGCCTTCCTCACCGCAACCCCCCCCCCCCCACCCCCGACAGTCTGACCCCCCACCCCCCGGTGTCTGACCTCCCCTTCCCCCCCCCCCCCCGTGTCTGATCCCCTTCCCCCGTGTCTGACCCCCACCCCTCTTCCCCGGTCTGACACCCCCTCCCCCTCCCCCCTTCCCCGGTGTCTGACCCCCCCTTCCCCCCCCTTCCCCGGTGTCTGACCCCCTCCCCCCCCTTCCCCGGTGTCTGACCCCCACCCCTCTTCCCCGGTCTGACACCCCCTCCCCCCTTCCCCGGTGTCTGACCCCCTCCCCCCCCTTCCCCCCCTTCCCCCCCTTCCCCCCCCTTCCCCCCCTTCCCCGGTGTCTGACCCCCTCCCCCGGTGTCTGACCCCCTCCCCCCCTTCCCCGGTGTCTGACCCCCTCCCCCCCCCTTCCCCGGTGTCTGACCCCCTCCCCCCCCCTTCCCCGGTGTCTGACCCCCTCCCCCCCCCTTCCCCGGTGTCTGACCCCCTCCCCCCCCCTCCCCCGGTGTCTGACCCCCTCCCCCCCCCTTCCCCGGTGTCTGACCCCCTCCCCCCCCCCTTCCCCGGTGTCTGACCCCCTCCCCCCCCTTCCCCGGTCTGACCCCACACCCACCCCTCTTCCCCGGTCTGACCCCACACCCACCCCTCTTCCCCGGTCTGACTTACTCACTCCCTCCCCTCCCTCCCCCCTCCCCCCCTCCCCCACCCCCTCCCTCCCTCCCCCACCCCCTCCCTCCCTCCCCCACCCCCTCCCTCCCCCACCCCCTCCCACCCCCACCCCCTCCCACCCCCACCCCCTCCCTCCCCCACCCCCTCCCCCCACCCCTCCCCTCCCCCCACCCCTCCCCTCCCCCCTCCCCTCCCCCCTCCCCTCCCCCCTCCCCTCCCCCCTCCCCCCACCCCTCCCCCCTCCCCTCCCCCCTCCCCCCACCCCTCCCCTCCCCCCCTCCCCCCACCCCTCCCCTCCCCCCCCTCCCCTCCCCCCTCCCCCCACCCCTCCCCCCACCCCTCCCTCCCCCCCTCCCCTCCCCCCCCTCCCCCCTCCCCCCACCCCTCCCCTCCCTCCCCCCTCCCCCCCACCCCTCCCCTCCCTCCCCCCCACCCCTCCCTCCCCCCCACCCCTCCCTCCCCCCCTCCCCCCACCCCTCCCTCCCCCCCTCCCCCTCCCCCCCCCCCCCCCCCCCCCCCCCCTCCCCCCCCTCCCCCCCTCCCTCCCCCCCTCCCTCCCTCCCTCCCCCCCCTCCCTCCCTCCCTCCCTCCCTCCCTCACCCCTCTTCCCCGGTCTGACCCCCCCCTCCCCCACTCCTCCTACCTGGTGTCTGACCAACCCCCCAACCCTGGTTTGTCCTCCCACTCACCTCGCACTTATCTGCATTAAATTCTATCTGCCATTTTTCAGCTTATTTTCCTAGCTGGTCCAGATCACTTTGCAAGCTTTGATAGCCTTCCTCATTGTCCACTATGCCCCCAATCTTGGTGTCATCCACAAATTTTCTGATCCAGTTTACCACATTATCATCTAAATCATTAATATAGATGATAAACAACAATGAACTCAGCGCTGATCCTTGCGGCACACCACTAGTCATGGGCCTCCAGTCAGAGACACAACCATCTACTACCACTTTCTGGCTTCTCCCGCTAAGCCAATGTTGAATCCAGTTGACTACTTCATCCTGAATGCCAAGCGACTTAACCTTCTGGACCAGCATCCGATGTGGGACTTTGTCTACATGGACTTTAGCAAGGTCTTCGACAATGTCCACTACCTTTCTCTCATCAATCTTGGTAACCTCCTCAAAAAACTCTATTAGATTGGTTAGACATGATCTACCATGCACAAAGCCATGTTGACTATCCCTAATCAGGCCCAGTCTATCCAAATACTTGTATATCCTGTCCCTGAGAATACCTTCCAATAATTTACCCACGACTGACGTCAGGCTCACTGGCCTATAATTTCCCAGCTTATTCTCGAAGCTGTTCTTGAACAATGGAACAACATTAGCTATCCTCCAGTCCTCCGGCACCTCACCCGTGGCTAAGGCATTTTAAATATCTCTGCCAGAGCCCCTGCAATTACTGCACCAGCTTCCCACAAGGTCCGAGGGGACACCTCGTCAGGTCCTGGGGATTTATCCACCTTCAGTCACCTCAAGACAGCAAGCACCTCCTCTTTCATAATCTGGACACAGTCCATGACCTCACTATTTTTCCTCAGGTCTGTCGTCTCTGTGTCTGTCTCCAGAGTAAATACGGATGCAAAAAATTCATTTAAGATCTCCCGCATCGCTTTCAGCTCCATGCAAAGATAACCATGCTGATTTTCAAGAGGACCAATTTTGTCTCTTGCTACCCTTTTGCTCTTAATATAGCTATAGAAAGCCTTGAGATTCTCTTTCACCCTGTCTGCCAGAGCAACCTCATGTCCTCTTTTTGCCCTCCTGATTTCTCTTAAGTGTTCTCTTGCACTTCTTACAGTCAAGTGCCTCATTTGATCCTAACTGCCTATAGCTGATATGTATCTCCTCTTTCTTTACTGGGGCCTCAATAACCAAGGTTCCCTAAACCTGTTAGCCTTGCGTTCTAACAGGAACCTACAGACAGTGTACTCTCAATATTTCACTACTGAAAGTCTCCCACTTACCAAGCATCTTTTCGCTGGAAAACAGCCTATCCCAATGCATGCCTGCCAGATCCCTTCTGATGGTATCAAAATTGGCCTTACTCCAATCTAGAATCTCAACCCGAGGACCAATCCTATCCTTCTCCATAATCGGGTACATGGATAGGAAAGGTTTTGAAGATTATGGGTCAAATGCAGGCAGATGGGACTAGTTTAGATGGGAATCTTGGTCGGCATGGACCAGTTGGGCCGAAGGGCCTGTTTCCATGCTGTATGACTTACTGACTCATTCTTGGTTGGCCACTGCAAACTTGGGATCATCCAAAGCACTGATGCTCATGTTCCAACTTGACAGGTAGATGTCGAGATGTTTTCGCTAACAGAATCTCGAATGAGGGGAAAGAGTTTCAAGATAAATTTTAAACTGAGATGCGTAGAGAGTGGGGAATCTTGAACTCTCTTCCCCAGAGAGTTATGGAGGCTGGATCAATAGAAGTATCTCAAATGGAGGCAGATGCATTTTTGAAAGACAGGGGGACATGTCGATCTGGTGCAGAGAGGGAGATGAGGCCTGTGGTAGATATTCTGTGATCTTATTGAGTGATGGGGAGGAGTTGAGTGGCTTACTGTCCTATTTTCTCGTGTGATCATCCTGAGTTTAATAGGTCAACAATTCAAGGCCACGCCTTCAGATGAAGCCATTCTTCAATTTCTATTTTTGACTGTTTGAGCAAGCTTCTTGACCAAGTCTTTGACCATCTGCCTTAATATCTTAAACTAAAGCACATGCTGGAAATCTAAAATGATCTAAAATGATCTAAAATGCTTGGAATGTCACACCCAATGGTTCTGATGAAAGTTGATAAAAAAAACATTACCACTGAGTCAGCAGTGTGTTTCATTAATATTGTTCCATTATTATCAGAATCAGGTTTATTATCACTGACTTATATCACAAGACAAAGGAGCAGAAGTAGGCCATTCGGCCCATCGTCTGCTCCATGAGCTAAACTATATTCCTATCTAGCCCCAATTTCCGGCCTTATCCCCATATCCCTTGATACCCTGACTAATTAGATACCTATCAATCTCCGCCTTAAACACCCCCAATGATCGGGCCTCCACAGCTGTACGTGGCAACGAATTCCTTAAATCCATGACCCTCTGGCTAAAGAAATTCCTCCGCATCTCTGATCTAAATGGGTTTATCTAAGAGCCTCTTAAATGACCCTAATGTATCTGCCCCACAACCTCTGCTGGCAGTGCGTTCCATGCACCCACCACTCTCTGTGTAAAAAAACTTACCCCTGACATCCCCCTTATATCTTCCTCCAATCACCTTAAAAATTATGTCCCCTCGTGTTAGCCATTGTTGTCCTGGGAAGAAGTCTCTGACTGTCCACTTGATCGATGCCTCTTATCATCTTGTACACCTCTATCAAGTCACCTCTCATCCTCCTCCTCTCCAAAGAGAAAAGCCCTAGCTCACTCAACCTGTCCTCATAGGATATGCTCTCCAATCCAGGCAGCATCCTGGTAAATCTCCTCTGCACCCTCTTTAAAGCTTCCACATCCTTCCTATAATGAGGCGACCAGAACTGAACACGATACTCCGTGGTCTAACCAGAGTTCTATAGAGCTGCAACATCACCTCGCGACTTTTGAACTCAGTACCCTGACTAATGAAGGCCAACACACCATATGCCTTCTTAACAGCCCTGTCGACCTGTGCGGCAACCTTGAGGGATCTATGAACGTGGACCCCAAAATCCCTCTGTTCCTCCACACTACTAAGAGTCCTGCCATTAACCTTGTATTCTGCCTTCAAATTTTGATCTCCCGAAGTGTATCACTTCATACTTATCCGGGTTGAACTCCATCTGCCACTTCTCAGCCCAGATTCTATCAATCTCCTGTTGTAATCTACAGCAACCTTCTACACTATCCACTACAACACCAACCTTTGTATCATCAGCAAACTTACTAACCCAGTTGGGGAAGACTAATTTTAATGGCATCAGATAGGAACCAGCAAAAGTTGATTGGGATAGGTTGTTGCAGGTAAAGGTATGTCTGGAAACTGGGAGGATTTCAAAAGTGAGATGGGAAACGTCCAGGAACAACATGTTCCTGTTATGGTGAAAGGTAAGGCTGGCAAGATTAGGCAACCTTGGTTGACTTGGGATATTAAGGGACTGATCAGATAAAAGGAGGTGGCATATGTCAGGTAGAGGCAGCTGGGATCAAGCAAGTGTATGGGATGTAGGAGTACACTTAAGGAAATTGGGAGGGTAAAAAAGGGACCATGCGATATCCTGGCAGACTAGATAAAGGAGAATCCCAAAAAATTCTCTAAGTATATTATGATCAAATGGGTAGCTCAAGAGACAGTAGGTCCTATCAAGGGTCAGTTTGGTGATCTACGTGTGGAACCACAGGAGACAGACAAGGTCGTAAATGAATACTTTTTGTCTGTACTTACCATGGAGAAGGACATGGAAGCTCGTGACTTCAGGGGAGGGAAGAGTGTTTATTCTGGCGCATTATCAACATTACAAAGGAGATACTGGAGGTCTTGGAATGCATAAAGGTGGATAAATCCTTGGGGCCTGACCAGGGATCAGAGGATATTATGGGAACCAAGAGAGGAAATTGCTGTGGCCTTGGCAGAAACTTTTGTATCTTCATTAGCCATTGATAAGGTACCAGAAGACTGGAGGATTGCTCCAATGAGCCTTACATCAGTGGTGGTAATCTTACTGGAAAGTATTCTGAGGGACAGGATTTATTTGCATTTGAAAAGGCAAGGATTTGTAATTGGGAATGGTCAGCATGGCTTTGTGCATGGGAAATAGTGTTTCATGAATTTTATTGAGTTTTTTTGAAGAGGTGGCCGAGAGGATTGATGGGGGCATGGTGGTAGACACTTGTCTACATGGACTTCACTAAGGTCTTTGACAAGGTCCCACATGGTAGGCTGGTCCAGAAGGTTAGAGCGCATGGGATCCAGGATGAGCTGGCGAATTGGATACAAAATTGGCTTGGTGGTAGGAGGCAGAGGGTGGTAGTGGAGGGTTGTTTGTCAGATTGGTGGCCTGTGACCAGTGGTGTGCTGCAGAGCTTGTGTCGGGTCCTTTGTTGTTTGTCATCTTTATTAATGAATCGGTTGAGAATGTAGCTGGCATGATTAGTAAGTTTGCAGATGACATCAAAATTGGTGGCACAGTGGACAGTGAAACAAGGTTGTCTGAGGTTACAAAAAGATCTAGATCAACTGGGAAAGTGGGCAAGACAATGGCAGATGGAATTTAACTCCGATCAAGTGCGAAGTGATGCATTTTGAGAAGTTGAATCAGGGCAAGACAGACAATAGTGAATGGCAAGGCCCAGGGGAGTGTTGGTCAACAGAGAAGCCTCGGGGTACCGGCACATAGCTCCCTAAAACAAGGAACAGGCAGACGGTGATGAGAAAGGCCCAAGTCCTGGCCGCCTTCATCAGTTGAAGCACCGGCCCCAAGAGTTGGGATGTCAGGCTACAGTTGTGCAAAACGTTGGCTAGGCCCCACCTGGAATTCTGTGTGCAGTTCCAGCCACCACACTATAGGAAGGACAGAGAGTTATACAGCACAGAAGCATGTTCTGTTCCTGCAGCCCATTTAGAATTGTGCTGCTTAAATTACTTCATTTTTTTTCCCCAAAAATTTCACTTGCACTTCCCAGCATTGAAATGTCATCTGACTCATTCTACCAACTTTTGTATTAACTTTATCACTATCCTTGTTCACCATGTTGTCTGCAAATTTTCTGCTTTGCCCTATTTGCCTCTAAATTAAAGTCACTAATATAGGATAAGCCATGGTCCAAGCACAACTATCTACTTCCTCTGGTGCCAGAAATTATCATTGCTCTTTTTTCTTCAGTAAGCTAATTTCTTATCCCTCTCTTATTACACAGGTTGGTAAATTGGTTTATTATTGTCACATGTACTGAGGTACAGTGAAAAACTTGTCTTGTGTACGGTCCATACAGACCAGTTCATTACAATGCATTGAGGTAATACTAGGGGAAAAGCAATAACAGAATGCAGAATAACGTGTTACAGTTACAGAGAAAGTGCAGTGCAGGCAGACAATAAGGTGCAAGATCATAACGAGGTAGATTGAAAAGTCAAGAATCCATCTTATCATACTAGGAGACCATTCAATAGTCTTATAACGGTGGGACAGAAGCTGTTCTTGAGCCTGGTGGTACGTGCTTTCAGGCTTTTGTATCTTCTGCCTGATGGGAGGTGGGAGAAGGGAGAATGTTTAGGTTGGGTGGGGTCCTTAAATTGTGCTGGCTGCTTTACCAAGGCAGCAAGAAGTGTAGACAGAGTCCATGGAGGGGAGGTTGGTTGCTGTGATGTACTGAGCTGTGTCGACAACTCTCTGTAGTTTCTTGCGGTCACAGCAGAGCAGTTGACATACCAAGCCAGGATGCATCCAGATAGGTTTTTGGAATGAGGGAATTATCCTTGGAAATTATGTAGACTGGTACTGTACCGTCTTGAGTTTAGAAAAATGAGAAGTGACCTCACAGAAAGATACAACTTCTTACAAGGCTTTAAGGGATGATGTTCTTTCTGTAGTGTTGACAAATAGGGTCCCGGTTACAAAATACGAGGTTGGTCGTTTGGGACTGAGATTAGAATTTGTTTATTCACCCGGAGGGTAAGGAGTCTTTGGAACTGTCTACCTAAGAGGACTGTGGAAACTCGGTTGCTGAGGCAGATTTGTTGGTTTTTGGGTATTAAGGGAATAAAGGGATCTAGGGTTAGTGTGGGGAGGTTGTGTTTGGGTGAAGGATCAGCCACGGTCTTGCTAAATGGTGGGACAGGGCCTGGATGGCCTATTTTCTGTTAATAATCTGATAAACCTGTAATGTGGCACTTTATCAAAAGCTTGGAAACCCGTGTACGTAATGTGCCTTTTACAAACCCAGTGTTGGTTTCCAGTAAATCATACTGGTCATGACTGGTTTTGTCAGAGATCACTGTTTGTAAGAATTTTCCCAACACTAAGGTTAAGTTGACTTGTCTGTTCTTGCTGAATTTATCCATACTTTTGGTGCAAGGTGTTGCATTTGCAATTCTCCTAGCACCAAGTTATGAGTTATCAAAGACCTGAATTGGGGTCCTCTGCAGAAAATAACCAAGAGGTGGGATTAATGGGGGAGGGGGCGGGGTGTGGTGGGGAGGTGTTCATTTGCGGGCTCATGTGCAAACAATGTAATGCAACAAGGTAATTTCTTGCTCAAAAAATAACCTGGTCAGCAAATATATGGTGACATATACAGGAAATCATAAAGTGGTGCAATCTCTGAATGTCATGGAAAGGAGAGCATTACAAACATGTATCTTGGGGTTTTAGTTCTGCCTTACGTCAACAAATGAGTAATCTTGGCCTCTGGTGGTGTCTGTGTGTGCATGCGGTCTTTGTGTCTTTCTTTGCTGCATGAATTATTCACTTCAACCGTGATCTGACTGCAAGCTTTCTGCCAGAACGTCTGTTCACTTGCAGGTAAAGCCTTTGTTCCAGTGTCTTTCGTGTAGACGATTATGATAACATCTTGACTCTGACTCTCTGCTCTCCTGGCTTTTGTTTCCAACTGCTGGCACACTCTGTGCCATGTTCAAGCCTGAGTTGAGCTGTGGAAGCCATAAACTTCCAATCATTACGACTGTCAGCTTGCCAATGTACGACACATTTGCCTCTGCCCCCAACCCAGATTATTTCCTCTTGCAACTCTCATCCATGTCTTCGATGACTAATATAATGAGCTTCAAGTCATTCCACTTCCCCTCACCCTCTGCTAGGTTGGCCTAATATGATTTCTCCTCATCTCTTCTCTTGTCAAGATTATTTCCATAGTTCCTGATGACATAGGAGGTTATTTCAGCTGGTTCACAGAGCAAATCCATTTCCCCACTAATTATCCCTGCGACCCTGCATTCCCATCAACTTCCCCCAGATCCTGTTCAAATCACGTAGTTGCCACGGCCAAGAAAGCTCACCAGCTCCTTTACTTCTTCAGGAAGCTAAAGACATTTGGTTTGTCCCCTTTGACTCTCACCAACTTTTACCGATGCACCATAGAAAGCATCCTATCTTGATGTATCACAGCTTGGTACAGCAACTGCTCTGCCCAGGACTGCAAGAAACCGCAGAGAGTTGTGGACACAGCCCAGCGCATCAGGGACACCAGCCTCCCCTCCTTGGACTCTGTCTTTACCTCTCGTTGCCTTGGTGAAGCAGTCAGCATAATCAAAGACCCCACCCACCCAGGACATTCTCTCTTCTCTCCTCTTCCGTCGGTCAGAAGATACAGGAGCCTGAGGGCATGTACCACCAGACTTAAGGACAGCTTCTACCCCACTGTGATAAGACTATTGAATGGTTCCCTTATACAATGAGATGGACTATAACTTCATGATCTACCTTGTTGTGACCTTGTAACTTATTGCACTGCACTTTCTCTGTAGCCGTGACACTTTACTCAGTACTGTTATTGTTTTTACCTGTACTACATCAATGCACTCTGTACTAACTCAATGTAACTGCACTGTGTAATGAATTGACCTGTACGATCGGTATGCAAGACAAGTTTTTCACTGTAACTTGTTACAAGTGACAATAATAAACCAATACCAAGATTCTATCCCTCACCTCCGTACAGGGGCAGTTTACAGTAGTCGATAAACCTGTCGACTCGCCTGATTTTGGATTGTGGGAGGAAACTGGAGCAGCTGGGGGGAACTCACGTGGCTACTTGCAAATTCCACATAGACAGCACTGGATTGAACCCATGCCACTGGAGTCTGAGGCAGCAGCTTTAGGCCACTTCTGCTAACTCCTCATTTCCTTCCACTTTAAGACCCAATGTTTGGATTAAATTTTGTCTTCCCCTGAATCCGCACACCTCCCCCTCACTTCGTGCTTGCCCCCTCGTGACTGTTGCTTCTCCTTTTGCCTTTATGTTGAATAGTTTTATAAATGCTACTAAATGTATTCTGTTAGCTAAAAATAATTTTTGTAGCCTTGGTTTATCTCAAAGCACTTCTCAGCCAATGAAGTACATAGGGACTGTGGCTATTGTTCCAATGTGGCAGTCGATTTGTCATGACACAAAACTTGCGCTTTTGGCATTGATCAGAAGATCACTGTTCACTGAAAACATTGGGGAGAAACGTTCTGTTTGAACTGGGACAGTGCAGTTGGAATTTTGTGACCAACCAACAGACAACCTGCTGGGGAACTCAGCGGCTCGAGCAGCATCTGTGGGGGGAGAGGACTTCTCAACGTTTTGGGTTAAAACCCTTTACCTGTCCTGACCCTTCATCAGCCCAGATGCTGCTCGACCTACTGAGTTCCTCCAGCAGATTCTTTGTTGCTCCAGATTCCAGCATCTGCAGCCTCTTGTAGATTTTAGTAACCAGCTGAGAATGCAAACAGGGCTTTAGATTACCGTCTCTTTTCAGAATCAGGTTTATTGTCACTGACTTGTATGACGTGAAGTTTGTTTTGCAGCAGCAGTACAGTGCATAGACATTAAAATTACTCTAAATTACAAAATAAATAAGTGCAAAAAAAAGGAATAATGGGGTAGTGTTCTTGGACTGTTCAGAAATCTGATGGCAGAGGGGAAGAAGCTGTTCCTAAGTCGTTGGGTGTGGGTCCTCAAGGCTCCTGTACCTCCTTCCTGATGGTCTCATTTGACTATATATCAGTCCCTCAGCCCCTACATTGGGAGTATTAATCTGGATTGTGTGCCCAAGTGTCTGTAGTAGGACAGACCCCACACTGCAGTGTGAGGAGTATCCACTGAGTTTTAACTGGCACCATTTAAAAAAAAGTGCACTGCAGTTTGTTAGTGAGCTTGTAGTTTCGGCTGCTGTGAATGTGGTGTGACTCCTAATGTTCACTTTGCCATCTACAGGTGGATTCTCACTATTGCCCAAGTTGTCTGGAGAACATGCCCTCAGCTGAGGCAAAACTGAAGAAGAACAGGTGAGTTGTTTCCTCTGTAAAGCCAGGCCACTATGGCTGTAACAATAGATTCTTGTGACTGTCATGTGGTTGCACTGTAAGATTAGCAGATGTCCCAGCAATCACTCATTTCAGTTTGTGGCCCACTGAAATATTCACAGTCATTTCTTCAGGTGCTTTGTTGCTTTCACCCTATGTCTCTATACCAAGCACAAGGTATCAGATGAAACTACCCTCCTGCTTTTGATGTGTGAAATAAAAGCAGGATTTGAAATTCCCTTGAACATTTTAAGTTCATCTGTCATTGGTTTATTATTGTCACGTGTACTGAGATACAGTAAAACATTTTTGTTTGCCTCCCATCCAGACAGATCATGCCGTACATAACTACATTGAGGTAGTAAAAAGAAAAAAACAGAATGCAGAATATAGTGTTACTGTTACAGAGAAAGTGCAGTGCAGATAGACAAATAAAGTGCAAGGGCCACAACGAGGTTGATTGGGAGATCAAGAGCATATGAGAGGTCTGTTCAAGATTCTGATAATAGCAGGATAGAAGCTGTCCTTGAGCTTGATGGTACTTCAAGTCAAGTCGAGTTTATTGTCATATGCACAAATACGTGTATGTACAGGTATAGTGAAAAACTTACTTGCAGCAGCATCACAGGCACGTAGCACTAGAGATGCAACATTCACAAGGAAAGCATAAATTATACAAGAAAGAAGACAATTTTTCCTCAGATCCGCTCTAAACCTCTTGCCCCTTACCCTGAACCTATGCCCTCTTGGTTTTAGATACCTCTGCTGTGGGGCGAAGTTTCCCTCCCATTATTCTCATTATCTATACCCCTTGTAATTTTGTATACCTCTGTAAGGTCCCCTTCTCTGAATACTAAATACCAGCACTTAGTCCATAGCCTCCTCTGCCTCGGTGATTCAAGTACTCGTCTAGATAGATCATCTAGATAGGGTGCCTCCACCATCCCCCCAGGCAGTGCGTTCCAGATTCCAGCCCCCCTCTGAATTCGCCTCATCTTGGCAATCATTTTAAATCTGTTGCCTGTACTTATTAACCCTCCTGTGATTGGGTGAAAGTATATGAAATGCACATGATTTTGATCAAGTCTGGCAAATCTCAAAGATGCAGACACAAGAGATTCTGCAGATGCTGGAAATGGAGCAACCTCTGGAGGATGAACTCAGCAGGTCAGGCAGCATCAATGGAGTGATCGAAAAGATCCAGAGAGGGCAGAACACCAGAACGGGTTGTCCAGGAGGAGGGCTTAAGGCAGGAGAAGGCCTGATGAAGGGTCTCGATCCGAAACGTTGACTGTTTATTTCCCTCCAGAGATGCCGCCTGACCTGCTGAGTTCCTGTGAGTGTGTGTGTGTGTGTTGCTGGCAAATCTCAACTTGTTTTGCCTGCTCTAAAAACAAACCCAACTGCTCTAATTTCTCGATCTCATTGCCTCGAAGTGAATGTAATCTTCCAATCTCTCACCACCGCCCCTTTTAAGCCTGTTAACCTTGATTTGAGTTGAACACATTGATTACTGGCAGGACTGGCGCAATGCAGGGTGTCTAATATTTCTTGTGTCCTGTAGGTGCGCCAATTGCTTTGACTGCCCAAGCTGCATGCATACTCTCTCCACGAGAGCGACAAACATCCCGGCACCCCTGCCTGATGACCCAGCCAAGACCACCATGAAGAAGGCTTACTACCTGGCCTGTGGCTTCTGCCGCTGGACTTCTAGGGATGTCGGCATGGCAGACAAATCTGTGGGTAAGTGGAGACGAACCGGCCAGCCAACTAGCAAGGCTGTGGTGGGACTGAATTGGACGGGTGTTTCAGATGGAAGACACAGCGTGGCTCTGCTGTGCTGTGACATTCTGCTGTTTCTTCAGCCAGAAAGAGTTTTACTGGGAGGAGGAAGAGGAACCCTTATTGGTTCCTGTACCAGTCATAGAGTCGTATAGCACAGAAACAGGCCCTTCGGCCCACCATGTCCATGCCAACCTTTTTGCCCATCTACACTAATCCAATTTGCCCGCATTAGGACCTTGCCCTTCTATGCATTGCCTACTTAAAGTGTCTGTCTAAATGCCTCTTAAATGTACTGAGTGTATCTGATTCCCCCACCTCCTCTGGCAGCACGTTCCAGACATCAACCACTCTATGTGTAAAAAAAATACTTTCCCCTCCAATCCCTTTTAAAAGTCCTTCCTCTCGCCTTAAACCCATGCCACCTTGTTTTTGCTATCCCTACCGTGGGGAAAAAGATCTGACTCTCTACCCTATCTATGCCTTTCATCTTTCGTACCTCTGTCAGGTCACCCCTCAGCCTCCTCCACTTCAGGAAAAACAAGCGCAGCCTGTCCAGCGTCTCCCCATGACTCACCTCCTCCAATCCAGTCAACTGGAAACGTTAACTCTCCTTCCTCCACAGAAGCTGCCTGACCTCCTGAGTGTTTCCAACATTTTCTGTTTTCTATTTAAACAGCTATTGGACGTGTACCTGAACAGCCATGATGTTCAGGGATATGGACCCGGTGCTGGAAGGTAGTTCTCGATCAACCAGCACAGATGTTTTGGGCTGAGTGATCTCCTTATGTCGTAAATTTATCTCTGATTTTCCATTTCTATATGTCAGAGGTCCTGTGAACTGTACCAATCATGTTTCTTCTCTTTCAGCCAGTGGAGGGTGGCAGGAACCAGAGAACCTTCATACCCAGAAGGTGAGTTACCTGTAAAGTTACGTGGTTGATGCCAAATTATGGTCACAGAGACATGGAGCGATACAGTATGGAAACGGGTCCTTCCGCCGACTTTTGACCACTCAATCTACCTCGTCATGACCTTGAACCTTATTGACTGCCTGCACAGCACTTTCTCTGTAACTGTAACACTCTATTCTGCATTCTGTTATTGCGTTGTACTACCTCAATGCACTGATGTGATGAAATGATCTGTATGGATGGCATGCAAAACAACGTTTTTCACTGTACCTCAGTATATGTGACAATAAATTCACTTACCACCAATCACCCATTTAAAATAATTCCATTTTATTCTCCCCACATTCCCATCAATTCCCCCCAGAATCTTCCCCTCATCCACACAATTTACAGTGACCAGTTAACCTACCAAACCTGCACGTCTTTAGGTTGTGGGAGGAAACTGGAGCACCCAGGGGAAACCTACACAGTCACAGGGAAAACGTGCAAACTCCACGCAGACAGCACCGGAGGTTGGGATCGAACCCGGGTCTCTGGAGCTGTGAGGCAGTGGCTCGACCTGCTGTATCGCTGTGACGCCACCTGTTGATGATCGTTGAACCCAAGCCTAGACAAGTAAATGTTTCTGACTCTTCAGCCAAAAATGCTGTTGTGAGGAGATGGGGAAAGGAGCACCAAAGCCCAGTCTAATCCGAGATGAGAGTCTTTGCATAACACTTGGGGGCATTGGTTAACTTTATTTTCCCTGTCACATGATTGGAATGGTTATAGAACAATGAGTGCCTGTATCTTCTTCATCTCTTTCAATGGTGTCTTTGTCTGATTCGGGAGTTAATTAGGAATTCAGGGAGTTACAATGTGTAACTCTCACCAGTGTGCACTGTAAATGAAAAGTATTACTTTCCACCTTCCTCTACAGATCAATAAATTGCTGGAGTATTACCACCAACTGGCACAGAGAGAGAAGATTGAGCGTGATCGAAAGAAGCTGGTCAGACGTAGAAACTACATGCCTTTAGCCTTTTCTGTGAGTTTCCCTTTATCAGTGTAAAAGTCGACCCGTGCTCTGTAATAAATCAGACAACAGCAGAACCAAAGAACTTATGATTAATGCTTTATTAGTTTAACGCTAGTGGGAGTGGGGGTACATGGAGGAGCAAACAGTCAGTGCTGCTCTTCCCTGCGCATGGCCTGACTCAAGGAATACAGGGTGCTAACAAACTTAAGTACATTGTTCTCCGGTGGGTGTCCACTTCCTGCACAGGCATACCCGTATTTGGGTCTGCTTGACCAGCTCACGTTACCATTGGTCAAGCTGAGGCTTCTGTGTGCACAAACAACCCTGTTCCTGGTGGCCTTGAATCTCAGCAGCTCCTTACCACACCAAGCAGAGACTTCACGAGCAGACATGACTCAAGCTGTTTACCAGTAGAGAGAGAGTAACCCTTTTATTCACTAGAGCTCCCTTCCCTTTGTCTTCTACATCAGTATCCTGTTTGCTGAACTGGGGGAGATCCAGAGACAACGCAGAGGTCGCAACCTTTGGCTCAGAGTCTGTCAGCACTGGGAGCTGCAGGGTCTTGATAAAGTGCTTGACTGCAGCCTACAATATCTTCCCTTGGGCTGCACTTCAATGGGAGCTTCTCTCCATTGGCTTCTCTATCAACCACTGATCCCATCACACATAGAACAGTACAGCATAGGAACAGGCCCTTCGACCCATAACGTCGTGCTGAACTAGTTAAGCTAATGATGCTTAATTAAACTAATCCCTTCTGCCTGCCCATGGTCCATATCCCTCCATTCTCTGCACAGTCATGTGCCTGTCTAAGAGCCTCCTATCGTATCTGCCTCCACCACCACTCCTGGCAGCACATTCCAGGCACCCACCACTCTCTGTACTTTAAAACAAAACCTGCCCCACACATCTCCTTTGAACTTTTCCCCTCACCTTAAATGCATGCCCTCTAGTATTTGACATCTCTATCCTGGGAGAACTTGAGCCTTGGCTATTTGGCCACACTCTGGCCCATTGCTATAACCTGTTCAAAGCACCATTATCCACATCAAAGATCTTTGGGCTGTGCTTGACCACAGGGTTTGCATCTCACTAGTAGATGCTTTAAAGACTTCTTCTCCCAAGGTGAAACACTTTGAGGTTTTTCAGTAGGAGTGTTGTGGAATGCAAGTTGCGTAACATTTTTGCAAGTACTGCAATTCTCAAGCTGTGATCTGCGATCTTGCAAGACATTATTGTTGATTTTAGTTCTGTAAGCATACAATCCTATCACGTAACGTGAGAATATGAAACTTATCGTGCAGCTTGCTTTTGAGGTTCTGCTCTGCTCCATTGCTGGGACAGTCCTGGAAGGCTTATACTATGAAAGCAATTAAACTGTTTTCCCTGAAAAGCTGAGCAGGTTGGAGACCTGTTGAAAATCAGCTCAGACACCGGAGACCGCAGGTGCTGGAATCTGGAGCAACAAACAATCTGCTGGAGGAACTCAGTGGGTTGAGCAGCATCTGTGTGGGGGGTGGGGGGGGAGGAATTGTTGATGTTTCAGGTTGAAACTTCGCAGATTCCTGATGCAGGGTTTTGACCTGAAATGTCGACAATTCCTCTCCTCCCACGGATGCTGCTCGACCTGCTGCGTTCCTCCAGCAGATTGTTGCTCCAGCTCGGTTAGATTTTTACAAAAGTAAAACAACTGCAGAAATCTAAATTAAAACAGAAAATGCAGGAAATACTCATCACATCTGTCAGCATTATAGGGAAAGAAGCAGAACTGATGTGTTGGTTCATTGAACTGTTATTAGCACTGTTTGATGAAATATCATCAATCTGAAATGTGAATGCTGTTTTGCTCTCTCCGGATACTGCCTAACCTGAGTACTTCCAATAGCCTGCATTTTTCATGAGCATTGTTTAATTAATATGTTAAGGGAAATTTAACCAATAGGTAGTTAAGGTACAGATCGAACTCAGAAGTAACATTTGCATTCACATCACAATCTTGGGAGAGTTAGTCAAGGAACTTTAAAAATATCATCATCATTGCAACACAGGAAACACTGCTGGCAATTTTCATAAGCAATCTCTTGCAAACAACTGTGAGACGATGGCCAGCTAATTTTTTTTCAAATGTGCTTTTTTTCTGAGGATTACTTATTGGTTAGGGCTCTGGGGCAACTTGTCTACTCTGCGAATCGTTAACACTTTCGAGGGGGTGGATCCTTGGTTTAACATTCTCTCTGAAAGATAGCACCTCCCAGCAGTGCAGTGGTCCCTCAGACCTAGGAGAAGCTGTGATTTAGCCGAATGGTAGGACAGGTTTGAGGGTCTGACTATTCCACATCCTTAACAGCACTGGTACCGACATTTAAAGCTCAAATGTCGGTACCAGAGGCTGGACAAACTTGGGTTGTTTTCTCTGGCGCGGCAGAGGCTGAGGGGAGATCTGATAGAGGTTTATATGATTGAGGGGCATAGCTAGAGTAGACAGCCAGCATCTTTTTCCCAAGGTTGAAATGTCTAATACTAGAGGGCATGCATTTAATGTGAGAGGTGGTCAGTTCAAAGGAGATGTGCGGGACAAGTTTTTTTTTACACGGTGGTGGGTGCCTGGAATGTGCTGCCAGGGGTGGGGGTGGAAGCAAATACGATAGAGGCATTTAAGAGGCTCTTAGAAAGGCATAGGAATGTGCAGGAGGTGGGAAGGATATGGACATTGTGGAGGCAGAAGAGATTAATTGAGTTGTGCATTTGATTACTAATTTAATTAGTTCGGCACAACATTGTGGGCCAAAGGGCCTGTTCCTGTGCTGTCCGGTTCTATGTTCTAAATGGCCCACATACCAGTGTTGACACTTTTCCTCTTACACCATTTGCTGGAAGAACTCCCATATCAATTATACTGTTATCAATATAATGTTCAAGGTCTTCGTAACAAAAGGAGGGAACATGACCTGTCCTTCTGGTCTTGGTCCTAGTTCCCAATTTTATTACAGAGCTTCACCCTTTTCAGTATGGTCTTCTTTTGTGCTGTAATAAAATTGGGTGGCAAGGCTGTGGGGAAAGAGAGGGGACTGAAACCTACTTGAGAGGTTTCTTTTCCCCCAGAGAACCAGCACAGGCATGACTGACAAATAGCCTCCTTTGTTGTATCATTGTGTAATATTCTCCTTGAATTATGGGCTCCTTGCGTTGAATTGACATTTCTGGGGAGATCTTGTGGTATAAGGAACTTTGCAGGATGGGGGAAATTAAAGCTGAAGTGATTACTCATCCTCAGCAAGCTGAACTCAAGGCTACAAAGGGCAAACTTAGCTCCAGTTTTGGAAAGCAACACTTTACCCAGATGTGATCAACAGCTGTACTGGGAGACCAGCATTATTCATGGCTGGGCACAGGAATCCTTTAACAATCAGCTAAATAGTGGGAAGGAGTCTGAATTGTACAGTGCCGAAGGAGCTATTCAGCTCATCCTGTCTACACTGTTCTCTTGGAAAGAGGTGTTCTGAATGCAGTGCCATGCTTCCCTTCAAGATTGGACTTGGTCAGTGGGAACAGCACAACATTCTAAAAGAGGCGGCTGGTGAGAACATGGATTCCTGCAAGACTGGAGGTGTTGTCATTTCAGCAAGGGAGTCTGTCCATCTGGGTGGAGGACGAAGTGGATAGATAGGCTTCTTCAATTAGATCTTGGGTTTGAGGGCCATAACTGAGCAAGCTGGTCCTCAGACTGATCCACTGGAGGGTTGGTATCCTGGAAGAGAACTGTATGTGATCCAGAGACTGATGGTGTGTTTCCCTGGGAGCTTAGGCTGCTCTGGACTGACACTTGGAGCGGAAGGTATGTGCCCCACTGGCACTCAAACAAGCAGCTTAGAATTCCCCAGGATACTTGCTCATAATGACAGTTGTTAGTAGTTAAATGACTCATAGAGATTTATGTACAGTTTGTCGATATTTATAGTGTAAAAGAAAAATCACTTGGTATTTAAGTCTGCTAACTAACCAGGTGTACAACGACCAACACAGTCTAATCAAATTTGTTTAGGTCGTACATGTTAATTCGATTGCCTTAACCGTGAATGATTTTTTTCTCTCAATACTGCTGCTGCTCCTTGGGGTGTATAGACACACACTATACACGTGGTGGTGAGTTGGTTATTATGTTTATTTGCCCAGTGTTGTTAGATCATTTGCACATAGATTGGAAATCCGCATTAGCATTATCTGACCGTTTACTGGAGTCTGTAATGGATTTGGAGTGATTCTCCCTTCATCTTAAATTGGGAAGAATTACAAACTGGTCCTGAACAAACATTTACCCTTTGCAAAAGTAGGTGGTGCTGTGGGATCGGAGGGAGGAGTGAGACTGGTAATTTTTGGGTTCAGGTGAATGTTGGCGATTTATAAATGTCTCTATTAAGTTATCTTTGTCTCAGTGCCATAAACCAATAAAAATAATTTTTGGTAAACAACTTTATAACTCTATAGAAATTATTTATGTTGGTGTGTGCGTAACATGTACTGGTCAGCATGAGTGTATATGCTGTATAATGTGCATGATTGTGTGCGGTTGTATGCATGTTTAATGTGTACATACTCAGGATAGTGCATCATTGTGAAGTTTCTTTGAATGTGTGTCAAACACTCCATGTATTGTTGTGGGACTGAAAAATTACACTGGTGCTCATTTACCTGCTTGATGGCAGACACTGCTATCGTGCATCCACTTAAACTTCGGATGATTTCCTTACAACTGTGTTCAAATCCTTGCCTGAATTTTCCTTTGTGCCCAAGTGTCAGAATAACCTAAACTATAATTGGGGCACAGGCTTGGAAAGGGGTCAATCTGTCATTTGTCGGAGATGAGTTCTCTGTTTGTCTAGGGATGGTATAAACATTCCATGCAACTTCTGCTACCCTTCACCCTGTCATGGTGTTTAATCGAGTGGATCATTAACTGTTGCAAGATCTGTGTCACAGTATTACATTGACCCAGGGAGATGCCCTGTATGATTTTTGTTGCATTCTATTTCAGGACAAGTACGGCCTTGGCACCAGACTGCAGCGACAACGAGCAGGGGCTCCTATTATTACCCTTGCCGGACCAACGTAAGTATTAATTTATTTACAGGATGCAGGTGTTTCTGTAAAGACCAGAGATCATTACCTCTGGTTACCCCTGAACAGATTGGCTCACTCAGAGGGCAATTCAAAGTCAACCACATGGCTGCTCTTCCAGAGTCCACACCGGATGAGAATGGGAAATTTCCTTCCCTGAAGGACATGAGGATTAGCCAGGCTTTTATAGTTTTAAAGTGACTGTGACTGATGCTAGTTTTTTTTTAAACTCAAGATTCAAACTGGAAAGAGTGCAGAGGGGATTTACGAGGATGTTGCAGGGACTTGAGAGACTGAGTTATGTAGAGAGGTTGAGCAGGTTGGGACTGCTTTCATTGGAGCGTAGGAGAATGAGGTGTATAAAATCAGGAGGGGTGTAGACGGTGAATGCACTCAGTCTTTTTCCCCAGGGTTGGGGAATCAAGAACTAGAGGGCATAGGTTTAAGGTGAAGGGAAAGATTTGAAAGGAACCTGAGGGGCAAAATTTTCACCCAGAGGGTGGTGAGTATCTGGAACGAGCTGCCAGAGGAAGTGATTGAGGCAGGTACATTAACAACATTCAAAAGACATTTGGACAGGTACATTGACAGGAAAGGTTGAGAGAGAGATGGGCCAAACACGGGCAAGTGAGATTAATTTAGATGGGCATTTTGGTCAGCATGGACCAGTTGGGCTGAAGGGTCTGCTTCCATGATGTATGACTGTTTATTAATTGCTTGAACTTAAATTCTCAGCTGCCGTGATAAACAGCAGAGTGAGAATAGCCAGGTAACCCGCTAACTGTGATACTGTGTGACGGATAACTATTGGTCTTGGGATACTGGGGAGAACTCCCTTATTTAAAATACTGCTGTGGAATCTTGTTTACATCTGTGAGAAGGCATGCATCAGAAAGGCTGCTCCTCTAGTAATGTGGCACTCCCCTGGGTCCTGAGCCTAGATTTTTAAGCTTGAGCCTGTGGAGTAGGATTTGAACCCGTCACCATTGACTTGAATCTGAGAGAGGACTTCCCACAGAGCCATGGCTGATGGTTTATTCCCTCTCATCCAGTCACTCCCTCTTCTCCACCCTCCCGTCAGGTAGAGGCTCGAGAGCACATAACACTGGGCTCCAGGATAGCTTCTATCCCGCTGTTATCGGACTCCTGAACGGATTTCTCATTCACTAAAAGATGAACTCTTGATCCCTCAGTCTATCTCGTCGTGGCCCTTGCACCTTATTGTCTACCTGCACTGCACTTTCTCAGTAACTGCAACACTATATTCTGCATTTTTCCCCTCCTTTTTTTTCCCTCATTCCTGTGGCTCCATCCCCCCTTTTCCCCTTCCCCCGCCCTCATGACCTGCCCATCTATTCTCCACCTCCTTGCCTTTATTCCATGGTCCACCGCCCTCTCCTACCGGATTCCTCCTCCTTCAGCCCTTTTGCCACTTCCATCTATCACCTCTCAGTTTCTTGCATCTCCCCCCTTCCCCCATCACCTGGACTCGACGATCACCTGAACTCGCCCATCACCTGCCTGAGTTCCTCCCCCTCTCCTGACCTTCTTATTTCCAGCTTCTGCCCTCTTCCTTTCCAGTCCTGATGAAGGGTCTCGACCCAAAACGTCGACTGTCTATTTCTCTCCATGGATGTTGCCTGACCCGCTGAGTTCCTCCAGCACTTTGTGTGTGTGCTGCACTATATTCTGCGTTCTGTTTTCGATGTAATTATGTCTGACGTGATCTGTCAGGACAATATGCACACAAAGTTCTTCACTGTCTTGGTACATGTGACAATAATTAACCAATTCAATTCAACCATCCCACCTTCTAGGTTGAAAGAAGCAGAGGACCACAAGGAAATTAAGATTGAACCTGCTCAGGCGTCGGAAGAGGTGGAGCCGCTGCCAGAGGATTACTACACCAGACCCATTAACCTGCCCGAGGGTAAGAGCTAAGCCAGCCCGAGACCGATGGACTACATACTGAACGTGCAGTGAATTGTTGCACCTGATGGTGTGTTGTGAACTTCGTGGTATCTTTGCAGGCAGATGTTTGTGATACAGAAATGTAGCCAAAGTCAATGGAGTTCCCATATTGTGCATATTGAGTTCCCTATTGTCTTGCCAGGGTAGGGGAGTCCAAAACTAAAGGGCATAGATTTAAGGTGAGGGGGAAAGATTTAAAAGGGACCTGAGGGGCAAATTTCAAGTAGAGGGTGGTGGGTATATGGAACAAGTTACCAGAGGAAGTGGCAGAGGTCGGTACAATCATGTTATTCAAAAGACATTTGGACAGGTACGTGGATAGGAAATGTTTAGAAGGATCTGGGCCAAACGCAGACAAATGGGACGAGCTCAGGTGGGCAACTTGGTCGGCGTGGACGAGTTGGGCCAAAGGGCCTGTTTTCCGTGTTGAATAACTCTGACTCTATGTACTGAGGCAACCAGCCTAGATGGTCGAGGTTCATTTCCTTTGTGTTCACTGAGTCATGGCCTGCAGCGGGAAGAGGCACTGTAGTTGGAGTCTTGTTAGGGATCTGGAGGGAATTGTCATTGCTGGGGTGAGGGGAGCAGAGGAAAAAAAATCAGCCCATTTGTGCTGTTAGGTAATGCAGATGGTTTGGATATTGAGGTGGAATGGCTTGAGGAGATTTTCTGGCAGTCTCTTGACCTCCTTATGGTTGTGGTCACTAGGGAGAAGCATTGGTGGGATGCTGAAGGCTTTGCAAGAGGATGTTGGCAAGAATTTGAGGGAAAGAACCTACAGAACACGGAATAGGTCACAGAACATAAAGAACAGCAGAAAGATGAGCCCATTCTGTTAACAGATAAGGTCAATGGCTGATTTTCTGCATTGACTCCCCTTCAGACTGTCCCCATTTCCAACATGGGATCCCTAAGAAATAGGAACAAGAATAGGGCACACGGCCCCTTGCTCTGTCATTCAATATAATCACGGCTGATTTATCTTGGCCTCAGCTCTCCCTTCTATTTCCTTTCACCTTTCACTCCTCTGTGGACCAAAAATCAATCTCGGCTTTGAATTTATTCAATGAATTATTCTCCACTGGTCTCAAGTGCAGGGAATTCCAAAGATTCTCAATTCTTGCAGAAGAAATTTCTCATTTCTGTCTTAGGTGGACGACCCCTTATTCTGAAACTACGCTTGTGGTTCCAGCTTACTCCGTAAGGGGTAGCATCCTCTCAGTGTGGACTTTGTCAAGTCCCCTCGGATTCTTTTGTTTCTACGGTCACCTATCATTCTTCCAAACATGTAGAGACTCAACCTGCTCAGCCTTCTTCATCCGAGGAATCGTCTCAATGAACCTTCTCTCCAATGCAAGTATGTTCCTCAATTCACTCAGGATCAATAGACAGGAATTCAATCTTAAATACATCAATGACTGAACATCCAGAACTCTTGGGGAGTAGAGAAGGTCAGAGGTTCACAGAGTGAAGAGTCACAAATGGTGACTTTGTCTTGAGATTACACCACCAACCCCTCCCTCTTTCTGGACTCTGCTGACAGTGAAAATCAAGAATTTTATTTGCTCAGCTGAGATCACTTCATTCTTTCTGAAAGTATAAGAGCCATTGTAATCAGTCTGTCCTCTTGGTACAACCCTCATCGCAAGTTAATGTAATCCAGGATAACAGACCTTGTATAACATGGAACCTAGAACGGTACAGCACAGGAACAGGCCCTTCAGCCCACAATGTTGTGCCAAACTAATTAAACTAGTAAACTTAAATGTCTAACTAAACTAATCCCTTCTGTCTACACAATGTCCATATCCCTCCATTCTCTGCACATTCATGTGCCTATCTATGATCCTCTTAAATGCCTCTATCGTATCTGCCTCCACCACCACCCCTGGCAGCACATTCCAGGCATCCACCGCGCTCTATGCAGAAAAACCCACTTGGCCCGCACATCTCCTGTGAAACCTTCCAAGCAACGAATTGCTTTGTTCTCCACTCATTGACTGCAGCAGCCAGTGCACTCCTAGCAGTAATCCAGGTTTCCCTCCATGCTAGTGATAGATGGAGAACTCCAGCATTAATGCAAGCCTCTCTCAGGGGAGCACAACACAGGAAGGTAGCGAAACCTCAGTTATCCTAGGGCCAACAGCTGAAGATGCTGCATTAAATCCTCAGCGTTGCACTGGAGCACCAAATGAACTCTGGCCCTGGTCTGGACCATTGAGTCAACAACCTTCTGAAAGTGAGGCAAGAGAGTCATACAGCACGGAAACAGGCCCTTCAGCCCAACTGATCCATGCCGACCAAGATTCCCATCTATACTAGTCCCATTTGGCCCATATTCCTCTAAACCTTTCCTACCCATGTACCTGACCAAGTACCTTTTAAATGTTATCAATGTACCTGCCTCAACCACTTCCTCTGGCAGCTCGTTCCATATACTGACCACCCTTTGGGTGAAAAAGTTGCCCCTCAGGTTCCTATTAAATCTCTCCCCTCTCATCTTAAACCTCTGCCCTCGAGTTGTTGATTCCCTAACCCTGGGAAAAAGACTGTGTACATTCACCCTATCTATGCCCCTCGTGATTTTATACACCTCTTTAACATCACCCCTCGGTCTCCTACCTCCAATGAAAACAGTCCCAACCTGCTCAACCTCTCTCGATAACTCAGTCCCTCGAATCCTGGCAACATCGTTGTAAATCTCCTCTGCACTCTTTACAGCTTTCCTATAGACGAGGAGTAAGATGGCAGGTGCCTTCTTTGTTATGTGGTCACACGTGCACCGAAACATACGGTGAAATGCATCGCTTGCTTGGTGTTCTGGGAGCAGCCCGCAGGTGTCGCCACAGTTCTGGCGCCAACATAGCATGCCCACAACTTCCTAACCTGTACGGCATTGGAATGTGGGAGGAAACTGGAGCGCCCGGAGGAATGAATGGATTTAAAGGCAATACCTATCCCTTTGCAACAAGCCTGAAGTTCCACACCACCGGGTTCAGGAACAGCTACTTCCCTACAACCATCAGGTTCTTGAACCAACCTGCACACCCCTAACCCTACCTGAGCAACGGAACACTACGGACCACCTCTTGCACTGCTGTGGACTTGTCTCTGATTGTGTCTTTTTTTTTACACTGATGTCTTGTTTTTACATAGTTTTATTTCTCTCTCTCTTCACTGTCATGTATAATTTATGTTCTGTGTGTTGTCTGTACCTACGTGCCTGTGATGCTGCTGCAAACAAGTTTTTCATTGTACCTGTGCCTCACCGTACTTGTGCACATGACAGTAAACTCGACTTGAACTTAGACTTGACATGGACAGAACACACAGGACTGTTGGACGAGGGGCTGCCACTGTCCCCTTCTATAAAGGATGGCATTAAGACTGACCCTTTCATGTCCAATCTGCCTGTTCATCCCTCCTGATGCCAGCTGCTTGGCACAACCCATCTTGGTGACTTCTGGGTAATGTGGCTTTCTGCAGCCAGCTGGGCTTTCAGGGTAGGTTCAAGGCAGATGGGCATAGCTGCCTCATAAAATGGAGCCATCAAGGACCCATTTACCACCAACCTTACACTAATTCCATTTTGTTCTCACATTCCCATCAACTCCCCCCAGATTCTACTCCTGACTCACATTAGGGACAATTTACAGCAGCCAATTACCCTCCTGACCTGCACGTCTCTGGGATGTGGGGAGGAAATTGAAGCACTCGGGGCGGGTGGAATGGAGAATGTGTAAACTCCACACAGACAGCACCCGAGATCACGATTTAACTCTGGTCACTGAGGCAGTGGTTGTACCAGCTGTGCACGAAATCTTTGATAAATTAGTGCATTAAAACAGCCAGCAGCCTGCTCTCAACCCCACGGATTGTTGAAGCTCTCACTGAGTAATGAGTTAGCAGAGGCAGATCTTGTATTTTATCTCATCCTGTGTGACCCTTTGTCATCCTATAGTGTCGCGGAAAAGTATTATTCGGACCCGGAGGGCGTCTGCTTCAGAAAGCCTTTATTTTCACATGATATCATGGAGAGCTCAGACTCCTAAAAGCGGAGTTCCGAGACTCTGCTCAACAAAAGATTACACTCATTTTTATAGTCAAAATATATGTGACAAGAAGCACTGAATTACACAAATAGAGAAGTTTCACAGCATGTTCTCGGCGATAACCTGAAACACCTATCAGTTTAAAATTTACTCTGCTTGCAGCGGTAGGGCTGATTACGGAACAATGATTCCAAAGAAGAAAAAGTTCCCACGTCCTTAAAGTGCAAGCAAGCTAGGTAGGGTTAGTTAGTTGGCAGTTTACCAAGGACAGACAGTACAGCTGTCATGGTAGAAGTGGCTTGACCCTTTTGGTCCCGAATCGGTAATAATGCTTTAAATTTTCTTCCACATATAGTGACCACCCTTCAGCAGCGACTGCTGCAGCCTGACTTTCAACCCATCAGTGCCTCCCAGTTGTATCCAAGGCACAAACACCTCCTTATAAAACGCTCGCTGCGTTGTCGGGTAAGTCCAGAAATGGGTTCAGAGGTGGCTTATTAATGGTAGTATTGGGAATATTTATGGGGTGGTCAAACCTGTCCCTTAGAACCACGTGCAATTATATTCGGAAGTTTAAAAGCCACAATCATGCTCAACTTTCATAAGTTCAAGTTCATTGCGAATGTTCCATGTCATTAAGTCGGAGAGACAGATTAAACACACGGTGCATTGTGGCCTACTCCTACTGGAGCTAGAGACATCGAGTCTCCTGTTTTTTCATTAGTCTTTCGAAATTAAAGCTTGTTTTATTAGATTTTGTGTAACTTGGCTCTAAAATTGCAGCCACCCCTGTAATATTCTGAACAAATTCTCCATCAGAATAACAAATTCTCCATCAGAATTATGGATGATAATCTGGACAGTACCCAATAAATAACAAAACTGGCTTCTGTTCAAATTCCTACTTAACACAGCAGGCAACTCAGATGAAAAATCACTGTGGTCTTGTTTCAATTTGTTAAGTTTGTGTTGAATGAGTGATATTTTGCCCGTAAGGCAAAGAGGTTTCCTGTCTGGGAGACACAAGAGACTGTAGATGCTGGAATCCAGAGCAAAGGAACAAACTGCTGGAGGAACTCAGCGGGTCAGGCAGCATCTGTGGAAGGAAATGGACAGTTGACGTTTCAGGTTGAGGCCCTTCATCTGGACATGAAATGTCAACTGTCCATTTCCCTCCACAGATGCTGCCTGACCTGCTGAGTTCCTCCAGCAGTTTGTTTTTTTTGCTTCTATCTTGAACATTAAATGTAAAATCTTCCCTCTTCTGGTTTGAAACCAGTTTTCTTAAGTTTGCATCCAAAAAAAATTAACATAGGACGAGTAACATTTAAGTCTTCTGACTGGTAAGCACAGTCTGTTATATATGGGCCTTGTGTTCTGCAGAAATATTCTGCAGGAAATTGCAATCGCGCCACAGTGCTGAGCAAGGTATGACTGGGCTGGGATTATATAGTTGGGTACAATGGTCAGCATGGATGTGGTGGGCTGAAGGGTCTGTTGCTGTGCCCTGACTCTATGGCATCATAGTCCTGCAGTGCAGCAAGGTACGTGCATTTTATGGCCAGTCTGCGGAGATGTGACACCCTTCCCACTGTGAATCTTTTGAAGTTATGATGCTGAACTACCGTAGAGTTTGTCATGAATCTGAGGGAGCTGCACTTGTACCATAAAAAGGATGCATTCTGGCCACCCTTGATCTTGAAGAACCAATAAAAGGAAGAGCAGTCTATATGAAGGGTCTTAACCCGAAATGTTGACTGTCCATTTCCCTCCACAGATGCTGCTAGCACATTGTGACTCCACATTCCAGCATCTGCTGCCGTCTCTTGTGTCTCCGAAGAGTAGTCCTAATGAGCTTTCCTCAGTAACCCATAAGATCTTGGCTGATCCTTCACCTCGGGTCTGCCTTTTGTCCGTTCCCCATCCTTTTTAATTAAATCTACTGTTCTTGCTGTTGGATATTCAGTGATCGAACAAGATCCTGTACTCTCCCTGGTTTGGACCTTCATCCCAACCCTTCAAACAGACCTTTGGCTGGGATTATGTAGAATTTGAAATAGATTGCTTGGCCCGTCTAGTCTGGGCTGATGTTTGTACCCCACACGTGTTCCATTTTACCCCATCATCATATCCTGCATTCCTTTCCTTCATCTATTTATTCTGCTTCACCTCAACCACCTCCCGCAGTATCAGTTTCCACATACTCACCACTCTCAGAGTAAACAAGTTTCTCCTAAATTCTCTGTTGGATTAATTAACAACTATCTTATAGTTATGACTTCCAGTCTAAACTCCATAAATGTGTGAACGAGCTCATCTCTGAGACCCCACCATCATGTTAAAAAACCTTGCCTCTTTTGTTTGGAGGAGACCTCAGCTCTTGTTTTGCTCCAAGTCAGCCCTAGAGCTTTAAATATATCAGAGTTTGTTAAAGCAATCTGCTGGAGGAACTCAGGTGGTCGAGCAGCATCTGTGGAGGGGAATGGAATTGTCAACGTTTCAGGTCAGTATGGCCAGTATACAGAGAAGGGGGGGAGGGATAGCGAGATGGGGGCCAGAGTGGTCCAACTACACCCCTTCCCCTCACCCACCTGGCTCGATCTGCCCGTCATCTTTCACCCCTCCTTGGTCCACCAATAACCTACCGGCCCCTGTCTCACCCCTCCCCTTCTTCTCGCCACACTGGCCATCTTCCCTCTCCATTCTCAGTCCTGATGCAGGGTTTCGACTCAAAACGTCGACAGTTCCTGACCCCCCCGCACTCCCCCAGATGCTGCTCGACCCGCTGAGTTCCTCCACCAGATTGTTTGTTGCTACAGATTCCAGCATCTGCAGTCTCTTGTGTCTCGTATGGTAAAGATTTATCTTGGAATCTGAACTAAAAACAGAACACACTGGAAACACTCAGCAGGTCGGGCAGGAGAGAGAAACTAATGTATTTGGTTCCAATGCCAGGTTGTTGACTCTGAAGTGCTAACTGTTTCTTTCTTCGTGGATGCTACCTGACCTGCCAAGCATTCCCAACATTTCCTGTCTTCATCACTGAGGACTGCTAAAGGATTATTCCAATGCTTGCTGCCAGTACTTAGTGGCTGTTGATATAAATCGTGGTCTTCAGAGAACACATTAAGCTAATGGCATCAGACATTAAATAAACCACAAAAGGAAATGAAGTGCATTGCGAATGAGCAACACACAATCTGCTGGAGGAACTCAGTGGTGGGGGGAGGAATTGTTGACGTTTCAGGTCAAAGCCTCACGCCGGGATTTTATTGGGGGGGAGGCGGAATTCCTTTCCCTCCACAGATGCTGCCTGACCCGCTGAGTTTCTCCAGCAGATTTTGTTGCTCCAGATTCCAGCATCTGCAGTCTCCTGTGTCTCCTCTGTATTGAGAATGATATGACCAGTATTGTGAACTCCTTGGCTTGGGAAATGCAGCCTTGCTTCAGAAATCTCCAGTAGACACCTTCTGGAAGCTTTGAAGGATATTCAACAAGCAAAGAGCTATTGTCGTTTGCAGAGCAAGGCAGTTCTCTGGTTGTATCAAATGGCAATGCTGAAATAATCCTGAAGAGAAAAATATTTTCTTTTACAATGCTTGTATTGATTCCACATAGAAAATACAGAGTCCATGAATCAAAATGTGACAAAATACATTGTTAGATCAGACTTGAAATCACAATACCCCATATTGATAAACAAAAATGATAGTTAATTAATAACAAATAAATTGGAATAATTTTATTATATAAAAAAAATCTAAACTCACTATCAAGACCGAAGCTGTTTGGTTAAAAAAGACAGAGAAAATCCCTTAACACATAATGATATTAGCCAATATCTGTACTTTAATCACCAGATCAAAGGTTTTGAAAATAGTTCAAAAAAGGTCCCCACAATGTTTGAAAGTCTAAGTTTGATTCAGAAATTGAACAACGGATCTTCTCTAAATTTAGGTATGACATAACATCACGTAACCATTGAGCATGGGTAGGCGGAGTAACTTCCTTCCATTTAAGCAACACAGCCCTCCTGGCTATAAGAGAAATAAAGGCCAATATGTTTAAATCAGAAGTCTCCAAAAATATTTTCAAACTCTGTCTTAAAATTAACCTAATGGATTAGATTAACCGATTAATCTTTAGATTAGAGCTGAGAGTTTAATTTCAGACATGGGAGGTTTGTGGCAGGACATCAGTTTGACTTTTATATCTTCTTCCTCTTGCTTTTCACCCTCTCTGCCACACGCCCGTTCGCCCGTGCACTGTAGAAGTGTGAACACAACCTGAGCAAGCCAGAGTTCAATCCAACCTCCATCAAGTTCAAGATTCAGCTGGTTGCCGTGTAAGTACGTTTTGGCGCAAAAGTCTGGCCTTGGATTCAATGCGGTAGTGTTGTGGAGAAGACAGCAAGTGACCTCAAAGATCAGAATTTAAAATGACAGATGATACTGTGTATTACTCATGAGTTGCAGTCCCAACCCCTGCTCCAGTGACCTCATCCTCTGTCCATCTTTATTCTCCCTTTCTTCATCCTGCACTATCCCCTTAGCTGGCTATCTAACCTGTTATTTGGTGATCAGCCCTAGAGTGATCCTCATACAGAATGGATTCTGGTCCTTTGACTTACTCAGTTCAAGCTGACCCTAGAACAACTCGCATTAAGATCCCAAGACAGAGCAGAACCAGGCCATTTGGTCCATCGCGTCTGCTCGGCTACCTCACCATTGGCTAAACTATTCTCCCATCTAGTCCCAATTCCCAGCCATTTCCCCATATCCTTTGATACCCTGACTAATTAGATACCTATCAATCTCCTCCTTAAACACCCCCAATGATCGGGCCTCCACAACTGTATGTGGCAACAAATTCTATAAATCCACCACCCTCTGGCTAAAGAAATTTCTCCTCATTTCTGTTCTAAATGAGTACCCTCCAATTCTAAGACTGTGCCCTCTAGTCCTGGACTCACCCACCGTGGGGAAACATCTTGGCCACATCTACTCTCAACCTACACTAATCCCATTTTATTCTCCCCATGTTCCCATTAACTCAACCCAAGTTTGTATTCCTCACCACACACACACGTGCAAGCAGTTAACCCACCAACCCGCACGTCGTTGGGGTGGGGGAGGAAACCGGAGCAGCCGGGGGAAACCCATTGGGTCACAGGGAGAACGTGCGAACTCCACACACAGCGCCGGAGGTCGGAATTGAACCTGGGTTGCTGGAACTGAGAGGCAGCGGCTCTACCAGCTGTACCACAGGGCTGCCCAATGTTCTTTGTTTTAGTCACTCTCTCATTCTGCAGCCACCCAAATCACTGTGCAAAATGTTCAAACTATGTGAGGCATTGTTGTGAAACAGGTTTGAGGTCTCAGAGGACAAGGACTCTGAACACAGCCTTAGAGATAAATGATTTATATACGAAGACAAACGTAGGGAAAAGGTAACGGGGCAGCACACACATGTGCAGCAGTGATAGCGAGCGTGGGAAAATTGCAACAAGGGTAAAATGCACACACGCACACACAACGGACTGGGTACAGAGAATCAAGGAAAAGCAAAACGATACCCGCCACCCCTTGACTCAGTGCAGGCACGGCTTATGCTACCGGGAATACCAACTAGAACGCTCCTAACCCTATTGAAGTGCACACCTTACCAACAATCTCTCCAGCACTGTTCCACGGTTCCTCGGAGCAATCAAAGAGAATGAACCGGCCACATGTGGCACTCTTTATAGGGCTGGAGGGTCCAGCCCAGGTAGTTCAAAAAGGCTGATGGCCTGAGACCAAATACAAAGGTGCTTAAAGGGACCGATGGGTGGGGTGGAGCCAAACCTTGATTGGCAGTGGGGTGTCTTTCGACCAGGTAATGGGCAGTGCTGTCACATGACAGCCACGACCCTCCACAATAGGGAAGGTAATTGGAGTCTTTTTCCCAGGGTGGACATGTCAAATACCAGAGGGTGTCGGTCTAAGGTGAAAGGGGGAAGTTTAAAGGAGTTGCATGGGGTAAGTTTTATTTTACACAGCGCGGTGGGTGCCTGGAACGGGCTGCCAGGGGAGGCGGTGGAAGCAGACATGATAGTGGTGTTTAAGAGGCATTTCGACACATGAACAGGAATAGAGGCATATGGACCGTGTGCAGGCAGATGGGATTAGTTCCATTGGCATCATGGTCGGTCTGGACATGGTGGGCTGAAGGGCCTGTTCCTGTGGTGTACTACTATGTTCTCTCCAGCTTTCTGTCCTAACCCTACAACAACACCCACCCGTCCAAGGTCTGTCGTGACTGGAAGAAATCTTTCCTTGTTGACTCTGTTCCATTCCTTAGTCATTTCAACCACTAACTGAATCTAATGCCCATTTAACACCCTCAGAAAACCTTGATGCAAGCTTTAATTATTTAATGCATCCTGCAAAAACACCACAGAAGTCATTACTCAGAACTTCCAGCCATAAAGTGCAGCCAAGTATAAACGTTTGGCAACTACATTGAACAAAGCATTGTGCAAGCGCATTACTGAGAAGGACACATTATCAGTTTGCTTTGGATCACGGTTAAACAGTTAGAATTCAGCCAGCAGAGTGGACTTTCTTAAAAACTGTAAAGTTGTACACACAGTGAGGATTGGAATTGTCTCTCACTAGTCCATAAGACAAAGGAGCAGAAGTAGGCCATTCGGCCCATCGAGTCTATCATGAGCCGATCCATTCTCCCATTTAGACCCACTCCCCTGCCTTCTCACCATAATGATGCCCTGGCTACTCAGATACCTATCGATCTCTGCCTTAAATACTGTGCCTCCACAGCTGCCCATGGCAACGAATTCCACAGATTCACCACTCTCTGGCTAAAGAAATTTCTCCGCATTTCTGTTCTGAATGGGTGCCCTTCAGTCCTGAAGTCGTGCCCTCTTGTACTAGACTCCCCTACCATGGGAAACAACTTCGCCATCTACTCTGTCCAGGCCTTTTAACATTCGAATTCTTTCTATGAGGTCCCCCCTCATTCTTCTGAACTCCAAGGAGTACAGCCCAAGAGCTGTCAAACATTCCTCATATGTTAACCCTCTCATTCCTGGAATCATTCTAGTGAATCTTCTCTGAACCCTCTCCAACGTCAGCACATCTTAAATAAGGAGCCCAAAACTGCACACAGTGCTTGTATTTGAAAGCAACACCGAGGTAGTAGTAAATGCTGCTTCATCTTCCTTGCACTGGATAATTTAACGGTGTTTGATCTTCTTGTAAACACTTGAAAGCAATGTGATCTTTCTACCCGAGGGCCAGCAAAATATTTCACCGCTTAAGTAAATACAGCGGCGGTAGATATCTGATGTTAAAAGGACTCAGCACCTGGAAGAGGAGTTGTGAGGTACAAGGCTTGTCGAGTCATAGAGTCACACAGCAGGGAAATGTATTAATCCCATCTGCCAGCTCGTGATCCAGAGTCTTCTATGCCTGGGAGATTCACGTGCTCATCGAGACACTTCTTGAGTGCTGTCAGCAACTCTGCTTCCACCACTCTCAGGCAGTGTGTTCCAGGTACTCACCACTCTCTGTGTGAAAAAGGTCCCCCTCAGTTCCCCTCTATATCTCTCCCCCCCTTTGACCTAAATTTATGTCTTCTAGTTTTATTCAACTCTGATAAGGGGAAACGTTTCCTGCAGCCTAACCCTACGTATATCCCTCATAATTATATACACCTCAATTATATCCGCCTTAGTCTCCTTCACTGCAGGGAAACTGACCCAGCCTCTCCGATCTCTCCTCATCACTGGAACCCTCCATCCTGGTGAATCTCCTCTGCACCCTCCAGCGCTATCGCATCCTACAGCGTGGTGCCCAGAACTGCATGCAGTAGAACCATAGAACACTACAGCACGGAAAACAGGCCCTTCGGCCCTTCTAGTCTGTGCCGAAACTTTATTCCGCTAGTCCCATTTACCCGCACCCAGTCCATAACCCTCCAGACCTCTCCCGTCCATGTATCTATCCAATTTGTTCTTAAAACTTAAGAGTGAGCCCGCATTTACCACGTCAGATGGCAGCTCGTTCCACACCCCCACCACTCTGAGTGAAGAAGTTCCCCCTAATGTTCCCCCTAAACCTTTCCCCTTTCACACTAAAACCATTCTCCCATTTATCCCCACTCCCCCGCCTTCTCACCATAATGATGCCCTGGCTACTCAGATACCTATCGATCTCTGCCTTAAACACTGTGCCTCCACAGCTGCCCGTGGCAACGAATTCCACAGATTCACCACTCTCTGGCTAAAGAAATTTCTCCGCATTTCTGTTCTGAATGGGCGCCCTTCAGTCCTGAAGTCGTGCCCTCTTGTACTAGACTCCCCTACCATGGGAAACAACTTCGCCATCTACTCTGTCCAGGCCTTTTAACATTCGAATTCTTTCTATGAGGTCCCCCCTCATTCTTCTGAACTCCAAGGAGTACAGCCCAAGAGCTGTCAAACATTCCTCATATGTTAACCCTCTCATTCCTGGAATCATTCTAGTGAATCTTCTCTGAACCCTCTCCAACGTCAGCACATCTTAAATAAGGAGCCCAAAACTGCACACAGTGCTTGTATTTGAAAGCAACACCGAGGTAGTAGTAAATGCTGCTTCATCTTCCTTGCACTGGATAATTTAACGGTGTTTGATCTTCTTGTAAACACTTGAAAGCAATGTGATCTTTCTACCCGAGGGCCAGCAAAATATTTCACCGCTTAAGTAAATACAGCGGCGGTAGATATCTGATGTTAAAAGGACTCAGCACCTGGAAGAGGAGTTGTGAGGTACAAGGCTTGTCGAGTCATAGAGTCACACAGCAGGGAAATGTATTAATCCCATCTGCCAGCTCGTGATCCAGAGTCTTCTATGCCTGGGAGATTCACGTGCTCATCGAGACACTTCTTGAGTGCTGTCAGCAACTCTGCTTCCACCACTCTCAGGCAGTGTGTTCCAGGTACTCACCACTCTCTGTGTGAAAAAGGTCCCCCTCAGTTCCCCTCTATATCTCTCCCCCCCTTTGACCTAAATTTATGTCTTCTAGTTTTATTCAACTCTGATAAGGGGAAACGTTTCCTGCAGCCTAACCCTACGTATATCCCTCATAATTATATACACCTCAATTATATCCGCCTTAGTCTCCTTCACTGCAGGGAAACTGACCCAGCCTCTCCGATCTCTCCTCATCACTGGAACCCTCCATCCTGGTGAATCTCCTCTGCACCCTCCAGCGCTATCGCATCCTACAGCGTGGTGCCCAGAACTGCATGCAGTAGAACCATAGAACACTACAGCACGGAAAACAGGCCCTTCGGCCCTTCTAGTCTGTGCCGAAACTTTATTCCGCTAGTCCCATTTACCCGCACCCAGTCCATAACCCTCCAGACCTCTCCCGTCCATGTATCTATCCAATTTGTTCTTAAAACTTAAGAGTGAGCCCGCATTTACCACGTCAGATGGCAGCTCGTTCCACACCCCCACCACTCTGAGTGAAGAAGTTCCCCCTAATGTTCCCCCTAAACCTTTCCCCTTTCACACTAAAACCATTCTCCCATTTATCCCCACTCCCCCGCCTTCTCACCATAATGATGCCCTGGCTACTCAGATACCTATCGATCTCTGCCTTAAACACTGTGCCTCCACAGCTGCCCGTGGCAACGAATTCCACAGATTCACCACTCTCTGGCTAAAGAAATTTCTCCGCATTTCTTTTCTGAATGGGCGCCCTTCAATCCTGAAGTCGTGCCCTCTTGTACTAGACTCCCCTACCATGGGAAACAACTTAGCCACATCTACCCTGTCCAATCTCGTACTTATCTCTCCCAATCTAGGTGGAAAGAGCCTACTCGCATTTACTCTGTCTATACCCCTCATAATTTTGTAAACCTCTATCAAATCTCCCCTCATTCTTCTCCACTCCAAGGAATAAAGTCCTAACCTGTTCAATCTTTCCCTGTAACTCAACTCCTGAAGACCCGGCAACATTCTAGTAAATCTCCTCTGCACTCTTTCAACCTTATATCCTTCCTATAGTTAGGTGACCAGAACAGCACACAATACTCCAAATTTGGCCTCACCTATTTTTTATTGATTGTGACCTTGAGCTGGAGGGAGCAAGACAAAGTACAGCGAATGGTGTCAGAGCAGTGGACACGGACAGATGTTGGAGAGAGGTGCGTGGGGATGCAGTGCTGAAGTGGACCATTGAGGAGGATGGATTGGATTGGTTTATTATTGTCATTATTCTGTATTCAGTTACTGTTTTCCCTTGCACTACCTCAATGCACTGATGTGATGAGATGATCTGTATGGATGGTGTGCAAAACAGTTTTTCACTGCACCTTGGTACATGTGACAATTAGCCAATTTACCAGTTTATGTTTACTGAGATACAGTGAAAAGCTTTTGTTTGTGAGCCATCCTGACAGATCATTCCATACACAAGTACATCGAGGTAGTAAAATGAAAACGGAATGCAGAATATAGTGTTACAGTTACAGAGTGCAGTGCAGGCAGACAATAAGGTGCAAGTGCCACAACAAGGTAGTTTGGGAGATTAAGAGTTCTGTGAGAGAGGTCCTTTCAAGAGTCTGGTAACAGCAGGATAGAAGCTGTCCTTGTCTTTGAAGCCACAGGTGAATTTGAAAGTGGTATCTTGAGCCAAGTGACGTGACTGGGAGGACAACTGAGTGAAAGTTGGGCTGGTGCCGCAGAGCAGGATCTGTCGTACCCATCCCGGAAGAACTGCTGTACGTTAGAGAGAAATGCTGTAACGGTGGGTGGCGAATGAGCAGTGTTGGGGCGAGGAGGGGTGAGGCAGGAGACGGGGGAGTCGGTTATTGTACAACTTGCATCAAATGAAATCTGTTCATGTTGTTCATGTATGTGAACAGGAGTCACACAGAGCCCAGAAGGTGCTTCACTGCAGATCAGCCATTAACCCCTCGGAGGCTTTAAACAATGTTGCCTCGGATGGCAGTTTCTTCTCAAGTGTTCCTTCCTAAAAAAAACATCTCATTTTCCGCACTTCCTGTCGAGTTCGATTGAAAACAGCTTTATTCTACAGCAGAGAGCGAGTTGGCAGGAAACGCGCCTGCTCTCCCTTTCCAAGTTTTCTTCCCGGCATTTGGGCGGTGCGGAGCCATCTGGATGACCTCGGGAAGTGTGGGATCTCAGCACTTGCACCAGGCTTTGCGTCTCTTGATTTAACTGTGCTGCATTTCACACCATTACAGATGTACTGGTGGGCCTGCACTGTCTCCTTTGTGTGTTTCTAATTGCTCGAGGGGCTTGACAGTTTGAATAGTGCACGGAGTTCGCAGGAGAGGTTGGGGTGGGTGGGGGGAGGTGTTTGGGTACACGGTGCCAAAGGGGAACATCCCAAAGTTTTGAAGTCAGTGTTCACCATTGCCATGTCTGACCTTGGCTGCCTCCATTGCCAAGTTGAGGCTAAACACAAACTCGAGGAACAGCACCTGGTATTCCACCTGGGTAGTCTACAACCTGACCGTATGAACACTGACCTCTCCAACTTCAGGTAACCTGCTCCCCCTCTCTCCTCCAGATCTACCCAGTTCCTCCTACACCCTCCCCGGCCCCCAGCACCCTGTTCCTTCCCCCCCCCCCCCACCCACGCCATCTGCCCGTCACCCACACACCCCTCCCACTGGGTCCCCTCCCCCCCACTGTTCCCATCTGCCCTCCCCACCTCCCTTATTTGGTTCCAGGCTCCACCTTCCTCTCCTATCAGATCCCACCATCTGCAGCCCTCTGTCACCTCCACCGATCAGCCCCCAGCCTCTGTCACTGTCCCCACCCTCCCCTCCCCCATCTGCCGATCCCCCCTCCTCACCTGGACCCACCTATCACCTGCCAGCTCTTGCCCCTCCCCTTCCCCTCACCTCTTTATACCGGCTCTCTCCCTTCCTATTTTACAGTCCAAATGAAGGATCTCAGCCCAAAACATCGACTGCCCATTTCCCTCCACAGGTGCTGCCTGACCCGCTGTGTTCTCTGTGTGTTGTTTCACCACTGCACACAGTGCTGGGCTCCTTGTAGCATGAGATCCAAGTCAAGCCAGACCCTGGGTTTTCAGGCATCCAGCCTTTACTGGATGAAAGGGCTTACTTATGATGAGCGTTTGTTGGCTCTTGGACTGTATTCACTGGAGTACAGGAGAATGAGGGGGGACCTCATAGAAACATTTCAAATGTTGAAAGGACTGGACAGAGTAGATGTGATCAAGCTATTTCCCCTGGTGGGTGAGTCCAGGACCAGAGGGCACAGTCTTACAATTAGAGGGTACTGGTTTAAAACAGAAATGAGGAGAAATTTCTTTAGCCAGAGGGTCGTGGATTTATGGAATTCTTTGCCACGTACAGCTGTGGAGGCCCAATCATTGGGGGGGGGGGTTTAAGGAGGAGATTGATAGGTATCTAATTAGTCAGGGTATCAAGGGATATGGGGATAAGGCCGGAAATTGGGGCTAGATAGGAATATAGTTTAGCTCATGGAGCAGACGATGGGCCGAATGGCCTACTTCTGCTCCTTTGTCTTGTGATCTTGTGATTGTTATTTGTATAAATCCCTTCCAAACCCACCGCCTCTACCAGCTAGAAAGACAAGGGCAGCAGAAGCACGGGGACCACCACCCCCTGGAAGTTGCTTCCGAGCCGCACACCATCCCGACTTGGGAAATATAAGATGAGATTTCTTTATTAGTCACATGTACATTGAAACACACAGTGAAATGCATCTTCTGCGTCGAGTGTTCTGGGGGCAGCCCGCAAGTGTCGCCACGCTTCTGGCGCCAACATAGCATGCCCACAACTTCCTAACCCGTACGTCTTTGGAATGTGGGAGGAAATCGGAGCACCCGGAGGAAACCCACGCAGACACACGGGGGGAGCGTACAAACTCCTTACAGACAGCGGCGGGAATTGAACCCGGGTCGCTGGCGCTGTAAAGCGTTACGCTAACCGCTACACTACCGTGCCTGCGTATCACCATTCCTTCACCGTCGCTGGGTCAAAACCCTGGAACTCCCTCCCTTTACCAGCACTGTGGGCACACCCACACCTCAAGGACGACAGCAGTTCAAGAAGACAGCTCGCCACCACCTTCTCAAGGGCGACTAGGGACGGGCGATTAAATGCTGGCTCAGCCTGTGAAGCCCACATCCCCTGAATGCATAATTAAAAAATAACCATGTGGATCAGTTGTAAGGAGAGAGATGTGGATGTTTTAGTCAACGTCTTACAAAAGGTGAGAAGGGAAACAGAAACCTTTGAAGGTGAACAAGGCAAGAAAGGTGGGCAGACATCCTGACGCAAAATAAAGTAGAGCTGCTTCAGGTTAGGCGTCCC
The DNA here is from genome assembly GCF_009764475.1 of Pristis pectinata. Taxonomy (NCBI): domain Eukaryota; kingdom Metazoa; phylum Chordata; class Chondrichthyes; order Rhinopristiformes; family Pristidae; genus Pristis; species Pristis pectinata. Next base: position 4,150,335 of record NC_067408.1, on the reverse strand, counting down.
TGGAAGAGAAGTGGCAGTGAACTCGACAAATAAGTGAACGTGCTGTGCAGTGGCGTTGGCATCTGTGCTGGAGGTCACGGTGGCTGTGAGGAGCCGAGGCTGAGTGAGCAGCCTGATCCTCGAGGATAAATGCCGAGGTGTTAAATAGGACAATTCATTAGAGTCACAGAGCAGTACAGCACAGATACAGGCCCTTCAGCCCAACCGGTCCATTGCCGACCACGGTGCCCACCCAGCTAGTCCCAATTTCCTGCCTTTGGCCCATATCCCTCCAAGCCCCACCCCTCCATGTACCTATCCAAGTGCCTCTTAAATGATCCTGTTGTACCTGCCTCGCCCACTTCCTCTGGCAGCTCGTTCCATACACTCACCACCCTCTGTGTGGAAAAGTTGCCTCTCAGGTCCCTTATAAATCTTTCCCCTTTCACCGTAAACTTCCTCAGGAGGCTAAAGAAATTTGGTTTGTCCCCTTTGACTCTCACCAACTTTTACCAGTGCACCATAGAAAGCATCCTATCAGGATGTATCACGGCTTGGTACGGCAACTGCTCTGCCCGGGACCGCAAGAAGCTGCAGAGAGTTGTGGACACAGCCCAGCGCATGACGGACACCAGTCTCCCCTCCTTGGACTCTGTCTTTATCTCTCGTTGTCTTGGTGTAGCAGCCAGCATAATCAAAGACCCCACCCACCCGGGACATTCTCTCTTCTCTCCTCTTCCATCGGTTAGAAGATACAGGTGCCTGAGGGCACGTACCACCAGGCTTAAGGACAGCTTCTACCCCACTGTGATAAGACTATTGAACAGTTCCCTTATACAATGCAATGGACTATGACCTATGACCTCACGATCTACCTTGTTGTGACCTTGCACCTTATTGCACTGCACTTTCTCTGTTGCTGTGACACTTTACTCTGTACTGTTATTGTTTTTACCTGTACTACATCAATTCACTCTGTACTAACTTGATGTAACCGCACTGTGTGATGAATTGACCTGTAAGATCGGTTTGTAAGACAAGTTTTTCACTGTACCTCGGTACAAGTGACAATAATAAACCAATACCAATACTTATGTCCCCCTAGTTTTGGACTCCCCTACCCTGGGGAAAAGACTGTTACCATCCACCTTATCTATGCCTCTTTAATTTTAAACGCTTCTATAAGGTCGCCCCTTGTGCTCCTACGTTCCAAGGAATAAAGTCGTAGCCTGGCCAACCTCTCCCTATAACTCAGGCCCTCGAGTCCTGGCAACATCCTCGTAAATCTTGTCTAAACTTCTCTTCTTGATTCTTCTCTTCCGCAGCAACTACGTTCCAGAGGTGCGAATTCTGACCATTCCCAACCTGCGCTACATGAAGGCAAGTACGGTCCCATTTCAGAAGCAAAATACCGCAGATTCTGGACATCTGGAATTTAGAAAAAGGAGGTGGTGCTTGAAATACTCAGCAGGTCAGGCAGCATCCGAAGGGAGAGAAGCAGCAAGAGTTTCAGACTGACGGGACCTCATGAGATCAGCATTCCAGTTTCTGAAGCGTGTATTATTTATAAAACAATTTAAAATGTTAACTAATATTGAATCAGAATCCGGTTTATTATCACTGTCTTATGTGATGTGAAATGTGTTGTTTTGTGGCAGCAGTACAGTGCAAAGACAAAAAATTACTATAAATTGCAAAAATAGTGCAAAAAAAAGAATAATGAGGTTATGTTCAGAAATCTGATGGCGGAGGGGAAGAAGCTGTTCCTGAATCGTTGAGTGTGGGTCTTCAGGCTCCTGTACCTCCTCCCCGATGGTAGTAACAAGAAAGGGGGAAGTTTTATTGGATTAAATGTATTGTATCTCATTGTGGACCTTTTGTGCTTGGGCTGTGGACCTGGTTAATCCCAGCTTCCCACCTCCCCCTCCCACACCCCCACCTTGTTTCTGGTTGAGCAGAGGTGGGACGTTGAGACCTATTGGGGACTAGGAACGCGGGCGGGAGTGTTGAGAGGTTGGGGGGAGGTCATACTGCAGTGGGGAGAGGCAGGAGTGGTTTGGTGATTTGTATTCTCAACTCTCTGCCTTCAGGAGAGCCAAGTGCTGCTGACACTCACTAACCCTGTGGAGAATCTCACCCACGTGACCCTGCTGCCCTGCGAAGAGTCAGACCCTGATGACGTGTATAGCACTGCCAAGGTAAACGCCCCAGGGCTGGAATCGGTTTATTACTGTCACATGTACTGAGGTACAGTGAAAAACTTGTCTTGCATACCGTTTGTACAGATCAATTCATTACACAGTGCACTGAGGTAGTACAGGGTAAAACAATAACAGAAACCAGAATAAAGTGTTACAGTTACAGAGAAAGTGCAGTGCAGGCAAACAATAAGGTGCAAGGTCATAACGAGGTAGATTGCGAGGTCAGGAGTCCATTTTATCATTTAATAGTCTTATAACAGCAGGATAGAAACTGCCCTTGAGCCTGGTGGTACGTGCTTTCAGGCTTTTGTATCTTCTGCCCAGTAGGAGGGGGAAGGAGAGAGAATGCTCGGGGTGGGTGGGGTCTTTGATTATGTTGGCTGCTTTCCTACTGTTTCTCTTTCCCACTCCTTCCTGTTGTAAGAGGGTGTGTTGCATTTCTCTGCTCTGGTACAAGGCTGTCTGCTTGTGCTGCCTCTGCACAGGAGTCCCTCACTGACCAGAGGAACGTGGAGCTCCCCCCACCCTCCAATTGCCCACCTTCTCTGGCTGGACTCCACCAAGACTGGGGTTGTCCTTGCCAGCTGTCATCCACAGCCTTCAGCTGGTGTGTCCATCTGTGGAGGCTTCACTCTGCGTACACACCACGGGGCCTCACACCCTGTCACCCAGTCCCCGGTCGCACCCAGTCTCCCTCGCACCCTGTCACCCAGTCCCCGGTCGCACCCTGTCATCCAGTCCCCGGTCGCACCCAGTCTCCTTCGCACCCTGTCACCCAGTCTCCCTCGCACCCTGTCACCCAGTCCCCCGTCGCACCCAGTCTCCCTCGCACCCTGTCACCCAGTCTCCCTCGCACCCTGTCACCCAGTCCCCGGTCGCACCCAGTCTCCCTCGCACCCAGTCACCCAGTTCCCCGTCGCACCCTGTCACCCAGTCCCCGGTCGCACCCAGTCTCCCTCGCACCCTGTCACCCAGTCCCCGGTCGCACCCAGTCTCCCTCGCACCCTGTCACCCAGTCCCCGGTCGCACCCTGTCATCCAGTCCCCGGTCGCACCCAGTCTCCTTCGCACCCTGTCACCCAGTCTCCCTCGCACCCTGTCACCCAGTCCCCCGTCGCACCCAGTCTCCCTCGCACCCTGTCACCCAGTCTCCCTCGCACCCTGTCACCCAGTCCCCGGTCGCACCCAGTCTCCCTCGCACCCAGTCACCCAGTTCCCCGTCGCACCCTGTCACCCAGTCCCCAGTCGCACCCAGTCTCCCTCGCACCCTGTCACCCAGTCTCCCTCGCACCCTGTCACCCAGACCCTGTCGCACCCTGTCTCCCTCGCACCCTGTCACCCAGACCCTGTCACACCCAGTCTCCCTCTCACCCTGTCACCCAGTCCCCGGTCGCACCCAGTCTCCCTCGCACCCAGTCACCCAGTTCCCCGTCGCACCCTGTCACCCAGTCCCCGGTCGCACCCAGTCTCTCTCGCACCCAGACACCCAGTTCCCCGTCGCACCCTGTCACCCAGTCCCCGGTCGCACCCAGTCTCCCTCGCATCCTTTCACCCAGACCCCCGTTGCACCCACTCTTCCCCCCACCACCCCTTCCCCCCCCCACCATTCCCCTTCCCCCCCAACCACTCCCCTCCCTCCACCGCTCCTTCCCTCCCCCCCACCGCCCCCAACAGAAATGCCATAATTGCTTCCCAGATGTAAAGCCCGGACTGTTTTGGGCGATTCCTGGGGCAGTGCAAGGTGACTTTGGTGGGGGCAGAGCTGCTGTTGGCATCTGAAGCAATAACAGGACGTGTGCTTGCCAACACTGGTCCTTGTAAGGCGCCAGTTCCTGTTTATCTCTCAACTTGAGCTGACAACGACACGAGTCAGGTTGTTGGTTGTGAAATCACGAGCTTGGCACTGCTTTGAATGAGATTTAAATGTAGTTGTGACCCACACTCAGCAGTCCTAAGTTGAGCCCTCCTGCCTGTGCTCCCTGCCATAGCCCACACACAGGCTTTCTCCCACTGAACTCTGCTTTTCCAAGATTGTAGCCCAGCTCACTGGCGCCAAGTGCTGTGGGTGTTCTCGGCTGGCTGAGCACCCATGTGGATTCCTAAACACAGAAACAGGCTCTTCAGCCCACAACGTCAATGCTGACTATTAACCACCTATCCACACTAACCCCCTAGGTCTGTAGCCTTCTGTACCCTGGTGATTTAAGTGCTCATCCAGATACTTCAATGTTGTGAGCATCTCTGCCTCCATCACCCCCTTGGGCAGGTTCCAACCACCCTCTGGGTGAAAAATTTCCTCCTCTGATCCCCTCTAAGCCTCTTCAAGGTTCAAGTTACTTTATTTTCATTCACCCACATGCTATGAAAACACACGGAGGAACGAAATGTCATTTCCCCCAGACTCACGCAACAGAGGACATACATAGAACAGAAGACATACAATAAATGCAGACAAAAAAAAATGGTGTAAGTACAAATAGTGCAAAAACGGTATATGCAGAATACAAATTTAGTGCAGGGTTAGTGCAAAACCGAGTTGGACGAAGAAAATACAGAACTCAGTGTGTTGCACTAATTGTACAAACATGTTCAGCAGCAGCCGAAGTTCTTATACGCCGTTGTGCAAACTAGGGCTTTTCCTTCCCTTCCCCTATACCCCTATACCTCTTGGTCCTTCCCCTGTACCTACACCCTCCCATTTTGGACACCTCTGCTGCAGGGAAAGTATTTGTGGCCCTTGTAATCATGTACACCTCTAACAGATCCCCCCTCAGCCTCCTCCCGCTCCATGGAAAACAAACCCAGCCTGTCCCCAGAACTGAAACGTCCTGGTGAACCTCCTCTGCACTACCCCGGAGTCCTCGACTTTCGTGATCTCAGCCTGTGGCAGTGTTGGTCAGCCACTGAGTCCTGAAACCACCTTAGACCTCCATCTCTTTCCTGATTGGTTGTAGCTGACCCCTGCCCCTTTCTGATTGGGTGTTCCTGAGTCATGTTTCTGCCTGATTGGATGCCATTAGAACACAGCACAGTACAGTACAGGAACAGGCCCTTCGGCCCACAATGTCTGTGCCGACCATGATGCCAATTTAAGCTAATCCCATCTGCCTGTGGATGGTCCATATCCTTCCATTCCCTGCCTGTTTATGTACCGTGCGGGCAGGCACGGTAGTGTAGCGGTTAGCGTAACGTTATTACAGCGCCAGCGACCCGGGTTCAATTCCGGCCGCTGTCTGGAAGGAGTTTGTACATTCTCCCCGTGTCTTTGTGGGTTTCGTCCGGGTGCTCCAGTTCCCTCCCACATTCCAAAGATGTATGGTTTAGGAAGTTGTGGGCATGCTATGTTGGCACTGGAAGCGTGGCAACGCTTGCGGGCTGCCCCCAGAACACTCTACCCTCTCTACGTGTGACTAATAAAGATCTTATCTTTACCTGACCAAAAGCTTCTTAAACACCGCTGTCATATCTGCTTCCACCAGCTCCACTGGCAGTGCGTTCCAGGCACCTCTTGTGTTTCTAAAAAAAAACCGCCTCATAAATCTCCTTGAAACTTTTCCCCTCTCACCTTGAACCTATGGTCTAATATTTGACATATCCATCCTGGGGGGAAAAGGACTCTGAATATCTGCCCTATCTATCCCCTTTTTATCAGGTCTCCCCTCAGCCTCTGACACTCCAGAGAATACAACCTAAGTTTGTCCAACCACTCCTTGTAGCTGATTCTCTCCAATCCAGGCAGCATCCTGGTGAACCTCTTCTGCACCCTCTCCAAAGCCTCCACATCCTTCCTGTAACGGAGCGACCAGAACTGCACACAATGCTCCAAATGTGGCCTGACCAAAGTTTTAAACAGCTGCAGCGTGACTTCCCAACTTTTATACTCCATGCCCTGGCCAATGAAGGCAAGCATGCCATAGTGGTCGTATCTCAAATAACGATGAGTCAGAGTACAGGAAGGAGAGAGGGAGCTTAGTCACGTGGTGTCATGACAATAACCTTTCCCAGCAAACAGAAGAGCTGGCCATTGACTTCAGGAAGGGGCACGGTGCACCTACACCTGTCTACATCAATGACAGCTGAGGTCGAGAGGGTTGAGAGCTTCAGTTCCTTGGAGTGAACATCACCAATAGCCTGATGTGGTTCAACCACATAGATGCCACGGCCAAGAAAGCTCACCAGTGCCTCTACTTCCTCAGAAGGCTAAAGAAATTTGACACTTGCTAACTTTTACCGATGCACCATAGAAAGCATCCTTTCCGGATGCATCACGGCTTGATACAGCAACTGCTCTGCCCAGGACCACAAGAAACTGCAGAGAGTTATGGACACAGCTCAGCGCATCACGGAAACCAGCCTCCCCTCCATGGACTCTTGTCTATATCTCTCGCTGCCTCGGTAAAGCGGCCAGCATAATGAAAGACCCCACCCACCCGGGTCATTCTGTCTCCTCTCCTCCCCTCTCCCATCAGGCAGAAGATACAGGAGCCTTAGGGCATGTACCACCAGGCTCAAGGATAGCTTCTATCCCTCTGTTATAAGACTATAGAATGGTTCCCTTAGACAATGAGATGGGCTCTTGACCTCACAATCTACCTTGTTGTGAGCTTGCGCCTTATTGTCTACCCGCACTGCACTTCCCCTGTAGCTGTGACACTTTACTCTGTATTCTGTTATTGTTTTTACCCTGCACGACTCAATGCACTGTGTAATGAATTGATCTGTATGAACGGTATATAAGGCAAGTTTTTCACCGTACCTTGGTACAAGTGACAATAATAACCCAATACCTCTTCTGCACCCTCTTCAAAGCCTCCATGTCTTTCCTGTAATGGGGTAATCAGAACCTCGTGCCCTTTCCTAATTGGCAGCTGCCTCCTACCTCTTCCTGATTGGCTCGTGTCTCTGCCAGATCACCACTGATGTCCCTGCATGTCTCTCTAGGTCCTGCTTCCTTCCAAGGAGATTGTCCTGGCTGGGAAAGACGCAGCAGCCGAATACGACGAACTCGCTGAACCTCAGGATTTCCACGATGACCCAGAGTGAGTGAAGAGTGCGGCTCGTAAACTGCTGAATGTGGGGAGGGGCACGCCCAGCTCTTTGGGGGTTGTGGGCAATGTATTGAAGGATAGTCAACAGCAGAAAGTGGTCACTTACCAGCGGTTGTGAGTCAGCGAGCTCTGCTCGAGTCGGTGAAGTCCAGTCAAGTCAGCAAGATCTGATCGAGCCCCAACTGTTTGCGATCTATATTAGTGAGTTAGTTGAAGAGACAGAGCCTGATAGATCAAACTTGTCCGATAGGTCCCCCAGCTTGTCCCACAGGGGCCCCCGATTTATCCTACAGTATAAATTGTAGATTGGGAATGAGCTGTGAAGTTACGAAGAGATGTAAAGTTCCTGGCCAAGTGCGTTGTAGACGCAATGCAGTCTGGAGAATGTGTCAATTCATTCACAAGTCAGTAAACTAGAAAGGATGACTGAAAGTTGCCTCACAGGTGGATAGGGTAGTTAAGAAAGCTTATGGGGTGTTAGCTTTCATAAGTCGTGGGATCGAGTTTAAGAGCCGCGAAGTAATGATGCAGCTTTACAAAACTCTGGTTAGACCACACTTGGAGTACTGTGTCCAGTTCTGGTCACCTCATTATGGGAAGGATGTGGAGGCATTGGAGAGGGTGCAGAGGAGATTTACCAAGATGCTGTCTGGATTAGAGAGTATGGATTATGAGGAGAGACTAAAGTAGCTAGGGCTTTACTCTTTGGAGAGGAGGAGGATGAGGGGAGACATGATAGAGGTGTACAAGATATTAAGAGGAATAGATAGAGTGGACAGCCAGCGCCTCTTTCCCAGGGCACCAATGCTCAATACAAGAGGGCATGGCTTTAAAGTAATGGGTGGGAAGTTCAAGGGAGATATCAGAGGGAGGTTTTTCACCCAGAGAGTAGTTGGTGCATGGAATGCGCTGCCTGGGGTGGTGGTGGAGGCTGATATGTTGGTCAAATTCAAGAGATTGTTAGATAAGCATATGGAGGAATGTAAGATAGAGGGATATGTGGGAGGAAGGGGTTAGATAGTCTTAGGTGTGGTTTGAAGGTCAGCACAACATGATGGGTCAAAGGGCCTGTATTGTGCTGTATTGTCTATGGTTCTATGAATTTTTTTCTAAAGGTGGACGCTGAATCATTGGTGTTGGAAGGGATTTGGGCATCCCTGCATCTGAAGGAGAGTTAGGTACAGCCAGCCATCGGAAAGTGGCCATCATATTGCTATACTGAGGTAGTGATCAAGGTTGTGCTGGTTGGTTCAAGAACTGAATGGTTGAAGGGAAGTAGCTGTTCCTGAACCTGGTGGTTCTCAACCCTGCCTCAGGACCTGTGCAATAGGACCGTCCAGGGTTTTGACCCGAAACTTCGACAAATCTTTTCCCCCCCACAGATGCTGCTGGACCTGCTGAGTTCCTCCAGCAGATTGTGTGTTGCTCCAGATTCCAGCATCTGCAGTCTCTTGTGTCTCCTGGAACCTGGGGCCACAGTCTCACAGAAAGAGTTAGTCTTGGAATAAAGAAAGGGGCCTTCAGCCCAGCAAGTCTGTGCTAGCCATCAGATAGACAGTGGTGAAAAGGTGTTTAGCACACTGGCCTTCATCAGTCAGGGCACTGAGTCTAGGAGCTGGGACGTTATGTTGCAGTCGTTGGTGAGACCGCCCTTGGAGCACTGTGTACAGTTTTGATCACCCTGTTATAGGAAAGACGTGGTTAAACTGGAAAGAGTGCAGAGAAGATTTACGAGGATATTGCTAGGACTCGAGGGCCTGAGTTATAGGGAGAGGTTGGCCAGGCTGGGTCTTTATTCCTTGGAGCATAGGAGAATGAGGGACGACCTTTTAGAAATGTTTAAAGTTATGGGAGGCATAGATAAGGTGGATGGTAACAGTCTTTTCCCCAGGGTGGGGGGGTCCAAAACTAGGGGGCATAGGTTTAGGGTGAGAGGGGAGAGATTTAAAAGGGACCTGAGGAGCAACTTTTCCACGCAGAGGGTGGTGAGTGTATGGAACGAGCTGCCAGAGGGAGTGGGTGAGGCAGGTACAACAGTATCATTTAAGAAGCACTTGGATAGGTACATGGAGGGGTGGGGCTTGGAGGGATATGGGCCGAACGCAGGAAATTGGGACTAGCTGGGTGGGCACCGTGGTCGGCATGGACTGGTTGGGCCAAAGGGCCGTGCCTTATTGCTCTATGACTCTACCATGGGTGCGATGGGCAGAAAGGCCTCGCCGGTACGATCTGCGGACTAACCTCCCTGCCCCGTCCGTCCCCTCTCCAGTGTCGTGGCCTTCCGGAAGTCCAACAAGGTGGGCGTCTTCATCAAGGTGGTGCCGCAGAGGGAGAGTGGAGCTGTCAACGTCAGCTTCAAGCTGCGCTACGACTTCAGGAACCCGCCGGGGGCCATCCGGCCGGCTGACGAGGGGGAGCTGAGTGCCGAGGTCATCTGGCTGACTCAGCATGTCGACCTGAGCCTGGGACCCCTGGCTGCCTGAGGCTGGGACCCCCACCCCTCACCCCCCTTCCCTCGGGCAGGTGGGGTTGTGAGGGCCAACACGTACACACACGCACACACAGCCGATACTGGGTCCCCCTCCCCTTCCACCCTCCCCTCTCACCCCCTCACCCCCTCCCCCTCTCTCCCTCTCCCTCCTCCCCCTCCCCCCCTCCCCTCTCCCTCCTCCCCCCTCCCCTCTCCCTCCTCCCCTTCCTCTCCCCACCGCTGACCCCCTGCCCCAGCGGGTGAGAGGGTCAGAGGGACTGGAGCTCATCCGGAAGCTTCTTTGAGCGTGCGGGAGAAACGTGACGAGAGACTCGACACAAACCTCTTCGCGCGCCTCGTAAACCGGTCTGCTGGAGGAACTCGGTGGGTCAGGCAGCATCCGTGGAGGGAGATCAGCAGCCCAGGTGAAGGCTCTCGACCCAAAACACCGACTGTCCATCCCATTCCCCTCCCCACAGACACTGAGTTCTCGACCCACTGAGCTCCTCCATCAGATCGTGTGTTGCTCCAGATTCCAGAGTCTGCAGCCTCCTGCCTCTCTCTCAGTTGCCGGCTTTTGAACAAACTTTCGATTTAAGTTGCGCTCTGTCTCTGGGTAGACTTGAGCAAGATGCTGCAGGGCTTGTCTCCGTGCACCGGGCGGTCCGGAACTCGGCGGGCTGAGCACCATCTGTGTTGGGGGAAGGAATTATCGACTTTTCGAGCCGAAACCCTGCATCAGGACAATTCCTCTCCCTCCCACAGATGCTGCTCGACCCGCTGAGCTCCTCCAGCAGATCGTTTATTGCTCCAGATCCCAGTGTCTGCAGTCTCTGTCACTCTGCGCTGCGTCGCGCGCACATTTGAGGTGTGTGGGGGGGGCGATGTACCAGGCAGAGAGGAGGCTGCAGTGTCCCGGAATACACCCCTCCCTCCCTCTGTGGCCCCCTGCCCTCCCTCGCCCAGAGCTGTAGCTTGACTCAGAGCCCACAGTATAACTCCGATCCATCTGGCCCCCACGCTGCCCGATCTCGGACCTGTCGTCCTGGATCCAGACCCAAAGCTGGGAGACACTATGCACGGGAGAAATGCAGTCACGCCGTTACAGTCCCTTCCACCCCGCCGTTGGCACGCGCGAGGCTAGGACGAAAAGGCCGTTCAGCCCATCAGTTGCTCTGCTGCGTTGTCTGACCACCACCTCTTCCTCCAGCCCCCGCTACTGTCCCCACCAGCTCCCCCCACTCTGTGCGGCTCCCTCAGTACGCAACTACCTGTAAGCATTGTGCTGTGACAGTTAATGTTCTAGTGTATTAATGTGTAACTTATATCGACTAAACAATAAACACACAGTTAGACCCCTCTGGCTGCCTGCCGTGTGGTTTCTCAGACTGGTTTATCGCTAAGGCACCACTACAACATAGAACAGGCCCTTCGGCCCACAGTGTCTGTGCCAAACACGATACTGAATGAAACTAAATCTCTTCTGCCTGCACAGGATCCACATCCCTCCATTTCCTGCAGGTTCATGTCTTGGTTTATTATTGTCACTTGTACCGAGGTGCAGTGAAAAACCTGTCTGCAAACCGATCGTACAGGTCAATTCATTACACAGTGCAGTTACATTGAGTTAGTACAGAGTGCATTGATGTAGTACAGGGTAAAAACAATGACAGAGTACAGAGTGAAGTGTCACAGCTACAGGGAAGTGCATTGCAGGTCGACAATAAGGTACAAGTCATTCCATCTGGGTCCAGGAGTTGGGTCCGTTTCGCAGTCGTTCCTGGAGGTCGGAAGATCGCCAGCCCTGTAAGAAGATTTAAAAGAACATTATTAGTAATAGTAGGTGACATAGAATTTAAATTTAAAAGTGTAGAATGATTATAGTAAGGGTAATGAGTAGACCTGTGGAGAGCAGCTTGCAACGAGTCACCATGCTCCAATGCCATCTTGTGTCTATCTAACAACCTCTTAAACACCTCTATCGTATCTCCTCCCACCCACCCCGGCAGCCCATTCCAGACACCCACCGGTCTCCGTGTGTTATTTAAAAAAAAATCTTACCCCGAACATCTTTAAAATTTTCCCCTTCTCCCTTCTCACCTTAAATGCATGTCCTGTAGTATTCAACGTTTCTACCCTGGGAGAAAGACTGACTGTCTAATCTATCTACGCCTCTCATAATTTTACAAACCTCCATCAGGGCTCCTGAGAAAACACCCCAGTTTGTCCAACCTCTCCTTATAGCTCATGCCCTCTAATCCAGGCAGCATCCTGGTGACCCTGCATGCCCTCCAAAGCCTAGTTACTCCTTTTTTGGCACTATTTATTTATTTTTGTAATAAAGCCCCACAGCACAGAAACAGGCCCTTTGGCCCGTCTCGTCCACGCCGCCCTGATCTTCTGCCTAGTCCCATCTACCTGCACCAGGACCGTACCCCACCCCCCCCCAACCCCTCCCATCCATGTTCCTATCCAAACCTCTCTTAAATGTTACAATTGAGCCTGCATCCTCCACTTCCGCTGGCAGCTCGTTCCACACTCGCACCACCCTCCGAATGCCCTTAAATATTTCGCCTTTCACCCTAAAACTATGACCTCTAGTTCTAGTCTCACCCAACCTGAGGGGATAAAGCCTGCATGCATTCACCCTATCTATACCCCTCATCATTTTGTATACCTCTATAAGATCTCCCCTCATTCTCCTGAGCTCCAGGGAATAAAGTCTGTTCAACCTTGCCCTGTAACTAAGGTCCTCAAGTCCCGGCAACATCCATGTAAATTTTCTCTGTTCTGTTTCAAGCTTATTGATGTCTTTCCTGCAGGTAGATAAGATATCTTCATTAGTCACATGTACATCGAAACACACAGTGAAATGCATCTTTTGCTTAGAGTGTTCTGGGGGGCAGCCTGCAAGTGTTGCCACGCTTCCGGCACTAACATAGCATGCCCACGACTTCCTAACCCGTACGTCTTTGGAATGTGGGAGGAAACCGGAGCACCCGGAGGAAACCCACGTAGACACGGGGAGAACATACAAACTCCTTACAGACTGTGGCCACATTTGAACCCGGATCGCTGGCACTGTAAAGTGTTACGCTAACTGCTACACTACCGTGAGGTGACCAGAACTGCACACAATACTCTAAAAGGTGTGTAACTGATGGAATTGTTCTACTGGAAACCGGCGCGGTAATAATTCTTTATTAATGCTTAAACCCTCAACAGGTTAAATGCAAGGAGGGTGTTTCCTCTGGCTGAGGAGTGTGGGAGCAGGAGACACTGTCTCTGCAGGAGGGAGATGAGGGGAAATTTCTTCATTTAAGAGGGCGGAGAAACTTTGCAATTCTCTGCTCCGGAGGGTTTTATAGTAATTTTATGCCTTTGCACTGTACTGCTGCCGCAATACAACAAATTTCACGGCATCTAAGTTGGTGATAATAAACCTGATTCTAATTTACCTTCTTATCACCCTATCCACCTGTGTGGCCACTTTCAGGAAGCTATGACTTGCACCCCAAGGTCCCTCTGTACATCAGTGCTCCTGACTCCATTTATTGTATAAAACTAGTGTTAAAATATTAAACTGAAACCCTAACTAATGAAGGAAAACTGTGGACTTCTCCCCATAGTCCTGAGGTCAATGTTTATAACAACTGGCTATCCACGTCACTATTGATTTTGGGATCTTGCTGTACCCAGTTTACATAGAAACATAGAAAACCTACAGCACAATTCAGGCCCTTCGGCCCACAAAGCTGTGCCGAACATGTCCCTACCCTAGAAATTACAAGGCTTACCCATAGCCCTCTATTTTACTCAGCTCCATGTACCTATCTAACAGCCTCTTAAAAGACCCTATCGTATCCGCCTCCACCACCGTTGCCGGCAGCCCGTTCCACACACTCACCACCCTCTGAGTAAAAAACTTACCCCTGACATCTCCTCTGTACCTACTTCCCAGCACCTTAAACCTGTGTCCTCTTGTGGCCACCAATTCAGCCCTGGGAAAAAGCCTCTGACTATCCACCCGATCAATACCTCTCATCATCTTAAACACCTCTATCAGGTCCCCCCTCATCCTCCGTCGCTCCAAGGAGAAAAGGCCGAGTTCCCTCAGCCTGCTTTCATAAGGCATGCTCCGCATTCCAGGCAGCATCCTTGTAAATCTCCTCTGCACCCTCTAAATTGGTTTATTATTGTCACATGTACTGAGGTACAGTGAAAAACTTTGTTTTGCATGCCATCCATACGGATCATTTCATTACACAGTGCATTGAGGTCGTACAAGGTAAAACAATAACAGAATGCAGAATAAAGTGTTACAGTTACAGAGAAAGTGCAGTGCAGGCAGACAATAAGGTGCAAGGCCATAACGAGGTAGATTGTGAGGTCAAGAGAACATCGTATCATACTAGGGAACTATTCAATTGTCTTAACAGCGAGATAGAAGCTGTCCTTGAGCCTGGTGGTACGTGCTTTCAGGCTTTTGTATCTTCTGCCCGCTGGACGTTTCCCTCAATACAACACTTCAGGAGTATTGATTATGTGACTGGAAGTCAAATTTTATCTGTTGACCACTTCTCAGAAGAAGCTGTTTAATTCACAGTGACTGTGAACAGCTTCAGGTTCCTGGGCATCAACATCTCAGAGGAACTATCCCTGGCCCAACACATTGATGCAATCACAAAGAAGGCACACCAGTGGCTCTACTTTGCTCGGAGCTTGAGAAGAGCCGGTATGTCAGCAAAGACTCTTATGAATTTCTACAGATGTACGGTGGAGAGCATTTTGACTGGTTGCATCACCGCCTGGTACGGAGGCTCCAATGCACAGGATCGCAAGGTGCTGCAGAGGGTTGTAGACTCAGCCTGCTCCATCACGGGCACAACCCTCCCCGCCACCGAGGACATCTTCAAGAGGTGGTGCCTCAGGAAGGCAGCATCCATCACTAAGGACCCTCACCATCCAGGACATGCCCTCTTCTCGTTACTACCATCAGGGAGGAGGTACAGGAGCCTGAAGACCCACACTCAACGTTTCATGAACAGCTTCTTCCCCTCCGCCATCAGATTTCTGAACGGGCCATGAACCCATGAACACTACCTCATTGTTCCCTTATTTTGCACTATTTACTTATTTTGTAACTGAGAGTAATTTAATGCCGTTGCACTGTACTGCTGTCGCAAAACAACGAATTTCACATCATATAAGTCAGTCAACAGTACGGGCACATCATATAAGTCAGTGAACGGTAAGGGCAGCATGGTAGTGTAGCGGTTAGCGCGACGCTTTACAGCGCCAGCGACTGGGGTTCGATTCCCGTCGCTGTCTGTAAGGAGTTCGTACGTTCTCCTGTGTCTGGGTTTCCTCCGGGTGCTCCGGTTTCCTCCCACGTTGCAAAGATGTACGGGTAGGTTAATTTGGGTTTAAAATGGGCGGCGCAGACTCATTGGGCCGGAAGGGCCTGTTACCACGCTGTAAATAAAAAAAATTTAAAAAAGGGATCTGATCAGTCCTCTCCGGGACCTGCTCCATGCTGAGGGATGGCTCTCTGCCGCCACCTGCTGCCCATCCGATGATGAGGACACGTGAAATGGGCTGAGACGCTGAGAGGCAAAGCCGGGGGAGCCTCTGGGAGGGAGAGGGTCTCGGGGTGAGGGAGAGGGTCTCGGGGTGAGGGAGTTGGCCGGAAATGGGGAGGAATTTCTTCTACCAGGGGGTTGTGAACCTCTGGAACTACTACCCCAGGGAGCTGTGGTCCTCAGTATTTCCAAGTCTGAGACTGATAGATTTTTGGTCATTACAGAACATGGAACACTACAGCACAGAACAGGCCCTTCAGCCCACGATGTTGTGCCGACCTATATAAACCTACTCCACGATCAATCTAACCCTTCCCTCCTACACAGCCCATAACTGTCTATTTTTTTATTACATCCATGTTCCTATCTAAGAGTTTTTTAAATGTCCCTGTCGTATCAGCCATCACCACCGCCCCTCGCAGTGCGTTCCAGGCACCCACCGCTCTCTGTGTAAAGAACCTACCTCTGACCTTAAACTGATGTCCTCTGGTATTGGCCATTGCTGCCCTGGGGAAAAGGTGCCGGCTGTCCACTCTATCTGTGCCCCTCGTAATCTTATCCACCTCTATCAAGTCGCCCCTCATCCTGTGTCACTCCTAGAGAGAAAAGCCCTAGCTCGCTCAACCTTTCCTCATAAGACGTGCTCTCCAATCTAGGCAGCATCCTGGTAAATCTCCTCTGCGCCCTCTCAAAAGCTTCCACAGCCTTCCTATAATAAGATGACCAGAACTGAACACAATACTCCAAGTGTGGTTTAACCAGAGTTCTATAGAGCTGCAACATCACCTCGCGGCTCTTGAACTCAATCCCCCGACTAATGAAGGCCAACACTCCATACGCCTTCTTAACAACCCTATCAATTTGCGCAGCAACTTGGAGGGATCTATGGACTCAGACCCCAAGATCCCCATGTTCCTCCACACTTATCTTACACTTTTAATGACACAGGAGGTTATTTGGCCCATTGAGGTCTGTGCAATCTCTCAGGGAACGTGAAATCTCCACACAGACAGGTCAGGATCGAACCGGGATCCCTGGAGCTACAGGGTAGTGGGTCTACCAGCTGAGTTACTGTGTTAGCCATATCAGCATCCAAAGGGGTGTAGGGGATCTCAGAGTAAGGGGTTTGCTGTCTAGGACTGAGGTAAGGGAAGATTTCTTCACTCGGAGGGCAGTGGGCCATTGGAATTGTCGACTGCGGAGGTCGTGAAGGCTCAGCCAGTGCATTCAGAGGAGAGATCGATAGGGTTCGGGACCGAGAGGGACTCGGCAAAACCAAGGAACGAATCATTGTCGTCAGAAAGGGGAAGTCGAGAGACCACGTGCCAGTGCTCATTGGTGGGTTGGCGGTGGAGAGGGTCAGCAGCTTCAAACTCCTGGGCGTTGACATCTGGATGACCAATCACAAAATGATTGGTCATCCTTCCCAGCACCTCTACTTTCTTAGAAGCTTAAGGAGGTTCGGCATGTCACTAAACACTCAGACTTCCACAGATGCACTGCAGAAAGTAACCTGGCTGGTTGCACCAAGGCCTGGTACAGCAATTCCAACGCACAGGAACGCAAGAGGCTGCAGAGAGCAGCGGACACAGCCCGGTATATCATGGGCACAGTCCTCCCCACCACTGACAGCATCTACAGGAGGCACTGCCTCAAGAGGGTGGCATCTATCATCAAGGACCCCCACCATCCAGACCACGCCATCTTCTCGCAGCTCCCATCGGGCAGGAGGTACAGAAGCCTGAAGTCCCACACCACCAGCTTCAGGAACGGCGACTTTCCTACAACCACATGAGGATAGGTTGAGTGAGCTCGGGCTTTTCTCTTTGGAGAGGAGGAGGATGAGAGGTGACTTGATAGAGGTGTACAAGATGATAAGAGGCACAGATCGAGTGGACAGTCAGAGACTTTTTCCCAGGGCGACAATGACTAACATGAAGGGACATAATTTTAAGGTGATTGGAGGAAGGTATAAGGGGGATGTCAGGGGTAAGTTTTTTACACAGAGAGTGGTGGGTGTGTGGAACGCACTGCCGGCAGAGGTTGTGGGGGCAGATACATTTAAGAGAATCTCAGATAGACACATGAATGATAGAGAAATGGAGGGCTATGTGGGAGGGAAGGGTTAGATAGATCTTAGAGCAGGATAAAATGTCGGCACAACATCGTGGGCCGAAGGGCCTGTACTGTGCTGTAATGATCTAGGTTCTTGAACCGACCTGCACAACCCTCACCCTACCTCAGCAGCGGGACACTACGCACCACCTCTTGCACTACCGTGGACTTGTCTCTGATTGTGTGTTTGCACTAATGTTTTGTTTTGCACACTTTTCCTTCACTGACTTGTATAATTTATGTTCCTGTGTGTTGTCTGTACCTTCGTGCTGGTGATGCTGCGGTAAGCAGGTTTTTCATTGTACCTGTACCTCACTGCACTTGTGCACAAGACAATTAACTTCACTGTGGGGATGTTGCAGAAATTGGCAGCTGAGGTAGAAAACTAACTGTGGTCTTGTTGACAGACTCAATGGGCCGAACGTCCTCCTCCTGCTCCCAACTCTCATTCTTTTTTCGGGATCAGGCAGCGAAGTGGGTGAAGCTCAGGCGGCGCTGAATTACATAACAAACTTGATGGGCCGAATGGCCTACTCCTTGGCGCAGGTTTGTGGGGCGGCTGCTTCAGGCAAAGGTCGCGAAGAATTCCACAGGAGCAGGCCGGACAGAATCCGATGTCCGGAGACACGAGGGAGATGGCAGACGCTGGGATCTGGAGCAACACACGAGATGCAGGAGGAACTCAGCGGGTCGGGCAGCATCCGTGGAGGGAAATGGACCGTCGACGTTTCGGGTTGAGACCCTTCACCTGGACTGGACTGATGACCCTTCAGCTCACCTCCATATCAACCACTGGCCACACATTTATATTAATCCTCCCTTAATACCAATTTTTAGTCACCTCACAATCTACCTCACTATAACCTTGCACCTTATTGTCTGCCTGCACTGCACTTTCTCTGTAACTGTGACACTTTACTCTGTATTCTGTTATTGTTTTTACCCTGTACTCCCTCAATGCACCGTGTAATGAATTGACCTGTACGATCGGTATGCAAGACAAGTTTTTCACTGTACTTCGGTACAAGTGACAATAATAAGTCAATTACCAGATTCTACCCCTCACCCACACACTGGGGGCAATTTACAGCGGCCAATTAACCCACCGACCCCGCACGTCGTTGGGATGTGGGAGGAAACCGGAGCACCCGGGGGGAAACCCACGCGGTCACAGGGAGAACGTGCAAACTCCACACACAGACAGCGCCGGAGGTCGGGATCGAACCCTGGTCTCTGGCACCGTGAGGCACCACTGTGCCTGGGATGGAGTGTTTCAGTTATGAGGAGAGATAGGCTGGGTTTGTTTTCACTGGAGCAGAGGAGGCTGGGGGTGGGTGGGGGGGCACGTGTGATAAGGGTATAAAAACTTATAGAACATAGAACAGTACAGCACAGGAACAGGCCCTTCGGCCCATCATGTCTGTGCCGACCATGTTGCCAATCTAAACATCCCATCTGCCGGTTCATCTGCCAAACTAATAGTCTTACAGCATGGAAATAGGCCCTTCGGCACTTGAGTTCAAGAGTCAGGAAGTTATGTTGCAGCTTTATAAAACTTCAGTTAGGCCCCATCTGGGGTATTGCATTCAGTTCTGGTCACCTCATTACAGGAAGGATGTGGAGGCTTTGGAGAGGGTGCAGAAGAGGTTCACCAGGATGCTGCCTGGATTAGAGAGTATGAGCTATGAGGATAGGTTGGACAAACTTGGGTTGTTCTCTCTGGAGTGGCGGAGGCTGACGAGAAATCTGAAAGAGGTTTATAAGATTATGAGAGGTAGAGATAGAGTGGACAGCCGGTATCTCTTCCCCAGGGTACAAATGTCAAATATCAGAGGACATGCATTTAAGGTGAGAGGGGGAAAGTTCGAAGGAGATGTGTGGGGCAAGTTTTTTTTACACAGAGGGTGGTGGGTGCCTGGAATGTGCTGCCTGGGGTGGTGCTGGAGGCAGATACGATAGGGGTGTGCAAGAAGCTCTTAGATAGGCACATGAATGTGAGGGAAATGGTCGGATATGGACATTGTGCAGGCAGAAGGGATTAGTTTAGTTGGGCATTTTATTACTAATGTAATTGGTTCGGCACAACATTGTGGGCTGAAGGGCCTGCTCCTGTGCTGTACCGTTCTATGTTCTAAGTATCTTGACAACTCGTCCATGCCGACTGTGTTGTCCAGCGAGCTGGTCCCATCTGCCCGCGATTGGCCCAGATCCCTCTAAACCTCTCCTATCCGTGTACTTATCTAGATGACTTTTAAACGTTGCTAATGTGCCCGCCTCAACCACTATTTCCGGCAGCTCATTCCAAATACACACCACCCTTTGCGTGAAGAAGCTGCCCCTGACGTCCCTTTTAAATCTCTCACCTCTGATCTTAAACCTATGATGCTGGAGGAACTCAGAAGAAGGGTCCTGACCCGAAACGTTGACCGCCTGCTTTTCTCCACGGATGCTGCCTGGCCTGCTGAGTTCCTCCAGCATCATCGTGTTTTTCATCTCGATTCCAGCATCTACAGTCCTTTGTTTCTCTCTTAAACCTACGCCCTCTTGTTTTTAGCACCCTCTCCCTGGGAAAACGACTATGAGCTTTCACCCTGTCTATGTCCCTCATGATCTTATACACCTCTATCAGGTCACCCCTCAATCTCCTACGTTCTGGGGAATAAAGTCCTAGTCCATGCAACCTGTCAGACCACCAGGCGATGTCCTGCTAAATCTTCTCTGTGCTCTTTCTAGTTTAGTAACACCTTTCCTAACACAGGGTGACCGAAACTGGACACAGTGCTCCAAGTGCAGCCTCACCAACGTCTTATATAACTGCAGCATGAGGTAAGGTAAGATTTCTTTATTAGTCACACGTACATCGAAACACACAGTGAAATGCATCTTTTGCGTAGAGTGTGCTGGGGGCAGCCCGCAAGTGTCGCCACGCTTCCGGCGCCAACATAGCATGCCCACAACTTCCTAACCCGTACGTCTTTGGAATGTGGGAGGAAACCGGAGCACCCGGAGGAAACCCACGCAGACACGGGGAGAACGTACAAACTCCTTACAGACAGCGGCCGGAATTGAACCCGGGTCGCTGGCGCTGTAATAGTGTTACACTGACCGCTACACTACCGTGCCTGCTATATGAGAGTCGGGAACTTTACCCCACGACAGAGGTGCGTTAAACCAGCCGGCGCGGGTTTACGGTGAGGGGCAGGAGGTTTAGGGGGGGATGAGGGGGAATTTATTTCCCCAGAGGGTGGGGGGGGGGTTGGCATCTGGACTGAGCAGCCTGAGGGGGTGGGGGAGGCAGGGACCCTCACAGCAGGTGAACAATTGGTCTGGGTCCGTGTGACAATAATAAACCAATTCCCAAACTAACAGTGGGGGTGGGGAGGCCAGCAGGGACCTGGTGGGGGGGTGGGGAGGCCAGCAGGGACCTGGTGGGAGGGTGGGGGGGAGACCAGCAGGGACCTGGTGGGAGGGTGGGGGGGAGACCAGCAGGGACCTGGTGGGAGGGTGGGGGGGGGAGACCAGCAGGGACCTGGTGGGGGGGTGGGGGGGCCAGCAGGGACCTGGTGGGGGGGGGGAGACCAGCAGGGACCTGGTGGGAGGGTGGGGGGGAGACCAGCAGGGACCTGGTGGGGGGGGGGGGAGACCAGCAGGGACCTGGTGGGGGAGTGGGGGGGGCCAGCAGGGACCTGGTGGGGGGGGGGGGAGACCAGCAGGGACCTGGTGGGGGGGTGGGGGGGCCAGCAGGGACCTGGTGGGGGGGGGAGACCAGCAGGGACCTGGTGGGGGGGTGGGGGGGCCAGCAGGGACCTGGGGGGCCAGGCGGTCCGTTCCCCCGCGCTCCGGTTCCCCCCGCCGGAAGACAGAAGGTGTGGCGCAGTTGCCCGCCGGGGCACCACTTCCGCCCCGCAGCGCCGGCTCCCGCCGGGAGGACCGGCGGTGCAGGCCGGGAAGGAGGAGGACCGGCTGGGCGCGGGGCAGGCCGGGATAGGCGGCGATGGCGACCTCGCTCGGGGCGAACACGTACAACCGGCAGAACTGGGAGGATGCGGTGAGGGGGGGGGGGGGGGGGGGGGGGGGGGGGGGGGGGGGAGGGGGGAGGGGGGGAGGGTGAGGGAGGAGGGGGGAGGAGGGGGGGAGGGACCGGGGGGGGGGGAGGGGGGCACCGCGCTCCCTCGGGCCGCCTTCACAGAGCCCGGGGTCCGGGGCCTGGTCCAGCCGGCGATTAACCCCCCCCATCTGAGCCCACAACCCCTCCCTGTCCCTTTCCCCAAATCTACTCCTCCCCCCTCCTCCCCCCCTCCCCCCCTCCCCCCCTCCCCTCCCCTCCTCCCCCCACCCCCTCCTCCCCTCCTCCCCCCCTCCCCCTCCTCCCCCCTCCCCCTCCTCCCCCCTCCCCCTCCTCCCCCCTCCCCCTCCCCTCCTCCCCCCCTCCCCTCCTCCCCCCTCCCCTCCTCCCCCCTCACCTCCTCCCCCCTCCCCCTCCCCTCCTCCCCCCTCCCCCTACCCCTCCTCCCCCCTCCCCTCCTCCCCCCTCCTCCCCCCTCCCCTCCTCCCCCCTCCCCTCCTCCCCCCTCCTCCCCCCTCACCTCCTCCCCTCCTCCCCCCCTCCCCTCCTCCCCTCCTCCCCCCCTCCCCCTCCTCCCCTCCCCCCCTCCCCCTCCCCTCCTCCCCCCTCCCCCTCCCCCCCCTCCCCCTCCCCTCCTCCCCCTCCCCCTCCCTCCTCCCCCCTCCCCTCCTCCCCCCTCCCCTCCTCCTCCTCCCCCCCCCTCCTCCCCTCCCCTCCCCCTCCCCCTCCCCTCCCCCTCCCCTCCCCTCCTCCCCTCCCCTCCTCCCCCTCCCCTCCTCCCCCCTCCCCCTCCCCTCCTCCCCTCCCCTCCTCCCCCTCCCCCTCCCCTCCTCCCCCTCCCCTCCTCCCCCTCCTCCTCCCCCCCTCCCCTCCCCTCCCCCCCTCCTCCCCCCTCCCCCTCCCCCCTCCCCTCCCCCCCTCCCCCCTCCCCCCCTCCCCCCCTCCCCCCCTCCCCTCCCCCCCTCCCCCCCTCCCCTCCCCCCTCCCCCTCCCCCCCTCCCCTCCCCTCCCTCCCCTCCTCCCCCTCCCCTCCCCCCCTCCCCTCCCCCTCCCCCCTCCCCCTCCCCCCTCCCTCCCCCCTCCCCCCCTCCCTCCCCTCCTCCCCCCCCTCCCCCTCCTCCCCCCCCCCCCCTCCTCCCCCCCCCTCCCCCTCCTCCCCCCCCCTCCCCCCCTCCCCCCTCCTCCCCATCCCTCCCCCTCCCCCCATCCTCCTCCTCCCCCATCCTCCCCCTCCGACCTCCCCCATTCTCCAGCCCTCCTTCCGCCAACCTCCATTCACTTCCCCCATCCTTCCTCTGACCCAGCACCCTGCCCACCGAAACAATCGAGGGCAGGGGTTTAAGGTGAGAGGACGGAGGTTTAAAGGGGATCTGAGGGGTAAGTTTTTTACACAGAGAGGGGTTGGTATGTAGAACATGCTGCCAGAGGAGGGGGTGGAATCAGATACACTCACTACGTTTAAGAGGCATTTAGACAGGCATTTAACCAACAAGGCACAGAACGATACGGCCCTAATGTGGGGAAATGGGATTGGTGTCAATGAGCCCAAAGGTCAGCCTGTCTCTATGCTGTACGATCCTGACTGCTCTTTTGTGGAGAGTGTTCTGGGGACAGCCCACAAGTGTCACCACGCTTCCGGTGCCAACATAACATGCCCACAACTTCCTAACCCGTACGTCTTTGGAATGTGGGAGGAAACCGGATCACCCGGAGGAAACCCACGCAGACACGGGGAGAACGTACAAACTCCTTACAGACAGTGGCCGGAAGGGTTGTGCTGGTTGGAGTGACTTGTTGTGCATTTGGAGATCATGTCAACACTCCAGTTACTGCGCCTACAGTAATTCTGATATATTATGCAAGAGAAAAAAGACGTAAAATAGAATTGAGAGAATTGCACTTGTTTCAGGTAGACTGGAGGTAATCACAAGGAATGTGACAATCTGTCCTACTCCAAGTGCAGATAAACGGCCAGTTTTCCAGAGTGTAGCCAGTGCCCCGGGAATGACGTTAACCTGCCTTTTCAGCATCTTCGGGGCTAGACTGCTGGGAGACAGCTTGGCATCTATAGAGGGTAGCAAGCACTGCCAAGGCATTTTAGTGAGAGATGTTCCTAATGAGGTAATAAAGTGAAGTGCATTCAGACAACATCTTTAAGGGATGATGCATGCTAAACTTATTGCACTTCCCCCTTATTTATTCATTTATATATATATATATATATATATATATATATATATATATATATATATATATGAATATATATGAATAAATGAATGTGTGTGTGTATATACATATATATTTACATACATACATATACATATACATCTTTTGTGTAGAGTGTTCTGGGGCAGCCCGCAAGTGTTGCCACGCTTCCGGCGCCAACATAGCATGCCCACAACTTCCTAACTTGTACATCTTTGGAATGTGGGAGAAAACCGGAGCACCCGGAGGAAACCCACGCAGTCACGGGGAGAATGTACAAACTCCTTACAGACAGCAGCGGGAATTGAACCCGGGTCGCTGACGCTGTAATAGCATAATGCTAACTGCTACACTGCAGTGCCTGAGCAACAGCAGATGAGAGGTGACGTGATAGAGGTGTATAAGATGATGAGAGGCATTGATTGTGTGGATAGTCAGAGGCTTTTTCCCAGGGCTGAAATGGTTGCCACAAGAGGACACAGGTTTAAGGTGCTGGGGAGTAGGTACAGAGGAGATGTCAGGGGTAAGTTTTTTACTCAGAGAGTGGTGAGTGCGTGGACTGGGCTGCTGGCAACGGTGGTGGAGGCGGATACGATAGGGTCATTTAAGAGACTTTTGGATAGGTACATGGAGCTTAGAAAAATAGAGGGCTACGGGTAAGCCTAGTAATTTCTAAGGTAGGGACATGTTCGGCAGAACTTTGTGGGCCGAAGGGCCTGTATTGTGCTGTAGGTTTTCTATGGTTCTAAGACTAACTATCTCCCGTATCTATGCCCCTCGTTATTTTGTATATATCTATCGGGTCTTCCCTCAGGGGGTGCAGCAGTTAAATTACCGCAATAGTAATCCAGAGACGAGAGTTCAAATCCCACCACAGCAGCCATGGAATTCGTTTTTCAGTTAATAATCTGGAATCAGAAGCATCGACTAGCCTTAATAACAATGACATCATTTGCCTGCATTAGACAGGGTGCTGAAGAAGGCTTTTGGCACACTTGCCTTCATCAGTCAGGGCATTGAGTAATGTCACGTTACAGCTGTCCAAGTTGTTGGTGAAACCACACTTGGAGTACTACGTGCAGTTCTGGTCGCCCAGCTACAGGAAGCAGACTAAATCACTGCAGCTGACCTGTCTTGTCGTTGAGATGCTAGTTGTTATCATTCAGTGAGCTTGAGGGCAGAACTGGTATGTCCATATCTGTCAATATATGAGCTGGCAGAGGGGTTTGCTATATAACATTGGGTAGAGAGGCTGGTAGATCTGTTGTGTATTTGCAGAATATCCTGTTATAGAAATAGGCCCTTCAGTCCACCGCATCTATGCCAGCCATCAAGCAGATCCATACGGAACCCACTTGCCTGCATTAATTCCATATCAGAATCAGGTTTATTATCACCGACATGTCATGAAATTTGTTGTTTTGTGGCAACAGTACAGTGCAAGACATAAAAATTACAATAAGTTACAAACATAAATAGTGCAAAAGAGGAATAATGAGGTAGTGTTCATGGGCCGTTCAGAAATCTGATGGTGGAGGGGAAGAAGTTGTTCCTGAAACGTTAAGTGTGGGTCTTCAGGCTCCTGTACCTCCTCCCCAATGGTAGTAACGAGAAGAGGGCATGTCCTGGGTGGTGAGGGTCCTTAATGATGGATACCGCCTTCTTGAGGCACCGCGTCTTGAAGATGTCCTCGATGGCAGGGAAGGTTGTGCCCATAATGGAGCTGGCTGAGTCTACAACCCTCTGCAGCCTCTTCCAATCCTGTACATTGGACCCTCCATACCAGGCGGTGATGCAACCAGTCAGAATGCTTTCCACTGTACATCTGTAGAAATTTGCAAGAGTCTTTAGTGACATAGCAAATCTCAAACTCCTAACAAGGTCGAGCCGCCAGCATGCTTTCTTCGTAATTACATCAATGTATTGGGCCCAGGATAGATCCTCTGAGATGTTGGCACCCACGAACTTGAAGCTGCTCACCCTTTCCACCGCTGACCCCTCAATGAGGACTGGTGTGTGTTCTCCCAACTTCCCCTTCCTGAAGTCCACAGTCAATTCCTTGGTCTTGATGACGTTGAGTGCGAGGTTGTTGTTGTGACACCACTCAACCAGCCGATTTATCTCACTCCTGTACATCTCCTCATATCCCTCTGTGCCCTGCTCATTCAGGTAGCTGCCAATATGCTCCTTAAACGGTGTTCCTGTTCCTGCCTCCACCTTCTCTGGCAGCTCATTCCAGATACCAACCACTGTGTGTGAAAAATTTACCCTTCAGATCCCATTTAAACCTCCTCCCTCTCACCTTCAACCTATGCCTGGTAGTTTTGGACACCCCCTACCCAGGGAAACAGACTCTGCCTTGTCTCTCAACGGTCTGCGCATTTTTCTGTTGCTGCAACGATCTTCCTCTGCGTTCTTGACGTAACTAATACTTCTCTGTCTTACAATAGGATTTTCCAATCCTATGCCAAACATGCCTTGGAGAAAATCCGTACATTCGCATGGTAAGTTTCTCATTCTTTCATAGATGTGAAGATTTGGGGAGGGGTTGTATTGTGTCATCGATGTGGGTAGATCCTTTACTCCAGCACCCTAGTCTCATTGTGTGAACCAACCTAGAATGTACAAGAAAATAAAATAGGAGCAGGAGTAGGCCACTTGACCCCTCAACCCTGCCCCGTCATTCATTATGATTGGGCTGGTCTGCCTCATCTCCACAACAGCTCTCAACGTTTTCAACATTATCTCCCTCCTCTTTAAACACCTCCAGTGATCCAGCCTCCACAACCTTCCATGGTACCCCAAGGATTCACCGCTGTGAGAAGAAATCACAACACACCTCTGATAAGAGTGTTGAATTTCCTAAACCATGATTGTCCTTATTTAGTGGGGTAATGTCGAAGCTACTGAGTAAATATCCTAACTTCATTGTAACAAACAATCTGCTAGAGGAACTCAGCGGGTTGAGCAGCATCTGTGGGGGGAAAGGAATTGTCAACGTCTCAGGTCAAAATGTCCACAGTTCCTTTCCTCCCATAGATGCTGCTCGACCCACTGAGTTCTTCAGCACCGCACAAAAGATGCTGGAGGAACTCAGCAGGTCAGGCAGCATCCATGGAGGGAAATAAAGAGGCGACATTTTAGGTTGAGACAGGAAGAGGGCAGAAGCCGGAATAAGAAGGTGGGGGAGTGGGAGGAGCCCACGCTGCAGATTGTCGCTACAGATTCCAGCATCTGCAGTCCCTTGTGTCTCTAAATTAAGTGTAGTTGTTTACAGTGAAGGTTGCTTACAGGTTAGGACTTTATTCCTTGGAGCGTAGAAGGATGAGGGGAGATTTGATAGAGGTTTACAAAATTATGAGGGGTATAGACAGAGTAAGTGCAAGTAGGCTCTTTCCACCTAGATTAGGAGAGATAAGTACGAGAGGACATGGCTTTAGGGTGAAAGGGGAAAGGTTTAGGGGGAACTTCTTCACTCAGAGAGTGGTGGGAGTGTGGAACGAGCTGCCATCTGACATGGTAAATGCGGGCTCACTCTTAAGTTTTAAGAATAAATTGGGTAGGTACAAGGACGGGAGAGGTCTGGAGGGTTATGGACTGGGTGCAGGTCAATGGGACTAGCGGAATAAAGTTTCAGCGCAGGCTAGAAGGGCCGAATGGCCTGTTTTCTGTGCTGTAGTGTTCTATGGTTCTCATAAAGTCCAGAGCAGTAAAAGGCCTTTCGACCCTTCAAACTCATTCTGTTCCGTTCCCTCATACTTATTTTACTGTGGCCTCCATTTGCCCATTCCCTGATCCCCAACAGCTGACTGTGTGCCCGCCGAGAGTAAAATGGTTAAAACAGCGCTGTTAATTTCCCTCTCATCTCACTCCACCCGACCCCCTGCCCAGCTTCTTGACAGAGCTTGGTTAAAGTCAATGCACTGCTTCTGCAGTGGACCCCATCCCTTTCTGTTGGCATTCCACAAGGGGAAAGAACATATCTGGAATCACACAGGAGGACAGGCAGCTCATTGTTTCCTGCCTTTCCGGCTCCTGTCTCCACAACCATGTGTAACGAACAAGATGCTGGAGGAACTCAGCAAGTCAGGCAGCATCTGTGGAGGGCAATGGACAGTCGCTTCACCTGGACTCTGACTTGCTGAGTTCCTCCAGCAGAATGTTTGTTGCTCCAACTGCAGCCTCTTGTGTCTCCACAGTGATAGCACGGAAACAGGCCCTTCGGCCCAACTCGTCCATGCCAACTGTGTTGCCCAGCGAGCTAGTCCCATCTGCCTGTGTTTGGCCCACAGCCCTCTTAAACCCCTCCTATCCATGGACTTACCTAGATGGCTTTTAAACGCTGCTAATGTGTCCACCTCAACCACTATTTCTGGCAGCTGATTCCAAATACGCACCACCCTTTGCGTGAAGAAGCTGCCCCTGATGTCCCTTTTAAGTCTCTCGCCTCTGATCTTAAACCTATGCCCTCTTGTTTTTAGCACCCCCTCCCTGGGGAAAAAGACTATGTGCTTTCACCCTGTCTGTGCCCCTCATGATCTTGTATACCTCTATCAAGTCACCCCTCAATCTCCTATGTTCCAGGGAATAAAGTCCTCGTTATCTTTTCCCCTGTAATCCCTGCTGGAGGCTTGTGAATGTTTGAATCTGGTCAGGTTAATAAGGTATTCCCAGGTATAGGGTCAATATTATGATGCATTGTGGTTCCAGAGACAGATGCCTATAGATAGAACTTGTTCATGCACCTCATTCCTGAAATTTAACCACACCACAGTCTGTACTAAGGGAATGCTGAACTGTCAACGGTGCCCTCATTCAAACCTCATGTTAAATTAAAGTTCTGTTTGCTCTGTTGTGGGGAAGCAAAGATAATCCCACGGCACTTTTACCTTAGGAAAAATATGCAGGGAGTTTCTCTCTGGGGCAATATTTATCCCTCAGTTACCAAGTCACTGTCACGTTGCTGTTAGTGGGATCTTGCTATGTGCAGGTGACCACATTACCTGCATTATAATAGTGACCGCACATTAAGAAATAGAATCAGGGACTTGGGGGGGGGGGGGGCGGGGATGTGAAAGGCACTAGAGGACGGCTTGGCCTTTCTCACTGCCTGTTTTCCCTGCGCCCTTCCTTATGGCATTTAGTTCTCAGTGGGAAACAGCCGTAGAAACACAAGCTGTGCCTCCTCTCCCGCTCTTGGTTTGTGAGTTCAGTTCATGGCGACTTTCTCTGTGTTGGTATCACCTTTGTCTTGAACTGCTCTGCTTGGAGCTCTCACACAAGCTGTTCAGTAAGTGTCGCTGAGAAATCTGGGACCATCAACACACAAAGTGCTGGAGGAACTCAGCGGGTCGGGCAGCATCTGTGGAGGGAGATGGACAGTCGACATTTCGGGTCGAGACTCTTCATCTGGACTGGAAAGAAAGAGGGGAGAGAGCCGGTGTAAAAGGGGGGGGGCAAGAGCTGGGGGGTGATAGGTGGATCCAGGTTTTTTTGGGGGGGGGAGGGAGGGGGTGGTTGGGAGAGGAGAGTGGGAGTGATGTCAGAAGCTGGGAGGTGATAGGTGGAAGTGACAAAGGGCTGAAGAAGATGGAATCTGATAGGAGAGGACAATGGACCATGGAGTAAAGGTGAGGAGGGGAACCAGAGGGAGGAGTGTGTGGGTGAGGGGCAGATCGAGAGGGCAGGGAAGGGGAAAGAGAAGGGCTGATGGGGCCAGTGGGATAAGGGGGAAAAAAGGGGGAGAGATTACCGGGAGTTAGAGAAATCAAGTAGATGGTTCATGCCGTCCACTTGCCTTGTCTCTCTCCCTCCCTCCCTTCCCAGCTCAGGGGTTTGCACTGGGCCAGTTACAGTGAACCCTTCTGTGAGACCGGGCAGGTACCATCTCTCTCATTGCGAGCGGGGGTACAAGCCTGACTCCACCTTTTTCTCTGTGTGAATACCAATGGTACCCTTGCCTGTATGGCTGTGCGGTATTCTGCTTTCTGGCGATATGTAATTCCCTCTAATATGCTTTTCATTTGTGATTTCAGACAAAAGAGAAATATGGGAAAGAGTGCAAGGTGCGTACGTTTCTGGTTCTTGATGCACGGCTTCTCTCGCTTCCCTTCGCCCTGGGGTATTTGAACAGGATTGTGTGCAAAATCATATATCGGGACGCAAGTATTTCCTTACGGTTGGGAAGAGCAGGGTTAATTGGAAAGCTTTTTCCAAAGAGCCAGCAGAAGCATGATGGGGCCGACTGGTCTCAGTTCTATTATCAGGCAATGTTAAACTGTTATCCTACATAGATCGTAGAACAGTGCAGTACAGGAACAGGCCCTTCGGCCCACCATGTCTGTGTTGATCATGATGCCGATTTAAACCGCTCATCTGCCCGCACGTGGTATCGAACTCTCCATTTGCTGCCTGTTCTGAATGTCTCTTAAACGTTGCTGTTGTATCTGCTTCTACCACCTCCCCTGGCAGTGCATTCAGATTAAGGATTTGTGGTGGAGTTAGTTTGGTATCAGTAGTTTAAATTGTTCTAACACTTGATAATAGGCATTGTGAATTTCTGGATTTAAATTGACAGCGTGAGTCAGCACACACACAGAGCATGATGTTTTGCTCCTGGTAAAATTCAGCTCCCCTGTTCAATTCCCCTCCTCTTGAATACCCGTCTTCTCAATGAAATGTGTCGTTTCGGACTGAAGCACACTGCGTGTTCTAGTGATCGCAGGTGAGAAGGGAATTGAGAGCTCAAATCCTTGATAGGTGATTAGTTCCTGAAGTTATGTTGGGACATGCGCCCAGACGTGGGCTAGTGAAGTTCTGAGATGCTCCGTGCCCACAGTAGGAGGAGTGCAGAGGCCAGAGGATTGTAGGAAAGTGGAGGTGAGGGCAAGGCCAAATGGAGGTCCTGGGCAATGTTGCCTTCTCAGCTGTACGTGTGGTGACTTCTGCCAGCGCTGGATGCTTGTGTAGTGATTGCTGCCCCCTGTTGTCCCCTGCACTCTCTGCCTTGCTGTGATCCAACGATCCGTGTTGGAGCTCTATGGTTAATTACAGTATTGGTTTATTATTGTCACTTGTACCGAGGTATACCAATTGTACAGGTCAATTCATTACACAGTGCGTTGAGGTAGTACAGGTAAAAACAATAACAGTACAGAGTAAAGTGTCACAGCTACAGAGAAAGTGCAATGCAATAAGGTGCAAGGTCACAACAAGGTAGATCGTGAGGTCAGAGTCCATCTCATCGTAGTCACCACGGGTTTCACGAGGTAGACGCCTCATTTCTATGGGCAATTCTGATATGTCACCCCCCCCCCCCCCCCCCCCCATCCTCTTCAGATCTGCTCCAGGCCCTTCACCGTCTTCCGCTGGTGTCCAGGGGCACGGATGCGTTTCAAGAAAACCGAAGTCTGCCAGACGTGTAGCAAGCTGAAGAACGTGTGCCAGACGTGCCTGCTCGACCTCGAATATGGTGAGTGCTCCGAAAATTGGCCATGGTCAGGGAGTAAAGGGATGGGGGCCTGCAGGTGGCTGGGCTCACTTCTTACCCTGAAGCTGTTGAAGCTGAATGGTCTGCCACCAGCTGAGAGCATCCAGGGACATGTGGTTTATTAATATTGTCACATGTACAGAGATATAGTGAAAAGCTTTTGCTTTGCATGCCATCCAGATAAATCATGCCATACATAGTACATTGAGGTAGTAAAAACAGAATGCAAGGTAGAGTGTTTACAGAGAAATTGCATTGTGGGTAGACAAATACAGTGCAAGGGCCACAGTGAGGTAGACTGACAGGTGAGTGTATGAGAGATCCATGCAAGAATGTGCTAACTGCAGGATGGAAGCTGTCCTTGAGCCTGGTGGTACATGTTCTTAAGCTTTTGTATCTTCTGCCCGATGAAAGGGGGGAGAAGAGAGAATGACCAGGGAGGAGAGGGGTTCCTTGATTACGTTGGCTGCTTTCCTGAGGCAGCGGGAAGTGCAGACAGAATCAGTGGAGGAGAGGCTGGTTTGCATGATTGACTGGGCTGCGTTCACAACTCTGCGAGGCGAAATGGATCGACCATGGTTATAGCCTCGGGGTTGAATGGCCTCAGTCTAGAAGAGTGACCACTTGGACTTTAGAGTTTAAAATTGGCATCCAATGCTCAGAAGAGCTCCATCTTGGTCTGGCTGAAATAAAGCAAGTTTGAAGTGTGCTTAATTAGTTCTGTGTGTTCATACTGAATATGAGAAAATATAAGCGGGAGTAGGCCACTCGACCCTTGATTTGGGTCATCACTGTCCAATGGATAAGATAAGATATTTATTTGTTTATTAGTCGCATGTACATTGAAACACACAGTAAAATCTGTCGTTCTGCGTTGCTAAGAATGTGCTGGGGGCAGCCCGCAAGTGTCCCCACGCTTCCGGCGCCAACATAGCATGCCCACAACTTCCTAACCCGTACGCCTTTGGAATGTGGGAGGAAACCGGAGCACCCGGAGGAAACCCACGCAGACACGGGGAGAACATTGAAACTCCTTACAGACAGCAGCAGGAATTGAACCTGGGTTGCTGGTGCTGTAATAGTGTTACGCTAACTGCTATGCTACTGTGCTGCTGATGTAATCAGCTGCAATACTTCTAGTTGAGTTGTTCAGTGATGTGAATGTTCTGCCACTTCAGGCCCCTCTTGGTTCTTTGAGGTCTCAAAGGGCAAGGACTCTGGACACAGTCTTTGGGAGTTTAAAAATGATTTATTCACAAAGACAAACGCGGGACAGAATGAATGGGAATGGATGCACACTTGCGTGTGCGCGCACGTGTGCACACACACACACACACACACACACGATCATGAACGCAGGGGAAATCACGAGGGTGAGATGCGCGCGCACGATCGCGAATGTGGGGGAAATAGCAACGAGGGTGAGGTGTGCGCGCGTGCGCGCGCACACACACACACACACACACACACACACACACACACACACACACACACACACACACTAGAAACAAATCAAGGAAGAAAAATACGACACCTGCCACCCTCCTTGATTCAGTGCAAGCATCAGCTCTATGGGTGACCACCACCACCTGCAGGTTCCCTGTGAGACCCCGCACCATCCTGACATGGAAATACATCACCAGCCCTTCATCACTGGGTCTAAATCCTGCAACTCCCAGGTGAGATCACCTCCACCAGAAGCACTGCAGAGGATCGAGAAGGTGGATCACCATGACCACCTTCTCAAAGACAGAGAGGGACGGGCAATAAATGCTGGTCAGGCCAGTGGTGCCCACGTCCCATAAAATCGGTCAAATGGCTCCCAGACCTAAGGGGCTGAATGGCCTACTCCTGCCTCTATTTTCTGTTCAATATGAACACACAGAACTAATTAAGCACACTTCAAACTTGCTTTATTTTCCAACAGCCAGACCAAGATGCAGCTCTTGCAAGCACAGTAGTGTAGCGGTCAGTGTAACTCTATTACAGCGCCAGAGGCCCAGGTTCAATTCCGGCCGCTGTCTGTAAGGAGTTTGTACGTTCTCCCCGTGTGTCTGCGTGGGTTTCCTCCGGGTGCTCCGGTTTCCTCCCACTTTCCAAAGACGTACGGGTTAGGAAGTTGTGGGCATGCTATGTTGGTGCCGGAAGCGTGGCGACACTTGCGGGCTGCCCCCAGAACGCTACGCAAAAGATGCATTTCACTGTGTGTTTCGATGTACATGTGACTAATAAAAATACCTTGTTAGCACTGGATGCCAATTTTAATCATGGAATTTAAATAGATGATTCAAGTTTGACCATTCATTCCTCAATTTGTGTGCAATACTGGTCACCCCATTACAGGAAGGATGTGAAGACCTTGGAAAGGGTTTAGAAGATGCTACCTGGTTTAGAAGGTATGAGCTACAAGGAGAGGTTGGACAAACTTGGGTTGTTTTCTCTGGAGCGCCAGAGGCTGAGGGGAGACCTGATAGAGGTTTATAAAATTATGAGAGGCATAGATAGAGTAGACAGTCAGAATCTTTTTCCCAGAGTAGAAATGTCAACTACGAGAGGACATTCTTGTGAATGTTGCTTATCGGATGCTCTGTGCCTGTGATGCTTCTGCAAGTAGGTGTTTCATTGCACCTGTGCACAGATGTACCTGTGCATATGACAATAAACTCAACTTTGACTTTGACAAGCATTTAAGGTGAGAGGAGGAAAGTTTAAAGGAGATGTGTGGGGCCAGTTGTTTTTTTACACAGAGGGTGGTGGGTGTCTGGAACGGGCTGCCAGGGGTGGGGGTGGAAGCAGATACGATAGAGGCATTCAAGAGGCTGTTAGATAGACTCATGAATATGCAGGGAGTGGAAGGATATGGATCATGTACAGACAGAAAAGTCTTAGTTTAATCCTGCATCGTGTTTGGCACAGACATTGTGGGCCAAAGGCCCTGTTCCTCTGCTGTACTGTGCTATGTCGGTCACTGAGCTCCCAGAGCTGCCTGGCATTGGTGAGGTGCGATGAAGCTGGTTAAGGTTAATCTCGTGTCTTTTCCGTGCCCTGACAGGTCTGCCCATCCAAGTGCGTGACGCAGGAATCTCCCTCAAGGACGAGATGCCCAAGTCTGATGTCAATAAGGAGTATTACACGCAGAACATGGAGAGAGAGGTGATTATCTGTATCCCCTTTGCCACTTCCTGGTTCGATCTGAGGGATGTATTTATGAATGGTGCAACGATACAGTCAAAGCATTAAGTACTTTAATACTTTCCTGACCAGCGATCCCTCCTGTCAATCCTTAGCATTTGCCTCTGCTGGTCTTGACACAGTTGGGGACATATTTACCAACATCATTAGAAGTTAATTGGTAACTGAATCCTGGGCTCCTGAATGAACTCTCAGTAATTTTTTGTTGTGTCTGACTCAGATATTCCCAATCCTCAAGCTGGTTCAACAGAACAACTGGCAAAGCAAGCTTGTTCTTTTCAGCACAGGAGGAGGCCATTAGGCCTATTGAACCCATGCTAGCTGCTTGAAAGAGCCCTTCTAATTAGTCCTCCTCCCTGCAGTATCTCTCCAATCCCTTTTTGGACGTTTTTAAATCTGCTTTCACTTTTTTTTAAATTTCACAAATCAACTTTATTCATCCATAGTAAAAAATATATATAGAACATAACTCTTTATGTTCATAAGACCATATGATATAGGAGCAGAATTAGGCCATTTGGCCCATTGAGTCTGCTCCACCATTCGATCGTGGCTGATTTATTTTTCCCTCTCAACCCCATCCTTCTGCCTTCTCCCCATAACCCTTGACGCCCTTACTAATCAAGAACCTACCAACCTCCGCTTTAAATATACCCAATGACTTAGCCTCCACAGCCGTCTGTGGCAATGTATTCTACAGATTCACTACCCTCTGGCTAAAGAAATTCCTCCTCATCATAGTGTTGTTTGATCTATACGTTTAGTGTTGTTGGTTCTGTACCTAGTAGTGTCGACACATCTTCATTTTGCACACAGCACCGTTGCCACTCATTGGGCCCCGGGGTGACACACCCTACCGGTGCTGGAGGGGCTTCCTCACCAGCCTCAGCAGAAGGACCCTGGACCGTGGTCCTTCCCCACAAAGCCTTTGCACTGTCTGCACCAAACTCCAGTGTGTCCCTCAGCAGTCGGCAACATTCCCCTACAGATGTCTCACTGTGCTGGCAGACCGACACGTTCGAGGAGACCAACGAGGGTCTTCCACCGAGTTGACGATCTTCCACTGCCCCTGTCGGGCAGTGCCACCCAATCACAACTCGTGGCACTTAAAAGAAATTCTCCCACTGATTTCTCTCTGTGGCGTTGCACCTCTGATTGATCCAGTTGGCATTTCAGGTTTTAAAAAATGTAATGTAAAGGTGCGTTGTTCAAGGATGAAGCTATCGAGCACTCTTTAACGGAAAGGGTAATGGAATTATCCTTCACTGTTGGTGATGTGACTCCATTAGAAACGTCAATAATAAAATGGCTGATTTTATTAAGGAAGGCTGTTCATGGTGAAGGAGATGGGTTAGTAATCTGGAGACACGAGACTGCAGATGCTGCAATCCGTAGCGACAAACAATGCTGGAGGAATTCAGTGGGCCGGGCAGCATCTGTGGAGGGAAATGGACAGTCGGTGGTTCGGGTTGAGATACTTCAATTGGACTGCAGGATAGAGGGGAGAGAGCCGGTGTAAAGAGGTGAGGGGAAGGGTTGGGGCAAGAGCTGGCAGGTGATGGGTGGATCCAGGTGAGGAGGGGGGGGATCGGCAGATGGGGGAGGGGAGGGGAGGGTGGGGTCAGTGACAGAGGCTGGGGGGTGATAGGTGGAGGTGACAGAGGGCTGCAGATGGTGGGATCTGATGGGAGAGGAAGGTGGGGAGGGCAGATGGGAACAGTGGGGGGGGAGGGGACCCAGTGGGAGGGGTGTGTGGGTGACGGGCAGATGGCGTGGGTGGGGGGGGGGGGAAGGAACAGGGTGCTGGGGGCTGGGGAGGCTGTAGGAGGAACTGGGTAGATCAGGGGGAGAGGGGAAAGGGAGCAGGTTACCTGAAGATGGAGAATTCAATGTCTGTGCCGTCAGGGTATAGACTCCCCGGGGGGAGTATGAGGGGCTGTTCCTCTAGGTTGTCTGCTTGTCATCTAATTAGTGGAGGCTGGAGGGGCAGAGTGGCCTCCTCAGTGCACAGGTAGAGTTCACAATGCAGGGTGGGATTGGTTGTGGGGCTGACACTTCTGTTGTCTGTGTAGATCCAGAACTCGGACGGAACAAGACCGGTGGGTGCCCTGGGTAAGGCCACCAGCTCCAGCGACATGCTGCTGAAACTAGCCAGGACCACTCCGTACTACAAACGCAACCGGCCGCACATCTGCTCCTTCTGGGTCAAAGGAGAGTGCAAGAGAGGCGAGGAGTGCCCTTACAGGTATGGCAGGCGTGAAAAGCTACGTCCCCGAATCGGGAGATCGAAGGGTTAGACCCCATCCTGGAGCCTTAGCACAAAAATCTGCTGCTGATCCATCCCGTGGTGCTCAGGGAGTAAAACACGGGCCCTGCCTGCCCACTTAGTCGGATACCCTCACAATTTCGAAGAAGAGCAGAACTTCCCCCGTGTCCTAGCCAGTAGTGTATACTTCCGTATATCTGAGGTACTATATAAATACGTTTTTACTGTTATGAAAACTCCTGTGAGAACGTAGAACAGTCCAGCACAGGAACAGGCCCTTCGGCCCACTGTGTCTGTGCCAACCATGATGCCAATTTAACCTAATCCCATGGTTTATGTTCCTCCATTCCCTGCCTCTTCATGTTTCTGCCTCTTAAATGTTTTTATCATAACTGCTTACACCACCTCCCCCAGCAGCCCGTTCCTGACACCTGCCACTCTGTGTAAAAACAAAAACTTACCTGCACATCTCCTTTAAACTTTCCTCCTCTCACCTTAAACCTATGCCCTCTAGTATTTGACATTTCCACCCTAGAAAAGGATGCTAACTGTCTACTCTTATCCATGCCTCTAATAATTTTGCAAACTTCTATCAGGTCTCCCCTCAGCCTCGATGTTCCGGAGAAAATAATCCAAGTTTGTCCAACCTCTGCTTATAGCTAATGCTCCCTAATCCAGGCAGCATCCTGGCGAACCTTTTCTGCACCCTCCCCAAAGCCTCCACATCCTTCCTGTAATGCAGTGACCAGAACTGCACACAGTATTTCAGGGTGGCCAGTTTTATATAGCTGCAACATGACTTCCTGCCTTTTATACTCAACACCCTGACCTATGAATGCAAGTATGTTTTACGCCTTCGTTACCACCTTATCCCCCTGTGTTGCCACTTTCTGGGACCTATGGACTTGTACCCCAAGATCCCTCTGCTCTTAAGGGACCTGCCATTTCCAATATGGTTTCCTCTTGTATTTGACTTCCCAAAGTGCAGCATCTCACACTTGGCCAGATGAAACTCCATCTGCCATTTCTCTGCCACATTTCCACCTGGTCTATAAGCTGCCGAATCCTTTGACAACCTTCCTCACTATCCACAGTTCTTGAGTTTTTGTGTCACCTGCAAACATACTCATCAGCACACCTACGTTTTCACCCAAATCATGTATCTATGTATGTATAACAGAGGTCCCAGTACTGATCCTTGGTCACAGACCTCCACTCAGAATAACACCCTTCTTCCATCATTGCTCTCTTGTCTTCCATAACCAAGCCAATTTTGAATCCAATCTACCATTCTCCATGGATCCCATGTACCTTAATCTTCAGTATCACCATGAGGGACCTTGTCAAATGTCCATGTGTACACCATCCACTGCCCTACCCTCATCAATCAGCTTCATCACCTCTTCAAAAAACTCAGCTTGGAAGATATGACGTCCCCAGCCATGCTGACCTCCCTAGTGCCTATGCTCTTCCAGATGTGAGTAGATCCTCCTAAGAGACTTCTCCAGTAGTTTCCCTACCGCTGATGTAAGGCTCACCAGCCTATAATTTCCTAGTTTGTCTTCATCAGTCGAGGCATTGAATATAGGAGTCAGGAAGTTATGTTGCAGCTGTATAAAACTTTGGATAGGCCGCACTTGGGGAGTATTGTGTGCAGTTCTGGTTGCCCCATTATAAGAAGGATATTGGGACTTTGGAGAGGGTGCAGAAGAGGTTCACCAGGATGCTGCCTGGATTAGAGGGCACGAGCTATAAGGAGAGGTTGAACAGACTTGGGTTGTGTTCTCTGGAGCAATGGAGGCTGAGGGGAGACCTGATATAAAAATTATGAGTGGCATAGATAGGGTAGACAGTCAGACCCTTATTGCAAGGGTAGAAATGTCAAATACTAGTGGACATAGCTTTAAAGTGAGAGGGGAAAGCTTAAAGGAGATATGGGGGGCAAGTTTTTTTTTACACAGAGGGTGGTGGGTGCCTGGAACGCGCTGCAGGGGTGGTGCTGGAGACAGATACGATAGTGGGATTTAAGAAGCTTTTAGACAGACAGGGAGTGGAGGGATATGGATCACGTGCAGGCAGAAGGGAATAGTTTAATTTGCCATCACGGTCAGCACAGACATTGTGGGCTGAAGGGCCTGTTCCTGTGCTGTACTGTGTCCTATTGCCCTTCTGAAAGGGAGAATTTGGATGTGACCTTCCCTCACCTGTAGATTTACTGGCACCAACTTGTGGCCCAGCTGAAACCCTGGTCACCGAGTAGTGAAGCTGGTTTGCTTTAATCTTGTTGAACACAGGCACGAGAAACCAACGGACCCAGATGACCCTCTAGCCGATCAGAACATCAAGGATCGCTACTACGGCATTAACGACCCGGTGGCTGACAAGCTGCTGAAACGCGCAGCGACCATGCCCAGGTTGGATCCGCCGGAGGACAAGACGATCACCACCCTCTACGTGGGAGGTCTCGGCGAGCAGATCTCGGAGACGGAGTTACGGTAAACTCTCGGGCTGGGCTTCGAGCAGGACTCGGGTGTTGCTGGCAGTGGACGGCTCCCTGAACTTCCCTGCTGCTTCGAATCGTCCCCTTTACCTCTCCAGCCTCTGACTTCACTCGGAGGCTTCAGTTGGGGTATAACGCGCAGCGCTCCTGTCTCCAGCTCACTGAGTTGTAGGTTCAAGGCCCGCTCCCGAGAAACTGGGGTGGGTTTCTAGAGATGTGGGTCACAAGTTGCCTGCTTCGGAGTTTAATGTATTAAGTCCCAATTGGAGTTATACAGTGCGGAACAGGCCCTTCAGCCCAACTCGTCCATGCCGACCATGTTGTCCACCATTTGCTCACGTTGGGCCCATACCCTGTAAACCAAACCACTCCTATCCATGCACCTGTCTGAAATGAGACACATGAGGCCGCAGATGCTGGAATCTGGAGCAACAAACAATCTGCTGGAGGAACTCAGTGGGTGTTGCAGCGTCTGTGGAGGGAAATGGGCATTCAGTCCACGTGAAAGATCTCGACCCGAATCGTCGACTGTCCATTTCCCTCCGTAGATGCTGCCTGACCCGCTGAGTTCCTCCGGCATCTTTCATGTTCCTCTAGCAGATTGTTCATTTCCTGTCTAAGTGTTTTTTAAAGCTCAGGTACTTGCACATACAATCCCTGCTGACAGTCCAGAGCAGTATGGAGCAGGCACTGGCCTAGGGAAGGAGATAAACCAAAACACTCCTTTACTTTCTGGTCGCTATTTATCTCTTATTATCACCAAGAAGTTAATTAATTGGTGCTGATTGTGGGATCCTGCTTTAACAAATCACAACAAACCACGCGTTAGGGCTGGACCGCAGTGCTTCATAGCAGCACAGTAGCACAGCTGGTAGAGTCACTGCCAATGACCCGGGTTCAATCCTAACCTTGGTTGTTGTCTGTGTGGAGTTTGCACGTTCTCCCTGTGGCCGCGTGGGTTTCCTCTAGGTTCATAGTGTTATACAGCACGGAAGCAGGCCTGTGCCAACCAAGATGCCCCATCCAAGCCAGTCCCATTTGCCAGCGTTTGGCCCATAACCTTCTGAACCTTTCCAATCCATGTACCTGTCCAACTGTCTTTTAAGTATTGTTATTGTACCTGCCTCAACCTCTTGCCCTGGCAGCTCATTCCACATAGATACCACCCTTTGTGTAAACAAAAAGTTGCCTCTCAAGTTCCGATTAAATCTCTCTCCTCTCACCTTAAACCTGTGCCCTCTAGTTCTTGATTCCCCAGCCCTGGGGAAAAAAGACTGTGTGATTCACCCTATCTACAGCCCTCATGATTTTATTCACCTCTATAAGATCACCCCTCAGTCTCCTACGCTCCAAGGATTAGAGTGCTAACTGGTTCTCCAGTTTTCTCCCACATCCCAAAGACGTGTGGATTGGGAGATTAATTGACTGCTGTAAATTGCCCCTAGTGTGTGGGTGAGAAGTAGAATCTGGGGGGAGTTAGTGGGAAGAATAAAATGGGATCAGTGCAAATGGGTGATTAAGGGTTGACAGGGACGTGATGGGCCGAAAGGGCTGTTTCCGTGCTGTATGACACTGAGAGTCTGTCTAAGTAATAGCTGTGAACATGGACGTGAGAGCGGGAGGTGACCTGTTAATGAAACGCGTCTATATTTGGATTTCTTTGCTGGACAGGAACCACTTTTACCAGTTTGGCGAGATTCGCTCTATCACGGTGGTCCAGCGGCAGCAGTGCGCGTTCATCCAGTTCGCCACCAGGCAGTCGTCAGAGCTGGCGGCTGAGAAATCCTTCAACAAGCTCATCATCAACGGGCGAAGGCTGAACGTGAAGTGGGGCAGGTGAGAGTGGGACCAGGGAGGCGCCGGGAGCGGTTGTCCAGCAGGGTATCTGAGCGTGGTGTACCAGTTGTAAATGGTGGGGGTGGGCGGCGAGACAATGAGGGATTGTTGACGTCAAAATGGTGAGACTTGTGGTGAAAACCACCACCTCTACCCACTACGAGGACAAGCGCAGCAAAAGCATAAGGAACACCGCCCCCTGGAAGTCGCCTTCCGAGACACACACCATCCCGACTTAGAAATATATCGCCACTCCTTCACTGTCGCTGGGTCAAATCCCTGGAACTCCCTCCTTAAATTGGTTTATTATTGTCACATGTACCGAGGTACGGTGAAAAACTTGTCTTGCTTACCGTCCATACAGATCATTTCATCACATCAGTGCATTGAGGTAGTACAAGGGAAAACAATAACAGAATGCAGAATAAAGTATTACAGTTACAGAGAGAGTGCAGTGCAGGCAGACAATAAAGCGTGGGTCATAACGAGGTAGATTGAGGTCAAGAGTCCATTTTATCGTACTAAAGAACCGTTCGACAGTCTTCTAACAGCGGGATAGAAGGTGTCCTTGAGCCTGGTGGTATGTGCTTTCAGGCTTTTGTATCTTCTGCCTGATGGGAGGTGGGAGAAGGGATAATGTTCGAGTTGGGTGGGGTCTTTGATTATGGTATGCCCAGACTTCAAGGACTGCAGCGGTTCAGAAGGCAGCTCTCCGCCACCATCTCAGGGCAACTAGGGACAGGCACAGACAAAACAGCAGGTGTGGTACATTTGATCGGTGTGCGTCAGCGGTTCTACACTGTGCATTTACCATTACACACATTGACCCTGTTTGCGTCAGCTGTCACCGAGGATCTCCGCTTGTTGATGTCCACGCAGGCTGGGTGTACAGGTTTGATACAGTGCATGAAAGTCAAAAAAAATTCTTCAGGTGCTGCAAATACTAAAAACAGGAAGTGCCAGAAACACTCAGCAGGCCAGGCAGCGTCTGTGGAGAGAGAAACAGCTAACGTTTCAGGTCAGGGACTCTCAGTTTGACGAAGCATCTCCAACACTAACTCTGTTTCTCTCCCCACAGATGCTGCCTGACCTGCTGAGCGTTCCCTGTTTTTAATTACTATGAAGCACCCTGACTGTGTAATGTTTTGCGATGCGTGCTTGCTCTTGCAGTCCTGAAAGGTTTCCCACCCCACACGCAGTGCTGGTCTCTGATTCTCGTTTCACTGAACCCTAGGTCACAAGCTGCAAGAGGAAAAGAGAAAGATAAGGACTCCAATGTTACAGAGTCAGGGATGAAGTTGGAGCCTGTGCCAGGACTACCAGGTGGTAAGTGGAGGGTACTAATTACCATGGATTGGACATTTGGGCAGGTATTGGTTTATTATTGTCACTTGTACCGAGGTACAGTGAAAAACTTGTCTTGTACACCATTCATACAGATCGTTTCATTACAACAGTGCAGTTACGTTGAGTTAGTACAGAGTGCATTGATGCAGTACAGTTAAAAACAATAACAGTACAGAGTAAAGTGTCACAGCTACAGAGAAAGTGCAGTGCAATAAGGTGCAAGGTCACAACAAGGTAGATCGTGAGGTCACAGTCCCATCTCATCGTATAATGGAACCGTTCAATAGTCTTATCACAGTGAGATAGAAGCTGTCCCTGAGCCTGGTGGTACGTGCCCTCAGGCTCCTGTAACTTCTACCCGATGGAAGAGGAGAGAAGAGAGAATGATCCGAGTGGGTGGGGTCTTTGATTATGCTGGCTGCTTCACCAAGGCAGTGAGAGGTATAGACAGAGTCCAAGGAGGGGAGGCTGGTTTCCGTGACGCGCTGGGCTGTGTCCACAACTCTGCAGTTTCTTGCGGTCCTGGGCAGAGCAGTTGCCGTACCAAGCTGTGATACATCCAGATAGGATGCTTTCTATGGTGCATCGATAAAAGTTGGTGAGGGTCAAAAGGGACAAACCGAATTTCTTTAGCCTCCTGAGGAAGTAGAGGTGCTGGTGACCTTTCTTGGCTGTGGCATCTACGTGATTTGACCAGGACAGGCTGTTGGTGATGTTCACTCCCAGGAACTTGAAGCTCAACTCTCTAGGAAAGGTTTAGAGGGATACGGGCCAAACGCTGGCAAATGGGATGAGCTTAGATGGGAATCTTGGTCGGCAAGGACCAGTTGGGCTGAATGGCCTGTTTCCGTGCTGTATGACTCTCTGACTCTATGAGTCGGTGACTCTTTCAGAACTAGCAGGGCCAGGATGGGCTGAAGGTCCTGCTGTGAGATTCCGCGGTCGTTCTCTGCGACGCTAGCAGTGAGTGGTAGGGAGCCGTCCACGTGGGTTTAACGTGCCGTTGGCGTTCGCGGTCCATGCTGCTTTAACTCCTTCCCGTCTCCTCTCTCTCTCGCAGCCTTGCCTCCGCCCCCGCCGGCCGTCGAGGAGGAGACCCCCACCAACTTCTTCAACCTGCCGCCCAGCGCGCCACCCGCTGTGGTGAACATATCGTTGCCTCCACCACCAGGCCTCGCTCCGCCCCCACCTCCAGGTACAGCCGCTTCCGTCGAGTTCTTCCCTCTGGCTACAGGACTGGACCCTGCCTCCCAGGGTGGGCGCCCTGGTGTAGCTGTTACCTAGGCTGCACCGAGACACCTGGCTGGAAAACCTTGTGGGTGTGGGTCTCCACCTCATAAAACTCGGGAGGGAGAGGAGTTTT
Organism: Pristis pectinata; assembly: GCF_009764475.1. NCBI lineage: Eukaryota > Metazoa > Chordata > Chondrichthyes > Rhinopristiformes > Pristidae > Pristis > Pristis pectinata. The sequence continues at coordinate 4,106,677 of NC_067408.1, read as the reverse complement.
GATGGTCCTGGAGGGATAGGATTGGTGGGCAGGACTCCCAGGCTGGTAAATTGCCTGGGGTGTTTTGGAATTGGAATTGGTTTATTATTGTCACTTGTAACGAGCTACAGTGAAAAACTTGTCTTGCATACCGTTCGTACAGGTCAATTCATTACAACAGTGCATTGAGGTAGTACAAGGGAAAACAATAACAGAATGCAGAATAAAATGTAACAGCTACAGAGAAAGTGCAGTGCAGGCAGACAACAAGGTGCAAGGTCATAACGAGGTAGATTGTGAGATCAAGAGTCCATCTTATTGTTCTAGGGGACTGTTCACTAGTCTTATAACAGCCCGCTAGAAGTTTGGAATATTGTGAGCCATTTTGAGCTCCATATCTAAGGAAGGGTGTGCTGACCCTGGAGAGGGTCCAGGCGAGGTTCACAAGAATGATCCCAGGAATGAAAGGCTTAATTTATGAGGAGCATTTAATGTCTCTGGGCCTGTACTCAATGGAGGTCAAAAAGATGAGGGGGGATCTCAAAGGGGGAAATCTACTGGATACAGAAAGGCCTGGATAGAGTGGACGTGGAGAGGATGTTTCCGACAGTGGGAGAGTCCAGGATCCGAGGGCACAGCCTCAGAATAAAGCGACGTCCCTTTAGAACTAAGATGAGGAGGAATTTCTTCAGCCAGAAGGTGGAGAATCTGTGGAATTCGTTGCCACAGAGGGCCGTGGAGGCCAAGTCATTGGGTGTATTTAAGGCAGAGATTGATGGGTTCTGGATTGGTGAGGGGGTTAAGGGTTACGGGGAGAATGTGGGAGAATGGGGTTGAGAAAAATAAATCACACAATTGAATGGGAGAGCAGATCCGATGGGCCGAATAGCCTAATTCTCCTGTATCTGATGGTCTTGTGGTAGAGCTTGTGAATGTTGGAGGGGTGGAGTGTTTGACGGGATTAGAAGTGGAGAGGCTGTCCTGACCTAATGCTGGGGCTGGAGGTGAGAATATGAGGCTGCCAAGGTTGGGGTAAGATGGGAGTCGTGGGTCTTGGGTTCGTAGGAGGTGCTGTGGGGTCCCAGGCAACTGAGCTTGGGATTTGGGGGAGAAACGGTGGGGGGGGGGGGGGGGGGGCTGGGGTTGGTGGTGGTTTCTTCTGGGTGGGAGACAGAATCTACAACAAAGTCTGTCTGAGGTAAATCCCAGTGAGCCTGAACTGCTGGACTGTCAAATTCCATTCCAGTTCTCCTCTGTTCTTTAGAGAAGGAAGACAAGAAAATAGGACAGGAGTAAGGCCACTCGGTCCCTCAAGTCTGCCCAGTCATTTAGTTTGATCGTGGCTGATCCACACAGCCCTCATCTCCTCTTCTGTGTCAGTTGCCAGTGGCTCTCACTTCCCCCACTGTCTCCTGAACTGGTCTGGGTTTATATGTGACTCCAGATTATTCTGACGTGGCAACGCTTCAGCTGGACTGGGAGGGCGCTGTTGGTTCAAGACGCCCACCAGTTCAAGAGCCACCTTCCAGGGTAACTGGAGATGGTTCTTAAATGCTGGCCCCACCCCCAGGGTGATCAACCAATCACATTGTTCGAAAGGCCCAGTTATTGACGGTGGTTGCTTTGTGTGTTATTGGCAGACTTGGGCGGTCCCAGCAAGGCAGGGGGTGGGGGCAGAAGTCTGGAAGGAATTGAACCACCAGGGCTAGGGAAGGAACAGTGAGAGTTGTCTGAACTGTTTCTGGTGGTATGGATTGTGAGCTGCCTTTACTTCAGTAGGGGACATGTGTTTTGCTCCTGGATGTACAGAGAGACCTTGGGGTGCAAGTCCATGGCTCCCTGAAAGTGGCCACACAGGTTGATAGGGTGGTAAAGAAGGCGTACAGTATACTTGCCTTCATACGCCAAGGCATTGAGTATAAGAGTTTGGCCAGCATGTTTCAGCTGTCCGAAACACTGGTTAGACTGCACTTGCAGCACCGTGTACAATTCTGGCCGCCACACTACAGAGGGGGTGCGGCAGCAATAGAGAGAGTGCCGAAGAGATTCACCAGGATGTTGACTGAGTGGAGGGCTGTGGTTATAAGAAGAGCAACTCATAAGATGCTGGCGGAACTCAGCGGGTCAGGCAGCGTCTGTGGAGGGAAATGGACAGTCAACGTTTCGGGTCAAGATCCTTCATCTGGACTTGCTAACACAAGGGGGCATAATTTTAAGGTGATTGGAGGAAGGTATAAGGGGGATGTCAGGGGTAAGTTTTTTAGACAGAGAGTGGTGGGTGCGTGGAACGCACTGCCTGCAGAGGTGGTGGGGGCAGATACATTAGGGACATTTAAGAGACTCTTAGATAGCCACATGAATGATAGAGAAATGGGGGGCTATGTGGGAGGGAAGGGTTAGATAGATATTAGAGCAGGATAAAATGTCGGCACAATATCGTGGGCCGAAGGGCCTGTACTGTAGTGTTCTATGGACTTCATAATGTTATAAGAAGATAGGCTGGGTTTGTTCTCACTGGAGCGTAGGAGGCTGAGGGGTGATCGTATAGAGGTGTATAAAATCATGAGGGGCATAGATAGGGTGAAGGCACACAGTCTTTTTCCCCAGGGTTGGGGAATCAAGAACTAGAGGGCACAGGTTTAAGGTGAGAGGGGAGAGATTTAATAGGAGCCTGAGGGGCAACTTTTTCACCCAGAGGGTGGTCCGTGTATGGAACGAGCTGCCAGAGGAAGTGGTTGAGGCACCTACATTAACGACATTAAAAAGACACTGGGACAGGTACACGGATAGGAACGGTTGAGAGGGATATGGGCCAAACGCAGGCAAGTAGGACTCGATTAGATGGGCATCTTGGTCGGCATGGACCAGTTGGGCTGAAGGACCTGTTCCCGTGCTGTATGACTAACTCGAGGGATTCAGGTGAGAGGGGAGAAATCTGAGGGCTAAGTCTTCTGCAGAGGGTGGTGGGTATCTGGAACGAGCTTCCAGAGGAGGTGGTGAAGGCAGGAACAGTTCCAATGTTTAAAAGGCATCTGGACAGGTGGAGAGGGCAATGGACAGATGCAGACCTAATGCAGGCAAGTGGGGTTAGCGTAGATGGACATTGTGGTCAGCATGGAGCAGGCGGACTGACGCGCCAGTGTCTGTACTGCATGTGTCTACCACTCTGCCACCTTGTATCACTAACTCGTGTTTCTTTCTCTCTCTCTCTCTCTCTCTCTCTCTGTCCCTCCCCAGGTTTTGGACCCACCTTGTTCCACGGCATGCCTCCACCACCCCCACCCTTCCTCCGGGCACCAGGGCCCATCCACTACCCGTCCCAGGACCCTCAGCGGATGGGCGCCCACACGAACAAAGCCAACAGCGCCTAGCTCCCAGCCGTCACATCCGCCCCCTCAGTCAGCCTCGGACCCCCCCTGCCGCAGACACCCGAGCAGCAGTGAAAGAGCAGGGGCTTCCGAGCTGGGCGAGAGAGCGTCGGTTAAAACTGTTCCCCTAACCATTCCAGCGGAGTTTTTTTTATATATTGCTGAGGAATTAGTGAGTCTAGTTTTTATTTCCCTCTGGTCTGTTTCATCTGACGAAGACCGGAGTCGGTATCGCCTCTTTGTTAGTCAGACAGAGCTGTGTCTGACCTGCATGGTCTCAATATTAACACCTCGCCTTTCGTAACAAGACCCTTCCCCCCTGCTCCCCTTTCAGGGTAAACGGTGGTGGCTTCGGTGTTGGGAGGGAGGCTCCCTGTGCACTGGGCTGAACAGTCTCTCTCAGCTGGAAGTGTGCTGGTTGTGCTGTGTTTACCCCTGTCTCCTCAAAGGTCTACACAGTGAGGGGGTCGCTGAATTAGGGACGCAACGAAGCTGGCGACCAGTGTCAGTTCCGGGTTTGAGGGAAGAGAAACCCTCTGGGAGTTTCTGGCCTTGGAGATCTTACCTGCAAGACGCGATGAGGATCAACTCTCGCTGCATTACGTCCCGGGTCACTCTTGGACCCTGCCTCTAGGACGGAGAGGGCAATGGGGAGCATGGATGGGCGGGTTGATGTCGTCACTGCTGGACGACCCTCCAGCAAAGGGTTAAAGCGTTGGGGCAGGTGAGGGTTCAGGGTCGAGGGCTCTGTTTGACTAAATCAAAATAAACACACGTCTACCATCAGTGACTTGAGATGTGTGTTGATAATCGGTTCTAACTTCTGCCTGGGAGCAGTCTGCTTTATTGGAAAGGGGATGTCGGACGGGTTTTGAGGGTTTAGGGATTGCTTTGTCCACTGCTTCCTCCTGTCTGTGGACAGGTGAAGTAATTGCGCCTGTTCTGTAAGGTGTCGGAACCAGAGAGAGGTAAAGGTGGAAGTTGTAATTCCAGTGCTGTATTTTACATCAAAAGGGTGTGTGTATTGAGTTGAAACATTCTGGGATACTTGCTGGAATAGTTTGTGTTTCTCTGGGCTTTGGTGGTGGAAAACCTGGTGCCAGGGATACAGCATGAAACAGGCCCTTCAGCCCACCGAGTCTGTGCTGTCAAACATTACGCTAATCCTACTCTAACCCATTTTATTCTCCCCACATTCCCGTCAATTCCTCCAGGTTCTACCCCTCCCCCGCACACTAGGGGACAATCTACAGCGGCCACTTAACCCACCGACCCGCACGTCTTTGGGATGTCGCGGTCACAGGGAGAACATGCAAACTCCACGCAGACAGCAGCGGAGGTCAGGATTGAACCCGGGTCTCTGGAGCTGTGAGGCAGCGGCTCTACCAGCTGCGCCACTGTGTAGCCTGCACCTACTCTGCTCGCTACTGGCCACTGTGCACTTGCAGGGAGCCAAGAGTGTTCAGTGCAACAACTCCAGGGATCAGGCAGGGGTATGCGAGAACAGAGGGAGCCCCTCAGTGATGCACTCACTCACTGCCAACATCACCAAGCCCTGTCCCTGTCCCTGATTTGCTTTTAGTGTGACGATCACTTTTCTACATCCTTGTGTGAATTTATACCCAGAAACTGCCCCTGATGGTTCTCTCCACATCCATACACGGTTCTCAGAAGTCTAAATGTAATTAAAATTAAAAACTAAATGCTGGAAATCTGAAATAGAATGAGAAAATGCTCGAAACACTCAGCAGGTCAGGCAGGATCTGTGGAAAGAGAAACACAGTCATTTCTCTATCCACAGATGCCAATTTACATTCTAAATGTTTCTAGCATCTATTTTTAATTCTAAGAAGTCCGGCTGGCTGTAACCTTGCATTTAAAAAGTCATTTCCACCACTATTATCTTGTTTCTCATTGGTAACTTGCAGGAGATCAGAGGGTTTCTGCATTTTGTTTTGCAGGCTGTGAGTGATTGTTGAGGTGCTAAATGAGATAGCTGTGCTGATGAAGGATTTAGAACATGTAACAGTACAGCACAATACAGGCCCTTCGGCCCACAATGTTGTGCTGACCTTTAAACCTCGCCTAAGACTATCTAACCCCTTCCTCCCACATATCCCTCTATTTTAAATTCATCCATATGCTTATCTAGCAATCCCTTGAATTTGACCAATATACCTGCCTCCACCACCGCCCCAGCAGCACATTCCATGCCCCAACCACTCTCTGCGTAAAAAACCTTCCTCTGATATCTCCCTTGAACTTCCCACCCATTACTTTAAAGCCATGCCCTCTTGTATTGAGCATCGGTGCCCTGGGAAAGAGGCGCTGGCTGTCCACTCTATCTATTCCTCTTAATATTTTGTCCACCTCTATCATGTCTCCTCTCATCCTCCTCCTCGCCAAAGAGTAAAGCCCTAGCTCCCTTAGTCTCTCCTCATAATGCAGACTCTCTAAACCAAGCAGCATCCTTTGGGTGCCTTGTCCCTTTATTCCTTCCACAAGCCCAGCAGCGCGGTGTCCCTACTTGGATCCCCCTCCCCTTTCCTTCGACTGTTCTGCCCTCCCAAGCGCCTCAAATCAAGGACACCCTGATCGGTTGTGAGTGATGGTGGTGGATTGCGTAGTCATTCGAGGTGACGGGACAGATAAGCTCCAATCTTGATCTCACTTGACGTTTATCGAGCAGATTCTTGCCCTGTACAGCAGAGATTGGTTCCCCTGTTCTCTGTCTCTGTATCCCAGACCTGCGACTGTGTTCAGACAAAGCTGAAACTGCCCCCCACTCTGTGACTGTCCTGGGGTAAAATGTACCTCACCCATTGCTGAGAATGTCCATTCCCAACGTCACATAACCTGACACTCATCTGCCCTTTGAACCCAGTTTGTATTCCTAAAATCCTTCCCCCCCCCCCATCAGCCCCCTCCTTCAAGACCCTTACCACCCCTGAACGATTGCAGCGACTGAATTGTGTCTGGCTGTACACCACTGTGGAGATGGTTCATTTGGAGCAAGTCTTATGCCCAGCATCGAGCAACTACAGGTGACCATTCACCAGTAACACTGTGGAAATGTTTATCAGTCATTCACGCTTATAAAGGTTCATCTTTTTTGTAAAATGGCTTCTGAGTCTGGTTTATTTAAAGCTGCCTTTTGAGAAATATGAACGGACGATATCGTTGAAGATGACAAGAAAAGTTAAAAGGCTTTTTTTTACAAAAAGAGCATGTATATCTGTGTTTTAAGATGTAACACAAGTAGGAGCAGGAGTTCTTATTTTGCCCAGGATAGTAGATGTTACATCGAACAATACAGCACAGGAACAGGCCCTTCAGCCCACCATCTCTGTGCTGACCACGATGCTAATTTAAACTAATCCCTTCTGCCTGCACGTGGACTATATCCCTCCATTCCCTGCGTGTTCATGTGTCTGTCTAAATGCCTCTTAAAGGTTGCTGTTGTAAATGCTTCCACCCCCACCCCTGGCAGTGTGTTCCACTGTGTAAAAAAACTTACCTACACATCTCCTTTAAACTTTTCTCCTCTCACCATAAAGGTATGCCCTCTAGTATCTGACATTTCTATGAGGGGGGAAAAGATTCTGACTGCCTACCCTGCATATGCCTCTTAAAATGTTATAAATTTCTGTCAGGTCTTCCCTCAGCCTCTGGCGGTTGTGGGGGATAATTCCTTGGTTGGGGGGGGGGGGGGGGGGGGGGGGAGGAGGTCAGGTTGACCAGCAGAAATCTTCGCTCTTGTATGTGGGGTGTGAATGGTGAGATAGGGCCAGTCCCGAAGGAACAAATCGTGTCCACCTACTGGGAGTTGATTATCTGCAGATCTTCATTCTACTCAACATTTTTCAACCGGAGAGAGCTTGCATTCCTACAGCACCTTTCACATCCCTTGACGCTAAAGGGTTGCAACCAGTGGTTATTTTGAAGGGTGGTCATGCGGAGAGAAACGCAGCAGTCGAGTCTGCGCACAGCAAGCTCCCACAAATAGTAGCGTGCTAGCGACCAGCTAATTGTGAGGAATATACCCCGCACATCTCCTTTGAACTTACTCCCTCTCACAAATGCACACCCTCTAGTATCCGACATTTCTACCCTGGGAAAAAGACTCCCCTATCTATGCCTTTCATAATTTTATAAACTTCTATCAGGTTTCCCCTCAGCCTCTGGCGCTCCAGAGAAAATTATCCAATTCTGTCCAACCTCACCTTGTAGAACATGCCCTCCAATCCAGGCAACATCCTGGTAAATACAAGGTATTTAGATGAGTGCATGAGTTGCTGAAGCTTCAAAGGCTAGGACCTGGGAAATGGCATTGGTTAGTTGGGCACAGATGGCCAGTCTGGACATCGTGAGACAACAGGCCTGTTTCTGTGCTGTTTCACTCCAAGCTCATCCAAGGCATACACCATTCTCGGCTCGGAAATGTATCGCTGTTCCTTCATCATCGCTGGGTCTAAATCCTGGAACTCCCTCTGCAACAGCACCGTGGGAGCACCTTCCCCAGAAGGACTGCAGCCATTCAAGAAGGTGGCTCACCCCCATCTTCTCAAAAGCATTTGGAATGGGCAATAGACGCTGGCCTTGCCCGCAACTAGATCCTGAAAAATGTGTGATAATAAAATGCACATCTGCATGTACCAGATCTGTGTCGGAAACAACAGAAAGCCAAGCGTTCCCTGATCTAATTTTCCTTTAACTGCTTGCGTTAAAAAGCTGGGAGAACGCGTGAGGGGAAAAAGGAATGGTTTGAGGGTGAGGCAGTGACCACGTGGTCTAATATAGTCCATCCCCGTGTTACAGAGGGGTTGCAGATACCACCATCGGGGAGGAGGTACACGAGCCTGAAGACCCACACTCAATGATTCAGGAACAGCTTCTTCCCCTCCGCCATCAGATTTCTGAACGGTCCATGAACACTGCCTTGTAATTTTTTTTTTGCACTATTTATTTTTGTGATTTACAGTAATTTTATGTCTTGCACTGTACTGCTGCCGTAAAACAACTTTCACGTCATATAAGTCAGTGAATCTGATATGGATTCATTCCTAGGAAACTGCTGATTTTCCGTAACGCAAACCATTGACAAAATTATTTGTTTCTCATTTTGTGTTTAGTTATTTTTTTGTCACGCGCACTCCGTAAGAGAGAATTTTTATTCCGTAGCTCAACTTTTTTGGCAGCATTCCGTAAGGCCAAATTTCCTTCACTTAAACTACTATGCTGCATTGGACACTAAAATCCAAAGAGCACACAGTGAAAGTAAAGTTCCTTTTGTACACTGTATTTATTTAATATATATTAGGTTAACAGTATCAGTGTGTGCGCCATGTTTGAGATCGTGGCCGGTTTGCACTGCGCAAAGCAATTTTGCGTTCAGCGCAGTCAAGTTGTGTTAGTTACAGAGAAGCAGAGGGTAATTACAGATACATTCAGAATACGGGGACACCCCTCCCACTGCATTAAATCTTCCCCTTCGCCAGCCGGATGTGCTTTGGGCTTTCGATGGTTAGCGGGTTCGCCGAGGAAGCCTCAGAGTTCTGGGGATTCTGGGAGAGGGGGCCCAGTCCATCCGCGGGCGAGGCGATTGAAGCTGGGCCTGTTAGTGAACCGTGGAGTGTCAACGACGACGGGCTCCTCTGGTATCTCCGTGAACTCATAGCCCTGCACCTCCAACAGCCTCCTGCAGGCCCCTGGTCCACCAAACGGTGTAGCAACTCTGGGGGAAGTGGAAGGAACACAAAACTCAGACGTCTTTAGACATCGATTGACATTTTCTTTGAAAATTTCTTTATTACTAAACACAATCTATAATACTACAAAACTACAACAAACACAGAGGCAATAACAGTGACTAAACACAGTCACTAACACAACTAAACTAAATTAAAATATCCCCATCCCTACCAAGGATGGCACTTATCCTCCGCAGTGCCCAACGGTCCTGGAACGCCTCCATGGCACATGTGGACACTGCATATTCCCTCTCCAAAGCTACCCGGGCACGGACATAACCCCGGAACATCTCGAGGCAGATCGATCGACATTTCTTTGGTGCAGTTACACAGTACAGAACAGGAACAGGCCCTTCGGCCCACCGTGTCTGTGCCGACCATGATGCCAATCTAATCCCATCTGCCTGCACACGGTCCATATCCCTGCAGGATCCTTGTGTATTTCCCGCCATAGATGCTGCCTGATCTGCTGAGTTCCTCCGGTACTTTGTGTGTGTCGCTCCATTCCCTGCTTGCTTATGTGCCTGTATAAATGCCTCTTAAACACTGCTGTTGTATCTGCTTCCAACACCACCCCTGGCAGCTCGTTCCAGGCACCCACCACTCTCTGTGTAAAAAAACTTGCCCCGCACATCTCCTTTAAACTTTCCCCCTCTCACCTTGAACCCACGCCCTCTAGTATTTGACATTTCCACCCTGGGAAAAAGACTTTGACTATCTACCCTATCTACGCCTCTCCTAGTTTTATATATTTCTATCTGGTCGCCTCTCAGCCTCTGATGCCCCAGAGAGAACTATTGAAGTTCTTCCCTTTCATTTATATGTAATACATTGGGACATTTGATGTGGATGCAAATACAGGTGGGCTAATTGGTAAGTTTGCAGATGACTGAAAGATTGGTGGAGATGTGGATAACAGGGAAGGTCGCCAAAGAATGCAGCAGGATAGAGATCAGTCGGAAATGTGGGCAGAGGAATGGCAGATAGAGTTTAATCCGGCCAAGTGTGAGGTGTTGAACCTTCGGAGGTAAAATGCAAGAGGAAAGTATAAGTAAATGGCAGGACCCTGAGGAGCATCGATGGACAGAGGGATCTTGGGATGCAAGTTCATAGCTCCCTGAAAGTGGCCACACCAGTAGATAGGTTGGTAACGAAGGCATATGGTATGCTTGCCTTCATTGGTTGGGGTGTCAAGTATAAAAGACAGGAAGTTATGTTGCAGCTGTATAAAACTTTGGTTAGGCTTCATTTGGAGTATTGTGTGATGTTCTGGTCGCCCCATTACAGGAAGGATGTGGAGGCTTTGGAGAGGGCGCAGAAGAGGTTCACCAGGATGCTGCCTGGATTAGAGAGTACCAGCTTTCAAGAAAGGTTGGACAAACTTGGGTTGTTTTCTCTGAGTGTTGGAGGCTGAAGGGAGACCTGATAGAAGTTTATAAAATTACAAGAGGCACAGATAGAGTAGACAGAATTTTTTTTTCCCTCAGGGTGGACATGTCAGAGGACATAGCTTGAAAGTGAGAGGGGGAATGTTTAAAGGAGATCTACGAGTCAAGTTTGGGTGCCTGGATAGGGCTGCCAGGGGAGGTGGTGGAGGCAGATACAACAGCAACATTTAAGAGGCATTTAGACAGACATGATCAGGCAGGGAATGGAGGGAGATGGACTGTGTGCAGGCAGATGGGATTAGTTTGAAATGGCATCATGGTCGGCACAGACATGGTGGGCCGAAGGGCCTGTTCCTGAGCTGTTCTGTGAGGTGTTGAGGGAGGAGGGCAGGCAGTTTGTGCAGAATGTTCCCATGTGTTGATGCGCTTCAATTGCCTGGAAATGGTGGCCCCACTTGAGGCACCTTCTAACACCCAGAGAGTCTTGGAGGCCGAATCCAAGTCACCGGATGACCACTTAGGATGGTAAAGCCTCCTTCCTAGCATGGGCCTGATGGCCAAGTGGCCTCTCTCTGTGCATGGGTAGCACCACCTCCTCCAGGTTCCCCTCCAAGTCACCCTCCATCCTTGAAAATACATCACCGATCGTAACTGGTGACTCGGTCTAAATCCTGGAACTCCCTCCCCAGCAGCAATGTGGGAGCATTTTCCCCAGTAGGAAGATGTTCACTCCCTCCTTCTAAGAGGGCAATAGGGGAGGGGCAGCTGATGCCCACACACACCATGTGTGAATAAAACTACCTAGGGTTCATTCTGGAGAATCCTGAATCATCCGAAATCCTTTTGGGATGAGAACAAAAATCAAACAAAAGACCTGCAGATGTTTTGCATCCGAGATAAAATCAAAGTGCTGGAAACACTCAGCAGGTCAGGCAGCGTCTGTGGAGAGAGAAACAGGTAACGTTTCAGGTCCGTCCAATGAAGGGCCCTGGACCTGATGTGTCGACTCTCTCTCTCACCACAGATGCTGCTCGACCTGCTGAATCTTGCCACTTTTTTTAATATAATATATTCCTTCTACAGCCTGTTGACGATCCAATCGGGATACAGTACTTGAGGTCATTTGTGGTCAGGTCAGACTCTGTGCTATCTCCTGTGCAGGCAGATGGACCTCCAGTGAAGGATTATTAATGGGTTAGCAACATTCTATTTCTACATGATGAGACTAGCCCAGATCATATATTCACTGCGATGCAGAGCAGTGAAGTCACTCAGACACGAATAAACCACAGGTTTAAATGTCGGATCTCTGCCCTAAACAGACGGAGCACGTGGTTAATGAATTACTTCAGGATAAAACATTCTAACATGACCAGCAATTTGCACACACAAGGTACTTGAAACAGCCACTGGTAGTGTTACCCCAGGGACTCACTGGTTCAGGACTCTAGGATATGCACTTCTTCTCCCTGCTCCCCATATCAACCAGTACTATAAGATTTCGGTGCAGAATGAGGCCATTCGGCCCATCGATTCTGCTCTGCCATTCAGTCATGGCTGATTTTTTTTCAACCCCATTCTCCCCACCTTCTCCCCGTAACCCTTAACCCCCTCACCAATCACAAACCTATCAACCTCTGCCTTAAATACACCCAATGACTTGGCCTCCACAGCCCTCCGTGGCAACGAATTCCACAGGTTCACCGCCCTCTGGCTGAAGAAATTCCTCCTCATCTCAATGTTAGTTTTAATTCTCAGTTTCAGCACCTGTTAGTTTCAACACACAGGTAGACTCAGTCCAATGACCCACCTAGGCTGCCCCAGTGGCGCACCTGGTGGAGCTGCTGCCTCATAGTTGCAAGGGCACGGGTTCGATCCTACCCTTGGGTGCTGTCTGTGTGGAGTTGGCACGTTAGATTCATAGAGTTACACAGCACGGGAATAGACCCTTTGGCCCATCTCATCCATGCTGACCAAGGTGTCTTGGGGGGAAGAAGCATGGTTGGGGGGGGGGTTGTGGGGAAGTGGGGTGGGGATTACCTTAAGTGGGAGAATTCAATGTTCATGCCATTAGGCTGCAAGGTTCCAAGATGGAAAATGCTTCTTCCCTTTCCTGGCATCTTTTTTTCTCTTTTTCGCCTCTCTCTCCTTCCCTTTGACCCATCCGCCAGTGGATCTGCTCTGCCCTCCTCCCCCCATCACTATCTCTCAGCTGCATCTACCAATCACTACTATGTGCCGACCCCTCGACCCCTCCTCCCCTCCTCTGTCCACCTATCGCTGCTCTGCTTTTCCCTCCTATATATCGGGCTTCCCCTTTTCCTATCTTAAGAAGGGTCCTGACCTGAAACGTTGACCGCCTGCTTTTCTCTACGGATGCTGCCTGGCCTGCTGAGTTCCTCCAGCATCGTCGTGTTTTTCATCCAGATTCCAGCGTCTGCGGTCCTTTGTTTCTCTTGGTTAGTTAGTTACCCCAGTAGAGGTGGGAGCAGGAATAACAGGGCGTGTTAATGGGCATAAGGTCACAGGATAATAAGTGGGGGAATGGCATTGATGGGACTGTACTGAGAGCTGGACAGTCTCAAGGGGCTGAATGGCCTTTTATGTCAGAAGGAAGTATATGTTGGTCCCTTCAACGATGTAGAACAACGATGTATGGCACAGGAGCAGGCCCTTTGGCCCACAAGGTTGTGTTGAACCAATTACATTAGTAATAAAATGCCCAACTAAACTAATCCCTTCTGCCTGCACAATGTCCATATCCTACCATTTCCCTCACATCCATGTGCTTATCTAAGAGCTACTTGAACGCCCCTATCGTATCTGCCTCCACCACCACTCTCTGTGTGAAAAAATTGCCCCGCACATCTCCTTTGAACTTTCCCCCTCTCACCCTAAATGCATGCCCTCTGATATTAGACATTTCAACCCTGGGGAAAAGATACTGACTGTCTTTCTATGCCTCTCATAATCTTATAAATCTCTATCAGGTCTCCCCTCAGCCTCCGACGCTCCAGAGAACAACCCAAGTTTGTCCAGCCTCTCCTCATAGCACATGCACTCTAATCCAGGCAGCATCCTGGTGAACCTCTTCTGCACCCTCTCCAAAGCCTTGACATCCTTCATGTAATGGGGTGACCAGAACTGAATGCAATACTCCAGATGGTGCCTAACTAAAGTTTTCTGAAGCTGTGTAGCGCACCTTCAATAGTGTTCTGGATCACCAGTCTGAGGATGGAATCAGTCCCCAGCGAAAGAGCCGGGGCCAACAGCCGAATGTCCCAGAGGGAGATGTGCATCAACCAGGTTTCTATTGAAACGTCCCCCTCAGGACAGGTCTGTGGAGTTTGCTTTTTTTAACTGCAAGACAGCCGTAAAGTGACAAGGATTTGCCAAGGGCGGGAATAAACTGGAGGAAACTGGGCTACTGACTTAACAGACTCTGTATATTGGTACCTATCACCAATCACAAGATCAGATATCTTTACTAGTTACATGTACATTGAAACACACAGTGAAATGCATCTTTTGCGTAGAGTGTTCTGGGGGCAGCCCGCAAGTGTCACCACGCTTCCGGCGCCAACATAGCATGCCCACAACTTCCTAACCTGTACGTCTTTGGAATGTGGGAGGAAACCGGAGCACCCGGAGGAAACCCACGCAGACACGGGGAGAACGTACAAACTCCTTACAGACAGCGGTGGGAATTGAACCCGGGTCACTGGCGCTGTAATAGCGTTACGCTAACCGTTACACTACTGTGCCTGCCCTCGTGATTTAACTTATAAATCTGTGGGAACTTTGCAACATTTATAGTAAATCCAGATTTCAGTAATGTCTTAATCATTGAGTAGGTTACCACACCACCGGGTTCAGGAACAGCTACTTTCCTACAATCATCAGGTTCTTGAACCAACCCGCACAACCCTAACCCCACCTCAGCAACGGGACACTACGGACTACCTCTCACGCTGCCATGGACTTGTCTCTGATTGTGTCTTTTGAACTAATGTCTTGTTTTGCAGTCGTTTTTCTTCACTTTGTATAATTTATGTGTAATTTATGTATAAATTTGTATAATTTATGTCCTGTGTGTTGTCTGTGCCTACATGCCTGCGATGCTGCTGCAAGCAAGTTTTTCATTGTACCTGTACCTCACCGCACTTGTGCACATGACAATAAACTCGACTTCACAACATTATGGTTAAATAACTGAACTAGGCCTGGTTAATGCCTTGAAACTTGAAGCCAAATCTTGCTTCAGGAGGTTTAAATTCAGTTTGTTCAATAAATCTAGATTTAAAAACATAGCATCAGTGATGTTGACTGTAAAACTACTGACAAAGACCCATCTATCTCAGGCTCCATCTATTCTCAAGGCTGTTCCTTCCCTGTAGGTGACTTCAGGCCAACAGAAATGTATTTAACTCTTTAGTTGAAATGGCCCAGTAAGGCATTTAATTCAGGGACTTATGGGGGATGAACAACGGATTTGTACTGATACCCACACTGAATGAATAGGAGAGACAGGAGGCACTGGGTTTGTCTCCCCTTGGAGAGGAGGCGACTGAGGGGGGAGCCTGATAGAATATATGATTATGCGAGGCATAGATGGGGAGATAGTGTGTGTTGGAACACACACACACACACACACACACACACACACACACACACACACACACACACACACACACACACACACACACACACACACACACACACACACACACACACACACACACCGTGGTTGATATCTGGAACTAATATCTGGTCACCTAACTATAGGAAGGATATCAGTAAGATTGAAAGAGTGCAGAGGAGATTTACTAGAATGTTGCCGGGTCTTCAGGAGTTGAGTTACAGGGGAAGATTGAACAGGTTAGGACTTTATTCCTTGGAGCGTAGGAGAATGAGGGGAGATTTGATAGAGGTTTACAAAATTATGAGGGGTATAGACAGAGTAAGTGCGAGTAGGCTCTTTCCACTTAGATTAGGAGAGATAAGTACGAGAGGACATGGCTTTAGGATGAAAGGGGAAAGGTTTAGGGGGAACATTAGGGGGAACTTCTTCATCTAGAGAGTGGTGGGAGTGTGGAACGAGCTGCCATCTGACGTGGTAAATGCGGGCTCACTCTTAAGTTTTAAGAATAAATTGGGTAGATACATGGACGGGAGAGGTCTGGAGGGTTATGGACTGGGTGCAGGTCAATGCGACTAGCGGAATAACGTTTCGGCACAGACTAGAAGGGCTGAATGGCCTGTTTTCTGTGCTGTAGTGTTCTATGGTTCTATGGTTCTAACTGGAGACACAAGAAATTCTGCAGATGCTGAAATCTGGAGCAATTCACAAAAAGTGCTGGAGGAACTCAGCGGGTCAGGCAGCATCCACGGAGGGAAATAAACAGTCGACGTTTCGGGCCGAGACCCTTCATCAGGACTGGAAAGGAAGAGGGCAGAAGCCAGAATAAGAAGGTGGGGGGAGGGGGAGGAGCACACGCAGGCAGGGGACAGGTGAGTTCAGGTGAGGGGGGAAGGTAGGTGGGTGGGGGAGGGGGAGAAGATGTAATAAACTGTGGTGGTAGGTAGAAGAGGCCAAGGGCTGAAGAAGGAGGAATCTGGTAGGAGGGGGCAGTGGACCATGGAATAAAGGATGAGGGAGGGGAGGAGAGGAGATGGGCAGGTCATCAAGGCAGGAGAAGGGAGCCAAAGGAATAAGGGAAGACAAAGGAGTGGGGGTGGGGGGGGGTGGCGGGAAGAAGGGGAGGGGGTTACCAGAAGTTAGAGAAATCGATGTTGAGGCCATCAGGTTGGAGACTCCCCAGGTGGAATATGAGGTGTTGTTCCTCCAACCTGCACCAGGTCTCAATGTGGCAGTAGAGGAGGCTGTGGACAGACATGTCAGTACGGGAGAGGAATGTGGAATTAGAGTGGGTGGTCACCGGCAGGTCCTGGCTGGTGCGGTGGACGGACCGAAGGTGCTCGACGAAGCGGTCACCCAATCTACATCAGGTCTCACTGATGTAGAGGAGGCTGCACCAGATGCGATAAATGACACCCTCGGATTCACAGGTGAAGCGCTGCCTCACCTGGAAGGACTGTCTGGGACCCTGAATGGTGGTGAGGGAGGAGGTGTAGGGACAGGTGTAACTCTGCCTCATTATTCCTTTTTTTTTTGCACAATTTATTTATTTTGTAATTTCGAACATAACAGCACAGTACGGGCCCTTCGGCCCACGATGTTGTGCCAACATTTTATCCGACATTTACAGTAACTTTGTGTCTTGCACTGGACTGCTGCCGCAAAACAACAAATTTCACATCGTTATAAGTCAGTGATAATAAATCTGATTCTGATTCTGATTCTGAAACCCACACGGTCACAGGGAGAACGTGCAAACTCCACACAGACAGCACCGGAGGTCAGGATCGAACTCGGGTCTCTGGAGCTGTGAGGCAGCGGCTCAACCGGCTTCCCCACTGTGCCACCCCGCCTGAGGGTGAAGACCATGTATTATTTGATGCCAAAAACGACCATTCGGACGGGCAACACCGACTTTGTGCTCTTGTCTCGGGAGTGGGGATTGAACTGACGACCTTGGGATGGGAGAGGCGTGCACTGAGCTGCAGCTGGTGTGGGGACGTGAGGGGAGGGCAGAGCGAATGCAGGAGGAGATCGCCGAGAGAGCCCTGGGATTTACCTGTTGAAGCACCTGTACGTCTGGGACTCAACCTTTGGTGGCGCCTCTGGCAGCTGGTTGACCACGGTTTCCAGGAGATCTGTCTGCTCCCCAAGAGCCTCAGCCCATGGTGACTGGTAGGATCTGGGTATGGCTGTGATATTAAACTTCTCCGGCGGGATTTCCTTCAGGGGGCCCGAGTAACCTGGATAGGGAGGAGAGCGGACAATGAAATCCAGCTCCACAGTTTCGCTCCTTCCCCACCAGGTGGCCTCCTCCAGCCCCGAGATCCACATTCCTTATACCACACAATACCAGGACTCAAGGACAGCTTCTATCCCACTGTCATCAGACTCCTGAATGGACTTCTCATGTGCTAAAAGGTGAGCTCTTGATCTTCCAATCTACCTGGTCGTGGCCCTTGCACCTTATTGTCTGCCTGCACTGCACTTTCTCTGTAACTGTAACACTACATTCTGCTTTCTGTTTTCCTTTTGTATGACCTCGATGTACGGATGTATGGAATGATCTGTCTGGACGGCAGGCAGACAAAAGCTTTCACTGTATCTCGGTTCGTGTGACAATAATTTACCAATTACCACCTTGATCTTCTCTCTTAACATAAAGCAACACAGCACAGATACAGGCCCTTCGGCACAACCAGTCCTCACCAACCTTTGTGTCCTCACTGGCCACGGGAGTAGTGCCGGAATACAAAGTTAATGGCAGGACTCTTAGCAGTGTGAGGAACAGAGGGACCTTGGGGTCCACGTCCATAGATCCCTCAAGGTTGCCGCGCAGGTTGATAGGGTTGTTAAGAAGGCGTATGGAGTGTTGGCCTTCATTAGTCGGGGTATTGAGTTCAAGAGCCGCGAGGTGATGTTGCAGCTCTATAGAACTCTGGTTAGACCACACTTGGAGTATTGTGTTCAGCTCATTATAGGAAGGATGTGGAAGCTTTAGAGAGGGTGCAGAGGGGATTCACCAGGATGTTGCCTGGATTGGAGAGCATGTCTTATGAGGATAGGTTGAGCGAGCTGGGGTTTTCTCTTTGGAGAGGAGGAGGATGAGAGGTGACTTGATAGAGGTGTACAAGATGATAAGAGGCATAGATCGAGTGGACAGTCAGAGACTTTTTCCCAGGGTGACAACGGCTAACACGAGGGGACATAATTTTAAGGTGATTGGAGGAAGATAAAAGGGGGATGTCAGGAGTAAGTTTTTTTTACACAGAGAGTGGTGGGTGCATGGAACGCACTGCCGGCAGAGGTTGTGGGGGCAGATACATTAGGGATATTTAAGAGACTCTTAGATAGACACATGAATGATAGAGAAATAGGGGCTATGTGGGAGGGAAGGGTAAGATAGATCTTAAAGCAGGATAAAACGCCGGCACAACATCGTGGGCCAAAGGGCCTGTACTGTGCTGTAGTGTTCTATGTTCTCAGTCCATGCCAACCACGGGGCCCACCCAGCTAGTCCCAATTTCCTGCGTTCGGCCCATATCCCTTCAAGACCTGCCTCTCCATGTACCTATCCAAGTGCCTCTTAAATGATCCTATTGTACCTGCCTCACCCACTTCCTCTGGCAGCTCGTTCCATATACTCACCACCCTCTGTGAAAAAGTTGTCCCTCAGGTCCCTTTTAAATCTTTCCCCTCTCACCCTCTGCTTCCCTGTGCTTGGGGAGGAGATCCGTAGTAACTAATTACCAATTAGGTAAAGAGGGTAGAATTCTGAAAGCTCAGGCTCTGGGGAACTGTCACAGAAGAGGAGCTGAGGCCAGTATCAGCCATGATCATATTGAATGGTGGAGCAGGCTACAGGGGCCGAGTGGCCTTCTCCTGCTCCTATTTTCATGTGTCCCCCACCAATGGAGGGTAAGGCTGCAGATAACTAGAAACAAAAAACGTAGAAAATCTACAGCACAATTCAGGCCCTTCAGCCCACAAAGCTGCGCCGAACATGTCATTACCCTAGAAATTACTAGGCTTACCCATAGCCCTCGATTTTTCTAAGCTCCATGTACCTATCCAAGAGTCTCTTAAAAGACCCTATCGTATCCACCTCCACCACCGTTGCCGGCAGCCCATTCTCCGCACTCACCACTCTCTGAGTAAAAAACTTACCCCTGATATCTCCTCTGTACCTACTCCCCAGCACCTTAAACCTGCGTTCTCTTGTGGCCACCATTTCAGCCCTGGGAAAAAGCCTCTTGACTATCCACACGATCAATGCCCCTCATCATCTTATACACCTCTATCAGGTCCCCCCTCATCCTCTGTCGCTCCAAGGAGAAAAGGCCGAGTTCACTCAACCTGTTTTCATAAGGCATGATCCCCAATCCAGGCAGCCTTGTAAATCTCCCCTGTGCCCTCTCTCTGGATTCCACATCCTTCCTGTAGTGATAATTAGGTCCTTATCTCTGGAAATTAAACCCAAAACCTCGCCTGACAGTAATTGGTTTATTATTGTCAGTGGAAAAACTATCTGTGTGCCATCCATACAGATCATTCCATACGTAAGTACAGTGAGGTAGTACACGTACATAGAAAATAGAGTATAAAGGGGAAAACAGTAACAGAATGCAGAATAAAGTGTTACAGTTACAGAGAAAGTGCAGTGCAGGCAGACAATAAGGTGCAAGTGCCACAACGAGGTAGATTAAGAGATCAAGAGTCTATCACTGTACAACAGGGTCTGCTTAACCACTTGGGACAGCTGCAAACATACAACTTCGATCGAGCATTGGCTGCCTCTGTCCCCATTGCCATGGTGTCAGAGCTTTGCCCGGTTGAGGTTGAAGCGGCTATGTAAATGCAGGTTGTTGTAGAGTGCCCTGTCCTCTGAAGCCAAAGGACTCAGCCTAGTTCTTTTAAGAGCACTACAGCACAGAAACAGGCCCTTCGGCCCATCTACTCCATGCCAACCTGACCTTCTGCCTAGTCCCATCTATCTGCACCCGGACCATATCCCTCCAAACCCCTCCCATCCACTTACCTATCCAAACCTCTCTTAAATGTTACAATTGACCCGCACCCACCACTTCCGCTGGCAGCTCGTTCCACACTCGCACCACCCTCTGAGTGAGGAAGTTCCCCCTCAGGTTCCCCTTAAATATTTCACCTTTCACCCTAAACCTATGACCTCCCGTTCTAGTCTCACCCAACCTGAGGGGAAAAAGCCTGCATGCATTCACCCTATCTATACCCCTCATAATTTTGTATAAAGATCTCTCCTCATTCTCCTGAGCTCCAGGGAATAAAGTCCTAACCTATTCAATCTTTCCCTGTAACTCAGGTCCTCAAGTCCCGGCAACATCCTTGTAAATTTTCTCTGCTCTTTCAAGCTTATTGATGTCTTTCCTGTAGGTAGGTGACCAGAACTGCACACAATACTCTAAATTTGGCCTCACCAATGTCTTGTACAACTTCAACATGACATCCCAGCTCCTGTACTCAATGCCCTGATTTATGAAGGCCAAAGTGCCTGAAGCTCTCTTTATAACCCTATCTACCCGTGACGCCACTTTCAAGGAACTATGGATCTGTATTCCCAGATCCCTTTGTTCTACCGCACACCTCAGAGCCCTACCATTCCCTGTGTAAGTCTTACCCTGGTTTGTCCTCCCAAAGAGCATCACCTCACACTTGTCTGCATTAAATTCCATCAGCCATTTCTCAGCCCATTTTCCCAGCTGGTCCAGATCACTTTCTCCACACCCAGAGCAAGATCTTTCCCTGCTCCTCCCTACTCCGTGACCCTCAGTCGCCTCCCCGGTCTACAGAGGTGGCCCCTTTGCCTAGACTGAGGAGGGTCACCTGGTGCAATGATGTTGGGGTTCAGCACAACTTTGATGTTCTTCGCCGCGGAGAGTTTGGCGTACGGTTTGGGGGCAACAGCTGGGCCAGACCCTTTCCCAGGCTGCATGATGTGCACCTCTGTCCTGTAGTTCTCCTTCATCCCTTCCACGTTCTGACCAATGCCCTGTGGAGCAGGAAAGCAGTGTTTGGGATGCACATTTGACTGAGTTTTTTGAGGAGGTGTCGAAGTCAAAGTCGAGTTTATCGTCGTCTGCACAAGTATGTGTAATGCAAAACTTACTTGCAGCAGCATCGCAGGCTCGTAGCATCAGATAAGCAGCATTCACAGGAAAAATCAATTAACAACATAAATTATACAAAATTATAAAGAAAGAACACAAGTAGAGCAAAAAAAAGTCAATTTTAGTGCAAAGTGGTCACAGTGTTGCTAAACTCTAGTGATTAGGGTTGTGCTGGTTGGTTCAAGAACCGAATGGTTGAAGGGAAGTAGCTGTTCCTGAACCTGGTGGTGTGGGACTTCAGGCTTCTGTACCTCCTGCCCGATGGGAGCTGCGAGAAGATGGCACGGCCCGGATGGTGGGGATCTTTGATGATGGATGTTGCCTTCTTGATACTACCGATGGTGGGGAGGGATGTGCCTGTGATGTATTGGGCTGAGTCCACTACTCTCTGCAGCTTCTTACCATTCCTGCGCATTCGAATTGCCGTACCAGACCCTGATGCAACCAGTCAGGATACTTTCAACAGTGCATCTGAAGAAGTTTGTTAGGGTGTTCGGTGACAAGTCAAACCTCCTTAACCTCCTAACCCCCTTGATGAGGGTAGAGCGGTGAATGTTGTCTACATGGACTTCAGTAGGATGTTTGACAAGGTCCCTCATGGTAGGTTAATCCAGAATATTGAGACACATGGAATTAATGGTAATTTGGTCATTTGAATTTAGGATTAGCTTGCCCTTAGAAGACAGAGGGTAGTGGAGGATGGGACTTGTTCTGGCTGGAGGTCCGTGACCAGTGGTGTTCCACAGGGATCGGTGCTGAGGCCTCTGTTTGTGATGTATATAAATGACTTGGACGAAAATGTAGATGGGTGGGTCAGTAAGTTTGCAGATGACACAAAGATTGGTGGTGTTGTGGACAATGTAAGATAAGATATTTATTTATTAGTCACATGTACATCGAAACACAGTGAAATGTGTCCTTTTGCATTACTGAGAATGTGCTGGGGGCAGCCCGCAAGTGTCGCCACACTTCCGGCGCCAACATAGCACGCCCACAACTTCCCAACCTGTACGTCTTTGGAATATGGGAGGAAACCGGAGCACCCGGGGGGAACCCACACAGACACACGGGGAGAACGTACAAACTCCTCACAGACAGCAGCGGGAATTGAACCCGGGTCGCTGTTGCTGTAATAGTGTTATGCTAACCGCTACACTACCATCAAGGGATACAGCAAGATATAGATCAGCTACAGATATGGGCAGAGAAATGGCAGATGGAGTTTAATCCAGGTGTGTGTGAGGTCTTGCACTTTGGGAAGTCAAATGTAAGGGGAACGTACACACCTAATGGCAGGACACTTAACAGCACTGATGTGCAGAGAGATCTTGGAGACCAAGTCCATAGCTCAACAAAAGTGGCAGAAAGGGAGCCAGAATTTTTAGTGGGGTAGAACTGTTGAATACTAGATGTCATGGCTTAAATGTGAGAGGGGGAAAGTTTAAAGAAGCTGTGTTGGGTAAGTTGTTTTACACAGAGAGCAGTGGGTACCTGGAACGGGCTGCCAGGGATGGTGGTGGAAGCAGATACAATGGTGGCATTTAAGAGGCTTTTAGACAGACACGTGAACAGGCAGGGAATGGAGAGATGTGGATCATGTGCAGGCAGAAGGGATTAGTTTAATTTGTAAGATACAGCATTGGTGCAGGGAATCTCCTTACGGATCAAAGTCATGTCGGGAGGGCAGCCCAAGTCCACTGAGATGGCGGGGATGACTGATTGGTTAATGGGAATGACTGCCCCCATCTCTGAAACACTAAACAATCATCCTCCAATATACAAGCACAGGAAGAGGCCAGTCAGCATCTCTGCTACTCAGTGGCTGATCTATAACTAACACCATGCAGGTTTGCTCCTTTATCCCTTGTCCGATAAACATCTATTGATCCCAGACTCACAATGATCAATCAAGCAAGTATCCTCAACAACAGAACACTACGGACCTCTTCTTGTGCTACCATGGACTTGTCTAATTGTGATTTTGCACTAATGTCTTGTTCTGCAGTCTTTTCTTCACTTTCTTGTATAATTTATGTTCTGTGTGTTGTCTGTACCTACGTGCCTGTGATGCTGCCGCAAACAAGCTTTTCATTGTACCTGTACCTCACTGTACTTGTGTGCACGACGGTAAACTCGACTTGAATGGACATTCTGTATGACTGGTTATTTCTTTGTATCTGGTTGTGACATTTTTCTTAATCTGTATCAGGGATCCCTTTAATCTCAGTGGATCCCAAGTGATCAGATCCCTTGACCATTTAAGTGATCCATGGAGCATCAAAAAGACTTCCATTCCCATAGCAGCTTTCACATCCTTATTAAGAATGTTCTGAAGCACCTTGCAACCATTGAGCTGCTGTCGAAGGGTGGCTTCTGTTGTAATGGGAAACATCATGGACAATTTGTGCACAGCAAGCTCCCACAAACAGCAATGTGACAATATTGATAAATGTCAGCTAGGACACTGGGATGAACTTCCCTCTTCTTCTTCTTCCGAACGTACTATGGGATCTTCTCTATCCACTGGGAATTCACCCAGTGTTTTAGTTTAATGTCTTTACTGAACAAAAGCATCTTCCACAGTGTGGCACTCCTTCAGTACTGCCTGGGAACATCAGGCTAGATCCTTGTGCTCAAGTCTCTGGAGTGGGATGACCTCAGAGCCTGAGGCAGGGTTGAAACTACCCCATCAATCTCCCTCCACCCAGGGACCATCAATCCCCCTCCACCCAGGGACCATCGATCTGCCACCACCCAGGGACCATCGATCTGCCTCCACCCAGGGACCATCGATCTCCCTCCACCTAGGGACCATCGATCTTCCTCCACCCTGGAACCATCAATACACCTCCACCGTAGGACCATCATTCCCCTCTACCCAGGGACCATTGACCCCGTCCACCCAGGGCCCAGGGGCCATCGATCCTCCTCCACCCAGGGACCATCATTCCCCTCCATCCAGTGACCATCATCACTCAGTGACCATTGATCTCCCTCCACCCAGGGACCATCGATCCCCTTCACCCAGGGACCATCGATCTCCCTCCACTCAAGGACCATCGATCTCCCACCACCCAGGGACCATTATTCCCCTGCACCCAAGCCCCAGTAAGCCCCATCAATGTCCATCACAGCAGCGTTGCTTTACCATGTGGTGTTGGCCTGGGTATTCTCCAGTGTTTACGCCACCTTTGAGGTCACTCCCTGCCACTGATCCTCCTACCCCTTCCACCGTAAACTTGTCGACCCTCTTCTGTCGCATCTGGAACATCTTGGATCCTTTGTTGGAGAGAAGCGAGAGTTCCTCCATCATCACGTCCTGAGGGACACTGACCTTCTTGCCCAGGTCAAGCTGGACCACTTCTTGAAAACACGGAGAGAGCACAAGTTTTAGACCAGAAACCAGACCGACAAATAAAACACGGCAGACGCGGAGAGTCTGAAATAAAAATAAAAAATGCTGGAAACACTCAGCGGGTCAGGCAGCATCTGTGGGGAGAGGAACAGAGTTGAAGATCTTTGTTAAAGCAGGGAAAGAGCATTGCAGAGAGGGTGGCGGAGGGAGGGAGAGAACAAAGGAATTATTTCTGAAAGGGTGAAGACAGGGTTGCCCTAAAGATAAGACGTTGATGAAGTCATCTGGTTGGTAAGTTACCAAGAGAGAGAACATGAGCTCTGGAACTTAGGAGCAGTGAAATGAGAGCTGGTGGAGGCAGAAGGAAAGGAGGGAATGCGGGGCTGTGGGACATTGGTAAATTAAATTTGTTTTTTTTATTGTCACACATGACAACATGTACAGTGGAAAACATTGTTTTGCATGCCATCCATGCAGATCATTTCATTACACAGTGCATTGCGGTAGTACAAGGGAAAACAATAACAGAATGCGGAATAAAGTGTTACAGTTACAGAGAAAGTGCAGTGCAGGCAGACAATAAGGTGCAAGGGCCATAACGAGGTAGACTGTGAGGTCAAGAGTCCATCTTATCGTACTAGGGGACCGTTCAATAGTCTTATAACAGCGGGACAGAAGCTGTCCTTGAGCCTGGTGGTACGTGCTTTCAGGCTTTTGTATCTTCTGCCTGATGGGAGGGGGGAGAAGAGAGAATGTCCGGGGTGGGTGGGGTCTTTGATTATGTTGGCTGTTTTACTGAGGCAGCGGGAAATGTAGACAGAGTCCATGGAGGGGAGGCTGGTTTCCGTGATGCGCTGGTCTGTGTCCACAACTCTCTGCTGTTTCTTGCGGTCCCGGGCAGAACAGTTGCCGTACCAAGCTGTGATGCAGTACTGATGGAGGGAGATAGACGGATCCAATATCACAGATGGATGGGTTACAGCAGGACTGGGCAGCTCTGGCGCAGAGAGAGTGAGGTATCTGAAGTTGACGAACTCAACACACAGTCTGCTGAAAGAACTCAACGGGTCGAGGTATGAGTACTGAAGGCAGAGAGGTGACATGGCCAGTATAGAGAGGGAGGGAGCGGTGAGACAGGAGCCCGAGGTGCTCAGTGGACTGAGGAGGGGTGTAAGATGATGGGCAAGTAGTGCCAGGAAGGGGAGGGGAGAGAGGGTGGAGTTGGGAGGTATTGGTAGGTTGGTGATAGAAGACAGAGAGAGAGAGATAAACAGAGAGAGGGAGAGAGAGATAAGATAAGATATTTATTTATTGGTCAGAAGTACATCGAAACAAACTCCTTACAGACAGCGGCCGGAATTGAACCCGGGTCGCTGGCGCTGTAATAGCGTTACGCTAACCGCTACACAGAGACAGTGACAGAGATGGAGCGAGGTGGGGGTAGGGGAAGGTGAAGGTGGAGACAGCTGCTGGAGAGAGATAAGCAGGAACACAAAGGGCTGTAGAACTCAATATTGACTTCAGGAGGCTACAACATGTCCAGACAGAAGATGAGGTGTTGTTCCTCATGCTTGCATTGGGCCTTGTTGTAGCAGTGAGGAGGTCACAGATAGACAGATCAGAGTGGGAGTGGGGTGGGGAATTAAAGTGACAGGCAACTTGGAGCTCTGAGTCAGCCTCGTGTGACTGCATGTAGGTGCTCCCCACAACGATCGGAGAGTCACTTGCTTTCTCTGGCAGAAGTGCCGGAAGTGATGTAGTCAATTGGAAGTAAATCTCTGCTTCACCTGGGAAGTTTGGGTCCATGAAAGGGAAAAGGTAAAAGGGCAGGTGTTGCATCTCCTGCGGTTTGCTTGGGAAAGCGTTGTTGGTATTGGTATTGGTTTATTATTGTCACTTGTACCGAGGTACAGTGAAAAACTTGTCTTACAAACCAATCATACAGATCAATTCATTACACAGTGCAGTTACATTGAGTTAGTACAGAGTGCATTGATGTAGTACAGGTAAAAACAATAACAGTGCAGAGTAAAGTGTCACAGCTACAGAGAAAGTGCGGTGCAATAAGGTGCAAGGTCACAACAAGGTAGATCATGAGGTCATAGTCTATCTCATTGTATAAGGGAACTGTTCAATAGTCTTATCACAGTGGGGTAGAAGCTGTCCTTAAGTCTGGTGGTACGTGCCCTTAGGCTCCTGTATCTTCTACCCAATGGAAGAGAGAATGTCCTGGGTGGGTGTGGTCTTTGATTATGCCGGCTGCTTCACCAAGACAGCGAGAGGTAAAGACAGAGTCCAAGGAGGGGAGGCTGGTTTCCGCGACACGCTGGGCTGTGTCCACAACTTCATGTGGTCCTGGGCAGAGCAGTTGCCATACCAAGCCGTGATACGTCCAGATAGGATGCTTTCTATGGTGCATCAGTAGAAGTTGGTGAGAGTCAAAGGGGACAAACCAAATTTCTTTAGCCTCCTGAGGATGTAGAGGCGCTGGTGAGTTTTCTTGGCCATGACATCTACGTGATTTGACCAGGAGAGGCTGTTGGTGATGTTCACTCCCAGGAACTTGAAGCTCTCACCCTCTTGACCTCAGCACCATTGATGTAGGCAGGTGCATGCACACCGCCCCCTTTCCTGAAGTCAATGACCAGCTCTTTTGTTTTGTTGACATTGAGGGAAAGGTTGTTGTCATGACACCACGTCACTAAGCTCTCTATCTCCTTCCTGTACTCCGACTCATTGCTGTTTGAGATACGGCCCACTACGGTGGTATCATCTGCAAACTTGTAGATGGAGTTAGAGCAGAATCTGGCCAGCCTTGTGGGGCACCAGTGTTGAGAATAATCAGTGTTGGAAGGGGAATGGTTGGTGGGCATGGAAGGATGGACCAGGGAGTGACGAATGCTGAAAGGGGAGGGGAAGATAGATCTTAGAGCAGGATAAAATGTCGGCACAACATTGTGGGCTGAAGGGCCTGTACTGTGCTGTAGTGTTTGATGTTCTACGTTGGAATCTCACTGAGTGTGGAGGTTGGAGGGTGGAAGGTGAGGACCAGGAGAACTCTGTAGACCCAGAGGAGATGGAGAGAGAGCAGAGGTGCGGGAAATAGATGAGACGCGGTCAGGGACTCTCTCATCTACAGTAGAGGGGAAGCCATTGTTCAGAAGGAAGGAAGACATTTTAGAGGCACCTGTGTGCAAAGTCTTGTCACAACGGCTACAGAGGAGAAGGGAATGGAGGCTTTACAGAAGATTGGGCGGGAGGAGCATTGAGATAGCTGTGGGAATCTGTGGGCTCGTAATGGATGTTTGCAACTGGCCCTGTCCCCTGAGATGGAGCTGGAGAGATGCAGGGAGGGGAGGGAAGAGATGACAGTATGCAGGGTAGAAACTGGCAGCAAAAGTAATGAAGTTCTCCAAGACTGCAGGGAGCAGCAACAATCAGTGGTCGATGTGGCAGAGAGAGAGTTAGCAGTGGTGGATCCAGGTAGAACTGAAACAGGGATGTTCCACGTATCCCACAAAAAGACGGCCGTGGTTTGGACCCATATCTACAACTCCGATCTGGAGAAGGTGAGTGGAGCTGAAGGAGACGTTGTCCGACGTGTGGGCAAGTTCAGCCAGGTGAGTGAGGGCAGGTGAGGGGGGGAACTAGTCCAGCCACTGCTCGAGGATGAGTAGAGGGTCCTCAGACCATCCTGGTGTGGGCCGGAGGTCCGTATCCGACCCTCGAGATGCTGTCCTCAGCACAGCCTGAGATCTTCGCGTAATACCTCATGTTGGCACAGTCAGGGTGTTGAGTATAGGAGTCGGGACATTATGTCGTAGTTGTACCCACTCGGAGTATTGTGTACAATTTTGGTCATCCGGTCATAGAAAAGAGGTCATTAAGTTGGAAAGAGTGCAGAAGAGATTTACAAGAATGTTGCCAGGACTTGAGTTACAGGGAGAGGTTGGGCAGGCTGGGACTTGATTCCTTGGAATGTAGGAAACTGAGAGGCAAGCTTCTCGAGGTGTATAAAATCATGAATGCACTCAGTTTTTTTCCCCCGGGGAAAGAGAACCATAATCTAGAGGGCATAGGTTTAAGGTGAGAGCAGAAAGATTTAAAAGGGACCTGAGGGGCAACTTTTTCACCCAGAGGGTGGTGAGTATATGGAACGAGCTGCCAGAGGGAGTGGTTGAAGCAGGTATATTAACAACATCTAAAAGGTACTTGGACAGGTATATGGATAGGAAAGGTTCAGAGGGATATGGGCCAGATAGGACTAGTTTAGGTGGCTCCTTGGTCAACATGGACGAGTTGGGCTGAAGGGCCTATTTCTGTGCTGTATGGCTCTATGCACAAGCTTGACCTCTCCCTCAATACTGACTTACTCTGTACCAAGGATGGCGTGATCCTTACCTCTCTGGGAGAGAAAGTGCCAAAGTCGGACAACCTCCAGATGTGGGAACTACTCCTCATCTCAGTCCTAACCAGTCACTCCCCTTTCATTGAGACTTTGTCCCTTATCCTTGGACTGTCCAGGGAGGGAATACCTCACAACATCTGCTCAGTCCTATCCCTGACAGTGGTCAATGCTCAAAACTCCAAGGAATGAAGGCCATCTCCACCCAGTATCTTCTCGTGGCAGCTGCTTAACCGTACAGGTTTGGAGGGCTGAACAGTCCACTCCTACCCCTGATGTGAATGTTTGTAGGTGCATTGTTGCCCACATCTGGCGTAATGCCAGAATCCTTCTTTTGCTTTGCAAGTGAGAGTCAAATGTTCAACATTAAACGCACTCCCTCCTTGCTAGTAGCATTTACCCGCAGCCAATCGAAGCAAGGGTTAAGTTAGGCGCTTGTCATCTGAAACTCTGCAGCTGTGCAGAGAGGAGGAGAGAGCAGTAGATGCCGGGACTTCTGTCCCAGACGAGAGTCGATGAAACTGGAGAGCGGTCTGTGACCTGGGTGCAGGTCACGTAACCGGGACTGACACTACTTTCTCCTCTCCCCCTGATCTACCCAGTTCGTCCTACACCCTCCCCAGCCCCCATCACCCTGTTCCTTCCCCCCCCCCACCACCCACACCATCCACCTGTCACCCACACACCCCTCCCACTGGGTCCCCTCCCCCCCACTGTTCCCATCTGCCCTCCCCACCTCCCTTATTTGGTTCCAGGCTCCCACCTTCCTCTCCCGTCAGATCCCACCATCTGCAGCCCTCTGTCACCTCCACCTGTCCCCTCCCAGCCTCTGTCGCTGTTCTCACCCTCCCCTCCTCACCTGGATCCACCTATCACCTGCCAGATCTTGCCCCACACCTTCTCTTCAGTTCTTGGACCATAAAACCATAAGATACAGGAGCAGAATTAGGCCATTTGGCCCATCGAGTCTGCTCCGCCATTCAATCATGGCTGATTTTTTTTTAACCCCATTCTCCTGCCTTCTCCCCGTAACCCTTAACCCCCTCACCAATGCAGAACCTATTACTCTCTGTCTTAAGTATACCCAACGACTTGACCTCCACAGCCCTCTGTGGTAACAAATTCCACAGATTCACCACCTTCTGGCTGAAGAAATTCCTCCTCATCTCAGTTCTAAAGGGACATCCCTTTATTCTGAGGCTGTGCCCTCGGATCCTGGACTCTCCCACTGATGGAAACATCCTCTCCACGTCCGCTCTATCCAGGCCTTTCAGTCTCTGGTAGGTTACAATGAGATCCTCCCCTTCATCCTTCTGATCTCCATCGAGTACAGGCCCAGAGACATCAAGCACTCCTCATATGTTAACCCTTTCATTCCTGGGATCATTCTTGTGAACCTTCTCTGGACCCTCTCCAGGGCCAGCATATCCTTCCTTAGATACGGGGCCCAAAACTGCTCACAACATTCCAAATGTGGTCTGACCAATGCCTTATAAAGCCTCAGCGTTACATCCTTGCTTCTATATTCTAGTCCTCTCGAAATGAACGCTAATATTGCATCTGCCTTCCTCACTGCCGACTCAACCCGCAAGCTAACCTTGAGGGCATCCTGAACTAGGACTCCAAGTCTCTGCACTTCTTGATCTCTCCCCATTCAGAAAATAGTCGACACCTTAAAATAGCCTCCCCTTTATCTTTCAGTCTTGACCCGAAACGTCGACGGTCCATTTCCCTCCACAGATGCTGCCTGACCTGCCGAGTTCATCCAGCAGTTTGTTTTTTGCACCAGATTCCAGCATCTAGAGTCTCTGGTGTCTAACCTATTTTCAGATGCATTGTTTTGGTGCTGGACTGTGGGAAGGGTGGTACTGAGGGAGGGTCACACTGTGGGAGGCACAGTACTGAGGGAGCACTGCACTGTGGGAGGGGCAATACTGAGGGAGCGTCACACTGTGGGAGGGGTGGTACTGAGGGAGGTTTTGAACAGATCTCCTGTCTTCATCTGGAGACCTGTGAGCTTGCTGCTGTTTGACTGCACTCCCCTTCGAGGTCCAAAACCTTAGAGCGAGCTCAGTGAACCAGCTGAAACCAGCAGCCCAACAGAACAGGTATCAGGGTGAAGAATCGATCGGCTGGTTTTGAAACCATCTGGTCTGGATGTGATTCCTTCTCCCTCCCTTCTCAGCACTGCTGGCTCCAAAGGTGATGAGGATAGATTGCAGGGAATATTAGCGCGGGAATGAGATTACTTTGTGCACCGGTGTAGGTTTGATGGGCCAAATGGCCTTCTTCTATGCCTTAAACAGAATCATAAAAGATTTATATAGCATGGAAACAGGCCATTCGGCCCAACACCTCCATGCTGACCACACTGTCTACCTGAGCTAGCCCTATTTGTCTGCATTTGACCCATAACCTTCTAACCCTTTCCTATCTATGTCGTTTAAATGTAATTGTACCCGCTCTACCTCTGGCAGCTCGTTCCATAAACCCACCACCCTCTGTGTGGAAGCCTTGCCCCTCAGGCCCCCTTTAAATCTTGACAACACAAGGAACTGCAGGTGTTAACATCTGGGGCAACACACAATCTGCTGGAGGAACTCAGCAGGCCGAGCAGCATCTGTGGGGGGAGAGGAATTGTCAACATTTTGGGTCGAGAGCCTGCATCAGAGTTTTGACCTAAAACGTCAACAATTCCCCTCCCCTTTAAATTTTTCCCCTCTCATTTTAAAGCTGTGCCCTCTAGTTTTAGACTCCCCGACCCTGGGGAAAAGACATGACCATTCACCCTATCTACGCCCCTCATGATTTTATAAACCTCTCTAAGGTCACCCCTCAGCCTCCTTCGCTCCAGGGGAAACAGGGACATTAGGGACATTTAAGAGACTTAGATAGGCACATGGATGATAGAGAAAGGGAAGGCTATGTGGGAGGGAAGGGTTAGTTTGATCTTAGAATAGGTTAAAAGGTTGTGCTGACCTTTTATATGCCTCTACCAGTACCCCAGGCAGTACGTTCCATGCACCCACCACTCTCTGTGTAAAAAACTTACCCCTGACATCCCCCTTATACCTTCCTCCAATCACCTTAAAATTATGCCCCCTCGTGTTAGCCATTGTCGCCCTGGGAAAATGTCTCTGACTGTCCACTCGATCTATGCCTCTTATCATCTTGTACACCTCTATCAAGTCTCCTCTCATCCTCCTCCTCTCCAAAGAGAAAAGTCCTAGCTCACTCAACCTATCCTCATAAGACATGCTCTCCAATCCAGGCAGCATCCTGGTAAATCTCCTCTGCCCCCTCTCTAAAGCTTCCACATCCTTCCTATAATGAGGTGACCAGAACTGAACACCTGAACACAATATTCTAAATGTGGTCTAACCAGAGTTTTATAGAGCTGCAACATCACCTTCCGGCTCTTGAACTCAGTACCCTGACAAATGAAGGTCAACATGCCATATGCCTTCTTAACAAGTTTATCGACTTGCGTGGCAACTTTGAAGGATCTGTGGACGTGGACCCCAAGATCCCTCTGTTCCTCCACACTGCTAAGAGTCCTGCCATTAACCTTGTATTCTGCCTTCAAATTCGATCTTCCAAAGTGCATCACTTCACACTTCTCAGGGTTGAACTCCATCTGCCACTTCTCAGCCCAGCTCTGCATCCTATCAATATCCTGTTGTAACCGTCAGCAACCTTCTACACTATCCACAACACCACCAACCTTCGTGTCATCAGCAAACTTACTAACCCACCCTTCCACATCCTCATCCTAGTCATTTATAAAGATCACAAAGAACAGGGGTCCCAGAACAGATCCCTGCGGAACACCACTGGTCACCGACCTCCAGGCAGAATACGCTCCATCTACCACCACTATATGTCTTCTGTGGGCAAGCCAATTCTGAATCACACAGCCAAGTTTCCCTGGATCCCATGCGTCCCGACCTTCTGAATGAGACTATCATGGGGAACCTTATCAAACACCTTACTAAAATCCAGGTACACCACATCCACTGCTCTACCTTCATCAATGTGCTTTGTCACATCTTCAAAGAATTCAATCAGGCTTGTGATGCACGACCTGCCCCTCACAAAGCCATGCTGACTGTCCCTAATCAGACTATGCTTCTCCAAATGCCCATAAATTCTCTCCTGAAGAATCTTTTCCAGTAATTTTCCCACCACTGAAGCAAGACTCACTGGTCTGTAATTCCCAGGGTTATCCCTACTCCCTTTCTTGAACAAAGGAACAACATTTGCCATCCTCCAATCATCTGGCACTACTCCTGTGGCCAGTGAGGACTCAAAGATCATCGCCAAGGGCTCAGAAATCTCTTCCCTCGCTTCCCATAGTATTCCAGGATGTATCCCATCCGGCCCCGGAGATTTATCTATCTTAATTTTTTCAAAAGTTCCAGCACATCCTCCTTTTTAACATCGACATGTTCTACCTCATCAGCCTGTTTTACGCCATCCTCACAAATGTCAAGGTCTCTCTCTCTGGTGAATACTGAAGCAAAGTATTCATTAAGGACCTCCCCTACCTCCTCTGACTCCAGGGACATGTTTCCTCCTCTGTCCCAATCTGTCCTACCTTCACTCTAGTCATCCCCCTGTTCTTCACGTAGAAGTAGAATGCCTTGGGATTTTCCTTAAGCCTAATCGCCAAGGCCTTCTCATTCCCCCTTCTAGCTCTCCTAAATCCATTCTTAAGCTCCTTCCTGACTATCTTGTAACTCTCTAGAGCCCTTGCTTCCTAAACCTTGGGTAAGC
The DNA here is from genome assembly GCF_009764475.1 of Pristis pectinata. Taxonomy (NCBI): domain Eukaryota; kingdom Metazoa; phylum Chordata; class Chondrichthyes; order Rhinopristiformes; family Pristidae; genus Pristis; species Pristis pectinata. Next base: position 4,072,874 of record NC_067408.1, on the reverse strand, counting down.
TTCTTTCTTCCTCTTCACTTGATATTCCGCATCTCTTGGCAACCATGGTTCCTCACCCTACCATCCTTTTCCTGTCTCAGTGGGGATTGAGGGGAGATTCAGCCGAGGTGTATGAACTATGAGAGGCAGGGTGTACAGTCTTATTACCTTTAGCCAAAGATTTAGTAACCAGGCAGCAGCGACTCAGTTGGGGAGGGTCATAGGGCAGCTGAGTAATCAGTTCACTCCCTAAGAGGTGGTGGGTGTCCAGATCTCTCAGCTTGTAAAGCTGCAGGGGCAGAAACCCTCGCTACATTTAACTGGATGTGTTCTCGTAGGTGTATGGATCAAGAGCAATACAGCACGGATACAGGCCCTTCGGCCCAACCAGTCCATGCCGACCATGGTGACCACCCAGCGAGTCCCAATTTCCTGCATTCAGCCCATATCCCTCAAAGCCCTGCCCCTCCATATACGTATCCAAGCGCTTCTTAAATGATACTGTTGTACCTGCCTCACCCACTTCCTCTGGCAGCTCGTTCCATACACTCACCACCCTCTGTGTGAAAAAGTTGCCCCTCAGGTCCCTTCTAAATCTTTCCCCTCTCACCATGCCTATGCCCCCTAGTTTTGGACTCCCCTACCCTGGGGAAAAGACTGTTACCGTCCACCTTATCTATGTCTCTCATAATTTTAAACACTTCTATGAGGTCGCCCCTCATTCTCCTACGTTCCAAGGAATAAAGACCCAGCCTGGACAACCTCTCCCTGCAACTCAGGCCCTCGAGTCCTGGCAACCTCCTCGTAAATCTTCTCTGCACTCTTTCCAGTTTAGCCACGTCTTTCTTATAACAGGGCGACCAAAACTGTCCACAGTTTTGTTCACAGGGAGAGATGGGAAGTGGGATTGGTAAATTGGTTTATTATTGTCACATGTACTGAGGTACAGCGAGAAACTTTGTTTTGCATGCCATCCAGACAGATCAAAACATGTACGTTGGTAGTGGAGGCAGGTACGACAGAGGCACTTAAGAGGCTCTTAATAGGTACATGAATGTGCAGAGAAAGGAGGGATATGGTGCAGGCAGAAGGGATTAGTTTGGTTTAGCATTTAATTACTAGTTTAATTTGCTCAGAACATCCTGGCTGGACTGTTCTATGTTCTACATTGAGGAAGTACAAAGGGAAAACAATAACAGAATGCAGAATAAAGTGTCACAGTTACAGAGAAAGTGCAGTGCAGGCAGTCAATAAGGTGCAAGGGCCACGACGAGGTAGATTGTGAGGTCAAGAGTTCACCTTGACCTCATTAACCTACAGTCTATTTTTGTGTGGGCATGGAAAAGATGGATCGAACGGCCTCCTTCTGTGCTGTAAATAACTGGTCCGACCGTCCTTACCTCCCCCATGGGCCTCACGGGCAATGGCCGATGCCTTCTCCTTCCTCTCCCTGATCAGTGACGAGTACGACATTATTCCCAGTGCTTGCTCCGGTGACAAGAGGCTGGGGAGAGAAGGCAGATGGTGGTGAGTCACCGTGTGGGTCCAGACGCACTCTATACTTGCCTGTGGGTCTCAAAGGCTGCAGTCTCACTGTGGTAATGTAGGGGGACCAGGAATATTGATTCAGACACCTGCATCCATCAGCCCATAAGAAAAAGGAGCAGAATTCGGCCCATCGAGTTTTCTCTGCAGTTCGATCACGGCTGATTAATTTTTTCCCTCTCAGCCCCATTCTCCTGCCTTCTCCCCGTAACCTTTATCGCTAATAAAGAACCTATCAACCTCCACTATAAATGTACCCAATGACTTGGCCTCCACAGCCTTCTGTGGAAATGAATTCCACAGATTCACCTCCCTCTGGCTAAAGAAATTCCTCCTCATCTCAGTTCTAAAGGTACGTCCTTCTATTCCGAGACTGTGCCGTTTCCCAGCGTAGCAGCCATGTGGTGTGAGTTCGGTCCTTTACAGTAACAAGCTAATCTCAGTTCTATTGACCATGACTGAATGTCAGAGTCCGACAGCCCAGAAACAGGCCCTTCAGCCCACTAAAGCCATGCCGACCTTTATCCCCATCTATGACAATCCCATTTTCCCACATTAGGACCATATCCTTCTATGTCTATTGACGTGCCTGTCTAAATGCCTCTTAGATACAAGTGATTGTATCTGACTCCACCACCTCCTCTGGCAACGAGTTCCAGATATCAACCACTCTGTAAAAAAAACTTACCCCTCAGATCCCCTTTAAATCTCCTCCCTCTCAGCTTGTTCTGCCCTCTTGTTTTTGACACCCCTACCATGGGAAACAGATTCTCACTGTCTATCCTATCTGTCCCTCTCATAATCTCGTCCACCTCTATCAAGTCACCCCTCAGCCTCCTTCGCTCCAGGGAAAACAAGCCCAGCCTGCCCAATCCCTCCCCGTAACTGAAGTCCTCCAATCCAGGCAACGTCCTGGGGAATCTCCTCTGCACTCTATCCAGCGCAATCACATCCTTCCTGCAGTGTGGTGACCAGAACCGCACCCAGTGCTCCAAGAGGGGTCTAACCAGTGCTTTGTAATGTTACAACATAACCCTCCCCAATGTTTATGTTCTGTGCCCCGACCTATGAAGGTGCCGCGTGCTCCTTTCACTACTTTCATTGAGCTGCGATGTCACTTTCAGGGAACTATGAACTTGAACTCCAAGGTCCCTCTGTTCATCAACATTCCTTAGTATCCTGTCATTTACTGTATATGTCCCAGACCTATATGACTTCCCAAAATGTATCACCTTGTGCTATCTGCATTAAATTCCCACTGCCAACACTCCGCCCAACTTTCCATCTGATCTATACCCTCCTTCAGCCTCAGAGAACCTAGCCTATTTGTTTTTTCCTACTTTTCTCCCCCTCTCTCTCCTCACCTTTGCCCCATCCCCCGGTGGGTCTGCTCTCCCCTCCTCCCCCACACCTCCCCATCACTATCTCTTACCTGCATCTACCTATCACCACCCTGTGCCCACCCCGCCTCCCCTCTTCTGTCCACCTATCACTGCTCTGCTTTTCCCTCCTATATATCGGGCTTCCCCTTTTCCTATCTTCAGTCCTGAAGAAGGGTCCTGACCTGAAATGTTGACCGCCTGCTTTTCTCCACAGTTGCTGCCTGGCCTGCTGAGTTCCTCCAGCGTCATCGTGTTTTTCTCTTAGACAACCTTTGTCGCAATCTACACCACCAACTTTCGTGACCTCCACAAACTTACTAAATCGAACTGCCTGTGCTGTGGTCCTTACGAGACCAGAACTATATGTGACTGCAGACCAAACCCATGTGGTTGACCCTTGGCTGCCCTCTAACTTGGCTCAGGAAATAGGGACAACTATGGGTGGTCGACAAATGGTGGACTAGCCAGTACCCCCCACTCTCGTGTGTATAATGGAGACCACAGTCTGGATGAGGGTGTGGGGCACAGTGTGTGTTGTTGGTTGTTTCAATGCCAAGTTCACAAGAGTGGAAATTTGCATTAAGAGACCCACCAGAAGCAACAATCAGAAGAACACAACAGGAGCAGGAGTAGGCCCCTCAAACCTTCCCCTCCATTCAATATGATCCATTCAATATGGGCAGGCACAGTAGTGTAGCAGTTAGTGTAACGCTATTACAGTGCCAGCAACCCGGGTTCAATTCCAGCCGCTGTCTGTAAGGAGTTTGTACATTCTCCCTGTGTCTGAGTGGGTTTCCTCCGGGTGCTCCGGTTTCCTCCCACATTCCAAAGACGTACGGGTTAGGAAGTTGTAGGCGTGCTGTGTTGGCGCCGGAAGCGTGGCGACACTTGCGGGCTGCCCCCAGAACACTCTGCGCAAAAGATGCATTTCACTGTGTGTTTCAATATACATGTAACTTATGAAGATATCTTAATATGATCTGCCTCAATTCCACGAAAATCATCTACCTCCATTTTAAACACCTCCAATGATCCTCCAATTCTCTACCAGAGAATTCTAGAGATTCACAATCCTTGGAGAGAAGAAACTTCCACACAACTTAGTTTTAAGTGACAGGCTCCTCACTTTGTATCTATGTCACCTTGTCTGTGACTTTCCCACTGGTGGGAGCATCTCAACATTTAAATTGGTAAATTGGTTTCAGAATCCGATCAGGATCAGGTTTATTATCAATGACGTATGTTGTGAAATTTGTTGTTTTGCGGCAGCAGTGCAGTGCAAGGCATAAGATTACTATAAATTACAAAAATAAATAAATAGTGCAAAAGAGGAATAACGAGGGAGTGTTCATGGGTTCATGGACCGTTCAGAAATCTGATGGTGGAGGGGAAGAAGCTGTTCCTGAATCATTGAGTGTGGGTCTTCAGGCTCCTGTACCTCCTCCCTGATGGTAGTAACGAGAAGAGGGCATGTCCCGGATGGTGATGGTCCTTAATGATGGATGCTGCCTTCTTGGGGCACCGCCTCTTGAAGATGTCCTTGATGGTGGGGAGGGTTGTGCCCGTGATGGAGCTGGCTGAGTCTACAACCCTCTGTGGCCTCTTTGGATCCTGCACATTGGAGCCTCCATACCAGGCGGTGATGCAACCAGTCAGAATGGTCTCCACTGTACATCTGCAGAAATTTGTAAGAGTCTTTGGTGACAGACCAAATCTCAGCAAACTCCTAATGAAGTAGAGCCGCTGGTGTACCTTCTTCCTGATTGCATCAATGTGTTGGGCCCAGGATAGATTCTCTGAGATGTTGACACCCAGGAACTTGAAGCTGCTCACCCTTTCCACCGCTGACCCCTCAACGAGGACTGGTGTGTGTTCTCCCGACTTCCCCTTCCTGAAGTCCACAGTCAATTCCTTGGTCTTGCTGACGTTGTGTGCAAGGTTGTTGTTGCAACACCTCTCGACCAGCCGATCTATCTCAATCCTGTACGCCTCCTCACTGCCATCTGAGATTCTGCCAACAACACTGGTGTCATCAGCGAATTTATAGATGGCGTTTGAGCTGTGCCAAGCCACACAGTCATGAGTGTAGAGAGAGTAGAGCAGTGCAGAGGATTCAGTTGCAGAGGGAGGTACAGAGGCCCAGGTTTTGAAGCTTGTTGATTAGTACTGAGGGGATGATGGTGTTGAACACCGAGCTGTGATCCATAAACAGCAGCCTACTTCCTCAGGAGGCTAAGGAAATTCGGTATGGCCCTGTTCACCATCACCAACTTTTATCGATGCACCATAGAAAGCATCCTATCCAGATGCATCACGGCTTGGTACGGCAACTGCTCTGCCTGTGACCACAAGAAACTGCAGAGAGTTGTGGACACAGCCCAGTGCATCACGGAAACCAGCCTCCCCTCCATGGACTCTGTCCACACTTCCCACTGCCTAGGTAAAGCAGCCAACATAATCAAAGACCCCACCCACCCCGGACATTCTCTCTTCTCCCCCCTCCCATGGGGCAGAAGATACAAAGCATGTACCACCAGGCTCAAGGACAGCTTCTATCCCACTGTTATCAGACTTGAACGGATCTCTGGTACGATAAAGAATAACTCTTGACCTCACAATCTGAGACACAAGAAATTCTGCAGTTGCTGGATGTATCTGGAGTAATACACAAAAAGTGCTGGAGGAACTCAGCAGGTCAGGCAGCATCCGTGGAGGGAAATGAACAGTTGACGTTTCGGGCCGAGACCCTTCATCAGGACTAGAAAGGAAGAGGGCTGAATCTACATTGTTTTGACCCCGCACCTTGTTGTTTGCCTGCACTGCATTTTCTCTATAACTGTAACACTTTATTCTGCATTCTGTTATTGTTTTCCCTTGTACTACCTCAATGCACTGATGTGATGAAATGATCTGTATGGACAGTATGCAAAGCAAAATGTTTCTCTGTATATCAGCATATGTGACAATAATAAGCCAATTTACCAATTCATCGAGGTAGTAAGAAGAAAACAGAATGCAGAATAAAGTGTTATAGTTACAGAGAAAGTGCAGTGCAGGCAGACAATAAGGTGCAAGGGCCACGACCAGGTAGAGTGGGAGATTAAGAGTTACCTTTAGCGTATGAGAGGTCCGTTGAAGGGTCTGATAACAGCGGGATAGAAGCTGTCCTTGAGCCTGCAAGGGCGAAGGTTCTTGCTGGTCGGCAGGGACGTGTTGGGCCAAAGGGCCTGTTTCTGCTGTCTGACTCTCCGACTATCGCTCTCAGATCCAAGTGCAGTTCCACAGCTGGCTGCAGCTCTGCTAACCCCCCCCCCCCCCCCCTTTGAGGCCGATCACATTTCCCACTGTAAGCAAAGTATAAAATAGGAGCTGGAAGATGGGAGATAAATCTGTCGTGTCGTTTATCATCTTTGCCACAGTTGACAGTGAATATTTATTATGCTCTTTATTTCCTCCAATGGAATGGGAATGGAGGGAGTGGGCTGGGGAGTGTTGCTCCTGGCCACAGTGACAGCCCTCACACGTTTGCTGTGTGCACCCTGTCTGTGGCGTTCCCCGTGACTGTCACCACACCTCCTGGTCACCCACTGAAGCAGGGGTTCAGCACCAGTCTCGGCAGGCATTCCCAGTGTACTGTGGGAGGGGCAGTACTGAGGGAGGGTCACACTATGGGAGGGGCAGTACTGATGGGGGCGCCGTACTGTGGGAGGGGCAGTACTGAGGGAGTGCTGCACTATCATACACACACCACTGAGGTATTTCTGGAGGTAGGATCTTTGGAACGAGATGTTAAGCTGAGGTCCTTCTAACATCTCAGATGGATTTAACAGGAGCCACAACACTGCAGTGACAAGTAGGTTCTATCTCCCAGCTGGGCCCCAAATGAAAACCTCAATATTTCTAAAGCTGATTATCTGATGATTTCTCAGTGAACCTCTGAGGGAATCACTCGCTGATTTCTTACGTTACACCAGTGACTACCTCTTTGGTTGTAGAATGACGATGTGAAAGTTGCTATAAGAATGCATTAGGTTTCTATTGAGTCAGTTTCACCCCAGCACAGATCTCCCAGGGTAGCTGTGAAAAGGAGACAGAGGGGAAGGGATGGAGACTTTCTCCAATTCAGGATCTCACACAGCTATGACTGATCCAGGCCATGCCATCTTCTCACAGCTCCCATCGGGCAGGAGGTACAGAAGCCTGAAGTCCCACGTCACCAGGTTCAGGAACAGCTACTTCCCTTCAACCATTCGGTTCTTGAACCAACCAGAACAACCCTGATCACTACAGTTTAGCAACACTATGACCACTTTGCACAAAAATGGTCTTTTTTTTGTTCTAATTGTGTATAATTTATGTTTAATTTAAGTTTTTCTTGTGAATGCTGATTATCTGATGCTGTGTGCCTGTGATGCTGCTGCAAGTAAGATTTTCATTAACACATGTACTTGTGCATGTCACATTGAGCTTGACCTTGACGACCTGGAATGGGCAGGTTGTCTTATGAGGAAGGGTTGGACAGATTGGGCTTGTACCCAATGAAGTTTTGAAGAGTGAGAGGAGTCTTACGTTGAACATAGAACAGTACAGCACAGGAACAGGCCCTTCGGCCCACCATGTCTGTGCGGAACACGATGCCAAAATAAACTAAATCTCTTCTGCCTGCACATGATCCATCTCCCTGTACTCCCTGCATATTCATATCTGTCTAAAAGCCTCTTTAACACCTCTATCGTATCTGCCTCCACCACCACCCCGGCAGCCCGTTCCAGGCACCCACCACTCTCTGTGTACATAGAACATAGAACACTACAGCACAGAACAGGCCCTTCAGCACACCATGTCTGTGCCGACATAGCTATTCCTTCCTACCTACAGAATGCCCATATTCCTCCCATTTTCCTCTCATTCATGTGCCCATCCAAGACCCTCTTAAAAGCCCCCAATGAATTAGCCTCCACCACCCTATCAGGCAGCGCATTCCAGGCATCCACCACTCTCAGGAAAAAATGTACCCCTCACGTCTGTTCTGAACCTACCCCCTCTCACCTTAAATGCATGCCCTCTGGTATTGGATCACTCAATAATGGGAAAAAGATATTGCTTGTCCACCCTGTCTAAAACCTATGTAAAAAACTTTCCACATACATCTCCTTTAAACTTTCCCCCTCTCACCTTAAATGCACACCCTCTGGTATTAGACATTTCAACCCTGGGGAAAAGATACTGGCTGTCTACTCTATCTATGCCTCTCATAATCTTATAAACTTCTATCAGGTCTCCTCTCAGCCTCCAACGCTCCAGAGAAAATATTTCAAGTTTGTCTAACCTCTCCTTATACCCTCTAATCCAGGCAGCGTCCTGGTGAACCTCTTCTGCACCCTCTCCAAAGCCTCCACATCCTGGTGATCAGAAATGCACACTTGACTGAAACATATGAGATGGAGTCATGGAGTCATAGAGCAATACAGCACGGATACAGGTGCTTCAGCCCAACCAGTCCATGCCGACCACGGTGCCCACCCAGCTAGTCCTAATTTCCTGCGTTCGGCCCATATCCCTCCAAGCCCCGACCCCCTATGTACCTATCCAAGTGCTTCTTAAATGATACTGTTGTACCTGCCTCACCCACTTCCTCTGGCAGCTCGTTCCATACACTCACCACCCTCTGCATGAAAAAGTTGCCCCTGAGGTCCCTTTTAAATCTTTCCCCTCTCACTCTGCCTGTTCCCCCTAGTTTTGGACTCCCCTACCCTGGGGAAAAGACTGTTACTGTCCACCTTATCTATGCCTCTCTTAATTTTAAACATTTCTATAAGATTGCCCCTTATTCCAAGACCCAGGCTGGCCAACCTCTCCATGTAACTCAGTCCTTCGAGTCCTGGCAACATCCTCGTAAATCTTCTCTGCGCTCTTTCCAGTTTAACCACGTCTTTCCTATAACAGGGCGACCAAAACTGTCCACAGTGCTCCAAGTGTGGCCTCACCAATGACTTATACAACTGCAACATAACGTCCCAACTCCTAGACTCAGTGCCCTGACTGATGAAGGCCAGCGTGCTAAACGCCTTTTTAACCCTGTCTATCTGTGACGCCGCTTTCAATGAACTATGTACTACTAGGTCCCTCTGTTCCATTACACTTCCTAGTGCCCTAACATTCATAGTACAAGTCCTATGTTGGTTTGACTTTCAGATACTGAGGAGTGGGTGTGGAGAGATGATTCCTCTTGTGGGAGAATCTAAAAGTATCACTGTCACTGGGGTCACTGGTTAAAAATAAGCAGTTGTTCTGTTTAGACAGAGTTAAGGTGATATTCTTCTTCTCTCAGAGGGTTGTGAATTACAGGGAGAGGTTGTCCAGGCTGGGTCTTTATTCCTTGGAACGTAGGGGAATGAGGGGCGACCTTATAGAAGTGTTTAAAATTATGAGAGGCATAGGTAAGGTGGACGGTAACAGTCTTTTCCCCAGGGTAGGGGGGTTCAAAACTAGGGGGCATAGGTTTAGGGTGAGAGGGGAAAGATTTAAAAGGGACCTGAGGGACAACTTTTTCACACAGAGGGTGGTGAGTATATGGAACGAGCTGCCAGAGGAAGTGGGTGAGGCAGGTACAACAGGATCACTTAAGAAGCACTTGGACAGGTACATTGGGGGGGTGGGGCTTGGAGGGATTTGGTCCTCGAAGGGCAGTGGGAACAGAATCTCAATATCGATAAGGCAGAGGTAAATCAATTCTTGATAAGTGATGGGGGAGAGGTTACTGGGGGACAGATGGATAAGATAAGACCTTTATTAGTCACGTACATCAAAACACACAGTGAAATGCACCTTTTGCGTAGAGTGTTCTGGGGGCAGCCCGCAAGTGTTCACCACGCTTCCGGCGCCAACATAGCGTGCCCACAACTTCCTAACCCGTACGTCTTTGGAATGTGGGAGGAAACCGGAGCACCCGGAGGAAACCCACGCAGACACGGGGAGAACGTACAAACTCCTTACAGACAGCGGCGGGAATTGAACCCGGGTTGCTGGCGCTGTAATAGCGTTACGCTAACCGCTACACTACCGTGCCTGATGGGACGTTAGATGGGACTTGCAGAGCTGAGGTACAGTCAGATCAGCTTCACACTGCAACACACAAGATGCTGGAGGAACTCAGCGGGTCGGGCAGCATCTGTGGAGGGAAATGGACAGTTGACGTTTCAGGTCGAGACCCTTCATCAGGACTGGAAAGGAGGAGGGGAGATGGCCGGTGTAAAAAGTTGGGGAGAAGGGGCGAAGCAAGAGCCGGCAGGTGATAGGTGGATCCAGGTGAGGAGGGGTGATTGGCAGATGGGGGAAGCGGGAGAGTGGGGATGACGTCAGAAGCTGGGAGGTGATGGTGGAAGTGACAAAGGGCTGAAGGAGATGGAATCTGATGGGAGAGGAGAGTGGACCATGGAATAAAGGGAAGGAGGTGGGGAGGGGAACCGGAGGGAGGAATGTGTGGGTGAGGGGCAGATGAAGAGGGCAGGGGAGGGCAAAGAGATGGGGTGATGGGGGCCAGTGGGATAAGGGGATAAAAGGGGACAGAGGGGAGTGGATACTGGAAGAGAAATCGATGTTCGTGGCGTTAGGTTGGAGACCCACAGGTTATTGGGATGTGGGAGGAAATCCCCAGAGCACCCGGGGAAAACCCACGTGGTCACAGGGAGAACGTGCAAACTCCACACAGACCGTGCTCGAGGTTGGGATTGAGCAGTGAGGCAGCGGCCACTGCGCTGTCCTTCTCTAAGGTGATGCGATGGTTGGTATGTTCACTGAGGAAGAAACATTGTCGAGGAATCCCGGGAGAGAACTTCCTTCTCTTCTATGAGGGGCATAGATAGGGTGAATGCACACAGTCTTTTACCCAGATTTGGGGAATCAAGAGCTAGAGGGCATAGGTTTAAGGTGAGAGGGGAGAGATTGATAGGAACCTGAGGGGAAGGTTTTTCCACACAGAGGGTGGTCAGTATGTGGAACAAGCTGTGGTTGAGGCAGATACAATAACAACATTTAATGGACACTTGGATAGGTAAATGGATAGGAAGGTTTAAGGGATATGGGTCAAATGTGGGCAAATGGGACTAGCTTAGATGGGCATCTTGGTCAGCAGGGATGAGTTGGGCTGAAGGGCCTCTTTCTGTGCTGTATGACTCTTCGTGCAGTGGCATCTTTTGGCTGCATTGGGAGAATCGGGCTGGAAAGGGGCTTGAACCAGGATCCTTCTCTCAGGGACGAGTGCCACCCGTGGAGACAAAGCTGAGATCTACAGGCGCCCACAGATTAAAACCTCGTCCAGAAGACTCTCCCTCCAGCAGTTCAGTTTTAACACTGAAACAGAACCCGAGTTGGCTTTGAACACATACCCCTCAACACTGATGACCACATATTAAGGCAACGGCTTGCTGCTGTCTTATACTTATCAGGGCAATGTTTGCCTGTGGTTGCCAGCAGGGTAATCTTGTCTGAGAACTTCAGCTGCTCCTAGCTCATATGTTTGTGTACACTCCTGCGGGTTTCATCATGTGACTTCGTCTCTCTGCCTCCCCCACCCTCACTCTCCCTCCCATTGGTTCCCCAGCGCCAAACCCCAGACAATCTTCCTTCTCACAACCAATCGAAGGCCAACGCACATTCCCGCATCTGATTCTTGGCTGTCAGTCAAAACACCTGGGTCCCCCATTATCAAGAATAAAACTGGGAAGCAAATGTATTGAGTCATAGAGTTATAGAGTTATACATCATGGGGACATAATTTTAAGGTGATTGGGGGAAGGTATAAGTTTTTTACACAGAGAGTGGTGGGTGTGTGGAACGCACTGCCGGCAGAGGTTGTGGGGGCAGATACATTAGGGACATTTAAGAGGCTCTTAGATAGACACATGAATGATAGAGAAATAGTGGGCTATGTGGGAGGGAAGGGTTAGATAGATCTTAGAGCAGGATAAAATGTCGGCACAACATTGTGGGCCGAAGGGCCTGTGCTGTGCTATAGTGTTCTATGTTCTATGTTCTATAACAGGCCCTTCAGCCCAGCTCGTCCACGCTAACCAGGTTGCCTACCTGAGCTAGTCCCATTTGCCTGCGTTTAACCCATATCCCTCTAAACGATTCCTATCCATGTACCTGTCCAAATATCTTTGAAACGTTGTAATTGTACCTGCCTCAACCACTTCCTCTGGCAGCTCGTTCCATATACTCACCACCCTGAAAAAGTTGACCCTCAGGCCCTTTTTAAATCTTTCCCCTCTCACCTTAAATCGATGCCCTCTAGTTTTAGACTCCCCTACCCCTGGGGAAAGAACTTTGGTTACTGTACTGAAGGATCTTGTGGACAGATGTTTCGTCTTGTGGGAGAGTCTAGAACGAGGGGGTCACTATTTATAAACAGTGTTTGGGATTCACACGGATGTTGCCAGGACTGGAGGCCTGGAGTTATAAGGAGAGGCTGGACAGGCTGAGACTGTTTTCCCTGGAGCGAAGGAGGCTGAGGGGTGACCTTATGGAGGTTTACAAAAAAATGAGGGGCGTAGATAAGGTGGACGGTCACAGACTTTTTCCCTGGGTAGGGGAGCCTAAAACTAGAGGGCATAGATTTAAAGTAAGAGGGGAAAGATTTAAAGGGAAGAGGAATTGTAGACCCAAAACGCCATTTCCCTTCCACCCATAGATGCTGCTCGACCCGCTGAGTTCCTCCAGCAGATTGTTTGTTGCACCAGATGCCAGCATCTGCAGTCTCCGGTGTCGTCAAGATTTAAAGGGGGCTTGAAGGGCAAGATTTCCATGCAGAGGGTGGTGGGTATATGGAATGAGCTGCCAGAGGAAGTGGGAGAGGTGGGTACCATTACTCTGAAAAGATGTGGATAGGAAAGGTTTAGAAGAATGTGGGTCAAATGCAGGCAAACGAAACTGTATATATCATGGGACTTTATAAATTCATGAGAAAAAATCCAAGTTTGTCCAACCTCTCCTTATAGCTCCCACCCTCTAATCCAGGCAGCGTCCTGGTGAACCTCTTCTGCACCCTCTCCAAAGCCTCCACATCCTTCCTGTAATGGGGCGACCAGAACTGGTAAATTGGTGAATTGGTTTATTATTGTCACATGGTGCAAGGTCATAACGAGGTAGATTGTGAGGTCAAGAGTCTATCTTATCGTACCAGGGGACCGTTCACTAGTCTTATATCAGCGGGATAGAAGCTGTCCTTGAGCCTGGTGGTACATGCGTTCAGGCTTTTGTATCTTCTGCCCGATGGGGGGGGGGATGAAGAGAGAATGTCCAGGGTGGGAGGGGTCTTTGATTATGTTGACTGCTTTACTGAGAGAGTGAGAAGTGTATAAGTGAGAAGAGTCCATGGAAGGGGGGCTGGTTTTCATGATGCGCTGAGCTGTGTCCACAACTCTCTGCAGTTTCTTGCGGTCCGGGCAGAGCAGTTGCCATACCGAGCTGTGATGCATCCAGATAGGATGCTTTCTATGCAGCATCGATAAAAATTGGTGAGTGTCAAAGGGCTGTATACAATTCTCATAATGCGACTTAACCAAAGTAACAGCAAGGTTAGCATAATTTCAGCAGTACTTTACAGCCTCACTTCTGCACTGACTCCCAGTGATCTGTGAAGAAATTGAACTGCTTTGTTCTTACTATTTGTGTGTATGTGTGTGATTTTTGTTCAGGTCACTTCTGTGTGATCTAGACATCTCTTTTCATCGATTACCCTTTGTTGCAGGGCCGTTTCAGAGGATGGTTAAGGATCATCGTTGTTGGTGACACTTCCAGGTCAGGTAAGGGCAGACTTCCCGAAGGACATTACTACAATCCAGTAGTTTTGTGGTTTGGGGCGGATAGGAAGCTTTCTATGTTGCATCTGTAAAAAAAATTTACAGATGCAACGGGGGACATGCCAGATTTCCTTAGCCTTCTGCGGTGTGCTTTCTTGGCCATAGTGTCCACGTGGTTGGACCAGGATGCTGGTGAACAGTTCCTTTAGTCACACCTGACCACAGCTGACTAAGTGGTACAGTTGACTTCTCTGGCCTGGAACAATCATTCACTGTCCTTGCCAGTGGAATAGACAGACCTAGGGGTGCAGGTACATAGTTCTTTGAAAGTGGCGACACAGGTAGACTGGGTGGTGAAGAAGGTGTTTGGGATTCTTGCCTTCATCGGTCAGGGCACTGAGTACAGGAGTTGGAATGTCATGTTACCACTGTACAAGACACTGGTGAGACCGCACTTGGAGTATTGTGAGCAGTTCTGGTTGCCCAGCTATAGGAAGGACGTCATTAAGCTGCAAAGGTTGCAGGAAAGATTCACGGGGATGTTACTGGGACTAGAGGGCTTGAGTTATAAGGAGAGACTGGACAGGCTGGGAATGTTTTACCTGGAGCGGAGGAGGCTGAGGGGTGACCTTATAGAGGTTTATAAAATCATGAGGGGCAGAGATAAGGTGGGTGGTCACACTTTTTTCCAGGGTGGGGGAGTCTAAAACGAGAGGGCATAGGCTTAGGGTGAGAGGGGAAAGATTTAAAAGGGACCTGAGGGGCAACTTCTTCACACAGAGGGTGGTGAGTGTACGGAACGAGTTGCCAGAGGAAGTTGTAGAACTGGGCATAATTACGATATTAAAAAGGCATTTGGACAGGTACATGGATAGGAAAGGTTTCGAGGGATATGGGCCAAACACAGGCAAACAGTACTAGCTCAGGTAGGCAACTTGATCAGCACAGACCAGTTGGGCTGAAGGGCCTGTTTCCGTTCTGTATACCTCTATAAAGCCACAACCCAAAAGAAGAGTCTCAGTTATGAGGAGAGACTGGAGAGATTGGCTTTGTTTTCCTTGGAGCGCAGGAGGCTAAGGGGGGACCTGACAGATGTGTACAATATTATGAAGTTCAAAGATAGGGTGGTTAGTGGAAAACTTTTCCCCAGAATGTCTATGACCAGAGAGCATAGGCTTAAGGTAAAGAGAAAAGGGGAAATAAGGAAGAATTTTTTCATCAAACAGCGGGTTGGAATCTGGAACGCACTGCCTGAGGGGGTGGTGAGTCAGAGACTCTCACAGCATCTAAACAAGCACTTGAATCACCAAGGGATAGAAGGCTACAAACCAAGTGCTGGTAAATGGGATTAGTGTAGATGTACTTGATAGTTGGCATGGACGGGATGGGCTGAAGGGCCTGTTTCTCTGCTCTATGAGAACTCTGGACAAATGGTGCTGTCAAAGTGTTATCATTGGGTAATCCTAATCAAACCTAACCTTAATACTAACAAACCAAAGTTCCCAAGTCCCGCATATATCTCCCATCTTTGACCATGGCAATGCTAAAGGTCAGGGAGTTGTGGTCACTATCACCAAAATGCTCGCCCACCGAGAGGTCTTTCACCTGACCAGTTTCATTGCCTAGTACCAGATCCAGCATGGCCTCTCCTCTAGGCGGCCTGTCTACATACTGTGTCAGGAATCCTTCCTGTACACACCTAACAAATTCTGCCCCATCTCAACCTTTTGCACTAAAGAGGTGCCAATCAATATAAGGGAAGTCTAGGACACCCATGACAACAACCCTGTTATTTTTGCACCTTTCCAAAATCTGTCTACTTATCTGCTCCTCAGTGTCCCGGTGGATATTTGGGGGCCTATAGAATACTCCCAATAGAGTGATCACCCCCTTCCTGTTCCTGACTTCCACCCACACGGACTCAATAGATGATCCCTCTGTGATGTTCTCCCTTCCTACAGCTGTGATGTTATCCCTGACTAGCAATGCCACCTCCACCCCTTCTACCCCTTCCCTATCCCTTTTGAAACATCTAAACCCCGGAACCTCAAGCAGCCACTCCTGCCCTTGCGACAGCCAGGTCTCTGTAAGGGCCACAGCATCGTAATCCCATGTACTGATCCGTGCTCTAAGTTCATTCCCCTTATTCCGAACACTTCTCACATTTCAACCCAGCTAACTGACCGCGTTTATGCCCCGTCCCCTGCCTGTCCTTCCTCACCTTCTCTGTACGCATGGCATCTACTTCTACACCGACTGATCCATCTTCTAATCTAACACTGGTTTCCATCCCCCTGCCGACCTAGTTTAAACCCTCCCCAACAACTCTAGCAAACCTGCCCGCAAGGACGTTGGTCCCTCTCCAGTTCAGGTGTAACCTGTCCCTTTTGTACAGGTCGTACCCTCCCCGGAAGAGATCCCAATGATCCACAAATCTGGACCCCTGCACCAACTCTTAGTCTGCTGTATCTTCCCACTCTGTCCCTTCCTGGCGCGTGGCACAGGCAGCAGTCCCGAGATTACTACCCTTGAAGTCCTGCTTTTCAGCTTCCTTCCCACCTCCCAATACTCACTCTTCAGGACCTCATCCCTTATCTTACCCATGTCGTTGGTGCCAATGTGCACCACGACCTCTGGCTTGTCGCCCTCAAGAATGCTGTGCAATCGATCCAAGACGTTCCTGACCCTGGCACCTGGGAGACAACACCCCATCCGGGAGTCTCATTCTTGTCCATAGAATCTCCTGTCTGTCCCCCTAAGCAACGAATCCCTGTCACTATTGCACTCCTCCTCTCCCTCCCCACCCCTTCCTTTCTGAGCTACAGAGACAGACTCCGTCCCAGAGACCCGGCTGCTGTGGCTCTCCACTGGTGACTCATCCCCCACAACAGCATCCAAAACGATATATTTGTTATCAAGGGAAATGGTCACCAGGGGTATCCTGTACCGACTCCCCATTCCTTCTCCCTCCCCTAACGGTCACCCAACTACCTACATCCCTCACTCTAAGTGTAACTGCCTCCTGCTAACTCATGTCTATCATCTCTTCAGCTTCTCGAACGATCCGGAATTCATCCAGCTGTAGCTCCAGATAAGATAAATATCTGACAATAACAAACCAATTATCAGTTATTAACTCCTTCAACCAGGTGAGTTTTTAATGGCAATCCGGTAGTTCCATCACCACTAAGAGAATGAAGCGGGAGGTGGCCATTCAGCCCATTGTACCTGTTCTGCCATTTTATACAATCCATGGACTCTGTCTATACCTCTCGCTGCCTCGGTAAAGCAGCCAGCATAATCAAAGACCCACCCACCCTGGACATTCTCTCTTCTCCCCTCTCTCATTAGGCAGAAGATACAGGAGCCTGAGGGCACGTACCGCCAGGCTCAAGGACAGCTTCTATCCCACGGTGATAAGACAATTGAACGGTTCCCTTATACATTGAGATGGACTCTGACCTCACGATTTACCTTGTTGTGACCTTGCACCTTATTGTCTGCCTGCACTGCACTTTACTCTGTGTGTACTTTACTTTGTAGTTCTGACACTTACTCTGTATTCTGTTATTGTACTACCTCAATGCTCTGTGTAATGAATTGATCTGCACGATTGGTTTGCAAGACAAGTTTTTCACTGTACCTTGGTACAAGTGACAATAATAAACCAATTCCAATACCAAGATTCTCCCTCAGCTCCTCCTTCCTGCACTAGCCCCATATCTCCCTTTTTTGAATGTCCTCAGTGACTGAGCCTCCACACCCTCTGGGTAGACAATTCCAAGGATTCCCACCCTCCGGGTGAAGACATTTTTTCCCATCTCTGTCCTGAATGGCCAACCCTTTATTTCGAGACAGAGAGGCCCCAGGTTCTAGACACTCTGGCCAAGGGGGACATCAAATCTGCATCCATCCTGTGGAGAGCTGTGAGAAGTCTGTCCTTCTCCCTGAGGTCACCTCTTCTTCTTCCATCACCTACAGAACTCAGGCCTCAATTTCTCCGTACAACAGACTTAGATTTTAAACTAACTTTAAGGCACATGGAAGGACAAGGAGGCTGAGAGGTGATGGGCGACCAGAACTGAATGCTCCAGATGCGTCCTAACTCGAGTTTTAGAGTCAGTGTCTGTTTCCCAGGGTTGGGGTGTCTAAAACTGGAGGGGCAGGTCTAAGGTGAGAGAGGGGAGGTTTAAAGGGGATCTGAGGGGTACATTTTTAGATGGTCTGGAATGAGCTGCCAGAGGAGATGCTGGAGGCAGGAACAACAGTTAAGAACAGATATTTGAATGAACAGGGCATCAAAGGATATGGAATTAATGCAGGCGTGGGATTAGCATAGATAGACATGATGGACACCATAGACACAATGGGCCAAAGGGCCTGTTTCTATGCTGTACAACTCGATGACTCTAATACAGGCCTAGTCTACATGATTTTAACCCATGTGGCAAAGCTAATTTTTCCCAAAGGATTACAGACCCTGAGGAAATGTTTGAGGCAGGTACAATGACAACGTGTAAAAGGCATTTGGAAAGTACATGGATCGGAAAGGTTTGGAGGGACATGGGCCAAACACTGGCAAACAGGACTAGCTTCGTGGACACCATGGTCGGCATGGGCGAGTTGGGCTGAAGGGCCTGTTTCCGTGCTGTAGGGCTCTATAACAGGCTGAGCTGTCGTTTTGCATCCCATCCGGGAGTGCAGCACTCCTGCAGTATTGTACTGCGAGTATCAGCGTAAATTATGCACTGACTTCTCCGGGAAAAAGACTGTGTGCATTCACCCTATCTATTCCCCTCGTGATTTTACACACCTCTAGAAGATCACCCCTCAGTCTCTACGTTAAACTCTATGAGCATAGAACAGTACAGCACAGGAACAGGCCCTTCGGCCCACGATATCTGTGCTGACCACAATGCCAAATTAATCTCTTCTGCACATGATCCATCTCCCTCCACTCCCTGCATGTTCATGTGTCTACCTAACAGCCTCTTGAACACAACTATCGTATCTGCCTCCACCACCACCCCTGGCAGCCTGTTCCAGGCACCCACCACTCTCTGTGTAAAATACCTTACCCTGCACCTCCCCTTTAAACATTCCCCCTCTCACCTTAGATGCATGTCCTCTGGGAAAAAGATTCTAGTTATGCCTCTCATAATTTTATAAACCTCTATCAGCCTCCGACGCTCCAGAGAGAACAACCAAAGTTTGTCCAACCTCTCCTTATAGCCCATTCCCTCGAATCCAGGCAGCGTCCTGGTGAACCTCTTCTGCACCCTCCCCAAAGCCTCCACGTCCTTCCTGTAACGGGGCAACCAGAACTGCACACAGAGTTTATGACCCTATTTGCATAGTGCTGTTAACAACATACTGTTGAAGTGTGGTCACCACTTCATTGCTGGAAACTGAGCAGCAACAGAACGTGCTTTAGTTTCCTTGGATGAGAAAGTAATCTTGTTCTCAGGACACCATGGAGACTCCCCTTCTCTTCAGGATGGTGTCGGCTGTGTTCACAGCACTTCCCTCAGTACTGCGCTGGAATGAAGTTGGTAACCGGTATTCATCTCCCTGTGATGGGATTGAACCCACGAATTTCTGACTTTCTGACAGAGACCCTTGAACAGACAGTATTCCAAGAACGATGAACTCAGACAGAGTTTTCCATTGACTGTGCTATAATGAGTGAATACACTTCAACAACCGACTTAATTGGCTGTAATCACTTTGAGGAATTCTGATAAAAAGGGATCCAAATGCAAATTATTTTCCAATAAATTATCACACTCTTGAATGGACCTCTCATACGCTAAAGATGAACTCTTGATCTCCTAATCTACCTCGTCGTGGCCCTTGCACTTTGTCTACCTGCACTGCACTCTCTCTGTAACTGCAACACTATATTCTGCCTTCTGTTTTACTTTTTATTACCTCGATGTACTTACGTATGGAATAATCTGTCCAGATGGCACACAGACAAAGGCTTTTCACTGTATCTTGGTACATGTAACAATAATAAACCAATTCTAACGCCGATACCAATATATTAAGCCACCACACAATCTTCAAACAAGAAACAAGGACAGAGGAAAGCTTTTTACTTCATGAATTATTAACATAGGCACAAAAGAGGCAATCCCTCCCTGTCAAAACTAGGGATTCATCTCCTTCCTTGAAGCATAGAACACAGAACAGTCCATTCGGCCCACGATGTTGTGCCAATCTTGATGCCAATTTATACTAAATGTCCTCCTCCTGTGTATCATCCACATCCCTCCAGTCCCTTCATATTCATGTGTCTGTCTAAAAGTCTCTTAAACTCCACCAAACCAACTGCTTCCACTGCTACCCCTGGTGACACATTCCAGGCACCCACCACTCTCTGCGTAAAAAAGACGTTCCCCTCACGTTGCCTTTAAACCTTTCCCCCCTCTAACCTTAAAAGCACGTCCTCTGGTGTTTGACATTTCTACCCTGGCGAAAAGATTCTGACTGTCTACCCTATCTATGCCTCTCATAATTTTAAAAACCTCTATCAGGCCTCCCCTCAGCCTCCGACACTCTAGGGAGAACAACCCAAGTTTGTCCAACCTTTCTTTAATGATTGTTCAACTTTTAACAAGCATTAATCTTTCTTTTCCCTGTGCTTCTCTGTTTTAGATTCTGTGCATGGTTAAAGAGTTAAAAGTTTTCTGATCTCTTACCTGTGCTTTAGTCTTTTGTAAATCCCCCTTTTTTAATAACTTTCTTTCTTTGCCGCCTAATTCTCTTCCAAAAGTCACCTCTGGCTGCTCCGACACTCACTGTGAAATGTGTGTGGGTCCTAATTCCTTTTTCTCAGTCTCTCCCAGTCCCAGAGCCGGGACTAGTCGATTCCAAGTTCTTGTGCACTCTACATCAGACTTATATTTAGTTCAAGACATCTTTGCCACCCCTTGCCTGCGATGTGTCCACACAGCTGTCTGGTGCTTTGAGCTTACACTGAGAGCTAAAAACTGCCTGAAGGAAAAGAGCTGGTGAAGCCATAGCCTTAAAGAGCCAAGAAGGTTTAACGATGTCCAATGATGCTGCCCCATAATAAAGCATGAATGAATGTACAAACATATGAGTGAGAAACATAGCACACAGCACAGTACAGCACAGGAACAGGCCCTTCGGCCCACGATGTCTGTGCTGAGCACGATGCCAAATTAAACTAAATCTCTTTTGCCTGCACATGATCCACATCCCTCCACTCCCTTGATGTGTCTACCTAACAGCCTCTTCAACATCTCTATTGTATCTGCCTCCACCCCTGGCACCCACCACTCTTTGTGTAAAAAACTTGCCCCGCACATCTCCTTTGAACTTTCCCCCTCTCACCTTAAATGCATGCCCTCTGGTATTAGACATTTCAACCCTGGGGAAAGATACTGGCTGTCCACTCCGTCTATGCCTCTCATAATTTTATAAACCTCTATCAGATCTCCCCCCAGCCTCCAGAGAGTTTGTCCAGCCTCTCCTTATAGCTCATGCCCTCTAATCCAGGCAGCATCCTGGTGAACCTCTTCTGCACCCTCTCCAAAGCCTCCACATCCTTCCCGTAATGGGGCGACCAGAACGGCACGCAATATTCCAAGTGTTATATTGTTATTTTTATATATGAGTAGGCCATTTAGCCCCTCGAGCTTCCTCTGCCATTGAATAAAATCATGGTGGCTTTGACTGTAGACCTAACTCCTAATTTATCTACCATTTTTGTTAAAACATGCTGAACAATTTCTTTATCATTCACTCAAGCGATGTGGGCTTCACAGGCTGAGCCAGCATTTAATCGCCTGTCCCCAGTTGCCCTTGAGAAGGTGGTGGTGAGCTGCCTTCTTGTGCCCACAGTGCTGGTAGGGGAGTTCCAGGGTTTTGACCCAGCGACAGTGAAGGAACGACGATATATTTCCAAGTCGGGATGGTGTGTGGCTCGGAGGACAACTTCCAGGGGGTGGTGGTCCCTGCGCTCTGCTGCCCTTGTCCTTCTAGCTGGTAGAGGTGGTGGGTTTGGAAGGCGCTGTCTGAGGTGTTGCTGCAGTGCATCCTGTAGGTGGTACACACTGCTGCTCCTGTGTGTCGGTGGGGGAGTGAGTGACTGGTGGTGGATGGGGCTGCCTATCAAGCGGGCTGCTGTGTCCTGGGTTGTGTCGAGCTCCTTGAGTGTTGTTGAAGCCGTACTCACCCAGGCAAGTGGAGAGTGTGCCGTCACACTCCTGACCTGAGCCTTGTAGATGGTGGACAGGCAATGGGGAGATCGGAGGTGAGTTACTACCACAGGATTCCCAGCCTCTGACCTGCTCTTGTAGCCAGGAATGTGAACAAGGCAGTTGTGCGGAGTTCGGAATGGTGGAAGAGCTTTGAAGGACTTTTCATCTCTTCCGTGACATTACTTTTCATATTTATATTAGACGTAGAAGGCCATTCAGCCTATCAATTCTATGTTGGCTCTCAAGCAATCCTCATTGTATCCTATTCTCTCCCCCCCCCCCCCCCCGCCGTCAACTCATCCCATTTCACTCTCCCCACATTCCCATCCACTGCCCCCAGATTCTCCCACTCACCCACACACTGCAGGCAACGTACAACGACCGACCCGCACGCCTTTGGGATGTGGGAGGAAACCGGAGCACCCGTGGGGAAACCCACGCAGACACGTGGACAACGTGCAAACTCCACACAGACAGCGGCGGAGGTCAGGATTGAACCCGGGTCTCTGGAGCTCTGACGCGTCCCCATCAGTGACAATTGGTGAGTAATTGAGAATTACTTAGAAAC
This sequence comes from Pristis pectinata, assembly GCF_009764475.1. Taxonomy (NCBI): domain Eukaryota; kingdom Metazoa; phylum Chordata; class Chondrichthyes; order Rhinopristiformes; family Pristidae; genus Pristis; species Pristis pectinata. The sequence goes on along the minus strand of NC_067408.1, from coordinate 4,050,367 downwards.
TTATCACAGAAAGAAATATAGACCACATTGAACCATTTCACATCCATATGTTTATATATATACCGGAGCATTTGATTTACATATTATTATAAAAAAGTTTGCAATCTTTTATAATTCAAAAACTGCTAGACAGCAAGATGCATAGAGAGGAATGGTTTGATGCAGATTATGTATTTGTTTTGTCGTCATTCAACCGGTGAAAGCAGAATTAAAAGTGTACATCGTGTTGCGATGAATTAAAACATGTCTGTTTCAGAATGGCTACGTTTGAGACTGGAGTGCTTGTGAGGAGGAACAAACTCTTGCATCTTTCCTTCCCGGCTCTACACACTGTTTTGTTGAATGCATCTTCAGGCAAGTGAAATTAGATTGCATTCAGTAACTGGCAATCCCAAAGCAGAGTCAATCAAGTCAGAGAAAAAGGCCAACCATAACATCGGTTCAGACACTTCTGGTCATGATCTTACTTACAGGCCATTCAGCCCATGCCATCACCCAACAATCCATTTCTCCTTCCGTTCCCTTGTAGTCCCGTAACCCATTCCCCCTCACGTGCCATCAATTCCCCTTTGATTCTTTTGCTACTTACCTAAAATGTGGTGTACCCCCAAGTCTTTGGGATGTGGGAAGAAACTGGAGCGCCCAGGGGAAACCTACACGGTCACAAGGAGAACGTGCAAACTCCACACACACACACACACACACACACACAGATAGCACCGGAGGTCAGTATTGAACCCAGGTCACTGGTGTTGTGAGGTAGAAGCACTAACCAAAAGTAATGGGAGGCCCTCTCAGACTCTAAACCCTTGAGCACCTCACACCATATTTACAGTTTACGTTGGAGCGTTGGAACTGAGTTGGGAAGTATCACCACACTACCATCTCCATTGTGAAAAAGGACTTGTTCCATGGCAACCCTTGCATGGTCAGTTGAGGGGAGCACATTCCCAGACACATCGGAAACCTAACACAGCCATGGATCTACCCAGAAACTTGGGAACAACGAACAATCTGCTGGAGGAACTCAGTGGGTCGAGCAGCATCTGTGAAAGGGTAGGAATTGTCGATGTTTCGGCCCAAAACGTCGACATTTCCTTTCCCTCCCACAGATGCTGCTCGACCCACTGAGTTCCTCCAGCAGATTGTCTGTTGCTCCAGATTCCAGCATCTGCAGTCTCTCGTGTCTCCAGAAACTTAGGAATCCTGGTTCCTTGGAACTGGTCTTTGTATTCCAGCGGAGGTTAATCTTGGATTTCTACTTGTCTGGCCGCAGGGGAGACCGGCTGCCAAAGATGACCCATTACCCTGTAGCAGAGGAGTGATGTTGGGCCTTGGCAGAGGCTGGCTAGGAGAGAAACTTAAAGCAGGAACTTGTAGACATTACATCCCACCAATAATGTCAAGGAGCTTCCAGGAATTGGGAACTGAGTTCCTGAAAGCTGGAAGCAAAGGTTCGATGGACTTGAGCAAAATCGTGAGTATCTTTTCCCCCATTACGTGATCAAGGAAATATTGGAGATGGGATGGGTTCATTCGCAATCCAATCAGGCAACAATGGGTCAATTTGCTATCTGATTGGCTGCTGGGATGCAGAACAGGGGCCAATAGCAGGCGAGGGGAGTGATGATAGGATAGGAAGGGAGGGGGGTGGTCATGTGATGAATTGACAACAGCCTACCAGAGATACAGGAATGAAAACCTTAACTAGAACTTTTCTCCCGAATTAAAGCCCCGAGTGATTGGAGTCCGAAGTCAAATGGAGCTGTGATCTTCGGTCCAGGGTATGTTGTGTCCATTGTACCCGGGTATTGTCCATCCTCAATGAGACGGTGGGGGTGAGACATCTTCTTGAATGGCTGCAGTCCTTCTGGGGAAGATGCTCCCGCGGTGCTGTTGGGGGAGGGAGTTCCAGGACTTAGACGCAGTCACGATGAAGGAACAGTTTCATATTTCCAAGCCAGGATGGTGTGGGACTGGGAGGGGAACCTGCGGGTGGTGGTGTTCTTGTCTTTGGCGGGGGAGGTGGTGGGTTTGGGAGGTGTTGTTGGCGGGGCCTGCCAAGCGACTGCAGTGCGTCCAGTAGACAATGGCAGAGGCAGTGAACATTCACCGTGGTGGATGGAGTGCCAATTGACGGTGTGGAGATGCCACCAATGAGCCTTTCTCCTTCAGCTCGGAACAAGTTGGCAGTCAGCAATGGTTGAGAACTGAGCCTCATCATAGCTGGATCCTGATAGAAGCTCATCAACCTGAAACGTCCCTCTCTCGTTTCCCTCTCCACAGACACTGCCTGACCTGCTGAGTGTTTCCTGCAACCCCCAGTGTGTATCTCATGGTTCCTTTGCTGTTTTTGTCTTCTTCTATTCACACCTTTTTTCAGACAGCTCAGCTGCGATTACCAAGCCTTCAGCACCCTCTCTCAGCAGGCACCACCTCAACTTCTACCATTCAGATGTTCCCTGCCCCTTCAAACACATTCGATTTCCAAGTTTGATTGCTTCTGTTTCTCCCTCCACAGATGCTGCCTGACCTGCCGAGTATCTCCAAGCATTGTCTGGTTCGATGTCAGATCCCAGTCTCTTTGCAGCCCTGACCCCACTCCTGCTGTGTTTCCCGACTGGGGGGCACGAAGGGCTTTGTTAATCACTGCTCGCTCTGCTTCGCTCTGCTCCCAGTCCATCCCCTGGGGCAGAAGTTGTGGTAGCTGGGGGACCGGGCTCCGGAATCGTCAGACCCCAGCGAGAACTCGGAGTCGGTCAGCGACCGGCGGTACATTCTGAGCGGGGAGCGGACGTAGACAGCCGGAGAGGGGGTGTGGGGTGACAGGGGGGAGAGGCAGTCGCTGCGGGGACTGAGGGGGAACGGGGGCTCTCCTGGGCTGCTGGGGGAGCCGGTGGGGCTGGACAGCTTCTTGCGTCGGGCGGCGATGACCACGTTCTTGGCCAGGAGGTCCTTCAGTCGCCGGCTCTCCGCGACCTCCGAACCCGGCTTCCCGGCCGGGACGGACTTTGGCTCCCTGGGCGGCGTCCAGCTGTTGGGTGACAGTACTCCAGCCGATGGACTCAGGGGGCAGGGGGGAGTTCGGGGACTGTGCGGAGCAGCGTCGCTCGCTGGGTCCGACGGGATGGTGTCCAAGTAGGTCCTGGGGATGCTCATTCTCCGGTCGATGGCAGTCTTCCAAGGCGGAGTCACCGGAGATGTCCATCCCTGCTGGGAGAAGAAAAGAAAACAATTAGATTTCCCAATCCCCCGAAATACCTCGCCCAAGCAGAGCAAAGACCTCACATCCCTCTCTGGACATCACAGCTCAGCACATCACAGAAACCAGCCTCCCCTCCATGCACTTCCTGCTGCCTCGGCAAAGCAGCCAACATAATCAAAGACCCCACCCACCCCGGACATTCTCTCTTCTCCCTCCTCCCAGGAGATACAAAAGCCTGAAAGCACGTAGCACCAGGCTCAAGGACAGCTTCTCTCCCACTGTTATAAGACTATTGAACGGTCCCCTAGTACGATAAGATGGACTCTTGACCTCACAATCTACCTCATCGTGACCTTGCACCTTATTGTCTGCCTGCACTGCACTTTCTCTGTAGCTGCAACACTTCATTCTGCATTCTGTTATTGTTTTACCCTGTACTACCTCAATGCCACTGATGTGATGTTAAGGTCAGGCACAGTAGTGTAGTAGTTAGCGTAACGCTTTACAGCGCCAGAGACACGGATTCAATTCCGGCCACTGTCTGTAAGGAGCTTGTATGTTCTCCCCGTTTCTGCGTGGGTTTCCTCCGGGTGCTCGGGTTTCCTCCCACATTCCAAAGACGTACGGGTTAGGAAGTTGTGGGCGTGCTATGTTGGCGCCGGAAGCGTGGTGACACTTGCGGGCTGCCCCCAGAACACTCTACACAAAAGATGCATTTCACTGTGTGTTTCGATGTACATGTGACTAATAAAGAGATCTTATCTGATGAACTGATCTGTATGAATGGTTTGTAAGACAAATTTTTCACTGTACCTCAGTACATGTAACAATAATAAACCAATTTACCAAAACTCTTTACAGCCAAGAAGCCCCTGTGAAAAATGCAGCAGGCAATTATGTACAGGAAGATCCCACAGGCAGTTCAGAGTGTGTTTGAGGGATAAATATTGGGCAAGATGTTGGGAGGGGGGCGCCACTACTCAATGGTGGGGTTTGTAATCTCTTATGAGAGGGTTTCAGGTTGATTCCCCTTGCTGACAGAATGGCAGCGCTGGACTCCGTATCACACCAGGAGTCGGGCCTGCCTATGACTTGGGAACGGACTCCGTCCAGCCTCGTTCTCTGTGCGCATGATCAAGGGGTTAGCTGGAACGTGTCAGCAACGTCACAGGAAGGCGTTGAAAGCCAAGACAACTGGAGGCTACAGCAATGCAGCACCAACAGTCCCAGAGTAAGAAGTCAGGGATTTTTTTTACATGGATTGAATTTACGGCACAAATCAGGCCATTCAGCCCTTCTTTTCTGGGCTTGTGTTTCTGTTCCTCATCAGCCTCCTCCCGCCTCTCACTGCCAACTCCTTCTGCTCCCCTCTCCCTGTGCACAGTGACTCGATGTGGTACTGAGACCAGAACTGTTCTCAGTGACTCTGGGTCTGTGATACTGAGACCAGAACCATTCTCAGTGACTCTGGGTGTGTGATACTGAGACCAGAACCATTCTCAGTGACTCTGGGTGTGATACTGAGACCAGAACCATTCTCAGTGACTCTGGGTGTGTGATACTGAGACCAGAACCGTTCTCAGTGACTCTGGGTGTGATACTGAGACCAGAATCATTCTCAGTGACTCTGGGTGTGTGATACTGAGACCAGAACCGTTCTCAGTGACTCTGGGTGTGTTACTGAGACCAGAACCGTTCTCAGTGACTCTGGGTGTATGATACTGAGACCAGAACTGTTCTCAGTGACTCTGGGTGTGTGATACTCAGACCAGAACCATTCTCAGTAACTCTGGGTGTGTGATACTGAGACCAGAACCGTTCTCAGTGACTCTGGGTGTGATACTGAGACCAGAACCGTTCTCAGTGACTCTGGGTGTGTGATACTGAGACCAGAACCATTCTCAGTGACTCTGGGCGTGATACTGAGACCAGAACCGTTCTCAGTAACTCTGGGTGTGTGATACTGAGACCAGAACCATTCTCAGTGACTCTGGGTGTGTGATACTCAGACCAGAACCATTCTCAGTGACTCTGGGTGTGATACTGAGGCCATAGTAACACGATTACAAGAGTTGGGACATCACATTACAGCTGTGCAAGATGTTGGTGAGACCACACGGAGTACTGTGTACAGTTCAGGTCACTCGGGTATAGGAAGGCTATCATTAAGGGTGCAGAAAATATTCACAAGGATGTTGCTGGGACCAGACAGCTTGAGTTATAAGGAGAGACTGGATAGGCTGGGGCTGTTTTCCCTGGAGCGAAGGAGGCTGAGGGGTGACCTTATAGAGGTTGATAAAATCATGAGGGGCAGAGATAGGGTAGATGGTCACAGTATTTTTCCCAGTCTAGGGGAGTCTAAAACTAGAGGACATAGGTTTGAGGTGAGAGGGGAAAGATTTAAAGGGGACACGAGGGGCAAGTTTTTCCACACAGAGGGCGGGGGGTATATAGAACGAGCTGCCAGAGGAATTGGTGGAGGTGAGTACAATTACAATGTTTAAAAGATATTTGGATTGGTACATGGAAAGGTCTAGAAGGATACGGGCCAAATGCCAACAAATGGGACTAGCTTAGGTAGGCAACTTGGTTGGTATGGATGAGTTGGGCCGAAGGGTCTGTTTCTGTGCTGTACAGCTCTATGGCTCCCAGAGTGATAGGTCTGTGTACAGTAACTCCTGGTGTGACATGCAGGTCAGAACTGGAATGGGGACTTTGCCCAGTGTGCATCTGCAGAGGATAGCATTGGTGGTGTAGTGAGCAGGCAGCTGCTCTTTTGCCAGTGATTCTCAGACTGCCATCCGGGCTGACTGCACCGAGGTTCATTGTTCAGTTACGATGCACACCAGAGGCGATATCGCCTCATCCACTTGCAGGGAAATAATTCCACGACTCTCTCTAGGAGAGCAGAGAATATCTCCCTCATGTCTGGGCCTCAAACACAAAACAGGTTATTCACTGCAGTTGCTGGTGTTGGGGCTTTGCAAATTGGCTGCTGTATTTGTAGAGGAAAAGATAGTTTGAAGATCAAGCTGGAGAAAATCTTCTGTCTATCATAATTTTATGAACTTCTTTGAGGTCTCCCCTCAGCCTCTGCCGCTCCAGAGAAAACAGCCCAAGGTTGTCCAGGCTCTCCTTATAGCTTATGCCCTCTAATCCAGGCAGCATCCTGGTGAACCTCTTCTGCACCCTCTCCAAAGCCTCCACCCACATCCTTCCTGTAACGGGGCGACCAGAACTGCACACAATACTCCATGTGCGGTCTAACCAAAGTTTTATACAGCTGCAACGTGACTTCCTGACTCATGCCCGACTAATGGAGGCAAGCACGCCGTACACACTATCTACTTGTGTTGTCACTTTCAGGGAGGTATGGACTTACACCCCAAGATCCCTCTGTACATCAACACTGTTGAGGGTTCTGCTATTCACTGTCTACTGTCCCCTTACATTTGACCTCCCAAAGTGCAACACCTCACACTTGCTCGGATTAAACTCCATCTGCCATTTCTCTGCCCACTTCTGCCCATTTACTCTACCTGTGCCCCTCATGATTTTACACACCTCCATCGTCATCCCTCAGCCCTCTCTGTTCCAAACAACCCCAGCCTCTCCAATCTTTCCTCTTTGCGACAATTTTCCAGTCCTGACAATACCCTTGTTAATCTCCTCTGCAGCCTCTCCACTGCAACCACACCTCTCCTCTAACGCCGTGACCAGAACCGTACGCTGCGCTTAAGCTGAGGTCTAACTCCGGTAACCCTCCTGCTCTTATATTCTGACCCTCACCCTGTATGTCTTTTCAACCACCTCATTGACCCTCTTCTCGTTACTACCATGGGGGAGGAGGTACAGGAGCCTGGAGACCCACACTCAACGATTCAGGAACAGCTTCTTCCCCTCCGCCATCAGATCTCTGAATAGTCCATGAACATTACCTTGTTATTCTCTTTTTGCACTATTTATTTTATCATTTATTGTAATTTTTATATCTTTGCGCTGCACTGCTGCCGCAAAACAACAAATTTCACGTCATATAAGTCAGTGATAATAAATCTGATTGTGACTTGTCCTGCTCCCTTTAAGGATCTGTGGACGTACACCCCAAGGTCCATCTGCTCCTCCACACCACCCAACACCCTCCCATTTATTGTACCTCCCCTTGCCTGTTCCACTCCCAAATGCATCACCCCTCAACCATCTGAATTAAACTCCATTTGCCACTTGCCTGCCCAAATGCCCAGACCATCGATATCATCCTGCAGTCTAAAGCTTCCCCCCCTGTCAACCACACAACTAATTTTTGAATCATCAGCAAACACAGAACAGTACAGCATAGGAACAGGCCGTTTGGCCTACGATGTTGTGCCAAACTAAATTAGTAATCAAATGCCCAACTAAACAACATAGAACATCGAACACTACAGCACAGTACAGGCCCTTCGGCCCACAATGTCGTGCCAACATCTTATCCTGCTCTAAGATCTAGCTAACCCTTCCCTCCCACGTAGCCCCCTATTTTTCTATCATTCATGTGTCTACCTAAGAGTCCCTTAAATGTCCCCAATGTATCTGCCCCCACAACCTCTGCAGGTTGTGTGTTCCACACACCCACCACCCTCTGTGTAAAATACTTACTCCTGACATCCCCCTTATACCTTCCTCCAATCACCTTAAAATCATGTCCCCTCATGTTAGCCATTGTCACCCTGGGAAAAAGTCTCTGACTAAACTAATCCCTTCTACCTACTCAATGACCTATATCCCTCCATTCCCTGCATGTTTATGCATCTATCTCAAAGCCTCTTAAACACCTCTATCGTATCTACTTCCAGCCCCACTCCGGCAGCCCGTTCCAGGCACCCACCACTCTCTGTGTAAAAAAACTTGCCCCGCACACCTCCTTTGAACTTACCCCCCTCACCTTAAATGCATCCCCTCTGGTATTAGACATTTTAACCCTAAAAAGATACCGGCTGTCCACCCTATCTCTGCTTCTCAACCTTATAAACTTCTATCAGGTCTCCCCTCAGCCTCCGACGCTCCAGAGAGAACAACCCAAGTTTTGCTGGGTTGTTTTCTCCGACGCTTAAACCTCAATCAGTCATCGGCATCGATGGCAGGCAGAGTGGCGCAGTGGGTAGAGACGTTGCCTCACAGCTCCAGAGACCCGGGTTCGATCCCGACCTCCGGCGCTGTCTGTGTGGAGTTTGCACGTTCTCCCTGTGACCGCGCGGGTTTCCCCCCGGGTGCTCCGGTTTCCTCCCACATCCCAATGTGCAAGTCGGTAGATTAATTGGCCGCTGTAAATCGTTCCTAGTGTGTGGGTGAGGGGTGGAATCTGGGGGGAGTTGATAGAGAGTGTGGGGAGAATGAAATGAAATTAGTGGTGCAATTGGGTGGTCGGTCAACATGGACTCAGTGGGCCGAAGGGCCTGTTTCTGTGCTGGATAAGGTGCAGGAAACATTCATAAGGATGTTACTAGGACTGAGTTCTAAGGAGATACTGGATAGGTTGGGACTATTTTCCCTGGAGCAAAGGAGGCTGAGGGGTGACCTTATAGAGGTTTCTAAAATCATAAGGGGCAGAGATAAGGTGGATGGTCACAGCCTTTTCCCCAGGGTAGGCGAGTTTAAAACTAGAGGGCACTGGTTTAAGGGGAAAGGTTTAAAGGGGACCTGAGGGGCAACCTTTTCACACAGAGGGTGACGGGTACATGGAACGAGTTGCCAGAAGTGGTAGCGGCAGGTACAATTACCATGTTTAAAAGACACTTGGAGAGGGACGTGCATGGTATTAGTGTAAATGGGTGGTTGGTGTCTGGCACGGACTCAGTATTCAGGGTGACTATTACCAAAGGCAAGGGGCCAAGTGCTAGGTTATAGAGTCATTGACTGACACAGATGTTTCCGTGGACCAAGTCCACGGGGTAACTTAGCGCTGGCGACTAACCCACCGACCCGCATGTCCTCAGGATGTGGGAGAAAACCGGGAGCACCTGGGGGAAACCCACGTGGTCAGAGCGAGAACGTGCAAACTCCACCAGAGGTCGGGATCGAACCCGGGTCTCTGGAGCTGTGAGGCAGCAGCTCTACCCGCCGTGCCACTGTGCACCCTGTGAAACGCTGTCCTCCTGGAGAACTTATAACAGACACCTCAAAACACTTAAGAATTATCACCAATGCAATCGCTACAACCCTCCAAGTCAACTGGGAGGACAGGCACACTAATGTCGATATGTCAATGTACAAGACATTGGTGAGGCCACATTTGGAATACTGTGTCCAGCTTTGGTCACCCTGCTATAGGAAAGATGCCATTAAGCTGGAAAGAGCGCAGAGGAGATTTACGAGGTTGTTGGCAGGACTCGAGGGACTGAGTTACGGAGGGAGGTTTAGCAGGGTGCGACTTTATTCATTAGAGTGCAGGAGAATGCGGGGTGACCGTATAAAGGTGTATAAAATCATGAGGGCCATAGATAGGGTGAACGCGCACAGTCTTTTTTCCAGGGAACTCTATCTCTCCAGCCAGAATTGGACAACTGGTCTCCCATCTTTCCTTTGTACTTGGCTCTTATAAGGATGAACTCTTGATCTCCTAATCTACCTTGTCGCATCCCTTGCACTTTATTTGTAAGTGTAACACTCTCTCTGTAACTGTAAAACTATATTCTGTTTTCCTTTGTACTAACTTGATGTACAGATGTATGGAATGATCTGTCTGGATGGCACGCAGACAAAAGCTTTTCACTGTATCTTAGTACACGCGACAATAATAAACCAATTACCACCTGAACAATATCTTGACTAAAGTCAGGAGTTCAGAGCCCAGTATAAAATGTGTTAAAGAAGCCCACTGGGGCCTGTGCTAGCTCACTGGAAGATTTCCCCCATTAACCCCCACCCTCCTGATCTTTCCCCACCATCTTCAAGCATTTGGAATTGGAATATTATTGTCACTTGTACTGAGGTACAGTGAAAAACTTGTCTTGCATGCCGTCCATACAAATCAGTTCATTACACAGTGCATTGAGGTAGTACAGGGTAAAACGATAACAGAATGCAGAATAAAGTGCTACAGCTACAGAGAAAGTGCAGTGCAGGCAGACAATAAGGTGCAAGGGTCACGACGAGGTAGATTGTGAGGTCGAGTCCATCTTATTGTCCTAGGGGACCATTCAATAGTCTTATAGCAGTGGGATAGAAGCTGTCCTTGAGCCTGGAGGTACGTGCTTTCATGTTTTTGTATCTTCTGCCCGATGGGAGGGGGGAGAAGAGAGAACGTCTGTGGGTGGGTGGGGTCTTTGATTACGTTGGCTGCTTTACCAAGGCAGCGAGGAGGTTTCCTCATTCAGCTACTTCTCTAGTCCCCTCTGGAAGGCTCCTGTTAAATCTCCTCCTATGGCCCCTTCAGCTAACACACCCACTCACAGCAACTCATTGTGTAGCAACATCCCTCGCTCCACTCTGGCTCTTTCACCTTCACTCTGGTTACCAGCGCTCTGCCCAACGCAAATAGCTTTTCCAACCAAACTCGTCCGGATGTTGAACTTCCCTATTAAATCTCTGCTTCACCACAGCTCTCAGCACCAGTATCTCCAGTGTCTCTACATGTTGCTCATCCCGAGGACCATTCTAAGTAAATCTCCTCTACGTCCACTCCAAGGTCTTGACACAGGTAGACAGGGTGGTGAAGGAGGCATTTGGCACGATCGCCTTAATCAGAATATTGAGAACAGCAGTTGGGACTTCATGTACAAGATGTTGGTGAGACCACACTGTGCGCAGTTCTGGTCACCCAGGTTCTCGGAAGGATGTCATTAAGCTGAAAAGGGTGAAGAAAAGATTCACGGGGATGTTACCGGGACTGGAGAGCTTGAGTTATAAGGAGAGACTGGACGGGCTGGGACTGTTTTACCTGGAGCGGAGGAGGCTGAGGGGTGACCACATAGAGGTTTATAAAATCATGAGAGGTGTAGATAAGGTGGATGGTCACAGTGTTCTTCCCAGGGTAGGGGAGTCTAAAACCAGAAGGCACAGGTTGAAGGTGAGAGGGAAAAGATTTAAACGAAATCTGAGGGGCAGCTCTTTTTACACAGAGGGTGGTGGGTGTGTTGAACGAGCTGCCAGAGGAAGTGGTAGAGGCAGGTACAATAACAACATTTTAGACATTTAGACAGTTCCTTGGATAGGAAAGGTTTAGAGGGATATGGTCAAAACACAGGTAAATGGGACTAGCACAGGAAGATACCTTGGTCAGGATGGACGTTGGGCCGAAGGGCCTGTTTCCATGCTGTATAACTCTATGACTCTTTAAGTCCTTGGTAGTGTAGTGACAGTTGCAGCCTAAGTTTCCCCAAAATACCACTAATGAACATAATACATATTATCTGCATAGTGAGGGTGCAGAGCTCAGAGATACAGAGGGATCTGTGAGTTCTGGTACATGACTCACAAAAGGCTAGTATGCGGGTACATCAGGTAATTTGGAAAAGATAACAGAATGTCTTTATTTATTGTGAGGGTCATTGAATACAAAGGGAGGGAGGATGTGCTTTGGTTATACAAGATATGAGTGAGACCATCTGGAGTACTGTGGACAGTAACGGTCTACTTAGCTAAGGAAGGGTGTTGATGCATCGGATGATTTACTGCTCTGGTACCTGCACCAGACAGATAACTTCATGAGGAAAGCTTGGACAGGCTGGGCTTGTATCTGCTGGGGTTCAGAAGACAGGACTTGACTGAAACACATAAGATTTTGAAAGGGTCTTGACAGGGTGGGTGTGGACAGGATGTTTCCTCTTGAGGGAAAGTCTAGAGCCGAGGGTGATGGTTTAAAAAAAAAACCCAGCAAAGATGAATTTCTCTTGGAGAGCTGTGAGTCTTTCGACCTCAGAGGACAGTGAAGCCAGACGCTGAATATTTTTAAGAGAGAGGCAGCGAAGAAAATACGTGAAAGGGTGGGGTAGACAGGAAGGCTTGAGGGTCCCTCAACTGCCCTGCCCAGGACCACAAGAAACTGCAGAGAGTTGTGGACACAGCCCAGCACATCACGGACACCAGCCTCCCCTCCTTGGACTCTGTTTTTACCTCGTTGTCTTGGTGAAGCAGCCAGCATAATCAAAGACCCCACCCACCCGGGTCATTCTCTCTTCTCTCCTCTTCCATCAGGTAGAAGATACAGGAGCCTGAGGGCACGTACCACCAGGCTTAAAGACAGCCTCTACCCCACTGTGATAAGACTATTGAATGGTTCCCTTATACGATGAGATGGACTCTGACCTCACAATCTACCTTGTTGTGACCTTGCAGCTTATTGCACTGCACTTTCTCTGTAGCTGTGACACTTTGTTCTGTACTGTTATTGTTTTTACCTGTACTACATCAATGCGCTCTGTACTAACTCAATGTAACTGCACTGTGTAATGAATTGACCTGTACGATCGGTATGCAAGACAAGTTTTTCACTGTACCTCGGTACAAGTGACAATAATAAACCAATACCAACAACCAACTTCAGCTCTTAATGTTTGTAAATAGGTGCACGAGTCTACTACCCAGCTCTACCTTCCTGGCTGATCCCAATATCCTCAGGATCTGTCAATCTCAGCCCTTAATGGGTTTAATAGTGACTGAGCACCCACAGCTCTCTGGGAGAGAGGACAGAGGTTCACAACCCTCAATCCCACCTTATCTCAGTCCAAAATGGCCAAGCCTTTTTCCTGAGACCACACCTCTGGTTTTAGGTACAAAGTCTGGTTTTACATATAATCCCCTTGAGCATCAACCAAAATAAGTTCTTTTCAGGAGGAGCGTGGATAACTCACGGAAAGGAGAAGGAGAGAGGGAGAGAAAGAGAGAGAGAGAGAGAAATTGAAAGAAATAGCTTTATTAAAGTGCAGAATACAATCCAAATGAGGTACAGTAGAATATTTTAGATTACAGGAGAAATCCAGAGGAAGGAAATCACAATTCATTGCAAAATGTTCAATAAATTACAGTAGAGTAGAGTAAAAAAGCAAGAACAAGGATTTTTAGTGCAGTGAATTGCCCAGAATAGTCGGTCAGTCAAGCAGAGATTCATTTGTCTGGGTCACCAATGACTGGAGACATTGGAAGACACTACTACATGTTCCAGTGGTGAGGCTTGGGGCTCAGGTCCTGAACAGCTGGAGACCAAACCTTTCACAGACTTTCATTCTGATCATTCACAGACTTCTACTCTACCCATCCCAACAGCTCTCTTCCAAAGCCCTTACCCCAAAGCCCTCTCTGACTGGCTCAAACATGAAACCCGTCCCCTCAGTGGAGTATTGTGTTCAGTTTTGGTCACCTTGCTACAGAAAAGATGCCTTTAAGCTGGAAAGAGTGTAGAAAAGATTTACGAGGATGTTGCCAGGACTCGAGGGACTGAGTTATAGGGAGAGGTTGAGCAGGTTGGGACTTTACTCCCTGGAGTGTAGCAGACCGAAGGGTGACCTTGTAGAAGTGTATAATATCACGAGGGGGATACACAAGATGAATGCACACAGTCTTTTTCCCAGGGAAAAAGAATCAAAAACTAGAGGTGTATAAGATGATGAGAGGCATTGATCGTGTGGATAGTCAGAGGCTTTTCCCCAGGGCTGAAATGGTTGCCACAAGAGAACACAGGTTTAAGGTGCTGGGGAGTAGGTACAGAGGAGACGTCAGGGGTAAGTTTTTTTACTCAGAGAGTGGTGAGTGTGTGGAATGGGCTGCCGGCAACGGTGGTGGAGGCGGATACGATATGGTCTTTTAAGAGAGTTTTGGATAGGTACATGGCGCTTAGAAAAATAGAGGGCTGTGGGTAAGCCTAGTAATTTCTAAGGTAGGGACATGTTCGGCACAGCTTTGTGGGCCGAAGGGCCTGTATTGTGCTGTAGGGTTTCCATGTTTCTAGAGGGTATAGGTTTAAGATGAGAGGGGGAGGATTTAATAGGGACCTGAGGGGCAACTTCTTTATGCAGAGGGTGGTGAGTATATGGAACGAGCTGCCAGAGGAAGTGGTTGAGGCAGGTACATTAACAATGATTAAAAGACATTTGGACAGGTACATGGATAGGAAAGGTTTAGAGGGATAGGGGCCAAATGCAGGCAAACAGGACTAGCTTAGATGGGCATCTTGGGTTGGCACGGACCAGTTGGTCCATGGCACACAGCACTATTTCCATGCTGTGTGACTCTCTGACTCCTGCACACCTTCCTTCCCCATCTCAGTCGGAGCAGGACAGACACAGGGTGCGTTGCGAGAGAGTCGGCTGGGACCTCCGCCCGCACTGAGTGTTGAGGGAACTACTTGACCACAGCGTGCATCACCTGCAGTAGCCGCTCACTGGAAACCCGTGCTTTCCATAACGACTGGAGGCCAGGAATGGGACGAAACCGCCAACCCCCCAACTCCCCTCCATTCCCCAACCCCAGAAGCTCAATTTAGATCCCACCCTTGCACCACCCCTACTCAACGTGGGGGTGAAGAACAACGCCAACACTCAGATCAATAGCAGAGTGGGGCAGGAGGGACTCTGCCCCCTCCCTTTAAGGGGCCCTGATGTGGTTCAAGGTCCCACAGACTGGCTGGTGGGGTGACTCAACAGTGGGGGGGATCCAGGTGGAGGGATTAATTCCCAACCGAAGTAGGAATAGATCACATGGAGTGGGGAATGGTAAGTGGTAGCTATGTGGTAGAGGGGAAATTTCTGGGGCGGGGAGGCTGGAGATTGGTGGAGGGGAGGGAGTGGGGTGGAAGAAGACAGGCTGGAGAGGAGAGGTTCCTGCAAGGCCCAAAAAGTATATATTTTTTGCCAGCGCAAACCAGGAGCAAGTCAATGAATGAAAGTTAATTAACCCTTTGCCACCGGAGACACAAGAGACTGCAAGTGCTAGAAGCTGGAGCAACACACAAGAGGAACTCAGTGGGTCAGGCATCAGTCGACTGCCCATTTCCCTCCACAGATGCCGCCCGACTCGCTGAGTTCCTCCAGCGTCTTGTCTGTTAATCCTTGGCTGCTGATTGGGGATTGAGGCCACTTGGCCCATCTTGTCTGAACTGGGCGGAAATGAACCACCTAATTCCACCCTGTAACACCAGTTCTTCCATTTACACAATTAACGTTTTCTTAATAAATATTTGGATTTCTGCCTCTCCCAACTTTACACGCAGCGAGTTCCGGACCCACAACAGCCTTTGTCCGCGAAATATTTGCCTCAGCACCTCTTCAATGCTGTTATCGATTACTTTAAATCTCTGCCCCAGGGTTTGTGTAAGTGGGCATGCGTGTGGGAGAGGCTGAGCGAACAGTGGGAGAGGGAGGGGGGAGCGCGCGCCCACGTTGAAGAGACGGAAGGAGAGACAACGGGTGCACGTGTGGGGCGGAGGGGGTGGGGGATTGAGGGAGCAGGAGGGGGGGTGAGGGAGCAGAAGAGGAAGGGCGAGTGTCGGTGTGCGGGAAAAGAGGGCTCGAGGCAGCGAGAGCGCGCTTGGGTGGGGGAGATGAGCAGGGGGCGCGAGGAAAGAAAGAAAGTGCGCGAGAGGGGGCAAGAAATGGGGGAGGGGTGAGTGAGGGGCTGTGCCTGGGTGGAAAAAAGTGTGGGGGAGACATGGGAGTAGCCCACGAAGGGAAGTAATGGGGGGGCGGGAGCGCGGACCGGCACTGCACACGCCAGCCCCTGCCCCTCTGGCCTGCGCGCCCCCAAACCCTCAGGCACGCGTGCACGACTGACGTCATCGCCCCGTCCCCATTCACAGAAAAAGGCCACAGGGCCTCCACACCTGGGCCTCAAGTCCGGCTCTCCGTGCCGAGAAGGTCGGTCTGGGGGCCTGGGTTGCCTCGGCAGGCCTGGGGGTGGCTGGCGGCGCGGGTGCGTGTCCGGGAGAGGCCTGCGCCGGCTGGGAGTCTGGGCCTCGGCCCTCGCCGGCGGCGAAGCCATTGAGCCTGGGGCCTTGCGGCCTAGCGGCGACAGGAGGAGGCAGCGGCGAGCTGAGCTTGGCCACCAAGGGCCCAGACGGCGGCGGTGGGCTCCTGGCCGGCGGCGAGATGACTAAGGAGGCCGAGCTGACCTGGCGGCGGCCCGGCAGAGCCGCAGCCTTGCCGTTGTAGGCCGAGGCCTCAGGCCTCACCCAGCCACCGCTGCCGCTGCACTTCCAGCCGGCCGGCAGCGAGGCGGTGGGCGAGGGAGGCCGTGGCGGCGGGGCCGGAGCTTCCAGGGTGTAGCGCTCCATCCGAGTCTGACGCCGGGCGAAGAGCTCGGCCCCTTTGCCCCGGACCTCGGCCAGGCCTTGCAGGGCGCCGGGCCTGTGGGGAGGCCGCAGCTCGGGTGGCTTCAGGCACGAGGCCCACTCGGGCGCTGGCCTCTCCTCGCCCGCGCTGATAGCCGGGCCTGGAGCCGGAGCCGGGGCCGGGGCCTTGGCTTGGCCCAGCGTGCAGGCCTCGGCGCCTAGGGCCAGGCCTTCGTCCCCCCCTCCTCCTCCTCCACCACCACCGCCTCCAGCCTTGCGCTGCACGTCAGCGCCGTGGACCAGCGACAACAGCTCGGGGTTGGGTGCCAGCCTCGGCCTCTCGTGGAACGTGAACATGGGCCTGCGGCCCGCCTTCCGCAGCCTCGACTGCTCCAGGATGCCCGTCTTAGAGAGCGGCGGTGGTGGCGGCAGCGGTGGCCGGGCAAGGACCGAAGTCCCGGCCTCCCTCCGGGCCTCGGCCTGCAGCTCCAGGTAGGCTTCGGCGGGCGGCCCTCCCAGTCCAGGTGCCGGGGCCTCAGGCCCAGCTTCGGGCCGGCGGTTCTCCGTCCCTGCAGCTTCCTCGTCCACCTCCTCCTCCTCCATGCCGGCCTGCTGCTCAAAGTAAGGCACGCCGGCCTCCTCGGCTACACGGGCCCCGGTGCCTCCATCCAGTGGCCCGCTGAGGGCGAGCTCGTTGACTCTCTCCTTGCGCCGGTTGAAGAGCAGGACGCCCTTGGAGTTGGGGCCCGGTGGGGTGCCGGTGGTCAACTGGGCCGCAATCTTGTGGCTCTGGAGCCGGGCCCCCCTCGCTTCCTGCTCGCTCGAGCTCCTACTGCGACGGAGACCTGCAAAGGAGCAAGGAAGGGCAGTGTTAACTCATCACCAAACTCCGAAACCCGGGACCCAACACCTCCCTCGGCAACCGGATCTTTGACTTCCCAACCAACAGACCGCAATCAGTGAGGATAGGCAGCAATACCTCCAAGATTATCCTCAACGCTGATGCCCCACAAGGCTGCATTCTCAGCCCTCTACTCCCTGTACACTCACGACTGCATGGCCAGATTCTGCTCTAACTCTATCTACAAGTTTGCAGATGATACCACCGTAGTAGGCTGTATCTCAAATAACGATGAGTTGGAGTACAGGAAGGAGATAGAGAGCTTAGTGACGTGGTGTCATGACAGCAACCTTTCCCTCAATGTCAGCAAAACAAAAGAGCTGGTCATTGACTTCAGGAAGGGGGGCGGTGTGCATGCCCCTGTTCACATCAACGGTGCTGAGGTCGAGAGGGTTGAGACCTTCAAGTTCCCAGGAGTGAACATCAACAACAGCCCGTCCGGGTCCAAACACGGCCAAGAAAGCTCACCAGCGCCTCTACTTTCTCAGGAGGCTAAAGAAATTTGGCATGTCCCTCACCAATTTTTTAATTGATGCACCATAGAAAGCATCCTATCCAGGTGCACCATGGCTTGGTACGGCAACTGCTCTGCCCAGGACCACAAGAAACTGCAGAAAGTTGTGGACACAGCCCAGTGCATCACGGTAACCAGCCTCCCCTTCACGGACTCTGTCTACACTTCTCACTGCCTCTGTAAAACGGCCAGCATAATCAAAGACCCCACCCACCCCGGACATTCTCTCTTCTCCCCTCTCCCATTGGGCAGAAGATACAAAAGCCTGAAAGCACGTACCACCAGGCTCAAGGACAGCTCTATCCCACTGTTATAAGACCCTTGAACAGACCTCCTGTATGATAAAGATGAACTCTTAACCATAAGATGTAGGGGCAGAATTAGGCCATTTGGCCCATCGAGTCTGCACCATCATTCAATGTTTGCTTTTCTTTTATTCCCAACCTCATTCTCCCACCTTCTCCTCATAACCCTTAACCCCCTCACCGATCAAGAACATATCAATTTCTGCCTTAAATACGTGGCCTCCACAGCCCTCCGTGGCAATGAATTCCACAGATTCACCGCCCTCTGGCTGAAGAAATTCCTCCTCATCTCAGTTCTGAAGGGACGTCCCTTTATTTTGAGGCTGTTCCCTTGGATCCTGGACTCTCCCACTGATGGAAACATCCTCTCCACGTCCACTCTATCCAGGCCCTTTGACCTCGCAACCTACTTCGTCAGGGCCCTTACATCTTACTGTGTGTCTGCACTTTCTCCAACTATAACACTTTATTCTGTGTGCTGTTATTACTTTTCCCTTGTACTACCTCGATGTACTGGTGTTGAAATGATCCGTATGGATGGCATGCAAAGCAAAGCTTTTCCATGGTGTCTCAGTACATAAAACATAGAACACAGAAACCCTACAGCACACACAGGCTCTTCGGCCCACAAAGCTGTGCCGAACATGTCTCTACCTTAGAAATTACTAGGCTTACCCATAGCCTATTTTTCTAACCTCCATGTACCTATCCAAAAGTCTCTTAAAAGACCCTATTGTATCTGCCTCCACCACCGTTGCCGGCAGCCCATCTCTATCAGGTCACCTCTCATCCTCCGTCACTCCAAGGAGAAAAGGCCGAGTTCACTCAACCTGTTCTCATAAGGCACGCTCCCCAGTCAAGGCAACATCCTGGTAAATCTCCTCGGCACCCTCTCTATGGCTTCCACATCCTTCCTGTAGTGAGGCGACCAGAACTGAGCACAGTAATAAGCCAATGACGTGACAATAATAAGCCAAATACAGAGTGAAAGTGAAGCACCCCAGATGTTTACAGGGAATTAGAACTGATAACAATGCTCTGAGATCCAGCATAGCCATTAATAAACTTTATTAGCCTCCTATTTTAATAAAGATAAATGCACCCAGCTGTACTTATGCATGGCATGATCTGCCTGGATGACATGCAAAGTTTTTCACTGCATGTGACAATCCTAAACCGATAACAATACCAAACAAGTACAGGGCACAATTTAGCATCGAGCTGCAGAAAGTAGGACTGATCCAACACGGAGGCAGATTCCCGCTCTGCGCAATCCAGCAGGGAAGCTGCATCATAAGAGGTAGTTCAAAGAGTGAGCTGGAGGGCCTTCGGGAGGGGATATAGCGCCCGGGTATTTTGTGTCTGTGGTTTATGACAGATCAGAACTTGGGAATGAGATTTCTTTATTAGTCACATGTACATTGAAACACACAGTGAAATGCATCTTTTGCATAGAGTGCTCTGGGTGCAGCCCGCAAGTGTCGCCACGCTTCTGGTGCCAACATAGCATGCCCACAGCTTCCTAACCCGTACGTCTTTGGAATGTGGGAGGAAACCGGAGCACCCGGAGGAAACCCACGCAGACACGGGGAGAACGTACAAACTCCTTACAGACAGCAGCCGGAATTGAACCCGGATCTCTGGCGCTGTAATAGCGTTTCGCTAACCACTACACTACTGTGCCTGCCCTCATTTCTCTGCACTCTGTTTTTGCCGAGACTCCTGTCCATCACTGCACTAAAGTTTAATGACATGGTGGTGCTGGACAGATCTGGACGAGAGACTAGCTTTCAAACATGCAACTGAATTCAGTTAATCTCGAATATGAATAAGCAACAGCTAGTCTAGGTAACAAAAAATACCACATGGTCACTTTAAAAAAATCTGATTCATTGGTCAGCTTCGAGGGAGAAAATCTGTCCTTTCCTAAATTGGTATTGGTTTATTATTGTCACATGTACTGAGGTACAGTGAAAAACTTGCCTTGCATACCGATCGTACAGGTCAATTCATTGCACAGTGCATTGAGGTAGTGCAGGGTAAAAACAATAACAGAATGCAGAGTAAAGTGTCTCAGTTGCAGGGAAGTGCATTGCAGGTAGACTATAAGGTGCAAGGTCGTAACAAGGTAGATTGTGAGGTCAAGAGTCCACCTCTTCGTATAAGGGAACCGTTCAATTATCTTATCAAATGTAACTCCAGACAGCCAATGCAGCTGACTCATAAAGCCCCATTGCTTGGACTAGAAAGCCCTCATTGTATAGCCACTGCTACTACTAATCAAACACATGGAGCTGAAATGTGCTGGCTGTGCTCATTCGAAGGCCAGGATGCAGTGTGACAGCAGCTGCAATTGGTTTATTATTGTCACTTGTACTGAGGAACAGTGAAAAACTTGTCTTGCATACCGATCGTACAGGTCAACTCATTACACAGTGCAGTTACATTGGATTAGTACAGAGTGCATTGAGGTAGTACAGGTAAAAACAATAACAGTACAGAGTAAAGTGCCACAGCTACAGAGAAAGTGCAGTGCAATAAGGTACAAGGTCACAACAAGGTAGATCATGAGGTCAGAGTCCATCTCATCGTATAAGGGAACCGTTCAATAGTCTTATCACAGTGGGGTAGAAGCTGTCCTTAAGTCTGGTGGTACGTGCCCTCAGGCTCCTGTATCTTCTACCCAATGGAAGAAGAGAGAAGAGAGAATGACCTGGGTGGGTGGGGTCTTTGATTATGCTGGCTGCTACACCAATAAGGATGGGCAGTTGGAGCCTACCCCAGGTCAGACTGATAGATTCTCCATGCACTGGTGAATTGATTTATCACCCAAGTTTAATTTTTATTGCTCTCCCAATGTTTTAGTCTTTAAAATGTTAACTATTTTCAAGAATTATATTTTACTTGTCAGAGGGAAGGCAATTCTCTGTATCGGGGTTGCCTTCTGTTGAGGTCATGTGGCCAGACCTCAAGTGGTACCTTGCTGAAGCCTGCTTGTGGTCAATTATTGTCACGTGTACCGAGGTACAGTGTGTCGTAACAACAACCTCACACTCAGCATTAGCAAGGCCAAGGAATTGATTGTGGACTTCAGGAAGGGGAAGTCGGGAGAACACACACCAGTCCTCATTGAGGGGTCAGCGGTGGAAAGGGTGAGCAGCTTCAAGTTCCTGGATATCAACATCTCAGAGGATCTATCCTGGGCCCAACACATTGATGCAATCAGGAAGAAGGCACACCAGCAGCTCTATTTTGTTAGGAGTTTGAGGAGATTCGGTTTGTCATTGAGGACTCTTGCAAATTTCTACAGATGTACGGTGGAGAGCATTCTGGCTGGTTGCATCACAGCCTGGTACGGAGGCTCCAATGCACAGGATTGCAAGAGGCTGCAGAGGGTTGTAGACTCAGCCAGCTCCATCACGGGGACAACCCTCCCCACCATTAGATTTTTGAACGGTCCATGAAGCCTTGTACACTACCTCATTGTTCCTTTTTCTCTGCACCGTTTATTTATTTTGTAATTTATAGTAATTTTATGTCTTCGCACTGTACTGCTGCCACAAAACAACAAATTTCGTCATATAAGTCAGTGATAATAAACCTGATTCCATACAGATCAATTCATTACAACAGAGCATTGGGGTAGTACAAGGGAAAACAGATGATCATCCACATCTGGCCCAGGTAAGGGTCATGGATGGTGAGCAGACTCTGGCATGGTTTAGCTCTCTATGTGAGTTCCAGTCAGCACGGACAGACACCAGGCTCCCTGCACAGTTTTCACAGCTCCTGTCTCGAATTTCCTGATGTGAAATTTCAAATGGGATCACTAAATCGTAGACCTCAACTCAATGACTTCATTGTTTCTCGGGTTACAATGGAAACCATGTCGTGCAAGGCAGTGTTAGCCAAACCTGTTTCCACTTTGTGCTTTAGCCACAACATCTACAAGGCAGGGTGATGGAGTACTGGATGAGCCCACTTCAATAACCCTCAGAGCTCGACGCCACACACAGCTAAGCACTGTGGTTGACTGACACCCTGTCAACCACCCTGAACATTCATTCCCCTTGTCACCTGCTCACCATGGTTGCAGTGAGCACCATCTATATGATGTACCATAGTTAGTTGTCCAGTTACCCCAACAACACTCTACCTCCAAGACAAGGGTGGCGGAGAAAGGCCAACAATATTCTCAACTGGAAATATTGCTGCTGGGTGTTAATTTTAACACTTGGTAAATTGGTTTATTATTGTCACATGTAATGAGTTACAGTGAAAAAACTTTGGAGACACAAGAGATGCTGGAATCCGGAGCAACAAACAATCTGCTGGAGGAACTCAGCAGGTCGAGCAGCATCTGTTGGGGGGGGGGGGGGGAAGGAATTGTCGATATTTCGGGTCGAAACCCTGCATCAGGACTGATGCTTTAGATGCCTTCCAGGAAGATCATTTCGTCATATCATTGCACCAAGGGGGAATAAAGTGGAGTCTAACAGCATTGAGAGAACCTTCACTGGGTAAAGTGTGACCTCTGAAGACGGTGGATCGAGGGCAATGGGCAACGAGTATTAAATGCAAGAATCAAACTTTTGGAAGAACTCAGCAGTTCAAGCAGCATCTGTGGAGGCAAAGGGATGATCGATGTTTCGGGTCAAAAGATAAGAGATAAGATCTTTATTAGTCACACGTACATTGAAACACACAGTGAAATGCACCTTTTGCATAGAGTGTTCTGGGGGCAGCCTGCAAGTGTCGCCACGCTTCCAGCGCCAACATAGCGTGCCCACAACTTCCTAACCTGTACGTCTTTGGAATGTGGGAGGAAACCGGAGCACCCAGAGGAAACCGACACAGACACGGGGAGAACGTACAAACTCCTTACAGACAGTGGCCGGATTTGAACCTGGGTCGCTGGCGCTGTAAAGCATTATGCTAACCACTATGCTACTGTGCCTGCATTAAAATAGAATGTGAGGCTGACAATTTGTTGCAGCACTTGGGAGCTCCATGGTGGAGACTAGCACCTCGAGTCTGCTAGCTACTCAATAAAATCAAGGCTGATCTTCGACCTCAAGACCATTTTCCTGATCTCTCTGTAATTCTTAGAGATATTTGGATCAGTTTTGAATGCGGCCAGTAACTGAGCCACGATCCTTTCTTGGGTAAAGCACAAAGATTCACCACCTTTGAATGAAGAAATTTCTCATTCCAGATTGAAAGAGTTTGCCCATTGTATCTGAGATGGTGACACCCCCCCCCCCCCAAGGTTCTAGACACCCTGGCCGGGGGATACCGTTTCCCCTTCCCACTGAGCCCCTGTATTGTGGAGGGTCGTGGCTGTCACGTGACAGCACTGCCCCCTACCTGGTCGGATGACAGCACTGCGTGACGTGACAGCACTGCCCCCTACCTGGTTGGAAGACACACCACTGCCAATCAAGGTTTGGCCCCACCCCACCCATCAGCACACACCTGACCATTGGCCTTTGTAATCAATTAGTCCTTGCTGCACCGGGCCATTGGCCTTTGTAAATTACCTGGGCTGGACCACCCAGCCCTCCAGCACTATAAAGAGCGCCACATGTGCTCAGCTCTTTGTCTGCTTCAAGGGATCATCCTGCTTCACTCCAGGCCAAGGACTGTGGATGGTGCTGGAGAAATCATTGGTGAGGTGTGCACTGTTAAAGGGTTGGGAGCATCTTAGTTCATGTCCCTAGTAGCACAGAGCTGTGCCTGCACTGAGTCAAGGGGTGGCAGGTGTTATATTGTTTTTCCTTGATTGTCTGTACCTAGTTTGTGTGTGTGTGTATATTTTACCCCCACTGCAATTTTCCTGTGCTCACTATAAACTGTGCATGTGTGTGTTATCCCTGTTCCCATGTTTGTCTTTTGTAAATAAGTCATTTATCTCCAGACTGCGTTCAGAGTCCTTGCCTTCTGAGACCCTGAATCTGTTTCACAACAGTCCCTTAAGAATCTTGTATACTTCAGTGAGGACACCTCATTCCTCAAAGCTCCATACAAAAGAAAGACCGAGTTAATGCCAACATCTCAGGAACTCTGGAGGACAGCAAATCTGTTTCACTCCCTCTGGATCAAGTGTATATTGCTTTCAGTAAGGAGACCAAATTTGTACACCATATTCCAGGTTCTATCGCACCAAGGAATACGATGGGGAAGCAGGATCTTTTTAGCCTTGTGGCATACTGGTCAAGAAATATATCTATACTGATGCTATTTCTCAGCACCCAGTCCATAGCCTTCGATGCCTCTTGTGTTTCAAGTGGTCATCTAAATAAATGAGAGTGTCTGCCTCCACCACCCCCTCAGGGACTTTGTTCCAGATTGCTCAGACAGCACCTTCCAAACCCACCACCTCTACCAGCTAGAAGGACAAGGGCAGGAAAAGCATAGGAACACCACCTCCTGGAAGTTGCTCTCCGAGTCACACACCATCCTGTCTGTGCCTAAACTTCTCGCAGACCCCACCCAGCCTGGACATTCTCTCTTCTTCCCCCCTCCAGTCGGGCAGAAGATATAAAAGCCTGAAAGCACGTCCCACCAGGCTCAAGGACAGCTTCTACCCACTGTTACAAGACTATTCAATGGTACCCCAGTACAATAAGATGGACTCTTGACCTCACAATCTACCTTGTTATGACCTTGCACCTTATTGTCTGCCTGCACTGCACTTTCTCTGTAACTGTAACACTTTATTCTGCATTCTGTTATTGTTTTCCCTTGTACTACCTCAATGCACCGTGTGATAAGATATTAAGATATTAGTTACATGTACATCGAAACACACAGTGAAATGTGCCTTTTTGTCACACTGAGAATGTGCTGGGGGCAGCCCGCAAGTGTCGCCACGCTTCCAGTGCCAACGTAGCATACCCACAGCTCCCAACCTGTATGTCTTTGGAATGTGGGAGGAAACCGGAGCACCCGGAGGAAATCCATGCAGTTACAGGGAGAACGTACAAACTCCTTACAGACAGTGGCGGGAATTGAACCTGGGTCGCTGGCGCTGTAATAGCGTTATGCTAACCACTACACTACCGTGCTGAATTGATCTGTAAGAACAGTATGCAAGACAAGTTCTTCACTGTACCTCGGTACAAGTGACAATAATAAACCAATTCCAATTTCCCTCCACAGTTGCTGCCTGACCCACTGAGCTCCTTCAGCACTTCTTTTATGCTCTAGTTTCCAGCATCTTCAGTCATGGAGCAATACAGCACAGATACAGGCCGTATGGCCCAACCAGCTAGTCCCAATTTCCTGCGTTCGGCCCATATCCCTCCAAGCCCCACCCCTCCATGTACCTATCCAAGTGCTTCTTAAATGATACTGTTGTACCTGCCTCACCCACTTCCTCTGGCAGCTCGTTCCATACACTCACCACCTTCTGCGTGGAAAAAGTCGCCCCTCAGGTCCCTTTTAAATCTTTCCCCTCACCCTAAACCTATGCTGCCTAGATTTGGGCTCCCCTACCCTGGGGAAAGGACTGTTACCGTCCACCTTATCTATTCCTCTCATGATTATAAAATGAGATCATGTGCCTCTACTTTTTTTTAATCCCAGGCAACATCCTGGTGAACCTCCTCTGCACCCTCTCCAGTGTAATCACATCCTTCCTAGAGTGTGGTGACCAGAACTGCACGCAGCTGTGGCCTAACCACAGAACTCTGTCCTCAAATCCTCTCATGATAAAGGCCAACACATCATTTGCCTTCCTCACCGCCTGCTCATGAGAGGACAACACACACAATGCTGGAGGAATTCAGTGGGTCAGGCAACATCTGTGGAGGGAAATGGACAATCAACATTTCGGGTTCAAGACCCTTCACCTGGACTGGGATCCAGACAATTCATCTGAATTGTCCATTTTAAGACAAGATATCTTTTAGTCACATGTACATCGAAACACACAGTGAAATGCATCTTTTTGCGTAGAGTGTTCTGGGGGCAACCCACAAGTGTCGCCACACTTCTGGCACCAACATAGCATGCCCACAACTTCCTAACCCATACGTCTTTGGAATGTGGGAGGAAACCGGAGCACCCGGAGGAAACCCACGCAGACACGGGGAGAACGTACAAACTCCTTACAGACAGCGGCGGGAATTGAACCCGGGTCGCTGGCGCTGTAATAGCGTTACACTAACCCCACAGAAGCTGCCTAACCCGCTGAGTTCAGAGAACATAGAACATTACAGCACAGTACAGGCCCTTCGGCCCATAATGTTATGCTGACATTTTATCCTGTTCTAACCTGGTCCATTTTATCCTACAGTTACAGAGGAAGTGCAGTTCCTCCAGCAGATTGCATGTTGCTCCAGATCCCAGCATCTGCAACCTTGTCCTGTCTCTACCCTGCTCACGGGAGACCCGATTTTGATCAAGAGAAATTAAATTTGGACATTCACTTTGATGTATGAACAAACAAAAATCTCACAGCCACCGTTCAAAAGAGCTAAAAGGCTTCTCCCTATGGCCTTATATCAATATTTATCCCCACACTAACATTGCTAAAACATCTCTTCATTCTCACACTGCTTTCCGTGCAGAGTTTGGCTGCCAAGTATCCTCCAATGCCCATGTGAAGGGTGCTACATTAATGCATCTTGGCCCGGGAGGTGCGGTGCTGACAGGAGATGGCGCCACGTGTACAGGATCAGTGCATCTATCCCACATAATGAAACAGCACAAAGCAACTAACCATTTAACGCCCCTAACCTGTCAGCAAGCAAGTCTGAAGAGGCAGCGCACAGGTCCGGAGACACACAACATTGGATTAAATTCTCCCCTCCATTCCCCTGGGAATATGTACCAGCTAATATGGGTGTAGCATTAAAACAGATTTCTCCTTAGTACATTACTAATTAATAACGTTTCAAAACGAAGCCACTGCATTTCGCTGACAGCTAAAACAAACCCTTCCGAGTTAGCACAATATAATTAATCGGACAGCTTTAATCGCGGTTTCACAAACTCGCCCTCAGGATCTTCAGTTTCAATTCAATGTTATTTCGTCTCTGCCAACTTAAAAAAAAGTTTTGAAACATTCTAATGAAAAGTTTATGAAGCAGCGATTTTTAATATTTACTTTTGTAAAGATCTTTATTTACTGTCTCTGGTGTAAAAAGCAAAATGCAGGATGAATAATTCAGTGCTATGCTCTGAATATTCTCTGTCCCTTACCTTTGCCTCTGAGCTGAGATCAAACAGTAAAGTTGCCACTGCCTTTTGGAACTCAGAAACGCCCTTTTATCTTGCCAGCTTGCTATCAGATCGCCAACAACAAATGCATGTGTCTGTCAAACTAACTTTAACTTGCTGTAAAGCGCAATGAAATCACCAGAGCGGATTAAATAGCAAGAATCTCAACCAACTGAATCGAAATCCAAACTTGCTGCGTGCGGCAACCGAGCCCAGACGACGATTTTACCCCTCCAGGGTCATAGTGCCCGCCCTGTTACACGCCTCCTCTTAAAGCAACAAATAGCACAAGGCAAGTCGTTTCATATTTAATTTTGGTCTGGGCTCTCAAACGTGTTTTGTGACTGGGCTGATCAGCGCAAACAAGGTGCTTTTACGGTCAACTTGCAGGCATGTAAAGACGGCGAGGGGGAATGTTCATCGTTGTAACACCTTGCCCTTTCCCTTGTGTTTGCTTCCAACCTCACCCCTAGCAGCCCGTTCCAGGCACCCACCACTCTCTGGGTAAAATATAAACTTTCCTCACAAATCTCCTTTAAACTTTTCCCCTCTCACCTTAAAGCTATGCCCTCTAAGTATTTGACATTTACACCTTGGGATAAATATCTATCTAGCCTCAATATTGGAATTGGTTTATTATTGTCACTTGTACTGAGGTACAGTGAAAAACTTGTCTTGCATACCGATCGTACAGGTCAATTCAGTACACAGTGCATTGAGGTAGTGCAGGGTGAACAACAACAGAATACAGAGTAAAGTGTCACAGCTACAGGGAAGTGCATTGCAGGTAGACAATAAGGTGCAAGGTCACAACAAGGTAGATTGTGAGGTCAAGATTCACCGCATCGTATAAAGGAACTGTTCAATCCCTCTTCAACCAGGTTCCCTAATCCTGCCAGTTTTGCCCTTCACTCTTGACAGGAACATGTTAGTCCTGAACTCTCCTGATCTCACTTTCAAAAGTCTTCCCCTCACTAGACATCCCACCAACCACCTCCCAATCTGCCTGTATGTGGTCTATATCCCTGTCTGTCCCTGTGTCTGTTGTTTCATTTCACTTCAAAAGTTCTTCATTGACTGTAAGGTGATTCAGCATATTCTGAAAGGGATTTGAAAGGTTCTATAAAAGCACAGCTCCTCCTTTCCGTGTATGTCCACAATGTTTTGAAAAGGTCCCAAGGTACTTCACAGGTGAACCTGTCCCAGTAAAGCAGCCACCTAATAAAAGACCCCGTGACTCCCTAGATCCCCCCACCCTCCCGCATCCATCCCGCTCCCACCCCGGGAACTTTCCACTGCCCCCGCCATAGGTGCAACACCTGCCCCTACACCACCTCCATCACCTCCATCCAGGGACCCAAACAGTCCTTTCAGGTGAGACAGAGATTCACCTGCACTTCCCTTAGTATCATCGACTGCATCCGGTGCTCCAAGTGTGGCCTCCTCTACATTGGTGAGACCAAACGCAGACTAGGTGACCGTTTCGCAGAACACCTGCGCTCCGTCTGTAACCGCGACCTGCATCTCCCCGTTGCCGGTCACTTCAACTCCTCCTCCCACACTATCACTGATATGTCAGTCCTCGGCTTCCTCCACTGCCAGGAGAATTCCAAGCACAAACTGGAGGAACAGCACCTCATTTTCTGTCTTGGAACCTTGCAGCCTAACGGCATGAACATTGAATTCTCCCACTTTAGGTAAACCTGACCCCCCCCCCCCCCTTCCCCACAACATCCCCCCCCACCACCATGCTTCTTCTCTTCTGCCCTTTCCTAGCCCTTTTTACCCTCTCTCTCCTTACCTTTGACCCATCCCCCAGTGGATCTGCTCTCCCCTCCTCCCCGCACCTGCCCATCACTATCTCTTACCTGCATCTACCTATCACCACCCTGTGCCCACCCCGCCTCCCCTCTTTTGTCCACCTATCACTGCTCTGCTTTCCCCTCCTATATATCGGGCTTCCCCTTTTCCTATCTTCAGTCCTGAAGGAGGGTCCTGACCCGAAACGTTGCCCGCCTCTTTTCTCCACGGATGCTGAATGGCCTGCTGAGTTCCTCCAGCATACAGTGTGTTTTTCATCATAATAAAAGACCCCTCCCACCCCGGACATTCTCTCTTCTCCCCCATCCAAATGGGCAGAATAAAACAAAGGCCTGAAAGCACGTACTACCAGGCTCAAGGACAGCTTCTATTATAAGACTATTGAACGGTCCTCTTGTACAATAAAATAGACTCTTGACCTTACAATATACCTGGTTACGGCCTTGCACCTTATTGTCTGCCTGCATTGCACTTTCTCCGTAACTGTGACACTTTATTCTGCATTCTGTTATTGTTTTAGCCTGTACTACCTCAAGGCACTGTGTAATGAATTGATCTGTATGAATGGTATGCAAATTTTTCACTGTACATGTGACAATAATAAACCAAGTTACCAATTTAACAAAAATACAGATAGCACTAAGGCCGCTGGTGAGAACACTAAGGCTGGAGTGATAACCTCTCCATGGACAGGAGCTATCCTGGTCGTCCATCACATACGGTCGAAGTATCACCCCCAACGCACACTGCCCTTGGGCCGACTGAATTGAGGAGGAGGCGGTTACCCACCCCCTTGCAGACTGTGGATCTGCTAAGAGGGTGTAGATAAAGATGCAAGGGTCCATGTCCTGGGTCATTCTAACCAGCTGCCTAACAAGAGGATTCTCTGATCTACGGGCTGTTCCCAGGGACACTCGCGGAGACGGACATCAACCGCTGCTGGAAGGTCATCAACTCGGTGAAAGACGCCCTTTGGTCTGCCGGGAACCTGTTGGTCTCCCAGCGCAGTGAGGTGTCCGTGAGGGAATTCTGCAGACTGGCACAGTCCCGGCTGCAGGAGTCCCGTGCTGAGGGACGCACTGAAGCTCGGGGCAGCCAGTGCTGAGGTTCTGTGGGGAAGGTCCACAGTCTGGGCTCCTTCCACTACTGCACACGGAGGGGCTGGGTCCAGTGGGGAAGCCCCTCAAGCAATGAAAGGGGTATCACCTCAGGGGGCCAAAAGTGTGGCAGTGGTGCTATGTAGTAAAATGGGTTAACACTCCTGAATGTATCGGCCAAATGACACTGAGAATATAAAGAGTTTCTATTCTTTTTCTATATATATTTTATTGTGAATAAAGTTTATTTTTGGAATAAAAATGCTTCTACGTAAGTTTCAGTTTGACCAAATTGTACTAACACTCTGGACCATAGGGTCATACAGCAGAGAAACAGACCCTTTGGCTTGGCATGTTCATACTGACCGTCAAGCACCCATCTGTACCAATCCTATGTACCAGTACTTCGTCTGTAACGAGCCTCGGCAATCCAAATGCTCATCCACATATTTCTTGAAGGTTGAGAGAACCTCCTCCTCCAACTTCTCAATCAGTGTGTTCCAGAGTGTAGTCATCTTTTGGATGAAAAAACTCACTCCCATATCCCCTCTGAACCTCTCTACCACTTACTCTAAAACCATACCCTCTAGTTTTGTACACCTCTACTAAGTGTCTTACTATCTACCCTGTCTACATTCCTTATAGTTCATCAGTCAGGGCACTGAGTCTAGGAGCTGGGACATTATGTTGCAGTTGTATAAGTCATTGGTGAGGTTGCACTTGGAGCACTGTGGACAGTTTTGATCACCCTGCTATAGGAAAGATATTGTTAAACTGGAAAGAGCACAGAGAAGATTTACGAGGCTGTTGCCAGGACTCGAGGGCCTGAGTTATAGGGAGAGGTTGGCCAGGCTAGGTCTTTATTCCTTGGAACGCAGGAGAATGAGGGGCGACCTTATAGAAGTGTTTAAAATTATGAGAGGCATAGATAAGGTGGACGGTAACAGGCCATTCCCCAGGGTAGGGGAGTCCAAAACTAGTGGGCATAGCTTAGGGTGAGAGGGGAAAGATTTAAAAGGGACCTGAGGGGCAACTTTTTCACGCAGAGGGTGGTGAGTATATGGAACGAGCTGCCAGAGGAAGTGGGTGAGGCAGGTACAACAGTATCATTTAAGGAGCACATGGAGGGGTAGGGTTTGGAGGGATCTGGGCTGAACGCAGGAAATTGGGACTAGCTGGGTGGGTACCGTGGTCAGCATGGACGGGTTGGGCCAAAGGGCCTGTATCCATGCTGCATTGGTCTGTGACTCTATAGTTTTGTATACTTCATTCGTTCCCCTTCAGTCTCCCCAGCTCCAAGAAGAACAAATCCAGCCTGTCCTGTCTCTCCCTGTGACTGAACTGCTCCATCCCGGGCAACAGCCTGGTGAATCTCCTCTGCACCCTCTCCAGCACCTCCTATAATGTGGTGGCGTGGGGCAGGGCTTATTATTTTCCTTTTGCCATTATTACAGAACAGTTGGAGGTGTTGGATATCGGTCAAGGCCTTGACCATGGATGGGAATCTACCAAAGGCAGCGGATCTCACTCCAGGGACTTGAGCACTTAGTCCGGTGTCGCAATATTCCCAGTACTGAGGGAGTGCTACGTCCCTCTCGGATGGATATCAGAAGTCACAGGGCCTGATTTCTGAGACGAATCGATGATTCCTGCCCCACCCTGACTAATTCCTGATCGACCTCACTAAAAACAGATCTTCTGACCATTCAAACATTGTCGTTTGTGGGATCTTGCTGTGTGCAAAATTGACAGCTGTCTTTTCCAACAATGCAGTAGTGGCTGCACTTCTGACGTCTTTCACTGGGAGCACAGCACTTTGGAATGTCCAGAGGAATGTGAACAGAGCTACAACAATGCAAGC
Organism: Pristis pectinata; assembly: GCF_009764475.1. Taxonomy (NCBI): domain Eukaryota; kingdom Metazoa; phylum Chordata; class Chondrichthyes; order Rhinopristiformes; family Pristidae; genus Pristis; species Pristis pectinata. The sequence goes on along the minus strand of NC_067408.1, from coordinate 4,018,198 downwards.
TTTTCTTTCTATGAACCTTATCCTGCTTTCAACAAGTTTGTATCTTATTGTAGATGCACAAGAACACTAGAAAAAAGCAGGAGTAGGCCACTCGGCCCCTCAAGCCTGCCCCACTATTCAATATGACCATGGCTGATCTTCCCCAGGCTCCTCGGCTATGTTGTAGTCCTCAATTCCTAATTTTGAAATTAAATATTGCATTTGTGCTACTGTGCTCAGTTCTGGTCGCCTCACTACAGGAAGGATGTGGAAGCCATAGAGATGGTGCAGAGGGGATTTACAAGGATGTTGCCTGGATTGGGGAGCATGCCTTATGAAAGCAGGTTGAAGTGAACTCGGCCTTTTCTCCTTGGAGCGACGGAGGATGAGGGGGGACCTGATAGAGGTGTATAAGATGATGAGAGGTATTGATCGTGTGGATAGTCAGAGGCTTTTTCCCAGGGCTGAAATGGTGGCCACAAGAGGACACAGGTTTAAGGTGCTGGGGAGTAGGTACAGAGGAGATGTCAGGGGTAAGTCTTTTACTCAGAGAGTGGTGAGTGTGTGGAATGGGCTGCCGGAAACGGTGGTGGAGGCGGATACGATAGGGTCTTTTAAGAGAGTTTTGGATAGGTACATTGGAGCTTAGAAAAATAGAGGGCTATGGGTAAGCCTAGTAATTTCTAAGGTAGGGACATTTTCAGCACAACTTTGTGGGCCGAAGGGCCTGAATTGTGCTGTAGGTTTTCCTTGTTTCTATTACTACTTGCTTGGCTCTTATTTGTATAGTTACTGAACAAGAGACGTCCAGAACAGTCGTGGATTCTCTCCGCAGTGTCCAGAGCTAAATATTTATCCCCCAACCCACATCAAATGCTACCATTATCTCATTGGTGTTTGGGAAAGTTTGTTGTGTTGCAAATTGGCTCTCATTTTCCTAATGAGACACCAATTAGTTTGTGGTTCATTGGCTGTAAAGGGATGGTGGGAGGCTGTGACAGGTGCTATAGAAATATGAGTTATTGTTTCACCACCTCTGCCACAATTTATTTTGGATCTTGCTGTGTACAAATCAGCTGGCTCCTTCCCTACATTAAAACAGTGACCACACTGCAAATACATCTGTGGGTTTAAGGGTTTCTCGTTCCAATGTTCCTGAGATAAAATGCCATAAAAGTAAAACTTGTAAGTTCACTCAACTCTTGGCCATTCATGAGCCACGTGCCAACTGACCTTGTTGCTTTAATTGTCTACTTTAAATACATGACACACAGCCTATTGGTTTAAAATGTTGATATTTTGCTGACCAGTGTTTAACAAGCGTCCTGTAATTCCGAGCTTGTCGCCAGTGATTCAGTCATAGGCCCGCAGAGAGAAGCAAACCATTGTGTCAGGAGTCACATGGCTCTTTGAATATTTATTCTCCCAAATCCTCCAGCACTCACCTCTGAGATTAAATCACCAGCTGGCTGTCGTAGATCCCTCGCTGGTGCTTCGCTGAGTGAAACATGAGGGCGCGTGGCTTAAATTAGCAGCACCGACGGTCCTTTTTTAATACTCTGTGTTCTCTCCTCCCTCTCTACAAATCCATGGAATATTTCTCTGTTTATCTCCACTCTGTGTCCAGCTCCCAGTCCAGAGAGTTCAGTGCATAATCTATGCAGGACTTCATTACAGATAAGTGTGAGGTGTTGCATTTTGGGAAGTCAAACACAGCCCAGTGCATCACGGACACCAGCCTCCCCTCCTGACTCTGTCTTTACCTTTCGCTATCTTGGTGAAGCAGCCAGCGTAATCGAAGACCCCACCCACCCGGGTCATTCTCACTTCTCTCCTCTTCCATCAGGTAGAAGATACAGGAGCCTGACGGCACGTACCACCAGATTTAGGACAGCTTCTATCCCACTGTGATAACACTATTGAACAGTTCCCTTATACGATGAGATGGACTCTGACCTCACGATCTACCTTGTTGTGACCTTGCACCTTATTGCACTGCACTTTCTCTGTAGCTGTGACACTTTACTCTGTACTGTTATTGTTTTTACCTGTACTACATCAATGCACTCTGTACTAACCCAATGTAACTGCACTGTGTAATGAATTGACCTGTACGATCGGTATGCAAGACAAGTTTTTCACTGCACCTCAGTACCAGTTACAATAATAAACCAATCCCAATCCCAAACCAGGGTAGGACTTTCACAGTGAATGGTAGGGCCCTGGGGAGTGTTGTAGAACAAGGGGACCTTGGAGTGCAAGTACATGGTTCCCTGAAAGTGGCGTCACAGATAGACAGGGTGATGAAGAAGGTGTTTGGCACGCTGGCCTTCATCTGTCAGGGGTTTAGGAGTTGGGACGTTATGTCGTAGATGTTGGTGAGGCTGCACCTGGAGTATTGTGTTCAGTTTTGGTCACCCTGTTAAAGGAAACATGTCATTTTGCTGGAAAGAGCGCAGAGAAGATTTACGGGGATGTTGGCAGGACTCGAGGGACTGGGTTATAGGGAGAGGTTGGGCAGGCTAGGACTTTATTGCTTGAAGTGTAGAAGACTGAGGGGTGATTTTATAGAGGTGTATAAAATCACGAGGGGAATAGATAGGGTGAATGTGTGGTCTTTTTCCCAGAGGAAGGGAATCAAAAACAAGAGGGCATAGGTTTAAGGTGAGAGGGGAGAGATTTAAAAGGGACTTGAGGTGCAGCCTCTTCACGCAGAGAGTGGACCGTACATGGAACGAGCTGCCAGGGGAAGTGGTTGAGGCAGGTTTAGTAACGACATTTAAAAGACACTTGGACAGGAAAGGTTTAGAGGGATATGGGCCAAACGCAGGCAACTGGGACTAGCTTAGAAGAGCATCTTGGTCAGCATGGATGAGTTGGACCGAAGGGCCTGTTTCCGTGCTGTATGACTCAATGAATGAGGGAGTGCCACGCAGTTGGTGGTGCCCCTTGAGGGAATATAAAAAACAAATCCCATGGCGTGGTTTCTGAGAAGAATCTTTCCCCAATCAGGCTAGTAATTGCTCCTGATTGGTACCAGTAAAAAGCAGGTTGTCTGGCAGTTACCATGGAGCAGTTTGTGGGACCTTGTTGTGTACAAATTGACTTCTGTCTTCCTCACAGTGCGGTAGTGGCTGCACTTCAGATGTCCACAGCACTTTGGAGTGTCTGGTGACGTGAAGAGCTGCAGAAGTAAAAGCCTTTCTTTCTCTAAACTTCCTCATGCCTTTAACATTTCTGCCTTATTGTACCGTAGATACTTGTAAAATTAACTGATTGTATTGCTGCTTCTCGAGTATTACTTGCCTAGTTATTGAACCGAGACATCTAGGATAGCAGGGGGGGTTTACTCCCCAGTATCCAGAGCCCAATATTTGTCCCTTTGCTCACAACATTTAACAAACGAAACAATTATCTCATTGACACAGCCTGGTCCATCACAGGCACAGCCCTCCCCACCACTGACAGCATCTACAGGAGGCTGCCTCAAGAAGGTGGCATCTATCGTCAAGGATCCCCACCATCCGGGTCACACCCTCTTCTCCCTGCTACCTTCAGGCAGGAGGTACAGAAGCTTGAAGTCCCACACCACCAGGTTCAGGAACAGCTACTTTCCTACAACCATCAGGTTCTGGGGTGGTGGTGGAGGCAGATACATTGAACAGGTTCAAGAGCTTGCTGGATAGGCATATGGAGGAAAGTGAGATAGAGGGATATGCGGGAGGAAGGGGTTAGGTAGTGTGAGGGTGGTCTGATGGACGGCACAACACGGTGGGGCTGAAGGGCCTGTTTTGTGCTGTATGGTTCTATGGTTCTATGGTTCTTGAACCGACCCTGCACAACCCTCACACCTACCTCAGCAACGGGACACTACGGACCCACCTCTTGCACTGCCGTGGACTTGTCTCTGATTGTGTTTCTTTTTGTATTATTGTCCTGTTTTGCACAGTCTTTTCTTCACCATCTTGTATAATTTATATATAATTTATGTTCTGTGTGTTGTCTGTACCTACGTGCCTGTGATGCTGTTGCAAGTTTTTCATTGTACCTGCACCTCACTGCACTTGTGCACATGACAGTAAACTTGACTTAATTTGACTTGGTGCTATGAAACCTGTTGAGTGCAAAATGGCTCCCATTATTCTTTTACATTGCAAGTTTTTACATCCACATCGATATTACCGGGACTGGAGGCTTAGTTATCAGGAGAGACTGACAGCCTGGGGCTGTTTACCCTGGAGCGAAGTGGAGGTTGAGGGTGTGAGATAACAGAGGTATCTAAAATTATGAGAGGCAGAGATAGGGGAGATAGTCACTCTGTTTCACATGGTAGGGGTGTCTATAAACTAGAGGGGCGTTGGTTTAAGGAGAGGGAGAAGGTTTAAAGAAGACCTAAGGGGTAAATTTTTCACACACAGAGCAATTGGTCTCTGGAACGAGCTGCCAGAGGAGGTGGAGGAGGCAGGAACAGGAGCAACATTTAAGAAGCATCTGGACAGGTATGTGAATGAGCAGGGAGATGGAGCTAATGCAGGCAGATGGGATTAGTATAGATAGGCGTGGTCTGAAGGGCCTGTTTCTATTCTGTACAACTCTGTGACTCTTCGACTATAAGATTTCTTTGTTAGTCACATGTACATCGAAACACACAGTGAAATGCAGCTTTTGCGTAGAGTGTTCTGGGGGCAGCCCGCAAGTGTCGCCACGCTTCCGGCGCCAACATAGCATGCCCACAACTTCCTAACCCGTACGTCTTTGGAATGTGGGAGGAAACCGGAGCACCCGGAGGAAACCCACGCAGATACAGGAAGAACATACAAACTCCTTACAGACAGCGGCCAGAATTGAACCCGGGTCACTGGCGCTGTAATGGCGCTACACTAATCGCTACACTACCATTCCTTTCAACACATTTCAACGGCTAAAAATGGTCAAAGGTTGCGACAGGTGCTATCGAAATGCAAGTCCTTCTTTCATCACCTCTGGTACAATTTATATTGGATCTTGCTATGTACAAATCAGCTGGCTCCTTCCCTACATTAAAACAGTGACCACACTGCAAATACATCTGTGGGTTTAAGGCTTTCTTGTTCCAATGTTCCTGAGATAAAGTACCATAAAAGTAAAACTTGTAAGTTCACTCGACTCTTGGCCATTCATGAGCCACGTGCCAACTGACCTTGTTGCTTTAATTGTCTACTTTAAGTACATGACGCACAGCCTATTGGTTTAAAATGTTGATATTTTGCTGACCAGTGTTTAACAAGCGTCCTGTAATTCCGAGCTTGTCGCCAGTGATTCAGTCATAGGCCCGCAGAGAGAAGCAAACCATTGTGTCAGGAGTCACATGGCTCTTTGAATATTTGTTCTCCCAAATCCTCCAGCACTCACCTCTGAGATTAAATCACCAGCTGGCTGTCGTAGATCCCTCACTGGTGCTTCTCTGAGTGAAACATGAGGGTGCATGGCTTAAATTAGCAGCACTGACGGTCCTTTTTTTAACACTCTGTGTTCTCTCCTCCCTCTCTACAAATCCATGGAATATTTCTCTGTTTATCTCCACTCTTTGTCCAGCTCCCAGTCCAGAGAGTTCAGTGCATAATCTATGCGGACACTCGCAGTGTAATACTGCAGGAGTGCTGCACTGTCGGACTTCTGGATGGGGTGTGAATCTTATCGAGTCATGGGGTAATACAGATGGCTTTATATGTTGTATTTTGGGAGATCAAGCCAGGGTAGGACTTATAGGTGCCCAGGGGAGTGTTATGGAACAGAGGGACCTAGGAGTGCAAGTGCCTAGTTCACTGAAGGTGGCGTCACAGGTAGACAGGGTGGTGAAGAAGGCATTTAGCACGCTGGCCTTCATCAGTCAGGGCACTGAGTACAGGAGGTGGGACGTTATGTTGGAGTTGTACAAGACATTGGTGAGGCTGCACCTAGAGAATTGTGTTCGGTTTTGGCCACTATGTTACAGCAAAGATGTCATTAAGTGCCAAGAAGATTTACGAGAATGTTGCCAGGACTCGAGGGACTGAGTTATAGGGAGAGGTTGGGCAGGCTAGGTCTTTGTTACTTGGGAGTGATCTTCTAGAGGTGTGTAAAATCACGAGGGGAATAGATAGGGTGAATGCACACAGTCTTTTTCCCGGAGAAGTCAGTGCATAATCTACACTGACACTCGCAGTACAATACTGCAGGAGTGCTGCACTCCCGGATGGGATGTTATAGAGCTTGGCCTGTTATAGAGCCCTACAGCATGGAAACAGGCCCTTCGGCCCAACTCGTCCATGCCGACCATGGCATCCACGAAGCTAGTCCTGTTTGCCAGTGTTTAGCCCATGTTCCTCTAAACCTTTCCGATCCATGTACCTTCCAAATACCTTTTACATGTTGTTATTTTATCTGCCTCAAACATTTCCTCAGGCTCTGTAATTCTTTGGGGAAATTAGCTTTGCCACATGGGTTAAAATCATGTAGACTAGGCCTGTATTAGAGTCATCGAGTTGTACAGCATAGAAACAGGCCCTGTGGCCCACCATGTCTATGCCAATCGTCATGTCTATCTATACTAATCCCACCTGCCTGAATTAATTCCAAATCCCTCTATGTCCTGCTCATTCAAGTACTTCTCCGGGAAAAGACCGTGCACATTCGCCCTATCTATTCCCCCCATGATTTTATACACCCCTATAAGGTCACCCCTCTATCTCCTACACTCCAAGGAACAAAGTCCTAGCCTGCCCAACCTCTCCCTATAACTCAGTCCCTTGGGTCCTGGCAGCATTCTCGTAAATCTTCCTGGCACTCCTTCCAGCTTAATGACACCTTTCCTGTAACAGGGTGACCAAAACTGAACATAAATACTCCAAGAGCAGCCTCACCAACACCTTGTACAACTGCAACATAACGTCCCAACTCCTAAACTCAGTGCCCTGACCGTTGAAGGCCAGTGTGCCAAATGCCTCCTTCACCACCCTGTCTACCTGTGACGCCACTTTCAGGGTGGTGAAGAAGGCATTTTCCATATACGCACCACCCTCTGTGTGAAAAACTTGCCCCTCAGGTCCCCATTAAATCTATCCCCATTCACTTTAAACCTGCGCCCTCTAGTTTTGACTCCCCTACCCTGGGGAAAAGGCTGTGACCGTCCACCTTATCGACACCCCTCATGATTTTATAAACCTCCTCAGCTTCCACTCCAGGAAAAAGGAGTATTCACCAGCTTGGTTCCTGGGATGGCAGCTTTGCCATATGGGTTAAAATCATGTAGACTAGGCCTATATAAGAGTCATTGAGTTGTACAGCATAGAAACACTTTGGCACACTGTGTCTATGCTGATCACCATTCCTATCTATACTAATCCCAGCTGCCTGAATTAATTCCACATCCCTATGTCCTACTCATTCAAGTACCTGCCCAGATGCCTCTCAAATGTTGTTCCAGGATGAGAGAACATGTCTTATGAGGAAAGGTTGAGCGAGCTAGGGTTTTTCTCTTTGGAGTGACGCAGGATGAGAGGCGACTTGATAGAGGTGTATAAGATTATGAGAGGAATAGATAGAGTGGACAACCAGCACCTTTTCCCCAGGGTGGCAATGGCCAATATCAGAGGACTTCCGTTTAAGGTGAGCGGAGGAAAGTTTGGGGGAGATGTCAGAGGTAGATCTTTCACACAGGGAGTGGTGGGTGCCTGGAACGCACTGCCGGGGGTGGGCGTAGAGGCTGATACAACAGGGGCATTTAAGAGACTCTTAGACAGGCACATAGATGTAAGAAAAATGGAGGGTTATGGGCTGTGTAGGAGGGAAGTGTTAGATTGATCATGGAGGAGGTTTCTATAGGTCGGACCAACATCGTGGGCCAAAGGGCCCGTACTGTGCTGTACTGTTCTGTGTTCCATGTTCTATGTTCTATGCTCTGTTCCAATCTCCACCACCTTCTCTAGATTTTAGAAGAATGATACAATGGATTAGATACGATAGAGGCATTTAAGAGGCTCTTGGATAGGGACATGAATATGCAAAGAATGGGAGGATATGGACAGTGTGCAGGCAGAAGGTATGAGTGTAATTAGACATCATTAGCTGAATTAGTTTGGCACAACATCGTGGGCCGAAGGGCCTTTTCCTGTGCTGTGCTGTTTGATGTTCTAATGAGAGGTGATCTCATTGAAACTTCCAAAATTTTTATGACAGGTTGGATGTGAGGATGCTTCCGCTGACTGAGGAGTCTGGAACCAGGGGCTGCAGTCTAGAATAAGGGGTTAGCCATTTTGGACAGCTGAAGAGATCTTTCTTCATTCAAAGGTGGAGAATCTTTGGAGCTCTTTCCTCTGGGGGTTGCCATTGAGTTCACTCAAAACAGATCGATAGGTTTCTAAATAAGGGACATGGAGATAGAACAAAGAACATAGAACACTACAGCACAGTACAGGCCCTTTGGCCCACAATGTTGTGCCGACATTTTATCCTGCTCTAAGATCTATCTAACCCTTCCCTCCCACTTCTCCATCATTTATGTGGCTATCTAAGAGTCTCTTAAATGTCCTTAATGTATCTGCCCCCACAACCTCTGCCGGCAGTGCGTTCCATGCACCCACCACCCTCTGTGTAAAAAACTTACCCCTGACATCCCCCTTGTATCTTCCTCCAATCACCTTAAAATTATGTCCCCTCGTGTTAGCCATTGTTGCCCTGGGAAAAAGTCTGACTGTCCACTCGATCTATGCCTCTTGTACACCTCTATCAAGTCCCCTCTCAACCTCCTTCTCTCCAAAGAGAAAAGCCCTTACTCGCTCAACCTATCCTCATAAGACAATCCAGGAGGAATATGTCCCTCTAGTTCGGGTTGGGCCTCACTCACAGTGGAGGAGACCAAGGATGGACAGGTCAGTGTGGGAATGGGAAGGGGAGTTGAAGTGGTCTGCAGCTGGGAGCTTGGGATGAGCGTGGGTGTCCCGCGAAGCGGTCGCCTGGTCTGCGCTCGGTCTCGCCGATGTAGGGGAGGCCGCATCGGGAGCACCGAATGCGGTGGACGAGGTTGGAGTCTTTAAAACCAGATTCCGGCATGTGCAGTCCCTAATGTCCTCACAGAATAATTACCACTGGTGTCATCATTTCCGTATGTTACAGTGTACAAGATGTTGGTGAGATTGTAACAGGAGTATCGTGTACGGTTTTGTTTACCCTGTTACAGGAAAGATGTCATTAAGTTGGAAAGAGTGCAAAGAACATTTACGAGAATGTTGCCAGGACTCGAGGGCCCGAATTATAGGGAGAGGTTGGGCAGGCTAGGACTTTGTTCCTTGGAGTTCAGGAGACTGAGGGGGTGATCTTAGGTGTATAAAATCATGAGGGGCATAGATAGGGTGAATGCACACAGTGTCTTTCCCAGGGAAAGGGAATGAAAGACTAGAGGCCACAGGTTTAAGGTGAGAGGGGAGAGATTTAAAAGGGACCCAAGGGACAACTTTTTCATACAGAGGGTGGTGGGTATAAGGAACGAGCTGCCAGAGGAAGTGCTTGAGGCAGGTAAAATAATAACATTTAAAAGACACTTTTACAGGTACATGGATTAGAAAACTTTAGAGGGATATGGGCCAAAATATTGGGTCAAATGGGACAAGATTAGATGGGCATCTTGGTCAGCATGGACGAGTTGGGCTGAAGGGCCTGTTTCTGTGCTGTATTAGTCTATGATTCTATCTCTCTGTTCTACTTGTTTGGTCTTGCTGGTTATCGTTTCTTATTACCTGACCCCTCCTCACTGACCTAAAACATTGACTGGTTTCTCTTTCCACAGATGCTGCTTGACTGGCTGAATTCTCACACAAGATGCTGGAGGAACTCAGCAGGTCAGGCAGCATCTATGGAGGGAAATGAACCGTCGACGTTTCAGGTCGAGACCTTTCATTGGGACATTCTCCAAAACTCTGAGGAATATAGATCTACAGATGCTCATGGTAAGACAGCACTCTTATCCCTGGAATTGGCACACTGTATCTCTTTTGGACTGCCTCCAATGCCAGGATATATTTCCTTAAATAAGGTGACAAAAACTGTGCACAGTACTCCAGGAATGGCCTCAGAAGATGTCTTAACGCAGAACACAGTGACCAGTCATTGTGCTGTTTACTGGAATATTGAAGGGATCAAGCTGAGCATGTTATCTGGAAGCTAAAGAAATTCAGCATGTCCCCGTCAATTCTCACTGATTTTTATCGCAAGCATCCATAGAAAGCATCTTATCTGGATGCATCACAGCTTGGTATGCAACTGCTCTGCCCATGACTGCAAGAAACTGCAGGCAGTGGTGGACACAGCCCAGCGCTTCATGGAAACCAGCCTCCCCTCCATGGACTCTGTCTACACTTCTCTCTGCCTCGGTAAAGCAGCCAACATAATCAGAGACCCCACCCACCCCGGACATTCTCCCTTCTCCCCTCTCCCATCAAACAGAAGATACAAAAACCTGAAAGCATGTACCCCCAGGCTCAAGGACAGCTTCTATCCCGCTGTTATAAGACTATTGAATGGTTTCCTAGTACAATAAGATGGACTCTTGACCTCACAATCTACCTCGTTATGACCTTGCACCTTATTGTCTGCCTGCACTGCACTTTCTCTGTAGCTGTAACACTTTATTCTGCATTCTGTTATTGTTTTCCCTTGTACTGCCTCAATGCACTGTGTAATGAATTGATCTGTACGATCGGTATGCAAGACAAGTTTTTCACTGTACCTCGGTACAAGTGAGAATAATAAACCAATTCCAATTTCAATTATCCCCTTCTGTCTCGTCAACTGGTCAACCCTTCAAACTTCCCTTGTTGGGTTAAAGATGGTTTTAATGAAAAAAAAAGCTCTCTTCAACATAAAATCCCATCAGGCAAGGTCATTATTCTGATCTGCATGACTGATTCGTCTCTTCCTGAAACCTTTTAAGAGAAACATTGTTTGGAATCTGTAAACTTAGATCCATAGAAGTGGATCATTCTGACTGAGGAGCTCTCATTACTGATACAAAACGGAAGAGGTGAAGGGAACTTGCTTTGCTCCACTCCCTCTTAACATCTCAGGGCATCACAAGGCATCTCGCACCATTGAAGCTTTCAAAGCTCGGCCACTCTTGTAACAGAGAAGATGATTATGAAGTAATAAGGAATTAAATTGTGTTTATTTTGCAACGTGTAGAATAAGAAGTAAAAGGTCAGATTCCAAATGATGGAAGTGTTCCATCATCAGTTAAATAAACATTCTCAACTCAGGACTTGGAGATACTCTTTCGAAATCTTCAGGTAATATCGAATTGTGGGATGTGGTTAATGCTTCAGTGAAATCGGCAACACAAGTAGATAGAATGGTAAAGGAGGTGTACGCTAGGCTGGCCTTCATTGTTTAGGGCATAGAATAGAAGTCATGTTGGTCAGGCCGCATTTGGAGCATCGTGTGCAGTTCTGGTCACCCCATTGCAGGAAGGATGTGGAGGCTTTAGAGAGGGTGCAGAAGAGGTTCACCGGGATGCTGCCTGGATTAGAGGGGGATTAGAGGGCATGAGCTATAAGGAGAGGTTGGACAAACCTGGATTGTTTTCTCCGGAGTGTCAGAGGCTGAGGGGAGACCTGATAGAAGTTTATAAAATTATGAGAGGCATAGTTAGGGTAGAAAGTCAGAATCTTTTTCACAGGGAAGAATACTAGAGGGCATAGCTTAAGGTGAGAGGGGGAAGGTTTAAAGGTGATGTGTGGGGCAAGTAGCTGCCTGGAACGGGCTGCCAGGGGTGGTTGTGGAAGCAGATACAATAGAGGTGTTTAAGAAGCTGTTAAACAGACACATGAATATGCAGGGTATGGAGGGATATGGATCATGTGCAGGCTGAAGGGATTAGTTTAATTTGGCATCATGCTCAGCACAGACAACATGGGCTGAAGGGCCTGCTCCTGTGCTGTACTGTTCTAGGTTCTATGGACAAGGTCAGACTATTAAAAAGCTTAGAGAGTGACTGGCCTCAGTATCAAGGTGGTACTTAATTGAGTGTAGCCTCAAGGAGCATTGGTAAAAGTAAAGTCTTGGGGAAAACTGGATTAGTACTTGGGTCAAAGGAAGACGGTTGTGGTTGTTGGAGATCAACCATCCCAGGACATCGCTGCAGGAGGTCCTCAGGGCCGTGTCCTAGGCCCAGTCATCGTCAGCTGTTTCATCAGGGACCTTCCTTCCAGCGTAGGGTCAGAAGTGGGGATGTTCACTAACAGATGCACAAGGTTCAATTCTATTCTTGAACCAACCAGCACAACCCTAATCACGACAGTTTAGCAACACTGGGACCACTTTGGTCACTTTGCACTAAAATGGACTTCTTTTTTGTTTGTTCGAATTGTGTCCTTTCTTGTAAAAATTGTGTTTAATTTATGTTTTTCTTGTAAATGCTGCTTATATATTATGTTTATTTTTATATTTTACATGTAATATAAACTATAATATGATATAAAATAGTCTTATTATATATTACATGACATTATATCTGATGCTAAGCGGAGAGTCTGCAGAGAGACTTGGATAGACTAGGAGAATGGGCAAAGAAGTGGCAAATGAAATACAATGTTGGAAAGTGTCTGGTCATGCACTTTGGTAAAAGAAATAAACGGGCAGACTATTACTTAAATGGGGCGAAAATTCAAAATTCAGAGATGCAAAGGGACTTGGGGGTCCTCGTGCAGGATACCGTAAAAGTTAACCTCCAGGTTGAGTCAGTGGTGAAGAAGGTGAATACAATGCTGGCATTCATTTCTAGAGGGATAGAATATAAGAGCAGGGTTGTGATGTTAAGGCTCTATGAGGCATTGGTAAGACCTCACTTGGAGCACTGTGTGTAGTTTTGGGCTCCTTATTTAAGAAAGGATGTGCTGACGTTGGAGATGGTTCAGAGAAGATTCACTAGAATGATTCCAGGAATGAGAGGGTTAACATATGAGGAGCGTTTGACGGCTCTTGGGCTGTACTCCTTGGAGTTCAGAAGAATGAGGGGGGAACCTCATAGAAACATTTCGAATGTTAAAAGGCCTGGACAGAGTAGATGTGGCGAAGTTGTTTCCCATGGTAGGAGAGTCTAGTACAAGAGGGCACGACTTCAGGATTGAAGGGCGCCCATTCAGAACAGAGATGCAGAGAAATTTCTTTAGCCAGTGAGTGGTGAATCTGTGGAATTTGTTGCCACGGGCGGCTGTGGAGGCAAAGTCATTGGGTGTATTTAAGGCAGAGATTGATAGATATCTGAGTAGCCAGGGCATCAAAGGTTATGGTGAGAAGGCGGGGGAGTGGGGCTAAATGGGAGAATGGATCAGCTCATGATAGAATGGCGGAGTAGACTCGATGGGCCGAACGGCCAACTTCTGCTCCTTTGTCTTATGATCTTATGCTCTGTGCCTGTGATGCTGCTGCAAGTAAGTTTTTCATTGCACCTGTGCACACACAGTCTTGTGCCTGTGACAATAAACTTGACTTTGACTTTGAACTATTTGCAACACAGCACATCAAGTCACTTCGGACCCAGTTTGATTTTTGATTTGGAGATATATTCCTTCATCATCACTGGGTCTAAATTCTGAACTCCCTCCCCAACAGCGCCACAGGAGCACCTTCCTCAGAAGGACTGCAGCGGTTCAAAAAGGCAGCTCACACTGCATCTTCTCAGGGGAAGTTAGTGATGGGCAATAAGTGCTGGCCTTGCCGGCAACACCCATATCCTGTGAATTAATAACAAAAAGACTTGCAGAGTGCTCGAGTAATTATCATTTGATTCTTCAATATAGATAAACATGTGCCAGTGCAGTATGATAAGAAGAAGCTAGGGTCAAAACCCTCGGGAAGTAACAATTTAAATGGGGTAAAAGAATGATTGTTACAGGGGTCCACACTGGTTTATTATTGTCCATGTACCGAGATACAATGAAAAGTTTTTGTTTGTGTGATATCCAGACCAATCATAAGTACATCGAGAAAGTGCAGTGCAGGTAGACAAATAAAGTGCAAGGGCCACAACGAGGTAGATTGAGAGATCTTTAGCGTGTGGGAGGTCCGTTCGAGAGTCTGATAACAGCGGGATAGAAGCTGTCCTTGAGCCTGGTGGTTCGCGTTCTCAAGCTTTTGTATCTTCTGGGAAAGGGGAGAAGAGAGAATGACCGGGGTGGGAGGGGTCCTTGATTACATTGGCTGCTTTCCCGAGGCAGCAGGAGGTGTAGACGGAGTCAGTGGATGGGAGGCTGGTTTGCGCGATGGACGGGGCTGCGTCGACAACTCTCTGCAGTTTCTTGCAGACTTGGGCAGAGCAGCAAGATTATTGGGCAGAGATTTACAAATCACCAAAAGTAGCTACACAGGTTAATGTTAAGCAAACTCAAATGCATGTTAAACTAATATCGAGCTTGGTTAGCTAGGCAGAGCATTGTGCAATAGAAACCTCCTGGAGAAGATGTCTTATGTTTCCAGAATCTTCCAGAGCATGATTTCTCCCTGAAAATCTGCTACATTCTGTCTTTCCCTCCTTTCTGCCATAAATTAAAAATATATGCTTGATTCCTCCTGCACATCACACCATCCACAGTAAGTCCTGAGATCAATGGTTTATATTATAGAGACATACAGCACAGAAACAGGCCGTTCGGCCCATATAACTATGCTGACCATCAAATCCCTTCCATATTAATTCCCTCTCCTGGCTGTGCACAACATTGGACTGTCATCTTTATGATGAGACGTTGAACTGATGCCTCATCCCATCTCTCAGGTAGCTAGGAAACATACCAACTTCTGGCCTGTGGACGAAAGGGAAATCATTGAAGCAGCTGAAGATGGATGTGCCAAGGACATTGCCTTGAGGCTGAGATGATTGGCTTCCAATAATCACACTCGTCTTCCTTTCTTCCAGGGATATCTGCAGCCAGCAGAGAGATTTCTCCTTGGATTTTACTGGGACTCTGTCAAATCCGGGCATGATATCATTGTCATGGAGTCAGACAGCACAAAAACAGGCCCTTCAGCCCACTGAGTCTGTGCCAACCAACAAGCACCCACTTACACTAATTGTACATTGACCCTACATACAGAGGCAAAGGATGGAGTGGTGAATCACTCACTTCACTGCTCTGATTCCAACCCAGTGTTAAAATTTGGAGTCAGGAGATCATGAATTGGCACCCCAGACGTGGGTTCAAGCCTCGGTCTGGAGGATGGGTCTTTTATTTCCTTTTCCAAAGGAGGTTTTATTCAGTGATCACAGCATATCAATATGACACCATTCCATGATTCACACAATTTACGGTCAATAGATTCAAATTATAACACAGTCATCTCTATCCAGAACGCATTCGAGCCCCTGTGGGGCCCATCGGTCCTGGAAAGCCCCTGATGTACCGTGGAGAGTCTGGGGTTGTCGGTGCAGGCTGACACACCCAGTGACAGTGCTGAGGGAGTGCCACATTGGTGTTCGTCTGAGGGCTGCACTCCCTCTCCCAGACTGGGGTAAAAGAACCAATGGTGTTACTGTGGAGAGGGACAAGGGCATTCCTCCCATGTCTTAACCAAGCAGCTGCACAGATTGACTGAGCCCTAAATTCAATTCCATGATTGATGAAGGCATACAGTGTATTGTCCTTCATCAATCGTGGAACTGAATTTAGGAACCGAGAGGTAATGTTGCAGCTATATAGGACCCTGGTCAGACCTCACTTGGAGTACTGTGCTCATTTCTGGTCACCTCACTACAGGAAGGATGTGGAAGCCATAGAGAGGGTGCAGAGGAGATTTACAAGCATGTTGCCTGGATTGGGGATCATGCCTTATGAAAACAGGTTGAGTGAACTCGGCCTTTTCTCCTTGGAGCGACAGAGGTTGAGGGGGGACCTGATAGAGGTGTATAAGATGATAAGAGGCATTGATTGTGTGGATAGTCAGAGGCTTTTCCCCAGGGCTGAAATGGTTGCCACAAGAGGACACAGGTTTAAGGTGCTGGGGAGTAGGTACAGAGGAGATGTCAGGGGTAAGTTTTTTACTCAGAGAGTGGTGAGTGCATGGAACGGGCTGCCGGCAACGGTGGTGGAAGCAGATACGATAGGGTCTTTTAAGAGACTTTTGGATAGGTACATGAAGCTGAGAAAAATAGAGGGCTATGGGTAAGCCTAGTAATTTCTACGGTAGGGACATGTTCGGCACAGCTTTGTGGGCCGAAGGGCCTGAATTGTGCTGTAGTTTTTCTATGTTTCTATGTTTCTATGTCTTAGAACCAATAATCATCTCTCTGTCAACATCAGTATCACACAGTAGAACATAGAACACAGGAACAGGACCTTCGGCACACCATGTCTGTGCTGACCATGATACAAATCTAAACTAAATCCCTTCTCCCTGCACATAAACCATATCCCTCTAATCCCTAGATATGGGCAGGTATGGTAGTGTAGTGGTTAGCGTAACGCTATTACAGCGCCAGTGACCCGGGTTCAATTCCAGCCGCTGTCTGTAAGGAGTTTGTACGTTCTCCCCGTGTCTGTGTGGGTTTCCTCTGGGTGCTCTGGTTTTGTCCCACATTCCAAAGACGTACACGTTAGGAAGTTGTGGGCATGCTATGCTGGCGCCAGAAGCGTGGCGACACTTGCGGGCTGCCCCCAGAACACTCTATGCAAAAGGTGCATTTCACTGTGTGTTTCGATGTACATGTGACTAATGAAGAAATCTCATCTCTAATATCTCATATTCATGTCTCTTTCTAAAAGTCTCTTAAAAACCACTAGTGTATCTGCCTCCACCACCGTCTCAGGCAGCCCGTTCCAGACACCCACCACTCTCTGTTTAAAAAAACATGCCCCGCACATCTCCTTTAAACTTTCCCCCTCTCACCTTAAACCTTTGCCCTCTAGTACTTGACATTTCCACCCCGGAAAAAAGATTCTGACTGTCTACCCTATCTCTGCCTCTCATAATTTTATAAACTTCTATCAGATCTCCCCTCAGCCTCCGATGCTCCAGAGAAAACAACCCAAGTTTGTCCAACCTCTCCTTATAGCTAGTACTCTCTAATCCAGGCAGCATTCTGGTGAACCTCTTCTGCACCCTCTCCAAAGCCTCCACACCCTTCCTGTAATGGGGCGAGCAGAACTGCATTGCAATACTCCAAGTGGCCAAACCAAAGTATTACACAGCTGCAACATGGCTTCCTTCCCGACTTTTATACTCAATGCCCCGACCCACGAAGGCAAGTATGCCGTATGCCTATTTCACAAGGAGCAAGACTAGGCCACTCGGCCCCTCGAGCCTGGTCTGACATTCAGTGTCTAGGTTGATCTGCTGTCAGCTCAACTCTGCAGTCCCACCCAGCCTCCGTAACCTGTCAGCCCCCCTCACTGATCAAGGATCGACCCACCTCCACCTTAAAACAATTCAGAGCCTCTTCTTTCACTGCTCTCAGATGAAGAAAGTTCCAAAGACTCCCCACCCTCTGGGGGAAGAAAAATTACCTCACCTTTGTCCCGAACTGTGACCACTCCCACCCCATTTCTCGATTCTCCCACAAGAGAAACCTCCCTTCCACACCCACCATCGAAACCCCACAGGACCTTATGTGTTTCTGTCACTTCCTCTCTCAATGTTCTAATCTCTAGTGGAAACAAGCCAGCCCGGTCAACCTTTGCTCATTAGACAATTCTGGGTAACAGTCTAATAAACCTTTGCTGAACTGCTTCCAGTGCATTAAAATCCTGCCTTACACAAGGACACCAACAATGTACACAGAATGCCAGGTGTGGTGGCATTAATGCTTTATATAATTGAAACACAATACAACACAGGAACAGGCCCTTCGGCCCACAATATCTGTGCTGAATTAAACTAAATCCCTTTGCCTGCACATGATCCATTCTCTGCACATTCATGTGTCTAGCAGGCTCTTAGACGCACCTATCAATCTGCCTCCACCACCACCCCTGGCAGCCCGTTCCAGGCACCCACTACTCTCTGTGTGAAAAACTTGCCCCACCTCCTTTAAACTTTCACCTTAAATGCATGTCCTCTAATATTTGACATTTCTACCCTGGGAAAAAGATACCGGCTGTCTACCCTATCCATGCCTCTCACAATTTTGGAAACTTCTATCAGGTCTCCCCTCAGCCTCTGATGCTCCAGAGACTACAACCCAAGTTTGTCCAACCTCTCCTTATAGCTCATGCCCTCTAATCCAGGCAGCATCCTGGTGAACCTCTTCTGCACCCTCTCCAAAGCCTTCGCATCCTTCCTGTAATGGGGTGATCAGAACTACACACAACACTCCAAGTGTGGCCTCACCAAAGTTTTATACAGCTGCAACATGACTTCCTGACTCTTATACTCAATTACCCGACCAATAGAGGAAAGCACACCTTCTTTACCACCCTATCTACTCATGTAGCCATAACCTCCCTGTTTTTGGAATCAATTCCCCTCACCGTAAATGATAATGTTAGCTTTCCTAATTTACTTGCTGTACCTGAATACTAGCCTTTCACAAGCCATGCATCAGGACTTCAATTCCAGGCATGCTTGCGAAAACTTTCTCCACACAAATTGGCTCTTCCTCCTTTGGCCGCATTGCATTTTAGGATGCAAAAGACACTATATTAATCAAATCCCTCACTTTCCTCTCAGTGAATGCAGAGTCTGGATTGGGAATGCTTGGGAAACCCTGAGGCAGAGGGAGCAGAAGAGATGAACAGCGATAGAATGCGTTCAAGCTAACCTGGTTAAATAGGCCCATTCCCAATGGTGGCAGCCCTGATTACAGCATTAGCATGACCTTTGAGCTGCTTTATGTTCCTTCCTTCCACTCAACCACCGCTGCCTACCCTGTTAGAGCCTTTTATGTTGAAACGTTTCTTCCAGACTCAATAGCAAACAGCAAAGAGGAGCTGGAGGAAACCACCTGGCTCCTCAAAACCTTTCTGCCATTCGAGAGGATCATCACTGATCCTGTGCTTCATGTCCACTTTCCCGTCCACCTCCTCTGTGTCCCTCAGTGTCTGACTGAACATTACAGCAGATTCATCAACCAGCCTCAAGTATAACATAGAGCAACCAAAGCAGGTCTTCCTCCAATGGAGGTGTATCCCTTCAATGGTAGGGCACTCCCTCAGTACTTCCCCTCCCACAGTGTGACCCTCCCGCCCCTCCCACAGTGACCCTCCCTCAGTACCACCCGTCCCACAGTGACCCTCCCTCAGTACTGCCCCTCCCACAGTATGATGCTCCCTCAGTACTGCCCCTCCCACAGTGTGACCCTCCCTCAGTACCACCCGTCCCACAGTGTGACCCTCCCTCAATACCACCCCTCCCACAGTGACACTCCCTCAGTACTGCCCCTCCCTCTGTAATTGTCAGCCCGTGTTCTGTGCTCACACACGGCTGTGGGACTTTTATTGCGAACAGCCCAGTATTTAGTGAGTGTTTATTGACAAGATAAAACCCACTGTGAGCATCTAAAGGTCACTTGTGTACGGAGGAAATGACGTAAATATCCTTACTCGCTGGAGTCTGCTGAGGAGCCGTCCGTCCGCTGTGGGATCCGCCTCTATCCATGCTCCGCAGTCTGGAACATTTCTCTTCACCAACTTCCAGTGAACAGCTGATGGAGCGAGTCCTTCCCTCCGGGATGCTGGTCACTTGCCCTGTCACCACCTTGCTGACGGTGGGACCTGTTGCACTGCATCCAAAGATGTTGTCAGAGGGCCACTTCTCCTCCACATCCACCTGTCCAACCTCCTGTGCAGCCACAACCTCCCAGATCCTGGCGTCAGATGGAGGTGAGTCTGCCCCTTCCAGAGACCATCCGGTCTTTGGTTCCTGTCTGATGTAACCGCACGAATGCACATCTGCCTCCACCTGCATCTGGCCTGAGTCTCCGACCAGCGAGCCAACAGTAGATGACAGGATGTTCACCCACCAACGTTTGTGTTGACCTTCAATGAGAAGCAAGTCCCCTCGATGAGTGTGGCAAGTGCCCTGTCTGTAAGCTTTGGCGTGTGCGTCTCCGATCTGGTTAGTGTGAAGATTCAAAGTGAGGGCCAGCAGTCGATTTCAAAGTAGTTGGAATAATTTGAGTTCAGCTGCCTGATATACCAGCACTTCAAGTGTCTTCAGGAGACAAACTGTAGGAGAGGAGGAAATGAAAGAGTGGTTAAATGGAGTTTGAGTAAAATGTTTTCTGCTTTACACTTGTGTGAATGTGTTTTAGCCTTCTCCCTCAGGAGGCTAAAGAAATTTGGCATGTCCCCTTTGACCTCACCAATTTTTGTCGATGCACCATAGAAAGCATCCTATCCGGATGCATCATGGCTTGGTACGGCAACTGCTCTGCCCAGGACCGCAAGAAACTGCTGTGGACACAGCTCGGCACATCATGGACACCAGCCTCCCCTCCTTGGACTCTGTCTACACTTCCCACTGCCTCGGTAAAGCAGCCGACATAATCAAAGACCCTGTAGCGACCGGCATCGAACCGGCTCCCGACATCGCGAACATCGTCGGAGGCCCCGATCCAAGATGGCTCGGCGCCCTCCTTCTTCCCCATCGTCGGGCTAGGGAAGCCCGCACGCGGGAAGGTCAGGTGACCCGCGTGTGACGTCAGCGCGGGAACGGTAGCGCAGGAAGTTTTGGGACATTAAAGGCGCACCGTGCCCCTGTCGTTCATTCGACTTCTGATTTCGAACCAGCGACTCTGTGTCTTCATATTGTAGTGTGTAGCTAGCCGCTACAACCCCACCCACCCTGGACATTCTCTCTTCTCCCCTCTCCCAATAGGCAGAAGATACAAAAGCCTGAAAGCACGTACCACCAGGCTCAAGGACAGCTTCTATCCCGCTGTTATAAGACTATTGAACGGTTTCCTAGTACAATAAGATGGACTCTTGACCTCACAATCTACCTCGTTATGACCTTGCACCTTATTGTCTGCCTGCACTGCACTTTCTCTGTAACTGTAACACTTTATTCTGCATTCTGTTATTGTTTTCCCTTGTACTGTGTAATGAATTGATCTGTATGAACTAGGGAACCTCGGTACATGTGACAATAATAACAAGCCAATAAACCAACCAATAAACCAAAGATGTGCTGGAATATTGATCTCTAGGGAGGTGGTGCCTCTGTTGACTCCTATCTCCTCTCACAGAGCCTTGCCATGGTTAGTGTAGCTGGGGGACATGCACTGGCAGAGGGAGAACGGGCTGTTGATGCCTTGCATCCTCCCCTTCCTGGGACACCCTCCCACTTCTCAACGGCTAACTGAAAAAGAACAGTCCAGGGGTGAGGTGACAAAGTCAGTCCATCGAAACCAAGCCATCAAAAAGCAAAATATCGCAGATGCCATACGTCTGAAGTAAAACTAAAAATGCTGGAAACACTCAGCAGGTCAGGCAGCATCTGTGGAGAGAGAAATACAGTTAATGCAGAGGAGCGTTTGATGTCTCTGGGCCTGTACTCGATGAAGTTCAGGATGAGGGGGGGATCTCATTGAAACCTACCGGATACTGAAAGGCCTGGATACAGTGGACGTGGAGAGGATGTTTCCATCAGTGGGAGAGTCCAGGATCCGAGGGCACAGCCTCAGAATAAAGGGACGTCCCTTTAGGTTGCCCCTCAGGTCCCTTTTAAAATCTTTCCCCTCTCACCCTAAACCTATGCCCCCTAGTTTTGGACTCCCCTACCCTGGGGTAAAGACTTATCTCCACCTCCACCTTATCTATGCCTCCCATAATTTTAAACATTCCTATAAGGTCACCCTTCAGTCTCCTATGCTCCAAGGGCAGGCACGGTAGTGTAGCAGTTAGCGTAATGCTATTACAGCGCCAGCGACCCAGGTTCAATTCCGCTGTCTGTAAGGAGCTTGTACGTTCTCCCCGTGACTGCGTGGGTTTCCTCCGGGTGCTCCGGTTTCCTCCCACATTCCAAAGACGTACGGGTTAGGAAGTTGTGGGCGTGCTATGTTGGCGCCGGAAGCGTGGCAACACTTGCGAGCTGCCCCCAGAACACTCTATGCAAAAGATGCATTTCACTGTGTTTCAATGTATGTGTGACTAATAAAAGATATCTTATCTTATCTTACAAAGACCTCGCCTGCCCAACCTCTCCCTATAACTCAGGCCCTCGAGTCCTGGCAACACCCTCATAAATCTTCTCTGCGCTCTTTCCAGTTTAGCTATATCTTTTCTATAACAGGGCAACCAAAACTGTACACAGTGCTCCAAGTGCAGCCTCACCAATGACTTATACAACTGCAACATAATGTCCCATTCTCAATACCCTGACTGGTGAAGGCCAGTGTGCTGAAAACCTTTATCACCACCCTGTCTACCTGTTATATCACTTTCAGCGAACTGTGCATTTGTACTCCTCGGTCCCTCTGTTACGCTCCCTAGTCCCCTACTATTCACAGTGTAAGTCCTACGCTGGTTTGACTTTCCAAAATACATCACCTCACACTTATCGAATTGTCACACTATTGAATCTCACACTATTTGAATGAACATCAAAAAACTCCTGCAGCTGCTAAAAGTCTGAAATAAAACAGAGTGTGCTAGAAACGCTCAGCAGGTCAGGCAGCATCTGTGGAGAGAGAAATCCAGTGTGAATGTTTCAGGTCCAAAATCCTTCATCAGGTTTGTCTGACAAAGGGTCTCAGACCTGAAACATTAACTGTGTTTCTCTCTCCACAGATGCTGCCTGACCTGCAGAGTGTTTCCAGCATTTTCTGTTTTAATTTTATATCAGTCTGCCGCATGGTGCTCACAATGTGGTTCCCTCTACTTTGGAGAAGCCAAACACAGATTGGGCGATTAATTGGTGGAACACTTCCGTTCAGCCTGCTTGTCACTTTCAGTCCCCTGCCACTTTGATTCTCAATCCCTCTCTGACTACTTCGTCTTTGCGCCCTTACACTGTTCCAACAAACGTAAGCTTGAGGCACAGCACATCATCTTCCCTGTCAAAAGGAGCAGTGCACAGTTGGATGGACCCAAAACAGTGTTGACATACAGAGGGATATTGGGGCCCAGTTAAATAGCTCAGGAGCCGCAATAGTTGATAGGGTGGTAAAGAAGGCATATGGCATGCTTGCCTTTCTTAGTCGAGGCACTGAGTTCAAAAGTCGGGAAGTTATATTACAGCTTTATAAAACTCTGGTTCGGCCACATCTGGAGTATTGCATTCAATTCTGGTCACCCTGTTATAGAAAGGGTGTGGAGGCTTTGGAGAAGGTGCAGAAGAGGTTTACCAGCATGCTGCCTGGATCAGAGGGCACTGGTATTGGAATTGGTTTATTATTGTCACTTGTACCGAGGTACAGTGAAAAACTTGTCTTGCATACCGTTCATACAGATCAATTCATTACACAGTGCACTGAGGTAGTACAAGGGAAAACAGTAACAGAATGCAGAGTAAAGTGTCACAGCTACAGGGAAGTGCATTACAGGTAGACAATAAGGTGCAAGGTCCTAACAAGGTTGATTGTGAGGTCAAGAGTCCATCTCATTGTATACTGTTCAATTGCCTTATCACAGTGGGATAGAAGCTGTCTTTAAGTCTGGCTCCTGTATCTTCTACCTGATGGGAGAGGAGAGAAGAGAGAATGTCCCAGGTGGGTGGGGTCTTTGATTATGCTGGCTGCTTCACCAAGACAGCGAGAGGTAAAGTCCAAGGAGGGGAGGATGGTTTCTGTGATGTGCTGAGCTGTGTCCACAACTCTCTGCATTGTGCTAGAAGGAGAGGTCGGACAAACTTGGGTTGTTTTCTCTCGAGCAGCGGAGGCTGAGGGGAGACCTGATAGAGGTTTATAAGATTATGAGAGGCATAGATAGAGTAGACAGCTGGTATCTTTTTTTCCCAGAGTCAAAATGTTTAATACTAGCGGGCATGCATTTAAGGTGGGGGGGGGGGGAAATTACTGGAGACTGCAAAGGCTGCTCACAAGCTTCTGAGATCTGGGCTTAATAATCAGGGAGGGAAGACATTTATCTTCAGCTGACATGATAAACATTGCAAGAACATCAGCTGCTGGTGTTACTCAAGTGCCACACATTCAGTTCGACATGCTGCTTATATTATTGCACATGTTTTATCATCAAAGGCAATTCTTTTCCCTTCAAATTCAAGCAAGGAAGTTATGCATAACACTGTCTGGGTCTCAGCTGGGATACTGCACCCAATCCTGAGCCACACACACTGAGAACGAGGTCCAATGTCTTCAGGAGTGTGCGGAGATTTATGGAAAGACATGGGGTTGTGGGCTTTTAGTTCCTTAGAGAGGTTGGAGAGGCTGGGGTTGTTCTTCACAAGGGAGAGAAGGTTAAAGGGAGAATTTTTACAGATACACCATAGAAAGCATCCTATCCAGACACATCACGACTTGGTATGGCAACTGCTCTGCCCAGGACTGCAAGAAGTTCAGAGAGTTGTGGACACAACCCAGTCCATCATGGAAACCAGCCTCCCCTCCACGGACTCTGTCGAGACTTCCCACTGCCTTGGCAAAGCAGCCGACATAATCAAAGACCCCACCCACTCCGGACATTCTCTCTTCTCCCCCCTCCCGTCAGGCAGAAGATACAAAAACTTGAGAACGCATACCACCAGGCTCAAGGACAGCTTCTACCCTGCTATTATAAGATTCTTGAGTGGACCTCTTATACAATAAACTCTTGATCTCTCAGTCTACCTTATTCTGGCCATGCACGTATTGTCTGCCTGCACTGCATGTCCTCTAGTTTTAGACTCCCCTACCCTGGGGAAAATACTGTGACCATCCACCTTATCTCTGCCCCTCATGATTTTATAAACCTCCATAAGGTCACCCCTCAGCCTCCTTCGCTCCAGGGAAAACAGTCCCAGCCTGTCCAGCCTCTCCTTATAACCCAAGCACTATAGATGTGTGCTTGGTGGCTGGCATGGATACGATGGGCTGAAGGGACTGTCTGACTACGGTCTCATCCATGTCCCAGACAGCTCCCGTGTGCTGGGGACTTTCCCTGGATCGCGGCAGCGATGAATAATGTGCTGGTGCGGGGGAACCTCCCATATTGTCTGCCCTGGTTGTCAAAACAAACAGTCCTGGTAACATCCTCGGGAGTCCCTTCTGCATCCTTTCCAGCTCAGTGACATCCTTCCTATAGCCGGGCGACCAGAACTGTGCTCAGTACTCCAGGTGTGGTCTCACCAACATCTTGCACAACGTCCCAAATCCTGTACTCAGTCCTCTGAGCAATGGCGGCCAGCGTGTCAAACGCCTTCTTCACCACCTGCCTACCTGTGTCTCCGCTTTCAGGGAACTATGAACCCGTACCCCTAGATCCTGGTCCTAACCTGTATGCTGCCAGCAATCCAAAAGGCAGAGAACTCAAGACCGGAGCCACTCTCTGTGAAGAAGATTCAAACGAACGGCCGATAAAAGCTTGAGAGAGAGGTGGAGTAGAATGGGTCTCACTGGAGGGCTCTGTAAGAGCCAGAATACGCACTATGGGATGAATGGCCTCCATGGCTGCTATGAATATAGAATCATAGAACACGGAAACAAGCCCTTCCGCCCAACTCGTCCATGCTGACCAAATTGTCTACCTGAGCTATTTGCCTGCACTTAACCCATATCCCTCTAAGTCTCTCAAATGTCTTTTAAACATTGCAATTGTACCCACTTCCTCCAGCAGTTCGTTCCACAGACCCACCTCCCTCTGTGAGAAAAACCTGCCCCTCGGGTCTCTTTTAAATCTCTCCCCTCTCACCTTAAATCTACGCCCTCTCGTTTTAGACTCGCCTACCCTGGAGAGAAGACTGTGACCACTCAGCTGATCGACGTTCCTCATTTCATAAACCTCCGTAAGGTCACCCCTCAGCCTCCTTCACTCCTGGGGAAACAGTCCCGGCCTGTCCAAGCCCTTTATAACTCCAGTGGCGGTAACATCCCCATGAATATTTTCTGTACCTTTTACACCAGGGAAAGAGGCCCTTCGGCCCATCGAGTCCGTGAAGACCATCCACCATCCATTTACACCAATCTTACACAGATTTCATCTTATTCACAAATCACAAGACGTCAAGACAAGGGAGCAGAAGTAGGCCATTCGGCCCATCGAGTCTGCTCCGCTACCTCACCATGAGCTAAACTATTCTCCCATCTAGCCCCAATTCCCGGCCTTTTCCCCATATCCCTTGATACCCTAAATAATTAGATACCTGTCAATCTCCGCCTTAAACACCCCCAATGATCGGGCCTCCACAGCTGTACATGGCAACGAATTCCACAAATCCACAATTCTGCCTACATTCTGATCAACTCTCCCCAGATTCTACCCCCTCCCCCATGCACAGACACACATGGGGGGGGGGTGGCGGGCGCAGGGGGGCACAATTTACAGAGACCAACTGACCCACCGACCCGCACGTCGTTGGGACGTGGGAGGAAACCGGAGCACCCGGGGGAAACCCACGCGGTCACGGGGAGAACGTGCAAACTCCACACAGACGGCGCCGGAGGTCAGGATCAAACCCAGGCCTCTGGCACTGTGAGGCAGCATCTCTACCAAGCTGCGCCACTGTGCTGCCCAAGGTCAAAGTCGAGTTTATTGTCATCTGCACAAGTCCATGTGTGCACAGGTGCAATGAAAAACTTACTTGCAGCAGCATCACAGGCACAGAGCATCAGATAAGCATCATCATATGAGTGTTTAGATGTTAGTTACGAGCACAGATCTGTTGTTTGCTTTTGGCTGGGTCTGTTGTGGCCAAACTCCCTGACACTGTTTATATTCCTGAGGAAATTACATCAATTTGGGTGGCATGCACTGGAGAGATTAAACTCTGAGTCCACAGACACAATTTCCTCATCTGTGCAGCAGATTTGCTTCATGGGGACTCAAGCAAACATTTTGCCTTGTCACTCTCCTATCGTAGAATGATACAGGGAAAAAGGAGGCCAATCAACCCTTCCTCCCTGTGACAGGCGCAGTCTCCTGCTGTCAACACCCACCCCAGGCAGCCCATTCCAGGAACCCACCACTCCCTGTGTAAAATACTTTCCCCTTTGAACTTTCCCCCTCTCACCTTAAATGCATGTCCTCTAGTATTAGACATTTCCACCCTTTGAAAAAGGCTCTGACTGTCTACCCTATCTATACCACTCATAATTTTATGCACTTCTATCAGATCCCCCCGTCAGCCTCTGCCAATCCAGAGAAAACAACCCAAGTTTGTCCAACCCCTCCACATGCCCTCTAATCCAGGCAGCATCCTGGTGAACCTCTTCTGCAGAGATCTCACTAGTTTCATTAGACTAGTTCCCGGGAAGGCAGGTCTGTTGGATGAGGAAACTGGGCGTCTCAGCTCTGGAGGCACAGTGGGTTGAGCCGCTGCCTCACAGCTCCAGAGACCCAGGTTCAATCCCAACCTCGGGTGCTGTCTGTGTGGAGTTTGCACGTTCTTCCCATGACCGCAACACACACAAAATTCTGGAGGAACTCAGCAGGTCAGGCAGCATCTATGGAGGGAAATAAACAGTCAACATTTCAGGTCGAGACCTTTCTATTTCCCTCCATAGATGCTGCCCGACCTCTTGAGTTCCTCCAGCATTTTTTCTGTGTGTTGAACCAGAGTCCACAGCACCTGCAGAATCTCTAGTGTCTCCCTGTGTGACCGCGTGGGTTTCCCCGGGGTGCTCTGGTTTCCTCCCGCATCTGAACGACGTGCGGGGACGGTGGGTTAATTGGCGGCTGTAAATTACCCCTGGTGTGTGGCCAAGGGGTAGAATCTCGGGGGAATTTGATGGGAATGTGGGGAGAATAAAGTGGGATTAGTGTCGGACTGGTGTAATTGGTGTAAATGGATTGGATGGTCAGCACGGACTCAGTGGGCTGAAGGGCCTGTTTCTGTGTTGTATCTCTCAATGACTTGAACAAGAGATGACTTCGTAACTGCGCATATGACAAGAAGACACATGGTCTATTGTCCTTCATCAATCATGGAATTGAGTTTAGGAGCAGAGAGGTAATGTTGCAGCTATATAGGTCCCTGGTCAGACCCCACTTGGAGTACTGTGCTCAGTTCTTGTCACCTCACTACAGGAAGGATGTGAAAGCCGTAGAAAGGGTGCAGAGGAGATTTACAAGGATGCTGCCTGGATTGGGGAGCATGCCTTATGAAAACTTGCCTTATGCCTTATGTACTAACTCAATGTAACTGCATTGTGTAATGAATTGACCTGTACGATTGGTTTGTAAGACAAACTTTTCACTGTACCTCGGTACAAGTGACAATAATAAACCAATACCAATACCAACAGGTTGAGTAAACTCAACCTTTTCTCCTTGGAGCGACGGAGGATGAGAGGTGACCTGATAGAGGTGTATAAGATGATGAGAGGCATTGATCGTGTGGATAGTCAGAGGCTTTTCCCCAGGGCTGAAATGGTTGCCACAAGAGGACACAGGTTTAAGGTGCTGGGGAGTAGGTACAGAGGAGATGTCAGGGGTAAGTTTTTTACTCAGAGAGTGGTGAGTGTGTGGAATCGGCTGCCGGCGACGGTGGTGGAGGAGGATACGATAGGGTCTTTTAAGACAGTTTTGGATAGGTACATGGAGCTTAGAAAAATAGAGGGCTGTGGGTAAGCCTAGTAATTTCTAAGGTAGGGACATGTTCAGCACAGCTTTGTGGGCTGAAGGGCCTGAATTGTGCTGTAGGTTTTCTATGTTTCTATGTTGCATTGAGATATACAAAATTATGGGGTCAACAGGCTAGATACAGGGAGGATGTATCCACTGGCCGAGGAGTCTTGAACCAAGGATCACACTCTCAAAATAAGCAGAGAGTGATGTAGGACTAAAATGAGCAGAAACTTCTTCACTCAGAGGGTGGTGAGTTTTCTGGTTGTCTCTACCTTGTGGAGCCTCAGTTGCCGAGCACGTTTAAAGCCAGGATCAATCCATTTTAACACGTGTATAAAGTCAAGATTAATTCATTTCTGGATACGAGGGGAATTGAGGGATATGGGGACAGTCCAGGAAAATGGTGCTGAGGCAGAAGATCGGCCAAGATCCTGATGAAGCAGGCTCAGTGGGCCGAATGGCCTCCTTGTATGGTGTCCTTGTACCATTATTGAGTTATAGAGAGGTTGGGAAGGCTGGGACTTCATTCATTAGAGTGTGGGAGACTGTGGTGATCTCATAGAGGTGTATAAAATCATGAGAGGCATAGAGAGGCTGAAGGCACTCAATCTTTTTCCCAGGGTTGGGGAATCAAGAACTAGAGGGCACAGGTTTAAGGTGAGAGGGGAGAGATTTGATAGGAACCTGAGAGGCAACTTTTTCACCCAGAGGGTGGTCAGTACATGGAACGAGCTGCCAGAGGAAGTGGTTGAGGTAGGTACAATTAAAAACATTTCAAAGTTATTTGGACAGGTACATAGATTTAAGGTTTAGAGGGATATGGGCCAGACGTGGGCAAATGGGACTAGCTTAGATGGGCATCTTGGTCGGCATGGACCAGTTGGGCTGAAGGGCCTATTTTCGTGCTGTACGACTCTGTGACTCTACTGCACAGCGACTGCACCACTGTAGGAAGGAAAGAATGGGTGGAGGCCATTCAGGCTCTTGAGCCTGTTCTACCCTTCCTTTTAGCCCTGTACCTCAGCAATGAATGCTCAGTCATTGACTTCAGTGGAACAGGGGCGGGGGGTGGGCTGTGCGGCCAGGAGAGAAAGTGGAGGGGCAGATGACCAACTGCGATCTTTTGAATGCCAGAGCAAGATCGAGGAACTGAATACCCTCCTCAGAAGCTGTTAGAAATTGGCCATGCAGCCCTTGGACAGACAGATGGGTAGGAAAGGTTCAGTGGGTTACAGACAAAACGCGGGCAAATGGGACTAGCTTAGATGGGCATCCTGGTGAGCATGGATGAGTTGGGCCGAAGGGCCTGATTCTATGACTCTAAGTATCTACACAGCACAATGGGTTGTGGGTTGAGCAAGGCTTACTGGCGATCTGCTGCACCTTCCCAGGGCACCAATGCTCAATACAAGAGGGCATGGCTTTAAAGTAATGGGTGGGAAGTTCAAGGGAGATACCAGAGGAAGGTTTTTTACCCAGAGAGTGGTTGGGGCATGGAATGTGCTGCCTGGGGTGGTGGTGGAGGCAGGTACATTGGTCAAATTCAAGAGATTGCTAGATGAGCATATGGAGGAATTTAAAATAGAGGGATATGTGGGAGGAAGGGGTTAGATAGTCTTAGGCAAGGTTTAAAGGTTGGCACAACATTGTGGGCCGAAGGGCCTGTATTGAGCTGTACTGTTCTATGATTCTATGATTCTAAATGTAGAGCGAGCAGGACACGGCTCTCCGACACACTCTGGAGAAGGGAGAATGAGAATGAAAAAAGCTTGTGTCATCAGCTGAAACTAAAACCTCTCCTCTGGGGTTTAAATCTATGGCTGGAATCTGCTGAATGTCTAATTAGCTCTGGCAGGTTGCCTGCTGAATAATTGGATCGACGAGTTATACACAACATGAGCTCGGCTCGGAACAACCTGGGGGCACACTTGGGATTTGCAAGCCCATAAAATCCCCGTCCGTTAGCCAAACAGTTCCCAGTAAATTCTGCGCTCTATTTTCCTAATGGATTTGCCGTGCCTTCACACCCTATCGGAAACCGTGCAAAGTACTGAGAAGGATTCATGGTTGATTAGCACCCTCAGGCAGCAGTGTCATTGTTTTGCTCATGTCTGAATGTTCCCGAACTTCACACCCTTTCTCCGAAAGATGAATCGATCTGTCCTGCTGTCAGCTGTGGCCTCGTGGGAGACTGCATCAGAAGGTTGAGGGTTCAAGGGCCACACCAGGAATTTAAGGCACTAAGATCTAGGCTGGGCCTCCAACACAAGCAATTTGCCGGAGGAACTCAGCGGGTCGGCCAGCATCTGTGGAGGGAAATGGTCAGTCGACGTTTTGAGTCGAGACCTTCATCTGGACGGAGATAGAAGGGAGATAGCCGGTAGGAAGAGGTGAGGGGAAGGGTTGGGGCAAGATCTGGCAGGTGATAGGTGGATCCAGGTGAGGAGGGGGGATCGGCAGATGGGGGAGGGGAGGGTGGGGACAGTGACAGAGGCTGGGGGGTGACAGGTGGAGGTGACAGAGGGCTGCAGATGGTGGCATCTGACGGGAGAGGAAGGTGGAGCCTGGAACCAAATAAGGGAGGTGGGGAGGGCAGATGGGAACAGTGGGGGGGAGGGGACCCAGTGGGAGGGGTGTGTGGGTGACGGGCAGATGGCGTGGGTGGGGGGGGGAAGGAACAGGGTGATGGGGGCCGGGGAGGGTGTAGGAACTGGGTAAATCAGGGAGGAGAGAGAAAAGCCTCTCGCCCCACTGTGCCAGCAATGTGCTGATGATTTAAAAACAAGTGGGTTAGTGAGGACACAAAGAGTCTACAGAGGGATATGGACAGGTTAAGAGAATGGGCTAGAAATTTGCAGCTGGGGTATAATGTGGGAAAACGCGAGGTTAGAAGAAGGAATGAAAATATAAATTTTTAGTTAAATGGAGTGGGATCACAGAACGCTGAAACACAGAGGGATCTGGGGATCCCAGGACATGAAAAAGAAAATTAGGAATTAGGAATGCTAATGGAATGTTGGCATTTATTGCAAGGGTGTGAAGTTTAAATGCAGGGAGGTTTTTGATGCGGTTTTATGGAGGGTTGGTGACACTGCACCTGGAGTACTGCACAGCATTTTTGGTCTTCATAGTTAAGGAAGAATGTGCTTTCATTGAAGCCGCCTGCACTTCCCTCTGCCTTGGGAAAGGCAGCTAACAAAATCAAAGACCTCTCTCACCCCAAGCATTCTTTCTTCTCCCCTCTCGTCAGGCAGAAGATACAAAGATACCACCAGGCTCAGGGACAGCTTCTACCCCACTGCTATCAGACTCTTGAACAGGCCTCTCATACGTCAAAGATGAACTCTTGATCTCCCAAACTATCTTGTCGTGGCCCTTGCACTTTATTTGTCTACCTGCACTGCACTTTCTCTGTAACTACTACACTATATTCTGCATTCTATTTTATTTTTCCTGTCTTGATGTACTTACATACGGAATGATCTGTCTGGATGGCAGTCAAACAAAAGCTTTTCTCTGCACCTTGGTACATATGACTATAATAAACCAAAAACCAATACCAAGGGTCACTGGGCTGATGCCTGGAGTGAATCAGCTGATGTACGAAGAGATGTTGAACAGGCTGGACTTATAATCATAAAAGTTTAGAAGAATAAAAGGTGATATCCTTTGAGAGGATTGAGTATAAGAGGATTGAGAGGACTAGAGTATAACAGCAAGGATATGCTGCTGAGGCTTTATAAGGCGTTGGTCAGACTGTATTTGGAATATTGTGAGCAGGTTTGGGCCCCGTATCTAAGGAAGGATGTGCTGGCGTTGGAGAGCGTCCAGAGGAGGTTTACCAGAATGATCCCAGGGATGAAAGGGTTAACATATGAGGAGAGTTTGATGTCTCTGGGCCTGTAAATGGAGTTCAGAAGGATGAGGGGGGATTTCATCGAAACATACTGGATACTGGAAGGCCTGGATAGAGTGGATGTGGAGAGGATGTTTCCATCAGTGGGAGAATCTAGGATCCGAGAGCACAGCCTCCAGTAAAAGGACGTTCCTTTAGAACAGAGATGAGGAGGAATTTCTTTAGCCAGAGGGTGGTAAATCCGTGGAATTCATCACCACAGACGGTTGTGGAGGCCAAGTCGTTGGGTATATTTAAAGCGGAGGTTGGTAGGTTCTTGATTAGTGAGGGCGTCAAAGGTTGCGGGGAGAAGGCAGGAGAATGGGGTTGAGAGGGAAAAATAAATCAGCGATGACCAAATGGCGGAGCAGACTTGATGGGCTGAATGGCCTAATTCTGCTCCTATGTCTTATGCTCTAATATATAAGATTCTGAGGGATCGACGTGATGGATGCTGAGAGGATGTTTTTCCTATTTGCAGTCATTTTACCTTCTCTGCAGACACAAGGGACTGCAGACGATGGAACCTGGCACAAAAAACAAAACTTCTGGGAGAACCCAGTGGGTCGAGCAGCATCTGTGGAGGTAGAGGGACGGTCCACCTTTTAGGTCAAGACAGTCCCGACGCAGGGTCTTGACCCGAAATGCTGATCGTAGCAGTTTGTTGTTTCAACTTTCTGTCATGGTCCAACCACTAGAGGGAGTTGAACAGCATTATGGCAGTCTTAAAGTCTCTTAAAGTCACCTTCAGAATATCACATGGATCACCTCAAAGTTTAGTCTCTGCTTCACTGGAAGCTTTCCTTCCACTACCTGGACCCTTACCTCTGGAATATCCTCCCTAAACCCCTCCCTTTCTCTCTCTCTCTCCACACTTTTAAGACTATCTTAACACCTCTTCTTTGATCAAGGTTTTGGTCGCAGAATATAGAACAGTACAGCACAGGACAGGCCCTTCGGCCCACAATGTTGTGCCGACATAGCTATTCCCTCCTACCTACAGAATGCCCATATCCCTCTCACTCATGTGCCCACCCAAGCCCCTCTTAAAAGCCCCCAGTGAATTTGCCTCCACCACCCTATCAGGCAACACATTCCAGGCATCCACCACTGTCTATCGTACACTTCACGCCGGTCACCCCGGGTCACGGGGCGGTTTACCAATACAATACACCCGGGTTACAGAGGGGTTTGCAATCCTTGTCACGATTTTCCATAACGCGAACCCTTGACAAAATTTGTTGTTTCTTTTGCATTTTGTGTTGGTTTAGTTGTTTTCCTCCTCACATAAATTCCGTAACAGAGAAATTTTACTTTTATTCTGAAAGAGCGAAATTTTATTCCATTAGAGTGAATTTTTGGCAGTTAATCCTGTAAGGGTGAATCTGTTACCCAAACTACCTGCACTGCACCTCCCGATGTGGCCCAACATGTAATTTTGTTTGATAATATGAAGAACCTGGATGTATCATCACAAGTTTTCCCTATTGCTCCTGAGCAGAATTTCGGAGTGAAGAACCCTCCCGCTTTTCCTCAGTGACAGGGAAGCAGGGTCCCATTGGAAGAGAGCACAGTTGAGGGAGGGTATCCTAGAACCCCAGGGTTTAGGTGGCTGAAGGGATGCTCCAATGAAGCAGTGACAAAGTTTCAAGATGATCAACAGACATAGAAACATAGAAATATCGAAAAACTACAGCACAATTCAAGCCCTTCAGCCCACAAAGCTGTGACAAACATGTCCCTACCTTAGAAATTACTAGGCTTACCCATAGCCCTCTATTTTTCTAAGCTCCATGTACCTATCCAACAGTCTCTTGAAAGACCCTATCGTATCCGCCTCCACCACCGTTGCTGGCAGCCCGTTCCACGCACTCACCACTCTCTGAGTAAAACACTGACCCCTGACATCTCCTCTGTACCTACTCCCCAGCACCTCAAACCTGTGTCCTCTTGTGGCCACCATTTCAGCCCTGGGGAAAAGCCTCTGACTATCTACCCGATCAATACCTCTCATCATCTTATACACCTCTATCAGGTCCCCCCTCATCCTCCGTCGCTCCAAGGAGAAAAGGCCGAGTTCCCTCAACCTGCTTTCATCAGGCATGCTCCACATTCCAGGCAGCATCCTTGTAAATCTCCTCTGCACCCTTTCTATGGCTTCCACATCCTTCCTGTAGTGAGGTGACCAGAACTGAGCACAGTACTCCAAGTGGGGTCTGACCAGGGAACTATATAGCTGTAACAATACCTCTCGGCTCCTAAATTCAAGTCGCTGATTGATGAAGGACAATATGCCTGGACCTTTCAGTTGTGTAAGTATAGTAGTCAGGACGTTATGCTGAACCTTTATAAAACCTTAGCCTCGGCTGGAGTATTGTGTTCAATTCTGGTTGCCTCTTTATAGGAAGGTGTGAGGATGTTACAGAGCCATAGTCAGACAGCAAGAAAACAGACCCATCAGCCCAACAAGAGCGGGTCAGGAATCCTCTTATGCCATGGCAATTCACATGCTCATCTAACATAAAACATAGTACAAAGAACATCGAACACTACAGCACAGGAACAGGCCCTTCGGCTCACCATGTCTGTGCCGACCACGATGCCAGTCCAAGCTAATCCCATCTGCCTGAACGTGGTCCATATCCCTCCATTCCCTGCCTCTTCATGGGTCTGACTAAATGCCTCATAAGCACCACTATTGTATCTGCTTCCACCCCCACCCCGGCAGCGCATTCCTGGCACCCACCACTCTTTGTGTAAAAAACTTGTCTCATAAATCTTCTTTAAACTTTTCAGCCTCACAGTAGTGTAGTGGTCAGCGTAACGCTCTTACAGCGCCAGCGATCCGGGTTCAATTCCGGCCGCTGTCTGTAAGGAGTTTGTACGTTCTCCCCGTGTCTGTGTGGGTTTCCTCCGAGTGCTCCGGTTTCCTCCCACATTCCAA
Source organism: Pristis pectinata (assembly GCF_009764475.1). Lineage (NCBI taxonomy): Eukaryota > Metazoa > Chordata > Chondrichthyes > Rhinopristiformes > Pristidae > Pristis > Pristis pectinata. The sequence goes on along the minus strand of NC_067408.1, from coordinate 3,982,719 downwards.
AGACGTATGGGTTAGGAAGTTGTGGGCATGCTATGTTGGTGCTGGAAGCGTGGCGACACTTGCGGGCTGCTCCCAGAACACTCTACGCAAAAGATGTAGAGGAGTCTCACCGATGTAGAGGAGGCCGCACCGGGAGCACCAGATGCAATAAATGACTCCCTCGGATTCACAGGTGAAGCGTTGGTTGATCACTCCTCGAGTTCCATTGGGGGCAATAATTGCAGTGAGTTTGCTGTACCTCTCCCACTCCCAGGAACCCATGATATACCTCTGGTCAGACACTACTCGGAGTGATGGTGCTTGAGTCTCAGCCCTGTGCTCCAGATCTGCCTCGAAGCACACACACCGGAGCCCTGCCGGGATCATTCATGTCGAGGATAAATTTCAGTATAAGAGCCGGGAAATCAGGTTGCAGCTGTATAAAACTTTGGTTAGACTGCACTTGGAGTATTGTGTACAGTTCTGGTCACCTCATTACAGCGAGGGTGTGGGGGCTTTGGAGAGGGTGCAGAGGAGAATTCTGCCTGGATTAGATGGTCTGATCTATAAGAGGAGACTGGTAAATTGGTTTATTATTGCCACATGTACTGAGGTCCAGTGAAAACATCTTGCATACTGTCCATACAGATCACTTCATTACAACAGCACATTGAAGTAGTTCACCGAAACGTGGTTTCAACTTGGTTCACCTGACTACGCCATACAGCCCAAAAGTGTTCAGATCTGGTGACCTTGACCTATACAAGAAATCGAGATACGACCTCCGTAAAGCTACCAGGGATATCAAGAGACAACAGCAGTCCAGAAGCGAGTCCCAGACCAGCCGTCAGTTGTGGCAGGGCTTACATGCTGTGACGGGCTACAAAAAGGAATCGGGCAGCATCGCCGACAACAGCGGGTCCCTTCCCGATAAGCATAACGCATTCCATGCACATTTTGAACAGAAGGGGATTGCAATGTCACCACCCAACCCGATAGCCTCCAATGCACCTGAACCCACCACTGCAGAGGTAAGGTTGGACAAACGTCGGTTGTTTTCTCTGGACTGTCAGAGGCTGAGGGGGGACCTGATAGAGGTTTATAAAATTATGAGAAACATAGATAGGGTAGACAGTCAGAGCCTTTATCCCAAGGTGGAAATTTCAAATATCAGAGGGCATGCATTTAAGGTGAGGGGGGAAAGTTTAAAGGAGATTTACGAGGCAAGTTTTTCTTTATACAGAGAGTGGTGGGTGCCTGGAACGGGCTGCTAGGGGCGCTGGTGGAGGGCGATACGATGGTGGCGTTTAAGAGGCTTTTAGATAGACAGGTGAACACGCAGGGAATGGAGGGATACGGACCATGTGCAGGCAGAAGAGATTTAGTTTAATTTGGCATCGTGGTCGGCACAGATATTGTGGGCTGAAGGGCCTATTCCTGTACTGTACTGTTGCAGGTTCTATGTATAGGCTGAATGGCCTCATTCTACGATTCCACAATATTTTGCAGGAGTGGGCGGAGATAGACTCCCTCTCATGATCTCAGGAAGAGCACGGAGCTTCGTCCCATCTGGTCACTGCTGCAGTGTCAGATTTTGCACAGCAAGATCCCACAAACATCATGGTTATGATCTGCTTTTGCTCAGCAGTGTTGATTGAGGGTGTCACATTGCCTGAGACTCTTGCAACAGAGAGAACTCTTCCGTTCTTCAGCACAGCCATCAGTTCCTCAATATTCACCATTTTATCTGAAAGACAACACCTCTGGCAGCGCGGCACTCCCCAGGTTCTGCACTTGATGTGCCCGTCTGCATTGCAGGTCCAGGGCCCTGTAGTGAGGCTTAAACTCCCCACCTTTTGACTTCATCTGTGAGTGTTTCCCTCTTGAGCAAAGGAGTAAAATCGCCTAGTTCTAGGTCTTTGAGACTGTTCACAAAGTCTTTCCTTCTGCTGTTAACCCACAGTTTTAACAGGCAAATGGGACTAGCTCAGGCAGGCACCTTGGTCAGCATGGACAATTTGGGCCGAAGGACCTGTTTCCCTGCTGTATGACCTTATGACTCACAATTTCCATCCTCAGGTCATTGACCAGGAAGGGGGGGCGGTGCACATGCTCCTGTCTACGTCAATGATGCTGAGGTCGAGAGGGTTGAGAGCTTCAAGTTCCTTGAGTGAACGTCACCAATAGCCTGTCCTGGTCCAACCACATAGAAGCCACGGCCAAGAAAGCTCACCAGCGTCTCTACTTGCTCAGGAGGCTAAAGAAATTTGGCATGTCCCTGTTGAACCTCACCGATTTTTATCGATGCTGCATAGAAAGCATCCTATCCGGATGCATCACGGCTTGGTATGGCAACTGCTCTGCTGGTGACCGCAAGAAACTGCAGAGAGTTGTGGCTACAGCTCAGCACATTACAGACACCAGCCTCCCGTCCATTGACTCTGTCTACACTTCTCGCTGCCTTTGTAAAGCAGCCAACATAGTCAAAGACCCCACCCTCCTTGGACGTTCTCTCTTCTCCCCCCTCCCATTGGGCAGAAGATACAAAAGCCTGAAAGCACGTACCACCAGGCTCAAGGACAGCTTCTATCCCGCTGTTATAAGACTATTGAACAGTTCCCTAGTACGATAGAATGGACTCTTGACCTCACAATCTACCTCGTTATGACCTTGCACCTTATTGTCTGCCTGCACTGCACTTTCTCTGTAACTGTAACACTTCATTCTGCATTCTGTTATTGTTTTCCCTTGTGTTACCTCAATGCACTGTGTAATGAATTGATCCATACGAATGGCATGCAAGACAAGTTTTTCACTGTACCTTGGTACGTGACAATAATAAACCAATACCAATACCAATTCAGGGACCAATTAGCGATGGAGAATCTGCTAGCTTTACCAGAGCCCCTAACCCCCTATAAATGATTCCAAATAAAATAACCGGAACTACATTCCCTTCCAAATAAGGTAACTTACGTTTTGATGGCATTTCTACTGCAGTGGTGATCTTACAGGAGTCTGAAGACCCACACCTCAAGGTTCAACAACAGCTTCTTCCCCACTGCCGTCAGGGTCTTGAACCCATCTGAAAAACCCCAGCACTGCCTCCAACTCTATTTCTTTTTCTCTCTCTCAACCTGCACTAGTGTTGTTACATTTATTCTATCATGCATGCATGTATAACTTATGTTAACTGATGTTTGTCATGTCTATAACGCACTGTGCTGCTGCTACAAAAAGCTCATTTTCATGACGTTTGTACCTTGTGTATGTTTGCCCATGACAATAAACTGGAACTTTATCTACTTAACCAGACGTGGAATCAGATGCCAAGCCAATGATGGTATTGCTTAAGAGTGAACATTACATTTAAAAAAAAATTATTACGTTTTATTTACAGCGTGGTAACAGGCCCTTCAGGCCCAACGAGTCCGCACCGCCCATTTTAAACCCAAATTAACCTACCCATACATCTTTGGAATGTGGGAGGAAACCGAAGCATCCAGAGGAAACCCACGCAGACACGGGAGAACATACAAACTCCTTACAGACAGCGACGGGAATCGAAACCCGATCATTGTTGCTGTAATAGCGTCGCGCTAACCGCTATGCTACCGTGCCGCCCATGATATGTGTGATTGATGGTGTGCATGAACTCGATGGGCTGAAGGGTCTCCTTTCATGCTGTATCTCTCTCTATATCTCCATCTGTGTCTCTATGAAACCTTGGTTGACAGAACCATGGAGAGATACAGCACAGAAACAGGCCCTTCAGCCCGACAAGTCCGTGCCCATCCACTTACACCAATCCTACACCAACCCCGTTTTATTCTCCCCACGTCCCCATCAACTCCTCCCAGAATCTACCCCTCACCCACACACTAGGGGCAACATACAGCACGTCTTTGGGATGTGGGAGGAAACCGGAACACCCGGGGAGAAACCCACACAGTCACAGAGAGAGCGTGCAAACTCCACACACAGACAGTGCCGGAGGTCGGGATCGAACCCGGGTCTCTGACGCTGTGAGGCAGCGGCTCTACCCGCCGCGCCACTTTTTAATATCACTCCTCAGTCACTGAGGTGCTCAGTGATGGAAATTCTGGAACTGCCTCTTTGCTCTTTCCTTCAGCACTTGCTCTGCTTCTCTGCCTGTCCCGGGGGAGCAGCTGCTTTTATTTTAGCAAGGCCCACTTTGTTTTGGCTGCTCTCCCAGGCCCCTGGAACCTCCAGCCCAGTCCTGGGAGCCCGAGTTGAGTTCCTGCTGTGGTTCTCCTCTGTTTCACACCTCCAGCCTGGAGCTCTGAAGGGTAGAGGCTTTGTCCCTCTCTGAGGTACGTCTTAAAAAACGTTTCCTAGCCTCCAGTCACCACAAAGAAACAGCAGCCTGTAATTATATAGCGCCACACTTCTCAGGAGCAGCGCCAAGCAAAAACTAGTGCTGAGCCATGTGAGGAGATATTTAAGTTGATGACCAAAGGCTTGTAGATTTTAAGGAGAGTTTGTAGCAAGGTAGAAAAGCAGAAAAGGAATTCCAGAGCATAGATCCTTGGCAGCTGAAAGCAGAGATCTCAGAGGTTTATCAGAAGTTGCTGAGGTACTAGTACTGCACGTAGATGCAGGCACGGTAGTGTAGCGGTTAGCGTAATGCTGTTACAGTGCCAGCAACCCAGGTTCAATTCCGGCCACTGTCTGTAAGGAGTTTGTACGTTCTCCCCGTGTCTGCGTGGGTTTCCTCCGGGTGCTCCGGTTTCCTCCCACATTCCAAAGACTTACGGGTTAGGAAGTTGTGGGCATGCTATGTTGGTGCCGGAAGCGTGGCGACACTTGCGGGCTGCCCCCAGAACACTCTATGCAAAAGATGCATTTCACTGTGTGTTTCGATGTACATGTGACTAATGAAGAAATCTTATCTTATGTGACAATAATAAACCAATTTACCAATTAATGTGAGGCTTTAAGGAGGAAAACCTACCAGCCTTAATTCGTTGGACTGTACTTGACCCACCTCCTGTTGGTTCATTCTTCAGGATGTGAGTCTCACCAGCAACTGTTACCCAACCCTAAAGCAGCAGGAGCAACAACACACAGGCCCTTCAGGCCATCATGTCCATGCTGACCATTGTACTTATCCATACTAATCGAATTTACCAGCACTTGGTCAACAACCTTCTCAGCCTTGGTGATTCAAGAGCTTGTCTTGATGCTCCTTAAATATCTCTGCCTCCACCACGCCCCCAGGCAGTGCATTCCAAACTCCAATCACCCTTTGGCCCACATCCCTCTAAACCTTTCCTACCCATCTACCTGTCCAAATGTCTTTTAAACATTGTTAATGTACCTGCCTCAGCCACTTCCTTTGGCAGCTCGTTCCATATACTCACCACCCTCTGAGTTGCCCCTCAGGTCCCTTTTAAATCTTTCCCCTCTCATCTTAAACCTGTGCCCTCTGGTTCTTGGTTCCCTTTCCCTGGGAAAAAGACTGCACGCATTCACCCTGTCTATCACCCTATCTATGTTGATTGCATCTCTGGCTTAGGGATTCAAGTACTTGTCTGGATACTTCTCAAATCTGAGAGTCTCTCTCCACCACCCCCTCAGAAAGTGCGTTCCACATTCCAACCCCCCTCTGGGTGAAAAACACCCCTCAAGTCCCCCCTCTAAGCCTCTTACCTTACACCTATGTCCTCTTGATATAGACACCCTCATCGCGGGTAAAACATTCTTACATTCTACCCCTCTCGATATTTTGTACACTTCTATCAGGTCACCCCTCAGCCTCCTCTGCTCCAGGGAAAACAAACGCAGATTATCTGGTCTCTCCCTGTAGCTGAGATGTTCCAATCCAAGCAACATCCTGGTGAATCTCCTCTGCACCCTCTTCAGTGAAGATGGGGCTGATTCACCTGCTTCCTTCTCAGGAAGGTGCTCCCAGTGTGCTGTTGAGGAGGGAGTTCCAGGATCTAGACCTAGTGGTGGTGGAGGATCAGTGATGCATTTCCAAGTCCGGGAATTGGAGGGGGTTGTCCTTGTCATCTGGTCGAGGTCATGGATTCGGGAGGTGCTGTCGGAGTAGCCCGTGATGCATTTTGTAGACGGTGCGCGCTTCCGCCATTCTGTGCCAATGGGAGGGAGTGTTTCGGGTGGTGGATGGGGGACTGATGGTTTCACACTGGAAGCAATGCTAATGGTTCAACGTTGGGACTTGTTTCCACCTTGAATATTTTATGGGGAGAGGGCTTTGCCTGTCAAGTTGTAGCCGGTGTTGTGAACTTGACACCACACATTCTGTCAGTGTTAGCAAGCTTCTCTGCACAGAACCTTTACCATCAGGAACCCAGCTCAGCCTGAAAAGCTGCTACAGCGTACCTGGGAACAAGAAATCAGATCCATGCGGAAACCAGACAGAGAGCCATGGAGAGTTACAGGGGGAGATCCAAACAAGGATTGTATAACACCCTCGCCAGATATGGGACTGTCCAGTTCTGGCACTGAAGGACACGTTGCATACACTGGGAATGTGCCCTTGTGTTTAGAGGATTAAGCAGTGATCTAATTGAGGTGCTATAAGATAATTGAAGGAGTTGAAAGGATTTAGAGAGAGATGGAAGAGGGATGGAGAGAGTGCAAGAGAGAGAGAGAAAAAGAGAGAAAGAGAGAGAAGAGGTAAGATTTCTTTATTAGTCACATGTACATTGAAACACAGTGAAATGCATCTTTTGCGTAGAGTGTTCTGGGGGCAGCCTGCAAGTGTCGCCACGCTTCCGGTGCCAACATAGCATGCCCACAACTTCCTAACCCGTACATATTTGGAATGTGGGAGGAAACCGGAGCACCCGGAGGAAACCCACGCAGGCACGGGGAGAACGTACAAACTCCTTACAGACAGCGGCAGGAATTGAACTTGGGTCGCTGGCGCTGTAATAGCGTTACACTAACTGCTACACTACCGTGAGAAAGAGAGAGAGAAAGGAGAGAAAGAAAGAGAGGAGAGAGAGAGGGGAAAAGGAGAGAGAGAGAGAGAGAGAGAGAGAGAGAGAGAGAGAGAGAGGGAGAGAGAGAGAGAGGGGGAAATTATTTCCTCAGGTGGGGAATCCAGAACAAAGGAGGGTGAACCTTGAAATTCGAGGCTGGCCGCTCACAGATAATGTCGGGAAGCACTTCCACACACGATGAGGGGAGGGACCCTGAAATTCTTGCCCTCAAAAGGCTGCTGAGCCAGAAAGTTAATTGGAATTCCCAAGGCTGAGGTGGGTAGGTTTTTATTCGGGAAGGGTCTGAGGTTACAGGACCCAGGCAGGTGGCTGCAGCGGTGATTGCCATCAGCTAACTCAGTTGATCCAGTTCTAGAGGCGCTGAGAATCCTCCTCCTGTTCCTGGGGACTGGAGAGGTTGGGATCGTTCTCCTTGGAGTAGAGAAGGTTAACAGGTGATATCTTCATGGAAAAGGTTTCTGTTGAGTAAATGGGGAAAGTGCTTCACGGTGGGAGGATGGGTGCTGGAGGACACAGAGTGAAGGGATCAGCAAGATCTTTCCATGCAGTGAGTTACGATCTGGGATGTGCTGCCTGAGCATGTGGCGGAAACAGATTCAGTGGGAGCTTTCCAAAGTAGATGCCACGGCCAAGAAGACATGCCAGTGTCCCTACTTCCTCAGGAGGCTAAAGAAATTTGGTATGTCCCTGCTGAGACCAATTTTTGTAGATGCACCATAGAAAGCATCCAATCTGAATGCATCAGGGCTTGGTATGGCAGCTGCTCTGCCCGTGACCGTAAGAAACTGCAGAAAGTTGTGGACACAGCTCAGCACATCACGGAAGCCGGCCTCCCCTCCATGGACTCTGTCTACACTTCTCACTGCCTCAGTAAAGCAGCCAACATAATCAAAGACCCCTCCCACCCTGGACATTCTCTCTTCTCCCCCCTCCCACTGGCTAGAAGATACAAAAGCCTGAAAGCACGTACCACCAGGCTCAAGGACAGCTTCTATCCCGTTGTTATAAGACTATTCATCCTCACGATCTACCTCGTTATGACCTTGTACCTTATCGTCTACCTGCACTGCACTTTCTCTGTAACTGTAACACTTTATTCTGCATTCTGTTATTGTTTTCCCTTGTACTACCTCGATGCACTGATGTGATGAAATGATCTGTATGTGTGGCATGCAGAACAAAGTTTTTCACCGTACCTCAGTACATGTGACAATAATAAACCAATTTACCAAGTAAACAGGAAAAATAGTTGAAAGGGAAAAATTTGTTGGATTATATGGGGAATGCTTGGGGGATGTGGGACGAAATAGATCATCCTTTCATAAAACAGGCACAGGCTTAATGGGCCAAATGGCCTCCTTTGAAGATCTCTAGCACCTGATGAACAAATCTTTGAAGGTCAGCAATGGAGAACCATTGAGAGAGATGGAAACTAACAGGACGTAATGAGTTGGGTGAAGACAGTATTAGTGGCACAGAGTGAACATGTTTCTGGGTTAGTAGGTCAGTGAATTGGGGGGTTATCAGGAGACATGAGTTCAAATTCCCTGGGCAGACGAGATTAAATTTATTTAATACATCAAGAATGAAAGGCAACCTCAGAGGCAGCACAGTGGTACAGCACAGCTGGGAGAGCTGTTGCCTCATGGATAGAGTTGTAAAGCACAGAAACAGGCCCTTTGGCCCAACAAATCCATGCTGACCTTTTTGCCCATCTACTTTTAATCCCATTTAACCGCATTAGTATAGGTAAGGATGGCAGATTTGCACCCCTAAAGGACAGATGTGTTTTCCTTACAACATAGAAAGAGGCCATTCAGCCCATTGAGTTTATACCAGCTCACAGGCCAATCACATTCCTCCACTGATTTTCTCCAGAAGCTATTCTCCCCATATTCCCATTAACTCCCCCCCAGATTCTACCACACACGAGGGGCAATTTATAGTCATCACTTATGCTACCAACCTGCACATCTTTGGGATGTGGGAGGAAACCCGCACAGTTAAACTCCACACAGACAGCACCTGAGATCAGGATTGAACCCGGTCTCTGGCACTGTGAGGCAGCAGTTCCACCCATAGAAAGTACAGGTTTTCTCTCAGGCAAATGAACTAAATTCTAAACAGAATTATCTCCAGTGATTAAAGTGGTGAAAGTAGCTGAAATGTCAAGCTGAAGTGTCAATAACCACATTATTAGTGCAATGCACAGGACCACAAGAGGCTGCAGAGGGTTGTAGACTCAGCCAGCTCCATCACGGGCACAACCCTCCCCGCCATCTAGGACATCTTCAAGAGGTGATGCCTCAAGAAGGCGGCATCCATCACTAAGGACCCTCACCATCCAGGACATGCCCTCTTCTCCTTACTACCATCGGGGAGGAGGTACAGGAGCCTCTGTGTGTGTGTTTTGATGTACATGTGATTAATAAAGATATCTTATCTTATCAATGATTCAGGAACAGCTTCTTCCCCTCCGCCATCAGATTTCTGAACGGTTCATGAACCCATGAACACTACCTCATTATTCCTCTTTTGCACTATTTATTTATTTTGTAATTTACAGTAATTTGTTGTCTTTGCACTGTACTGCTGCCGCAGAACAACAAATTTCACGTCATATAAGTCAGTGATAATAAATATGATTCTGATTCTTCCCATACATAACTTTCTGAGATACTGTGCAAGGGATTAAAAAATGTTTTAAGTGGAAGAATATTTATTGTCTTTGAGTCCAAACCCGGCCAACATCAGACTAAAGCTGGGGTCAGCGACTTGTTAGAGAGCCAATGCTCAATGTCAAACTTGCTCAATCGTCCCACTGTTATAAGACTATTGAACAATAAGATGGACTTTTTACCTCACAATCTACCTCGTTATGACCTTGCACCTTATTGTCTGCCTGCACTGCACTTTCTCTGTAACTGTAACACTTTATTCTGCATTCTGTTATTGTTTTCCCTTGTACTACCTCGATGCACTGATGTAATGAAATGATCTGTACCGACAGCATGCAAAACAAAGTTTTTCACTGTACCTCGGTACATGTGACAATAATAAACCAATTTACCACATTACCCACTTGAGTTCCCCACAACTAAATACCGATAAAGCCACGTACAAAATTCACAGGATGTGGGAAGTTAGATATGGGGAGAATCCTTTCCCCTGGCCAGGAACCTACAATAAGGAGTGAGAGATTTGGGATTGAGATGAGGAGAAATGTCTTCATAAGACCATGAGATATAGGAGCAGAATTAGGTAATTCGGCCCATCGAGTCTGCTCCCCCATTCAATCATGGCTGATTTTTTTCAAACCCATTCTCCTGCCTTCTCCCTGTAACCCTTAACCCCCTTACCAATCCAGAACCTATCAAATACACGCAATGACTTGGCCTCACAGCCCTCTGTGGCAATGAATTCCTCAGGTTCACCACCCTCTGGCTGAAGAAATTCCTCCTCAGCTCAGTTCTAAAGGGACATCCCTTTATTCTGAGGCTGTGCCCTCGGATCCTGGGCTCTCCCTGGAAACATCCTCTCCACATCCACTCTATCCAGGCCTTTCAGTATCCGGTAAGTTTCAATGAGATCCCCCCTCATCCTCCTGAACTCCATCGAGTACAGGCCCAGAGACATCAAACGGTCTTCATACATTAACCATTTCATTCCCGGGATCACTCTTCAGGGCCAGCACATCCCTCCTTAGATACAGGGCCCAAAACTGTTCACAATATTCCAAATGCGGTCTGACCAATGCCTTATGAAGCCTCAGCGTTACATCCTTGATTTTCCACCCAGAGGATAGTGATTTAGAAGGGAAGTGGACGCCAGGATGGTGAAACTGTAAATAATGTTGATAGATTTCAAGACACAGGGGAGACAGTGGGAATGTAGCATTGGGATATCAGCTATGTAAGGTTAATGGCCTCAATAAATTGCCCTTATAGTGTAAGTGAGGGTCATGGAGTCATTCAGCACAGACACAGGCCCTTTGACCTACCTCATCCATGTCAACCCTGGCACCCATCTATGCTAATCCCACTTGCCCACGTTTGACCCATATCCCTCTGCACCTCTCCTACCCATGTACCTGTCCAAATGTCTTTTAAACACTATAATTGTACCCACCTCTACCACTTCCTCTGGCGGCTCGTTCCATATACCCACCACCCTCTGTGTGAAAAACTTGCCCCTCAGGTCCCTTTCAATTTCCCCACTCTCCTTAAACTTGTGCCTTATGGTTCTCGACTCCTCACCCTAGGAAAAAGACCCTGACCATTCACCCTATCTACGCTCCTCATAATTTTATAAACCTCTATAAGGTCACCCCTCAGCCTCCTACGTTCCAGTGAGGATAAACCCAGTCTACTCAACCTCTCCTTATAACCACAGCCCTCCATTCCAGGAAACTTCCTGGTGAATCTCTTCTGCACTCCCTCTATGGCTACCACATCCTCCCTGTAGTGTGGCTACCAGAATTGTACACGATACTCCGTGAGGCCTGACCTATATTTTGTTACAGATGCAACATATCCCATCATCGAGGACATCTTCAAGAAGCGGTGCCTCAAGAAGGCGGCATCCATCACTAAGGACCCTCACCACTCAGGACATGCCCTACCGTTGGGGTGGAGGTACAGGAGCCTGAAGACCCACACTCAACGATTCAGGAACAGCTTCTTCCCCTCCACCATCAGATTTCTGAACGGTCCATGAACCCATGAACACTACCTCGTTATTCCCTGTACTATTTAATTATTTTGTAATTTATGGTAATTTTATGTCCTTGCAGTGTAATGCTGCTGCAAAACAACAAGTTTCATGTCATATAGGTCAGTGACAATAAATCTGATTCTGATTTTGATTCTGATTATGATTCTGATTTTGATTTTGATTCTGATTTTGATTCTGATTCTGAACACTTATACTCAGTGCCTTGGCCTATGAAGGCAAGCATGCCAAATTTCTTCTTGACTAACCTTTTGCAGTGACAGAATCTGGGGGGAGTCGATGGGAATGTGGGGAGAATAAAACTGGGCAAGTGTAGCATTAGTGCAAATGGCCGGTCGATGATCAGCATAGACTCAGTGGGCCGAAGGGCCTGTTTCCATTTAAGTGAAACTCAAATAAACTGCAGATGCAGGAAATCTGAAATAAAAACAGAAAGGTCGCAGTCTCAAAACATTGACTGCTTCTCTCTCCACAGATGCTGTCTGACCTGCCGAGTGATTTGCAGAATTTTGTTTTTAGGTTAGGCCTGTTTCTACAGTGAATGACACCATCCTAGGGGTCTGTGATTGCACTGAACGGTAAAGCAAGCCTGCAGGTCAAGTGGTTTTTCCTGCTCTCACTTTCCACATTCCGATGTTTATAAGCACCGTTACGAATCGAACAAATGCAAAGCTGGTTATCCCAGGCAGCGAGCTCAATGTGTGAGGCTCCCTGAACTGCTTGAGGGGGTGGAAGTGGTCCTGTAGTTTTACAACACACACCTTGGAGCTGTGCTTCAACTGAAACAGCACTCTGTGTCGCTACAAGAGGGAGCGAGTGAATGAAAAGCTGAGAAACCTCATTTGAAAGGAATGATTCAGGGCCCATGTGCAATCAGTTAAAGAGTTTTAACAAGCTCTGATCAGCATCTGGTATGAATGTGAAGCATTTTGAGCTTGACATGGGCACCGCGTTTCAATGAAGTCACTCTATCCCTGCACAAGTCCAGTACTGAGGCTGTTATCGGAGAATGCTGGGCTTGTACCTGAGCCAACACAGTGGCAGACTCCAAATTCGGCCTATTTCACATTTTTCAACAGCGATCTTTCTTTCTCTCTTACTGATTCTCCACAGCAACAGTTTTGGACAGAAGTTATTCCAGGGCATCAGAAACCATCCTGGTTAGTCCTTCCCCTGCTGTGCCAATCCAGGGGATATCCTGACAATCTGAATAAAGGAACAGTGCTTGGTTTACCTCACTGCTACCTGGCGTTAACCACCAGTCTGACCTCAGCTGTTGGCCGGGACTTGCTGGGATGGTATCTCCCCTCCAACAAGTCCCATGACAGTGGTTGGAAGGGAGAATCTGGGTCAACGCTCAAGAGGATTCTACACTGCCGATCGCAGGAGTCGGGCAGGGGTAGGATCGAGGGAGCACTGCGCTGAGGGGTAGAAACGAGGGAGTGCTGCACTGTGGGAGGGGTGGTGCTGAGGGACTGTCACTGTGGGAGGGGCAGTACTGAGGGAGGGTCACACTGTGGGAGGGGCGTTACTGAGGGTGAGTCACACTGTGGGAGGGGTAGGATTGAGGGAGTTCTGCACTGTCAGAGGATCCATCTTTCTGATGAGATGTTGAGCCATCCCCCGATACCACTTCAAAACCTAATCTCTGTCTCCTCAGCAATACAGAATCTGCTGAAGGAACTCAGTGGGCTGAGCAGCATCTGTGGGAGGGAAGGAATTGTGAACATTTCGGGTTGAAGCCCTGCATCAGGACCAGCTCAACCCACTGAGTTCCTCCAGCAGATTGTGTGTTGCTCCAGATTCCAGGGTCTATAGTCCCTTGTCTCTCCATCTCTTCAACTTTCGTGCGTGATCCTTAATGCCGTTCTTCACCAAGACCCTATCAGTTTCAACCTCCAACCTTGATCAAGTTCTGGGGAGAGTGTCCCAGACTTCACTCTCCCTTTTGTGTGACCCGGACATCGCCCCTGGTTCTGAGCCCTTGTTCTGGACTCCCCCACCCTGTCAATCTCTTAACTCCAGGTCATGCAAGCCCAGTCTGAGCAAACTGTCATAGAACAGTACAGCACAGGGACAGGCCCTTCAGCCCACAATGTCTGTGCCGACCATGATGCCAAATTAAACTAATCCCTTCTGCCTGCACATGATCCACATCCCTCCACTCCCTGCACGTTCATGTCTATCTGTAAGCTTCTTGAATGCCTCCATCGTATCTGCCTCCACCACCACCCCTGGCAGCCCGTTCCAGGCCCCGCACATCTCCTTTAGACTTTCCCCCCTCTCACCTTAAGTGCATGTTCTCTGGTATTTGAAATTTCCACCTTGGGATAAAGGCTCTGACTGTCTACCCTATCTATGTTTCTCACAATTTTATAAACCTCTATCAGGTCTCCCCTCAGCCTCTGACAGTCCAGAGAAAACAACCCATGTTTGTCCAACCTTACATCTGCAGTGGTGGGTTTGGGCGCATTGGAGGCTATTGGAGTGGGTGGTGACATTGCAATCCTCTTCTGTTCAAAACGTGCAGAGAATGCGCTACACTCATCGGGAAGTATGCGGTGTTGGCGATGCTGCCCGACTTTGTTTTGTAGCCCGTTATGTAATCCCTGCCACAACTGACGGCTGGTCTGGGACTCGATTCTGGACTGGTATTGTCTCTTGATGTCCCTGGTAGCTTTACGGAGGTCGTATCTCAATTTCTTGCATAGGTCAGGGTCACCTGATCTGAACGCTTTCGGGCTGTATGGCGCAGTCAGGTGAAGCAAGTGTAAACCACGTTTTAGTGAACTACTTCAATGTGCTGTTTGTTAGACCATAGAACCATAGAACACTACAGCAGAGAAAACAGGCCATTCGGCCCTTCTAGTCTGTGCCGAAACTTTATTCCGCTAGTCCCATTGACCTGCACCCAGTCCATAACCCTCCAGACCTCTCCCGTCCATGTATCTATCCAATTTATTCTTAAAACTTAAGAGTGAGCCCGCATTTGCCACGTCCGATGGCAGCTCGTTCCACACTCCCACCACTCTCTGAGTGAAGAAGTTCCCACTAATGTTCCCCCTAAACCTTTCCCCTTTCATCCTAAAGCCATGTCCTCTCGTACTTATCTCTCCTAATCTAAGTGGAAAGAGCCTACTTGCATTTACTCTGTCTATACCCCTCATAATTTTGTAAACCTCTATCAAATCTCCCCTCATTCTTCTACACTCCAAGGAATAAAGTCCTAACCTGTTCAATCTTTCCCTGTAACTCAACTCATGTTGTAATGAATTGATCTGTATGGATGGTATGCAAGATGTTTTCACTGGACGTCGGTACATGTGACAATAATAAACCAATTTACCAGCCTCTCCTTGTAGCTCAGACCCTCTAATCCAGGCAGAATTCTCCTCTGCACCCTCTCCAAAGCCCCCACACCCTCCCTGTAATGGGGCGACCAGAACTGCACACAATACTCCAAGTGCGGTCTAACCAAAGTTTTATACAGCTGCAACATGACTTCCCGGCTCCTACACTCAAATTTATCCTCGCTAGGAATCATCCCAGCAGGGTTCCGGTGTGTGTGCTTCGAGGCAGATCTAGAGCACAGGGCTGAGACTCGAGCACTGTCACTCCAAGTAGTGTCTGAACAGAGGTATATCATGGTTTCCTGGGAGTGGGAGAGGTACAGCAAACTCACTGCAATTATTGCCCCCAATGGAACTCAAGGAGTGATCAACCAACGCTTCACCTGTGAATCCGAGGGAGTCATTTATTGTATCCGGTGCTCCCGGTGAGGCCTCCTCTACATCGGTGAGGACCGACGCAGATTGGGTGACCGCTTCGTCAAGCAGCTTTGCTCCGTCGGCCGCAACAGCCAGGATCTCCCGGCGGCCGCCCACTTCAATTCCACATCCCACTCCCACACTGACATGTCTGTCCACGGCCTCCTCTACCTGCCACACTGAGGCCAGGGAAGGTTAGAGGAACAACTCCTCATATTCCGCCTTGGGAGTCTCCAACCTGACGCCCTCAATATCGATTTCTCTAACTTCAGGTAACGCCTCCCCTCTGCTCCCCTCCCCCTTTTATCTTCCCTCATTCCTGTGGCCCCCTCACCCCTCCTTCCCCTCACCTGCCCTCACAACCTGCCCATCACCTCCCTCTGGTTCCCCACCTCCTTCCCTTTATTCCATGGTCCACTGCCTTCTCCTACCGGATTCCTTCTTCTTCAGCTCTTTTCTGTCTATCGCCTCTCAGCTTCTCACATCACTCCCTTGCATGCCCCCTCCCCGACCCACCTACCTCCCCCCTCACCTGTAACCTGCCTGCCTGTGCTCCTCCCCCTCCCCCACCTTCTTATTCTGGCTTCTGCCCTCTTCCTTTCCAGTCCTGATGAAGGGTCTCAACCCGACCCGAAATATCGACTGTTTGTTTCCCTCCACAGATGCTGCCTGACCTGCTGACTTCCTCCAGCATTTTATGTGTGTTGCTGAGGAAATGGCTGCTAGCTGTCTCCCTCGGGATCTGTCACAGCACAGGGGATGGTTCAGAGTGAACGCCTGGTTTGCATTCTGGAAGGAATTTAGCATCCGAGTCTGGGTCACTCAGTTCCTTTTGTCGCAAATGTACAAAACTCTGGTTAGGACGCACTTGGAGTATTGTGTGAGGTTCTGGTTGCCCCGTTACAGGGAGGGTGTGGGGGCTTTGGAGAGGGTGCAGAAGAGGTTCACCAGGATGCTGCCTGGATTAGAGGGCATGAGCTATAAGGAGAGGTTGGACAAACTTGGGTTGATTTCTCTGGAGTGTAGGAGGCTGAGGGGAGACCTGATAGAGGTTTTATAAAATTATGAGAAGCATAAGAAGGATCGTTTTCCCAGGGTAGAAATATCACATACTAGAGGACACGCATTTAAGGTGAGAGGGGGAAAGTTTAAAGGAGATGTGCGGGGCAAGTCTTTTTACACAGTGAGTGGTGGGCGCCTGGAACAGGCTGCCAGGGGTGGTGGTGGAGGCAAATATGGAATTGACATTCAAGAGGCTGTTAGATAGACACATGAATGTGCAGGGAGTGGAGGGATGTGGATCATGTGCAGGCTGAGCAGATTTAGTTTAATTTGGCATCGTGCTCAGCACAGACATTGTGGGCCGAAGGGCCTGTTCCTGTGCTGTACTGTTCTATTGTTCTCCTGCTCTCAGCCACCTCTCCCGTGGGCTAAATGTTGGCATCCACAGGAGGCAGGTGTGGGTCTTTATTGGTTGTAAAATTCTCTTTAACCTATTAGCCAATAAATAGAGCAGTCAGAAACAAGGGTTTCACACGAGGAGTATCAGACATCTGGAGCAAGTTAGCAGGGAAAGTCAGAGGTGAGCGACCAAAGGAGTTCAGAGGATAACTGGGTCACTACCTGGGAAAGAGAGGTCCCCCTCCCCTTCCCCCTCCCCTCCTCCTTCTCCCCCTCACCCCTCCGCGCCAACCCTCCCCACTTCCTCCTCTCTCCCCTCTCTCTGCCCACCCCTCCCCTCCCATTCTCCCCGCCCCAGCCACCCACTCCTTGCCTCTACCCTCCTTTGTGACTCCTTCCCACCGTCATTCTCCTACAAACCCTCAGCTTCGCCACCCACCTCCCTGCGCTCTCACCCCCCCCACCCACCCCTCCACTTCGTCCTCGCCCCCTGCCCTCTCCCCATCCTCTGCCACGTTCTCCATCCTCATCCACTCTCCCTTGTTCTCCACCCCTCCTGCCCCGCTCCACCCCTCTCCTCCTCGTCCCTTATTCCCCACCAACCCCCCCAGCTCCTTCCACTCCTCCTGCTGACCAGGAAAAAGGCTGAATAGAGTGTGCAGCTATTGAGAGGAAGTGCATTACAATGGAGCCTTACTCATCCCCTGAAGTGCTCTGCAGTGGATGAAGCAAAAATCTGCAGCTGATGAAAATCTGAAATAAAAACAGAAAATGCTGGAAATACTCAGCAGGTCAGGCAGCGTCTGCAGAGAGAGACACCGAGTTAAAACTTCTGCTTGTGGATAGAAATATTCCCAATGAGAAACAGAATCCTTGAGTTGGAGACACGGGACTGCAGATACTGGAATCTGGAGCGGCAAACAATCTGCTGGAGGAACTCAGCGGGTCGGGCAGCATCTGTGGAGGGAGATGGACAGTCGACGTTTCGGGTCGAGACCCTTCATCTGGACTGAAGGATAGAGGGGAGAGGGCTGGTATAAAGAGGTGGGGGGAAGGGTTGGGGCAAGAGCTGGCAGGTGATCTGTGGATCCAGGTGAGGAGGGGGGGGAATCGGCAGACGGAGGAGGGGAGGGTGGGGACAGTGACAGAGGCTGGGGGCTGATCGGTGGAGGTGACAGAGGGCTGCAGATGGTGGGATCTGATGGGAGAGGAAGGTGGAGCCTGGAACCAAATAAGGGAGGTGGGGAGGGCAGATGGGAACAGTGGGGGGGAGGGGACCCAGTGGGAGGGGTGTGTGGGTGACGGGCAGATGGCGTGGGTGGGGGGGGGGGGAGGAACAGGGTGATGGGGGCCGGGGAGGGTGTAGGAGGAACTGGGTAGATCAGGGGGAGAGGGGAAAAGGACAGAGGGGGAGCAGGTTACCTGAAGTTGGTGAATGCTGTTGAGATGTCCACCCATCTGCCTATCCCCCCTCCTCACCTGGATCCACCAATCACCTCCCAGCTTCTGACGTCACTCCCAATCTCCCCCCTCCCCCACCTGCTTATCACCCCCCCACCCCTCACCTGGATCCACCTATCACCTGCCAGCCTTTCTCCACCCCTTCCCCTACCTTTTTATACCGGCTCTCTCCCCTCTACTCTCTCAGTCCAGATGAAGGGTCTCGACCCGAAATGTCGACTGCCCATAATGATTGAGTTTCTCTTCACAGATGCTGCCTGACCTGCAGGGTAGCTGTAACGCTTTCTGTTGTTGGTCAAGCACGGCTGAGGTACATTGAGAATTCAGGAGGTGATGTCGGAGTAGCCGGGATGAGTAACTGCGGTGCAATTTATAGGTGGTGCACACTGCAGTCACTGTGCGGCGGTGGTGGAGGGAGGGAGTGTTTAGGACAGTGGATGGGGTGCCCATCACTTGGGCTGCTTTCTCTCGGATGGTGTTGGGCTTCTTGAGACACTTTTGTGGCCGCACTCACTCAGGCAAGTGGGGAGTGTTCCGGCACACACCTGACTTGTGGCCTGTTGATGGTGGAAAGGCCTTGGGGTGTCAGGAGATGAGTCACTCACCACAGGACACCCCTGGCCTCTTGTGGCCACGGTGTTTCTGTGGCTGGTCCGGTTGAGTTTCAGGTTACTGGTAACCTCCAGGATGTTGGAGGTTGGGGGATTTGGCAAAGGCATTGCTCTTGAATGTTAGCTGGAGGTGGTCTCTCTCTCTCTCTCTCTCTCTCTCTCTCTCTCTCTCTCGTTAGAGAAGGTCTCTGCTCCACAAACAACTTCTGACTCTCAAAGTGAGTCATCAGGAGATCAGGTCAGGGATGGGCTTTAAAGGGGGAGCAGTGAGATGCTATTAACGGAGGAGCGAGAGGCAGAGAGGAGGACAGGTTCAAGCTCACGGTAACATGATCTACTTCAGTCGACGGAGTGAGAAGCAGTCTCGTTTCATTACGCTGTTAATTATTTAAGGTACAGTAAAAGAACAGTTCACAGACTGAATGGCACAATAGGGCTTGAGCCTTGTATTGTTTCTCAGTCCAGTTGGTTACTTGGAGCAGGATCCCTGCTCTCCTGTATTCTGGTGATAGCTGGTCCAACTACACCAGGTGTCTCAAGGCACGAAGAGATACCGGCAATGCTGCCTCTGCAAAATCCTCCAAGGCCATCGGAAAGAGAAGTGAACCAATGCCAATGTCCCCTCCCAGGACAATGTCCCCAGAATTGGTCCAGATGGCGACACATTGGGCAGGAGATGTCTTTCACCTGCCCGACATCAGAGTCCAGAAGCAGATCTCCTACTCCATGCCCTGCCACAGGAAGAGATTACCAGGCTGCAGTCCCACAACAGCCACATCAGAACCCACGGAACTAGAGTGAAAACGATCACCCTCCATCCCCAGAGGTAGCTGGAGAAAGGACGTCGTCTTTGTCTCACCTTAGACCTACACCCTCTAGTTTTATTCCCCTTCCCTGGGAAAAAGACTGTGTGCGTTCACCCTATCTATCCCCTTCATGATTTTATACAACTCTGTTGGATCACCCCTCAATCTCCTACCTTCCAAGGAATCAAGTCCTAGCCTGGCCAACCTCTCCCTGTAACTCGGGCCCTCGAGTCCTGGCAATATCCTTGTAAATCTTCTCTGTACTTTTTCCAGTTTAATGATGTCGTTCCTGTAGCAGGGTGACCAAAACTGTACACAGTGCTCCGGGTGCAGTCTCACTAATGTCTTGTACAACTGTAATGTAACGTCCCGGCTCCTATACTCAGTGTCCTGACCATGCCAGCGTGCGAAACACCTTCTTCACCACCCCGTCTACCTGTGACGCCGCTTTCAGCGAACTATGTACCTGTCCTCCTCGGTCCCTCTGTTCCACAACACTCCCTAGTGCCCTACCATTCATAGTATAATCCTACCCTGGTTTGACTCCCCAAAATGCAAACTTTGCACTTATCCGAATTGAAAGCCATTTGCCAATCTTTGGCCTACTTACCCAGCTGATCAAGATCCCCCTGTAAATGTTCATAACTCTCTTCACTATCTATAATACCACATATTTTAGTGTCATCTGCTGACTTACTAACCAGGGGGAGTTTTACTTTGTATTTAACCCAAGCTGTGCCTGGGAGATTGGGATGGTGAGTTGGCGTGTTTAATAGGTCCTTCCTTTAGTTATAACATCACTCACTTTGACAGCAGATAAACACAATTAAACTGAGAGAATGATAAATGCATCTATTCACTGGAGTGTTCAGTGTCACTGTTGGTGTAATGAGTGTGATACCTGTAACCTGATATAGATGATTGCTGCCAACTGTTTCTGTGTGTTCTCCACAGATGAATGAAGGAATTGTAGACTAGTCAAGTCTGTCATCCACTCTATGCCATCAGCACAACCGCCCCTCGTCCAACTGTAGCCAACACTCCTGTGTCTCCACTCCACCCCACACCGTCCCCACTGACCCTCCTCTCCTGTCAGTAGTCCATTTCAATCTGATTTCACCCTCACTCTCAGCGACACTCTGTAGAGAACGGCCTTCATTCTGAAAAGATATTTGGGCTGGTGCTGACTTTTCAGAATTCAAACCTCTGTAATTCCCTTGAATGATCATCTACAGTTGCCAGAACCACTAATTCTCTGGCTCTTTTAGTTTGCAAAATGGTTCTTCCAGATCTGCTCTTAACTCATTGAGCATCAGAGTCTCTGCCACTTAGAGATCCAGTTACAGCAAAAAAACAGCTGCTGGGGGAACTCAGCGGGTCGGGCAGCATCTGTGGAGGGAGATGGACAGTCGACGTTTCAGGTCGAGACCGGGAGCCGATATAAGGAGGTGAGGGGAAGGGGAGGGGCAAGAGCCGGCAGGTGATAGGTGGATCCAGGTGAGGAGGGGGGATCGGCAGATGGGGGAGGGGAGGGTGGGGACAGTGACAGAGGCTGGGAGGGGACAGGTGGAGGTGACAGAGGGCTGCAGATGGTGGGATCTGATGGGAGGGGAAGGTGGAGCCTGGAACCAAATATGGGAGGTGGGGAGGGCAGATGGGAACAGTGGGGGGGAGGGGACCCAGTGGGAGGGGTGTGTGGGTGACGGGCAGATGGCGTGGGTGGGGGGGGGGGGGAGGAACAGGGTGCTGGGGGCCGGGGAGGGTGTAGGAGGAACTGGGTAGATCAGGGGGAGAGGGGAAAAGGACAGAGGGGGAGCAGGTTACCTGAAATTCCCCACACTCCTCCCACTGGTTCCTCCCATCAGATCCCACCATCTGCAGCCCTCTGTCACCTCCACCCATCCCCTCCCAGCCTCTGTCACTGTTCTCACCCTCCCCTCCTCCATCTGCCTCTCTCCCCTCCTCACCTGGACCCACCTATCACCTGCCAGCTCTTGCCTCACCCCTCCCCCTCACCTCTTTATACCAGCTCTCTCCCCTCTACTCTCTCAGTCCGGGTGAAGAGTCTCGACCTGAAACGTCGACTGTCCATCTCCCTCCACAGATGCTGCCCGACCCGCTGAGTTCCTCCAGCAGCTGGTTTTTTGGGTCTAGTTTCCAGCATCTGCAGTCTCGTGTGTCTCCATCCATCCAGTCACTGCACCTTCACCTTCACCTCAGTTAAACCTTTTTTGCTGGGGATTTGTAGTTCAAGTCCTGCTGCAGAGTCCAGGCTCAAACTCAAATTCTTTCACGAGTGACATTAAGCAGAAGTCTCAGTTACTTTCTGCAGTACAGGTAACTGATCCCATGGTGCTGCTTTCAGAGGGAGCCAGGAGCTCTCTCCATTGGCCAAGGTCAATCCTTCACCACAGCTGGTAGAACTGCTGCCTCCCAGCTCAACCCTGACCGCCAGTACTGTCTGTGTGGAGCTTGCACGTTCACCCTGTGGCCGTGTGGGTTTCCCCCCAGGTGCTCCGGTTCCCTCCCACATCTCGACCACGTGCGGGTCAGTGGGTTAATTGGCCGCTGTAAATTGCCCCCAGTGTGTGGGTGAGGGGTAGAGTCTGGGGGCAGCTGATTGGAATTAGGGAGAATACAATAGGTTAGGGTAGGATTAGTGGTTGATGGTTGGCATGGACTTGATGGGCTGAAGGGCCTTTTTCCATGCTGCATCCCTCTATGAGTCCAACTTTGCTAAAAACAGATGATTTGCTCGTTATCACATTGCTGCTTGTGGGCAGAATATTCTATCTCATTGGCTCTAAAGCCTTTTGGGATATTCGGAAAAGGGATTGGAAAAAAGCTGGAAATGTAATAAGCTGCTTCATATTAAAACAGCTCTATGTGTAAATCAAGAGCCTGTCATGGTTCCGAGTGCTGGTTCTCGATTCTGCCCCTTATCCCCATTGATGGGGCCTTGTGTGCAGCACATGGTTTCCATGCACTACTATCTGCCTAATGACACACACCTGAGTTCCATCAGGAGACTAGTATAAGAACCCTGGTTTCACAAACACTGGTTGCCAGGTTAATGGTCTATCTCTGGGTGTATATTGTCTCCAGGCTGCTTAGAGCTGTTAACTCTAGAGCAGTCCTGGTTTCTCTGAGAAAACCCTGTTTCTGTGATGGGTCTCAGAGTCCCAAGGCGAGATTCCTTTGGTTCTGTGTTCGGTACCGAGGAAGTATACTGACTCCAGTCTCGTTCTGGTGTTCTGCATTTGAGTTCTCCACAATCTCGCTCTTTGTGTGACATTGTGACAGAGCCACAGGATTTACAGCACAGGAGCAATCAACCCTCACACTTGCATCGGTCCTCGCTCTTTGTCTTGAAGCCTGGTTAGGAAGCAGTGAGAGGTTTACCATCACTGGGCAGTGATGGAGAGGGGAGAGGAGGACTGACTCCAGCTAGGATGTGGGAACACTCCTTGCGAAGGAAGTGGGAGCCAGCTCCATTGACAATGGGATTTGGACAGGGTTGGGAGGATGAGGAACTCGCTGGATGGAGTGTGGGACAGCGTACAAACACCCAGCACCACCACAATGGGCTGAACAGCCTCATTTTCTGTCTGTGATTCTAATTCCTTCACAGCAATTTACAGAACACATCATACTTCCTAGAGCATTACCTCATTTGAAAGGTATTTGGATACAATCTCTCCACCAATCTGCCTTGCAATAAAATCACTTCATGTTCCAATGATTGTCTTTGCAAATTTCCAATTCTCTCTGTTTCCTGCTCGCTGATTTACACAAATAACCTTTCGCTGTTTACTCTCAATCCAACTCCGGTTATCTGCCCTGCGCTCGTTATCCAGAACATTCTCGTGGCTCTGTCCCACTTGCAAACAGCACCCACTCTTCGGGAACGTCATCGGAATCCAACTTGGCAACACATTGGCTTTTTTAAAAATTTGTCATCCTTACCTTCCTATCACCAGCACCTCCTCCAGCCTCCCAGCACTGCAATCACTGCCCTCCTCCAATTCTAGCTCGTTCCCCAAGTTACAGAGTCATGGAGACATATGTACAGCACAGAAACAGGCCCTTCAGCCCAACTGGTCCATGCCAACCAAGATGCCCATCTAAGTTAGTCTCATTTCGTCACATTTGGCCCAGATCCCTCTAAACTTTTCCTATCCATGTACCTGTCCAAGCGCTTCTTAAATGATCCTGTTGTACCTGCCTCAGCCACTTCCTCTGGCAGCTCGTTCCATATACCCGCCACCCTCTGTATGAAGAAGTTGCCCCTCAGACCCCTTTCAAATCTTCCCCCTCTCACCTTCAACCTATGCCCTCCAGTTTTGGATACCGCTACCCTTGGAAAAAGACTGTGTACATTCACCCTATCTATGCCCCTCGTGATTTTACACCTCTACAAGGTCACCTCTCAGTCTCCTACGCTCCAAGGAATAAAGTCCCAGCCTGCCCAACCTCTCCCAATAACTCAGGTCCTCAAGTCCTGGGAACATTCTCGTAAATGTCTTTGCACTCGTTCCAGTGTAATGACACCTTTACCAGAACAGGGTTATCAAAGTGTACACAATACTCCTCCTCTCCACTGTTGCAATTGTACCTGCCTCTACCACTTCCTCTGGCAGCTCGTTCCATATACTCACCACCCTCTGTGTGGAAAAACTTGCCCCTCAGGTCCCCTTTAAATCTTTCCCCTCTCACCTTAAACCTGTGCCCTCTAGTTTTGCAGTCCGTGACCATTCTGTGACTATCCACCTTATCTCTGCCCCTCATTTTATAAACCTCTATCAGGTCACCCCTCAGCCTCCTTCGCTACGGGGAAAACAGCCCCAGCCTGTCCGGTCTCTCCTGATAACTCAACCCCTCCAGTCCCGGCAATCACTCTTATGAGAGGCACAGATGGAATAGACAGCCGGTATCTTTTTCCCAGGGTAGAAATGGCCTGCTTCTGCTCCCTTGTCTTGTGAAATATCTAATACCAGAGGACATGCGTTTAAGGTGAGATCGGGTAAGTTCAAAGGAGATGTGTGGGGCAGGTTTTTTTACGCAGAGCGCGGTGGGTGCCTGGAATGTGCTGCCAAGGGTGTGGTGGAGGCAGATACGATAGGGGCGTTTAAGAGCATCGAACAGGCACGTGAATGTGCAGAGAATGGAGGGATATGGGCCATGTGCAGGCAGAAGGGATTAGTTGGCATTAACTTAATTAGTTCAGCACAACATCGTGGGTGAAGGGTCTGTTCCTGTGCTGTGCTATGATCTAAAATGGCCATAGGGGATTAGAAGGCAGCTCACCACTACCCTGGAGATGTTAGGGATGGTATTGGAATTGGTTTATTATTGTCACTTGTACCGAGGTACGGTGAAAAACTTGTCTTACATACCGATCATACAGGTCAATTCATTACACAGTGCATTGAGGTAGTACAGGGTAAAAACAATAACAGAATACAGGAGTAAAATGTCACAGCTACAGGGAAGTGCACTGCAGGTAGACAATAAGGTGCAGGGTAGATTGTGAGGTCAAGAGTCCATCTCAACATATAAGGGTTCAATAGTCTTATCACTGTGGGGTAGAAGCTGTCCTTGAGCCTGGTGGTACGTGCCCTCAGGCTCCTGTATCTTCTGCCTGATGGGAGAGGGGAGAAAAGAGAATGACCCGGGTGGGTGGGGTCTTTGATTATGCTGGCTGCTTCGCCAAGGCAGCGAGAGGTATAGACCACGGAGGGGAGGCTGGTTTCCGTGATGCGCTGGGCTGTGTCCACAACTCTCTGCAGTTTCTTGCGGTCCCGGGCAGAGCAGTTGCCGTACCGAGCCGTGATGCATCCAGATAGGATGCCTTCTATGGTGCATCGGTAAAAGTTGATGAGTGGGCAATAAACGCAGCCATACCCAGGTTGCAATTGCAAATTAAGTAAAAAATATAACTTGCCTCTGCCTGTTTGTCGCTCTGAGCGGAAGCTTCAAACAGGAACTACAAGAATTGCATTAACATCAAAAATGAAGAGGAGGGATGGGCCCAGCTTGTGAGGGCTGAAGGTAAGGCGCAGCCTTTTCGCAATCTCGCTCCGCCAGAAGTGGCAAGTAGATGAACTGACTCCTTAGATCCCCACTGCCACAGAAGCCAGTCTCCAGCCAGTTTGACTTACTCCCCGTAAGATCGGGAGTTGGCTGAGAGAACTAGATAAAGCAAAGGCTAAAGGTGGAGACAACATCCCTGTAGTGTAGTGGTTAGCACAACACTATTACAGTGCCAGAAACCCGGGTTCAATTCCGGCTGCTGTCTGTAAAGAGCTTGTACGTTCTCCCCGTGTCTGCATTGGTTTCCTCAGGGTGCTCTGGTTTCCTCCCACATTCCAAAGATGTACGGGTTAGGAAATTGTGGGCATGCTATGTTGGCGCCGGAAGCGTGGTAACACTTGCGGGCTGCCCCCAGAACACTCTACGCAAAAGATGCATTTCACTGTGTGTTTCGATGTACATGTGACTAATAAAGATATCTGATATCTTATCTTACTGAAGACCTGAACTCCAAAACTAACTGCGTCCCTAACCAAGCGCCCCCAGTACAGTTATAACACTGGCATCTACCAGACATGTGGGAAATGACCCAGATAAGTCTTGATCAAGAAAAAGCAGAACAAATCCAACTGATTACTGATTACCACAGAAAGCATCCTGTCCAGATGCATCACACCTTTGTACAGCAACTGCCCTGTCTGACACCGCAAGAAACTGCAGAGAGTTGTGAACACAGCCCAATACTTCATGAAAACCAGCCTCCCCTCCATAGATTCTGTCTACACTTCTTTCTGTCTCGGTAAAGTAACCAACATAATCAAAGACCCCTCCCACCCCAGTCATCCTCCTTTCTCCCCCCTTCCGACAGGCAGAAGATACAAAAGCTTGAGAACACCAGGCTCAAGGACAACTTCTATCCTGTTGTATCAGACTCTTAAGAATGGACCTCTTAAATGAACTCTTGATCTCTCAATCTACTTGTTGTGGCCCTTTCCCCTTATTGTCTGCCTGCACTGCACTCTCTCTGTAACTGTAACACTTTATTCTGCATTCTGTTTTCCTTTTATACTACCTTGATGTACTTATGTAGGTATTGATCTGTCTGGATGGCACGCAGACAAAAACTTTTCACTATATCTCAGTACATGTGACAATCATAAACCAATTACCAATCACCAGACAGTCTACTCTCAACCATCAATGGTGAGAGAAGCTCTTGTCGGTAGTGCAATCAAACAGCACTTGCTCATCTTTCATCAACCCACTGGGGTCCAGTTTGGGTTTCACCATGATCTCTCTGGTCCAGACCTCATCACAGTTATGGTCCAAACATGGACAAGGAGCTAGATTCCAGAGATGAGGTGAAAGTGACTGCCCTTGATATCAAGGTTGCATTTGACCAAGTGTAACACCAAGGACGTAAACAGGGCTGAGGTTGAGAAGGGTGAAAGCTTCAGGTTCCTAGGAGTGAACATCGCCAATAACCTGTCCTGGTCCAACCACGTAGACGCCACGGCCAAGAAAGCTCACCAGCGTCTCTACTTCCTCAGGACCCTAAAGAAATTTGGCACGTCCCCTTTGACCCTCACCAAATTTTATTGATGCACCATAGAAAGTATCCTATCCGCATGCATCACAGCATGGTATGGAAACTGCTCTGCCCAAGATCGCACAAAGCTGCAGAGAGTTGTGGACACATCACGGACACCAGCCTCCCCTCCATGAACTCTGTCTACACTTCTCGCTGCCTTGGTAAAGCAGCCAACATAATCAAAGACCCCACCCACCCCGGACATTCTTTCTCCTCTCCTCTCTCATCAAGGAGAAGATACAAAAGCCTGAAAGCATGTACTAATAGGCTCAAAGACAGCTTCTATCCTGCTTTATAAGACTGGTGAACAGTCCACTTGTACAATAAGATGGAATCTTGACATCTACCTCGTCATGGCCTTACACCTTATTGTCTGCCTGCACTGCACTTTCTCTGTAACTGTGACACTTTATTCTGCATTCTGTTATTGTTTTCCCTTGTACTACCTCAATACACTGATGTGAAATGATCTGTATGGATGGCATGCAAAACAAAGTTTTTCACTGTACCTTGGTACATGTGACAATAATAAACCCATTTACCAAGGAGCCCTGGATAAACTGGGGTCAATGGGCATCAAGGGGAACCTACCCCAGTGGCTGGAGTTAGACCTCACACAAAGGAAGGTGGTTGTGGTTGTTGGAGGTCAATCACCCCAGCCCCAGGACATCACTGCAGGACTTCCTCAGGGCAGTATCCTTGGCCCAACCATCTTCAGTTACTTCATCAGTGACCTTCCTTCCAATATAAGCTCAATAGTGACGACGTTCGCTGATGATTGCACAATGTTCAATTCTATTCGTGTCTCTCAGGAAGTGAAGTAGCCTGTGCCTGCACGTGGCAAGACCCAGACAGTATTCTGGGTCGATAAGTGACAAGTCACACCACAAATCTGGCGGGCAATGACCATCTCTGGAGGAGACACAAGAGACTGTAGATGCTGGAATCTGGAGCAAATATCAAACTGCTGGAGGAACTCAGAGGGTCGGGCAGCATCTGTGGAGGGTGAAGGAAATGTCAACGTTTCGGGTCGAGACCCTGCATCAGGACCCAAAATGTCAACAATTCCGATAAGTACAAGGTGTTGCATTTTGGGTAGACAAATGAGGGTAGGACTTACACAGTGAACGGTGGGGCCCTGGGGAGTGTTGTAGAACAGAGGGACCTCGGGGTACAAGTACATGGTTCACAGAAGGTGGTGTGACAGGTGGACAGGGTGGTGAAGAAGGCTTTTGGCAGGCTGGCCTTCATCAGTCAAGGCATTGAGTAGAGGAGATGGGATGTTCTGTTGCAGTTGTACAAGACATTGGTGAGGCCACATTTGGAATATTGTGTTCAGTTTTGGTCGCCCTGCTACAGGAAAGATCCCATTAAGCTGGAAAGAGTGCAGAGGAGATTTACGAGGATGTGGCCAGGACTCGAGGGACTGAGTTATGGAGAGAGGTCGAGCAGGTTGGGACTTTTTTCATTGGAAGATACGATAAGACAAAATAAGATTTCTTTATTAGTCACATGTACATCGAAACACACAGTGAAATGCATCATTTGCGTAGAGTGTTCTGGGGGCAGCCCGCAAGTGTCGCCACGCTTCTGGTGCCAACATAGCACGCCCACAACTTCCTAACCCGTACGTCTTTAGAATGTGGGAGGAAACCGGAGCACCCGGAGAAAACCCACGCAGACACGGGGAGAACATACAAACTCCATACGGACAACAGCCGGAATTGAACCCGGGTTGCTGGTGCTGTAAAGCGTTACGCTAACCGTTAGGAGACTGAGGGGTGATCATGTATAAGGTGTATTAAATTATGAGGGGCATAGATAGGCTGAATGTGCACAGTCTTTTTCCCAGGGTTGGGGAATCAAGAACTAGTGGGCATTGGTTTAAGGTGAGGGGGGAAGGATTTAATAGGAACCTGAGGGACAACATTTTCAGGCAGAGGGTGGTCAGTATATGGAACAAGCTGCCAGAGGAAGTGGTTGAGGAAGGTACAATATTAACATTTAACAGGTACTTGGACAGGTACATGGATAGGAAAGGTTTAGAGGGATATGGGTCGAACGAGGGTAAATGGGACGAGCTTAGATGGGAATCTTGGTCGGCATGGACCAGTTGGGCTGAAGGGCCTGTTTCCGTGCTCTATGACTCTAATTCCTTACACCCCACAGATGCTGCTCGACCCGCTGAGTTCCTCCAGCAGTTTGTTTTAAGGACCATCTCTAACAATTCTAACCACCTATCCAGAGACATTATCATCACCAAGTCCCCTCCTGTCTACACCTTCGCGATCAGTATTGACTAGAAATTCAATCTGTGGCTAGAAGCTGAGCCTCCTGTGGCAGACGTCCCATCTCCAGGCACACCAAGGCCTTTCCACCATCTACGAGACAAGTAAGGAGTGAGATGGATTAATCTCCACTTGCCTGGATGATTAAAAAAAATAAAGGACTTTTCAGTTCTGGTCCCTCATTATAGGAAGGATGTGGAAGCTTTAGAGAGGGTGCAGAGATGATTTACCAGGATGTTGCCTGGATTGGAGAGCATGTCTTATGAGGATAGGTTGAGTGAGCTAGGGCTTTTCTCTTTGGAGAGGAGGAGGATGAGAGGTGACTTGATAGAGGTGTACAAGATGATAAGGGGCATAGATCGAGTGGACAGTGAGAGATTTTTTTCCCAGGGCGACAATGGCTAACACGAGGGGACATAATTTTAAGGTGATTAGAGGAAGGTATAAGGGGGATGTCAGGGGTAAGTTTTTAACACGGACAGTGGTGGGTGCGTGGAACGCACTGCCAGCAGAAGTTGTGGGGGCAGATACATTAGGGACATTTAAGGGACTCTTTCATAGACACAAGAATGATAGAGAAATGGAGGGCTGTGTGGGAGGGAAGCGTTAGATAGATCTTAGAGCAGGATAAGATGTCGGCACAACATTGTGGGCCGAAGGGCCTGTACTGTGCTGTAGTGTTCTATGTTCTATGACTTTGCCTCAATCAATAAGTAGGTTTTCATATTAAAAGAAAGCCTGCTAGTGGGCCAGGCAGCATCTTTTGGAGATCCAACATAAAGAGAGTACACAGTTAATGGCAGGATTCTAAACAGTGTTGATGAACAGAGGGATCTTGGGTCCCAGGTCCATAGCTCCCTGAAAGTGGCTGCATAGGTTGATAGGGGTAAAGAAGGCCTATGGCATGCCTGCCTTTATCAATCAAGGCTTTGAGTTCAAGTTACAGCTTGAAAAACTCCGGTTAGACTACATTTTGTGTTCAATTCTGGTCACCTATTTAGAGGAAGGATGTGGAGGCTTTGGAGGGGTGCAAAGGAGGTTCACCAGGATGCTGCCTGGTTTAGATGACATGTGCTACGAGGAGAGGTTGGACAAGCTGGGGTTGTCTTCTCTGTAGTGGCGGCAGCTGAGGGGAGACCTGATAGAGGGTAGTGTAGCAGTTAGCGTAACGCTATTACGCTTCCCACCGCTGTCTGTAAGGAGTTTGTACGTTCTCCCCGTGTCTGCGTGGGTTTCCTCCGGGTGCTCCAGTTTCCTCCCACATTCCAAAGACGTCCGGGTTAGGAAGTTGTGGGCGTGCTATGTTGGTGCCCCCAGCACATTCTCAGTAACGCAAAAAGACAGATTTCACTGTGTGTTTTGAAGTACATGTGACTAATAAATAAATATCTAAAATTATGAGAGGCACAGATAGAGTAGACAGCCGGTATCTTTTTCCCAGGATTGAAATCTCTCATACTAGAGGGCATGCAATTAAGGTGAGAGGGGGAAAGTTTAAAGGAGGTGTGCGGGGCAAGTGTTTTTACACAGAGAGTGGTGGGTGCCTGGAATGCACTGCCAGGGGTGGTGGTGGAGGCAGATACGATAGAGGCGTTTAAGAGGCTCTTAGGGACATGAATATGAAGAGAGGGGTGTGATCAATATCTGGGGAAGAGGGACTAGATTAATTAGGAGTCATTGGTTTAATTAGTTCAGCACAACATCATGGGCCGAAGGGCCTGTCCTGTGCTGTACTGTTCTATCTGTGGAGGCAAAGGAATGGTCAGTGTTTTGGGTTAAGACCCGACACCAGGACTGATTCAGTTGAGTTCCTGCAGCAGTTTGTTTTTCGCTCCAGATTCCAACATCTGCTGTCTCTGGTGTCTCTGAGGCCTTTATACAGCTGACCCACTGCAGAGTCAGTAATAATACAATGTTGGGAAACTGACTTTCTTTCAGGAGGCAGGTTGGAACCGATCCCCGGGGAGGTGAAGCAAAACCTTTGCTTCGAGCAGCCGTGATGTCCCAGACCTCGCTCTGCATGTTGGCTGAGTTCACAGGGCAGATGTGACCCAACATGTCTGCACAGCCACCCCCATGAATCACTGAAATTCACCCTAGGCATTGACTTAAAGGCAAAAAGGAGTTTACAGGGCCAGAATTATCACTCAAAACTTTTTAGATAACAGAAAACAGATGCAAATTGAGTGATTTTTATCTATCTTGCTTCCTCAGGTCAGTATGAGCAGTGCGCAGGGAGAGTTCAGCCAGGGAGTGGGGAGTAGAATAGTCATAGAGTAATACAGCACGGAAACAGGCCATTCGGCCCAACTGATCCATGCTGACCGCAGCATCCTCCCTGCCAGTCCCAGTTGCCTGCGTTCGACCCATAACCCTCCAAGCCCCTCCCCGCCTATCCAAATGCCTGCTAAACATTGCAATTGTACCTGCCTGGACCACTTCCTCTGGCAACTCCTTCCAGGCACTCACCTCCCTCTGTGTAAAGAAGCTACCCCTCAGGTCTCTTTTAAACCTCTCCCCTCTTGTCTTGCATCTGCGCCCTCTAGTTTTGGACTCCCCAACCCTAGGGAAAAGATTGTGACCGTCCACCTTATCCATACCCCTCATGATTTTATAAACTCCTCTGAGGTCACCCCTCATTCTCCTACACTCCAAGGAATAAAGAACCAGGGAGGCCAACCTCTCAGGCTCTCTAGTCCAGGCAGCATCCTCCTAAATCTCTCCTGCACCCTCTCCAGCTTGACAATATCTTTCCCATAACAGGGTGACCGTTTAGACGAGAGACGGTCTGTTCCAGGATTCAACAGGCAGGGAAGAATTCAGACTGCAGATGCTAGAACTCTGGAGCAACGCACCGAGGGAGCTGAGGGAACTCTTCTGGGGTCTCGGCTGTCCACTTGCCTCCACAGACGCTGCCTGGCCCGCTGAGTTCCTCCAACTCCTCTGTGAGAAGGATCACTCAGTCGCCTTACTCCAAGCACCCCTTCATTCGGACACCGACCTATCTCTCCCGGTTGTACAAGGCACCTCACCCCCAACTCCCTCTCTGTCTCCCCGCCCATCTTATCCGCTTTAGTTTATTTTGGGTGCACTTAATTAACTGCATGCTCCAGAACCTTTTGTTTGTTCGGGTAATACCTCTGGGCAGAGTCCTGCTTGAGGGTGGATGGTACATGAGGGTCAGCATGGATACGGCGGGCCGAAGGGCCGGGTTCTGGGCTCTCTCATGCTGGCAGGCTCTGAGGCGTGTGTGTGGACTTTCTATCCGGAGATCGCCCCGTCCTCCCAAGCGCATCTCCCTCGCACTTTCCGCCAGCGTCCCCACACCGTGCGCCCCCGTTATATCTTACCTGGTTTGCTTGCAAGGGGACTTGTAACCCGGAGACAGACAGAGACACACACACGGTGGCTTCTGCAAGGAGCCAGAGTCTCTCACTCCTCGCAGCCACTTACACAGGCGGGGAGGAGAGAGCGGGAGGGGAGGGAGGTGAATCTGAAACAGTATTTCTTTTGTTGACCTATTTAGGGAGTCCAACTGGGGGAAAAAAAATCAAACGAGTTACAGCTGACGAAAAGTTGCTGGTATGTTCCTCTCTCTCTCTCTCTGGTGCACATATCTATTCGTTAGAAAGCAAACTACCTTAGAATTTGTAAAAGGTTCGGGTTACAATGTTTGAAGAACTCAAAACCATTGGGGGGTGGGGGGGGGGGGGAAGCGGACGAGCGGGAACTTGTCTTGAGGTTAGTCATCGCTCTGTGCCTCGCCAAGGTTTCCTGGTGGTAGCTGCTGGTTTTATACTTTCCAAGAGGTGCGTTAACTGCCTGCTGCATCAGTAAGACTATATCTTTCCCAATTTTAGTGAGACCGTATCTGTCCCAGTGTTAGTGGGACCATATCTTCCCAACATTAGTGGGACCATATATGTCCCAGTATTAGTGGGACCATATCTTCCCAACATTAGTGGGACAATATCTTCCCAACATTAGTGAGATCATATCTGTCCTAACATTAGTGGGACCATAGCTGTCCCAGTATTAGTGGGACCATATCTTCCCAACATTAGTGGGACCATATCTTCCCAATATTAGTGAGATCATATCTGTCCCAATATTAGAGAAACAAAGGACCGCAGATGCTGGAATCCAGGTGAAAAAGATGATGATGCTGGAGGAACTCAGCAGGCCAGGCAGCATCTGTGGAGAAAAGCAGGCGGTCAACACTGACCGTTTGCTTTTCTCCACGGATGCTGCCTGGCCTGCTGAGTTCCTCCAGCATCTCGTTGTTTTTCCATCTTTCCCAGTATTAGTGGGGCCAGTCCATCTTTTCCTTTGGTCAGCTCAGGGGAAGAATGTCAAAGATGGGGAGAAGAGAGACCCCATCTTGGGACTCTCTGGGAATCACAGGCTAGGATTCACAGTCATAGAGCAAGGGAACAGGCCCTTCGGCCCACTGAGTCTATGCCGACCATCAACCATCCATTGACACAAGTCTCCCCACATTCCTATGAACTCCCCCCCAGATTTTACCCCTCACCCACACACTGGGGGAAATTTACAGATTAACACACCGACCCCACACATTGTTGGGACGTGGGAAGAAACCAGAGCACCCGGGGGAAACCCAAGCAGTCACAGGGGGAAATTTCAAAGGAGATGTGCGAGGCAGGTCTTTTACACTGAGAGCGGTGGGTGTGTGGAGTGCACTGCCTGGGGTGGTGGTGGTAGAGCAGTCTCCAACCTGACATGGAACAACACCTCATATTCCGCCTTGCGAGTCTCCAACCTGCTGGCCTTAACATTGATTTGCCTAACTTCCGGTAACCTCCCCCCCTTCTTTTTCTACCCCCCCCCCAACTCCTTTGTCTTCTCTTATTCCTGTGGCTCCCTTCCCCCACCTTAATGACCTGCCCATCTCCTCTCCTCCCCCCCCCCCCCCCCCCCCCCATCCTTTATTCCAGGGTCCACTGCCCTCTCCTACTGGGATTCCTCCTTCTTCAGCCCTCGGGCTCTTCTACCTATCACCTCTCAGCTTATTACATCTTCTCCCCCTCCCACCTACCTTCCCCCCTCACCTGGACTCACCTGTTCCCTGCCTGCGTGTGCTCCTCCCCCTCCCCCCACCTTCTTATTCCGACTTCTGCCCTCTTCCTTACCAGTCCTGATGAAGGGTCTCAGCTCGAAACGTCGACTGTTTATTTCCCTTCATAGATGCTGCCTGACCTGCTGAGTTCCTCCAGCACCTTTTATGTATTGCCCCAGATTCCAACATCTGTAGAATCTCTTGTGTCTCCTAGACAGCCACATGAATATGCAGAGAATGGAAGGATATGGACATTGTGTAGGCAGAAGGGATTCGTTTAGTTGGGCGTTTGATTACTAATTAATTAGTAATTAGTTCAGCACAGCATCATGAGGTAAAGGAGCTGTCCCTGTGCTGTACCGTTCTATGTTCTATGGAACCAGAGCACCCAGGGGAAACCCACGCAGTCACAGGGAGAACGTGCAGGCTCCACACAGACAGTTGAACATTGCTGTCTGAAGACTATGGCAGAGAGCTGAGGGCTTGTGAAGTGTGGTCACCGGTGTAACGTAGGAAGACTGATATCCAGTTTACGCACAGACAGACAGCTTCCTGATGGATAATGGGACTTCTCTCACTAAGGGAGGACTTACCCATTGGTTGTAAAACCTCAGGAACATCTGGGAAAATTTAAGGCTGTTACAATAGGACCTCCCACACTAATGGATCCAATTGGAACATCTGGCTTCTTTCATCTCCACACAGCTAAGGATCTCTCACCTGAATCACCCTTTTACGGAGAGGGGCAGGAGCTTTAGAGGAGATCTGAGGAAGAATTATTTTCACCCAGAGAGTGGTTGGAATCTGGAGCACACCGCCTGAGGGGGTGGTGAAGGCAGAGACTCCCACAACATTTAGGTACCAGTGGGGCAAGCACTTGAATCACCAAGGTATAGTGGGGTACAGACCAAGTGCTGGTAAATGGGATTAGAATAGATGGGTACTTGATGGTTAGCATGGATGTGATGGGCTGAAGGGCCTGCTTCTGTGCTGTAAGACCCTATGAATCTTAGGAGGGAATTCAGAGATTCATTTCTATAGTGACTTTTATATCCCTTTCTGGAAATCCTGAAACACTTCCTGACCAATGAAATACTTCTGAAGCGTCACTGTTGTAATGGTATTGGTATTGGTCTATTATTGTCACTTGTACCGAGGTACAGTGAAAAACTTGTCTTGCAAACTGATCGTACAGGTCAATTCATTACACAGTGCAGTTGCATTGAGTTAGTACAGAGTGCATTGATGTAGTACAGGTAAAAACAATAACAGTACAGAGTAAAGTGTCACAGCTACAGAGAAAGTGCAGTGCAATAAGGTGCAAGGTCACAACAAGATAGATTGTGAGGTCAGAGTCCATCTCATTGTATAAGGGAACCGTTCAGTAGTCTTATCACAGTGGGGTAGAAGCTGTCCTTAAGCCTGGTGGTACGTGCCCTCAGGCTCCTGTATCTTCTACCCAATGGGAGAGGAGAGAAGAGAGAATGTCCTGGTGGGTGTTGTACACAGCAAACTCCTAACAGCAATGGGAATAAGGAATTGTGTAATCTATTTTGGTGACATTGATCGAGGGACAAATTTTATCCCTGGGATACTGGGAAGAACTCTCTCATTGTGGGCAACGCAAGTAGATAGGGTGGTTAAGAAGCCATGTGGCATGCTGGCCTTCATCACTCGGGGCATAGAGTATAAGAGTCAGGAAGTCATTTTGCAGCCGTATAAAACTTTGGTTAGGTCACACTTGGAGTATTGTGTGCAGTTCTGGTCGCCCCATTACAGGAAGGATGTGTAATGGCTTTGGAGAGGGTGCAGAAGAGGTTCATCAGGATGCTGCCTGGATTAGAGGGTATGAGCCCTAAGCAGAGGTTGGACAAACTTGGGTTATTTTCTCTGTGTCAGAGGCTGAGGGAAGACCTGATAGATGTTTATAAAATTACGAGAGGCATAGATAGGGTAGAAAGGTCAGAGTCCTTTTCACAGGGTAGAAATGTCAAATATTAAAGGGGATGTGTGGGGCAAGTTTTTTACACAGGCTTGGTAGGTGCCTGGAATGAGCTGCCAGGGGTGGTAGAGAAGAAAATACGATAGAGACATTTAAAAGGCTGTTAGATAGACATGTGAATATGCTGGGAACGGAGGGATGTGGATCATATACAGGCAGAAGGGATTAGTTTAATTTGGCAACATGTTCGGCACAGACACCGTGGGCTGAAGGGCCTGTTCCTGCACACCCTTCCCTCCATGGACTCTGTCTACACTTCCTACTGCCTCAGTAAAGCAGCCAGCATAATCAAAGACCCCTCCCACCCTGGACATTCTCTCTTCTCCCCCTTCCTGTGGGCAGAAGATACAAAAGCCTGAAAGCACGTACCACCAGGCTCAAGGACAGCTTCTACCCCGCTGTTATAAGACTATTGAATGGTCCCCTAGGACAATAAGATGGACTCGACCTCACAATCTACCTCGTCATGGCCCTTGCACTTTATTGTCTGCCTGCACTGCACTTTCTCTGTAACTGTAACACCTTATTCTGCATTCTGTTATTGTTTTCCCTTGTGCTACCTCAGTGCACTGATGTAATGAAATGATCTGTATGTGTGGCCTGCAAATTAAAGTTTTTCACTGTACCTCAGTACATGTGACAATAATAAACCAATTTACCAATTCTGTGTTCTATGTTCTTCAAAGTAATGGCCATGGGATTTTTTTATGTCTTCTGAGATTGGAAGGGACCTCAGTTTTACACCTTATCCAGAGGGCCAACAGTACAGCACCTTGACAGCACTATTGACGACAGTCAGCACTCGAGGGCTCAGACCCACAACCTCTAGGCCTCAGAAGTAAGAGTACACCAATATGAACCACAGCTGACAATGCTTCCTACTGTTAATAAATGCAATCATCTACATGCTTCTGAAGTTAGGTGAGCTGGAAAGCCGGCTGGAAAAAGTCTGGGTAACAACTTTGATTGATTTAAGCTTTATGACATATTTTATAACAAACTGTTTTCGCTTGTAGGAGTCCCAGAGGCGTAAGTCTTAATGAGGTGCCTGCTCCATATCCTCACAGTGCAGTTTGCCAGGATGTTGAAACAAAGCAATGTTCTATTTTCGTTCTCTTAGCTAATTACCTGGCTCTATAGACTGGAGTTTCATTTCTCTCCGTTAGATTTTCCATTTTAAACTAACACTAGTTGAATCAGATGTAATTCCCACTGCAGGGAAGACTTTGGTTAAATCTGGTTTGCAAGGAATAGAGGGATATACAGTAGGTCATGTGCAGGCAATGGGATTAGTTAACATTGGCATGGCCAGCACAGACATAGTGGGCCGAAGGGCCTGTTCATCTGCTGTACTCTTCTGTGTTCTATGAATCAGAGTCAAGTGAAGTCGAGTTTACTGTCATGTGCACGTGCGGTGAGGTACAGGTACGACGAAAAACTTGCTTGCAGCAGCATCACAGGCACGTAGGTACGGACCACACACAGAATATAAATCATACGTAATTATACAAGACAGTGAAGAAAAAGACGGTGCACAATATTGCAATAAAAACACAGTCAGAGACAAGTCCACGGCAGTGCGTGAGGTGGTCCATAGTGTTCCGTTGCTGAGGTAGGGTTAGGGGTGTGCAGGTCGGTTCAAGAACCTGGTGGTTGCCGGAAAGTAGCTGTTCCTGAACTTGGTGGTGTGGGACTTCAGGCTTCTGTACGTCCTGCCTGATGGTAGCTGTGAGAAGATGGCACGGCCTGGATGGTGGGGATCTTTGATGATGGATGCCGCCTTCTTGAGGCAGCACCTCCTGTAGATGCTGTCAGTGGCGGGGAGGGATGTGCCCATGATGAACCAGGCTGTGTACGCTACTCTCTGCAGCCTCCTGTGTTCCTGTGGGTTGGAATTGCCATATGATGCTCACAATGTATCATCCTTCACTCCATGGTCAAGGGTTCAAATCCCACTCCATTCTCTTGAGCACAAAGCCATGGCAGACATCTCCCACTCCGGTACTGAGGGAATACTGTACTGTCTGAGGTGCTGTCTTTTAAGTGGATTGCTAAACCAAGACCTTAGCCTGGAAATTGGCTCGAATAGCTTCTGTTTTCCATTTGCAGAATCGACTTAACCCAGAGTAGATTATGCCTGTGATCATTTCCAGGTGAAATTGCTTCCATTATGACATGCGACTGGGCACCTCTGTGTGCTATTCACGTTAAGTGCATCTGACACTTTCCAGCATCAAAGTCAAAGTCAAAGTCGAGTTTATTGTCACATGCACATGTCCATGGGTGCACAGGTGCAATGAAAAACTTGCTTGCAGCGGCATCACAGGCACATAGCATCTTACAAGCAGCATTGATAAGAAAAGCATAAATTAAACATAAATTATACACAATGTTTACAAGAAAGAACACAATTAGAGACAAAATCTAATTTAGTGCAAAGTGATCAAAGTGGTCATGGCATTGCTAAACTGTAGTGGTTCAAGTTGTGCAGGTTGGTTCAAGAACCAAACCCAATGAGATCACTTGTTGGACAACATCCATTTTGCTTGCTGATGTCTCCCTTGGGCCTTGGCCAATATTAATGCCTCAAAAAACAGCACTGAACCAGTGACATCTTCCTCCCCGTTCCATGACCACCAGGGCAGCAGCTGCAATGGGATCACCACCACCTGCAGGTTCCCCTCCAAGCCACAAACTGCCCTGACTCGGAGACATATCATTGGCCCTTCATCATCACTGGGTCTAAATCCTGGAACCTAGTAGAGCCGCTGCCTCACAGTGTCAATCCTGACCTCGGGCGCTGTCTGTGTGGAGTTTGCACACTCTCCCTGTGACCACATGGGTTTCCCCCGGGTGCTCCGGTTTCCTCCCACATCCCAAAGGCGTGCGGGTCGGTGGGTTAATTGGCCACTGTGAATTGCCCCCAGTGTGGGGGTGAGGGGTAGAACCCAGGGGGAATTGATGGGGAGAACAAAATTAATAATGACTAGTGTGTGGTTGGCAGCCAGCATTAACTCAGTGGGCCGAAGGGCCTGTTTTGGAGCTGTATTTCCATGGCTACATGCCTCTTTGAGCACCTTCACAAGAAGGACTGCAGAGTTTTGGTAACACAGCTTTGTGATCACTTCAATGCATCCATTTTCACATCTATTCTGGCCGGAGTGGGAAAGTAATTGGGAAGGTGTGCCTGCACATTGGATGTCACAGAGAGAGTGTCCAGAGCCTGGATGAGTGACCCAGAGCCATGAGTTCAAGTCCCAACACAGCAGCAGGGAAATTAAAATCTGATTGGAGAATGTTGAACTGTCGGGTTGTCATTAGGTAAAAATAACTGGTTCAACACTCACAAAGTGCTGGAGGAACTCAGCGGGTCAGGCAGCATCCATGGAGGGAAATAAACAGTCGACGTTTCAGGCCGAGACCCTTCATCAGGACTGGAGAGGAAGAGGGCAGAAGCCAGAATAAGAAGGTGGGGGGAGGGGGAGGAGCGCACGCAGGCAGGGGACAAGTGAGTCCAGGTGAGGGGGTGGGGGAGGTAGGTGGGTGGGGGGGGGGTGAGAGGGAGTGATGTGAGAAGCTGGGAGGTGATAGGTGGAGGAGGCAAAGAGCTGAAGAAGATGGAATCTGATAGGAGAGGACCGTGGACCATGGAATAAAGGGAAGGAGGTGGGGAACCAGAAGGTGTGGGTGAGGGGCAGGTTGTGAGGACAGGGGAGGGGAAAAAGAAAGGATGAAGGGGGCCGGAGGGATGAGGGAAAACTGTGAAGGAGGGGAGGAATGGGGGAGTGCTTACCGGAAGTTAGAGAAATCGATATTAATGCCGTCAGGTTGGAGACTCTCAAGGCGGAATATGAGGTGTTGTTCCTCTAGTCTGCATTTAGCCTCAACTTGGCAGTGGAGGAGGACGTGGAAGGACATGTCAGTACGGGAATGGGAAATGGAATTAAAATGGCTGGCCACTGGGAGATCCTGGCTGTTCCTGATGGATGGAGCGTAGGTGCTCGATGAAGCGATCGCCCAATCTGCGTCGGGTCTCAGGCTGGTTCATGTGTCCTTCAGAGAAGGAAATCTTTCATCGTTACAGGCTGGGCAGAAGGGCCTGTCCTGTGCTCAATGTCTGTGTGACCAGGTCTGGATTTCTAGTCACTGTGCTATAGAAAGGACCCGATTGTGCCAGAGAAGTGATTCAGGCAAGGAATGGTGAAGGTGAGGGGTTCCCTGCTCAATCTACTGAAACCTGACATCAATAGATTTTTTGGTTGCTCAAGGTTTTATAAATAAATATAGAAACAAGGCAAGGAGGTCACAGATTGTACAAGGGTTGGGACAACATGTTACAGCTGTACCAGATGTTGGTGAGGTCACACTTGGGGTATTGTGTGCAGTTCTGGTTGATTTGGATGTCATTACACTGGAAAAGGTGCAGAAAGGATTCACCAGAATGTTACCGGGACTGGAGGGCTTGAGTAATGAGGACAGACTGGACAGGCTGGGTCTGTTTTCACTAGAGCACAGGAGGCTGAGGGGTGACTTTATAGAGGTTTCTAAAATCATGAGGGGTGTAGATAGGGCAGCTGGTTGCAGTCTTTATCCCAGGGTAGGGGAGTCTAAAACTAGAGGGCAGAGGTTTAAGGTGAGGAGGGGAAAGATTTAAAGGGGACCTGAGGGGCAAGTGTTTCACACAGAGGGTAGGGGGTATATAGAACGAGACAGTGGTAGAGGTGGGTACGATTACAAGGTTTAAAAGCCATTTATATAGGTGCATGGATAGGAAAGGTTTAGAGAGATATGGGCCAAATGTAGGCAAGTAGGACCAGGTTAGGGAGGCACCTTGGTCGGCATGGGTGAGTTGGGCCGAAGGGCCTGTTTCCATACTGTACGACTCATTGAGTCTGGGACTGAGGCAGGTCTATCCAGTGAGATCGGAGAGGGGTTTGGCAGTGGCAGTTCATGAAAAAACAGATGGAACAATATATGAACAAAATGCTTCAGAACTCCCTTCTGAGAAGCCTGCCTTTAATCTTCAGATTCTACCCCAATCCCTGACTCCCAATCAACGGTTTCTCTCCATTCCATCTAATTTGTTCTTATTAAAATCCTGAAAACCAATTAAATCGCCACTTAAATTTCTAGTGAATACAACCCAGTTTGTGGAGACTCTTTGTAATCCTATCTCTTTTAGTAATGATCCAGTATTTTTCTGGTACACACAACCCAATAGATGTCCCACTTGTAGATTGAAACAGCATCCAATTCAGGGTGGGTGATTGCCGGTTTACAGACCTGGAGATTGTAACAGGCACATCAGGGACTGAAATTCCATCTCACCATACCCCCAGTTTACTCATACACCCTCTGACAAGGATTTCTACATGGAGTGGAGTGGTAGGGGAGGGTTCCAATCTTGATCGCCCACTCTTGGCATTTTTGCTGGGGTCAGCAAGTGATCTCACACCAAGGTTACGGCTGGAAACTGGGACAATCGCTAAGAAAATTTACCCTCTTAAATAGCTTTACCTAACTTCAGGAAAGGAGGCGGGTCACATGCTCCTGTCTACATTGACGGTGCTGAGGTCGAGAGGGTCGAGAGCTACAAGTTCCTTGGAGTGAACATCACCTGTAGCCTGTCCTGGTCCAACCACTATGACACCATAGCCAAGAAAGCTCACCCGCACCTCTGCTCCCTCAGGAGGCGAAAGAAATTCAGCATGTCCCCATCGACCCTCACCAACTTTTATCAATGCACCATAGAAAGCATCCTATCTAGATGCATCACGGCTTGGTACGGCAACTGCTCTGCCCGGGACCGCAAGAAACTGCAGAGAGTTGTGGACACAGCTCAGCACATTACAGAAGCCAGCCTCCCCTCCTTGCACTCTGTCTACACTTCTCACTGCCTTGGTAAAGGAGCCAGCATAATCAAAGACCCCCCCACCCTGAAAATTCTCTGTTCTCCTCCCTCCCAGGGGCAGGAGATGCAAAAGCCTGAAAGCACATACCACCAGGCTCAAGGACAGCTTCTATCCTGCTGTTATAAGACTATTGAACAGTCCCCTTGTACCATATGATAGATGTTTGACCTCACAATCTATGTCGTCGTGGCCCTTGCACCTTATTGTCTGCCTGCACTGCACTTTCTCTGTAACTGTAACACTTTATTCTGCGTTCTGTTATTGTTTTCCCTTGTACTAACTCAACGCATTGATGTGATGAAATGATCTGTATGGATGGCATTTAAAACAAAGTTTTTCACTGTACCTCGACACATGTGACAATAATAAGCCAATTTACCCATTTACCCCCGAGTCATAAGTTTCAAGCCTGCTTCTAATGTTAACGTTAACTCTCCCAGAACAGGACTGAGGGAGTGCTGCACTGTCAGAGATTCTGTCCTTTGGGTGAGGCTTTTAAACTAATCCTCATTCCAGGTGGGTGTGCAAAAGCTTGGAAAGGAATAGGTGAGTTTTCATCAGTATCCTGAGGCCAATAATTATCTCTTGATCGATCTCACCCTAGGGAGATCATCTGATCTGGATTGCAAGTGTTGATCTTTTAACATGTGGTTCTGGACTATAAATAACTATTAGCAATTCGACTTTTGACAGCTCAGGCAGTACTGTTTGTGTCCCATCTTCAAACATAACTGGACCATGATCATTCTCTCTTCTCTCCTCTTCCATCAGGTAGGAGCCTGAGGGCATGTACCACCAGACTTAAGGACAGCTTCTACCCCACTGTGATAAGATTATTGAACGGTTCCCTTATACGATGAGATGGGCTACGACCTCATGATCTACCTTGTTGTGACCTTGCACCTTATTGCATTGCACTTTCTCTGTAGCTGTGACACTTTACTCTGTACTGTTATTGTTTTTACCTGCACTACATCAATGCGCTCTGTACTAACTCAATATAACTGCACTGTGTAATGAATTGACCTGTACGATCGGTTTGTAAGATGAGTTTTTCACTGTACCTCGGTACAAGTGACAATAATAAACCAATACCAATATATAAATACTGTGGCTTCAAGAATAGGTCAGAGTTTGGGTATCCTTTGGTGAGTGACTCACCTCCTGACCGAAAGCCTTTCACCATCTATAAGGCACAAGTCAGGGGGAACACTCACCACATGCCTGTATGAATGTGGCTCCAACAACTCTCGAGAAGTTCGACACCATCCGGGACAAGGCAGCCCGCCTGACGGGCACCCCATCCACCCCCCCTCCCGCACCCCCAAACACTCCCTCCCTCCACCACCGGCGCACAGTGGCTACAAAATACACTGAAGTTACTCACCCAGCCTGCTCCAGGAACACCTCCCAACCCGTGAGTCCTCCGACCAAGGAGGACACGAACAGGAGCAACGGGGAGCACCACCCACACAGGTTCCCCTCCCAGTCCCACACCATCCAGACTTGGAAATATATCGCCGTTCCTTCATCATCGCTGGGTCTGAGTCCTGGAACTCCTTCCCCAACAGCACTGTGGCAGCAGCTTCCCCAGAAGGACTGCAGCGGTTTGAGAAGGTG
Source organism: Pristis pectinata (assembly GCF_009764475.1). Lineage (NCBI taxonomy): Eukaryota > Metazoa > Chordata > Chondrichthyes > Rhinopristiformes > Pristidae > Pristis > Pristis pectinata. The sequence goes on along the minus strand of NC_067408.1, from coordinate 3,938,442 downwards.
GTTCACCCCCATCATCTCAAGGGCAATTGGGGATGTGCAGTAAATGCTGGTCTGCCCTTGTGAAGCCTAGATCCTGAATACAAATTAAAAAACAGATGTGGGCATTGGTTAGAAACAGGATTCCTGGTTTAATTCATGGAATGGAGGAGAAGGTTTGAATCTGGAGACATTGTTGGAACTTCCCAATACCACACCAGGCAATGAACAGGCAAAAAATCCTGAGGCTTAAAACCTGATATAAATTCTCCTTGTTTTCTTGGGCTACGTTTTATACTAGGTACAAGTAGCTCCTTTTTGTGAACGATTCCAGACATATGGCTGCAAATTAAAACCAAATGTGAATTTCTACCAGCACTATTGTATTTCAAAGTAAGTGGGGTTTACCCTTGAAAGGAACTGTCTGTGAGAAATGAATAACTTGCTCTGTGTATCCTGTATTTTTGCAAATTCTCCAGTGGATCTGAGGAACTCCAGTCGGCTTGACAGATAAAAGTAGCAGGTTAATTGTACAAAGCTCTGCTCCAGGACTGTGGAAGAGCAGTTGTGTTACAGGAAATTCCTTCAAATGTTTAGTTTGTGTGTGTGTGTGTGTGTGTGTGTGTGTGTGTGTGTGTGTGTGTGTGTGTGTGTGTGTGTACGCGTGTGTGTGCATGTGTGTGTGTATGTATATGTGTGTGTGTGTGTGATTTCCCCATGCACTGTCTGTATTGGCGTGTTTGGCTTGGGCTGTATACAGCTGTAATTGTGTGTCTGTACATCTACACGAGCATTTTTGTATGTGTGTGCTTGTGAATTTGTGTATGCTTGGTGTGTGAGTAGCTGTGTGCTGGCGATTGTGAATGTGTGTGTCAGTGACCATTTGTGAGGGTGTGTGCGTGAGGTGTGTGTGTGCATGTGTTTGACAGTGTGTGTATCTGAATGTGAGTGTGTGAACGTGTGTTAGTGTGTATGAATGTGTACGTGAGTGTGTGTACATGGGTGTGTGTGAATGTGTGTGTGAGTCTGTGAGTGTGTGTGTGCACAGACACAGGCACACAACCTGATCATTCGGTGTTGTCTTGTGGCTCCCAAATTTCTGTGGGACGGTCACAGGGGTGTCCCTGAGGCAGTGGGGTGGAGGTAGAGGGGGGGAGAGCTGTGTGACCCCAATTCACCAGAGGACAGGCAGAAACGTTCATCCCAAGATAAGATAAGATCTCTTTATTAGTCACATGTACATCGAAACACACAGTGAAATGCATCATTTGCGTAGAGTGTTCTGGGGGCAGCCCACAAGTGTCGCCACGCTTCCGGCGCCAACATAGCATGCCCACAACTTCCTAACCCGTATGCCTTTGGAATGTGGGAGGAAACCGGAGCACCCGGAGGAAACCTACGCAGTCACGGGGAGAACGTACAAACTCCTTACGGACAGCGGCCGGAATTGAACCCGGGTCGCTGGCGCTGTAATAGTGTTACGCTAACCGCTACACTACCGTGCCTGCATGAAACAACTTCAACTCCCAGGACCCGTCCTGTGTGTGGGGAGGGTGGAGGGGAGGGGGAAGGGAGGGGTAGAGGGGAAGAGGATCAGGGGTTGTCACATCTGATCCACACGTCCCCACTCTCCCCACCAACCCGCCCCCCCCATCCCACACTTACTCCCCCACCATGTCCCCCAGACTGCCCCCCCATCCTCCTCTCACCCTACCCACTGCACCCCATCCCCCTGTAACCTCACCGGTGAGTCAGACCCAGCACTGAACTCCCCACTCCCGCTCACCCCCACCTCCCCCCTCCTCTCCTCACTCCTCCCCTCCACAGAGGCACTCCTCCCCTCCCCTTTCCACTCACTCACTCCCTCCTTCCTCTCTTCTCCACTCATCCCTTCCAACTCCTCCCCAACAGCACTTGACCCAGTGAACCTCCCACTGTTGAACTGCAGTCAGTTCCTTCACTGGCTGTTCTGTAACATCAAGAAGTTGCCCTGATACCCTGGAGCCAATAAGTGCCCTCAACAAGGACAGATGTTCTGTTCGTTCGCTGTTGGTGGGAGCTTGCTGTGGGTAAATTGGTAACTGGTTTATCATTGTCACATGTACCAAGATACAGTGAAAATCTCTGTTTGTGTGCCATCCAGACAGATCATTCCATACGTTAGTACATTGAGGTAGTTCAAGGGAAAACAACAACAGAATGCAGAATAAAGTGTTACAGTTACAGAGAAAGTGCAGTGCAGGCAGACAATGTGCAAGGGCCATGAAGAGATAGACTGGGAGGTCAAAAGAGTCCATCTTATTGTACTAGGGGACCGTTCAATAGTCTTATAACAGCGGGATAGAATCTGTCCTTGAGCCTGGTGGTATGTGCTTTCAAGTGTTTGTATCTTCTGCCCGATGGGAGAGGGGAGGAGAAGGAATGTCCGGGGTGGGTGGGAAGTCTTTGATTATGTTGGCTGCTTTCCACTGGAGCATGGTGACTCTTGGTGCAAAGTTCTCTCAGCAGATTAGCGCCAGTGACCCAGGTTCAATTCCGGCCGCTGTCTGTAAGGAGTTTGTACGTTCTCCCCGTGTCTGCGTGGGTTTCCTCCGGGTGCTCCGGTTTCCTCCCACATTCCAAAGACGTACGGGTTAGGAAGTTGTGGGCGTGCTATGTTGGCGCCGGAAGCGTGGCGACACTTGCGGGCTGCCCCCAGAACACTCTACGCAAATGATGCATTTCACTGTGTGTTTCGATGTACATGTGACTAATAAAAATGTCGTTACATCTACGATAATAATTCTAAATTTGAGGCCTCAGCCTCAGGATAAAGGGACGTCCCTTTAGAACTGAGATGAGGAGGAATTTCTTTAGCCAGAGGGTGGTGAGTCTGTGGAATCCGTTGCTACAGAGGGCTGTGGAGGCCAAGTCATTGGGTGTATTTAAGGCAGAGATTGACAGGCCCTTGATCGGTGAGGGGGTTAGGGTTACAGGGAGAAGGCTGGAAAATAGATGGAAAAGTATTTCAAAAAAATTGAATGGGGGAGTAGACCTGCTGGGTCAAGTGGCCTAATTCTGCTCCTATATTTTGTGGACTGTCTGAGGGGTTGCTGAAGGCAGGTATTCTCACAACATTGAAGAAGAATTTAGATGACCACTTGAAACACCAAGGTGCAGAAGGTTACACGCTGGAAAATGGGATGAGAATAGATGGGTAATTGATGAGCAGTCTGGACTCGATGGGCCAAAGGGTCTGTTTCCATTCAGTATGACTCCATGGCTGTTACTACAACAATGCTGGTTTAATAGCAAAGATATTTCACTCCCTGAAAGTGACCGCACATTGACAGTGTGGTACAGAAGGCATATGGCATCCTTACCTTGAATTAGTCAAGGCAATGACTTCAAGAGTCAGGAAGTTACGTTACAGTTTTCTAAGACTCTGGTTTGGCCACATCTGGAGTATTGCAGTTCTGGTCGCCCCATTACAGGATGTGGAGGCTTTGGAGAGGGTGCAGAAGAGGTTCGCCAGGATGTTGCCTGGATTAGAGGGTATGAGCTATAAGGAGAGGTTGGACAAACATGGGTTGTCTTCTCTGGAGTGGTGGAGGCTGAGGGGAGACCTGATAGAAACTTATAAAACTATGAGAGGCATGGATATAGACAGTCGGTATCTTTATCCCAGGGTCGAAATATCTAATCCTACAGGGCACGTATTCCAGGTGAGAAGGGGGAAGTTCAAAGGCAATGTTCGGGGCAAGTTTTTTACACAGAGAATGGTGGGTGCCCGGAATGTGCTGCCAGGGGTGGTGGTGGAGGCAGATACGCTAGAGGTGTTTAAGAGGCTCTTAGATAGGCTCATGAATGTGCAGAGAATGGAGGGATATAAACCATATGCAGGCAGAAAGGATTAGTTTAATTAGGCATCATTTGCTTAATTAGGTTAGCACGACATTGTGGGCCGAAAGGCCTGTTCCTGAGCCGTACTGTTCTGTATTCTATGTTCCATAAAGTTCAAGTGATAAAATCATTATAAAACCACAGAAAGAGGCCATTCAGCCCACATGGGTCTGCAGTCACCCCTATACCTTATTTTCCATTACCCTACACATTTTACCCAAGTCCCTGGCCCCTAAACTTCCCGTGAACGGGATTCTCTCAGCAGCTACTCTCCCGTCCAGGGAAAGGGAATTTCTTTCCAGACTGTCACTCAGAAAGATTAACGCTGTGACACCGTCTCCCAGTCTGGGAAGCAATACGAAACACCGCCTTGTTTGTTTAACAAACCAGAAGTGGAGTACTCCCTGACATGTGAGAAATGTTTGCTCAGGTTTCTGCACATTCTGTCAACCAGGTCCAACCACCGTCCCCATAAACCCAACAACCGCGGTTACAAATCCCCCTCGCGGTCCATCGCTGGACCGAATATCACTCCCTCCCTCCACCCAACCAGTGGGATGGAGCACTTTGCAAGTGCAGAGGTGAATGAAAGCTAAATAGGGGTACGGTATATACAGGAAATGGTAGGGCACTAAGGAACGTCAATGAACAGAGCGCCCTCCTTGTCTCCCTCTGATTGCGGCATCCGTCACTAAGGACCCTCACCACCTGGGACATGCCCTCTTCTCGTTACTACCATCGGGGAGGGGGTACAGGAGCCCGAAGACCCACACTCAATGATTCAGGAACAGCTTCTTCCCCTCCACCATCAGATTTCTGAACGGTCCGTGACCCCATGAACACTACTTCATTATTCCTTTTTCTCTGCACTATTTATTTATTTTTGTAATTTATAGTAATTTTATGTCTTGCACTGTACTGCTGCCGCAAAACAACACGTTTCACGACAGATGTCAGTGATAATAAACCTGATTCTGATTCTGACCTTGGGGTTCAAGTCTATAGTTCCCTGAAAGTGGCAACACAGGTGGATAGGGTGGTGAAGGAGGTGTATGGCATGCTGGCCTTCTTAGGTCAGGGCTTAGGACATAAAAGTTGGGGCAATATGATGCAATCACAATTTAGACCCCTCTTGGAGCACTGTGTGCAGTTCTGGTCACCGCACTACAGGAAGGATGTGGTTGCGCTGGAGAAGGTGCAGAGGAGATTCTCCAGGACATTGCCTGGATTGGAGGACTTCAGTTACGGGGAGAGATTGGGCAGGCTGGGCTTGTTTTCCCTGGAGCGATGGAGGCTGAGGGGTGACCTGATAGAGGTGGACAAGATTATGAGAGGCACAGATAGGGTACATAGTCAAAACCCTTTTCCCATGGCAGGGTTATCAAAGAGGGCAGAGGTTTCAGGTGAGAGGAAGGAGGTTTAAAGGGGATCTGAGGGGTACGTTTTTGACACAGAGAGTGGATGGTATTTGGAACACGCTGCCAGAGTAGGGGGTGGAATCAGATACAATCACTGTGTTTAAGAGACATTTAGACAGACACTTCGATAGACAAGGTGTAGAAGGATACAGTTCTAACATGAGCAAATGGGATTAGTGTCAACGGGCACAAAGGTCAACATGGAGGTGGTGGGCTGAAGGGCCTGTTTCTGTGCTGTCCGACTCTGTGACTCTCTAAGATAAGATTTCTTTATTAGTAACATGTACATCGAAACACACAGGGAAATGCATCTTTTGCGTAGAGTGTTCTGGGGGCAGCCCGCAAGTGTCGCCACGCTTCCAGCGCCAACATGGCATGGCCACAACTTCCTAACCCGTACGTCTTTGGAATGTGGGAGGAAACCAGAGCACCCGGAGGAAACCCACGCAGACACAGGGAGGACGTACAAACTCCTTACAGACAGTGGCTGGAATTAAACCCTGTCGCTGGTGCTGTAATAGTGTTATGCTAACTGCTACACTACCGTGCCTGCCCTACATCTCTGGCTGAGATCCATAGCACTTAATTTACAAATTTATGAGAAAGGACAACAGATTTAGGAAGATTTGCAAAAACGAGGAGGATTTTATATTGCGTTGAATTGTGTTTCTGAGCGCCCTGTCTGAGGTTGTGGATAATTACCTGCAGGAAGTACTCAGGGCTGAGGGAGAAGAGTAAGAGAAGGGGACTAACTTCATCTTTTATTCGTGTTTAACGATGAGGTATTGCTGGCATTTACTGTCCATCTCTGATCGTCTCTGAGCTGAGAGAGCTGCCAGGCACGTAGAGTCATAGAGCAACACAGCACTGATACAGGCCCATCTGGCCAACCAGTCCATGCCAACAATGGTGCCCACCCAGCTAGTCCCAATTTCCTGCGTTTGGCCCATATCCCTCCAAGCTCTGCCCCTCCATGTACCTATCCAAGTGGTTCTAAAATGATCCTGTTGTACCTGCCTCAACAACTTCCTCTGGCAGCAAGTTCCATATACTCACCACCCTCTGTGTGGGAAAAGTTGCCCCTCAGGTCCATTTTAAATCTTTCCCCTCTCACCCTAAACCTATGACCACTAGCTTTGGACTCCCCTACCCTGGGGAAAAGACTGTTACCGTCCACCTTATCTATGCCTCTTGTAATTTTAAACATTTCTATAAGGTTGCCGCTCATTATTCTACGTTCCAAGGAATAAAGACACAGCCTGTCCAACGTCTCCCTATAACTCAGGCCCTCGAGTCCTGGCAACATCCTCGTAAATCTTATCTGTGCTCTTTCCAGTTTAACCACGTCTTTCCTATAACAGGGCGACCAAAACTGTCCACAGTGCTCCAAGTGTGGCCTCACCACTGACTTATACAACTGCAACATAATTTCCCAACTCCTAGACTCAGTGCCCTACGTTGGGAAGATCTGGAGTCACAAGTAGTTCAGACTGGGTAAGGATGGTGGATTTTCTTTCTTAAAAGACATCATTGAACCAGATTGACTTTTACAATAATCCTGTAGTTTTATGGTCACTGGGACTCAGATGGGCTTCTCTTAAAATTTTAGATTATTAACTGAATTTACATCCCGTGTCTGCCTTGGTGGGATTTGAACCCCAGTTGTTGGGTTATTCACCCAGTTATTTGACCACTGCTGCACCATCATTGTAACACTTTGTGATGATGGGGCAAAGTCATATTCAAAGTCGAGTTTATTGTCATCTGCACAAGTCCATGTGTGCACAGGTGCAATGAAAAACTTACTTGCAGCAGCATCACAGGCACAGAGCATCAGATAAGCAGAATTCACAAGAAAAACATGAAGTAAACATAATTTGTACATAATTTTTACAAGAAAGAACACAATTAGAACAAACAAAAAGTCCATTGTAGTGTAAAGTGGTCATAGGTTTGCTATACTGATACAAAATATAAGATATTTCTTTATTAGTCACATGTACATCGAAACACAGTGAAATGCATCTTTTGTATAGAGTGCTCTGGGGGCAGCCCACAAGTGTTGCCACGCTTCCGGCGCCAGCATAGCATGCCCACAACTTCCTAACCCGCACGTCTTTGGAATGTGGGAGGAAACCGGAGCACCAGGAGGAAAGCCACGCAGACACGGGGAGAACATACAAACTCCTTACAGACAGTGGTAGTGATTAGGGTTGTGCAGGTTGGTTCAAGAACCAAAAGAAGAAAAAGACTATGAAAAACAGCACAATATTGCAAAACAAAACCACAATCAGAGACAAGTCCACGACAGTGCGAGAGGTGGTCCGTAGTGTCCCGTTGCTAAGGTGGGGTTAGGGTTGTGCAGGTCGGTTCAAGAACCGAATGGTTGGAGGGAAGTAGCTGTTCCTGAACCTGGTGGTGTGGGACTTCAGGCTTCCGTACCTCCTGCCCGATGGGAGCTGTGAGAAGATGGCACAGCCCAGATGGTGGGGATCTATGATGGATGTTGCCTTCTTGAGGCAGCAATTCCTGCAGGTGAAGTTACTGACTATTCGCCCCATTGTCTCTGTGGAAGAGCAATCGAGACAGTCCTCCTCCATCCTCTCCCCACAGCTCTACCTTTCCAACATTTATCTAGCTCCCATTTGAACGCCACAGCGGAATCTCCCTGTACTCCTCCCCAACCACTCACTGGGAAACAAGATTTTTCTGCCACATTTGATTCTTTTGCCAATCACCTTCATTTTACATCCCCCAGGTACTTGGCAGCACATCTAGGGTAAAACTCTGTCTACACTGTCCTGTCACACACTCCCAGGGTAAGGAGAGCATGGGTTATCTAACAAGGTATCCTGCCACCCGTTCCCACGGGAGGGAAGCATGTGTTGGACATCGAGAGAAGCTTCCATCCAGGAGAGGTACAACGTGAGTTGGATAGAGAACTGGTCTCTTACCAAGCTCTAACTATGATTCGACCTCAGAACAGTAGAACTGTACAAGTCGCTGTTGAGACTGTAGTATTGTGCACAGTTCTGATCACCTGGGTATCGGAAGGGTGTCATTAAGCTGGAATGGGTGCAGAAACGATTCAGGATGTTACCGGGACTGGAGGGCTTGAGTTATAAGGAGAGGCTGGACAGGCTGGGACTGTTTTCCCTGGAGTGAGGGAGGCTGAGGGGTGACCTTATGGAGGTTTATAAAATCATGAGGGGCAGAGACAAGGTGGATGGTCACAGTATTTTCCCCAGGGTAGGGGAGTCAGGTTTAAGGTGAAAGGGGAAAGATTTAAAGGGGACCTGAGGGGCAAAAGTTTTTCACACAGAGGGTGGTGGGTATATGGAACAAGCTGCCAGAGGAAGTGGTAGAGGTGGGTTCAGTTACGATTAAAACACATTTGTACATGTCCATGTGTGGGAAACATTTATAGGGATGTGGGCTAAACACAGGCAAATGGGACTAGCTCAGTAAGGCACCTTGGTCAGCATAGATGAGTTGGGCTGAAGGGCCTGTTTCCCTGTTGTATAACTCTATGATTCTAAGTTTAAGGTGAGAGGGGGAAATATTTAACAGGGACCGAAGGGGCAACTTTTTCACACAGAGGAACGAGCTGCCAGAGGAAGCGGGTACAATTACAGTGTTTAAAAGATGTTTGGACAGGTACATGGATGGGAAAGGTCTAGAGAGACATGGGCCAAATGCAAGCAAATGAGAATAGCTCAGGTTGGCAACTTGGTTGGCACGGACCAGTTGGGCCGAAGGGCCTGTTTCCGTGCTGTATAACTCTATGACTATAAAAGCAGCTTCCATTTCCCTCACGGGACAGACCCAGGGACAACGAGACTGGGGCTACCTGTGGGCAGCAAGTTGGTACCATCTCCAGCCCAGGGTCCACGCCCCGGGGGAACTGAGAGGCGGTGACTCAGGACGCAAATCACACTGAGGTTCAAGTTCTCCGTGACTGGCCCTGCCTCTCCTCGTCTCACCTCAGTCAGGAAGCAGTAAAGATGAGTCAGGTCCCGAAACCTTTGTTTAACCTCAGAGCGGCTTGCTGATCGCAGGGTGGGATGCCACCTGTTTCCTGGAGATGTCAGCAGCGGTGGAGGCGTCCATGGGTTGTCCCATGAGTCCAGTTATTCCACAGCAGAAGCAGGTGTGGTCTCCACAATGAGGGCAACGTCAGCCAAGTAACTCTGGAGCATCTATCAGGGCTGGTTCCAGGATACAGCCCCGTTTCAATGTGCAGCACCCTCTCCTGCCACTCCAGAAGTGGTGAGTTCGAGTCCCACTCACAACAACACAGGAAAACAGGAGCACAAGTTGGCCACTCGGCCCCTCAAGCCTAGTCCAACACTCAGTATGATCGTGTCTGATCTCTACTGGTCTTAACGCCTCTTCTGTGCCAGTTCCCCACAATCCTCAATTCCTCGATCTTTCAAATATTTGTGCATCTCCACCTTAGATATGTCTAATGATCTGGTCTCCAGCATCCTCATGGGCAGAGAATTCCAAAGATTCACCACCCTCTGAGACAAGAAATTTCTACACACCTCAGTTTTAAATGACCATCCCTTTATGTCCCCTTGTTCGTGAGTCTCCTACCAGTGGGAACATCCCAACATTTACCCTGTTGAGCCTCCTTCGATGAGACTACACCTGGAGCACTGTGGACAGTAGTAGTGTCCTTGGTTAAGGAAGGATGTCAATTCATAAGAACGTAAGAACATAAGGAGCAGGAGGAGGCCATTTGGCCCGTCGAGCCTGCTCCGCCATTCAATAAGATCATGGCTGATCTTGCTGTGGACTCAGATCCACCGACCTGCCTTTTCCCCATAACCGTTAATTCCCTGACTGTGTCTTAAATATATTTAATGAGGTAACCTCCACTGCTTCTCTGGGCAGAGAATTCCGCAGATCGTTGGAAGTCGTTGAGCGAACGTTCACCAGACGAGTATTAGAATGGGTGGCAGTCTTAAGGGGAAAAGGTTGTATCTTCAGTTCTGATGCAGGGTCTCGACCCGAAATGTCGACAATTCCTTCCCCACACACCCCCCCCCCCCCCGATGCTGCTTGACCCGCTGAGTTCCTCCAGCAGATTGTTTCTTGTATCTGCTGGAGTTTTGAAGAGTGAGAGGGGATCAAAATGTGTAAGGAGCTGAGGGATTTTGACAGGGTGGATATGGAGGGAATCAGGATCAGGTTTATCATCACTGACTCATCCGTTGTGAAATTTGTTGTTGTGCGGCAGCAGTACAGTGCAAAGATGTAACATTACTACAAATTACAAAAATAAATAAGTAGTGAGAAAAAAGGAATAACAAGGTAGTGTTCATGGGTTCATGGACCGTTCAGAAATCTGATGGCGGAGGGGAAGAAGCTGTTCCTGAATTGTTGAGTGTGGGTCTTCAGGCTCCTGTACCTCCTCCCCGATGGTAGTAACGAGAAGAGGGCATGTCCCGGGTGGTGAGGGTCCTTAATGATGGATGCTGCCTTCTTGAGGCGCCGCCTCTTGAAGATGGTGGGGAGTTTGTGCCCGTGATGGAGCTGGCTGAATCTACAACCCTCTGCAGCCTCTTGCGATCCTGTGCATTGGAGCCTCCATACCAGACAGTGATGCAACTAGTCAGAATGCTCTCTGCCATACGTCTGTGGAAATTTGCAAGCCTTTGGTAACATACCAAATCTCCTCAAGCTCCTCATGAAGTAGAGCTGCGGGCGTGCATTTTACATGATTGCCAATGATAGATCCTCTGAGATGTTGACGCCCAGTAACCTGAAGCTGCTCACCCCTTCCACCGCTGACCCCTCAATGTGGACTGGTGTGTGTTCTCCCGGCCTCCCTTTCCTGAAGTCCTTCCCGAACTTCCTGAAGAGGTTTCCTCTTCAAGATTTAAGATTCAAGATTTGCTCTTGTGGGCCACTGTTTGAAAACAAGGAGTCGCATTAATGATAGAGATGAGACAACGCTTTTTCTCTCAGAGGGTGGTGAGTCTTTGGAACTCTCTTTCTCAAAGGGACATGGAATAGTCTGTGAATATTTTTAAGGTAGAGGCAGATGGGTTCTTGAAAAATGGGAGGGGGAGGGTGAAAGGTTGCAGGGGGGAGGAGGAATTGAGGAGATGAGGCTAGAGACAGATCAAACATGATCTTAACGAATGGAGAAGGCTCAAGGGGTCAAGTGTCCTGCTCCTGTTCCAGATTTGGATGTTTGTGCATCCAAGAGGACACCTCAGACAGAATAATGGACTATCATGCTGGATCTGTTCACTGACTCAGTCACACCACGCATTACAACACAAGGAATGGGAGGACATCACCCAGTTTCCCTCTGGATCCTTGATTTACCCAGTGTCCAGAAATCCATTGATCACAACCTTGGAACTGCTCAGAGACTTGAGCAGACACATCGAAAAACAAATGGCACGACCCATTGTCCCTCATGCTCCTCCAGTTCTCAAGCCTCTCCCTGTCGATCCCTCGTATTTCAAATTCTGCCATGAGATCGCCTCTCAGTCTGGTTAATCCCACTACGTTATCCCTCCAAGGGTTGTGTATACCCAGCTGAACTATGTGGACACAAGGCTTAAAAACCTGAGATGATGTGTGGCCAGGTTCTGCTCTAACTCCATCTACAATTTCACAGATAACACCACCGTAGTGGGTCGGATCTCAAATAATGACAAGACGGAGTACAGGAAGGAGATTCAGAGCCTACTGACATGTGTCAAGACAACAACCCCTCTCTCAATGTCAGCAAAACAAGAGAGCTGGTCATTGACTTTAGGAAGCAGGAGCAAATGTCCCATGTATCAATGGCCCTGAGGTGGAGATGGTTGAGAGCTTCAAGTCCCTAGGTGTAAACATCACCAATAGCCTGTCCTGGCCCAATTACATACATACCATGGTCAAGAAAGCTCACCAGCGCCTCTACTTCTTCAGAAGGCTAAGGAAATTTGGCATGTCCTTGTTGACGCTCACCAATTTTTATCGATGCACCGTAGAAAGCATCCTATCCGGATGCATCATGGTTTGGTATGGCAACTGCTCTGCCCAGGACTGCAAGAAACTGCAGAGAGTTGTGGACACAGCCCAGCACATCACAGAAACCAGCCTCCCCTCCATGGACTCTGTCTACACTTCTCGCTGGCTCGGTAAAGCAGCCAACATAATCAAAGGCTCCACCCACCATGGACATTCTCTCTTCTCCTCCCCCCTCTCATCAAGCAGAAGATACAAAAGCCTGAAAGCACGTACCACCAGGCTCAAGGACAGCTTCTATCTCGCTAAGACTTGAATGGACCTCTTGTATGATAAAGTTAGACTCTTGACCTCACAATTTACCTCAATGTGGCCTTGCATCTTATTGTCTGCCTGCACTGCACTTTCCCTGTAACTGTAACACTTTATTCTGCATTCTGTTATTGTTTTCCCTTGTACGATCTCAATGCACTGAGTAATGAAGTGACCTGTGTGGATGGCATGCAAAACAAAGTCTTTTCACTGTACCTCGGTACATGTGACAATAATAAATTGATTGCCAGTTAGTTACCGATAACCAATGTGGGGCTATGCCTGTCACTGGATGGGTGGTGAGGGGAAACATGGTCATTTGCAGTGAGTTATGAACACCAAGGGCCCCAGGAGATGCTGTCAGCAAGGCTCAGAGAGTTGGCAGAGTTACCTACCCGTGAAGGAAGGAGATAGGAGCATTGTGTGGGAGCTTCCCCTTGTCGAAACTTGCCTGGTTAAACAGATGGTTCAATCTGTCGTTAGGTGTGTCTCCTCCAGGTATTCTGATCAAAGAAGCTTTTGTTTTGCTCCTCTCTCCTTTCTGGAAGGAGTGACTCATGTGGTAAGGTGCTGGGTTCTCCCTGCTCCAACCCATGGTGTGTAGACAGTGAGGAGCAGGGGAATATGAATGCATCGAGTTAGAATAGCAAAGACTAACTCTGTCCTTGTCCAACTGTGTAGCCTAGTGTGGGATATGTAGAAGCCCAGCACAATCTGGTGTAACTTGGTAGACCCCAGTGCAGACTAGTGCAGCCTGATGTTGCCTAGTACAGCCTAGTGTGGCCTGGTTTGTCCTGGCGCAGCCTGGCTTGGACTGGTGCAACCTAGTGAGGTCTGGTGGGTCCTAGTCAGGCCTTGTGAGGCCTAGTGAGGTCTGGTGCTGCCTGGTGCGGTCTGGTGTGGCCTAATGAGGACTGGTGAGGCCTGGTATGGCCAAGTGAGGCCTAGTGTAGCCTAGTGAGACCTGGTATGGCCCGGTGCAGCCCAATGTGGCCCAGTATGGCCTGGTGTGGCATGGTGCAGCCTGGTGTGGCCTAGTATGGCCTGGTGTGACCTGGTGAGGCCTGATGTGGGATGTGTAACAGCCGAGCATAATCTAATGTAACTATGTGTGGCCTGGAGTGTCTTGGTATGGCCAAGGGCAAATTAGTGGCTGAGTTTGTCCACACGTACTCATCAGGGTGTGGTCCAGTGTAGGTGATGTGATCCAGTGCAGGGGGTCTGGCCCAGAGCAGGGTGATGTAGTCCAGGACTGGTGCAGTCTGTGTGGAGGAGCACACGTAGACAGGAATTGCGTCAGTCCGTAACCAGACAGCATAGGTCAGAGAAGATTGGCAAGTGCCCCAAAGGAGGGGGTGGGTGCGGTGGGAGATGAGGAGGTTTATGATCTGGGACACGGATCTTCCAAACGGAGGAATTCTCGAATTATGAGCCCTCCCAGGAACAGAGAGGTGAGCGGGAATATCGGAGAATTGGCACAAAGCGACAGGCCAGATCTGAAGCCGTGAAGTTCCGTTTCTGGGAGGGTCATTCAGGGAGGGGCTGAGAGACGGCAGTGAGGTGGTTAACAAACGCCGAGCCTGCATCAGTGTGGGAAGGCCGGGCTGGATAAATGCCGGCTGCACGCTGAGGCGTTTTGTCAGAGGAGTCGGAGCAAAGCCCCCTCCCAACCCAGGGGAGGAGAGAGGGAGGGGACGGCAGCCCGGAAGAGAGGGAATGCATGGGTAAAACATAGGAGCTTTCAGAATGATTACTCGATAAGCACATGGAGGAATTTAAAATAGGGGGATATGTGGGAGAAAGGGGTTAGATAGGTGAGGTTTAAAGGTCGGCACAACATCGTGGGCCGAAGAGCCTGTATTGTGCTGTACTGTTCTATGTTCTAATCAGAATCAGGTTTATTATCGCTGACATATGACATGAAATGTGTTGTTTTGCGGCAGCATTACAGTGCAAGACATAAAAATCTATAAATTACAAAAATAAATAAACTGCAAAAAAAAGGAATAACGAGGTAGTGTTCATGGGTTTATGGACTGTTCAGATGGTGGAGGGGAAGAAGCTGTTCCTGAATCATTGAGTGTGGGTCTTCAAGTTCCTGTACCTCCTCCCTGATGGTAGTAACGAGAAGAGGGCATGTCCCGGGTGGTGAGGGTCCTTAGTGATGGATGCCGCCTTCTTGAGGCACCGCCTCTTGAAGATGTCCTCGATGGTGGGGAGGGTTGTGCCCGTGATGGAGCTGGCTGAGTATTCAGTATTTGGGGAACAGGCAGATTGAAACAAACCAGCTTCCCTGTGGCAAAGGCCCTGGGCCCTTCCTCACGAAGATCTGAAACATGTTGAGGGACTGGAAGGGTTGCCACTTTCAGCTGGACGTCCACCTCAAGCCTCGGCATGTGACCTCTCCTCTCTCTGTCTGATCCTCCTGCTCAAACAGCCGCTGTACTTCTACTCGATCAACCTGTAAACCGCCCAGGTGCCTGGGAGACCATTCCCGGTCCTCAGAGATCTGGTGACCCTTCACAGCCCTGGAGCTGAGCAGTTTCCCATGGGAGGGTACGGTATGGCATCTGGGAGGGTTTCTCTAGGAACACGGAGCAGTGGAGGGACAGAGACCACTGACAGAGGCTGTTGTAGTGTCCTGCAGCTCACAGCCTCTGCAGGAAGCATCGTGACCCTGGTGGTAGAGCAGCTGCAGAGCCCAGAGAGTCTGCGGATTCCGGAGTTGGTCAGTGAGGCACAAACTTACGCACACAAGCGGGCACGTGCTCTGTACCTACGCCTCACTCTACTGCTGGCACTGAGAGTGGGATCATTCTCATGGAGTCATAGAGTCACACAGCACAGAACCAGGCCCTTCGGCCCAACTAGTCCATGCCGACCAAGATCTCCATCCAAGCTAGTCTCATTTGCCCGTGTTTGGCCCCTATCTCTCTATCCATGTACCTGTCCAAGTACCTTTTAAGTGTTGTTATTGTACCTGCCTCGACCACTTCCTCTGGCAGCTCATTCCATATACTCACCAGAAGTTGCCCCTTTGGACCATTTAAATCTTTCCCATCTCACCTTAAACCTACGCCCTCGAGTTTTTGATTCCCTTTCCCTGGGAAAAAGACTGTGTGCATTCACCCGATCTATGCCCCTCATGATACACTCCAATAAGATCACCCCTCAGTCTCCTACATTCCAGAGAATAAAGTTCTAGCCTGCCCAACCTCTCCCTATAACTCAGGCCCTCAAGTCCTGGCAACATTCTCGTAAATCTTCCTTGCACTCTTTCCAGCTTAATGACATCTTTCCTCTAAAAGGGCAACCAAAATTGTACACAATACTCCAGGTGCCAATATCTTGTGCAACTTCACTGCACTTTCTCTGTAGCTGTGACACTTTACTCTGTACTGTTATTGTTTTTACCTGTGCTACCTCAACGCACTCTGTACTAACTCAATGTAACTGCACTGTGTAATGAATTGACCTGTACGATCGGTTTGTAAGACAAGTTTTTCACTGTACCTCGGTACAAGTGACAATAATAAACCAATACCAATACCAATACCATGATGCCCTGACCGATGAAGGCCAGTGTTCCAAAAGCCTTCTTCACCACCCTGTCTACCTGTGACACCACTTTACGGGAATCATGTACTTGTACTCCTAGATCCCTCTGTTCTACAACTCTCCCCAGGGCCCCACCGTTCACTGTGAAAGTCCTGCCCTGATTTGACTTCCCAAAATGCAACACCTCGCGCTTATCTGAATTAAACTCCATTCGCCATTCCTCGGCCCACTGACCCAGCCGATCAAGATCCCCCTGTGATTTTTGATAACCACCTCACTGTCCTCTACGTTATGTATTTTAGTGTCATTTGCCAACATACTGACCATCCAGATCATTGATATCGATGACAAATAACAATGGGCCCAGCACCGAACCCTGGAGAACACCACTAGTCACAGGCCTCCAGTCCAAGAAACAACCTTCCACCATCGCCCTCTCCTCCTGCTGTCAAGCCAATCCATCCAGCCAGCTCTCCCGGGATCGCATGCAAGAAGGCCATTCAGCTCATCGAATCTCAGAGCAATTCTATTCCCCCCAATTTAATTCCCAGCAATCTACAGATCCTCCCCAGGTTACAACGGGGTTCCGTTCATGAGAACGCTTCGTAACCAGGACTGTTAAAAGTCAGAAATGTGGTCACCCTTCAATATACTTAAATAAAAACATCAGCCAATCAAGGGCAACGTGTAGTTAAATCAGGGCGTTTAACTCAACCAATCAGATATTGCCATGAATCAAGCTCCCACACTGCACAAGGTACCCGCAGCCCCGCAGAAACAGGCAAATCCATCCCACCGATCTCACAGGCTTGTCCGTACGTAGAGGGTGTTCGTAACCCAGGAAGGACGTGCATTATAGAGTCATAGAGTCAGACAACACAAAAACAGGCCCTTCGGCCCACTGAGTCTGTACTGACCCATTTGCACCCATCCCAAACTCATCCCATCAACTCCCCCTGGATTCTACCCCTCACCCACACACCGGGGGCAACTTACAGCAGACAATTGACCCGTCTTTGGGACGTGGGAGGAAACCGGAGCACCCGGGGGAAACCCATGGGTTGACCCAGCACCAGAGGTCAGGATCGAACCCAGGTCACTGGAGGTGTGTGTGTCATGGCGGTTGTACCAACTGTTCGTCTGTGCTACTCCATAGAGAGCCCTTAGTGCAAGCTTCACAGTCTGATGTACACAAACAACCTGTTGGAGGAACTCAGTGGGTCAGGCAACATCTGGACTGATGCAGGGTTTCGACCCAAAATGTCGACAATTGCAGATGATACAAAAATTGTTGGTGTTATGGATGGTGTGGAAGACTGCCAAAGGATACAGCAGGATATAAGATATTTATTTATTAGTCACATGCACATTGAAACGCATAGTGAAACGCAGCTTTTGCGTAGAGTGTTCTGGGGGCAGCCCACAAGTGTTGCCACCATAGCGTGCCCACAACTTCCTAACCCGTACGTCTTTGGAATGTGGGAGGAAACCGGAGCACCCGGAGGAAACCCACGCAGACACGGGGAGAACGTACAAACTCCTTACAGACAGCAGCGGGAATTGTACCCAGGTTGCTGGCGCTGTAATAATGTTACGCTAACCACTATGCTACCGTTGCAGGTATGGGCAGAGAAATGGCAGATGCAGTTTAACCAGCGCAAATGTGAAGTCTTGCACTTTGGGAGATTAAATGTAAAGGGACAGTACACTGTTAATGACAAGACCCTTAATTAATGTGCAGAGGGACCTTGGGGTCCATGTCCATAGCTCCCTGAAAGTAGCTACACAGGTTGATAAGGTGGTAAAGAAGGTGCACGGCACACTTGCATTTATTAGTTGAGGAACTGAGTTCAAGAGTCAGGAAGTTATGTTGCAGCTTCATAACACTCTGGTTCGGCCACATCTGGAGTATTGCATTCATTTCTGGTTTCCCCATTACAGGAAGGATGCAGAAGAGGTTCACCAGGATGCTGCCTGGATTAGAGGGCATGTGCTATAAGGAGAAGTTGGACAAACTTGGGTTGTTTTCTCTGGAGCAGCGGAGGCTGAGGGGAGACTTAATAGAGGTTTATAAGATTATGAGAGGCATAGTGTAGACAGCCAGTATCTTTTCCCCAGGGTTGAAATGTCTAATACCAGAGGGCATGCATTTAAGGTGAGAGCGGTTAGTTCATAAGAGATGTGAGGGGCAAGCGTTTTACACAGAGAGCGGTGGGTGCCTAGAATGCGCTGCCGGGATGGTGGTGGAGGTAAATATGATGGAGAAGTTCAAGAGGCTCTTAGACAGCCACATGAATGTGCAGGAAATGGAGGGCTATGGACATTGTGTAGGTAGAAGGGATTAGTTCAGTTAGGCATTTGAGTACTAATTTAGTTACTTTGACACAACATCATGGGTCAAAGGTTCTGTTCCTGTGCTGTACTGTTTGATATTCTATGTTCTAACATATACCACCAGACTCAAGGACAGCTTCTATTCCACTGTGATCAGACTTTGGAATGGACCGCTAGATGATGAACTCTTGATCTCCCAATCCACCTCGTCGTGGCCCTTCACTTTGTCCACCTGCACCGCACTTTCTCTGTAACTGCAACACTATATTCTGCATTCTGTTTTTACTACCTCAATATAATTGCGTACGGCATGATCTGTCTGGATGGCATGCAGGACAAAAGTTTTTCACTGTATCTTGGTACCTGTGACAATAATAAACCAATATCCTTCTTACTTCATACATTTACAATCTCTCTTCATTTCAATAATAGTCTGCCTTTAGATTCCTCCAGTAAGTGCAAGACGTTACACTTCCCCACCTTAAACTCCACTTGCCAAGTTTTTGCCCATTCCCTCAACCTATTTACATCCTGTTACAGAGTCATGGCATCCTCATTGCAATATGCCCTCCCCACCTATTTTAACCTTATTGACTAATTAACACTCTGCCCCTCTTCCAGGTCAGTAATATAAATCATGAACAATTGAGGGCTAAGAATGGCTCCCTGGGCACTCTACTGGTGACATCCTGCCAGCCAGAAATAAAGCCCCATTTATTCCATCCCCCTCTGTTCCGACATGGCAACAAGTCTTCAATCCGTGCTAACACACGTCCTCCAATACTCTTGTGTTCCTGCTTTTTATATTGAATCTTGTCAAATGCCTTTATCTATCTATGGGTTCCCCTCTACCAACTCTGCTTGTTACGTTCTCAAAGGCAGAAGGGATTAGCTTTGTTAGGCATTTAATTACCAGTTTAAATAGTTTGGCACAACATCGTGGGCTGAAGGGCCTGTTCCTATGCAGTACTGTTCTCTGTTCTATGCTCTGTGTTTTATGCACTGTTGAGACTTTATAAGGCGTTGGTCAAACCGCATTTGGAATATTGTGAGCAATTTTGGGCCCTGTATCTAAGGAAGGATGTGCTGACCCTGGAAAGGATCCAGAGGAGGTTCACAGGAATGATCCTGGGAATGAAAGGCTTAATGTATGAGGAGTGTTTGATGTCTCTGGGCCTGTACTCGATGGAGTTCAGGATGATGGGGGTATCTCATTGAAACCTACTGGATACTGATAGGCCTGGATAGAGCGGACGTGGAGAGGACGTTTCCATCAGTGGGAAAGTCCAGGATCCGAGGGCACAGCCTCAGAATAAAGGGACGTCCCTTTAGAACTGAGATGAGGAGGAATTTCTTCAGCTAGAGGGTGGTGAATCTGTGGAATTCGTTGCCACAAGAGGGCTATGGAGGTCAAGTCATTGGGTGTATTTAAGGCAGAGATTGATAGGTTCTGGATTGGTGAGGGGGTTAAGGGTTATGGGGAGAAGACGGGAGAATGGGGTTGAAATAAAACTCAGCCATAGTTGAATGGCGGAGCAGAGTTGATTGAATGGCCTAATTCTGCTTCCGTATCTCATGGGCTTATGGAAGTGGCGGTGGTGAGCTGGGGGTAGAATGGAGCACCTGTACACTGTGGCCATGCTCAGAATCAGAGTCAGGGTCAGGTTTATTATCACTGACATACAGTATGTGGTGAAATTTGTTGTTTTGTGGCAGCAGTACAGTGCAAGACATAAAAATTACTGTAAGTTACAAATATATAAAGTGCAAAAGAGGAATAATGAGGTAGCGTTCATGGGTTCATGGACCATTCAGATGGCGGAGGGGAAGAAGCTGTTCCTGAATCGTTGAGTGTGGGTCTTCAGGCTTCTGTACCTTCTCCCCGACGGTAGTAACGAGAAGAGGGCATGTCCCGGGTGGTGAGGGTCCTTTGTGATGGATGCTGCCTTCTTGAGGAACTGCCTCTTGAAGATGTCCTCGATGGTGGGGAGGGTTGTGCCTGTGATGGAGCTGGCTGAGTCTACAACCCTCTGCAGCCTTACTTAGACAGTTAAATAACCTATCATGCAAATGTGTGGAGTGTCACAGAGGGGCGGGAATCCCGGGCGAGAACGAAAGATCGCGTTTCCTGTCAGTGTTGCGTTTACCCTGAGCACTAGTCTAAACATCACCGGGGCTTCGAACCTTGTCCATACAGAGCAGGTTTCTCACAGGAGTGCAGCTCCCAGGAGACTCTTGTTATTACTGTCTAGAATTAGCTCATTCTTTCCCTGTATAAACAGCGGGATATCTCAACGTGGCCAGCTCTGTCCATCGGAAAAGCTGTTTCAGTGTTCATAAATGATGACTTCCTGTCATGCTCCTGATAGACCTCAGCTGCCGCGGAGGGTGACCTCGGTATACCTGTCAGGATTTTCTTTTTGATTATATTCTTCTAGGAATTATATATTACAGCCAGGTCTGGCAACCATGCACTTTGGTGGAATAAAAGATGGTACTGTTGGCCTGGCTGTCAACATTAGAACATGGAACATAGAACAGTACAGCACAGAACAGGCCCTTTGGGCCACAATGTTGTGCCGACATAGCTATTCTCTCCTACCAACAGAATGCCCATATCCCTCTATTTTCCTCTCATTGAACCTCTTCTCTTGGCAAAGCAGCCAACATAATCAAAGACCCCACCCACCCCGGACATTCTCTCTTCTCCCCCCTCCCATTGGGCAGAAGATACAAAATCCTGAAAGCACGTACCACCAGGCTCAAGGACAGCTTCCATCCTGCTGTTATAAGACTATTGAATGGTTCGCTGGTACAATAAAGTGGACTCTTGATCTCACAATCTACCTCGTTGTGGCCCTTGTACCTTATTGTCTGCCTGCACTGCACTTTCTCTGTAACTGTAACACTTAATTGTGCATTCTGTTATTGTTTTACCTTGTACTGTTGTAATGAAATGATCTGTATGAATGGTATGCAAGACAAGTTTTTCACTTACCAGTTCCAGGTAAGACCACTATTGCACTCAGTGCCACAACCCCCTGGAGAATCAACCAGGGATCTCCGCCACCCTCCCCAAGTCATTAACCAGTGGTCCTGACGTCAGGAAGAAAGTCTTCAATGTCTCTGGGATGGTCTCTGGGTGTCTCAGCCTTTCCAGCCCATGAGGTGTTATTGAACCATGGTCAATATGTCGATGTGTGCACAGCAAGATCCCACAAACACCTCGGCTCGACATCACATTGGTCTTTTTGGTTTAACACAAACCTATCCATTAACGCTACAGCTTACCAAGTCCCTACTGCTGGTTGTGAGGAGGATTTCTGGATTTCTACAGCCCTATACATACGTGAGGGTTTACTGACTTCATAAACTTTAGAGATGGTTCTCTGAGCCAGGCCTACTGTGACAGTGAAAATAATTTCACTCAAATCTACTTCGCAGACTCATAGAGTAGTGTAGCAGTTAGTGTCACGCTATTACAGTGCCAGTGACCCGGGTTCAATTCCCACCACTGTCTGTAAGGAGTTTGTACGTTCTCCCCGTGTCTGCGTGGGTTTCCTCCGGGTGTTCTGGTTTCCTCCCACATTCCAAAGATGTACGGGTTAGGAAGTTGTGGGCGTGCTATGTTGGCGCCGGAAGCGTGGCGACACTTGCGGGCTGCCCCCAGAACACTCTATGCAAAAGATGCATTTCACTGTGTGTTTGATGTACGTGTGACTAATAAATAAATATCTCATCTTAAATATCATACAACATGGAAACAGGCCCTTCGGCCCAACTTGTTCATGCTGACCAAAGTGCCTTCCTCAGCTAGTCCCATTTATCTATGTTTGGCCTCTATCTCCCACCTCTACCACTTCCTCTGGCAGCTCGTTCCACACACCCACCACCCTCTGTGTGAAAAACTTACCCCTCAGGTCCCTTTTAAATCTTTCCCCTCTCAACTCAAACCTGTGCCCTCTAGTTTTAGACTCCCCTACCCTGGGAAAAAGACAGACCATTCACCCTATCTGTGCCCCACATGAGTTTATAAACCTCTGTAAGGTCACCCCTCAGCCTCCTTCGCTCCAGGGAAAATAGTCCCAGCCTGTCCAGCCTCTCCTTACTAAAGCCCTCTGGTCCCAGCAACATCCTTGTGAAGTTTTAATGCAACCTCTCTTGCTTCTTGGAATAACAAGAGAATTTTGGATTAAAGAGCCCAGCTGTATAAATTCCAGATAACACTGTCCTGGTCTGCGTATCGGATAACTCTTTCAAAGAACTAGTCCAGATAAGAGGACTGAATGGCCTGTGCTGGTTGTTTGTAAAGGGAACAGGGAAAAATCGTGTGAGGACATCAGCCTGCAGAATCGTGCCACCGTGCAGTGACCGTGGCAGTCCGTCCAACTCACCCATTCATGAATAAATCCGTCCTGACAGAACCAGTGACATCATGCTCGATCAGAGACTGCCAGGAAGTCCAGTGCCTGGAGATAAGCAAAGCCAGCACGAAACAGACAGCTTCAGAACTCCCAGCAATGTCAGGCAGCTCAATGAGGCTAATCACAGTGACAGGTTAATTCAGCCATGCTGTTCATGTGTGGCCACATCTCTCTCTCTCTCTCTCTCTCTCTCTCTCTCTCTCTCTCTCTGTCTCTGTCTCTCTCTCTCACTCTGTCTCTCTCCATCTCTCTCTCTCTCTTCCCATTCTCTCTCTCACACTGGCGCTCTCCACCCCCACCTCTCTCTCTCTGTCTCTCTCTGTGTCTCTCTCTCCTTTCTCTCTCTCTCTCACAATGGCACTCTCCACCCCCCCCCCCTGTCTCTCTCTCTCTCTCTCTCTCTCTCTCTTCCCCCCCCCCCCCCCCCCACCCCTCCACCACCCCATCTCTCACTCCTGGAGGAAACCCACACAGACACAGGGAGAACTTACAAACTCTTTACAGACAACGGCCGGAATTGAACCCAGGTCACTGGCGCTGTAATAGCATTACGCTAACTGCTACACTACCGTGCTTGCCCTTGGAGCGTAGGAAACTGGAGGGTGACCTTATAAGAATGTTTAAAATTATGAGAGGCATAGATAAGGTGGACGGTAACAATCTTTTCCCCAGAGTAGGGGAGTCCAAAGCTAGGGGGCATAGGTTTAGGGTGAGAGGGGAAAGATTTTAAAAGGGACCTGAAGGGCAACTTAAAGAGATGTCCCTTTTATTCTGAGGTTGTGCCCTCAGAGTCTGGACTCTCCCACTGATGGAAACATCCTCTCCATGTCCGCTCTATCCAGGCCTTTCAGTATCCTGTAGGTTTCAATGAGATCCCCCCCTCATCCTTCTGAACTCCATTGAGTACAGGCCCAGAGACATCAAATGCTCCTCAAACGTTAAGCAATTCCCGGAGGAAACCCACGCAGACACAGGGAGAACGTACAAACTCCTTACAGACAGCGGCCGGAATGGAACCCAGGTCTCTGGCTCTGTAATAGCGTTACGCTAACCGCTGCACTATTGTGCACATGATCCACATCCCTCCAGTCCCTGCATATTCATGTGTCTATCTAACAGCCTCTTAAACACCTCTATCGTATCTACTTCCACCCCCACCCCTGGCAGCCCGTTCCAGGCACCCACCACCCTCTGTGTTAAAAAACTTGCCCCGAGCATCTCCGTTAAACCTTCCCCCTCTCACCATCATTTACAAACATGAACAGGCAGGAAGTGGAGGGACATGGACCATGTGCAGGCAGATGGGATTAGTTCAGATTGGCATCATGGTCGGCACAGACATGGTGGGCCAAAGGGCCTGTTCCTCTTCTATGTTGTATGTTCTCTCTGTAGATGGACTGAGGAGACAATGTAACTGTATTGAACAATGAAGCCACCTTCTTCATGTGGACACCAAGTGCAGTGGAACCCACGTTATTCTGCAATACTGACATCAGTTGGTGAACACAGTGAGCTGGGAAATGATGCACGAGGTGGATTGGATGGGCAGGGCCAAGGTGGGAGCCAGGTGTGGGAAGCTTGGGTCCAGTGTGGGTTCAACATTCCCTCAAACTCTAAGCTTTGGTATTGGTATTGGTTTATTATTGTCACTTGTACCGAGGTACAGTGAAAAACTTGTCTTGCGTACCGATCGTACAGGTCAATTCATTACACAGTGCAGTTACATTGGGTTAATACAGAGTGAATTGAGGTAGTACAACTAAAAACAATAAATGTACAGAGTAAAGTGTCCGAGCTACAGAGAAAGTGCAGTGCAGGTAGATGATAAGGTGCAAGGTCACAACAAGGTAGATTGTGAGGTCAGAGTCCATCTCATCGTATAAGGGAACCGTTCAATAGTCTTATCACAGTGGGGTAGAAGCTGTCCTTGATGGTGTACCTGGTGGTACGTGCCCTCAGGCTCCTGTATCTTCTGCCCAATGGGAGAGGAGAGGAGAGAATGACCCGGGTGGGTGGGGTCTTTGATTATGCTGGCTGCTTCACCAAGACAGCGAGAGGTAAAGTCCATGGAGGGGAGGCTGGTTTCCGTGACACGCTGGGCTGTGTCCACAACTCTCTGCAGTTTCTTGCGGTCCTGGGCAGAGTAGTTGCTGTACCAAGCTGTGATGCATCCAGATAGGATGTTTTCTATAGTGCATCGATAAAAGTTGGTGAATGTCAAAGGGGACATACTGTATTTCTTTAGCCTCCTGACGAAGTAGAGGCACTGGTGAGCTTTCTTGGCCGTGGCATCTACGTGATTTGACCAGGACAGTCTGTTGGTGATGTTTACTCCCAGGAACTTGAAGCTCTCAACCCTCTCAACCTCAGCACTGTTGATGTGGACAGGTGCATGTACACCGCCCTCTTTCCTGAAGTCAATGACCAGCTCTTTTGTTTTGTTGACATTAAAGGCAAGGTTTGTTTCATCAGAATACATTGGTGGTGTAGAAGGAGTGGTACGGAGTCACCAGAGCTATTCCAGGGCTACAGAGTTAACAAGAAGGCCATGGACACTGGGCTCAGATTCCTGGAAGATTAAGGTGATTTATTTAAGAGGATGGAGAAACAGTTCCTCCATTAGACCGACTTCTAGAGGGAATTGGTAATCGGTTTATTGTTGTCACATGTACCAAGGTACAGGAAAAACTTTGTTTTGCATGCCATCCACACAGATCATTTCACAACGTCAAGGCAGTACAAGGGAAAAGCAATAACAGAATGCAGAATGAAGTGTCACAGTTACAGAGAAAGTGCAGTGCAGGCAGACAATAAGGTGCAAGGGCCACAATGAGGTAGATTGTGAGGTCAAGGGTCCACCTTATTGTACTAGGGAACCATTCAATAGTCTTATAACAGCGGGATAGAAGCTGTCCTTGAGCCTGGTGGTATGTGCTTTCAGGCTTTTGTATCTTCTGCTGTGATGCGCTGGGCTGTGTCCACAACTCTCTGCAGTTTCTTGCGGTCTTGGGCAGAGCAGTTGCCGTACCAAGCCAAGGTGCATCCGGACAGGAATGAACAGCAATGAATGGGAATGAGCAAGGAACAGAACTGTAATTCCTAGCAAGACTGACCCTGGACCAGCCTTTAAATTCAATGGACCCAATGTTCATAGAGTCATACGACACAGAAACAGGCCCTTCAGCCCACCACGTCCATGCCGACCCTTTTGCCTATCTACACTAATCCCCTTTGCCAGCATTAGGACTGTATCCTTCTGACCCTTGCCTATTGAAGTCTCCTTCTGATTGTATCACTTCCACAATTTCCACGAGGCCACATTTAGAATATCGTGTTCAGTTTTGGTCACCCAGCTATAGGAAGGATGCCATTAAGATGGAAAGAGCACAGAGGAGATTTACAAGGATGTTGCCCGGACTCGAGGGACTGAGTTATGGAGAGAGGTTGAGCAGGTTGGGACTGTTTTCATAGGAGTGTTGGCGAATGAGTGGTGATCTTATAGAGGTGTATAAAACCATGAGGGGCATAGACAGGGTGAATGCACAGTCTTTTTCCCAGGGTTGGGGAATCAAGGGCATAGGTTTAAGGTGAGAGGGGAGGGATTTAATAGGAACCTGAGGGGCAACTGTTTCACACAGAGGGTGGTCAGTATATGGAATGAGCTACCAAAGGAAGTGGTTGAGGCAGGTACAATACTTAAAGGGTACTTGTACATGTACAGGAAATGTTTGGAGGGATATGGGCCAAACGCGGGCAAATGGGACTAGCTCAGATGGGAACCTTGGTCAGCATGGATGAGTTGGGCTGAAGGGCCTGTTTCCATGCCGTATAACTCTGTGACTATGATTCCAAGAGTGAGTGCAAGAAATACTGAAAATGATGACATTCATCTGCTCCCCGTCTGGAGCTGGTTCAAGCACTCTGACGTTCTCTCCACTCTTTCTAATCATGATTTATGGGGTTAGGGGTTCAAGGTCATGTCAGGAAACTCTTCTTCATACAAAGAGGACAGGATATCTGGAACTCTTTCCCACAAAAATACCGATGAAGCTGAACATTTCAGTATTAAGACTGATAGACGTTTTGCTGTGAAACAGTGGTTCGTAGATTCTTTTAAGGCACAGATTAGCTACGATCTAATTGAGTAGCCTACTTAGATCATAGCTGAAAGGTATCTTAAGGGGGTTAAGGCCCCGTATCGAAGGATAGATGTGCTGGTCTTGGAGAGGGTCCAGAGGAGGTTCACAAGAATAATCCCAGGACATGGCCTCTTCTCGTTACTACCATCGGGGAGGAGGTACAGGAGCTTGAAGACCCACACTCAACGATTCAGGAACAGCTTCTTCCCCTCCACCATCAGATTTCTGAACAGTCTATGCACACTACTTGGTTTTGCACTATTTATTTATTTTGTAATTTAGAGTAATTTTTACGTCTTTGCACTGTACTGCTGCTGCGAAACAACACATTTCACAATATATAAGTTAGTGATAATAAATCTGATTCCGATTCTGAAAGGTTTAACGTATGAGGAGTGTTTGATGTCTCTGGGCCTGTACTGGATGGAGCTCAGGAGGATGAGGGGGGATCTCATTGAAGCCTACTGGATACTGAAAGGCCTGGATAGAGCGGACGTGGAGCGGATGTTTCCATCAGTGGGAGAGTTCAGGATCTGAGGGAATAAAGGGATGTCCCTTGAGAACTGAGATGAGGAGGAATTTCTTCAGCCAGAGGGCAGTGGATCTGTGGAATTCGTTGCCACAGACGGCTGTGGAGGGCAAGTCATTGGGTGTATTTAAAGCAGAGGTTGATAGGTTCTTGATTAGTAAGGGCATCAAAGGTTATAGGGAGAAGGCAAGAGAATGATTGAATGGTGGAGCAGACTCGGTGGCCCGAATGGCCTAATTCTCCTCCTATACCTTATGGTCTTATGGAGTGAATGCCCTTCTTTTTCCATGTTTATGCTCTCAGAGTGAAATAGCTTCTCATGTAGCAGGCTTGTGGGGTCTCCCCATGTCCTCCCCATGTAACAGATGTCATGGATTGAATGGTCTCTTCCTGTTCCCGGGAAGAGGCCATTTTCTCTAAAGCTCTTTGCGACTCAGAAGGGAATGAGAAAGGCGCTACAGAAATATGTCTTTCTTTAGAGTTTGAGGTGATTGGGGTGGCAGGTCGTTACATTTATTAGTTTAACCTCTCTGTGTAAGCCAAAGGATGTGGCCTTAATACAAAGCGTAAATGAAAATTTGCCTCTGAGATTTGTTTGCATCTCATTTGCAAATGAGGATGATTGCAAAAGATAATGAACTGCAATTAAACACTAATCAAATGAATACATTTTATATTAATCCACAGAAGGCAGATTTTTATTGCTCTCTCCTGTGTTTGATCGTTAAGCCACCCAAAGTTTAAGGTCTCTCAGGCAGGCAATAATTTCTCCCTTGACAAATGATTTCCGGATTCTGTTTACTTGTGGGATCTTTGCAGTGTCCTTCTTAATAGAGAATGAGGTTCTTCAAAATTTCCTGACCATAAATCACCATTAAATAGGGAGGAAGGCTCAGAAGAGGGCTTGAACAAATATAGGTCTCCAGCTCCAGTGGTAAACCAGGGAACAGATGGATGTCAAAGCACCAAATATTTCTTTAAGTGATCAAAGAATGATGCCATACAGAAAGAGCCCAGTGTGTTCCAGCGCTCTCAAAAACCAGTCATTGCATTTTCAGCTTCTCCCCCAATATCAAAGTCAAAGTCGAGTTTATTGTCATATGCACAAGTACATGTATTCACAGCAAGACCAAGGAGTTGATTGTGGACTTCAGGAAGGTGAAATCGGGAGAACACACACCAGTCCTCACTGAGGGGTCAGCGGTGGAAAGGGTGAGCAGTTTCAAGTTCCTGGGCGTCAACATCTCGGAGGATCTGTCCTGGGCCCAACACGTTGATGCAAACACGAAGAAGGCACGTCAGCAGCTCTGCTTCATTAGGAGTTTGAGGAGTTGGTCTGTCACCAAAGACTCTTGCAAATTTCTACAGATGTACGGTGGAGAGCATTCTGACTGGTTGCATCACCGCCTGGTATGGAGGCTCCAATGCACAGGATCGCAAGATGCTGCAGAGGGTTGTAGATTCAGCCAGCTCCATCACAGACATAACATTCCCTGCCATCGAGGACATCTTCAACAGACGGTGCCTCAAGAAGGCAGCATCCATCACTAAGGACCCTCACAATCTGGGATATGCCCTCTTCTCGTTACTACCATCGGGGAGGAGGTACAGGAGTTGAAGACCCACACTCAACGATTCAGGAACAGCTTCTTCCCCTCTGCCATCAGATTTCTGAACGGTCCATGAACACTGCCTTGTAATTCCTTTTATTGTACTGTTTATTTATTTTGTAATTTTATGTCTTTGTACTGTATTGCTGCTGCAAAACAACAAATTTCATAACATATAAGTCAGTGATAATAAACCTGATTCTGATTCTAAATGAAAAACTTACTTGCAGCAGCATCACAGGCACACAGCATCAGATAAGCAGCATTCACAAGAAAAACATGAATTAAACATAAATCATGCACAAGTTTTCAAGAAAGAACACAATTAGGACAAAATAAAAACAAAGTCAGTCTTAGTGCAAAGTGATCAAAGTGGTCACAGTGTTGCTAAACTGCCGCGATTAGGGTTTTGCCGGTTGTTTCAAGAACCGAACGGTTGAAGGGAAGTAGCTGTTCCTGAACCTGGTGGTGTGGGACTTCAGGCTTCTGTACCTCCTGCCCGATGGGAGCTGCGAGAAGATGGCAAGGCCCGGATGGTGGGGATCTTTGATGATGGATGTTGCCTTCCTGAGGCAGCACCTCCTGTAGACAATCCCGATGGTGCCCGTGATGTATTGAGCTGAGTCCACTATACTCCGCAGCTTCTTACGTTCCTGTACATTTGAATTGCCGTCCCAGACCATGAAGCAACCAGTCATGACACTTTCAAAAGTACACCTGCAGAAGTTTGTTAGAGTGTTTGGTGACAAGCCGAACCTCCTTAAGTTCCTCAGAAAGTAAAGATGCTGGCGCGCCTTCCTTGTGATTGCATCTATGTACAATCATATCTGTCTCATCACAGGCATGAGCTGAGCACCTGCACTCTGTCCGCCACAGCCCTCTGGGTCTCCCGGTTGCCAGCCATTTTAATTCCCCTCCCCATTCCCACCCCGACCTGTCTGTCCTCGGCCTCCTCCACTGCCAGGGTGAGGCCAAACACAAACTCGAGGAACAGCCCCTCATATTCCCCCCGGGGAGTCTACACCCCGACGGCACGGACATTGAATTCTCCAACTTCAGGTAACCTGCTCCCCCTCTGACCCTTTCTCCTCTCCCCCTGATCTACCCAGTTCCTCCTACACCCTCCCCGGCCCCCAGCACCCTGTTCCTCCCCCCCACCCACGCCATCTGCCCGTCACCCACACACCCCTCCCACTGGGTCCCCTCCCCCCCACTGTTCCCATCTGCCCTCCCCACCTCCCTTATTTGGTTCCAGGCTCCACCTTCCTCTCCCATCAGATCCCACCATCTGCAGCCCTCTGTCACCTCCACCGATCACCCCCCAGCCTCTGTCACTGTCCCCACCCTCCCCTCCTCCATCTGCCGATCCCCCCCCTCCTCACCTGGATCCACCCATCACCTGCCGGCTCTTGCCCCAACCCTCCCCCTCACCTCTTTACACCAGCTCTCTCCCCTCTATCCTTCAGTCCAGATGAAGGTCTCGACCTGAAACATCGATTGTCCGTTTCCCTCCACAGATGCTGCCCGACCCGCTGAGTCCCTCCACATTCCAGCATCTTTCTCTTTCATCTCCTCCACTTGGAGGGCGATGGACATCATAACTTAATAAATGGGAGAAGGAGTCGGTCATGTATTCTCTCAGGTCTTGAGGGCATGCATTTAAGGTGAGAGGGGGGAAAGTTCAGAGGAGATGTGAGGGGTCAGCTCTTCACACACAGAGTGGTGGGTCCCTGGAATGTGCTGCCGGGGGTGGGGGTGGAGGCAGATACCGTGGAGGTGTTTTAGAGGCTCTTATATAGGTATGTGAATGTGCAGAGAATGGAGGGATATGGACCATGAACAGGCAGAAGGAATTAGTGATATTAGGCATCATTTGCTTAATTAGTTCAACGCCTGTTCTTGTGCTGTACTGTTCTGTGTTCTATGTTCTAATTGAGCCTACGTCAATTGTTGAAGAAAGTTCCAAATTTTTCTTGGCTTTTGTGCATAGAAATGTTTCTAAACTCTGCTCCCAAAAGACCTAGTTCTGAATTTTGGATCTTATGATAGAAAACAATGTTTTGCTGAGAGCTGTGGGTGTGGGAGGGTCTCCCAGTGTCAAGAAATCGCTGATTTTCTTTATAGAAGGAAGAAGATTTGGCTTGAGATTCTGACCCTTATTTTCCAGTCCCTCCTTGCCCTGACTCCTCCCTGTGTCTCTGCAATCAACAGTGTTCTCTACATCCAACCCCTTGTCTGATTTCTTGATCTGTTGTTGGAGACCTTCCCGGCTCTGGAACTCCCTGCTGAATATCTCCAACTCTCACTTCTCTTTTAACATGTTCCTTAAAAGCAATCAGATTGTAGCAACATCCTCTGACTCAAGCTTCCAACTTTGCTTGAAACACTTCTGGGAACGATATTAAAGGCAAGAGAAACGTGGATCATTGTGGCCGGTGGAGAGCACGATCTGAGGGTGGAGAAACATGAAGTGGCCCAGGAGACACCAGGGCGTCTGAAGTTGTGGAATGTCTCAGGGAAGGGTTTGAGTCTGGGGCAGAATAAAGAACATTGGTGGATTGATGTGGTTGTCCCGTTACGGGAAGGATGTGGAGGCTTTAGAGAGGGTGCAGAAGAGGTTCACCAGGATGCTGCCTGGATTAGAGAGCATGAGCAATAAGAAGAGGTTGGACAAATATGGATTGTTTTCTGTGACTGCAAGAAACTGCAGGGAGTTGTGGACACAGCTCAGCACATCACGGAAACCAACCTCCCTTCCGTGGATTCTGCCCACACTTCTCGCTGCCTCGGTAAAGCAGCCAACATAATCAAAGACCCCACCCACCCCAGACATTCTCTCTCCTCCCCTCTCCCTTCATCGTGCCTACCGTGTGGGCAGGCACAGTAGTGTAGTGGTTAGCGTAACGCTATTACAGCGCCAGTGACCTGGATTCAATTCCAGCCACTATCTGTAAGGAGATTGTTCATTCTCCCCGTGTCTGTGTGGGTTTCCTCCGGGTGCTCCGGTTTCCTCCCACATTCCAAAGACGTACGGGTTAGGAAGTTGTGGGCGTGCTATGTTGGCGCCGGAAGCGTGGCGACACTTGCGGGCTGCCCCCAGAACATTTATTTCACTGTGTGTTTCGATGTACATGTGACTAATAAAGAAATCTTATCTCCCATCGGGCAGAAGATACAAAAGCTTGAAAGCATGAACCACCAGGCTGAAGGACAGCTTCTATCCTGCTGTTATAAGACTATTGAACAGTTCCCTCGTACTATAAAACAGACTCTTGATCTCACAATCTACCTCATTATGACCTTGCACCTTATTGTCTGCCTGCACTGCACTTCCTAGAATCATAGAATCATAGAACATAGAACAGTACAGCACAATACAGGCCCTTCAGCCCACAATGTTGTGTTGACCTTTAAACCTCACCTAAGACTATCTAAACCCTTCCTCCCACAGTAGCGTAGCGGTTAGTGCGATGCTATTACAGCACCAGCGATCGAGGTTCGATTCCCGTCACTGTCTGTAAGGAGCTTGTATTTTCTCCCGTGCCTGCGTGGGTTTCCTCCGGGTGCTCCGGTTTCCTCCCACATTCCAAAGACGTACGGGTAGGTTAACATGGGGGTTTAAAATGGGCAGCGCGGACTCGTTGGGCTGGAAGGGCCTGTTACCACGCTGTAAATAAAATGTTTTAAAAAATCCCTCTAGTTTAAATCCCTCCGTATGTTTATCTAGCAATCTCTTGAATTTGACCAATGTACCTCCCTCCACCACCGCCCCAGGCAGCACATTCCATGCCCCAACCACTCTCTGGGTAAAATACCTTCTCTGCAGCTGTAACACTTTATTCTGCATTCTGTTATTGTTTTCCCTGTACTACCTCAATGCACTGATGTAATGAAATGATCTGTATGCATGGCATGCAAAGCAAAGTTTTTCACTGTACCTCTGTACATGTGACAATAATAAACCAATTCCAATTCCAATTTCAAATCTTTGAGGCATTGGAGGCTGAGAGGAGACCTGATTGAAGTTTATGAAATTATGAGAGGCGCAGACAGGGTAGATGGTCAGTCTTATTCCCAGGGTAGAAATGTCAAATACTGGAGGACGTGGCTTTAAAGTGAGCGGGGGAAAGTTTAGAGGAGATGTGTGGGGAGTCGATGGCCGGTGTTCTTTATTCTGCCCCAGACTCCCAACCTTTCCCCTGCACGAGATAACTCTGTGAATCTGAAGTGATAGACAAATTCTTGATGTAAAAAGTGCCAAGGGGTATGGAGAGAGTGTGGGAATCTGGTACGAGATGGATGGTTTTGTTAGCTGCCAGAGCAGCCTCGAGGGGCTGAATGGCTGATTTGCACCTATTTCCTGTGTTAGATTTACAGTCATTCTTCTAAACCTTCCCTCCCCAAAAGTCTTTTAAATGTTATAATTGTACCCACCTCTGCAGCTTCCTCGGGTGAATTGTTCCATATACCCACCCTCTGTGTTAAAAACCTACCCCTCAGGTCTCCTTTAAATCTTCCCCTCTCACCATAAACCCATGCCCTCCTGTTAAAACTAAAGACTCCCTTACCCTGGGGAAAAGACTGTGACCATCGACCTTGTGATTTTATGAACCTGTATCAGGTCACCCCTCAGCCTCCTTCGGTCCAGGGAAAACAGTCCCAGCCTGTCCAGCCTCTCCTTGTAACTCATGATGATGAACTTTGAACATGGGAGCCAAAGGAAATGCTGGTGAAGCTCCCAATATGGACACACATACAAGCAGGCAACTAACGGAACCACATGATGACATGCATTTTTTGTGTTTAACTATCTGTTTCCTTCTCTGAAGCCTTGTGGTCTTCAAACCCACAGAGAAGTAGCAACCTTCAATCCACCAAATACGAATCATCCCCAAAAGCCTGTGGCAACCTGATCTTCACTCACCAACCCTTCCAAATGCTGATAAACTCTGATCTTTTCCAACCAACACAGCTTGGTGTGATAATGATCAAACAGAATCATATTGCCTTAACGACAAGGGGCTGGTGCTAAAATTGTTTCATCCATGGATTCAACAGACCAACAGGGTAAAAGCAGTGTGCAATCAAAGTGGGAGAATATGATGGGGAGTGTGCTTGGGCTGTGGGAGGGGATTCAGTAGGTGGGGAGAGTCTGTGATGGGGGAGAGTTTCCATGGGCTGTGAGAGGGGATTCAGTGGGTGGGGAGAGTCGGTGATGGGGGGGAGTGTTGGTGGGCTGTGGGAGGGGATTCAGTGGTTGGGGAGAGTCGGTGATGGGGGAGAGTGTCCGTGGGCTGTGGGAGGGGATTCAGTGGGTGGTTGGATTCCGTGATAAGGAAGAATCTCCATGCATTGTGCTAGAGGGTGTTTGAGAGTCCAAAGATCAAAATTTTGTTCTAATCTCCCATATGTCCTGTGCTACGTGATGTTATCGTTCACATCAGCTCCCTGAGGGAGTTGACTCACCACTAGCACCCAGTAATTCTGGTTTGTGACTGTTCATGAGCATGAGGGTTGAACTAATTGAGTAGCACTATGAAAGTAGGCATCTAAATTGTGGCTTCACCATGAAGACTTAATGTACAGTCTTAGTAATGTAATTAAGCAGCAGACCCCATGCCTTCTATCAGTTAACTAACATCTGGTCATACTTCATGGAAAGTACATAATGAAACCCATAAAATGTAAAACTAAAACCAAATGGCCAGATTGAAATGTTGTCTTTTCGGAAGTCATTTCCTTTCCATGATAAACTTCATGTTCTTGAACAAGACTGATCGCCATCTAGCCTGCAGATGTCATCCAGTTTTGTTCTCTCAACTGGATGAGTCGGGGGAGAGTGTCTGTGGGCTGGGGGAGGGGATTCAGTGGGTGGGGGGGATTCGGTGATGGGGGGGAGTGTCCGTGGGCTGTGGGAGGGGATTCAGTGGGTGGGGGGAGCGGGTGATTGGGGAGAGTGTCTGTGGGCTGTGGGAGGGGATTCAAACAAACTCTCTCAACAATCCCAGGGCCAGTCTCAGTTTTAAATATTCACCTGATAGACGTAAGTAAAATTCTGAGAGGTTTAGGTAGAGGAGATTATCAGAATCTTTTTCTTTTGATGCCCCTATGCAAAGTACAGAGGGAATGGATTTAAGGTGAGAGGAAGCAGTTTTAAAGGGATATGTTTGTTGTATACAGAGTGGTTGATGTCTGGAACGTGCTGCCAGAGGAGGTGCTGGACTCAGGTACACTCACTACATTGAAGAGTCATTTAGACAGGCACTTAAATAAGCAAGGCATAGAAGGCGTAGATGTGGGCAAATGGGATTAGTATAGATGGGAAAATAGGTCAGCATGTATGTGGTGGGCCGAAGGGCCTGTTTCACTGCTAATATTATAGAAGCTGTTGGGAAGGAGTTCTGTCGAAGGAGTCGTGGCCTGGAACTCTCTGCCTGAGTGAAGAAGGTTATCATAGATTATGGGGGATCTTGATCAGTTTGGGAAGTGGGCCGAGGAGTGGCAAATGGAGTTCAATGCAGATAAGTCTGAGGTGATGCATTTTGGAAAGTCAAACCTGCATAGGACTTACACTAGGGATGGCAGGGCACTAAGGAGTGTATTGGAACAGAGGGACCTCAGAGGACAAATGCACAGTTTGTTGAAAGTGGCGTCACAGGTAGACAGGGTAGTGAAAAGGCATTTAGCACACTGGCCTTCATCAGTCAGGGCATTGAGTGTAGGAGTTGGGACATTACGTTGCGGTTGTATAAGTCGTTGGTGAGGCCACATTTGGAGCACTGTGGACAGTTTTGGTCGCCCTGTTACAGGAAAGACGTGGTTAAACTAGAAAGAGTGCAGAAAGATTTACGAGGATGTTGCCAGGACTTGAGGGCCTGAGTTATAGGGAGAGGTTGGTCAGGCTGGGTCTTTATTCCTTGGAGCAGAGGAGAATGAGGGGCAACCTTATAAAATCATGAGGGGCATGGATAAGGTTGATGGTAACAGTCTTTTCCCCAGGGTAGGGGAGTCCAAAACTAGTGGTCATAGGTTTAGGGTGAGAAGGGAAAGATTTAAAAGGGACCTGAGGGGCAACTTTTTCACGCAGAGGGTGGTGAGTATATGGAACGAGCTGCCAGAGGGAGTGGGTGAGGCAGGTACAACAGTGTCATTTAAGAAGCACTTGGATAGGTACATGGAGGGGCGGGGCTTGGAGGGATATGGGCTGAACGCAGGAAATTGGGACTAGCTGGGTGGGCACCGTGGTCGGCATGGACTGGTTGGGCCGAAGGGCCTGACTCGATGGGAGAGGCAGAAGTTCTCATCACACTTCAACAGTACTTGGTGTGGAATTGAAGAACCGTGGTCTGCAGAGGGATGGGTTCCAAGCAAGGATATGAGGTCAGATTAAATGACTCCTCTTTGGTCACGGTGAACATTGTGGGCCAAATGAACTCTCTCTGTACCTTACATTTCTGATTTTGTATATACAAGTATCAGTGCAAACATGGTGGAGAAACATTACCTCAGGCAGAACTCTAACTCCAGACCAAGCGCAGAATTAATTGCAAAAGAAAGGAGCAGAAAAGGGAGGTCTCGAGGTTGACCTGGAAGAATGTTTGTCAGCACAGAGGCCGGTTTGGAATGTGGACTGCTTTGCCACGAGTGTCTGAAGAGGCTGAGATTATCACAATCCCTTCTCGGGAGATCTGGACAACCGCTCCAAACGGAGGAATGTTGATGGGCAGGTCAAGTGCTTGAGAGACACAGCCAGAGAGAGGCATGGCGCAGGTTCAAAGCACTGGGAGGACTTCCTGCTGTATTCAATGACTCAGTGCACGGATCTTGGATATTTTTTTTTGTCTGCCCATTATTTATCCTTATTTTGGACAGTTGCCCCTGTCCTGCCTCCAGAGCAAATCAGATTCTGGCCTTAGGCTCGATGTTGCAACTAACAAACTGCTTGTGCCAGACATGAAGCAATTCACTGGTGGTGTCCTGCACTGCAGGGATAGCACAACTGATCCGGGTGGATTGGAAGGTGACCAAAGAGCTGTCTTGTCTGAGGGGATGCCGACACATGGCAGAATATCCATCAGTGATGACTGTGTCATCTGTGAAAACATGTCCTACCACAGAATGACTAGGATGTGAGTCGATGGTGGTGCCAGACTCTAAGAGAATGGAGGAGGATATGTTGCTCAGTGGAGACCTGGGAGAGTGACCATGGGTTCTGGGTGGTGATTAAACGCCTGGATAGATTCCATGATGAGGGGGCGTCTCCATGGATCGTGTAAGAGGATGGTCCAAGGGTCATGTGTTTCTT
Organism: Pristis pectinata; assembly: GCF_009764475.1. Taxonomy (NCBI): domain Eukaryota; kingdom Metazoa; phylum Chordata; class Chondrichthyes; order Rhinopristiformes; family Pristidae; genus Pristis; species Pristis pectinata. Next base: position 3,900,980 of record NC_067408.1, on the reverse strand, counting down.
CTAATCATCCTTATGCTTTGTTCTGCATGATATATTCACTCACATCTGGTCTCTGAGGGAGTCATGGAATCCTACAGCCCTTTGGCCCATTTCGTCTATGCCAACCATTAAGTACTCATCTACACTGATCCCATTTCAGAATCAGAATCAGGTTTATTATCACTGACTTATATGACATGAAATTTGTTGTTTTGTGGCAGCAGTATAGTGCAAAGACAAAACATAACTATAAATTAGGCAGGCACAGTAGTGTAGGGGTAAGCGTAATGCTATTGCAGCACCAGCGACCCAGGTTCAATTCCCACCGCTGTCTGTAAGGAGTTTGTACGTTCTCCCCGTGTCTGCGTGGGTTTCCTCCGGGTGCTCCGGTTTCCTCCCACATTCCAAAGACGTACGGGTTAGGAAGTTGTGGTCATGTTATGTTGGCGCCGGAAGCGTGGCGACACTTGCGGGCTGCCCCCAGAATACTCTATGCAAAAGATGCATTTCACTGTGTGTTTCGATGTACATGAGACTAATAAAGAAATCTTATCAAATTACAAAAATAAATAAATAGTGCAAAAACAAATAACGAGGGAGTGTTCATGGGTTTATAGACCATTCAGAAATCTGATGGCGGAGGGGAAGAAGCTGTTCCTGAATCGTTGAGTGTGGGTCTTCAGGCTCCTGTACCCCCTCCCCAATGGTAGTAATGAGAAGAGGTCATGTCCTGGATGGTGAGGGTCCTTAGTGATCAATGCCGCCTTCTTGAGGCACCATCTCGAAGGTGTCCTCGATGATGACACAGCACTTGGTGCGTAGCCTTCTCTGCTTTGGTGATTCAAGTGCTTGTTCGTATACTTCCTGTTGTGAGAGTCTCTGCCTCCACCACCCCCTCAGACAATTTGTTCCAGATTCCAACCCCCCTGTGGGTGAAAAAATTCTTCCTCAGATCCCCTCTAAACCTCCTACTCTTTACCTCCTATTCTTTTCCCAGAGAAGGGGTGTGATTAACCAGGGGTATCTATAACCCTCTGGTTATAGACACCTCTTCTATGGGGAATGTTTACCACAGACAGCCCACAACCAATGCCCATCAGAACTAATTCTGGTTTATCAGTGTTCACGGGGTTGTAAGGGCTATTCACCACTTGTCCTGGTGGTTTTGGACTTCCAAATGAAAAGTATGATTGTAATATTTGACAACAATGTCAGTCTCCATCTGTACGGCAACTTAAACATAACAAAAACATCCCAAAGCGATTGGGATATTGGTTACCAAACCAACCTTTGACTCCAAGCTGTGTTGTGTTACAGCTACGAGGAGGTGCTTGGTGGGGCGGTTTGTGAGATGGCAGGCTCTTTCCATTCTTTACTGCAGTGTGCTCCACATGCATGGATTCCTGGTTCTCAATACCAGCCCAAGTGCTTAGAGAGTCATAGAATCATACAGCATGGAAACAGGCCCTTTGGCCCAACCGGTCCATGCCGACCAGGATGCCCCATCCAAGCCAATCTCCTTTGCCCACATTTGGCCCATATCTCTCTAAACCTTCCCAATCCATGTACCTGTCCAAGTGTCTTTTAAATGTTGTTAATGTACCTGCCTCAACCCCTTCCTCTGGCAGCTCGTTCCATAGACCCACCACCCTCTAGGTGAAGAAGTTGCCCCTCAGGTCCCTTTTAAATCTTTCACCTCTCACCTTAAACCTATGCCCTCTGGGTTTTGATTCACCTTCCCTGGGGAAAAGACCATGTACATTCACCCTGTCTATACCCCTCATGATTTTATACACCTCTATAAGGTCACTCCCTAGTCCCCTCCGCTCCAAGGAATAAAGACCCAGCCTGCCCAACCTCTCTCTATAGCTCAGGCCCTCAAGTCCTGGCAACATCCTCGTAAATCTTCTCTGCGCTCTTTCCAGCTTAATTACCTCTTTCCTATAACAAGGTGACCAAAGATGTGTGCAATACTCCGGGTGCCGTCTCACTAATGTCTTGTACAACTGTAACATAACGTCCCAACTCCTACACTCAATGCCTTGACCAATGAAGGTAATCTTCTGACTCATGAAGGCTACCTTCTCCACATTGAATGCCAGGGATTCCCAGGTGACAGTGGAGATGTTTGCTTTCTGTCACGAAGGTTTTGATCACATAGTTGAATCTTTTCTGGGAAAAGATCTGGGACCCCTGCTCTTTGTGATTTTTATAAATGACTTGGATGGGGATGTGGAAGGGTGGGGTAGTAAGTTTGCTGGTGACACGAAGGTTGGTGGTGTTGTGGATAGTGTAGAAGGTTGCTGTAGATTACAACAGGATATTGATAGAATGCAGAGCTGGGCTGAGAAGTGGCAGAAAGAGTTCAACCCTGATAAGTGTGAAGTGATACACTTTGGGAGATCGAATTTGAAGGCAGAATACAAGGTTAATTGCAGGAATCTTAGCAGTGTGGAGGAACAGAGGGATCTTGGGGTCCACATCCATAGATCCCTCAAGGTTGCCGCGTAGGTCGATAGGGTTGTTAAGAAGCTGTATGGCGTGTTGGCCTTCATTAGTTGGAGAATTGTGTTCAGGAGCCATGAGGTAATGTTGCAGCTCTATAGTACTCTAGTTAGACCACTCTTGGAGTATTGTGTTCAGTTCTGGTCGCCTCTTTGCAGGAAGGATGTGGAAGCTTTAGAGAGGGTGCAGAGAAGATTTACCAGGATGCTGCCTGGGTTGGAGAGCATGTCTTATGAGGATAGGTTGAGTGAGCTCGGGCTTTTCTCTTTGGAGAGGAGGAGGATGAGAGGTGACCTGATAGAGGTGTACAAGATGATAAGAGGCATAGATCGAGTGGACAGTCAGAGACTTTTTCCCTGGATGAAAGTGGCTAACAGAAGGGGGCATAATTTTAATGTGATTGGAGGATGGTATAGGGGGGATGCTAGAGGTAAGTTCTTTTACACAGAGAGTGGTGGGTGTGTGGAACGCACTGCCTCAGAGATGGTGGAGGCAGATACATTAGGGACATTTAAGAGACTCTTAGACACATGAATGATAGAAAAATGGAGGTCTATGTGGGAGGGAAGGGTTAGATAGACATTAGAGCAGGATAAAATGTCGGCACATCGTGGGCTGAAGGGCCTGTACTGTGCTGTAGTGTTCTATGTTCTATATTTTCCTCTTCCCGCCTGGTAATCTTTTCCTATTACAGAACTCAGCACAGAGTGTCTCTTTCAGGAATCTGGTGTCCGGCATTCAAATGATGTCAGCTTCTATCCCACTGTTATCAGACTCTTGAATGGACGTCTCATATGCTAAAGATGAATTCTTGAACACTTGATCTCCCAATCTATCTCGTCGTGGCCCTTGCACTTTATTGTCTTCCTGCGCTGCACTTTCTCTGTAACTATAACACTATATTCATATGTAGAACATAGAACAGCCCAGCACTGGACAGGCCATTCAGCCCACGATGTTGTACCAATCTTGATGCCAATTTATACAAAATGTCCTCTTCCTGTGGATCATCCATATCCCTCCAGTCCCTTCATGTTCATGTATTGGTGTTAGAAACATAGAAAACCTACAGCACAATTCAGTCCCTTCAGCCCACAAAGTTGTGCCGAACATGTCCCTACCTTAGAAATTACTAGGCTTACCCACAGCCCTCTATTTTTTTCAGCTCCATGTACCTATCCAACAGTCTCTTAAAAGACCCTATCGTATCCGCCTCCACCACCGTTGCCGGCAGCCCATTCCACACACTCACCACTCTCTGAGTAAAAAACTTACCCCCTGACGTCTCCTCTGTACCTACTCCCCAGCACCTTAAACCTGTGTTCTCTTGTGGTTGTCGTGTTGGTTTATTGCTGTGACTTGTACTGAAGTACAGTGAAAAACTTGTCTTGCATACTGATCGCACAGGTCAATTCATTACACAGTGCAGTTACATTGGGTTAGTACAGAGTGCATTGATGTAGTACAGGTAAAAACAATAACAGTACAGAGTAAAGCGTCACAGCTACAGAGAAAGTGCAGTGCAATAAGGTGCAAGGTCACAACAAGGTAGATCGTGAGGTCAGAGTCCATCTCATTGTATAAGGGAACTGTTCAATAGTCTTATCACAGTGGGGTAGAAGCTGTCCTTAAGTCTGGTGGTATGTGCCCTCAGGCTCCTGTGTCTTCTACCTGATGGAAGAGGAGAGAAGAGAGAATGACCCGGGTGGGTGGGGTCTTTGATTATGCTGGCTGCTTCACCAAGACAGTGAGAGGTAAAGACAGAGTCCAAGGAGGAGAGGCTGGTGTCTGTGACGCACTGGGCTGTGTCCACAGCTCTCTGCAGTTTCTTGTGGTCCTGGGCACAGCAGTTGCCATACCAAGCCGTGATGCATCCAGATAAGATGCTTTCTATGGTGCATCGATAAACGTTGGTGAGTGTTAAAAGGGACAAACTGAACTTCTTTAGCCTCCAGAGAAAGTAGAGGTGCTGGTGAGCTTTCTTGGCCGTAGCATCTGCATGATTTGACCAGGACAGGCTATTGGTGATGTTCACTCCCAGGAACTTGAAGCCCTCAACCCTCTCGACCTCAGCACCATTGATGTAGACAGGTGCATGTACACCGCCCCCTTTCCTGTAGTCAATGACCAGCTCTTTTGTTTTGTTGACATTGAGGGAAAGGTTGTTGTCATGACACCATGCAGCCTCTTAAACTCCACCAGACTACCCGCTTCCACTACTACCCCCGGTGACCCATTCCAGGCACCCACCACTCTCTGCGTAAAAAACTTGCCCCTCATGTCGCCTTTAAATTTCCCTCCCCCCCCAATAATATTCTGTATTCTGTTTACCTCGATATAATTACGTATGGAATGATCTGTCTGGATCGCATGCAAAATAAAAGTGTCTCACTGTATCTCAGTACATGTGACAATAATTAACCAATACCCTTACCAATATTGGCAGGGGGAGGATGCTGAACTTGTCTTGCTAATAGTGCCCGTGGATTTGAAGGGTTTTGTGTTGACTCTCGAACCAGGTGAGAAGGTAAGCTGCAGTACGCAGCCAGGGCTTGTGTGTGGAGCTGAGATCCAAGTCATTCCAGTCGATCAATGAAGTAAAGGGAATATCAACATGTGGGGGGGGGGTGGGGTTCAGGAATGTGGGTCAACATTGAGAGGTGGTTGTTGATACATCCAGCAGGGAATTCAGAAGAAACCTCTTGCCCCAGAAAGCAGGGGCAAGACTAGAATCTGGGAGGGGTCAAGGAGAACATTGGGGATGGGTTAAATGGGAATCTGGATGAATGTGAGGGAGAGAAATAGGGGGAGATCCCGGATTGTGGGAGGAGGTTGCTGTGGAGCAGAAACGCAGAATAGAATGGCCACCTCCGAGCCCATGGAGCAGAGATGGGAACGAGTCATCCTCGATCCCAGGATACCACCCAAGCAGAAGAAGAAGGTCTTTGTGTCTACTCTATGGAGACCCTTCAAAGATCTGTATCAGTCACCCTCAGCTTTCACCCTTCTAACAGAAAGAGCCCCAGATTCCGTCTTCCTCGATGGGTATGATCTCACATCTCTGGTCAACCCTTGTAAACCTTCTCTAGCACTTTTGCGGTGTGTCAAATGTACAACAGAGGGGTTTAAAATGTAGATGAGGTCATGTCATGCCAACTACAGGCAATATAAGTGGGCAAATTTATAAGCTCCTCAAAAATGCTCTGATTTTAGTTGGAGCTGTCTCTGTCTCCCTGTTCTAGACGTTTAAATGAGCACATTCGTCTAAATAAACCCAGGGCACCATTTCCATTTGTTTGTTTAAGGCAGGAGAACGAAATTCATTCTGGGGGAAGGAACAGAGAGAGTTTTGTTTGACTTCAGATGTACGACAAGCTCCAATTAAGTCCACAAAGGACGGGAAACAGAAATGGTACTTTTCAACGTGGAACACTTCACAAGGGGTTGAAAAACGTCCAAATGAATCGTACTCAAGGGGATGAAACTGTGTCCATTCCAATTGGCATTAACTGAACAGTCCTGCAGATCTTTAACTCTTTCACTGCCAGCCAGGCAGATTGGGAGCATCACAGTGAACCTGATGACTTGGTTTGATAAATTTAGCACCTTCCCAGTATCAGAGGTGATTGGTTTATTATTGTCACATGTACTGAGATACAGCAAAGAACCTTTGTTTGCGTGCCATCCAGACATAAGTACATCGAGGTAGTACAAAAGGAAAAGCAGTAACTGAATATAGTGTGTCAGTTACGGACAGAGTGCGGTGCAAGTAGGCAAATAAAGTGCAAGGGCCACGACGAGGTAAATTGAGAGATCAAGAGTTCATCTTTAGCGTACAAGGGGTCTGTTCAAGAGTCTGATAACAGCAGAGTAGAAGGTGTTACTGACCCTGGTGATACTTGTTCTCTTTTGTATCTTCTCCCTGATGGGAGGGGGGGGCAGAAGAGAAACTGTCCGGGGTGGGAGCCGTTCCTGATTATGTTGGCTGCTTTCCCGAGGCAGCGGGAAGTGTACACAAGAGTTAATGGAGGGGAGGCTGGTTTGTGTGATAGACTGGGCTGCAAATTCTTGTGGTCCCGGGCAGAGCAGTTGCCATACCAAGCTGTGATGCCCCAGATAGGATGCTTTCTATGGTGCATCTGTAAAAATTGGTGAGGGTCAATGGGGACAGTCCAAATTTTGTTTGTGGCTGAGGTGACTGTAACCCAAGACCAGTCACACTGTGGTCCTTATCTCCCTGGCAATGGAAGGACAGCAGCAGAGGGCTCCATCTCCTGATCCCATGCAGCCATTGGTTAATGAACCAATATGGGCGACCAACGAGTGACCAGGATCTGACCCATCCTTGCTGCGGACACACGAGACCGCAGACGCTGCAGCCTGGAGCAACAAACAATCTGCTGGAGGAACTCAGCGGGTTGAGCAGCATCTGTGGAGGGGAATGGACAGTCAATATTTCAGGTTGAGACCCTGCATCAGGACCCGAAACATCGCCAGTTCTTTCCCCCCGCCCCCTCACAGATGCTGCTCGACTCGCTGAATCCCTCCAGCAGATCGTTTGCTGCTCCACCCTCACAGTGTGGGGGTTTGAACACAGTTCCTATTCTCACTGTGGCCATGCAGGGAATGTTGACAGTGTACCCACAGTCACCGTCACAGACGTAAGATCAGCCTTCTGCAGAGTGAGCCCAGAGAAAGAGACTGGCCCGGATCGTGTCCCTGACTGTGTCCTCAGATCCTGTGCAGATCAGCTGGTGGGGGCATTTGCAGACATTTCTCCCTACTCCAATTTGGTATTGGTTTATTATTGTCACGTACTGAGGTACAGTGAAAAACTTGTCTTGCATACCAATCATACAGATCAATTCATTACACAGTGCATTGAGGTAGTACAGGGTAAAAACAATAACAGAATACAGAGTAAAGTGTCACAGTTGCAGGGAAGTGCATTGCAGGTAGACAATAAGGTGCAAGGTCATAACAAGATAGATTGTGAGGTCAAGTCCATCTCATTGTCTAAGGAAACCATTCAATAGTCTTATCACAGTGGGATAGAAGCTGTCCTTGAGCCTGGCGGTATGTGCCCTCAGGCTCCTCTATCTTCTACCCGATGGGAGAGGGGAGAAGAGAGAATGACCCGGGTGGGTGGGGTCTTTGATTATGCTGGCTGCTTCACCAAGGCAGTGAGAGGTATAGACAGAGTCCATGGAGGGGAGACTTGTTTCCATGATACGCAACTCTCTGCAGTTTCTTGCGGTCCTGGGCAGAGCAGTTGCCATACCAAGCCGTGATACATCCAGATAGGATGCTTTCTGTGGTGCATCAATAGAAGTTGGTCAGTGTCAATCTGAGGTTCCCACCTGTTTTAAGAATACCACTATCATCCCGGTACCTCGGAAAAACAAGGTAACGTGCATTAATGACTACCGACCGGTGGCTCTGACATCCACCATCATGAAGTGCTTCGAGAGGCTGGTTATGGCACACATCAGCTCTAGCCTCCTAGACAACCTCAACCCACTGCAATTTGCCTACCGCCGAAACTGGTCTATGGTGTACGCCATCTCCCTGGCACTACACACAGCTCTGGAGCATCTGGATAACAAAAACACCTATGTCAGACTCCTATTTATTGACTACAGCTCCACCTTCATACCATAGTTCCAATCTACTAGACCTGGGACTCAACACCTCCCCCTGCAAATGGATCCTTGACTCCCTGACCAACAGACCGCAATCAGTGAGGATAGGCAGCAATACCTCCACCATGATTATCCTCAGCAATGGTGCCCCACAAGGCTGCATCCTCAGCCCCCTACTCTACTCCCTATGCACTCACAACTGTATGGACACATACTGCTCTTTCTCCACTTACAAGTTTGTAGATGACACCACCGTAGTGGGCCAGATCTCAAATAATGAAGAGTCGGAGTACAGGAAGGAGATAGAGAGCTTAGTGATGTGGTGTCATGACAACAACCTTTCCCTCAATGTCAGCTAAACAAAAGAGCTGGTCATTGACTTCAGGAAGGTGGCAGAAAACACAGCCCTGTCTGAATCAATGGTGCCAAGGTGGAGATAGTTGAGAGCTTTGTTCCTTGGTGTAAATATCACCAACAATTTGTAGAGGTCCAGCCACATGGATGCTTATGGCCAAGAAAGCTCACGAGTGCCTTGACTTCCTCAGGAGGCTAAAGAAATTCGGTATGTCCTCAATGACCCTTACCAATTTTTACTGATGCACCATAGAAAGCATCCTATCCGGATGCATCTCGGCTTGGTACGGCAACTGCTCTGCCCAGGACCCTAAGAAACTGCAGAGAGCTGTGGACAGAGCCCAGCGCGTCAAGGACACCAGCCTCCCCTCCTTGGACTCTGTCTGCACTTCCCGCTGCCTCGGGAAAGCAGCCGGCATAATCAAAGACCCCTCCCACCCCGGACATTATCTTTTCTCCCCTCTCGCCTTGGAGAGAAGATACAAAAGCTTGAGAACATGAACTGCCAGACTCAAGGGCAGCTTCTATCCCACTGTTATCAGACTCTTAAACGGACCTTTCATATGCTAAAGATGAACTCGTGAACTCCCAATCTACCTCGTCTGTGGCCCTTGCACCTTATTGTCTGCCTGCACTGCACTTTCTCTGTAACTGTAACATGATATTGTGCATTCTGTTTTCTTTTTACCACCTCAATGTACTGATGTATGGAATGATCTGTCTGGATGGCATGCAGAACAAAAGCCTTTCACTTTACCTCAGTACACGTGACAATGATAAACCTGTCCCTGGTGTTGTGAACGGGCCTTGTTACCACACAACCTTTCAGTCAGTTGTCAAACGATGTGTTCTTTGTAGAAAAGCTTATGCAGAGAAAGCAAATCAAATTTGTCCTTATGGCTTACGCTCTCTAATTCTATTCTCTAATAAGTTGAATAAACCAAGTTGGTAAATTGGTAATTGGTTTATTATTGTCACACGTACCAACGTACAGTGAAAAACTTTGTTTTGCATGCCATCCACACAGATCATTTCATTATATCAGTGCATTGAGGTAGTGTTATGTTTGTTCTTCATCAAGAGACAAACTTCGTGTGGGTTTAACATCTGAACATTTTATTAACCAACACCAGAGTGGTTTGCTTTCCCTCTCTTTTTACAGCCACCTCCTGTTCCTCCATGTGACCCCTTGCATTGCCTACTGGGAACTGTAGTTCTTTATTATAACTACATAATAACACATAATAACACAGGTAGTACAAGGGAAAACAATAACAGAATGCAGAGTAAAGTGTTACAGTTACAGAGAAAGTGCAGTGCAGGCAGACAGTAAGGTGCAAGGGCCATAACGGGGTAGAGAGTCTATCTTATTGTACTAGGGTACCATTCAACAGTCTTATAACAGCAGGACAGAAGCTGTCCTTGAGCCTGGTTGCATCTGTTGTTTTCCAATAATATATTTTATCCATAAAATATCAAATGGGATATTGCATGATCTACATTCACTGTCCCAAGTACAACATTACGTTGGATTACAACACCTACAATAAGTTATCACGTCAGTAACGTCCCAACAGTGAAGCATGTGAGAGGTTTTTACCAAGTGACCTCAGTGCCCGGTGATGGGTGGATCCTTTATGTGGCCTTTCCCCCCATGACCTTTCCGGCAGATGTACCAAGTGCGTCCTTTGGTGAACATGATAAGCAAAGGTAAGCACTTTCGGCTTCCACTCTCCCCTCAAGATTTGGCTGAACTAAATTCAAGTGGGCTGTGCATTAGTAACACAACCTGAGTGTGACCCGTGGAATGTGCTGTTGCTCTGTGGTTTAGCTCTTCAATGCCTCAGTGTTAAACCCGAGCCCTCGTAACACTAGTTTCTTCAGCAGTTCTCTGTCGATTCCCCCGATATCTCTGCCACAGTGTGTTTGTGTGCTCAGCAGCATTTTGTTTTGTGAAATTCTCAAACATAAGCGCTGTCAACCAAGCCAGCTCTGACAAGCTGTGACATGCGAAAGCCATCTCAGTCCTTTGACAGCACACGCTGTTGCAACACTGTTAGAGGAACCGTTGCCAAACAGCTCCAATGACCCAGGTTCAATCTTGACCTCTGGTGCGGAGTTTGCACTCTCGCTCTGGTGTGGATTTCCCTCGGGTGCTCCTGTTTCCTCCTACTTCCCAAAGTCAGTGGGTTAATTGGCTGTAAGTTGTCCCCTGGTGTGTAGGTGTGTCGAATCCAAAGGGAATTGATGGGAAAGTGGGGGGGGATAAAACGGGAGGAGTGTAAATGTGTGGTCACCACAGACTTGCTGGGCCGATGGACCTGTTTCCATACTGTATGACTCTGTGAGCCTAACTTCGAACAATTTAGGATTGCAAAGGACTCTGTACCTTTGCAATGATTTGCTTTCCTTGGTGTTAACACATTTGGAATGTTTCAGAATCCATTTCAGTCACTAGAATGGCTCTCTGGTCAAAGTCAAATTTTTTGACACATGCACAAGCCCATATGTGCACAGGTGCAATGAAAAACTTACTTGCAGCAGCATCACAGGCACATATACATAGAACATAGAACATTACAGCACAGTACAGGACCTTCAGCCCACAACATTGTGCTGACATTTTATCCTGCTCTAAGATCTATCTAACCCTTCCTTCCCACATAGCCCTCCATTTTTCTATCATTCATGTCTCTTAAATGTCCCTAATGTATCTGCCCCCACAACCTCTGCCGGCAGTGCGTTCCACACACCCACCACTCTCTGTGTAAAAAAACTTACCTCTGATATCCCCCCTATATCTTCCTCCAATCGCCTTAACATTATGTCCCCTTATGTTAGCCATTTTCGCCCTAGGAAAAATTCTCTGACTGTCCACTCGATCTATGCCTCTTATCATCTTGTACACCTCTATCAAGTCACCTCTCATCTTCCTTTTTTCCAAAGAGAAAAGCCCTAGCTCACTCAACCTATCCTCATAAGACATACTCTCCAATGCAGGCAGCATCCTGATAAATCTCCTCTGCACCCTCTCTAAAGCTTCCACATCTTTCCTATAATGAGGCGACCAGAACTGAACACAATACTCTAAATGTGGTCTAACCAGAGTTCTATAGAGCTGCAACATCACCTCGCGGCTCTTGAACTCAATACCCCGACTAATAAAGGCTAACACGTCATACGCCTTCTTAACAACCCTATCGACCTGCGTGGCAACCTTGAGGGATCTATGAGCGTGGACCCCCAAGATCCCTCTGTTCCTCCACACTGCTAAGAGTCCTGCCATTAACCTTGTATTCTGCCTTCAAATTCGATCTTCCAAGGTGTATCACTTCACACTTATCCAGTTGAACTGCATCTGCCACTTCTCAGCCCAGCTCTGCATTCACAAGAAAAACATCAATTAAACATAAATCATACACAATTTTTACAAGAAAGAACATAATTAGAACAAAAAAAAAGTCCATTTTAGTGCAAAGTGATCAAAGTGGTCACAGTGTTGCTAAACTGTAGTGAATGGTTGAAGGGAAGTAGCTGCTCCTGAAACTTGGTGGTGTGGGACTTCAGGCTTCTGTACCTCCTGCCCGATGGGATCTGTGAGAAGATGGCATGGCCTGGATGGTGGGGATTTTTGATGATGGATGGTGCCTTCTTGAGGCAGCACCTCCTGTAGATACACCCGATGGTGGGGAGGGATGTGCCCGTGATGTATTGGGCAGAGTCCACTACTCTCTGCAGCTTCTTGCGTTCCTGTGCATTCGAATTGCCGTACCAGACCCTGATGCAATCAGTCAGGATAGTTTCAAGAGTACATCTCAGGAAATTTGTTAGTGTTCGGTGTTACTTTGCAGAGACACATTCTCACCCTCTCATTGTTCTTTGTTATTAAAAAACATTTCCATTGGCTCTATCTTTGAATCTACACACCAAAGCTTTCAATGCAACCTGCGTCAATCTGGACTCCCATTTTGCCCTGTTCCCTCTCTTACCGTGACATGGTTTTTGCTGGAGGATTATGACACACCACTACCCCTTTGATTTATTCCTATCACTCTTTGCCACACAACACGTTTGCTGTGGTTTTAAACTTATCTTTGCCCTAGGCTGAAGTTAAAACAAGTCTTGGCTGGCTTCTGACTCCCCTCAAGATCTGCTTACTTACACAAGTTTTTCCATTGCTTTTGTATTACAATTGTCTTAGATTCATGGAAATTTACAGCATGGAAAGAGACCATTTGGATCAACTTGTCCATGCCAGCCAAGATTCCCATCTAAGCAAGCCCCATTTGCCCACGTTTGGCCCATATCCCACTAAACCTTTCCTATCCATGTACCTGTCCAAGTATCTTTTAAATGCTGTAATTGTACCTGCCTCAACCACTTCCTCTGGCAGCTCGTTCCATATACTGACCACCCTCTGTGTGAAAAACTTGCCCCTCAGATCCCCTTTAAATCTTTCCCCTCTCATCTTAAATCTGTGCCCTCTAGTTTTAGACTCCCCTACCCCGGGAAAAAGATAAGGTGACCATCCACCTTATCTCTGCCCCTCATGATTTTATAAACCTGATTTTATGAGCATGATTTTATAAGACATTGGTGAGGCCGCATTTGGAGTACAGTTTTGGTCACCCTGCGATAGGAAAGATGCCATTAAGCTGGAAAGAGCGCAGAGAAAATTTACGAGGATGTTGCCAGGACTCGAGGGACTGAGTTATGGAGAGAGATTGGGCAGGCTTGGAGTGTAGAAGATTGAGGGATGACCTTATAGAGGTGTGTAAAATCATGAGAGGCACAGATAGGGGAAATGCACACAGTCATTTTCCTGGGGTTGGGGAATCAAGAACTAGTGGGCACAGGCTTGAGGTGAGAGGGGAGAGATTTAATAGGAACCTGAGGAGCAACTTTTTCACCCAGAGGGTGGTCCATATATGGAAAGAGCTGCCAGAGGAAGTGGTTGAGGCAGGTACATTAACAACATTTAACAGGTACTTGGACAGGTACATGGATTGGAATAAGAGGGATATGGGCCAAACACAGGCAAATGGGATGAGCTTAGGTGGGCATCTTGGTCAGAATGGCCTGATTGGGCTGAAGGACCTGTTTCCATGTTTAACTCTATGACTCCATGAGGTCACCTCTCAGCCTCCTTTGCTCCTGAGAAAACAGTCCCAGCCTATCCAGTCTCTCTGTCAGATCCAGTTATTTTCAAATCCGCAGGTTCTTTCAGGAGTCCAGGAATGAGTTGGAAGCAACTTGGTGCTTCACAAAGTTTTATTGGAAAAGTTCAAAACAAAGAAACAGTCACAGAGCACATGGCACTAGTTTTACTGCTGCAAGATGAGTCAAGACAAAGGAACTAGAGATGAGCTCAGGCCGGTGGGGGCAGGGGGTGAGGGCAAGAGAGAGTAACAAAAAAACGACACCTTTTACACCTGAGATAAGAGATACTCCTCAGCTAATAATAGTCCAATCAGGAAACCTATTAGATACCTGTGGCCAAACCAACCAGTGAGAAAACACGTATTCACCTGATAGACGAACCAATAAGCTAACAGTGGCCATTCCTTGCGCAGCCACCTGAGGTGTATTAAACACTATACATGTTAAAAAACTACTTAAAACAGTCGAATCCAACACCTCCTAACACAAGCCCTCCAGTACCGGCAAAATCCTTGGGAATCTTTTCTGCACCCTCTCTGCCTTTGACGTGTCACCCATCCTAATGTCAGGGTTAATGTGTGTGAGTACCCATTCTTTATTTCGTAAGTATTTCCTTTATATTTTCTTAGGACACATTCAACCCATTGAACCAATGCTACAGAACATTCCCAATCCCCCAATTCATTGTCCTGTAACCTACTCTCTCTCACTGACCCATTCACATTCCCCTCACCTTTCCAACACCACCTACATGCCAGGGCTAATCTACAGTCACTATTTAACCTTGTCTTTGGGATGTGGGAGGAAACCGGAGCACTCGGGGGAAATCCACACGGTCAGAAGGAGAACATGCAAACTCCACACAGGCAGCGCCCATTGTCAGGATTGAAACTGGTTTGCATGTGCCAGCTCAATGTTATTGGGGTAACCGAGAAAATCTGCCGACCAAGGAGTCGTGTATCAGTTATAATGGGTGCAAAAGAACCAGAGCAACATTGCACAGAACATAGGACAAAGAACAGTACAGCACAAGAACAGGTCCTTCGGCCCACCATGTCTGTGCCAAACATGATGCCAAATTAAACTAAATCTCTTCAGCCTGCACAGTCCATATCCCTACCTTCCCTGCATATTCCCTGCATATTCATGCATCTATCTAAAAGCCTCTTAAACACCACTATTGTATCTCCTTCCACCCCCACCCCTGGCAGCCCGTTCTCGGCACCCACCACTCTCTGTGTAAAAAAACTTGCCCCACACATCTCCTTTGAACTTTCCCCTTCTCACCTTAAATGCATGTCCTCTAGTACTTGAGATTTCTACTCTGGGATAAAGGCTCTGACTGTCTACCCTATCTACACTTCTCATAATTTTATAAACTTGTATCAGGTCTCCTCTCAGCCTCCGACGCTCCAGAGAAAACAACCCAAGTTTGTCCAGCCTCTCCTTTTAGCTCATGCCCTCTAATCCGGGCGGCATCCTGGTGAACCTCTTCTGCACCCTCTCCAAAGCCTCAACATCCTTCCTGGGGTGACCAGAACTGCACACAATACTCCAAATGTGACCTAACCAGAGTTTTATATAGCTGCAACATGACTTCCTGACTCTTGAACTCAGTGCCTCAACTAATAAAGGCAAGCGTGCTGTACGCATTCTTTACCGCCCCATCAACCTGTGCAGCCACTTTCAGGGAGCTCTGGACTTGGACCCCAAGATCCCTCTTCTTCGAGGAAAGAAAAAAGAGGATCCCACTGAAGAGTCACTGAGACACAGATGTTCCATGAGCTGGCTATTCGAGACTTGGCCAAGTTATTAGGATTATATAACGTTATACAATGCCCTGGGGTCTCTCAGAGTTACTGACTCCAGAACCAGTTATTTCAGAGCTCAGCAGCTAAACATGACAATAAATGTCACTTTGCAACAGAACCTTGATAAATGTGGACTATTTCTCCAGGGCATTTTCTGCAGGGATCATGGTTTGCAATGACTTGAAAGTAAATTAGCCATCTTGCAAACATTTACGTAAGTGACTATTTGCAGGATTATTAATCAAATGAACCCAATGACATAGATTTATTTAGAAACACCTGTATGGCCTTTGACACAGTGCCCTTGGCAGGAGGAACAAGCAATGGAGACGGGTGCTGGAAGGGATGACAAGGCTTTTGGAGGCTGAGGAAAGTCTTTCAAATGTTTGAGAAGAGAATTGGAGAGAATAGATAAGATGAGAAAAGATATCTTTATTAGTCACATGTACATCCAAACACACAGTGAAATGCATCTTTTGCGTAGAGTGTTCTGGGGGCAGCCCGCAAGTGTCGCCACGCTTCCGGCGCCAACATAGCACGCCCACAACTTCCTAACCCGCACGTCTTTGGAATGTGGGAGGAAACCGGAGCACCCGGAGGAAACCCACGCAGACACGGGGAGAACGTACAAACTCCTTACAGACAGTGGAGGGAATTGAACCCGGGTCGCTGGCGCTGTAAGGCGTTACGCTAACCTCTACACTACTGTGCCTGCCCACGTGTGGGTGAGAGAATCTGAATGGTGATGAATAGGTCTGCCTTTGATTGGATGACAGAAGAAGGATGGCTATACCAGACTCAAGAGGTGGAAGACCCAAGGTTGGGAGAGGTTGTCGGACTGGGGGGTTGTCTCAGAGGTGATGTGCTAATCGTTGACATCAGAAAGGGGAAGTCGAGAGACCACGTGCCAGTTCTCGTTAGTGGGTCGGAGGTAGAGAGGGTCAGCAGCTTCAAATTCCCGGGTGTTAACATCTCGATGACCTGTCCTGGGCCCAGGACATAGATGCAATCACGAAGAAGGCATGCCAGCGACTTTACTTTCTTAGAAGCTTAAGGAGATTCAGCATGTCACCAAATACTCTAACAAACTTCTGCGGATGTGCTGTTGAAAGTACCTGACTGGTTGCATCACAGCCTGGTACAGCATTTCCAACGTAGAGGAACGCAAGAAGCTTCAGAGAGTAGTGGACACAGCCTGGTCCATCACGGGCACAGCCCTCCCCACCACTGACAGCATCTACAGGAGGCGCCACCTCAAGAAGGCAGCGTCTATCATCAAGGATCCTCACCACAAGGATCCCCACCATCCAGGCCGTGCCATCTTCTCGCAGCTACCGTCAGGCAGGAGGTACAGAAGCCTGAAGTCCCACCCCACCAGGTTCAGGAACAGCTACTTCCCTTCAACCATCAGGTTCTTGAACCAACCTGCACAACCCTAACCCTACCTCAGCAACAGAACACTACACACCACTTCTTGCGCTGCCGTGGACTTGCCTCTGATCGTGTGTTAGCACTAATGTCTTGTTTTGCACAGCCTTTTTCTTCACTGACTTGTATAATTTATGTCCTGAGTGTTGTCTGTACCTACGTGCCTGTGATGCTGTTTCAAGGAAGTTTTTCATTGTACCTGTACCTCACCACACTTGTGCACATGACAATAAACTCAACTTGACTTGAGTCCATTAATAATGTTGAAATATGGCGGAGCAGTGGGTATTTACTGGGTAAGTAATCCATAGATGTTGAATCCCACATGGATACATCCCAGATCCTATATTGCAGTTGGGTTGCCCGTGACACATCATCATTCACACTGTGAGACCATTGGAATATTCACCAAGTTTGCCCAGAATCCACCAACACAATGCAAAGGGGTTTCAAGCGAACATTGTACTCTGTAATAATTGGGTTTCCACTATAGTTGGCACTGGTTTATGCAAACACCACACTGGGTACAGGAATATAGTGATTAATTACTGTGCTGATAATCAGACACCTAGACTACACATCCAGAGACACAGGTTTGAACCTTAAAATGACAGCTGAGAAACCAAAACTAAAGTCATTAAAAATGAAGCAAATTATAAGAAATAAAAGCAGGAGTAGGCCATTCAGCCTCTCGTTCCACCATTCACTGATCTACCTCAGCTCCACTTTCATAGAAACATAGAAACCCTACAGCACAATTCAGGCCCTTCGGCCCACAAAGCTGTGCCGAACATGTCCCTACCTTAGAAATTACCAGGCTTACTCATAGCCCTCTATTTTTCTCAGCTCCATGTACCTATCCAACAGTCTCTTACAAGACCACCGTTGCCGGCAGCCCGTTCCACGCACTCACCACTCTCTGAGTAAAAAACTTACCCCTGACATCTCCTCTGTACCTACTCCCCAGCATCTTAAACCTGTGTCCTCTTGTGGCAACCATTTCAGCCCTGGGAGAAAGCCTCTGATTATCCACATGATCAATGCCTCTCATTATCTTATGCACCTCTATCAGGTCCCCCCTCATCCCCCGTCGCTCCAAGGAGAAAAGGCTGAGTTCACTCGATTTGTTTTCATAAGGCACGCTCCCCAATCCAGGCAACATCCTTGTAAATCTCTTCTGCACCCTTTCTATTGGCTTTCACATCCTTCCTGTAGTGAGGCGACCAGAACTGAGCACAGTACTCCAAGTGGGTCCAACTGACTCCAACTGACCAGGGTCCTATATAGCTGCAACATTACCTCTCGGCTCCTAAATTCAATTTCTTGTACTAATTCCATATCCCTTCAAGAGGGTCTTGACTGGGTCTCCAAAGCCCTCTTGGGTAGAGAATTCCAGAGATTCACCTTCACCTATGTGAAGAAATTTCTTTTTGCCTCAGACCTGGATGTTGACCCCTTATTCTGAATCTCTTGGTTCTAGACACCCCACCCAGGAGATATCAAGTGACTCTCCCATAGTGGAGAAGGTCTTTTTCCTGGCATGTTACAGCTGTACAAGACATTGGTGAGACCACACTTGGAGTATTGTGCGCAGTTCTGGTCGCCCTGTTATAGGGAGGATGTCATTAAGCTGGAGAAGGTGCAGAAAAGGTTCACAAAGGTGTTGCTGGGAGTGGAGAGCTTGGGTTATCAGGAGAGATTGGAGACGTGGTTTTCCCTGGAGCAAAGGAGGCTGAGGGGTGACCTTATAAAATCATGAGGGGCACAGATAAGGTGGATGGGTCACAGTCTTTTCCCTGGGGTAGGGGAGTCTAAAACTAGAGGGCAGAGGTTTAAGGTGAGAGGGCAAAGACTTAAAGGGGACCCGAGGGACAAGTTTTCCACAGAGGGTGGTGGGTGTGTGGAACAAGCTGCCAGAGGAAGTGGTAGAGGCGGGGACTATTACAATCTTTTAAAAAGACATTTGGACGGGTTCATGAATAGGAAAAGTTTGGAAGGATATGGGCCAGATGCAGGCAAACAGAACGAGCTCAGGTAGGCAACCTGGTCAGCACGGACGAGTTGGGCTGAAGGACCTGTTTCCATGCTGTAACTTTATGACTCTATGGCACTTATGTGCGGTGAATGTCAGTTGAATTGTTACTAAATTGTGTGTAATTATACCCTGGGGTGTTCTAAACTATAACGAAGGGCAGGAGACTAGGCAACTCTGCAATCTGCTCATTTAGCATTCTAGGCAGGTGGAAATGTGGTTCCACTTTCCTCTATGTTTGCTGCCTGTTGTCAGGTTTCAATCAGCAGACTGTTTGGTTCAGACTCCCATTCAGGATAATTGCATAGAACTTATGTTCCGATTTGATCTGCCTCAGCAGTGCGAGCTGGCAATTCCTCAGACAAAATATTTTATGCTTATTTTTGCACCATGTTCTCCTTAGTTTGCAATGGTGTTGGACTTCAGGGGCAGTGCTGTGACCCAGCTGATAGACCTGCTGCCTCATAGCTCCAGAGACCCGGGTTCGATCCTGACCTCCAGTGCTGTCTGTGTGAGGAGTTTGCACGTTCTCCCTGTGGCTGTGTGGGTTTCCTCCGGGTGCTCCGGTTTCCTCCTGCAGCCCAAAGACGTGCAGGTTGGTGGGTTAATTGTCCACTGTAACTTGCCCCTCGTGTGTGGGTGGGGGGTAGAATCCGGAGACAGTTGATGGGAATGTGGGGAGAATAAAATGGGATTTGTATAAATGGGTCCTTATTGCCAGCACAGATTTAAAACATAGAACATAGAACAGTACAGCACAGGAACAGGCCCTTCGGCCCACAATATCCGTGCTGAACACGATGCTAAATTAAACTAAATCTCTTCTGCCTGAACACGATCCACATCCCTCCACTCCCTGCATATCCATGGTGGGCTGATGTTCCGTGTTCATATCTCCAAGCTGTGATTTCTTGTCAGCTCAGTCCTGAATGACTGGCCCTCTATATTGAGACTGTGACCTTTGGTTCTAGACACACCAGCCAGAGTAAATATCATCCCTGTCTCTACTCTGCCAAGCTTTACATGAACCTTGGCAGCTCATCTGATTTTGCACATGCATCCTGTGCCTGCATAATTACTGCTGTCTCTGCGGAGACTGCCTCCAGTGGAATTTTATGTCGCTTCTTCCACAGTCTCCAGCGAATCATTGGATCGTGCCGTGGGATGTTTAAGGCTCACCTGGTAGAGGGGATGGAGTTTTAGTTTAAATTCTCATCCAAACGACATTGCCTCCAACAGTGCCACTCTCTCTGTGACCAAGTGAGGCTGGATTACGTGAGGCAAGTCCACTTTCATCATGAGATGGAATGAGGAGATACTTGAGAAAACATCAGATAAGATATCTTTATTAGTCACATGTACATCGAAACACACAGTGAAATGCATCTTTTGCGTAGAGTGTTCTGGGGGCAGCCCGCAAGTGTCACCACGCTTCTGGTGCCAACATAGCATGCCCACAACTTCCTAACCTGTGCATCTTTGGAATGTGGGAGGAAACCGGAGCACCCGGAGGAAACCCACGCGGACACGGGGAGAACATACAAACTCCTTACAGACAGTGGCGGGAATTGAACCCGGGTCGCTGGCGCTGTAATAGTGTCATGCTAACCACTACACTACCGTACCTGCCCGAAATGCTTTCAGAATGTTTATTCCCTCCTCTTATTGAAAGATTCCCTTCCTCCTGAATTTAAACTAAAAACACAGAGTTAGGAATTGGATTTAATTCCCTCTCTGCTTTTGGGCCTAGTGTTAGCTTCAATCAGAGAGAAACAAAGGACTGAAGATGCTGGAATCTAGATAAAAAACACAATGATGCTGGAGGAACTCAGCAGGCCAGGTCTGAAGAATGGTCATGATCCGAAACGTTGACCGCCTGCTTTTCTCCACGGATGCTGCCTGGCCTGCTGAGTTCTTCCAGCATCATCGTGTTTTTCAGTTAGTACCTTGTGGATCTTATTATAAAATTGTTAGAGGCATAGATAGAGTAGACAGAATCTTTTTCCCTGGGGAGAAATGTCTCTGGGATGATAGAGCGGAGGTTGGACAAACTTGGGTTGTTTTCTCTGGAGCGGCAGAGGCTGAGGGGAGACCTGATAGAAGTTTATAAAATTATGAGAGGCACTGATAGGGTAGACAGTTGGAATCTTTTTCCCAGGGTAGAAATGTCAAGTACCAGAGGACATGCATTTAAGATGAGAGGGGGAAAGTTTAAAGGAGATGTGCGGGGCAGGTTTTTTACACAGAGTGCGGTGGGTGCCTGGAACGGGCTGCCAGGGGTGGTGGCAGAGGCAGATATGATAGTGGTGTTTAAGAGGCTGTTAGACAGACAGATGAACGTGCAGGGACTGGAGGGATGTGGATCATGTGCAGGCAGAAGGGATTTAGTTTAATTTGGCATCACGTTCAACACAAATGTCGTGGGCCGAAGGGCCTGTTCCAGTGCTGTACTGTTCTGTGTTCTATGCAATGTCTCTCAGCCTAATTGAGACGGTCCCTTCATCTCATTTGGAGACAGTCCCTTAGTTACTCACTTTTTAAGTTGGTTAAGAAAAAGCAAGAAATGCTGCAGATTCAAAGCAGTTTTCCCCCTTTGCTCAGATGGTAAAGCAGCTGTTCCAGATGTTGGGCTTGGATCAAGCCACTGCACATTTTTAAACACATCAGTTACCAGAAGAAAATGCTACAAATTACCCCCTGTGTCAAAATATTTAAAAATTGCTTCCTTTCAGCATGTCGCTGCCAGTTCCTTCAGCAGCTGGGTGTCCTCCGAATCTCCCCACCCGTCTGTCCCAACCAGACCACCACAGAGGCCGGCCTGGTCCTTCCCCCTACCCTCCTCGTCAAACCCACGCCCTGGGCCCAGCCCTCGGGCTCCTGGGGGCTGTGAAGGGGGGGGGGGGGGGACGCGGGTGCCGGCAGCTCACCGACGGGAGGTTCTGTTGAGGCGTGTGAAGTGGTTGGGGGAGCATCGCTCACCCTGAGCCCCTGCTCGGCTCCTGGTGTCTGCTGCGCAAGCGCAGACGCAGGCTGAAATGATGCAGTCTGTGTTTAGGTGTATGTGCAGCCCCAGGTTCTGGTGTATATACCAGGCCAGGTTCTGGTATATACACAGGCCAGGATTCTGGTGAATACACAGACCCAGGTTCTGGTGTAGACACAGGCCGGGTTCTCGTGTATACACAGACCAGGTTCTGGTATATACACAGGCCGGGGTTCTGCTGTATACACAGACCGGGTTCTGGTGTATACACAGACCGGGTTCTAGTGTAGACACAGGCCTGGTTCTAGTGTAGACGCAGGCCGGGTTCTGGTGTAGGCACAGGCCGGGTTCTGGTGAATACACAGGCTGGGTTCTGGTGTAGACACAGACCGGGTTCTGGTGTAGACAGCCAGGTTCTGGTGCAGACAGCCAGGTTCTGGTGCAGACACAGGCCAGTTTCTGTGTAGACACAGGCCAGGCTCTGGTGTAGACACAGGCCAGGTTCTGGTGCAGACACAGGCCAGTTTCTGTGTAGACACAGGCCAGTTTCTGTGTAGACACAGGCCAGGCTCTGGTGTAGACACAGGCCAGGTTCTGGTGTAGACACAGGCCAGTTTCTGGTGTATATACAGACTGGGTTCTGGTGTAGACACATACCCGGTTCTGGTGTAGACACATACCCGGTTCTGGTGTATACACAGACCCTTGAGTACAGGAGTTGGGACGTCATTTTCCAGGTGTATGTTGTTGGTTAGACCACATTTAGACTATGGTTTGGGCTTAATTGATGAGCAGTGACCCAGAGTTCTGGAGCAGGATCAGTCTGGTAGCTCCTTTTAGGTAAGTAGAGACCAAAGTGAGACGGCACATGGAGCACTGTGTGCAGGTCTGGTCTCCCAACTATAGGAAGGGTGTCATTAAGCAGGAAAGGATGCAGAAAAGATTCACAAGGATGTTACCGGGACTGGAGGGCATGAATTATAAGGAGAGACTGGACAGGCTAGGACTGTTTTCCCCGGAGCGAAGGAGGCTGAGGGGTGACCTTATACAGGTTTATAAAATCATACGGGGCACAGAAAGGGTGAACCGCCACAGTTTTTGTCCCAGGGTAGGGGAACCTAAAACTAGAGGGCACAGGTTTAATGCGAGAGGGGAGAGATTTAAAGGCGTCTTGAGGGGCAAGTTTTTTCACACAGAGGGTGGTGGGTACATGGAACGAGCTGCCAGAGGAAGTGGTAGAGGTGGGTACAATTACAGCATTTAAAAGACAGTTGGACAGGTACATGGATAGGAGGGATATGGACCAAATGCAGGCAAATGGGACCAGCTCAGTTGGACACCTTAGTTGGCATGGTCGAGTTGGGCGGAAGGGCCTGTTTCCGTGCTATGATTCTAGACCCATTGGGCCAAATGGCCTCTCGGACTCTGTTACCATGAGTCTGTGATTTGAATCACTGAGGTGCCAGTGAGACTGAATCAGACGGTTTCCCAAAATACCTTGGGCAGCACAGTGGCACTGCAGGTAGAGCCGCTGCCTCACAGCTCCAGAGACCCTGGTTCGATCCCGACCTCCGGCGCTGTCTGAGTTTGCACGGTCTCCCTGTGACTGTGTGGGTTTCCCCTGGGTGCTCCAGTTTCCTCCCACGTCCCAAAAGAGAATCAGTAGGTTAATTGGCTGCTGTAAGTTGTCCTCAGTGTGTGGGTGAGGAGTAGAATCTGGGGGGAGTTGATGGGAACGTGAGTTTAACGTAGGATCAGTGTAAATGGGTGGGTGATGGTCGGCACAGACTTGATGGGCCGAAGGGCCCTTTTCTGTCCTGTATCTTTCTCTGACTCTATGCATTGTTGTTGCTGAGCCCTGAATTTATAGTTCAATACCAATTAGGGCAGTACGGTATTGTAGCGGTTAGCGTAACGCTATTACAGCGCCAGCGACCAGGGTTCAATTCCAGCCGCTGTCTGTAAGGAGTTTGTACATTCTCCCCATGTCTGCGTGGGTTTCCTCCGGGTGCTCCGGTTTCCTCCCACATTCCAAAAGCGAATGGGTTAGTAGGTTAACATGGGTGTAATTGGGCGGTGCAGGCTCGTTGGGCCGGAAGGGCCTGTTACCTTGCTGTACAAATAAAGTTTTTATAAAAACCCATCCCATCATCACCGTTCACCAGATGAACGTGTGCCTCTCCCCCTCCCTCACTGACCGCACACTCTGCACCACTCCTCTCGCCCTGTCTGTCTCGCTGCCTGGTTTCCCGGTTCACACCCTATGTCGTCCCTTCTGTTCCTGTGGCCTTTCCTGTCCTCCGCGCCGTCAAACACTGCGTCCATCGGCTTTCTCATCACTAACTCTCCGGCATTTCTCTGTCACCACCAATCATACGCATTCCTTCTATTTATCCTCTGTTTGTCCTACCTCTATCGCTCTTTCTGTCTCTCTCTATCAATCCTTTACTCTCTCTCTCTCCCCCTCCCTCCCTCATTCTATTTTCTTATCTCTCTGGGTGCCTCTGCTCCCTCTCTCTCTCCCTCTCTCTCTCTCACCCTCTCTATCTCTCTCTCACTTTCTCTCTCTCACTCTCTCTCCCTCACTCTCTCTCCCTCTCTCTCTCTCTCACCCTCTCTATCTCTCTCTCACTTTCTCTCTCTCACTCTCTCCCTCCCTCACTCTCTCTCCCTCTCTTTCTCTCTCTCTTTCTCTCTCTCCCTCTCTCTTTCTCTCTCTCACCCTCTCTCTCTCTCACCCTCTCTCTCTCACTTTCTCTCTCTCTCTCACTCTCTCTCTCTCCCTCTCACTCTCTCCCTCTCTCCCCCTCTCTCCCTCTCTCTCCCTCACTCTCTCTCCCCCTCTCTCTCCCTCTCTCTTTCCCCCTCTCTCTCCCTCTCACTTTCTCTCCCTCTCTCTCACTACTCACTCTTCCACTCTCTCACTCTCGTTCTCTTTCTCTCTGTCTCTCTATCTCTCTCCTATCTCTCACTCTCTCTCTCTCGCTCTGTCTCTCCCCTCCCTGAATATTTCATATTAACCCAGCTGTCTCTCTCTCTTTTCCTTCCGATCTTTCCTTTGTCTCTGGGTTCTGGGGCACGCCCCAGCTAAAATTTCAAAGTACAACAGTAGCCCATAAAGCTCCTTCCATTAACACAGGGTGTTTTACAAACTTTGTTCTTCATGACATCAGTTAACGTGGAATGAAAGGGCTAGGTTCAGTTTCCTGTTCAAACAACTTAATTGGAAGCTTAAAAAAAAGTTGCAAAGTCAGATTTTTGCCAAATATTCCTCTCATATCCTGCAGCAGCGATGAATTAACCCAGACACAACTCTGATTGTGATCTTAGCTCATTCCAGCAAATCCTAACCCCAGCTGTGTTCTTTCAAGAGGGACCTTGTGACTATATAACAAAACGTACCTAAGTGGAAAAGGCTGAAAGGCTGGCATTTCAATAGTACCTTTTGACCTCCGCATAGCCTGAAGTGTCCTACGGCCGATGATGTGCAGCCGCTGTTGTAACGCTGGAAGTTTGTGCACAGCAGGATCCCACGAACAGTAGCTTTATACAGCACCAGAGTAGACCCTTCAGCCCAACTAGTCTATGCTGACCAAAGTAATGATCAGATTGGGCAGCACGGTAGCGTAGCAGTTAGTGCGATTCTATTACAGTGTAGGCGATCGGGGTTCGATTCCCCTCACTGTCTGTAAGGAGTTTGTACGTTCTCCCGCGTCTGTGTGGGTTTCCTCCGGGTGCTCTGGTTTCCTCCCACATTGCAAAGACGTACGGGTAGGTTAATTTGGGTTTAAAATGGGTGGCGCGGACTTGTTGGGCTGGAAGGGCCTGTTACCATGCTGTAAATAAAATGTAAAAAAATTTAAGGTATTCCGTGTTTATTTTGTAGCGAGGTTGGTTGAAGAGAAGAAATAGGAACATATATAGTGTTGCAGTTAGAGAGAAAGTGCAGTGCAGAAAGACAATAAGGTGCAAGGTCCACGACGAGGTAGATTGGGAGATCACAGAGGAGACACGAGAGAATGCAGATGCTGGAAATCTGGAGCAACACAGAAAATGCTTGAAGAACTCAGCGGGTCAGACAGCATCTGTGGAGGGAAATGGATGGTCGACATTTCAGGTCAAGACCCTTCATCAAGACTGGGAAGAGGGGAGAGAGCCCGTATAAAAAGGTGGGGGGAAGGGGTGGGGTCAGAGCTGGGGGGGGGGGGTGATAGGTGGATCCAGGAGAGAGGGGGGTGATAGGGAGGTAAGGGATTGGGGGAGATTGGGAATTATGTCAGAAGCTGGGGGGTGATGGGTGGAAGTGGCCAAGGGCTGAAGGAGATGGAATCTGATAGGAGAGGACAGTGGACCATGGAGTAAAGAGAAGGAGGGGAGGAGGGAAACCAGAGGGAGGAATATGTGGGTGAGGGGCAGATAGGGAGGGAGGGGGAGGCAAAAGAGATGGAGTGATGGGGGCTGGTGCGATGAGGGCAAAAAAAGGGACAGAGGGGTAACCGGGAGTTAGAGAAATCAATGTTCACGCTGACAGGTTGGAGACTCCCAAGGCGGAAAATGAGGTGCTTTGAACCTGCGCCATGTCTCTCTCTGGCTGCGTCTCTCAAGCACTGGACCTGACCATCAACATTCCTCCATTTGGAGCGGTTGTCCAGATCTCCCGAGAAGGGATTGTGATAATCTCAGCCTCTTCAGACACTCGTGGCAAAGCAGTCCACATTCCAAACTGGCCTCCATGCTGACAAACATTCTTCCAGGTCAACCTCGAGACCCCACCACTTCTGTTCCTTTCTTTTGCAATTAATTCTGCGCTTGGTCTGGAGTTAGAGTTCTGCCTGAGGTAATGTTTCTCCAACATGTTTGCACTGATATTTGTATATACAAAATCAGAAATTTAAGGTACAGAGAGAGTTCATTTGGCCCACAATGTTCACCGTGACCAAAGAGGAGTCATTTAATCTGACCTCATATCCTTGCTTGGAACCCATCCCTCTGCAGACCACGGTTCTTCAATTCCACACCAAGTACTGTTGAAGTGTGATGAGAACTTCTGCCTCTCCCATCCTCTCATCGAGTCAGGCCCTTCAGCCCAACCAGTCCATGCCGACCACGGTGCCCACCCAGCTAGTCCCAATTTCCTGCGTTCGGCCCATATCCCTCCAAGCCCCGCCCCTCCATGTACCTATCCAAATGCTTCTTAAATGACACTGTACCTGCCTCACCCACTTCCTCTGGTGGCTCGTTCCATACATTCACCACCCTCTGCATGATAAAGTTGCCCCTCAAGTCCATTTTAAATCTTTCCCCTCTCACCCTAAACCTATATCCCCTAGTTTTGGACTCCCCTACCCTGGGGAAAACACTGTTACCGTCCACCTTATCCACTTCTATAAGGTCGGCCCTTCATTCTCCTACGTTCCAAGGAATAAAGACCTAGCCTGTCCAACCTGTCCCTATAACTCAGGCCCTCTAGTCCTGGCAACATCCTCGTAAATCTTTTCTGCAATCTTTCCAGTTTAACCAAAACTGTACACAGGACTCCAAGCGTGGCCTCAACAGTGACTGATACAACTGCAAGATAATCTCCCAGTTCTCTTGACCTCCTTCAAAATGGGATTGTTTACACCAAACGGGAGCCAGACATTAGCACAAGGGTTGGCCCCTATTGGGTTACCAGTGGCCTGAACGCCTTTGCTGGTTGTTCACGATACTCTACACAGTAAATTGGGTCTCGCTGCTCCTGTTTTAAGCCACAAAATGGTCACAGCTGCTTTTTAATCAGTGAACATCTCAAGATTCTACTGATTTTAGAAGGTAGACGAGGTGGTTAAATGGACTGGATTTTAGGGTCATAGAGTCAGACAGCGTTAGAACATACTGTGCAGCCAACGGAATCTACAAGTGATCGTCAAGCACCCTCCCACATTCCCCTCACCTCCCCCAGGTTCCGCCCCTCACACACACACTCGGGGCAATTTACAATGGCCAATTAACCCACCGACCCGCACATCTTTGGGATGTGGGGGGAAACCGGAGCACCCGAGGGGAAACCCACGCGGTCACAGGGAGAACGTGCCGATTCCACACAGACAGCTCCGGAGGTCGGGATTGAACCCGGGTCTCTGGAGCTGTGAGGCAGTGGCTCTATCAGCTGTGTCACCGTGCTGCCCAACTAATGAAGGATTTTCATCCATAACAACCCAACTAAGTGCCAGCAACGGTGAAGACAAGAGTGGGCCACTTGACCCCTCGCTCCTGCTCTGCTCTTCAGTAAAGCTGGTCTACGTCAGCACCATATTCCTGTACTAACCCAGAATTCTTCGATCCCTTTATTATGTAAAAACCTATCAATCTCTGTCTTGAATATCCTCACAGTCCTGATGCTGGGTCTCGACCCGAAACACCAACCGTCCAGATTCCCCCCACAGATGCTGCTCGACCCGCTGAGTTCCTCCAGCAGATTGTGTGTTGCTCCGGATTGCGGCGCCTGCCATCTCCTGTGTGCCGCCACTGTCTGATCCTCCACATTCCCTCCATGAGAGAATTCCAGCGACTCACCCCCTCTGTGATTTGTCCTCGTCTCAGTCCTGAATGACCAGCTCCTTGTTTTAAGACTGTGACCTTTGGTTCTGGGCACGCCAGCCAGTGTAAACATCATCCCCACATGTACCCTGCCAAACTTTGGATGAACCTTGGCAGCTCATCTTATTGTGCACATGGTGTCTGCGTCTGCATAATTACTGCTGTCTCTGTGGAGACTGAAATGCTATCAATTTAGTTGAGGAATTCTTGTCCTCTGTAGCACCAAAATCATGTCAACACTTTATGAAATCTGCCCAGCTTTAGAGCAGGGGTGAGCTAGACAGAGCTGAAGTCTCTCAGTTTTAAGGAACATTTGCAAACTCAGGAAGTTCCAAAGAACACTGAAGTTGAAGAACATTAGCTCTGCAGTTTTGGGGTAGAATCTCAGACTACTGAATTAAATTGAATTAATTAAATTGTTTTTTATTGTCACATGTACTGGGGTACAGGAAAAAAACTTGTCTTGCATGTCATCCATACAGATCAATTCATCACATCGGTGCATCGAGGTAGAACAAGGAAGAATAACAGAATGCAGAATAAAGTGTTACAGTTACAGAGAAAGTGCAGTGCAGGCAGACAATAAGGTGCAAGGGCCATAACGAGGTAGATTGTGAGGTCAAGAGTCCATCCCACCATACTAGGGGACTGTTCACTAGTCTTATAACAGCGGGATAGAAGCTGTCCTTGAGCCTGGTGGTACGTACTTTCAGGCTTTTGTATCTTCTGCCCGATGGGAGGGGAGAGAAGAGAGAATGTCCGGGGTGGGTGGGGTCTTTGATTATGTTGGCTGCTTTGCCAAGGCAGCGAGAAGTGTAGACAAGAGTCCAAGGAGGGGAGGCTGGTTTCTGTGATGTGCTGAGCTGTGTCCACAACTCTCTGCAGTTTCCTGCGGTCTTGGGCTGAGCAGTTGATGCATTAGCTCCATCTCCCTCTGTGCCCTGCTCATTCATGTACCTTTCCAGATGCCTCTTAAATGTTGTTCCTGTTCCTGCCTCCTCCACCTCCTCTGGCAGCTCATCCCAGATACCAACTACTCTTTGTGTGGAAAATTTACCCCTCAGATCCCCTTTAAACCTTCTCCCTCAAACACATGCCATCTAGTTTTAGACAACCCTACCTCCGGAAACAAACACTGGCTATCTATCTACCCTTTGTAACTTTTATTGTGGTTCCAGAAAATATCATTGGTGTTGTTTCAAAGGCAAGTGTTATTCTGGAGGTCTTGGGAGTTTGTGGATGTACCTGTTGAATTATTGCTCCATTCCCTGTACATATGGCCTTGGTGCATTCCCCACTCCCAGCAGTTGTTATAGAATCGTAGAGTCATACAGCAGGGAAACAGACCCTTTGGCCCAACGCATCCATCCTGACCAAGTTTCCTAACCAAACTAGTCCCATTTGCCCACATTTGGCCCATATTCCTCTAAACCTTTCCTATTCGTGTAAATGCCTGTCAAATGTCATAAGTGTACTTGCTTTTAAAACTTCCTCTGGCAGCTCGTTCCATATACACACCACTGTCTGTGTGAAAAATTTGCCCCTCAGGCCCTTTTTAAATCTTTCCCCTCTCACCTTGAACCTGTGACCTCTAGTTTTAGACTCCCCTACCCTGGGAAAAGACTTGTGACCGTTCACCTTATCTCGCCCGTCATGATTTTATAAACCTCTATAAGGTCACCTCTCGTTCTCCTTCGCTCCTGGGAAAAAGTTCCGGCCTACTCAGCCTCTTTTATAACCCAAGCCCTCCCGTCTCAGTAACATCCTCGTAAACCTTTTTTGACTCTTTCCAGTTCAATGACACCCTTCCTACAGCAGGGTAATCAGAACTACACGCAGTACTGCAAATGTAGCCTTACCAACGTCTTGTACCATTGTAGCATGATGTCCCAACTCCTGTACTCAATATCCTGACTGAAGGCCAGCGTGCCGAATGCCTTCTTCACCACCCCGTCTACCTGTGTCACCACTTTCAAAGAACTATGTCCCTGCACCCCCGGGTCTCTCTGTTCTACAACACTCCCCAGGGCCCTACCATTTACTGTGTAAGTCCTGCCCTGGTTTGTTTTACCAAAATGCAACACCTCAAGTTCATCTGAGTTAAACTTCATCTGCCATTCCTTGTTCCACTGACCCAGTTGATCAAGATCAAGATGGGATTTCTCCTTCATGGAAGGTGTTACCATCAAAAACCAGGCGCAATCTGATTTGTCATGGGACGTTATCAGGGAGAGGCAGAGGTTACCTGGCCCTTATGTCATGGATCTAAAGCATCAACTGTTTCTCTCTCCACAGATGCTGCCTGACCTGCTGAGTGTTTCCAGCATTTTCTGTTGTTATTCCAGTGGGAAACTCGTTGAGGATGAGTTGAGAAAGACTGAGAGAAGTGCTGGGGCAATGATATGGCCTTGCTTGACACCAGCTTGCAATGAGTTTGGCTCAAGTCAAGTCAAGTTTATTGTCATGCGCACAAGTGCAGTGAGGTACAGGTATAATGTAAAATATGCTTTGCAGAAGCATAAATTATGCATAAGTTATACATAAAATTATACGAGACAGTGAAAAAAACTGCAAACTCAGGACCGCAGCGCAAAATAAAACCAAGACAATCGGAGACAAGTCCATGGTAGTGCAAGAGGTGGTCCGTAGTGTTCTATTGCTGAGGAAGGGTTAGGGTTGCGCAGGTCGGTTCAAGGACCTGGTGTGGATCCGTTGGACAATGTCAGCAGGCCGACTCCATTGTCGGCGGGTTGGCTGTATGGGGAGAGACTGTGGACTACAGAGTTTAGAAAATGAGGGGAGGTCTCATGGAAACAGGCCAAATGCTCACAGAGCTTGACAGGGTGGATGCAGGGAGCGTGTTTACCTTGCTGATGAGCTCAGGAATGGACGCACAGTTTCAGAGTAAGATCGGGGGATTGACGGGATACCAAGTCCAAGCCAGAGGTTGGTCAAGTGTGAGGTTGTTGTTGTGACACCACTCAACCAGCCGATCTATCTCACTCCTGTACGCCTCCTCATCGCCATGTGAGATTCTGCCAACAACAGTGGTGTCATCGGTGAATTTATCAATGGCGTTTGAGCTGTGCCCAGCCACACAGTCATGAGTGTAGAGCAGTGGGCTAAGCACGCATCCTTGAGGTGCGCCTGTGTTGATTGTCAGCGAGGAGGAGATGTTACTACTGATTTGCACTGACTGTGGTCTCCCAATAAAGAAGTTGAGGACCCAGTTGCAGAGAGAGGTACAGTGGCCTACGTTTTGAAGTTTCAAAGGTTTTGAGGCTAGCCAGCTCCTCAAACCTTTTCTGCCGTTCATAGTGGATCTGATTCATCCACTCCACCTTAAAAGTAGTCAAAAACTTTGCTTCCACCGAGGAAGAGCGTTCCAAAGACACAACCTTCTGGACCTTGGAGTACAATTACATGGTTCCCTGAGAGTGGAGTCACAGGTAGACAGGGTGGTGAAGAAGGCTTTTGGCAGGCTGGCCTTCATCAGTCAGGGCATTGAGTATAAAAGTTGGGAGGTCATGGTGCAGTTGTACAGGACACTGGTGAGGCCGCACCATGTATTGTGTTCAGTTTTGGTCACTCTGCTGTAGGAAAGATGTAATTAAACTGGAAAGAGTGCAGAAAAGATTTACAAGGATGCTGCCAGGACTTGGGGCTGAGTTACAGGGAGAGGTTGGACAGGCTAGGACTTTGTTCCTTGGAGTGTAGGAGAATGAGGGGTGAACTTATAGAGGTGTATAAAGTCATGAGGGGCATAGATAGGGTGAATGCACTCAGTCTTTTTCCCAGAGCTGGGGTATCAAGAACTAGAAGGCACAGGTTTAAGGTGAGAAGGGAAAGATTTAATAGGAACCCAAGGGGCAACTTTTTTACGCAAAGGGTGGTGTGTACGTGGAACGAGCTGCCAGAGGAAGTGGCTGAAGCGGGTACGATAACAACTTTTAAAAGACAGTTGGACAAGTAGATGGATAGGTAAGGTTTAGAACGTTATGGGCCAAATGCTGGCAAATGGGACTCTTGGTCAGCATGGACCAGTTGGGCCGAAGAGCCTGTTTCCGTGCTGTATGACTATGACTCTGAGAGAAAAATAATCACCTCATATTTGTCCGAACAGGCCAACTTCTGTTCTTCAAACCCCAAGTATCAAATGCAGACTTACTTCACCAATTCACCCAACCTCAAACGGTGCCACAGAGACATCAGTGGGGATTGTCAAGAAGGTATAACAAGAGCTAAGGTTTAAATCTGAAGCAGCCATCAGCAAATATTCAGATGAACTGCAGGACAATGCCACATTCCATGGATTACTCCAGCTGTGTGACTAATGCACAAAAGGCTTGGACCAAAATTCCATCTAAATCCCGAGGGGGAGAGTGGATGAGTGTTGGTGGTGACAGGAGTAAAATCATTACCCGATCCACAGAGAAAGTTTAAACAACATGACCACTCTCGCTCACTCACGTGTTAGCACCTGACAAATCCATCACTGGGAAACGGGACGCTGCAGCGATAGTTGACGTGCGCAGTACAAAGAGATATCTTGTGGAAGTAGGACATAAAATTAGAAGGGTTCCTACAAATTACTTCAACCTCGTGAGAGCTGCAGAGGGGGCTTTGGAGGAGGTGTGTGATCATGAGGGGGTTCCTGAGGCGATCCGGAGGAGATCATGGAACAAACGACACACGGTTCCACTGAACGGGGTCAAGAAATGTCACCTTCCTTGGGTAGAGAGGTGGACGCAACACCAACGAGTTCCAGTGACATCCACGAAGCCTGTGGGAAAAAAATGCAACTATGCGAGTCACTTTTCCTTTGCAAAGGGGGGAAGTGGTACAGCAGATGTAAATGTGTCAAAGTTATCCTTCTCGAACATTCCAGTGTCTAACTCCGCTGTACATTTGTGCGTACATGGGGCAGATACGTTAGGGAATTTAAAAGACTCTTAGATTGACACATGAATGATAGAAAAATAGAGGGTTATGTGGGAGGGAAGGGTTAGATAGATCTTAGAGCAGGATAATGTGTCGGCACAACATTGTGGGCCGAAGGGCCTGTACTGTGCTGTAGTGTTCTATGTTCTACGTACATCATGAAATAAAAACAAGAATAATTGGAAACACTCCTCAGGTCGGGCAACAATCGTGAAAAGAGGAACAGTCAATGTTTCAGGTCTGTGGCCCTTCCTCTGATGGAAAGAGGGAGACGCATTTAGTTTTTGGTTGGGGAGAAGGTGGGGGAGAGATGTGTAGAACAAAGACAGAGTCTGATGCTGCCTGACCTGCTGAGGTCTTCCCAGCATTTTCCTTCTGTTTTTACAGCATGTTGGCTCGGTTTTCCCTATCCTGCTTAAGTCCAGCCTGTCAGACAGATCCCACCACCTTACCACCAACAACTCGTTACATAGACCAATGTGCAGGTAACTGCCTGCATTAAGCCACTTCAGCCCATCCTATTGCAGACATTCCCCTTCTTCTATACATCTCTTCCCTCCTGCTGAATACTAATGCTTCTCCCTCGTTCCCAATTCTGATGATGGTTCAGTGACCCAAAGAGTTAACTGTGTTTCTCTCTCTCTCTCTCTCTCTCTCTCTCTCTCTCTCTCACTCTCCTTCTCTCTCTCTCTCCACAGATGCTGCTTGACCTGCTGAGATTTTCCAGTTTTTACTTCAGGTTTCCAACCTGCAGTCTTCTAATGTGCGTACGTCGCGCCCTTTATACACTCTGCATCAGCCAGACTGGAAGCAGCTGGCACCTGAACTCCCACACATATTGTACGTTCAATCTGCCCAGCACTCGGCACCTGTTGAAGGTGTTGAGCAAGTGAATTGGACAGGTGGAGGTGGAGGGGAGGGGGTGTGAGCAGGAGGGGACAGGAGTTATAGAGTCATCATCGTACAGCACAGAAACAGGCCCTTTGGCCCACCATGTCCATGCTGACCTTTGTGCCCATCTACACTAATCCCATGTGCCCGCATTGGGACCATATCCTTCTGTGCCTTGCCTGTTTAAATGCTTAAACTTAGTGATTGTATCCGATTCCACAACCTCCTCTGGCAGTCAGTTCCAGACACCAACCACTCTCCGTGCTAAAACTTCCCCTCAAAGATCCCCCCTAAACCTGTGTCCTCTCACCTCCGTTGTTGTCGTGGCTGTCCCTCGAGGTTGAGGGTGATGGTCTTCGTTCCATCGATCTATTTATGAGCTCTCAAGTATTCACCGCTTTCATGCCGGTTCTTGACTAGCAGCTTCCAGCCATCACGTTGCCTGCTCCCGTCGCCCTCCCCCGATCGCTGAAAGACTTGAGAAGTAGCCCAGAGAGTGAAGACGCCTGTGCGTGTACTTGTTTAACGTGTACTGGATGTTGCACTACAAAAAGCACACGATACTTCACAAATCAACCAACTGATTCCAATGGCATGGAAACCACGACGATTGGATCCGATGGATTTGTTGCAGCCTTCATCCGCCTTCACAGCCGTTGAGTTTGAAGTAACTTCGTCCGCCTGTTCCACCGCTGAGGTCTTGGTTGGATTTGTTCTTTGTCAGGGACCTCACCATCGACCTTCCCGCATGGGTGACCCTACCAGCAGCATACCTCCAGACAGCATCGCTCTCGGGATCTCAGGACCACACAAGCTTCTCCACCACGGCAAGGTGACAATCCAAGGAGAATCTCACCTTAAACATCTGCCCTCTTGCTTTTGATACCCCTACCGTGGGCAAAAGGATTCTGACTATCTACCCTGTCTTTGCCCTATATTACACACCTCTATCAGGTCATCCCTCAGCCTACTTCGCTCCAGGGAAAGCAGTCCCAGCCTGTCCAGCCTCTCCCCATAACCAACATTCTCCAATCCAGGCAATGTCCTGGTGAATCTCCTCTGCACCCTCTCCAGTGCAGTCACATCCAGTGCAGTGAGTTTTTATGAAGTATTTTAAACTATGCCTGGGGACAGTGGGGCTGAAGTTTTAGCTGAAAATTCTGTTGTCTGTCGACAGGAACTGATTAACAGGGAACAATCTCAATGAACTATTCTTCACTGTGCATTTTTTCTCTCGCTGGTGCATTCTTATCTCACCGTGACCTCATTTGTTTTGACAACCAGGGCAGACAATATGGGAGGTTCCCCTGCACCAGCACATTATTCATCATTTCTGTGATCCAGGCAAAGTCCCCAGCAAATGGGAGCTGTCTGGGACACTGATGAGATCATAGTCAGCCAGTCCCTTTGTCCCATCGTATCCATGCCAGCCATCAAGCACACATCTATAGTGCTTGGGTTATAAGGAGAGGTTGGATAGGCTGGGACTATTTTCCCTGGAGTGCTCGAGGTTGAGAGGTGACATAATAACATTATTAGGGGGAGAGATAAGGTGGACAGTCACAGTCTCTTCCCCAGGGTAAGGGAGCCTAAAACGAATTTCTCTATAAATCCTCATGGCTTTGGAGCAAAGGGATGGTCGATGTTCTGGGTCAACACCTTGCATCAGGATCCAGTGCAGGATCTTGACCTGAAACATCAGTCATCGCTTTGCCTCCACAGATGCTGCTCGACCTGCTGAGATTCTCTAGCAGTCTGTTTTCTTTTGCTCCAGATTCCAGCATCTGCAGTCCTCCTGCGTCATTGGGACACGGGAGGAAACCCAAACACCCGGATGGAAACCCACGCGGTCACAGGGAGAACGTGCAAACTCCACACACAGACCGAAGGTCGGGATCGAACCCAGGTCTCTGGCGCTGTGAGGCAGCGGCGCTACCCGTTGTGCCAGTGCCACCCAGTGTGTTTGACCAACCTGGACTATAACTCGAAGGTCCCTGTACTGAAGTTATCTCACATTCTACTGGGCTTTGAGATTATTTTCTCCATCTTGTCCTCGATGTTGCTTCTTTCCATTGCCTCACTGTTACTGCCCCTCCCTCTGCATCCCTCCACTTAAATCCACAACCTCCTCTAGCCTTGCAACTTACAGAGACCTCAATGCTCCTTGAATACCATCACCCCCCATTTTAACTGTTTCACCACTGGAGGCCTTGCCTTCAGCTGCCACAGTCCCGAGCTCTGGAAATTCCATCTGGAAATCCCATCCCCAAATCCCTCTGCCACACTTTCCTCATCTGAGATTCTCCACAAAACCTACCTCTTTGACCAGGGCTTTGGTTACTTGCACTAAGATGTGCCTCAGCATTTGAAAACACTGCCCTCAGTCAACGTGGATTGTTTGCGTTGGTTAATGTTGCCATTTGTAATTGTGGTGGTATAGGGGCACAGACTTTGCTTGGCTGGTAGTGAGAAGGGGTTCACCCTGTCAAATGCTTCACGCACAGCAGACTCACAATCCCGGCCTACACATTACCCACCTCCTTGAGGACCATGTGTTTGTCAAGAAGGTCTGAGAAGGGATGTTGATGTTTATCCTGGACAGCTATATAACGGAGGACTCTCTGATCTACAGGGTGTTCCCAGGGACACTCGCTGAGACAGACATCGAGTGCTGTTGGAAGATCATCAACTCGGTGAAAGATGCGCCTTGGTCTGCCCGACACTTGTTGAAAATGTCTGCAAGTTACTGGTAATAGGTTTATTATTGTCACATGTACTGAGATACAGTGAAAAACTGTACAGTCCAGACAGTTTATTCCATACATAAGTACATTGAGGGAATAAACAAGAAAATAATACAGAAGATAGAGAATGTAGAACAGAGCGTTACAGTTACAGAGAAAGTGCAGTGCAGGCAGACAATAAGGTGCAAGGCCATGACGAGGTAGATTGTGAGGTCAAGAGTCCATCTTTATCATACAAGAGGTCCGTCAAGAGTCTCATCACAGTGGGATAGAAGTTGTCCTTGAGCCTGGTGGTAAATGTTCTCAGGGTTATGTATCTTCTGCCTGATGGGAGGGAGAAAAAGAGAGAATGACCAGGGTGGGAGGGATCCTTGATCCAATATAATCCTTGATTATACTGGCTGTTTTCCCGAGGTAGCAGGAAGTCAGATGGATTCAATGAAGGGGAGGCTGGTTGCTGTTCACTGGCACATTCCAGGGTACAGGAGCACGCACTGAGTGATGCTTGGTTCAACCACTGCGAAGACTCTGTGGGGAAAGACCACAGTGTAAGGTCACTGAGGGGCTGGGTCCTGTGTAACAGCCTCTCAAACACTTCCTGGGGGTATTGGTTAAGGACCAAACAGTGTGGTGTTCACATATTGTAAAGGAATGTGTTGAATTGCTTGCCACAGTGAATGGACAAAATGACATGTCCCAGTTGTATTTACTGTATATATTAAGAAAGAAGTGTATTTTTGAAAAACAACATTGTTAATTGTGTTGTGAATCCCTCAAGTTAAGTCAAATCAAGATTATTGTCGTGTAAGATAAGATATCTTTATTAGTCACATGTACATCGAAACACACAGTGAAATGCATCTTTTTTGCGTAGAGTGTTCTGGGGGCAGCCCGCAAGTGTTGCCACGCTTCCGGCACCAACATAGCATGCCCACAACTTCCTAACCCGTACGTCTTTGGAATATGGGAGGAAACCTGAGCACCCGGCGGAAACCAACGCAGAAACGGGGAGAACGTACAAACTCTTTACAGACAGCGGCCGGAATTGAACCCGGGTCACTGGCGCTGTAAAACATTATGCTAACCGCTACACTACCGTGCCTGACCTCACAAGTACTGTGAGGTACAGATACAATGAAAAACTTGCTTGCAGCAGCATCACAGACACATAGGCACAGACAATGCTCAGGACATGAATTGTCCATAAAAGTGAAGACAAAGACAGGAAAGACATTAGTGCAAATAAAGAGAAAGACACAATCGGAGACAGGCCCACGGCAGTGCAAGAGGTGGTGCGTAGTGTCCCGTCGCTGAAGTGGGGTTAGGGGTGTGCAGGTCAGTTCAAGAACCTGATGGTTGTAGGAAAGTAACTGTTCCTGAACCTGGTGGTGTGGGACACATGACAATGGCTGGAAAATCTTTTGGGACATTGTGCTGTGTGAAGTGACACTATAGTTGGCATGTCTTTCTCTCAAGCCCCTGAAGAGGGAGGTGACCGGCCTTCTGAGTCGGATCTGAAGGTGAAACCCACCCAGTCCAGCCGGCATAACCTTGGCAGGGTTTGCACGTGGACCCACAACGTGACGGCTGAACTTTTGCTCTGCACCTTTTTTCAATGTGGTAGGTCGTAAAACAGAGAGATGTGGAGAGGCTTTGAGAGGTCATTCCAGAGCTCGTGGCTGAACCCGTGGCTACCATAAGACCATAAGATATAGGAGCAGAATTAGGCCATTCAGCCCATCGAGTCTGCTCCATCATTCAATCATGGCTGATTTTTATTTAAACCCATTCTCCTGCCTTCTCCCCATAACCCTTAACCCCCTCACCAATGAAGAACCTATCAATCTCTGCCTTAAATACACCCAATGATGTGGCCTCCACAGCCCTCTGTGGTAACGAATTCCACAGATTCACCACCCTCTGGCTGAAGAAATTCCTCCTTATCTCAGTTCTAAAGGGACGTCCCTTTATTCTGAGGCTGTGCCCTCAGATCCCAGACTCTCCCACTGATGGAAACATCCTCTCCAAGTCTACTCTATCCAGGCCTTTCAGTATCCAGTAGGTTTCAATGAGGTCCCCCTTCATCCTTCCGAACTCCATCGAGTACAGGCCCAGAGACATCAAATGCTCCTCATACATTAAACCTTTCAGTGGTGAAACAACAGAGATTACACATAGAGAGTCATAGAGTCATAGAGCAATACAGCACAGATCAGTCCATGCCGACCACAGTGCCCACCCAGCTAGTCCCAATTTCCTGCGTTCGGCCCATATCCCTCCAAGCCCCGTCCCTCCATGTACCTATCCAAGTGCTTCTTAACTGATCCTGTTGTACCTGCCTCGCCCACTTCCTCTGGCAGCTCGTTCCATACACACCACCCTCTGCGTGAAAAAGTTGTCCCTCAGGTCCCTTTTGAATCTTTCCCCTCTCACCCTAAACCTATGCCCCCTTGTTTTGGACCCCCCCTACCCTGGGGAAAAGACTGTTACTGTCCAGCTTATCTATGCCTCTCATAATTTTAAACACTTCTGTAAGGTCGCCCCTCATTCTCCCATGTTCCAAGGAATAAAGACCTAGCCTGGCCAACTTCCTATACCTCTCCCTGTGGGTATATAATGAAATAGTGGAGGCTATTTCAGACAATGGTTGGGACAACTTTCACCAGTTGTTCTGTAGAAAAGCCCAGTGATTTTTGTTGAGTCAGTGCCCTTGCTGCAAATATCAACCAAATGTTTTCCCCATTAAAAGCCTCACTTTTGAGCTCCTCCTCCATCCAATGTTACCTTTAACATTGCCTTGCCTGATTTCCAGAATATAGAGCAAAGTCCAACAGATCACTGTTGCCAAGTACACTGCCTCAAGATTTGCTTTAACCCTCTCAAAGTTTGGATAACTCTGTTCCAACTCACAGCCTACCAACAGTTCTCTACATCATCTGCTCTGAAAGACTCTGTTCCGCAGTATCACGAGGCCAAAATTCCTGCAGGCACGGCTCAGAAAATACC
This sequence comes from Pristis pectinata, assembly GCF_009764475.1. Classification (NCBI taxonomy): domain Eukaryota; kingdom Metazoa; phylum Chordata; class Chondrichthyes; order Rhinopristiformes; family Pristidae; genus Pristis; species Pristis pectinata. The sequence continues at coordinate 3,860,925 of NC_067408.1, read as the reverse complement.
TTCACTGAGTGCCAACTTTTCTTCTTTGTGTCTGGTTTCGGAAACTGGCTAACCGTTCCCTTCCAGAGATCGGGAGCACGATGTGACTTGTTGAAATCATTGAGGAAAAAAATCCATCGACTGGGGAGGGTCAGTGTCTGCATCTTGAATCTTCCACAAGCAACGAGGGAGGGAGGGACCTGGATGTGAACACTGCTGCAGAGAAGCAAGCGGAGGCCATTCGGCCCCTCATGTCCTTTCCACCCTTCAGTAAGGTCATGACTGATCTTTTAATTCAGTGCCATTTTCCTGCACTGACCTTTTATTCATTGAGTTTTACATATTTATAAATGCACCACAGAAAGTCAGAGACTTTTTCCCAGGGCGACAATGGCTAACACGAGGGGACGTAATTTTAAGGTGATTGGAGGAAGGTATAAGGGGGATGTCAGAGGTAAGTTTTTTACACAGAGAGTGGTGGGTGCGTGGAACGCACTGCCGGCAGAGGTGGTGGGGGCAGATACATTAGGGACATAGAAGAGACTCTTAGATAACCACATGAATGATAGAGAAATGGGGGGCTATGTGGGAGGGAAGGGTTAGATAGATCTTAGAGCAGGATAAAATGTCGGCACAACATTGTGGGCCGAAGGGCCTGTACTGTGCTGTAGTGTTCTATGTTCAATATTCTAAAGCATCCTATCCAGATGCATCACGACTCGATATGGCAACTGCTCTGCCGTAACTGCAAGAAACTGCAGAGAGTTGCGGACACAGCTCAGAATCAGAATCAGGTTTGTTATCACTGACATCTGACGTGAAATTTGTTGTTTTGCGGCAGCAGTACAGTGCAAGACATAAAAATTACCATAAGTTACAAAAATAAATAAACAGTGCAACAGAGGAATAATGAGGAAGTGTTCATGGGTTCATGGACCGTTCAGAAATCTGATGGCGGAGGGGAAGAAGCTGTTCCTACGCTCTCAGTATAGATCTCAGCACCTCTCAGAAACCAGCCTCCCCTCCATGGACTCTATCTACACTTCTCGCTGCCTTGGTAAAGCAGCCAACATAATCCCCACCCATCCCAGACATTCTCTGTTCTCCCCCCTCCCATCAGGCAGAAGATACAAAAGCCTGAAAGCACGTACCACCAGGCTCAAGGATAGCTTCTATCCCACTGTTATATTGCACGGTCCCCTAGTACAATAAGATGGACTCTTGACCTCACAATCTACCTCGTTATGACCTTGCACCTTATTGTCTGCCTGCACTGCACTTTCTCTGTAACTGTAACACTTTATTCTGCATTCTGTTATTGTTTTGCCTTGTACTACCTCAATGCACTGCTGGACTGAAATGATCTCAGAATCAGATTCAGTTTTATGCCGTGAAATGTGTTGTTTTGCGGCAGCAGTACAGTGCAAAGATATAAAATTACTGTAAATTACAAAATAGATAAATAGTGCATAAAAAAAGGAATAACGAGGGAGTGTTCATGGGTTCATGGACCGTTCAGAAATCTGATGGTGGAGGGGAAGAAGCTGTTTCTGAAAGATGGCATGACAAACACTGTACCTCGGTACATGTGACAATCATCAACCAATTTTTTTTGTCCTAATCTCCTAAAATCTACCTTAAATATACTTAATGACTGAGCTTCCACAGCTGTTTTGGTAGAGCATTCAAAGAGGGGAGGGAGGGAGTCCTCATTTCCATCCTAAACGGCCGACCCCTTATTTTTTGAGTTTGTGGATCCACCTCCCCTCCCGCTCCGCGCCCTCAGTTCCAGACACTACAGAGGAAACTCCCCCTACATCTATCCTGTCATATCTCTTAAGAATTATGTATGTTTCAATGAGATCATTTTTTCCTCAACTCTAGAGGCCTACTCTTACAGAACATAGAACATAGAACACTACAGCACAGTGCAGGCCCTTCGGCCCACAATGTTGTGCCAACATTTTATCCTGCTCTAAGATGGAGGGTCACAGTCTTTTCCCCAGGGTGGGGGAGTCTAAAACTAGAGGGCATAGGTTTAGGGTGAGAGGGGAAAGATTTAAAAGGGCAATTTCTTCTCAAGGGGAGTGGTGGGTATATGGAACAAGCTGCCAGAGAAAGTGGTAGAGGTGGGAACGATTACGACACTTAAATGACATTTGGACAGGTTCATGGATAGGAAAGGTTTAGAGGGATATGGGCCAAATGGAGGCAAATAGATATATCAGCATGGAGGAGATGGGCCAAAGGGTCTGTTTCCATGCTTTGACTCTGTTCCATAGAACATAAAACATAGAACATTACAGCACAGTTCAGGCCCTTTGGCCCACGACGTTGTGCCAACATTTTACCCTGCTCGAAGATCTATCTAACCCTTCCCTCCCACATAGCCCCCCATTTCTCTATCATTCATGTGGCTATCTAAGAGTCTCTTAAATGTCCCTAATGTATCTGCCCCCACAACCTCTGCTGGTAGCGGTTCCACCCACCACTCTCTGTGTGAAGAACTTACCCCTGACATCCCCCTTCAATCACCTTAAAATTATGTCCCCTCGTGTTAGCCATTGTCGCCCTGGGAAAAAGTCTCTGACTGTCCACTCGATCTATGCCTCTTATCATCTTGTGCACCTCTATCAAGTCACTTCTCATCCTCCTTCTCTCCAAAGTGAAAAGCCCGAGCTAACTCAACCTATCCTCATAATCCAGGCAGCATCCTAGTAAATCTCCTCTGCACCCTCTCTAAAGCTTCCACATCCTTCCTATAATGAGGCGACTAGAACTGGACACAATACTCCAAGTGTGGTCTGACCAGAGTTCTATAGAGCTTCAACATCACCTTGCAGCTCTTGAACTCAATACCCCGACTAGTGAAGGCCCACACTCCAAATGGTCCAGTTGGTCCCTTTTTCCTTTTATGCGTCTACTTTTGAAAGCAGTTGTTCCTTACCAATCGTGCTCTGCATCCTTTCACAAATAATCCTTCTGCTCCACCTCTCCAGTTTAAGACACACTTCTCCCCCACATTCCCAGTTCTAATGAAGAGTCCTTATCCGAAACATGAACTCTGTTTCTCTGCCCCACTGACCTGCTGAGGTCTCCCCATGTTTTCTGGTTTTGCTTCCACTTTGGTATTGGTATTAGTATTGGTTTATTATTGTCACTTGTACTGAGGTACAGTGAAAAACTTGTCTTGCATACTGATCGTACAGGTCAATTCATTACACAGTGCAGTTACACTGGGTTAGTACAGAGTGCATTGATGTAGTACAGGTAAAAACAATAACAGTAAAGTGTCACAGCGACAGAGAAAGTGCAGTGCAATAAGGTGCAAGGTCACAACAAGGTAGATCGTGAGGTCATAGTCCATCTCATCGTATAAGGGAACTGTTCAATAGTCTTATCACAGTAGGGTAGAAGCTGTCCTTAAGTCTGGTGGTACGTGCCCTCAGGCTCCTGTATCTTCTACCCGATGGAAGAGGACAGAATGACCCGGGTGGGTGGGGTCTTTGATTATGACGCTGTTACTTGACGCTATCTTTAACGTTACAATCAAGCAATTGTATCTGGATTAAAAAGAGAAGATGGTGGAGATACTCAGCAGGTTAGGCAGCATCTGTGGGAAGAGAAACAGAGTCTGTGGTTCAGGTAGAATAGCCTTGCTCGGCATTCCTGCACGTTTCTCTGACAGTGAATCATCTCCTGTGTTGTGTGATCAGGGCGTTTAGTGATGGAGGTTTGAGTTACTGCCCTGTCATCTAATCCTGGTTCCTACATTTTCGTGGTTTAAAAAAATGAGCAACAGCTCATCGCTTCTGATTGAAAGGGCTTATGTCGGAGAGAGATAGTTCTGTGCTGACGTGATAAGGCTTCAGTAGAGCAAGATAAGGACAAATAAACCAGAGAGTCACACACAAGTTCAGCAAAGCCTCTGCTTGTTATGGGAGATGAATTATAGATTAAGATGTTTGCTGCCATAAACCAAAGCTTCAGATTAAATAAATCAAACTGGCAATTAAAAAATGCTGCCAGGGAAAAAAAAGGAGCATTGATATTGAGCTTATAGTTAGTGAAACAGGAACGTGTTTGATGTCACTGAAGGAAGGCACCAGCTCCAAACCCAATGGTAAATCAATTTATGTCAGTGGAAACTCTGACAAAGGGTGTTCAGTATGTAAGGAACAGATTCAGATCCTAGAACATAGACCAGTACAGCACAGGAACAGGCCCTTCAGCCCATCGTGTCTGTGCTGACCATGATGCCATAGAACCATAGAACAATACAGCACAATACAGGCCCTTCGGCCCATCATGTTGTGCCAACCTTCAAACCACGCCTAAGACTATCTACACCCTTCCTCCCACATATCCCTCTATTTTAAATTCATCCATATGCTTATGTAACAATCTCTTGAACTTGACCAACATATCAGCCTCCACTACGACCCCAGGCAGTGCATTCCATGCACCAACCACTCTCTGCGTAAAAAACCTTCCTCTGGTATCTCCCTTGAACTTCCCACCCATTACCTTACAGCCATGTCCTCTTGTATTGAGCATTGGTGCCCTGGGAAAGAGGCGCTGGCTGTCCACTCTATCTATTCCTCTTAATATTTTGTAGACATCTATCATGTCTCCTCTCATCCTCCTTCTCTCCAATGAGTAAAGCCCTAGCTCCCTTAGTCTCTCCTCATAATCCATACTCTCTAAACCAGGCAGCATCCTCGTAAATCTCCTCTGCACCCCTTCCAACACCTCCACATCCTTCCTATAATGAGGCGACCAGAACTGGACACAGTACTCCAAGTGTGGTCTAACCAGAGTTTTGTAGAGCTGCATCATTACTTCGCGGCTCTTAAACTCGATCCCTCGACTTATGAAAGCTAACATCCCATAAGCTTTCTTAACTACCCTATCCACCCGTGAGGCAACTTTCAGTGATCTGTGGATATGAACCCCCAGATCCCTCTGCTCCTTCACACTACCCAGAATCCTTCCATTAATCTTGTACTCCACCTTGGAGTTTGTCCTTCCAAAGTGCACCACCTCACACTTCTCCGGATTGAACTCCATCTGCCACTTGTCAGCCCAGCTCTGCATCCTATCAATATCCCTTTGTAGGCTTCAACAGCCCTCCACACTATCCACAACACCTCCGATCTTCGTGTTGTTTGCAAACTTGCTAACCTACCCTTCCACCCCCTCATCTAAGTCATTAATAAATATCATGAAAAGTAGAGGTCCCAATATTAACCTGCACACCTATCTGCACCTGGTCCATATCCCTCCATTCCCAGCCTGTTCATGTGTCTGTCTAAATTCCTCTTAAGCGTTGCTGTTGTATCTGCTTGCACCACCTCCCCTGGCAGCCCGTTGCAGGCACCCACCACTCTCTGTGTAAAAAACAGTGTGTGGGTGAGGGGTAGAATCTGGGGGGAGTTGATGGGAATGTGGGGAGAACAAAATGGGATTGGTGTGGGATTGGTGTGTGGATGGTCGATGGTCAGTGTAAACTCAGTGGGCTGAAGGACCTGTCCAGATGAAGGGTCTCGATCCGAGACGTCGACTGTCCATTTCCCTCCACAGATGCTGCCTGACCCGCTGAGTTCCTCCAGCAGTTTGTTTTTTGCTCCAGATTCCAGCATCTGCACTACTCCCTGTACACTCACGATTCCGTGGCCAGATTCTGCTTTAAATCCATCTACAAGTTTGCAGACGACAACATCATAGTGAACCAGATCTCAAATAACAAAGAGTCGGAGTACAGGAAGGAGAGAGAGAGATTAGTCACATGGTGTTACGGCAACAACCTTTCCCTCAATGTCAGCAAAACAAAAAGCTGGTCATTGACTTCAGGAAAGAAGGTGGTGTACATGCACCTGTCTACATCAATGGTGCTGAGGTCGAGAGAGTTAAGAGCTTCAAGTTCCCAGGAGTGAACATCACCAATAGCCTGTCCTGGTCCAACCATGTAGACACCACGGCCAAGAAAGTTCACCAGCACCTCTGCTTGCTCAGGAAGCTAAAGAAATTTGGCATGTCCCCTTTGACACTCACCAATTTTTATCGATGCACCATAGAAAGCATCCTATCCGGATGTATCATGACTTGGTACGGCAATTGCTCTGCCCGGGACTGCTAGAAGCTGCAGAGAGTTGTGGACACAGCTCAGCACATCACGGAAACCAGCCTCCCCTCCATGGACTCTGGCTACACTTCTCAGTAAAGCAGGTAACATAATCAAAGACCCCTCCCACCCCAGACATTCTCTCTTCTCCCCCCTCCCAACAGGCAGGAGATACAAAAGCCTGAAAGCACATCCCACCAGGCTCAAGGACAGTTTCTATCCCACTGTTATAAGTATTGAATGGTTCCCTGGTACAATGAGACGCGCCTGACCTCACAATCTACCTCGTTATGACCTTGCACCTTATTGTCTGCCTGCACTGCACTTTCTCTGTAACTTTAACACTTTATTCTGAATTCTGTTATTGTTTTCCCTTGTACTAGCTCAATGCACTGATGTGATGAAATGATCTGTATGGATGGCATGCAGAACAAAGTTTTTCATTGTACCTCAGTACATGTGACAATAATAAACCAATTTACCAATTTACCATCTGCAGTTTCTCATGTTTCTGGGACTGTTTCTGTGCTGTAGCTCTCTATGACTCTAAAGAATATGCCACAGAGAAAGTAGAAGCCAATTTTTCCACAATCCTTTCAAAGTCTCAAGCAATCTAGAGCACGTCACTGCCAAAGGATTTTTTGAATTGAGGTCACTACTGGAGGAAGCAGGACAGTGAACAGCAATGTGATAATGACAAGATAGTCTATTTTAGTGATGTTGAATCAGAGCTAAGCAACAGCCCCAGGGAGAAACTATTCTTTTTACGCCTAACTGACTGAAATCAAAGGCTTTCCAAAATATAAGGTTTTGTTTTTGATTTCAGAGACGAACTATAAATTGATAGTTGCTCCATTTTTCGGGGAAATAATCTCTTTGGGTGTGTTAATTAACTTCTGGCATGGATTCAGAGTTAATGAACTGAGGCATAACTCACAGGAAACCAGGTTGAACCAGTGGGTCACTTCAGGTTGTCGAGCTGTGACTCGTGGGGGTGGCCAAGGGATGTCCATGGACTCTGTCCACACTTCTCGCTGCCTTGGTGAAGCAGCTGGCATAATCAAAGACCCCACACACACCAGACGTTCTCTCTTCTCCCACCAGGCAGAAGATACAAAAGCCTGAAAGCACGTACCACCAGGCTCAAGGACAGCTTCTACCCCACTGTTATGAGACTATTGAACAGTTACCTTATACGATGAGATGGACTCTTGACCTCACAATGTTGTGAACTTGCACCTTATTGTCTACCTGCAATGCACTTCCCTGTAGCTGTGACACTTTACTCTGTATTCTGTTATTGTTTTACCCTGTACTACCTCAATGCACTGTGTAATGAATCAATCTGTATGAATGGTATGTAAGACAAGTTTTTCACTGTACATGTGACATAATAAACCAATATCAATACCAATAACAACATTAGTATTCGTAGAAGATAGAACAGTGCAACACAGGAACAGGCCCTTTGGCCTGTGCCGAACACGATGCTCAATTAAACGAACCCCTTCTGCCTGCACATGATCCATAATCCCTCCATTCCCTGCCTGTTCACGTGTCTGTCTAAAAGCCTCTTAAACACCACTATCTTATCTGCTTCTACCGCCTCCCCCATGCACTGTGTGGCTGTAATGTTTTCTGCAGACAAAAGGGGTGGCGCAGTGGGGCCTCACAGCTCCAGAGACCCAGGTTCGATCCCGACCTCCGGCGCTGTCTGTGCGGAGTTTGCACCTTCTCCCTGTGACCGCGTGGGTTTCCCCCCGGGTGCTTCGGTTTCCTCCCACATCCCAACGACGTGCGGGGTCAGTGGGTTAATCGGCTGCTGTTAAGTTGCCCCTGGTGCGTGGGTGAGGGGTGGAACCTGGTGGAGTTGACGGGAATGTGGGGAGAATAAAATGGGATGGTGTCAATGGGTGGTTGGTGTCGGTGTGAAAGCACGGAAGCCTGTTTCCGTGCTGTATAATTCTGTGACTTTATGACTACAACAGTAACCAGAATTCAACAGCAACCATTGGCAAGGCCAGGAGAGAAGTTGGAGAGAGGCAAGCACTTTCTTCTTGAAACACTAGACAAGCTAAACAATGTGAGATGCCTCAGATCGCCAGTTGTGATATGGTCTGACAGAACCGCTCCTGAAGCAATGGGAATAAAGAAATGAGAGGCATCAAAACCCACAACGAGGCATCCTATCCTCTCCCCGGCATTCCGGAGAAATCAAGCTCTCTGCCAGAGACCTTTACAGACTTTCCTGGCTCTAAAGACCTGATAGAAAGTCTGGAATCTCAAGCTGAACTCTCCTCGGCATGATATCCCAGCGTGGAACACAATATCCGTCCGTAAACACGAGATTCCCTCCTGGCTGATCCTCCCAGTGGCCTGCAGACCTCCTCTGTTCCAAAACAATGGTCCATGTGGCTGCAAGTTCATTCACAGGACAGGTCCAGGAAGATTTAGCACACAGCCAGAGCAGAATCACTTTTCCAGAATTATTATCAAGTTATTTCTTCCTGAAGTCCTGAGTCAGATGGGTGGACATCAACATACATTGGATGAGACAGTACAGAAAGAGGCCTTTTAGCCCACTGTGTCCATGCTAACCAAGGAAGACCAATTTAAACTATGTCCACATCCCAGTGGCAGCTGTGGCTTACAGCATCATCCAGATACTCACTTCAATGGGGCAAGTCCTTGCTGCTGGATCAGCCCAGTAATCAAGTCTCTGATTCATGATGCAGCCGTAGAAAACTTTGGCTAAACTGCACTTGGAGTGTTGTGGGCAATTCTGGTCGCCCCATTACCGGAGGACGTGAAGTCTTTGGGGAGGGTGCAGAAAAGGTTCACCAGGATGCTGCCTGGATTAGAGGGCATGAGCTATAAGGAGAGGTCAGTCAAACTTGGGTTGTTTTCTCTGGAGCAGCGGAGGCTGAGGGGAGACCTGATAGAGGTTTATAAAATTATGAGAGGCATAGAGTAGACAGTCAGAATCTTTATCCCAGGTTAGAAATGTCACACACTTGTGGTGCGTGCCTGGAACAGGCTGCCAGGGGTGCTGGTGGAGGCAGATATGATAGATAGACCCATGAATATGCAGGGAATAGAGGGATATGGATCATGTGCAGGCAGAAGAGATTCAGTTTAATTTGGCATTGTGGTCAGCACAGACATTATGGGCCGAAGGGCCTTTTCCTGTGCTGCACTGGTCAATGTTCTATGTTCTATAATCCAAGTGACAGGTCATTGGTGACTGACCCCTCACTCAAGACATTGACAATGAGGGATTTGGTGATTTTTCTTCCATTTTTTTGCACTGCAGTTTTCCCATCCCTTGCCGGGTTACTTTGGGACTGGAGTTACATATTACATGTTAAAGTTAAAGTCAAGTTTCCAGTTTATTGTCATCTGCACAAGTCCATGTGTGCACAGGTACAATGAAAATCTTACTTGCAGGCACGGTAGTGTGGCGGTTAGCGTAATGCTATTACAGCGCCAGCAACCCAGGTTCAATTCCCGCCGCTGTCTGTAAGGAGTTTGTACGTTCTCCACGTGTCTGCATGGGTTTCCTCCGGGTGCTCCGGTTTCCTCCCACATTCCAAAGACGTACGGGTTAGGAAGTTGTGAGCATGCTATGTTGGCGCCGGAAGCGTGGCGACACTTGCGGGCTGCCCCCCAGAGCACTCTACGCAAAAGGTGCATTTCACTGTGTGTTTCGCTGTACATGTGACTAATAAAGAAATCTTATCTTATCCATATACTGACCACCCTCTGGATGAAAATGGTTCCTATTAAATCTTTCCCCTCTCACCTTTAACATATGCCCTCTTGCTTCAAGGAGAACAACTGTGGTGTCTCTAACCTAGCCCTGGGTTCAATTCCCACCGCTGTCTGTAAGAGTCTGTATGTTCTCCCCGTGTCTGCGTGGGTTTCCTCCGGGTGCTCCGGTTTCCTCCCACATTCCAAAGACATACGGGTTAGGAAGTTGTGGGTGTGCTATGTTGGCACTGGAGGCGTGGCGACACTTGCGGGCTGCCCCCCAGAGCACTCTACGCAAAAGATGCATTTCACTGTGTGTTTCGATGTACATGTGACTAATAAAGAATTTTATCTTATCTTACCTATGACCTTATATAACCCTTCCTTACTTGGGAAGAGCGGACACTAGACAATCTTGCAGATCAGGGCCTGATATAATTGCAATAAGATGTCTTTAGTCTTTTACTCAAATGTCCTCGGCAATCTATCTGCCTTATTAATAGTTTACCAAACCTGCCCGCTCACTTTCAGTGATGCGCACACAAAGACAACAGGCGCCTTTCAACGTCAACACCTCTCCCCAGTTAAAAATGCTCCAAAGTGGATGATCCCATATATTTCCACATTCCATTCCACCTGGCTTGCCCACTCACTTAGCCTGGTGACATCCTCTTGAAGCCTCCCTGCCTGCCCGTCTTAGAGTTTTAGCAAACTTGGATATAGGAAACGATCCCTCGCTCAAAATATTGATACAGATTGTGAACAGCTGGGGTTCAGTGCCGCCTCTGGTCACAGCCTTCCAACCCGAAAGTGGACCATTTATTCTTTCTCTCTGCTTTCTGTCTGTTAACTAATCCTCAGTCCACACTGGTATGTCACTCCTAATCCCTTGTGCTTTACTTTTATTTAGTAACCTCTCGTTTGGAAACTTCTGAAAGCCCAGGAACACCACAGCACACTTTCACCCTTCTCTACTCTTCAAGTTACTAGTTCAAAAAAATCCAGCAGATTTGTCAAAAATGATTTTCCCTTTCATAAATCTGCTGATTCTGTCCAATCTTGGTATTGGTTTATTATTGCCACATGTAACAAGATACAGTGAAAAGCTTTTGTTTGCGTGCCATCCAGACAGTTTTCGTTCCATACGTAAATATATCAAGGTTATAAAAGAAAACAGGATGCAGAATAGAGTGTTGCAGTTACAGTGAAAGTGCAGTGCAGGTAGACAAATAAAGTGTAAGGGCCACGACGATGTAGATTGGGAGATCGAGAGTTCATGAATTCACCTTTTAGAGTAGGAGAGGTCCATTGAAGAGTCTGATAACAGCGGGACAAAAGCTGTCCTTAAGCCTGGTGGTACGTGTCCTCAAGTTTTTGTATCTTCTGCCTGGTGGGAGGGGGGAGAAGAGAGAATGGCCGGGTGGGTGGGGTTCCTGGATTATGCTGGCTGCTTTCCCGAGGCAGAGGGAAGTGCAGACTGGGAGGCTGGTGTCCGTGAGGTGCTGAGCTGTGTCCACAACTCTCTGCAGTTTCTTGTGGTCTTGGGCAGAGCAGATGTCATACCATGATGTGGTGCATCCAGATAGGATGCTTTTATCATTATTTTCCAAGTGTCTTGGTACCACTTCCTTAATAATAGGCAGGGAAGGAATTTCCATAACGCTGATGACAGGTTGGCAGTTCCCTGTGTTTTTCTGAATGGGGAGGCCATTCAGCCCCTTGTGACTGTGCGCTGACCTTTGAAAGAAATCTCCATTGAGCACCCCTCCATCGCCACTACCTATGAACATGCGGGGAACAGAGGGAGATGAACCATGTGTAGACAGGTGGGATTAGTTTAGGTTGGCGTCATGGTCAGTGCAGGCGTAGAACACAGAACAGTACAGCACAGGAACAGGCCCTTTGGCCCATCATGTCTGTGCCAACCACATTGCCAAAATACCATGTTGGGGTGAAGGGCCTGTTGCTGTGCTGTATTCAGAATCAGGATCAGGTTTATTATCACTGACATATGGCATTACATTTGTTGTTTTGCCGCAGCAGTACAGTGCAAGACATGAAGTTACTACGAATTACAAAAATAAGTAAATAGTGCAAAAAAAAAGAATAACAAAGTAATATTCATTCAGAAATCTGATGGCAGAGGGGAGTCACCGTGTGTTTCGATGTACATGTGATAATAAAGATATCTTATCTTACTTATCTTCTATATCGCTGAGTGTGGGTCTTCAGGCTCCTGTACCTCCTCCCTGATGGTAGTAACGAGAAGAGGGCATGTCCCGGGTGGTGAGGGTCCTTAGTGATGGATGGAATTGGAACTGGTTTATTATTGTCACTTGTACTGAGGTAGAATATAAAGCTTGTCTTGCATACCATTCATTACAGATCAATTCATTGCACAGTGCATTGAGGTAGTACAGGATAAAACAATACAGAATGCAGAGTAAAGTGTCACAGCGACAGAGAAAGTGTAGTGCGGTAGACAATCAGGTGCAAAGTCATAACTAGGTAGATTGTGAGGTCAAGAGTCCACAGATGCTGCCTTCTTGAGGCACCGCCTCTTGGAGATGTCCTTGATGGTGAGGAGGGTTGTGCCCGTGATGGGAGCTGGCTGAGTCTACAACTCTCTGCAGCCTCTTGTGATCCTGTGCATTAGAGCCTCCATACCAGGCGGTGATGCAATCACTTCTGCTCTGTGTTTGATGTTCCAATAGATCCCAACATTTTCCCTAACACTGGTTAACAGGTTTGCAGTTCCCTGTGGCTTTTCTCTCTCTTAACCTTCTCAGAAACGGGTAGCTTGGCTGATTTCCTTTCTCCCTCAAGCTCAGGCTGAGAGAAGCCAATTGTGGTTCCTCTGATCTCTCTATTGTTAGAGCTGGTGGGAGAGGTACAAGCCAAGAATAATATCCTGGTGAGTAATGGCTTGGGACCAACACCCTGTGGCAAATTCTCTTGTGCTGAGAACTTGCTTGTGAAATGGAGAGCTGTTGCCCAGAATATTCTTGCTCCAGGTCTGAAAGGGAGGTTTTCTGAGCAGAAGCTCCATTGGGTGGGAGGTAAAGCCAAGTGCTATGAAGAGTTAACAGTTGTTATACCATCAGGAATGTGCAGAGCATTGCCAATGGGAGCCATAATTTCCAGCCAATGTTTTAATTGTAATGGAAGATTTCACTAATTGGCTTTCAAACAAGATTATTTTTAGCCTGGTATGGTTTAGTGACTAGCAATGTGACACGGAGGTCCTGAGTTTCTCGTCTAGCTGTTACCTCCAGCCCTAACCCAGGGAGAGTCACAGTCATAGAGCACGGAAACAGGCCCTTCAGCCCAACTCGTCCGTGCTGACCAAGTTGGTGAACTTGTTGCCCGCGTTTGGCCCATGTCCCTCTAATCTTTCCTATCCATGTACCTGTCCAAATGCCTTTTAAATGTCGTGTTTGTACCCACTCCACCACTTCCTCTGACAGCTTGTTCCATACATTTTGAAACAGGGAGTGGTGGGCGCCTGGAACGAACTGCCAGGGGTAAGTTAACTCTTTATGAAAACATCAGCAAAAAGGTTTGAGCTTCATCCTGCACTTTAGCAGAGCCTTGGCTCTCGGTAAAAGCTGAGATTTGATTGGCTGACTTCCAGGTCCACACTGCAAGTACAATAGAAGCTAACATGTTGCTTGGTGCAATCAGTCCAATAACTGTCACACTGCAGGCCGAGAAGGTGCTGTCAACAGCAGAACAAACATGCATGGGAGCACAGTAAGCACTGTAAACCAAGCCGACACGCTGACGGGAGGTCACTGCAGGTCAACCTGTTCCAGATCACCATCCTACTTTACCATCTGTTGAGACAGGCAGAGACCGCAGCCTGTGACTGCTGGCATTGTGCTTTGTTCACCGTGTAACTGTAGGCAGTGGCAATCATAACCCGAGCAACAAGCACTTCTATTTAATCAGGGCTTAAAGGGAAACATCCTGAGATACTTTACCGGGCAATATTCCAGAAATCCCTGTGGATTTCAGAGAGGTTCTAGGGCTAGGTTTTCTGAGCAACCTGGTTTAGTAGTTGTGGGTATCCCAAGGAGGGCTCCAGTGTGATTCATCTCCCCCTGATGCCTCCATCCACCGTTCCCATCTGCCCATCATCCCTACCTTCCTTCCTTTAATTGGTTCCAGTATTCACCTTCCTTTGTTATCAGATTCCATAATCTTCAGCCCTTTGTCTGACACTTATAGAGTCATACAGCACGGAAACAGGCCCTTCGGTCCAACTGGTTCATGCTGACCAAGATGCCCATCTAAGCTGGTCTCATTTGCCTGCATTTGGCCCATATCCCTCTTAAACCTTTCCTATCATAGAACATAGAACAGTACAGCACAGGAACAGGCCCTTCAGCCCACAATATCGTGCCGAACCAATTACATTAGTAATAAAATGCCCAACTAAACTAATCCCTTCTGCCTACACAATGTCCATATCCTACCATTTCCCTCACATCCATGTGCCTATCTAAGATCTTCTTGCACACCCCTATTGTACCTGCCTCCAGCACCACCCCAGGCAGCCCATTCCAGGCACCCACCACTCTCTGTGTAAAATACTTGCCCTGCACATCTTTGAACTTTCCCCAGCTCACCTTAAATGCATGCCCTCTGGTATTAGACATTTCAACCCTGGGGAAAAGATACTGGCTGTCTACTCTATCTATGCCTCTCATAATCTTATAAACCTCTATTAGGTCTCCCCTCAGCCTCCGCCGCTCCAGAGAAAACAACCCAAGTTTGTCCAACCTCTCCTTATAGCACGTGCCCTCTAATCCAGGCAGCATCCTGGTGAACCTCTTCTGCACCTTCTCCAAAGCCTCCACATCCTTCCTATAATGGGGTGACCAGAAATGAATGCAATACCCCAGATGCAGCCTAACTAAAGTTTTATAAAGCTGCAACATAACGTGTTCCTGTCCATATACCTGTTCAAGTGCCTTTTAAGGTTGTTAAATGTCCTTGATGATAGATGCTGCCTTTCTGAGGCAGCGCCTCTTGTAGATGCTGTCAGTGGTGGGGAGGGCTGTGCCCGTGATGGACCAGGCTGTGTCCACTGCTCTCTGCAGCCTCTTGCGTTCCTGAGCGTTGGAATTGCTGTACCAGGCCATGATGCAACCACAGGATACTTTCAACAGTGCTTCTGTAGAAGTTTATGAACTGGTGTGACCACCACTTTTTGTATCCCCTGGTACTGAACTCACAGCAGAGTACTACAGACCTAATACAGGGACAACCTTACAGCTCAGTGTTCCCGCTGAGCCAATATAACACTCTCTATTAACAAGCTTATTGTGCAGCAGTCACAATGTTGTGTCTATCCCAATGTCTTATTTGTTTTCCTTCTAAATATCCAGCAACACTAAGAGCATTGACCCCCTGATAAGCCATCTTTTCTGCATAACAGGTCTGAGGAATGTGACTGAAATTCCGATCGTACATGCAGAGGTTGCTGTAAATGGTAACAGATGCATTCAGGCCACAGCGTGGTGTTTATGGTTTGAACACAATAATATCTCTCAACATTCTTTCACTGATTGCACCATTGTAATGAGCCACGATTCGCTGTGGATCATTACGGTTCATGTAATGGAGAGATTGGAGCAGGGAAAGTAAACTGGTGTCGCAGTGGGTCACAAGAGGATTATTCCCAGCTGCTCAGGGACAGAGGTTAACAAAGGCCAAGTGTTACTGGGCAGTGACCTCGACAGCCCCACTCGTGCCTTTTGCCAAGCTTAAATCATCGGCATGTCCCTGTTGACCCTCACTAAATTTTATCGATGCACCATAGAAAGCATCCTATCCGGATGTATCACGACTTGGTACAGCAACTGCTCTGCCCAGGACCGCAAGAAACTGGACACAGCTCAGCACATCATGAAAACCAACCTCCTCTCCATGGACTCTCTCACTGCCTTGGTAAAGCAGCCAGCATAATCAAAGACCCCACCCACCCTGGACATTCTCTCTTCTCCCCTCTCCCATTGGGCAGAGGATACAAAAGCCTGAAAGCATGTACCACCAGGCTCAAGGACAGCTTCTACCCCACTGTTATAAGACTATTGAACAGTCCCTAGTATAATAAGATGGACGCTCGACCTCACAATCTACCTCGTTATGACCTTGCACCTTATTGTCTGCCTGCACTGCACTTTCTCTGTATCTGTGACACGTTATTCTGTATTCTGTTACTGTTTTTCCTCATACTACCTCAATGCACTGTGATGAAATGATCTGTATGGATGGTATGCAAGACAAGTTTTTAATTGTACCTTGGTACATGTAACAATAATAAATCAATTTACCAATTTTACTGATTGACAAGGGCACAAGTTTTCTGCCCTCATGTACACCTGTAGCCAACTCTCTCACCAGTGTCTGGGTTCAAGCCCCACAGTCCCTGACCAGTGACTGTGTTCAAGCCCAACAGTCCCTGACCAGTGTCGGGGTTCAAGCCCCACAGTCCCTGACCAGTGATTGTGTTCAAGCCCACAGTCCCTGACCAGTGTCTGGGTTCAAGCCCCACAGTCCCTGACCAGTGATTGTGTTCAAGCCCACAGTCCTTGACCAGTGTCTGGGTTCAAGCCCCACAGTCCCTGACCAGTTTGGGTTCAAGACTCACTCTAGATACTTGAGATCAGATTCCGGGCTGACTCTCCAATGCAGTACTAAGGGAGTGCCACACTTTCTCTTAAGATGAGACCTTAAATCAAAGCTCCTTCTGTTCTCTTGTGTGAACACAGGAACGTGTGGGAACACGAGTAGGACACTTCGTCCTTTTTGCCTATCTGCCATTGAGTGATCATTGATTACAGCTCAGCCTTCAACACCATAATAAGCTCATTGCTAAACTCCTGCACCTTTGCCCTGGAGCCCCCATCTGCCACTGGCTTCTAGACTTTCTGACCAGCAGACCTCAGTCAGTTAGAATTGGTCTTAACATTTCACCAACCTGGACCCTCAACATCGGTGCACCCCAGGTCCGTGTGCTCAGTCCCCTGCTCTACACCTATAACTTACAGACTCTGCATGTCAGTTCACCAATGACCATGTTATCAGCCAGATCAACAATGATGAGATGGAGTACAGGAAAGAGATTGCGAACCTTGTCACGTCGTCTCCACAACAACTTAGCCCTTAACGTCAGCAAGACGAAAGAGCTGGTTGTTGACCTAAGGAAAAAGTGGGTGAACATGACCTTGTCCTTATCAACAGAGCTGCTGTAGAGATGGTCGGCAGCTCCAAATTTCTGGGGACTCATCTCACCAGCAGCATCTCCTGCTCCCTCCACACTGATGCGATGATCAAGAAAGTGCGTCAGCATGTGTACTTTCTTAGGCATCTGAGAAGATTTGATTGTCCATGATGATACTCTCGAACATCGACAGATGTGCTATAGAAAGTATCCTGATGGGTTGCATCTCAGCCTGGTACAGCAACTGCTCTGCTCTAGGCCGACGGAACCTGCAGAGAGCGGTAAACACTGCCCAGTCCGTCACTTCCTTCCATCCAGTCCATCTTCACCGTGCGTTGTATCAGAAAGGCTGATGTATCGTCAAGGATGCCTGTCCCCCTGGCTGGTCCCTTTTCTCTCTTCTACCTTCTGAGGGAAGATACAGGAGCTCGAAAGCCCGGATGTCCAGACTCAGGAACAGCTTCTTCCCCACTGCTGTCGGACTCCCGAACCAGTCACCTCTCTCACACCCCCTTCCCAGCGGTGCTGCCGCGTTCTCGGACTCTGAACTCTGCCTCTTCCGTTATTGTCACTTTAGCATTTCCTTGTGCACCACCTCAGACTGCACTGCAATCTCTGCACCATTCTGCTGTTTTGTGCCCTGTTGCTGTGTTTACTGTTTATTTATTATAACCATGTCTACTGTTTACTCTGTGAGCTTCACACGAGCAAGAAATTTCATTGCACCCTGATTATATGACCATAAACTAATCTCAATCTGAAACTGATATGTTTCAATATGATCATATCTCTGAAACAATCCCGTGGCAGTTTCAAAGAGCAGGAGAATTCTCCCCACATCCTGGGACCAAGATTTCCCCTTTAATTATTATCATAATTGAATGATTACCTGATCATGTCACCTCACTGTCTGTGTGACTAGTCGGTTGCAAGTTGCCTGCCTGTCCTGTTACTAATTACAAATAAAACCAGAAAACCAGAGGGCAAGCACGGTAGTGTAGCGGTTATCGTAACACTATTACAGCGCCAGCGACCCCAATTCAATTCCAGCCGCTGCCTGTAAGGAGTTTGTACGTTCTCCCCGTGTCTGCGTGGGTTTCCTCCGGGTGCTCTGGTTTCCTCCCACATTCCAGAGACGTACAGGCTAAGAAGTTGTGGGCGTGCTATGTTGGCGCCGGAAGCGTGGTGACACTTGCGGGCTGCCCCCCAGAACACTCTCCACAAAAGATGCATTTCACTGTGTGTTTCGATGTACATGTGACTAATAAAGAAATCTTAAAATGCTGGAATCACTCAGCATCTGCAGAGAGAGACACAGTTGATGTTTCAGGTCAGGGATCCTTCATTAGAAATGAGAAAACAATAGTTTTCAGTAGCAGAGAAAGTGGGAGAGGATGGGTCGAACAGTGGGAATATCTCAGGGAAGAAGCCAACACAATAAAAGACCCCTCTCACCCCGGACATTCTCTCTTCCAGCGGGCAGAAGATATAAAAGGCTTGAGAGCACATACCACCAGGCTCAAGGACAGCTTCTGTCCCACTGTTATAAGGATCTTGTACAATAATAACAAATCTCTGTTTACCTCATCGTGGCCCTTGCACTTTATTTGTCTACCTGCACTGCACTTTTTCTGAAACCCTGTGTAAAAAACTCACCCCGCATATCTCCTTTGAACTTATCCTCTATCATCTTAGATGCATGCCCTCTAGTATTAGACATTTTGACCTTGGGGAGAAGAAAGATACCGGCTGTCCACTCTATCTGTGCCTCTCATAATTTTATAAACCTCTATCAGGTCTCCCCTCAGCCTCCGCCACTTCAGAGAAAACAACCCAAGTTTGTCCAACCTCTCCTTATAGCTCCCACCCTCTAATCCAGGCAACATCCTGGTGAACCTCTCCTGCACCCTCTCCAAAGCCTCCACACTCTTCCTATAACAGGGTGAGCAGAACTGAATGCAATACTCCAGATGCAGCCTAACCAGAGTTTTATAAAAGCTGCAACACAACTTCCTGACTCTCGAACTCAGTGCCTCGACTAATAAAGGCAAGCGTGCCGTACGCATTCTTTACCATCTGATCAACCTGTGCAGCCATTTTCGGGGAGCTATGGACTTGGACCCCAAGATCCCTCTGTACATCAACGCTTTGATTTTCCTAATTACAAGTGCATATAATTCAAGAATGTGTGGTTAGCTGTAAA
Organism: Pristis pectinata; assembly: GCF_009764475.1. Lineage (NCBI taxonomy): Eukaryota > Metazoa > Chordata > Chondrichthyes > Rhinopristiformes > Pristidae > Pristis > Pristis pectinata. The sequence continues at coordinate 3,841,638 of NC_067408.1, read as the reverse complement.
GTGGTTTTGGACTTCCTGAAGTCATGAAAGTTACTGTAGGAATAAAAGTTCTTTCTCTTTAGAAATTTAAGATCTCTTTGTCTGGGTCCCGAAGCCATGAATTGTGTGCAAGAAAAAAAGGTAAAAGACAGACACAACCAGGCTTGAGGCAAGTACTGGGCCCTTTGGATCCAAAGCACATCTTCCAGGGTCTGCTTCCTTTGTCAGGCAGATCGGAAAATCTTTATGATCTACACACAAGAATCGATGATGATTAAAGTGTACCCTTATTAACATTTGAACATCTTATTGTGTGAAGTTCTTTTATGTCATTTGCATTCATTAACTTACTTATTTCCTTGTGGTTCAAAGCTGGGGTTCTTGCTGTGTTTGTGTCTGATTTACAGAGATTAATGATCCTACATGCATCCAGCCCTCATATCCTGCACACAGAAGCCATTAAATCTTTGATGGTCTGTTGGTTTCTGTTCTCTTTATGCAGATGTTATCTCTGACAAGCCGCTTAGAATCAATCAAATGCTACATAAGAAAAGGTGTTTATGCAGTTGTTGTTTTCCTTTGCTGACCAATTGTGGCAAAAGTTGCATTTAAACAGAGTTATGAAGTTAAGGACGAGGGGACCTACTGGATACTGAAAGGCCTGGATAGAGTGGACGTGGAGAGGATGTTTCCATCAGTGGGAGAGTCCAGGATCCGAGGGCACAGCCTCAGAATAAAGGGACGTCCCTTCAGAACTGAGATGAGGAGGAATTTCTTCAGCCAGAGGGTGGTGAATCTGTGGAATTCGTTGCCACAGAGGGCTGTGGAGGCCAAGTCATTGGGTGTATTTAAGGCAGAGATTGATGGGTTCTGGATTGGTAAGGGGGTTAAGGGTTACGGGGAGAAGGCAGGAGAATGGGGTTGGAAAAAATCAGCCATGATCGAATGGTGGAGCAGACTCGATGGGCTGGATGGCCTAATTCTGCTCCTATATCTTATAGTTTTACGTTAATGGGGTCGTCATTAACCTATAATGGATGGTTCACCTACCATCTGGGTTCAGTTCCCACTGCTGTCTGTAAGAGTTTGTATGTTCTCCCCGTGTCTGCGTGGGTTTCCTCCGGGTGCTCCGGTTTCCTCCCACATTCCAAAGACGTACGGATTAGGAAGTTGTGGGCATGCTATGCTGGCGCCAGAAGCATGGCAACACTTGCGGGCTGCCCCCAAGAACACTCTACGCAAAAGATGCATTTCACTGTGTGTTTCGATGTACATGTGACTAAAAAAGATATCTTATCTTACCAGCGTGCATGTCTTGTGATGTGGGAGGAAACTGGAGCACCCGGGGGAAACCCACACAGTCACAGGGAGAACGTGCAAACTCCATACTGACAGTACCCGAGGGAAGGATTGATCCCGGGTCTCTGAATCTGTGAGGCAGCGGCTCTACCAGCTGTGCCACCGTGCCATCTTATAACTTGGTTACCATGGGTTACAGTCACAATCTGTCAACCAGTCCTGAAAGGCCGGTGCTGACTCAGTCATGGTGGGTAAAAGGGAACTGGGCAGATACTTCAGGGACATCGACTGCAGGGCTAGGGGTCAAAACCAAAGTGTAGGATTGGCTGCTTTCCTCAGAGACCACCACAGCCTCAATAGGCTGAATGGCCTCTTTGCAGGCTATACTGATTCAATGGCCCTTGAGGATGACCACAGTCTTGGGGTCTAAGGATGGTCTTGCAGGTAAAGGAAATTTGGATGTGGGTGCTGGAGAACTAAGGTTGGAGTTGGCGAGTGAGCAGTTGGGGGTTTGGTTCAAGGTCTGCAGTAAGTTCCAGGGCCAAAGACAGGGGATAACTCTGACATGAGGATGAGATGCTGAGAGATTCAGATGTGTTCAACCTTTGAGAGGTCAGGGGTGTGGGCAAAGACTTGGTGTAGGACTTGCCTTGGTCTGATAACGGTAATGTCAAGGATGCCTGCCATCCCGGCCACTCCCTTTTCTCTGTCCTACCTTCTGGGAGAAGATACAGGAGCTCGAAAGCCCGGACGTCCAGACTCAGGAACAGCTTCTTCCCCACTGCTGTCAGACTCCTGAACCAGTCACCTCCCTCACATCCTCTTCCCAGCGGTGCTGCCACGTTCTCAGACTCTGAACTCTCCCTCTTCCGTTATTGCCACTTTAGCCTTTCTTTTTGCACTACCTCAGTTTGCACCACAATCTTTGTGCCATTCCGTGGTTTTGAACTCGTCGCTGTATTTATTGCTGTATTTATTATTACTGTTTACTCTGTGAGCTTCACGCAAGGAATTTCATTGCACCCTGGTGTATGTGACAATAAACTAATCTGAATCTTGAGTTGCAGTTGAAAGAGCAGGAGACTGCTGTAATAAATGCTGATGACCTCCCTCAACCAGCAACCATCAACTTACACCCGTCCCATTTTATCCTCCCCGTGTTCCCATCAACTCCCCCCAGATTCTACCCCTCACCCACACACCGGGGGTAATTTACAGAGGCCAATTAACCCACTGACCCCGCACGTCTTTGGGATGTGGGAGGGAAACGGAGCACCCGGGGGAAACACACGCGGTCACAGGGAGAACGTGCAAACTCCACACAGACAGTTTCGGAGTTCGGAATCGAACCCGGGTCTCTGGAGCTGTGAGGCAGTGGCTCTACCCACTGTGCCATTGTGCTGTCCACAGGGTAGGTTAGTGGGGATTATAGAACAAACAACAGTACAGCACAGGAACAGGCCCATCGGCCCACAATGTCTGTACTGAACACGATGCCAAATTGAATTAAATCTCTTCTACCTGCACATAATCCATATCCCTCCACTCCCTGCATGTTCATGTGTCTGTCTAAAAGCCTCTTAAACATCACTTCCATATGCCTCCACCACCACCCCTGGCAGCCTGTTCCAGGCACCCTCTATTCTCTGTGTAAAAAAATCTGCCCCGCACATCTCAGAATCAGGTTTATTATCACTGACATATGTCGTGAAATGTGTTGTTTTGCGGCGGCAGTACAGTGCAAGACAGAAAAATTACAATAAGTTACAAAAATAAGTAAATAGTGCAAAGAAAGGGAATAACGAGGTAGTGTTCATGGGTTCATGGACCATTCAGAAATCTGATGGTGGAGGGGAAGAAGCTGTTCCTGAATCGTTGAGTGTGGGTCTTCAGGCTCCTGTACCTCCTCCCCGATGGTAGTAACGAGATAAGGGCATATCCCGGGTGGTGAGGGTCCTTAATGATGGATGCTGCCTTCTTGAGGCACTGCTTCTTGAAGATGCCCTTTAAACTTTCCCCCTTTCACTTTAAATGCACGTCCTCTGGTATTTAATTGTTCAGGGCAGGGTTCATCCATCTCCTTGGGAAAGAATCCATGGAAGTTCTCATTGAGATGAATGGTTAATCTGGTTACCAATGCCCACTGCTGACTGGGCCATTGTCTGTTCAACGACTGGCGGACAAATGGTCTCCCAGTCATTCCGCTCGGAGATCGGTCTGGGATTCGACCCTTATAGATCAGGCGCTGGGGTGATCTTGTAGAGGACAGCCTGTTTTTCATTTAATTACCAAGTATGTCCCCAACAAATGGACTCAAGGTTCTCAATCCAGAGTGCTCCTACTCCATTCTGAGTCACTATGGGCCAGGGGTTCCCAGGAGTCCGTGGGGATGTTCCATTTGTTCAGGGAGGTTTTGAGGAGATCTGCTCCCCATATCTCAGGAGCCACCTCTCAGTGGAGCCAGGTATCAAGTCACCATGGCCTCCTGTGAGCCAGCACATCCTTGATCGATCAAGGAGAAGATCAAGGCTTCAAACCCAAAACAAAATCCATGGGTTATTGAAGAACAGGAATCACTGTTGCCTGGGGAATGTGAATTTTGTGCCAGGTCTTGCACTGAGGAGATGTTACAAAGGTAGAGAATGTAAGAGCAAGGAGGTATAGAAATGTACACAACACTCGTTAGACCACAGCTTGAGCACTGCGTACAGTTCTAGTTACTGTAATGTAATTCCATCACAGGAGAGATGTGACTGCACTGGAGAGAGTGCAGTGAAGATCTACGAGGATGTTGTCAGGACTGGAAAGCTGTTGGCTGGAGAGGCTGGGGTTGTTTTCTTTGGAACAGTAGATGCAGAGGGGAGATTCGATGGAAGTGTATGAGGGGCCTAGATAGAGTACAATGGGCCTAAGTCCCTCAGCAGAGGAGTCAAAACCAAGGGGCAGAGATTTAAAGTAGAAAGATCAGAGGGGAGATGAGGGAAGATGGTTTCCCTCAGAGGGTGCTGGGGTCTCAAACTCTCAGGCAGAAAATTAAATATAAACAGTACCTGGATGTGGACTTGAGCCATCAGGACTATAGACCCAGTTCTGGAAGGCGGGATTAGGCTAGGGAAATCTCTAATAACCAGCATGGATACGATGGGCCAAATCGCTGGTTCAATGCCATAAATTGTCACGATTCTTACATTCTTATACCCACATGAAGTGGGGAGGTGGCTGAGGGTGAGGTGGTAGGGAGACAAAAAGTCAAGTCTACAACAAACCACCAACAAAAGCATAGAGTTTGATTTTCTCCTACTGGGAAATAAATGGTTAACTCACCATAGACAGGTTAACAGTTTCTGCCAGCCATTGTGCCAGAGGTAGCTATAATGCAGAGCAGACCCCGGCATCAACTCAAACCCCTGTCTATTCAAAGGCACATTCCTTGAAATAAAAACATTTCCACAGCCGTGAATAACTTGACACTGGGATTAGCGTGGGAGGCAAGGGGTAAGTTTAAAACTCCTTGGGAAACTCGTAAAAATAAAAATTGAAGGCTAGCTGGCTAAGCAAGGAAACATGGACTGTACGCTCCCAACAGATCTCATTACGCACTGATGGCAGCAATTCACCAGCCAGGAGCTGGAATTATCGGCCGCAGGTCCTGCTAATCTTTCTAAACCACCACTGACGCTTTGATAGGACAAATGTATGGAATGAATTAATTTCTCATTTCTGCTGCAGCAGTGGAAATAAACAGCCCTTCACGGCAAGGTGGGGCTGGTGAGAAGTGGAAAAGGTCCATCGTTTCAGCTTCTCCAAACCCCCAGATCTCCTTTCTGTTATAATCACGAGTGGTAAGTGCAGGACCCAGTGAGGTTCAACTTGGATTTGGCCCAATTTCTTTCTCTTATATTGAATCTGAATCAGAATCAGAATCAGAATCAGATCAGAATCAGGTTTATTATCACGGTATTATATGACGTGAAATTTGTTGTTTTGCGGCAGCAGTACGGTGCAAAGACGTAAAATTACTGTAAATTACAAAATAAATAAATAGTGCAAAAGAAAGGAACAATGAGGTAGTGTTCATGGACCGTTCAGAAATCTGATGATGGAGGGGAAGAAGCTGTTCCTGAATCGTTGAGTGTGGGACTTCAGGCTCCTGTACCTCCTCCCCGATGGTAGTAACAAGAAGAGGGCACGTCCCGGGTGGTGAGGGTCCTTAGTGATGGATGCCGCCTTCTGAGGCACCGCCTCTTGAAGATGGTGGGGAGGGTTGTGCCCGTGATGGAGCTGGTTGAGTCTACAACCCTCTGCAGCCTCTTGCGATTCTGTGCATTGGAGCCTCCATACCAGGCGGTGATGCAACCAGTCAGAATGCTCTCCACTGTACATCTGCAGAAATTTGTAAGAGTCTTCGGTGACATGTGAAATCTCTTCAATGAAGTAGAGCCGTTGGGGTACCTTCTTCGTGATTGCATCAATGCGTTGGTCCCAGGATAGATCCTGTGAGATGTTGACACCCAGGAACTTAAAGCTGATCACCCTTTCCACTGCTGACCCCTCAATGAGGATATGAAACACTATATTTGTATATAGAGTCACAGAGCAATACAGCAGAGATACAGGCCCTCCGGCCCAACTAGTCCATGCCGAGCACAGTGCCCACCTAGCTAGTCCCAATTCCCTGCGTTCAGCCCATATCCCTCCAAGCCCCACTCCTCCATGTACCTATCCAAGTGCTTCTTAAATGATACTGTTGTACCTGCCTCACCCACTTCCTCTGAAAGCTCCTTCCATATACTCACCACCCTCTGTGAGAAGAAGTTGCCCCTCAGGTCCCTTTTAAATCTTTTCCCTCTCAGCCTAAGCCTATGCCCCCTAGTTTTGGACCCCCCTACCCTGGGGAAAAGACTGTTACCGTCCACCTTATCTATGCCTCTCATAATTTTAAACACTTCTATAAGGTTGCCCCTCATTCTTCTACGTTCCAAGGAATAAAGACCCAGCCTGGACAACCTCTCCCTATAACTCAGGCCCTCGAGTCCTGGCAACATCCTCGTAAATCTTCTCTGCACTCTTTCCAGTTTAACCACATCTTTCCTATAACAGGGCGATGAAAGCAGTGTACATCTGTGCATTTATACATAATCTCTCTCCCGCTCTTATACTTTCTTCTATTTATCCATTGAAGGGAGGTAGATGTCACTGGCAAAGCTGGCATTTATTGTCCGACCGCTTTGCCCAAATTGGACAGGCTAGGACTTTATTCCTTGGAACATAGGAGATTAAGGGGTGGTTGACCTATCAGAGGTGAATAAAATCATCAGGGGTATAGATAGGGTGAATGCGTACAGAGGGACCTTGGGATGCAAGTCCATAGATCCCTGAAAGTGGCAACATAAGTGGATAGGTTGAAAAAGAAGGTTTATGGCTTGCCTTTATCAGTCAGGGCAGTGAGTGTAAAAATCGTGAAGTCATGTTGCAGCTGTATAAAACTGTGGTTTGGCCACATTCAGAGTATTGTGTGCAGTTCTGGTCACCACACTATAGGAAGGATGTTGAGGCTTTGAAGAGGTTCAGCAGGATGTTGCCTGGATTAGCGTATTAGCAACAAGTAGAAGTTGGACGAACGTGAATTGTTTTCTCTGGAGCGTCAGGGGCTGAGGGGAGACCTGATAGAAGTGTATAAAATTATGGAGACATAGATAGGGTGATAGAATCTTTTTCCAAGGGTGGAAATGTCAAATACCAGAGGTCATAGGTTTAAGATGAGAGGGGGAAAGTTTAAGAGATCTGTGAGACAATTTTTTCTGTACACAGAGAGGGGTGGCTGCCTGCGACAGGCTGCCAGGGGAGGTGGTGGAAGCAGATACAACAGGAACACTTAAGAGGCATTAGACAGGCATATGGACAGGCAGGGAATGGAGGGAGATGGACCATGTGCAGGCAGATAGGATCAGTTTAGATTGACTCATGGTTTGCACAGACATGTTGGGTCGTGTTGTAATGTTCTATGTTCAGTGATCTATGTTCTATGATCTACGTTACCCAAACCCAACAATGCTCGGGGAAAGAAAGCATCTGACAATTCACTGGATGTTCTTTGAAGCTAATGGCAGTTGTACCCCATAAGAGACTCTGAGGAACTCCTAACACAGTTGATTCTACACTGTTATTGGCAGAACGTCTGATGAGGAGACGTACAGTAGTAAGGTAGATCGGCTGGTTGAGTGGTGTTGCACCAACAATCTCTCATTCAACATCAACAAGACCAAGGAATTGATTGTGGACTTCAGGAAGGGGAAGTTGGGAGAACACACACCAGTCGACATTGAGGGGTCAGTCGTGGAAAGGGTGAGCAGCTTCAACATCTCCAAGGATCTACCGTGGGCCCAACACATTGACGCAATCACAAAGAAGGTACACCAGCGACTCTACTTTGTTATGAGTTTGAGGAGATTTGGTACGTCACCAAAGACTCTTACAAATTTCTACAGATATACGATGGAGGGCATTCTGACTGGTTGCCTCCCAGCCTCGTATGGAGGCTCCAAAGGAATTGGAATTGGAATTGGTTTATTATTGTCACATGTACTGAGGTACAGTGAAAAACTTGTCTTGCATACCCTTCATACAGATCTATTCATTACACAGTGCATTGAGGTAGTACGAGGGAAAACAATCACAGAATGCAGAATAAAGTGTAACAACTACAGAGAAAATGCAGTGCAGGCAGACAATAAGGTGCAAGGCCATAATGAGGTAGATTGTGAGGTCAAGAGTCCATCTTCTTGTACTAGGGCCTGGTGGTACGTGCTTTCAGGCTTTTGTATCTTCTGCCCGATGAGAAGGGGGAGAAGAGAGAACGTCCAGGGTGGGTGGGGTCTTTGATTATGCTGGCTGCCTTACTGAGGCAGCAAAAAGTCCATGGAGGGGAGGCTGGTTTCTGTGATGCACAGGATCATAAAAAGCTGCAGAGGGTTGTGGACTCAGCCAGCTCCATCATGGGCACAACTCTCTCCGCCATGAAGGACATCTTCAAGAGGCGGTGCCTCAAGAAGGCAGCATCCATCATTAAGGACCCTCACCATCCAGGACATGCCCTCTTCTTGTTACTACCATTGGGGAGGAGGTACAGGAGCCTGAAGACCCACACTCAATGATTCAGGAACAGCTTCTTCCTCTCCGCCATCAGATTTCTGAACTGTCCATGAACCCATGAACACTACCTCGTTATTCCTTTTTTGCACTATTTATTTATTTTGTAATTTATAGTAATTTTATATCTTTGGACTGTACTGCTGCCACAAAACAACAAATTTCACGTCAAATAAGTCAGTGATAATAAACCTGATACTGATTCACAGAGCTGTTGAGCGTTGGTCCATTTTCCAAGCTCTTTTCATTGCAGCCCTGCCTAAATTATGCCAGGAATGTGTTTGGAAGGATCAGCTGTGTTGGCTCCCCACTGTGAGTAGTTATTTGTTCATCCAGATGATAACAGGATGGACTTTCTGGGAATATAATCAATGGTTTAAGAATCCAATAATATAGTTCCAAGAACCCTCACTTGTAAAATCTGACAGTATTCACATTTCCTGGTGCAAACATTGATTAACTTACTTTTACAAAAGAGGGGAACTGGAGAAAAAACAGGAAATCCTGGAAAAGCTCAACAGATCAGACAGCGTCCGTGCAAGAGAGGTGTTTCAGATCAACGACCTTGAGTTGAAACTTTCACCGCAAGAAATTGCAGAGAGTTTGAACATTGCGTCCATTGTGCAAACCAGCCTCCCCTCCATGGACTCCATCGACACTTCCCGCTGCCTCGGGAAAGCAGCCGACATAATCAAGGACCCCTCCCTCCCTACAGTCATTCTCTCTTCTCCCCTCTCCGTTCAGGTAGAAGATACAAAAGCTTGAGGGTGCATTCCACCAGGCTCAAGGACAGCTTCTATCCTGCTCTTATCAGACTCTTGAACAGACCTCTCATATACAAAAAGATGAACTCTTTTGATCTCCAAATCTACATTGTCGTGGCCCTTGCACCTTATTGTCTGCCTGCACTGCACTTTCTCTGTAACTGTAAAACTATATTCTGCATTGTTTTCCTTTTTACTACCTCGATGTACTGATGTACGGAATGATCTGTCTAGATGGCACACAGACAAAAGCTTTTCACTGTATCTTGATACATGTGGCAATAATAAACCAATTCAATTCAATTCAGTTCTGACAAAAGGGCTCTGAATTGAGACATCTCTCTCTGGAGCTGATGCCCAACTGGTTGAGCACTTCTGGAATTATTTTCTTTTTACAGGTACACTGAAATGTTGGAACTACTCAACAGGTTTTGTTATCAACTTATGTTACATCGAAGGGCATCTTGATCTGATTTTGAAAACTACAGAAATAATTGACGTCCTGCTTTTAAGGGATTAGACATGAAAAAAAAAGACTTTGGTAAAAATGATTTCCATATTGTTCTCTCCATCCCACATTTCCGACCACAGACTCTACGTCGTGTTGTGTTTACTCATATCCCGTTGCGTTTGTTGAACAGATTTGGGTCAGAATCTGAAGCCTATCTTCAAACATTGGTGAAGTGATCTGCCTATGAAAGTGTCCTCAGGAATGACTTCACATCAGATGCACAGCTATTAGCAAAAGCTCAGTGGCGCAGCTGGTAGAGACAATGCCTCACAGTGCCAGAGACCCGGGTTCAATCCTGACCTCAGGCGCTGTCTGTGTGGAGTTTGCACGTTCTCCCTGTGACCCCGTGGGTTCCCCTCCCCCCCGGGTGCTCCTACATCCCAAAGACGTGTGGGATGGTGGGTTAATTGGTCACTTGTACTGCTCCTGGCGCACGGGCGAGTGGTAGAGTCTGGGGGGGGGGAGGAAGTTGATGTGAGGGGAACAAAAAGTGGGATTAATGTAGACACTCCTCTCTCTTCCAACCCCCTTCAGTTTTCCCTTATCCCTCTGGCCCCTTTATCCCTTCTCTTCCCCCCCCCTCGCCCTCACGACCTGCCCCTCACCCACATCTCCCTCCCTCTGGTTCCCCACCATGGTCCACCGTCCTCTCCTATCAGATTCCATCTTCTTCAGCCCTTAGCCTCTTCCACCTATCACCTCCCAGCTTCTCACATCATTCCCACTTCCCGCCCCCCCACCCACCCACCTTGCCCCTCTCACCTGGACTCACCTATCACCCATCACCTCCTCCCCCCCTCCCTACCTTTTTATTCTGTCTTCTGCCCTCTTTCTTTCCAGTCCTGATGAAGGGCCGTGGCCTGTTCATTTCCCTCCATAGATGCTGCCTGACCTGCTGAGTTCCTCCAGCATTTTTTGTGCGCGTTGCTGGGATTAATGAAGGATTGGTGTCAATGGGTGTTTGATGGTCAGCATGAACACAGTGGGCCGAAAGGCCTGTTCCATGCTGTCCTTCTCCATGACTCTATATGAGAATGGGCCAAATGATCTCCTTTTCTATACTTCTATCAGGAGCACCATATCATGGCTTCGAGGACACCAGAGTCAGAGGATAACGCTGTCGAGAAATTAACACACATCAGCAATAACTTCAGAGCAAGGGCAATCACCAACTGGAATGGCCTTCCTGACACGGTGAGGGAGGCAGAACATAAGTTGACGTGGTAACTGGGGTTGCTCTCCGAATTTACACTGGGCTCAGCTGTACACATGACCTGCATCCTGCCATTTGACAAGAACAAATGAAGTCAGTGCACATTCTTTTTTCTTCAGCTCTCAATTTTTTTATTCAATGATTTTCTTTTTAATCAGACTGATGGTATAGCACCATGGTGGGAACTCAACAAAACCCCTCTTGGGGCGGAGATACGTGCAGAGTTTCAAGTTCAAGTTCAAGTTGTACTTTCTCTGTAACTATAGCACGATATTCTGCAGTCTGTTGTAATGAAAACATCTGTATGGATAGCATGCAAAACAAAGTTTTTCACTGCAGCTCGGTACACATGACAATAACAAACCAATTTATTTACCAATTTTATTGTCATAAGCACAGGGTATGTGCCATGAGATTAGATACTCACAGACAAACATAAATTACACAAATAAATTAATGTAAATTATACGTAACTTACACAACAAAATAAACAAAAAAAGACGACATTAATGCAAGTTGAGGGAACTACAGTCTGACATAAAATTAGGGTTTTTCAGGTTGGTTCAAGAACAGTGGGGAAGAAGCTGGTGTGGGGTTTTCAGGCTCCTGTACCTCCTGCCTGATAGCAGCAATAAGAAGAGGGCACGACCCAGATGGTGGGGGTCCCTGATGATGGATGTCGCCTTCCTGAGACATTGTAGATGTCCGTGATAGTGGGGAGAGCTGTACCCATGGTGGTACTGGCTGAGTCCCACCACTCTCTGTAGCCTCTTGCGTTCCTGTGCATTGGAGTTTCCATACCAGGTGGTGATGCAACCAGTCAGACTGCTTTCCACTGTACACCTGTAGAAGTTTGTCAGTCTTCGATGACATGTTGAAACTTTGAAGAGAGATGCTGCCACGCCTCCTTCATGGTTGCATCAATGTGCTGGGCCCAGGGTAGATCCTCCAAGATGTTGACACCCAGGAACTTGAAGCTGCTCACCCTTTCCACCGCTGACCCCTCAGTGAGGACTGGTGTGAGTCCTCCCGACTTCCCCTTCCTGAAGTCCACAACCAGTTCCTTGCTGACGTTGAGTGCGAGGTTGTTGATGCGACACCACTCAACCAGCCAATCTATCTCACTCCTGTACGCCTCCTCAACACCATCTGAGATTCTGCCAACAACAGTGGTGGCATCGGCAAGTTTGTAGATGGCGTTGGAGCTATACTCAGCCACAAGAGTCATGGAGAGAGTAGGGCAGGTAGACAGATGATTGCAGTGTTTTACTTTTCTGCTGAATATTAGTACTTTGTCAAGAGAAATTATACAATGTAGAGATTCCATGTCATCATAGGAGACTGAAGGGTGATTGTATAGAGGTGTATAAAATCATGACGGGCACAGACAGGGTAAATGCACTGAGTCTTTTTCCCAGGGTTGGGGAGTCAAGAACTAAAGGGCATAGGTTTAAGGTGAGAGGGGAGAGGTTTAAGAAGAACTTGAGGGGCAACTTTTTTACCCAAAGGGTGCTATCTATGTGGAATCAGCTGCCAGAGGAAGTGGTTGAGGTGGGTACAATAACAACATTTAAAAGACACTTGGACAGGTACACGGATAGGAAAGGTTTAGAGGGATATGGGCCAAACGCTGACAAATGGGACTAGTTTGGATTGGGCATCTTGGCTGGCATGGACCAGGTGGGCCGAAGGGCCTGTTCCATGCTGCATGACTCTATGACTCTATCCTGAGCACCTTCCAACAGTTTTATATTCACAAGGTGCCGCGATAATGTTTGTGTAGTCATTGCAATCAATCTCAGTCAGCTCATTCATAACTGCATTGGACAGGAGGCCGGAGAACCCCTGTGGGGAGAGCTTTAGGGACCAGAGGTCCATCGACTCCTGCAATCCCCGAGAATCCTCCACTCACCAGAGGTCACCTGGAATGAGCAGCTCGCCTTGAGGAGAGGATGCACCGGCCGGGCTTGGAGTTCGCAGGAGTGACTGGAATGTGTCAGAACGGGTGGATATGGACGGGATGTTTCCTCTTGTGGGACAATCTAGAACTTAGGTTTACAAAATAAAGGATCACCCATTTAAGAAAGAAATGTGGCAAAATGTTTTCTCTCGGGGAGTTGTGAGTTTTTGGAGCCCTTTTTCCCAATGCATCTTGACATCAAGTTTTTGTTTGATGATGCTTCTGTGAAATATTAGGGATGCTTATGCTGTCAAAGGTTCTACATGAATGCTGCTAATCACTCTGCCTTGACTGGGTGGGCTGCATGGCCTCTTCCTGTGCCTCATTCCTTCTACAAACCCACACAATCACCAGCTGCCTGGCACTGACCATACACTCTGTTTCTGCAGAAGCTGGGCACAACCTTCCTCTGTGAATCTGGCTGCCAGCTACCTGCATGTTGGAGTCAGGGAGGGGCTGTCTCTGCAGGCTGTGGGCTGTACTCGTGGTGTGTCAGTCAGTGAGGCCTCGCCCCCAAAGTTCTGGCTGTCAGAGCTGTCAATGCTATTGAATGCTTGTAAACACTGCTGACATTCAGAAACATTCAGAATCACTTGGGAGCGATCCAAAAACAATGCTTAAAGTATGACATGCACACACGCACATGTGTGCACGCATATGGATGTGCACATGCATAGGAAGAAAAACAAATACACACACACATTCTCACACACTGATACAGGCACACACACACACACACACACAGGTACACACACTTTGTCACACTGATATACGCACACAAATGCTCACACACACACAGATACACACAGTGAAACTAAAATGGACTTTTCTGTTCTAATTGTGTAAAAATTGTGTATAATTTATGTTTGTGTTTTTCTTGTGAATGCTGCTTATCTGACACTATGTACCTGTGATGCTGCTGCAAGTAAGTTTTTCATTGCACCTGTACACACATGGACTTGTGTAGATGACAATAAACTCAACCTTGACTTTTCACTAAATTTCAAAGCAAGCTCCACGAGCTTCTATCTACACTCATGACTGTGTGGCTAGGCACAGTTCAAGCGCCGTCTATAAATTTGCAGATGACAGCCTCTTTTGCACTATTTTATTTGTTAATTTTTTGGTAACAAAGTCAGTTTTATGTCATGTACTGTACTGCTGCCACAAAACAACAAATTTCACGACATACTTCAGTGATAATAAACCTGACTCTGATTCTGATCCTGAGAGCCAGTGCTTCCCTTTCAGGCTGCTGTATGCATCAGGTTTAAGCCTGTGCAGGCTCAGTGGCAGACTCCACAGCCCAAAAGCAGGGAGGACTGCATAGGTTTGGGCTGCACCTTTGGACTGCGTGGGGATCCCAGCAGTGAAACACAGAGGCAGCCACAGCCAGCAACGGAGAGTGGAAGATGCTGTCACCAACTGGGCAGACTCCAGCGCTGGGAACTGGAACAGCCACAGAGAAAGTCCCAGCATTAGCACTGACGGTGGGTTGGAACAACTGTCCCAGTGCTGCTGGAGGTTGTTTAGAAGTTAGCCCCTCTTTTGAGGAAGCAACGTCCTCTGGTTCTGCTTTTCTGGACTGGGTGAAAGAGGTTGTCAGGGTCGAGATTATCTGGCCCTTATACAGCCTAGTAACATCAGGAGATCAATGGAAATTAAGGGGAAAGCACTCTAGCTCAACACATAGGAAGATGGTTGAGGTACTTGGAGCTTCATCAGCCCCAGGGCATCACTGCAGTTCCTGAGGGCAGTGTCCAAAGTTTAAACATGTTCAGCTGCTTCATTTATCACCTTTCTTCCTTCATCCTATCCGGATGCATCATGGCTTGGTACGGCAACTGCTCTGCCCGTGACCACAAGAAACTGCAGAGAGTTGTGGACACAGCTCAGCACGTCATGGAAACCAGCCTCCCCTCCGTGGACTCTGTCTACACTTCTCGCTGCCTTAAAACTATGTCCTCTAGTTTTTGATTCCTCAACCCTGGAAAAACGACCGCTATCTATGCCCCTTCATGATGTTATACGCCTCTGTGAGATCACCCCTCAGTCTCCTATGCTCCAAGGAGCAAAGGCCCAGCACGTCTAACCTCTCCCTATAACTCAGGCCCTCGAGTCCTGGCAACATCCTTGGAAATATTTCTTTGTTTTCAGTGGTCGAAGGAGGTGGCTCATCCCCAACTTCCCCAGGACAGGACGGCCTTAAAACCATAGAACCATAGAACATAGAACAGTACAGCACAATACAGGCCCTTCGGCCCACAATGTTGTGCCGACCTTAAAACCTCACCTAAGACTATCTAACCCCTTCCTCCCACATATCCCTCTATTTTAAATTCCTCTATTTTAAATTCCTCCATATGCTTATCTAGTAATCTCTTGAATTTGACCAATGTACCTGCCTCCACCACCGCCCCAGGCAGTGCATTCCATGCCCCAACCACTCCCTGATATCTGCCCACCCATTACTTTAAAGCCATGCCCTCTTGTATTGAGCATTGGTGCCCTGGGAAAGAGGCGCTGGCTGTCCACTCTATCTACTCCTCTTAATATTTTGTACACCTCTATCATGTCTCCTCTCATCCTCCTTCTCTCCAAAGAGTAAAGCCCTAGCTCCCTTAGTCTCTCCTCATAATCCATACTCTCCAAACCAAGCAGCATCCTGGTAAATCTCCTCTGCACCCTTTCTAACGCTTCCACACCCTTCCTATAATGAGGCAACCAGAACTGGACACAGTACTCTAAGTGTGGTCTAACCAGAGTTTTGTAGAGCTGCATCATTGCTTCACGGCTCTTAAACTCGATCCCACGACTTATGAATGCTAACACCCCGTAAGCTTTCTTAACTACCCTATCCAACTGTGAGGCAACTTTCAGGGATCTGTGGATATGGACCCCCAGATCCCTCTGCTCCTCCATTACCCAGAATCCTGCCATTAACCTTGCCAGCAATGCTCAGAAAGAAAATCATTCAGTCCAGCTCCATCTGAGGCATACATCCACTACAGCATTAGTTAATCAGTTCACATATTTTTGGAAGGCTGTTAAATGTCTACAGCTTTGCATGTGGACAAACTAAAGAGAGAAGTTGTGTACAATTATTCAGTCAACATCGATAATGTCTGAGACTCTTCTGTTGCTTTTATCTAAGCTGCATTCCCTGGCTGTGACTAAGACCATCGTTCAGTGTCAGAGGCTCATCTCCAGGTCTGCAGGTCTGTGACATCATGTCTGAGATCCTCCAAGATAATCTCGCATGCAGCCACGGGGTAACCGCAAAGACAGAGGGAGGTGCATTTCACACGAGGTTAAAATGTGTACCTTCTGGTGAAGCAGCAAGAGGCTGTGTTTTACTGGTGAAATGAAAGTTTTATGCAAGCAATTCACAGCAATCTGTGTTCCCTTCAGCAGCACTCAAGGCATTTTACAGCCAATGAAGTATTCCTGAACTTTATAATGGTGGAAATACAATGGTCAATCAGCGCACAGCAAGCTCCCATGGACAGAAGGGAAAGATATCCCTTAATGACTCCGTTAATTCACCCTATCACAGACCTTAAGGAAATTTAGCATGTCCCTGATGACCCACACCAACGTTTACAGCTACACTGTAGAAAGCATGCTGTCCAGATGCATCACAGCTTGGTATGGCAACTGCTCTGCTGTGACCACAAGAAATTCCAGAGTTGTGAACGCAGCCCAGTCCATCACAAAAACCAGCCTCCCCTCCACGGACACTATCCACACTTCTCACTGCCTAGGGAAAGCAGCCAACATAAAGACCCCACCCACCCCGGACATTCTCTCTACTCCCTCCTCCCATCGGGCAGAAGGTACAAAAGCCTGAAAGCACGTACCACCAGGCTCAAGGACAGCTTCTATCCCAGACTCTTGAACAGATCTCTTGTACAATAAAGGTGAACTCTTGATCTCTCATTCTACCTGGTCGTGGCCCTTGCACCTTATTGTCTGCCTGCAGTGCACTTTCTCTGTAACTGTAACACTATATTCTGCATCCTGTTATTGTTTCTTCTGATGTACTACCTCAATGTACTTATGTATGGAATGATCTGTTTGGATGGCACGCAGGCAAAAGCTTTTCACTGTATCTTGGTACATGTGACAATAATAAACCAATTACCAATTGTATATACATTTCTGCTGTGTATCCAACAATACAACAGTTGGAAAATACCTCATTCCTTGACAAATCACCCTGGGATGCTTTGCTGCATCCACTGCCCTCCCCCACCTTCTGACCCGTGGACTAACTTGCCTTCTCCCTTTCTCAGATCTGATGATGGGTCTTCGAACTGAAGTTATTTCTTGTTCCACAGATTCTGCCGAGCCTGCTGAATTTTTCCAGCATTTTCTGTTCCATTTACAGTAATAAATAACCGGCTAATAGGACTGGTAATGTTAGTGTCCCAGACCACGAGGGTGATTTATTTCTTTGAAACAGGAATTTGAAGGAACTATTTAGCAATCCAATGCATAATGCTGTATAATCCTTCCAGAACCAATATTCTAGTCAAAGAATCAAATACAATAAAGCCTCTGTGAGTGTAATATGTTGGCCCATGCTAAATTTCAGTCCAATCAGATTAACATCTGATACACTCAAGCTTCCTCTACACTACCCCACACCCTTCAATGAATCGAAGCATTGTATTCCGCCTACAATGGATGATGTGGTGCATCAAACCCTTGCAACTCATTCAAGACTGTTCAGGAACGAGAGGGAAGTGGCATCTGATTGAATTGCCCCTTTCAAAAGGGAAATGGATACACAGGTCATTAGAAAGGAGAAAACTATGGGGTGAGAGCAGGGGAGTGGGAGTCATTTAAAAACACTGGCGAAGAACATTAGAAATTGGAATAGGAGTAGACCTCTCAGAGTCATACAGCACAGACACAGGCCCTTTGGCCCAACGCATCCATGCCAACCAAGACGCTCAGTTAAGCTAGTCCCATTTGCCTGTGTTTGGCCCATATCCTTCTAAACCTTTCCTCTCCATGACCTGTCCAAATGTCTTTTAAATGTTGTTATTGTACACGTCTCAACCACTTCCTCTGGCAGCTCGTTCCATATACCCACCACCCTCTGTGTGAAGAAGTTGCCCTTCAGATCCCTTTTAAATCTTTCCCCTCTCACCTTAAACCTATGCCATCTAGGTTTTGACTCCCTTTTCCCTGGGAATTTCTCATGCCTGCTCTACCATTCGATAAGATCATGGTTGGTCATTTACCTCGGCACACTTTCTCTTGATTCCTTTAATATGCCAAAATCTCAAATATACTCAGCGACTGAGACTCCACAACCATCCCGGGTGGATAAATCCAGAGATTTACCACCCTCTGGGTGAAAATAACTCACACCTCTGTCCTGAGTGACAGATCCATTGAGATTCTGACCCTTAGAACATGGAATGCACTGCCTGGGGTGGTGGTGGAGGCAGGTACATTGGTCGAATTCAAGAGATTACTAGATAAGCATATGGAGGAATTTAAAATAGAGGGATATGTGGGAGGAAGGGGTTAGGTAGTCTTAGGTGAGGTTTAAAGGTTGGCACAACATTGTGGGCTAAAGGGCCTGTATTGTGCTGTACTGTTCTATGGTCTATGTTCTAAAACGTAGAACAGTACAGTATAGGAACAGGCCCTTTGGCCCACGATGTTTAATTAAGCTAGTAATTAAATGCCTAACCAAACTAATCCTTCTGCCTATACAATGTCCATATCCCTCCATTCTCCGCACATTCACGTGCCTATCCAAGAACCTCTTGAGCACCTCTATCGTATCTGCCTCCACCACCACCCCGGCAGCACATTCCAGGCACCCACCGCTCTCTGTGTAAAAAACATGCCCCGAACATCTCCTTTGAACTTTGTGCCTGTCACCTTAAATGCATGCCCTTGGGAATCAGACATTTCAACCCTGGGGAAAAGATACCGACTGTCTACTCTTTCTCTGCCTCTCATAATCTTATAAACCTCTATCAGGTCTCCCCTCAACCTCCGCTGCTCCAGAGAAAACAACCCAAGTTTGTCCAACCTCTCCTCATAGCACGTGTCCTCTAATCCAGGCAGCATCCTGGTGAACCTCTTCTGCACCATCTCCAAAGCTTCTACATCCTTCCTATAATGTCATGGAGTACTACAGTACAGAAACAGGCCCTTCAGCCCATCCAGTCCATGCCAACCTGATCATCTGCCTAGTCCCATCTATCTGCACCCGGACCATATCCCTCCAAACCCCTCCTCTCCATGTACCTGTCCAAACTTCTCTTAAATGTTGGGCAAGCTAGGATGTTATTCCTTGGAGTGAAGGAGACTGAGGGGTGACCTTACAAGAGGTGTATAAAATCATGAGAGGCATAGATCGGGTGAATGCACACAGTCTTTTTCCCAGGGAAAGGGAATCAAAAGCTTGAGGGCATAGGTTTACGGTGAGTGGGGAAAGATTTGAAAGGGACCTGAGGGAGAGCTTCTTCACGCGGAGGGTGGAGCATATATGGAACGAGCTGTCAGAGCAAGTGGTTGAGACAGGTACAATGACAACATTTAAAAGGTTTAGATGGATATGGGCCAAATGTGGGCAAATGTGCCGAGCTTAGATTGGCATCTTGGTCAGTACGGACAAGTTGGGCTGAAGGGTCTGCTCCCGTGCTGTATTACTCTATGACTACAACTGTAGCTCTAAGAGTTACTCCCAAACCCAGACCCCTACCACCAAGAGGGACAAGAGCAGCAGACACAGGGGAGCACCACCACCTGCAGATTCCCCTCCAACCCACAGGACATCCTAACTAGGAAATATATCACTGCTCCTTCATCAGTGCTGGGTCTAAATCCCAGGACTCCCTACCCAACAGCACAGTGGGAGCACCTTCACCAGAAGGAACGCAGCGGTTCAAAAAGGCAGCTCACCCCCAGCTTCCTCAAGGGCAATTGGGAATGGGCAATAAATGCTTGCTGTGCCCATGGTGCGAACAATCTGTGTATAATTTTTAAAAAGAACTTACTTTTGCTTTTTGCTATGATTAGAATGCTGTTACAGAAGGAGTGGCGGGATACTGTGTATAAGAATTATTACATTGGCCACTGTTTGCATTCAGTGTTGGCCAGATCTCACAATGGAGGAATTAATCGAGTGAAGTTGCAACAGATGCGTGTGACAATCCTGTGACATTCTGCTGCCTCCTAAACTGAATGATGGCATTTTAACGAGTTAACATGCTGTTAAAATAGCAGAGAGGGAAATATCATCTGACAGTGCTGAGCATTGATCCACACTCTAACTTTGGTGGGACCCACGGAGGTGACCCCATCCCACTGGGTCCTGGGAAAATTGGTAAATTGGTTTATTATCGTCACATGTACTGAGGTACAGTGAAAAGCTCTGTCATCCATACAGATCATTTCATTACAACAGTGCATTGAGGTAGTACACGGGAAAACAATAACAGAATGTAGAATAAAGTGTTACAGTTACAGAGAAAGTGCAGTGCAGGCAGACAATAAGCTGCAAGGTCATAACGAGATAGATTGTGAGGTTAAGAGTCCATCTTATCGTACAAGAGGATCATTCAATAGTCTTATAACGGTGGGATAGAAGCTGTCCTTGAGCCTGGCGGTACGTGCTTTCAGGCTTTTGTATCTTCTGCCCGATGTGAGGGGGAGAAGAGAGAATGTCCAGGGTGGGTGGGGTCTTTGACTATGCTGGCTGCTTTACCGAGCAGCGAGAAGTGTAAGAAAGTCCATGGAGGGGAGGCTGGTTTCCGTGATGTGCTGAGTTGTGTCCACAGCTCTGCAGTTTCTTGCGGTCCTGGGCAGAGCAGCTGCCGTACCAAGCGTGATGCATCCAGATAGGATACTTTCTATGGTGCATCGGTAAAAATTGGTGAGTGTCAAAGGGGACATGCCAAATTTCTTTAGCCCCCTAAGGAAGCAGAGAATTCCAAAATTTAACCTGTGCTTTATATGTGGTTATGTTACTGTAATTCAGAGGCCCTGATCAATGATATGGAGGTAGCTGGGAAGGGGAGTGCTGGAGGTAGGCAGGTGAGGGTCTGCGATTAGAGACAGGGGTGGAGGGAAGACAAAAGCGGCTTTAGGGAGATTTTCAGATTACCTTTGGAGTTCTGTCTGCAGTAGTCCTTGGCTGTCAGAAAGCAAGAGACCTGTTGATTCTGCACAGAAGGTCCACCCATGTCATCAATGGTGGAGTGTCTGATGAACCCAATTATGGTCCCACCGACCTACTCCAGCCTGAGCCACAGATGTTTCCCTCAAAGACCTCTCCCTCCACTAAGTGGGTCCACCCTCTCTGGTCTTCCTGGTGTCTGTGTGGCATGGGCAACACGTGGACAACATCTGCCATGTTGCAATGTTGCAGTCTTGCACCTGCATACAGTCATGGAGTCATAGAGAGAGAGAGATACAGCAGGGAAACAGGCCCTTCAGCCCATCGAGTCTGTGCCAACCATCAGTCAACCATTTACACTAATCCTACATTAATCATTCTTTTATTAGTCTCCCTGTATTCCCATCAACTTCCCCCAGATTCTACCCCTCACCAATTAAACCACCAACTCACACATCTTCGGTATGTGGGAGGAAACCAGAGTATCAGGAAGAAACTCACATGGTCACAAGCAGAACGTGCGAACTCCACAAAGACAGCACCCGAGATCAGGACTGAACAGGGGTCACTGGACCTATGAGGCAGCAGCACTACTAACTACACCACTGTGCTCTCTTGGGACATGCAATGGGCCTGAGCACTCTGGCAAACTTTGCCTCACTTTATCACTCTAATAACCCAAACAGACTGGTCTAGACTTCAGAGAGCTTGTGTAATACAGTTTGTAAATCCCGGGATTTGAGCCCTGCTATATAATCCTTGCCAAAGTCTAAGGCACGCCTTTTTTCCCTCCAAACTGGCTTAAAAGATCCCATAGCATGGTTGCAAAGGAGCATTGTCCTTGGCACCCATGGGTTAATCCTCAACACTCAATTAACATTAACATTAAGGACCCTCACCATCCGGGACATGCCCTCTTCTCGTTACTACCATCAGGTAGGAGGTACAGGAGCCTGAAGACCCACACTCAACGATTCAGGAACTGCTTCTTCCCCTCTGCCATCAGATTTCTGAACGGTCCATGAACCCATGGACATTACCTCGTTATTCCTTTGTTTTGCACTATTTATTTATTTTTGTAATTTATAGACTTTTACAGTATGTCGCACTGTACTGCTGCCACAAAACAACAAATTTTATAATATATGTCAGTGATAATAAACCTGATTCTGAACCTCAGATAACTGCTCATTATCACATTGCTCTATTTAGAACTGATGAAGGGTCTCTGACCTCAAACATTAACTCTGTTTCTCTCTCCACTGAGGCTGCCTGACCAGCTGAGTATTTCCAGCATTTTCCGTTTTTATTTCAGAACTCCAGCATCAGTAGATTCTGACTTGTGGTTATCAAATTGCTACCTGATGTGCAGAGTTATAGAATTATACAGCACAGAAACAGGCCCTTCAGCCCAACTCGTCCATGCAGGCCAAGGTGCCGACTTAAGAGAGTCTAATTTGCCTGTGTTTGGCCCATATCCCTCGAAACCTTTCCTATCCATGTACCTGTCCAAGTGCCTTCTAAACGTTGTAATTGTACCCGCCTCTACTGCTTCCTCTGGCAGCTCATTCCATATCCCCATCACCCTCTGGGCGAAAAACTTTTGCCCCTCAGGTCCCCTTTAAATCTTTCCCCTCTTGCCCTAAACCTATGCCCTCTAATTTTAGACTCCCCTCTTCTGGGTAAAAAAAAACTGTGACCACCCAACTTATCTATGTCCCCGATGACCCTCACCAATTTTTACAGATGCACCATAGAAAGCATCCTATTTGATGCATCACGGCTCGGTACGGCAACTGCTCTGCCCGGGTCTGCAAGAAACTGCAGAGTTGTGAACGCAGCCCAGCGCGTCACGGACACCAGCCTCCCCTCCCCAACTCGCTTCCATTTGTCCAATCTTACCCGCTCGTCTGTTTCCATCCATCATCTACCAGCCTCTGTCTCAACCCTCCCCACTTCCCTTCCCTAACTGGCTCCATCTACCCATCATCCCCTTCCTATTATACTCATTACAGGAAGGATGTGGAGACATTGGAAAGGGTGCAGAGATTTACCAGGATGCTGCCTGGATTAGAGAGTCTGCATTATGAGGAGAGACTAAGGGAGCTAGGGCTTTACTCTTTGGAGAGAAGGAGGACGAGAGGAGACATGATAGGGGTGTACAATACATTAAGAGGAATAGATAGAGTGGACAGCCAGCGCCTCTTTCCCAGGGCACCAATGCTCAATACAAGAGGGCATGGCTTTAAAGTAATGGGTGGGAAGTTCAAGGGAGATATCAGAGGAAGGTTTTTTACCCAGAGAGTGGTTGGGGCATGGAATGCGCTGCCTGGGGTTGTGGTGGAGGCAGGTACCTTGGTCAAATTCAAGAGATTACTAGATAAGCATATGGAGGAATTTAAAATAGATATGTGGGAGGAAGGGGTTAGATAGTCTTAGGTGAGGTTTAAAGGTCGGCACAACATTGTTCTATCCCCCTCCCCCCTACAATCACCTGGTTCCACCTATCACCTACCAGCCCCCTCCTCACCCCTCCCTCTCACCTCTTTATACCGGCTATCTCCCCTTTATATCAGAGCTGATGAAGGGTCTCGAGCCAAAGCAACGGCACATCCACTTTCCCTCCACGGATGCTGCCTGACCCACTGAGTTCCTCCAGCTCTGGGAATGCAGGTGCCTCTTGTAAGAAAGGATTGAAGGAGAAAAGTTAGAGCAGGAAGATCATGCTGGAACTGTATGAAACACCAGCTCGGCCACAGCAACTGCACTATGTACAGTTCTGGTCACCACGCTGCAGGAAGGATGTGATGACACTGCAGAGGCTGGAGAGGAGATCTATGAGGATGTGGTTAGGTCTGGGGAGTTTAGTTACCAGGAAAGATTGGCTTGGCTGGATTGTTTCCTTTGGAACAAAAGAGATTGATGAGTGATGTAACCTAGGTATGTAAAACTATTGAGTGGCTCAGAATAGGGTGAATAAAGTCACAGAGCACTACAGCACAGAAACAGGCTCTTCGGCCCATCTAGTCCCTGCCGACCTGATCTTCTGCCTAGTCCCATCTATCTGCACCCGGACCATATCCCTCCAAACCCCTCCCATCTATGTACCTATCCAAACCTCTCCTAAATGTTACAATTGAACCTGCATCTACCACTTCCACTGGCAGCTCCTTCCACACTCACACTACCCTCTGAGTGAAGAATGGTTCCCTTATACGATGAGATGGACTCTGACCTCACGATCTACCTCGTTGTCACCTTGCACCTTATTGCACCGCACTTTGTCTGTAGCTGTGACACTTTACTCTGTATTGTTATTGTTCTTACCTGTACTACATCAATGCACTCTGTACTAACTCAATGTAACTACACTGTATAATGAATTGACCTGTACGATTGGTATGCAAGACAAGTTTTTCACTGTACCTCGGTACAAGTGACAATAATAAACCAATACCAATACCAGTACCAAGAAGTTTCCCCTCAGATTCCCCCTACATATTTCACCTTTCACTCTCAACCTATAGTTCTAATCTCACCCAACCTGAGGGGAAAAAGCCTGCATTTACTCACCCTATCTATACGCCTCATAATTTTGTTTCACTCTATAAGATCTCTCCTCATTCTCCTGCGCTCCAGGAAATAAAGTCCTAACCTGTTCAACCTTTCACTGCAACTCAGGTCCTCAAGTCCCGGCAACATCCTTGTATATAGGAAAGACTTGATTTCCTTCAACAGAAGGTCAGGTTTTGGGTTGGGTAGATGTTTGGGGAGAAAGATCAGATAGAAAAATAATTCATCCAAAGAGTAACAGAGATTTGGAATGCACTGCCTGAAGGAATGAAGGAGGAAGAGACCTTGCCCACATTTAAAACACATCTGGATGATATTTGACGTAACATGACCCACAAGACCTGGACTGAGAGCTGGAAAATAGGGACAATCGGAATAGATTTTTCTCGTTTATTGTAGATGTGACAGAGCAAATGTTTTCCTCCACTGTAAACTTCAACGCCATGGATATGACAAGGTTTCGTTAACATTTTAGAATCATAAAATCATAGAGAAATACAGCATGGAAACAGGCCCTTTGGCCCATCGAGTCTGTGGTGACCATCAAGCACCCATTTACGCTGATCCTACATTAGAACATAGAACATAGAACAGTACAGCAAAATACAGGCCTTTCGCCCACAATGTTGTGCCAACCTTTAAACCTCACCTAAGACTATCTAACCCCTTCCTCCCACATATCCCTCTATTTTAAATTCCTCCATATGCTCATCTAGCAATCTCTTGAATTTGACCAATGTACCTGCCTCCACCACCGCCCCAGGCAGCGCATTCCATGCCCCAACCACTCTCTGGGTAAAAAACCTCCCTCTGATATCTCCATTAAACTTCCCATCCATTACTTTAAAGCCATGCCCTCTTGTATTGAGCATTGGTGCCCTGGGAAAGAGGCGCTGGCTGTCCACTCTATCTATTCCTCTAATATTTTGTACACCTCTATCATGTCTCCCCTCATCCTCCTCCTCTCCAAAGAGTAAAGCCCTAGCTCCTTTAGTCTCTCCTCATAATCCATACTCTCCAAACCAGGCAGCATCCTGGCAAATCTCCTCTGCACCCTTTCCAACGCTTCCACATCCTTCCTATAATGCAGCGACCAGAACTGGACACAGTAAGCGTGGTCACTTCCATCATCTCACATTTTATTCTCCCCACATTCCCATCGATTTCCCCCAGATTCTGCACACAAGGGGCATTTTACAGTGGCTAATTAACACACAAACCCACACATCTTTGGGATGTGGGAGGAAACCGGAGCACCCGGGGTCACAGGGAGAACTCCACACAGACAACACCTGAGGTCAGGATTGAACCCGGGTCTCGGCACTGTGAGGCAGCAGCACTACCAGCTGCCCCACTGTGCCTCCCTTTGTCCAACTGCACAGCATGCTCTCAGAGCCAATCAAAGTGAGTAAGGATGGCGGTGATAGGGTGAGTGGACAGTGTCCAACTTCTTCAGCTGATGTTTGAACACACTGGAGTTGACGGGGAATGCAGGACAGGAGGCTGGCAGGACAGCAGTGAAACCAAGTCAAGACATGAAAGCTTCAGCAGCAGAGGGTCCGAGGGTAGTCATTATTACCTGGCGTTTCAGAAAGGCTCCCAAGGTTTCACAGGGCATTGGGTCAGGTTCATCGTGTCACGAGGTGACAGTCATAGAGTTGTACAGCACAAAAACAGGCCCTTCAGCCCATTACATCCATGCTGACCTTTAAACCCATCTGCACCAATCCCTGTTGCCCGCATTAGGACCATATCCTTCTATGCCTTGCGTATTTAAGTGCCTGTCTAAATGCCTCTTAAATGTAGTGAGTGTATCTGACCACCACCACCTCCTCTGGCAGCGCATTCCAGATACCAACCAATCTCTGTGTAAAAAACTCCCTCCTCTCACCTTGAAATTGCAATTGCTTTCTTATTGTCACTTAGACCGAGGTACAGTGAAAAACTTGTCTTGCATACCGTTCATACAGATCAATTCATTACACAGTGCATTGAGGTAGTACAAGGGAAAACAATAACAGAATGCAGAATAAAGTGTTACAGTTACAGAGAAAGTGCAGTGCAGGCAGACAATAAGGGGCAAGGTCATAACGAGGTAGATTGTGAGGTCAAGAGTCCACTTTATCATACTAGGGGACTGTTCAATAGACTTAGAGGGATAGAAGCTGTCCTTGAGCCTGGTGGTATGTGCTTTCAGGCTTTTGTATCTTCCACTGATGGGAAGGGGGAGAAAAGAGGATGAACGGGGTGGTTAGGGTCTTTGATTATGTTGGCTGCTATCCCAAGGCAGCGAGATGTAGACAGAGTCCATGGAGGGGAGGCTGGTTTCCGTGGTGTGCTGAGCTGTGTCCGCAACCCTCTGCAGTTTCTTGCGGTCTTGGGCACAGCGGTTGGCGTACCAAGCTGTGATGCATCCAGATAGGATGCTTTCTATGGTGCATCGATAAAAGTTGGTGAGTGTCAAGCAGGACATGTCAAATTTTTTTGTCCTCCTGAGGAAATAGAAGCACTGGTGAGAACCTATGCCCTCTTGTTTTTGATCCCCTACCATGGGAAAAAGATTCCGGCTATCTACCCTATCTATGCCTTTCAGAACTTTGTACACCTCAGCCTCTTTCATTCCCGGGAAGACAAGCCCAGCTTATCCAATCTCTCTCTATAACTAACGTCCCCAATCCAGGCAATACTCTGGTGAATCTCCCCTGTATCCTCACATCCTTGTGGTCAAAGGATATGCAGCCTAAGAAAGATTGAAAAGATGGAGGGAGGAGATTAAGCGAAGGGTTAAAAATGATGTCTTCAATCCTGTCAGCGTTCCCGGGAGGAAGTTGAGAGTCTTCCAAACTTTACATTACCCAGGAAGATTGACAGAGTGGAACAAAGTTCTTCCAGTTCAGCAGAGAGAAAAACACATTCAAAATAATTTTAATGAATTGACAGGGCCATTAAAATTGTGGCGGAGGATGCAACATTCAGATCTTAAGTGTGTGAATTCCTGACGTTACAACATTAATTTCCAGTCTATGATGGTAAATTAAATTGGTAAATTGGTTTAGTATTGTTACATGTACTAAGGTACAGTGAAAAACTTGTCTTGCATACTGTTCATACAGATCAATTCATTACACAGTGCATTGAGGTAGAACAAGGGGAAATAGAATGCAGAAATTAATAATGGTATTTTACATTACTGAGAGCACTCTGCACAGTCTTTTGAATGAAATGCTAAACAATGGCTAACACGAAGGGATACAATTTTAAGGCGATTGGAGGAAGGTATAAGGGGGATGTCAGGGGTAAGTTTTTTATACAGAGAGTGGTGGGTGCGTGGAATGCACTGCCAGCAAAGGTTGTGGGGGCAAATACATTTAGGACATTTAAGGGACTCTTAGACAGACACATGAATGAGGGAGCTATATGGGAGGGAAGGGTTAGATAGATCTTAGAGCAGGATAAAATGTCAGCAAAACATTGTGGGCTGAAGGGCCTGTACTGTGCCCTATGTTCTAAGTTCTATGCTCTAAGGAGGATGTAAAAAATATGAGAGCCATGGTTTAGCAGAAGATTGGGGAAGTTCTACACAATGCCTGGGGGCCAATACTTATCCTTCGATTAACATCTTACCAACAGGCCATTATCGCAATGCTGTTTGTGGGAGCTTACTGTGTACAAATTGGCTTCCAGCATTGCAAGAATTACAAGAAAAATACTCACAGGCTAAAACACTCGGGGATGCCACAAAAGGGATTAGATGCAATTGTTTTGTTTCTTTGACTGAGAATTGACCTCTGAACTACCATTAGTTAATGACAGGATGCACACTTACTCAAGCACCGTCTTACTGCACTGACTGTGAATCAAATATTAGTCATTTAAGGTCGGGTGGGAAACTGTGAGTTGGTTTGGGAATCCGGACAGCAGGGCAACGGGATGGGAAAGGGATTATAATAAAGGCAGCCAAGGTCTGGAGGTTGAACAGATTAGGAACTACTTGAGCTGGGTTGGTGAGACAGGAAATCTGTACAAGTGGTCGATTTATTAGGCACTTGAAAATTTCCCAGAGATTTGACCAGCCTTGTAGGTAAAGTCAGTTCCTTGTACAATTGATTACAAACCTCATGAGGGATTTGTATGAGGCTGTGCTAATCATTGCCTGCAGACATTGGGCTGGAACATCTGACCCACCTTTCACTGGCTTCCTAGCTGTGAGAACAGGCTGTAACCCACATTACCCAGTAGGCTGGATACTCTCAGTGGTGTGTGCGGGGATTGCTGGGGCTAGCTATTGTTCCTATTAAAGGCATATACCCCCAAAAATTTGCTTCTCAACTTATCCAAAGTCTGCCTGTTCCTTAGTTCTGTGTTACCACCTCCTGTGTGTACAAATACAGAATCAGAATCAGACTTATTATCACTGACATATGACATGAAAGTAGTGTTCATTGCCCGTTACAGCATTTCTTGTTACAATTCATAAGAATGCAAGGAAATTGGAGCAGGAATAGGCCACTCGGCCCATCAAATCTGCTCTACCATTCAATACAATCATGGCAGAACTACTCTGGCCTCCCCTTAAGAGTCATAGACTAACACAGCAAGAAACAGGCCCTTCTGCCCAACTCATCCATGCTGACAAAGATGTCTATCTACACTAAACCCATTTGCCCACATTTGGCCCATATCCTTCTAAACCTTTCCTATCCACATACCTGCCCAAGGGTCTTTTAAATGTTCTGTACCAGATCCCTGTCAGTGCCCCTCAGATTCTTGATGAGGTAGAATTTAATCTGTGCTGCAGATCTTGTGATGAATTGAAGTTCTTTTCATGGAATTGACCTCAGACAAATGTGAAATGATGCATTTTAGGAAGTCAAACCAGGCAGGACATACACAGTGAGTGGCAGGGCCCTGGGGAGCGTACAACAGAGAGACCTAGAGGTACAAGTACATAGTTCCCTGAAAGTAGCGACAGGTAGACAGGCTGGTGAAGAAGGTGTATGGCACACTTGCCTTCATCAGTCAGGACATTGAGTACAAGAGTTGGGATGTCATGTTCCAACTGTTAGGACATCGGTGAGCCTGCACTTGGAGTATTGTGTGCAGTTCTGGTCGCTCAGCTATAGGAAGGATGTGATTAAACTAAAGAGGATGCAGAAAAGATTCACACGGATGTCGCCAGGACTTGAGTTATAAGGAGAGATTGGATTAGCTGTGACTGTTGTCCCTGGAGTGAAGGAAGCTGAGGGGTGACTTTATAGAGGTTTATAAAATCATGCAGGGAATAAATTAGGTGAATGTTCAGTCTTTTTCCAATGGTAAGGGAGTCTAAAACTAGAGGGCACAGATTTAAGGTGAGAAGGGAAAGATTTAAAGGGGACCCGAGGGGCAGGTTTTTTCATACAGAGGGTGGTGGGGAAATAGAACGAGTTGCCAGAGGAAGTGGTAGAGGTGGGTACACTTACAATCACTAAAAGACATTTGGACAGGTACAGGGATAGGACAGGGTCATAGAATCATAGAACACACGTTGTGCCGACCTTTAAACCTCACCTAAGACTATCTAACCCCTTCCTCCCACATATCTCTCTATTTTAAATTCCTCCATATGCTTATCTAGTAATCTCTTGAATTTGACCAATGTACCTGCCTCCACCACCACCCCAGGCAGCGCATTCCATGCCCCAACCACTCTCTGGGTAAAAAACCTTCCTCTGATATCTCTCTTGAACTTCCCACCCATTACTTTAAAGCCATGCCCTCTTGTATTGAGCATTGGTGCCCTGGGAAAGAGGCGCTGGCTGTCCACTCTATCTATTCCTCTTAATATTTTAAGATATTTAAGATGGATATGGGCCAAATGCAGGTGAATAGGACTAGCTTAGGTAGACACATTAAGACAACTCTTTGTCAAAATCAAGTTTACTGTCATATGTACAAGTCCATGTGTGCACAGGTGCAATGAAAAATTTGCAGCAGCATCACAGGCACAGAGCATCAGATAAGCACCATTCACAAGAAAAACATAAATTAAACAAAAATTATACACAATTAAAAACAAAAAAAATCAATTTTAGTGCAAAGTGATCAAAGCAGCCATAGTGTTGCTAAACTGAGCTAGTGATTAGGGTTGTGCCGGTCAGTTCAAGAACCGAATGGTTGAAGGGGAGTAGCTGTTCCTGAACCTGGTGGTGTGGGACTTCAGGCTTCTGTACCTCCTGCCCGATGGGAGCTGTGAGAAGATGGCACAGCCAATCATTTAGTTACTTCATCATAATATTCCTTTCCCCTCTAACTCTTTTGTCATAGAGTCCTTCATCACAGAAACAGGCCCTTCAGTCCATTACATCCATGCTATCAAACACCTATCTATTCTAATCCCATTTATCAGACCTGGTCTACAGCTTTCTGTGCCTTTTGTGGTTCAAGAGCTTGTCTAGATACTTCCTAAATGTTGTGAGAGTCTCTGCCTCCACTTCACCCACTGGGTGGAGAGAAATCCTCCTCAGATCCCCCTCTAAACCTCTCACAAATTACCCTCTGGTTTTAGACACCTCTGCTCTGTAGAAAAGTTTCCTAATATCTACCCTATCAATGTCCCTCATAATTTTGCACATTTCTATCAGATCCCCCCTCGGCCTCCTCTGCTCCAGGGAGAACAGACTCAGCCTCTCCAGTCTCTCGTCATAACTGAAACCTCCATCCCACACAATGTCCTGGTGAATCTCCTCTGCACCCTCTCCAGCTCAACCACATCCTTCCTGTGGTGCTCAGGACTGCACACAGTGCTCCAGCTGCAGAGGACCTGATTGTTTAGTCTATTTACACTTCAGTGAAGAGACTCATGATGATTTTCTGCTTTAAAGGTGCAAGTTCCTGTTGCTAGTATATCGTGGAGTACTATTCATTTTATTCCTCAGGAGTGCTGGCCAACAGTTCATTGTTTATTAGAATACATATCCAAGTGCTTACAGGTGGGTTGCTTTTTAAGATGTTTACCAGCTGCAGACTCTAAATCAAAGATTCCCAATTTCTTTTTTGGCTGCACCCCACTTCAGACAGATTGTTTTCCCACCCCACATTCTCCACTCTAATTACAGAACTATTCATTTTTAGAATTGGAGCCCTTGCAACTTTATCACAGGACTCCCATTGCCTGGTGTGAAAATGTAGGTTCTGGATTGAATTCAAGAAGCATCCCATCATAACCACACATAAATCTTCCAACTGTAAATGAAGGTAAATCAGGGTGGTTTGATGGTTTGATCTTTGGAATTGACAGCTGCAGAGCTAAATTAGTTTCAGAAACCTCCTCTGATGGCTGGCCAATAATACCTGGCAGAGTGAACATAATGTGGACAGCAGATGAAATTGAATCAGACTTGGCAGTGATGTTCCACGGTCAAATTGTCCACTGATATACTGTCATTAGTTTGACAATGAACAGCCATAAGTGGAACCATGCCTTAACATGGATTGAAACCCCCAGTGGCCTCATCCAATCATCTGTTATAATGGAATGGACAACAGATATAGTACCTTCCATGACCTTGTGACATCCCAAAGAACTTCACAATGATTCAGAGTTATTTTTGAATCCATTTACGGGACGTGTTGGTTTCTGGCACTGCCGACACTTATTGCCTAACTTGGCAGGTCAGGCAACATCTGTGGAAAGAGAATAGGGTAACGTTTGAGGTCAAAGACCCTATATTGAACTGAGAAAGAGAGAAAGCTAGTTAGTCTGATGAGGTGGGGGAGGACAATGGGTAGAACAGCAATGTCTATCAGGGTGAAGTTCATCCAAGCTTAACAAGCTTCTTTTCTCTCCTCCCCAGCTCTTCAACCTGAAACATTAACTCTGTTTCACTCTCCACAGATGCTGCCCTACCTGCTGAGCATTTCCAGCAATTTTCTGTTTCTATTCCACCCATTACCCTCCCTCACCTTCTCTGGTACTTAGACTATTTTCTTATGTTCGTAACTACACGAGAGGGTGTGCAAGCATAGAGTTTGCAATATAGTTCTAACTCCTTTAGCCACTCATGATAAAACAATCACCAGCCTCCCCTCCATGGACTCTGTCTATAGTTCTCACTGCCTCGGTGAAGCAGCCAACATAATCAAAGACCCCACCCACCCCAGACATTCTCTCTTTTCCCCCCTCTCATCGGGCAGAAGATACAAAATCCTGAAAGCACGTACCACCAGGATCAAGGACAGCTTCTATCCCACTGTTATAAGACTAGTGAATGGTCCCCGAGTATGATAAAATGGACTCTTGACCTCACAATCTATCTCGTTATGAGCTTGCACCTTATTGTCTGCCTGCACTGCACTTTCTCTGTAACTGTAACACTGTATTCTGCATTCTGTTATTGTTTTCCCTTGTACTACCTGAATGCACTGATGTAATGAAATGATCTGTATGGATGGCATGCAAAACAAAGTTTTTCACTGTACCTCGGTACATGTGACAATAATAAGCCAAATTACCAATTTTACCAATCCTCTCATCCCAGGAATTAACCCAATGAATCCCTTTTGGACTTTCTCAAATGCTAAGATCTTTATTAGTCACATGTACATCGAAACACACAGTGAAATGCATCTTTTGCGTAGAGTGTTCTAGGGGCAGCCCACAAGTGTCGCCACGCTTCCGGCACCAACATAGCATGCCCACAACTTCCTAACCTGTACGCCTTTGGAATGTGGGAGGAAACCGGAGCACCCGGAGGAAACCCACGCAGACACGGGGAGAACGTACAAACTCCTTACAGACAGCGGCCGGAATTGAACCTGGGTCGCTGGCACTGTAATAGCGTTACGCTAACCACTACACTACCGTGCCTGATTGAGGTTTATAAAATTATGAGAGATATAAATAGAGTAAGTCAGAGTCTTTATCCCAGGGTAGAAATGTCAAATACTAGAGGACATAGATTTAAGGTGAGAGGAGGAAAGTTTAAAGGAGATGAGTCTAGCAAGTTTTTTCAACTCTGGAACGTGCTGCTAGGGGGATTGGTGAAAGCAGACCAGATAGTGGTGTTTAAGAGGCATTTAGACAGGCTCATGAACAGGCAGGGCATGGAGGGATATAGACTATGTGCAGGCAGATGGGTTTAGTTTAATTTGGCATCATGATAAGCACAGAGATTGTGGGCCAAAGGGCCTATTGCTGTACTGTACTGTTCCTTGTTCTATGTTCTTAGCTGAACTACTTGCAGAATTCCCTTACGTCCAAATCGTGGCATGAAATCCTGTATCCACCCGAGTGTACAGACAGGCTCCCAGTTAATTATTCCATCACAAAAGACAAATCCCTCTGTACTGGCCAGTCACGATGATATACTCAAGTTCTGGAAATAGGGAGGAGAGAACCTGGGTATTACAACCTTCCCTCCATGGACTCTGTCTACATTTCTCACTAAGCAGCCAACATAAGACCCCACCCACCCCGGACATTCTCTCCCCTCCCATCGGGCAGAAGATACAAAAGCCTGAAAGCATGTACCACCAGGCTCAATGACAGCTTCTATCCCACTGTTATAAGACTAGTGAACAGTCCCCTAGTATGGTGGGATGGACTCTTGACCCTAGTAAGATAAGATGGACTACTTACCTCACAATCTACCTTGTTATGGCCTTGCACCTTGTCTGCCTGCACTGCACTTTCTCTGTAACTGTAACACTTTATTCTGCATTCTGTTATTGTTTTCCCTTGTAATACCGCAATGCACTGATGTGATGAAATGATCTGTATGGATGGCACACAGAACAAAGTTTTTCACTGTACTTCGGTACATGTGACAATAATAAACCAATTTACCAATTACTGTATTACTGAGAATTGAAAATTGTTTCACAAGAGACTGCAGATGTTGGAATCTGGAGCAACAAACAATCTGCTGGAGGAACTCAGATGCTGCTCGACCCGCTAAGTTCCTCTAGCAGATTGTTTGATGCTGGAAAATTGTGCAATTACTCTGGCAAAAGGCGGTTACTTAAAAGAAAAACCTTGTTTGAAGTACGTTATTTTCCATTATGAAAATCTGTAGGAACTTGGATAGCTCCTTCGAAGTCGTGCAGGCCTGATGGGCTGAATGGCCTCTTCCTCTGCTGTTTTATTCTACAAACTCCTTTTTTTGAATTAGTTTGTTTTTAACTACACTCGAGATCATGCTGTGCATGGCTTCAGTCCTCAGTTAAGTGACCGTTCGTCGTGACTTTCAGCTGCTGAACTCACTGTGGATTGGGCTGAGCAGAGTTTTACACTGGAGGATTCCGTGCTGTTTTCTCATCTGGTCAGACTCAAGATCCCTGCCATGTCCCTGATGCTGAATAACAGGAAGTGAAAACTAAACCATCCCCATGAGGCATAATTTGATGTTGCTTTAGATTGCCACATCAAACTCTGTTCACTTCAAAGTAAAGATATGTCTCCCAAGTATTTCTCTCTGCAAGCAATCTCCCAACATAAACACCCACAACCCAATTTATTCTTTTTTCCTTTCTTCAGCTCCTTTAAAATGTTGCATCTTTAAGCTTCCACGTGACCTACAGAAAACAAATTCCCTAAATTCCAGCTGTCAATATTAATCTTCCTAAGGATGTGTTGCTGGGCGGAAATGAAAGCATGAAGGAAGACATGTGATAGCTGGTTTTTGGAAAACGAGATGACGCATTTTAAGATCCGCTGGGGCCTGTTTGACTTTATGTGGTGAAATGCACAATTAGGCCACTTCATTAAAGGGAGAAGGTTGAATTGTCAATATCACATCACAGCATGGTGGGCAGCAGGCTACAGAGATGGGAAAGGTAGATTATCTGGGACACCTACAGATCTCATCTGAGTGCTCTGCAGGGGGAGCATCCAAGCAATTAACCCACTGGGTGCTGTCGGATTCGGTTATTTTCAAATCCGCAGGTTCTTTCAGGAGTCCAGGAATGAGTTGAAAACAACTTGGTTCTTCACAAAGTTTTATTGGAAAAGTTTAAGACAAAGAAACAGTCACAGAGCACATGGCACTAGCTTTACTGCTAGGAGATGAGCCACGGCAAAAGGAACTAAAGATGAGCTCGGGCTGGGGGAAGAGAGAGATAGAGAGAGAGAGATAAGCAAGAGAGAGATCAAGGCAAGAGAGAGAGATAAGCAAGAGTGTGATTAACAAAAAGCAACACCTTTTATACCTGAGACGAGGTACTCCTCAGCTAACAATAGTCCAATCAGGAAACCTATTAGATACCTGTGGCCAAACCAACCAATGAGAAAACACATATTCACCTGATGGACGAATCAAAAAGCTAAGAAGTGGCCATTCCTTGTGCAGCCACTTGAGGTGTATTAAACACTATACATGTTAAAAAAAACTACTTAAAACAGTTGAATCCAACAATGCCTAGAGTAGAGGATATGAGCTGTAAGGAGAGGTTGGACAAACTTGGGTTGATTTCCCTGGAGCATCGAAGGCTGTCCTTTATAAAGTTTATAAAATTCGAGGGAGGCATGGTAGTTACTGGTTAGCATAACGCTATTACAGCGCCAGCGATTGGGGTTCAATCCCCACCGCTGTCTGTAAGGAGTTTGTACGTTCTCCCTGTGTCTGCGTGGGTTTCCTCTGGGTGCTCTGGTTTCCTCCCACATTCCAAAGACGTACGGGTTAGTAGGTTAACAGCCTATTACCGTGCATTATAAATAAAGTTTTTTAAAAAGTTTTATGAGAGGCATAGATAGGAAACCTGATAGACCTTTAGAACATTATGAGAGGCATAGAGAGATAGTCAGGATCTTTGTCCCAGGGTAGAAATGTCAAACACTAGAGGACATGAATTTAAGGTGAGAGGGGAAAAGTTTAAAGGAGATGTGTGGGGCAAGATTTCTACACAGAGAGTGGTGGGTGCCTGGAACAGGCTGCCAGCGGTGATGGTGGAAGCAGATATGATAGAAGTGTTTTAGAGGCTTTTAGATAGACACATGAATATGCAGGGAATGGAGGGATGTGGATCACGTGCAGGCTGAAGAGATTTAGTTTAATTCAGCACAGACATGGTGGGCCAAAGGGTCTGTTCCTGTGCTGTACGTTCTATGTTCGATACCCACACAGGTACACATGCCTGGGTGGGTAACAAACAGGGGCAGAAGGCCATACTCAATACAACCCAACTCACACCCCAATTCTAACAACACAATGTGGAGGGTACAAACTATGCAGATGAGAGGAAAAAGTAGATTACACAGGCCCCACGAATCCATGGCAGCTGAAATGTTTACAGTTTCTAATTAGAAGGGGATAAGTTAATGTCTTTTTCTTCTTCGTAGAGAGTCCCATGGGACTTGCTCCTCCTGGTTCTGTGGGCTCTGAGGATGCCATGATGGAATGGTGTAGATTTGATGGGCTGAATGGCCTAATTCTGCTTCTATCTCTTATGGTCTTATGGGTGATGAGATCAGTGTTGGACACAAGAATCTGCCACAGGTGGAACCGGAGGTGCTTGACAGGGCATGGGGACCTGGTAGTTTGGGACGTGGTGTGGTTATTCTTAATCCCATTCCAAGCTCTCCTTCTCTGTTTGAGTGGCCATGGACGCAGAGAGTCTGTGGGGGGGATGTTACATTTTTGACCAGGAGGATTTGAGGACCATTTCCTCTGGCAACTTCTTTCCTGTAGTGGACCTCATAATAAAGAGCCTGTTTCAGGAGTCTGGTATTGGGCGCGGGAACAGTGCTTGTAATTGATGCCTCGGTGCTTGGGATGTCGGCTTGGGAAGGCACAACGACACTGGTTCACTTACCCTGCTAGTGGAATTGGAGCAGCTTGTGGAGACAGTGTGCTGGGGTATCTCTCCAGTGATTTGAGATGCCTCAAAGTCATATTGCATATGGCATGCTTGCCTTTATTAGTCAAGGCATTGAATTCAAGAGTCAGGAAGTTATATCGCAGCTTTATAAAACTCTGGTTAGGGCACATCTGGAGTATTGCATTCAATTCTGGTCACCCCATTATAGAAAGGATATGGAGGCTTTGGAGAGGGTGCAGAAGAGGCTTACCAGGATGTTGCCTGGATTAGACGACAGATGCTATAAGGGAGAGGTTGGACAAACTTGGGCTGTTTTCTCTGGAGCAGTGGACAGAAGTTTATAAAATTATGAGAGCCGTCGATAGAATAGACAATTGGTATCTTTCTCCCAGTGTCAGAACGTCTAATGCTAGAGGACATGCATTTAAAGTGAGAGGGGGTAAGTTCAAAGGAGATGTGTGGGGATACATTTTTTTTACACAGAGAGTGGTGGGTGCCTGGAACGGGCTGCCAGGGGTGGTGGTGGAGGCAGATACAATAGAGGTGTTTAAGAGGCTCTTAGATCAGCATGTGAATGTGCAGAGAATGGAGGGATAGGTACACTGTGCAGGCAGAAAGGATGGTTAATTAGGCGTTATTAGCTTAACTAGTTTGGCACAACATCGTGGGCTGAACATAGAACCGTCCAGCACGGGACAGGCCATTCGGCCCACGATGTTGTGCCTATCCTGACGCCAATTTATACTAAATGTCCTCCTGTGTATCATCCATATCCCTCCATTCCCTTCATATTCATGTGTCTGTCTAAAAGTCTCTTAAACTCCACCAAACCGCCTGCTTCCACTACTACCCCCGGTGACCCATTCCAGACACCCACCACTCTCTGCGTACAAGACTTGCCCCTCACATTGCCTTTAAACTTCACTCCCCCCCTCCGCCGCCTAACCTTAAAAGCATGTCCTCTAGCGCTTGGCATTTCTACCCTGGGGTAGACAGGAGGACAGGGATTAAGGTAGCGTAGTGGTTAAGTTACTGTCCTAAAATTCAGACACATATTTAATATATCTGGCCAGAAAGACCTCATCAAAGAAATATTAAACAAAATGCAGAATCAATCAAATAAGATTTTATATTCAGCTGGCTAATATAAAAAAAATTCCAACCAAGGTTGAAACAAAACACTTCCAAAAAGGAATACTAGGCTCTTATGACTAGAGTTTCCCAATCAAAGGCTATGTACAGTATACTCACACATGAAATTTATCTTGAAAGAGCTATTACTTGTATGAGAAGTCTGGTCAGAATGCCTGGAATCTACTTTAACAAGAGTGTGATGCATTTGCAGAGACCTTAATAATTGAGCTTTGTAAAGTTGCAACTGGAACGTTGGCGACTCTGTATCTCAAATACACGTTTCCTGTGAAATTAGAGCACTTAAATGCACAAAGTTTCACTTCATGGCAAGTGGTACTGTTTAACAAAATTCCAGTGATGAGGGACTTTAGTTCTCTTGTTAGTATAGGATTAGTGGCTGGTGGTATAGCACAAGTGTAAGTGAGTGTTTGGTGGTTTGTACTCAGTGGGCTTGTCTCCGTGGTGTATGACTCTTGGACCTCTTTGGTACTGGGGAGGATGCATGGGGATTCAACAACAGTTTTTATCTACTCTGTAGAGAGAGTAGGTAGAAACTGTCATCACTGGCACAGGGATCAAGAACTAGGGGCACTGAATGCTTGATTGCCAGAACAACCAAAAAACGATACGAGGGGAAGCTTTTCCCCAGAGAGTGATTGGACTCTGGAAGGTATGGCTGGGGGAGTAGTGGAAGCAGATTCAATTGTAGTGTTCAAAGGGGAGCTGGATCAATATCTGATAGGAAAGAATTTGCAGGGCTGGTTAAGTGGGATGAGCTAGATTCCTCTTGCTTTCAGCCAATACAGACTCAATAGTTCCAAATAGTTCCATTCTGTGATTATAATTCTATTATCTTTGGATTGTAGGTGGTGCTGGCTATGTCCCTCTACTTCCTCAGGAGGCTAAAGAAATTTGGTTTGTCCCCGTTGACTCTCACCAACTTTTACCGGTGCACCATAGAAAGCATCCTATCTGGATGAATCACGGCTTGGTACGGCAACTGCTCTGCCCAGGACCGCAAGAATGCAGAGAGTTGTGGACACAGCCCAGCGCATCACGGACTCCTTGGACTCTATCTTTACCTCTCGTTGTCTTGGTGAAGCAGCAAGCATAATCAAAGACCCCACCCACCTGGGTCATTCTCTCTTCTCTCCTCTTCCATCGAGGAGAAGATACAGGAGCCTGAGGGCACGTACCACCAGACTTAAGGACAGCTTCTATCCCACTGTGATAAGACTATTGTACAGTTCCCTTATACGATGAGATGGACTATGACCTCACTATCTACCTTGTTGTGACCTTGCACCTTATTGCACTGCACTTTCTCTGTAGCTGTGACACTTTACTCTGTACTGTTATTGTTTTTACCCGTACTACATCAATGCACTCTGTACTAACTCAATGTAACTGCACTGTGTAATGAATTGACCTGTACGATCGGTATGCAAGACAAGTTTTTCACTGTACCTCGGTACAAGTGACAATAATAAACCAATACCAATATCTATTGCCCATTGCCAATCACTCTCAAGGTTCTGGTATTGAGCGGATGTACCCTAGTACGATAAGATGGACTCTTGACCTCACAATCTACCTCGTCATGACCTTGCACCTTGTTGTCTGCCTGCACTGCACTTTCTCTGTAACTGTAACACTTTATTCTGCATTCTGTTATTGTTTTCCCTTGTACAACCTCAATGGACTGTGTAATGAACGGTATGCAAGACAAGTTTTTCACTGCGACTCCGTACATGTGACAATAATAAACCAATTCAATTCAATGTCTCTGATCACTGCAATTCCATGGTGTTTTTTGTGTGTCAGTGACAAAGGAACTGGGAAATCTTCGCAAGTTCATGGGAGATCTAGTATCAGTGATTGGCAGATAGACTTCCTTGTTTAGGATGGTCATTTTCTGGCACTTGCGATGTGACGATACGTCATATAACCATCTACGCCTCCTAACTACCCAGGTCTTCCTAAATGAGAGCAGAGACTGCCTCATTATCAGGGGAATTTCAACCGAAGCTTAATACTATCAGTAAACAGCCTGGGTTCTAACATCAGCAGAGGTAAGGTCATTGAAGGAAGGGCCTGCAATCCATTTGTTCTCTTTCTCAAATAGTTCCTGCTATCTGCTGAATTAACTCAAACCCTTCTCTGTACTGCCTTCCTTCCACAATGCAATCAAATGCTGTTCATCCACCAGCTCTCCCTAGCATAAGGCTGAGGGGCCAGTGCAAAGGGAGTAGGGGCAAAAGTCCGAGACATGACAAGCCCTGAATGGCAAACAGCTGTCAGTTCCCTAAGGAACCTCTGGATCTCATAGCTGGATTAAGGGCCACATGGATCAGGCTCACAGATGTATAATACTGTTAGAAGATTGGATCATCTTGGGAGAAAGCCATATTCAACCAAGAGGTTACACAGAACCAGGACTGAGTTTTTTACCCCCAGTGTCCAATGGGATGGTTTACAACAAACTAGGGAGTTAGTGACAGGAGCAAGCTATTTGCACACTCCAGATTTGGAATGTATCTTATTGATTCCAGCTGTTTTGTCTGGAGTTCTTTATTAAAAGACCCGACCTTCACTTGAAAGCTTTCCAGGTAGCGTAGAAATAGTGGAATCCTCTGCCCTAGACACTGGGCTCGTCCAATTCATAACAGCAGAAGTAAAGTTCACCACATGCCAAGGGCTCCAAACAGAAACATGGGCATTACCAGTGCCCTTACCAATGAAAACGTTGGCAGAGGAAGGTTGTACTGCTACGAAATATGTAGGCTCTCTACAGAAAACATTTCTGTGATTACATCAGTTTACTAGAGTCATAGACCAATACAGCACAGATACAGGCCCTTTGGCCCAACTAGTCTATGCCGACCACGGTGCCCATCCAGCTAGTCCCAATTTCCTGCATTTGGCCCATATCCCCACAGGCCCTTCTTCTTCATATACCTATCCAAGTGCTTCTTAAATGATGCTATTGTACCTGCCTCAACCACTTCCTCTGGCAGATCGTTCCATATACTCACCACCCTCTGTGTAAAAAAGTTGCCCCTCAGGTCCTTTTTAAATCTTTCCCCTCTCACCCTAAATCTATGCCCCCTAGCTTTGGACTCCCCTACCCTGGGGAAAAGACTGTTACTACATAGGATGTGCAGCTCAGAAACAAATTATTTGGCCCAACCAGAGCATGAAAAAGTTTGTGTCCACTCAAAACCTCCCATCTTTCTTTAGCTAAATCCTCCCTCTATTCCCTTCCCCGTCACGTTCTTGTCCAAGCTCTTTTTAGCTGTCTCAGTGCTATTTGCCTCAACCACTCCCTATGGGAACGAGCTCCTTATTCTCCTCACTCTATCCGGAAGGAATTTTTTTCTTAATTCCTGTCAGATTTCTTGGTGACTATCTTATATCGACGGTCTTTCCCCTCAGTGGTGGAAACATTGTCCCTGCATCCACTCCGTCAAAACCTTTCATTTTGAAGACCTCTATAGGTCACACCTCAGCCTTTGTTCCTCAAGAGAAGAGATTATGTGTCAGTCCTTCATTCTGGAACAGTCCTGTGTGTCTCATCTCATTACAACTTGAAATAGGACTCGTGGGTTTATTTATACTTGTTCAAAAGGCAGCAGATCAGAACTGAAACCAAGCACCTCAACCATAAAGGAATAAGCAAGTGACCTTGGTATTCTAATTAAAATTTCTGTGTTGCCTGCACTCTATTCAGATAACTATTAGTATTTAGTAACTATTATAACTATTTAGTAACTACCTGGGCACAGCAGCGGAGTAAACCAAAGATACTGGTGATGAAGGAAGAATTCTAACAATGATGATAAAAATTTGGTGAGATTCCACG
Organism: Pristis pectinata; assembly: GCF_009764475.1. Lineage (NCBI taxonomy): Eukaryota > Metazoa > Chordata > Chondrichthyes > Rhinopristiformes > Pristidae > Pristis > Pristis pectinata. The sequence continues at coordinate 3,799,250 of NC_067408.1, read as the reverse complement.
TTGTCTCTTACCATCTCTGCATCTGTAACATCTACAAATATCAAAGCCTTCATTTAGGCTTGTGCAAGGTAGGGTGACTATTGTTGGTGCCCAACGGTTAGTGAATGAGGAGAGATGAGTTGTAAAGCAATTGGAGTTTTGATGAATGCAGATAATGCTTTCAATAAACTGCAAATGCTGGAAATCTGAAATAAAAACAGAATATGCTGGAAACACTCAGCAGGCCGGGCAGCAGCTGTGGAGATAGAAACACAGTTAATGTTTCAGGTCTGGGACCCTTCATAAGAGCTGGGAAAGAGCCAAGAATGCTTTTAATGAACAATTTTTCTTTTGAACCATTTTAAAATCTATGCTCAAATCATTGAGTCTGTTAGTCAGCTCATATCATGGGTTAGATTTAGTCCAATATCTGTACTCTGGAGTTTGCTTGCTCTTCTTCCCTGTTAGTGAACAAGTGACGGCTCACCACTCCAACTCAAACTTATTTTATCAAGGTCAGCATTTACTGCTCATTGCTAAATGATCCTTGAACTGAGTGGCTTCAAGGCCATTTCAGAGAAATATCTAAACCCATCTCAGAAAGGAGGGGAGATTATTTCACCCTAAGGATAACTGAACCAGGTGATTTTTGGCATTGTGGTTGTTAATATTTCTGATTTATTAATGGAATTATTTCACCAGCAGAACAGGTGGAGCTTGAAGTTGCTTCTCTGGATTATTTGTCCAATAACGTAAACGTAGATGGTGCCAATCCAGTCTCGAACCTGAAACGTTAACTCTGTTTCTCCCTTCACAGATGCTGCCTGACCTGCTGAGTGTTTCCAGCATTTCATAGTGAGCCGTCATGAAGAACTACACCACTTTTTTCCAAATGCCAGCTAAGGTACTCAGTCATCATAAGGTTTGCATTTCATCTCACTGCTGGATTGACATTGTTCCCCACTTATTAGCTTTAATGGGACTAACAGAATTGATGTAAACCTCAAGTTCATGATGTTGTACTCCAGCAATGGTTTTTTCCTCTTGGTTTACTCTACACTCAACCAGGTTTGACCCATTTACTAATACCTGCAACAGGTACATGGATAAGCATGTGTGTGTAACATCCTGTGGCAATGGGAATACTGAACACAACTTCGTCTCCAGGTATAAGTACGATGTAACACAAGCTAACTTGGCATGGTGTCTGCTGTTAGAGTCTTTGAGGCTGGTGGGAGTGGAATATCAGATTGTTGCAGGAAAGGGTGGTGTTTGGTTGGGCCACTGCCCATTAATATCACACAGTTAAAACGGGAGCCTTCCTCTCTCCCAGTGAGAGTACTTGATATTGCTTTGGGACCCTGAACTGGGAATAATTCCTCTCCCTGTGACTCTCATCCCTGAGCTGATGAGCAAAAGGAGGGGGGGGGGGGCGCTGGGTGAAAATGGTTATCTCCCACCTTCATTTCAGAAGTGATTCTTTTCGTTTTGTGAGGAAATCTCAAATCGGAAAAGGTAGTCTCGACGCTGCCATGTTTAGCAGAGAAGTATTTAGACAAGCGAACAGGCCAGGAATGAGGGGGATATAGACCACATGCAGGCAGATGTGCATTTTAAATTGGCATCATGGTCGGCACAGACATGGTGGGCTGAAGGGCCTGTTCTACGTTCTATGTTCTATGTTCTATGTAAGCTGGAAGGTTTGCTGAATTCATGAGCACAGCAGTTGGATTTTCATTAAGGAATCCTTGCACAACTCTTTGATATTAACATATCATAAAGCTGGTAGCAGGAAGGTTATACAGCTCAAGCCTTTGAGTCAATAGAGTAATGCAGCATGGAAGCAGGCCCTTCAGCCCAAATCGTCCATGCCCACCAAGATGCCCATCTGAGTTAGTCCTGCTTGTCCACATCCCTCTAAACCTTGTTGTAGCTGCCTACGTGTAATTTAAATGCTGTTATTGTACCTGCCTCAACCACCCACTTGCAGCTCATTCCATATACGCACCACCTTCTGCGTGAAAAAGTTACCTCTCGGGTTCCTTTTAAATCTTTCCCCCCCTCACCTTAAACCCATGCCTTCTAGTTTTTGATTCCCCTTCCCTGAGAAAAAGACTGTGTGCATTCACCCTATCGATGCCCCTCATGATTTCATACACCTCTGTAAGGCCGAGGAATAAAGTCCTGGCCTGCTCAACCTCTCCCTGTAATTCAGGCCCTCCAGTACTGGCAACGTTCTTGTAAATCTTCTTTGCATTCTTATTCAGCAACCTATCTTTCAATCAACTAGTCAATCCCCCAGTTAATAGTTTCATGCCAACAGCTAGAGTTTGACCAGATATTGTAAACAGTATTATATCATTTCCCACAGAACAGAAACCTGACCATTGGAGAACACTGCCACCGAGTGGCACAGGGCCACATTAACACTGGAGTCTGATAACTGAATGCACCATATACATTTCTAACTGCTGCTCAAATATAGAATTGGAATTGGTTCATTATTGTCACTTGTACAGTGAAAATTTTGTCTTGCATACTGACCATACAGATTAATTCATTATAACACTGTATTGTAAAACAACACAGAAAGCTCACCAGCGCCTCTACTTCCTCAGGAGGCTAAAGAAATTTGGTTTGTCCCCTTTGACACTCACCAACTTTTACCGATGCACCATAGAAAGCATCCTGCCCAGGACCGCAAGAAACTGCAGAAAGTTGTGGACACAGCCCAGCAGATTACGGAAACCAGCCTCCCCTCCTTGGACTCTGTCTTTACCTCTCGCTGTCTTGGTGAAGCAGCCAGCATAATCAAAGACCCCACCCACCCGGGTCATTCTCTCTTCTCTCCTCTTCTATCAGGTAGAAGATACAGGAGCCTGAGGGCACGTACCACCAGGCTTAAAGACAGCCTCTACCCCACTGTGATAAGACTATTGAATGGTTCCCTTATACGATGAGATGGACTATGACCTCACGATCTACCTTGTTGTGACCTTGCACCTTATTGCACTGCACTTTCTCTGTAGCTGTGACACTTTACTCTGTACTGTTACTGTTTTTACCTGTACTACATCAATGCACTCTGTACTAACCCAATGTAACTGCACTGTGTAATGAATTGACCTGTACGATCGGTATGCAAGTCAAGTTTTTCACTGTACCTCGGTACAAGTGACAATAATAAACCAATACCAATACCAGAATGCAGAATAAAGTGTCAAAGTTACAGAGAACGTGCAGTGCAGGTAGACAATAAGGTGCAAGGTAGATTGTAAGGTCAAGAATCCGTCTTATTGTACTAGGGAACCGTTCAATAGTCTTATAACAGCGGGAAGAGGAGCTGTGGTGCTCTCGGCTTGTGACCCGGACAGGCGGATGGATAAGTAGGATCAGAATAGGGGAGTTAGTGGAAGGCACCTGTTAATGGGGATATTAGAGGAGGGTAGTAGTTAATGGAGGATATCAGAGAAGGGGAATGGGAAACGGGGAATATAGGGTAACAGAAAGGGAAAGAGCATCGATAGCGGAATTAAACGAGGGCAACTAAAGCAGAATAGGGGAGGGTAACTAACAAAGGAAATTATAGATAGGCAACAATAAATGGGAAATGAGGAGTGACTAACCAGTGAAATTAGACGGGGGAACAGTAAATGGGAAGATTAGAGGGGCAAATAGTGAATGGGCAATAGTAAATAGGAATTAGAGGGGCAACAGGGACATATGGGGAAAGGGCATTTATTGAGGGCAGTATAGGGGATATGGGGAGGGCAATACTAAATGGGGGAATTAGAGGGGGACAACAGTAAGTGGGGCTCGGCAAGTAAATGGAATTAGGGGCAACTGGGGGATTTAAAGGGAAAATGGGGCAATTTAAAGGCAATAGTAAATGGGGGAATTGGCAATTGTTCATGGGCAAGAGGTGGGCAACACTAAATGGGCGATAAATGGGGGAATTAGAGGTGGGCAACAGTGAAGGGGGGAACAGAGTAAGGGGGGAGTTAGTGGGCAACCAACAGGGAATTAGGGGTAGACAACTGTAAATGGGGGAGTTAGTGAGCCAATAGAATGGGGAAATGAGACATGTGTATCAGTTGATTTGGAAAATTCGAAGAGGGCAATGTGAACATGAACACTAGAGGATAGAAACAACAGGAAGGACAACAGTAAAAGTGGTAACGAGATGAAGGTAATGATGGGAGTAGGGGAGAGGGAAAGTACACAGGAAAAGGAGAGGGCAACAGTGAACCAGGGAATTAGAGTGTGACAGTAAATGGAGGAAATTTGAGAAGGATAATGGTAAATGAGAGGAGGGCAACAGTGAATGGGTGAAAGACAATGGTAACAACAGGGAAATTAAAGGGGAGGCAGCAGTAGATGAGGGCGGCAGTATTGGGCATCCGAGTGGGGGAATTAGAAGATAACAGAAAATGGGGAGACTAGAGGTGTCAGTTAACTTGGAAAATTAGGGTTGTGGTTCAAGACCCACTCTGGAAAATCAAGCACATAATTCTTCAGTACAGTCTTGAGGGAGTACTGTAGTGCCAGAGTGTCACATTAAAGAACAGATTAGACATTAAATTGAGGCCATCAAGTGGCTGTAAATGCAATACTTTCCAGAGCTCTCTTCAGCTCTCTCTCAAGTGTGCTGGGGCTAATGTTTATCAGTGTTATGTTGATATTACATCATTTGTTTGAATGAGCTTACTGTATACATGTTGGCTAAGAAACCCATATTACAACAGTGACTACTTTTGAAGATATTTAATAGGTTGAAAGACATTTTGAAAGGCCATGCAACATTTAATCCTTTATTCATAGTTTTCACAAATGAAGTGTTGTCAAATTGCCGTACAACCTTGCATGGCATTCTGAGATGTTTTTCAACCTGTTAAACATCTTGAAATGTATTTTATGGGTATTTTAGCGAATATGTATACAGCAAGCTCACACAAATAAATGAGGTAATATTAGGGCATTACCTTTAAAATTTGAAAAGTCACACAAGGAAATATTAGACTAGATGACCAAACACATGTTCAGAGGAATGACTAACAATAGAATCTTGAAAAAGTGCATATACAGAGAGGTTTAGGGAGGGAATTCCACAGTTTAGGGCCTTGGCAGTGAAAGGTACAGCCACCGACGGTGGAGTGATTAAATTCAGCGAGAAACAAGAGGCAGAAGTCTTGGAACTTTATAAATTAAGGAAATAGGTCATGGTAGGGTTTGTAAAAAAAAAATGCACATTTTAAAACTGAGGCGGAGTGCAATGCTTTGGGGAAGTCTGCAAGTGGCCATAGTTTGATGGGAATGGTCGGAATTAGGTCACAAGCAGCAAAGTTTTGGATGGCATGTTTATGGAGACCAGTACGAGGAAGGCAATCAAATAAACAAACCTAAAGGTAGCAAATGCATATATTGGGGTTGGGGTCACAGACGTGGAAATGTGGTTTATGTGGTCCACAGTTTACTTGCGATGGTGGAGACAATGGGTGTTTATCCTATAAAGAGAAATTACGCAGAACGGGGCTACACTCTTTTGAGTTTAGAAGAATGAAAGGTAGTCTCATTGGAACATACAACATTTTTATGAGGCTTGACAGTGGAAGGAATGGTACTTCCCATAGTTGGGGTGTCGAGAATCGGTTGGGAGAGGGTGCGGTGGTGAGTCACAGTCTCACAATAAGGAGTCTGTCATTCAGAACTCAGCTCCCTCACGGGCACCACCCTCCCCACCATCGAGGACATCTTCAAGACGCGGTGCCTCAAGAAGGCGGCGTCCATCACTAAGGACCCTCACCATCCGGGACATGCCCTCTTCTCGTTACTACCATCGGGGAGGAGGTACAGGAGCCTGAAGACCCACACTCAATGATTTAGGAACAGTTTCTTCCCCACTGCCATCAGATTTCTGAACGGTCCATGAGCTCAGGAACACTACCTCATTATTCCTTTATTAATTTTTGTAATTTATAGTAATTTTATGTCTTTGCACTGTACTGCTGCCGCAATTTCATGTCATACAAGTCAGTGACAATAAATCTGATTGAAAAGAATTTCTTCACCCAGAGAATAGTGAAATTTTGGGGTTCCCTACCCAAGAGTGGTGTGAGATTGATTGTTTGTTGTGTATTGAGGGAATCAGGGGATAATAGGTTAATGCAGGAAAGTGACGCTGAGGGAAAAGATCAGCAGAGTTGGCACGAGGCCCGATGGTCTAACTCCTGCTCCTGTTTTTAATCTTCTTAAAGGAGACACATAACATAAAAAGCTCACGGATATTATTGTTCCTAAATAAACCGCAGTAAATTAAACTGTTGTTCAACTTGAAGGGTATTTTGCAATTGAATGGTATTCCATGAGTCATATTTATAGTACACTTGTTAAGAACAAGTATGACGGCAACATGATTTAAATTAATATTTACAAATGTCATAAGTGGTGGTTAATCTGCTAATAATCTAACCACATAACATTTTACTTATTTCAACAGCCCTGGATATACTCATCTGTAAAGCAACAAACTGTGTGTGGTTTGAATAACTCGTTTTTAAGACTGTCTTTCTGAGAATGAGTTTTTGTTACCCTCTTCCCAGAGCCATCTCACTACTTGAGAAATGCAAGTTATCCCGCGAGCTAAATCTATTACAGAGCTGGTTCTGGGACACAGAAAAAAATCATTCTTGCTGGCGTTGTTAAACAAAGGATTCGTGCACCCTTTCACAATCCCACGGTCTGTTCAGAGCAGATAAGTTCTCCTTGGGAGTCCGAATAAAATTGGTATTGGTATTGGTATTGGTTTATTATTGTCACTTGTACTGAGGTACAGTGAAAAACTTGTCTTACAAACCGATCTTACAGGTCAATTTATTACACAGTGCAGTTACATTGAGTTAGTACAGAGTGCATTGATGTAGTACAGGCAAAAACAATAACAGTACAGAGTAAAGTGTCACAGCTACAGAGAAAGTGCAGTGCAATAAGGTGCAAGGTCACAACAAGGTAGATCGTGAGGTCAGAGTCCATCTCATCGTATAAGGGAACCGTTCAATAGTCTTATCACAATGGGGCAGAAGCTGTCCTTAAGTCTGGTGGTACGTGCCCTCAGTCTCCTGTATCTTCTACCCAATGGAAGAGGAGAGAAGAGAGAATGTCCCGGGTGGGGGCTTTGATTATGCTGGCTGCTACACCAAGACAACAAGAGGTAGAGTCCAAGGAGGGGAGACTGGTGTCCATAATGTGCTGGGCTGTCCACAGCTCTCTGCAGCTTCTTGCAGTCTTGGGCAGAGCAGTTGCCATACCAAGCCATGATACATCCTGATAGGATGCTTTCTATGGTGCATCGGTAAAAGTTGGTGAGAGTCAAAGGGGTCAAACCAAATTTCTTTAGCCTCCTGAGGAAGTAGAGGCACTGGTGAGCTTTCTTGGCCATGGCTTTCACGAGGTTTGTCCAGGACAGGTTGTTGGTGATGTTCATTCCCAGGTACTTGAAGCTGTCAACCCTCTCGACCTCAGCACCACTGATGTAGACAGGCGTATGTACACTGCCCCCTTTCCTGAAGTCAATGACAAGCTCTTTAGTTTTGTTGACATTGAGGGAAAGGTTGTTGTCATGACACCATTCCACTAAGTTCTCTATCTCCTTCCTGTACTCCAGCTCATCACTGTTTGAGATACCTCAACATCAGTATGTTAAATGATCTTGTTACTTATCATACCGCTTTTTAGGGAGATTATCATGAGCAAGTGGCTGCTGTGAGCACTGAATTGCAACGCAGCACTTAATTTGACACAGGAACTGCACGAAGTCAGTTGCATTTATTGTCATATGCACACATACATGTATGCATAGATGCAATGAAAAGCTTACTTGCAGCAGCATCACAGGCACATAACATCAGATAAGCAGCATTCACAGGAAAAACATGAATTAAACATAAATTATACACGATTTTTACAAGAAACAAACACAAATGGAACAAAAAAAATTCCACTTTAGTGCAAAGTGATCAGAATGGTCATAGTGTTGCTAAACTGTAGTGATTAGGGTTTTGCCGGTTGGTTCAAGAACCGAATGGTTGAAGGGAAGTAGCTGTTCCTGAACCTGGTGGTGTGGGACTTCAGGCTTCTGTACCTCCTGCCTGATGGGAGCTGCGAGAAGATGGCACGGCCCGGATGGTGGGGATCTTTGATGATGGATGTTGCCTTCTTGAGGCAGCGCCTCCTGTAGATACTCCTGATGGTGGGGAGGGATGTGCCCGTGATGTATTGGGCTGAGTCCACTCCTCTCTGCAGCTTCTTACATTCCCGCACATTCAAACTGCCGTACCAGACCATGATGCAACCAGTCAGGTAGAAGTTTGTTAGAGTGTTCGGTGACAAGCTGAACCTCGTAGTGGATTTGTTACCAAGCTGACAGTTATTACATTCTACAAACACTGCGATGCAAAGTGGGTCAATGAACGGTTGCAGGAAATCTTTAGCTTCTGAGCTTATTCTTACCTCTCCATGCTATGACTGTCCACAAGGGATTGAACCAGGTAGTTTTGTTTTGAATGAGATACTCAGAAGTGAAACGGTGTCAAAGAAAATAATTTTTTGATGCAAACGTCGAACACTGCACGACACACATTCCTCTCCTCTTGATCTCTTGATTTAGTGAATGCTGCTTATTTTGTCATCTGGTTTTTCAGACATGTGTGGGGCGCTTAAACCTAAACATTTCCGCAATAGGAGAAACTGGGCCAAGAATAAAATATTAATCCTGGCATTTATGTGGTGGAGTAAAGTGCTTTCAGATGTTTTCACATCACGTTAAAGCACTTAGTGCACAATTATCTATTTTTAAACTTGTGACGTTGTTTTTGCAGGCTAACAAAAACAAGGCACCTTTGTCAGCCTTAAAGCGGTCTTTACATTGCTTGTGCTAGTATGTGGCGGCTATCCTTACAAAAAATAGCACCATTACCAGAGTAAAATGTAAAAGGCATCACTGGAGCAGCAGCAAAGAATAATTGTCACTGTGTCATTTTAAAACTTGTTAGGGAAGCTTGGACAGTGGGGAGTTTAATTTTTATTTATTTATCTGTTCATGAGAGGTTGTTGTCATTGATTAGGAAGCATTTACTTCCCATGCCTGATTGGCCCTGGAATGAGTCGTTTGTCGGTCTGTTTCAGACAGCAATAAAAAGTAAATAAAAAATGACTTTTAATACAATTTATGTTGGAAAGACTCAGCAGAACACACAGCATCTGTGGTGGGAGCTTCAAATCCCTGGGCATTAACATATCAGATGACCTGTCCTGGGCCCAGCACATTGATGCATTCACAAGATGCACCAGCATCTTTACTTTCTTAAGAGGTTAAGGAGATTCACTTGTCACCGAACACTCTAACAAACCTCTGCAGATGTACTCTTGAAAGTATCCTGACTGGTTGCATCATGGTCTGGTACGGAATTTGAATGCGCAGGAACACAAGAAGCTGCAGAGAGTAGTGGACTCTGCCCAATACATCACAGGTGCATCCCTCCCACCATCAGGAGTATCTATAGGAGGCGCTGCCTCAAGAAGGCAACATTCATCATCAAAGGTCCCCACCATCCAGGCCATGCCATCTCCTCGCAGTCCGAAGATGAAACGCTGTTCCTCAAAGTTATGGTTTTTTTAATATAATATTTATTTGTCATATGTACATCAAAAAGCACAGTGAAATGCCTCTTTTTGCGTTAATAGCCAACACAGTCTGAGAATGTGCTGGGGGCAGCCCACAAGTGTCGCCACGCTTCCGGCGCCAACATAGCATGCCCACGACTTCCTAACCCGTACGTCTTTTGGAATGTGGGAGGAAACCGAAGAACCTGGAAGAAATCCCTCAGGCGCTGTCTGTGTGGAGTTTGCACGTTCTCCCTGTGACTGTGTGGGTTTCCCCCAGGTGCTCTGGTTTCTTCCCACGACACAAGGACATGCACGCTGGTAAGATATCTTTATTAGTCACATGTACATCTAAACACACAGTGAAATGCACCTCTTGCATAGAGTGTTCTGGGGGCAGCCCGCAAGTGTCGCCACGCTTCCGGCGCCAACATAGCATGCCCACAACTTCCTAACCCGTACGTCTTTGGAATGTGGGAGGAAACCGGAGCACCCAGAGGAAACCCTTGCAGACATGGGGAAAATGTACAAACTCCTTACAGACAGCGGTGGAACTGAACCGGGTTGTTGGCGCTGTAATAGTGTTACGCTAACCGCTACACTACCGTGTTTTGCTGGGACAATGTAAGAGGCCAAAAGTAACAATTGCAATGGCAGGCATTGCAGGCTAAACAAAGGTTTTCTGCAAAGTCATCATGCAATGAAATTTCATTGAATCCTACATCAAATTTAATAACTAAAGTGATATTCTATCTGCCAAGATGTGAGAAAATATGTACAAAATTGCATAGCTGTAAAGGGATCGAGTCAGATGAGGGTACACTTGTAAGGAAATCTCTGAAAGTGAAGGGTGTATTAAAAGAGTAGTCGGTAAAGCAATAAAAACACAAAATGCTGGAAACACTCAGCAGGCTGGGAGCATCTGTGGAAAGAGAAAGAGGGTTAACATTTCAGGTCACAATCCTTTGTCAAAATGATGAAGGCAATTTGTTGTTCTAAAGTCTCCAGGTTCTGATTAAGGCTCTTTGTCATGAGACATTATCTCTGTTTCTCTTTGCGTCTGACCTGTTGAGTGTTTCCAGCATTTTCTGTTTTTATTTCTGATCTCCAGCATTTGCAATTTTTATGACTTTCCTTCCAATTAATAATGCATATGGGATTATGGGTTTCACAAATAGAAGGTGGTAGAAGAAAAATCAGGCAAGCTATGCTGTAAACTATACAAAAAACTTTAATTTAGCCACAAATGGAGTAATATGTCCAAAGCTGGTCACTCAATTTTACAAAAGGTTTTAAAGTCCAAGAGATGCTGCAGAAAAAAACTTACTGGAATAGTTGTAGGAATGAGGAATATTAGTCAAAAGATTATTTGATTATTGCTTTCCTTGGAGTAATAAAGATTCAGGTTGTACAAGATCATGACCACTTTAGACAAGGTAAATAGAAAGAAGCTGTTCTCATTAGCAGATGGTTTGACTAGGGGAATACAGGGTTTTTTTTAAAGAAACTTATGAAGTAGTTAGGATCTGCAGGTGTGATAGAACCAGGATCAATCAATGCCTTCTAAAGGGAATAATTAGCAGGGCTATGGGGAAAACGGGATATTGGACTGATCGGATTGATGGACTGAATGGGCTCCTTTAGTGTAATAATTTTTCAATGATTTCTTATGAGCTACTGCCCAACCACCACACCTGCAGATGTGAGTCAGGTCAGGCTTTGTCTGATACCATAAGCAACAGTAGATGGTGCTACTGTGACTGCTGACCAGAGAGTCTCTCTCTGTAAAGTCAGTCAGCTCAGTAGAAATGCTTGTGAAGCAGATGTACAGTAGGCAATTTACTGTAGGCAAATTACAACAGTTGTCATTTCTGATCAGTTGTAATGCAAAAGAACCTGACAGCTATCCATAGCACACAAGAGACTGCAGATGCTGGAATCTAGAGCAAAAAAAAACAAACTACTGGAGGAACTCAGCGGATCAGGCAGCATCCGTGGAGGCAAAGAGATAGTCTACATTTCAGGTCGAGATGCAAGTTGATACAGGGTCTTGACCCAAAACATCAACTACCTTTTCGCTCCACAGACGCTGCTCAATCCGCCGAGTTCCTCCAGCAGACTGTTTGTTGCTCCAAGTTCCTCCAGCGGTTTGGTTTTTTGCTCCAGCTATCCACAGCATCAGACTTGTCTCCAAATGTCCAGACACCGAAAGCCACTGGATCCAGGAAAATTTAATGTCATGATTATTGGTATTGGTATTGGTTTATTATTGTCACTTGTACCGAGGTACAGTGAAGAACTTGTCTTGCATACCGATCGTTCAGGTCAATTCATTACACAGTGCAGTTACATTGGGTTAGTACAGAGTGCATTGATGTAGTACAGGTAAAAACAATAAGAGTACAAAGCAAAATGTCACAGCTACAGAGAAAGTGCATTGCAATAAGGTGCAAGGTCGCCACAAGGTAGATCGTGAGGTCATAGTCCATCTCATCGTATAAGGGAACCATACAATAGTCTTATCACAGTGGGGTAGAAGCTGTCCTTAAGTCTGGTGGTACGTGCCCTCAGGCTCCTGTATCTTCTACCCGATGGAAGAGGAGAGAGAATGACCCGGGTGGGTGGGGTCTTTGATTATGCTGGCTGCTTCACCAAGGCAGCAAGAGGTAAAGACAGAGTCCAAGGAGGGAAGGCGTTCTCCGTGATGCGCTGGGCTGTGTCCACAACTCTCTGCAGTTTCTTGCAGTCCTGGACAGAGCAGTTGCCATACCAAGCCGTGATGCATCCAGAGAGGATGCTTTCTATGGTGCATTGATAAAAGTTGGTGAGAGTCAAAGGGGACAAACCAAATTTCTTTAGCCTCCTGAGGAAGTAGAGGCACTGGTAAGCTTTCTTAGCCGTGGCATCTACGTGATTTGACCAGGACAGGCTGTTGGTGATGTTCACTCCCAGGAAATTGAAGCTCTCAACCCTCTCTACCTCAGCACCGTTGATTAGACAGGTGCATGTACACCACCCCCTTTTCTGAAGTCAATGACCAGCTCTTTTGTTGACACTATCACTTTTAAGTTTAACAACATGCAGTACGCATCAGTTTTGGCTCTCAGCTCTTCTGCCTTCTCAGTTACTTCAACTGAACATCCCTTACTCATTAAAAAATCTCCATTTGCCCCAGAACTCAGTCTTGTGAATCATAGAGTAATGCAAGCATGGAAACAGGCCCTTCAGCCCATCATGGCCATGCTAACCATCAAGAACCCATCTACACTAATCCTATTTTATTCTCTATACATTCTCATCAACTTCCCCCAGACTCTACTTACACACTAGAGGCAATTTGAAAATGTGTCACCAAAGGGCCCAAATCTACAACTACTCGAGAGGTTCTCATGTTTTATATATTTCATTTCTTTGAGAAACAACTTGATCTTCAATTGAGTTCCACAATATTAAATTCAGTCACAAAGACAATTTCATCAGATGAAAATATGGTTAAAAATATATCACCTGCTTTTTCCATGAGTATCATTCCTTTCTACATAAACATCAAAAACACACTAATTGACGTCAGAATCCACAATGCAAGCAAAGACTTTCAAACCCAGACCATGGCTTGAAAATCTAAGATACCTTAATCCTTGACATATGGTTTGCTTTATATTATAAAAGTAAGCAAGCACAATTCCACTTTTTATGATAATTAAACCTGTAACAAAGAGGTTACAAGGAGGTTGCATAAACTAGGACTTTATTCCCTGGAATGTAGGAGATTGAGGGGTGACCTGATAGAGGTATATAAGATCCTGAGGGACAAAGACAGGGTGAAAGCGCATAGGGGGTGCTAAAAACAAGAGGGCATAGGTTTAAGATCAGGGACGAGAGATTTAAAAGGGATATCATGGGCAGCTTCTTCATGTAGGGGGTGGTGTGTATTTGGAATGAGCTGCCAGAAATAGCGGTTGAGGCAGACACATTAGCAACATTAAAAGTCACCTAGATAAGTCCATGGATAAAAGGGGTCTAGAGGGCTATGGGCCAAACACGGGCAGGTGGCACTAGCTCGCTAGGCAACACAGTTGGCATGGACGTGTTGGGCCGAAGGGCCTGTTTCCCTGCTGTGTAATTTTATGACTCTATGATAACAAAGAGGTCAAACAACCCTGTTAAATTTCAAATTGAAATAAATTTTATAGTTTGTTAACATCAGTCTAGAAAATGTTAATTATTTTTCATTTGGCTACTTCTGGCTTGCACTGTTTAGACGTGAGAAGACACACATTGCTATCCACAGTATAAAGTGTCACTTCAAAAGCATTAAGTAGAATTTGAATGCAAATTACATAGATAAAAATGCACTTGGGATGCTTTCTTTTATTAGCCAAGGCACAGAATGCAAGAGTCGGGGAATTTATGTCAAAACAGTAGACAACACTAATGAGACCACAGCTTGAATACTGTGTCACCACATTACAGGAAAGATGATGCAGAGATTTATGAGGATGCTGCCCAGACTGGAAAATGTAACTATGAGGAAAGATTGGAGAGGTACGAGTTTGTAGTCTCTGGAGCAGAGAAAGCTGGGGGAACAATTGAGCGATATACAATTAAGACGGACCTATTCATAGTCAATAGAGCATGTATTTCCCTGAATAGAGAGGTCAAGAACCAAATTTAAAGTAACTGATAGAAGAATTAAGAGGGGAAATAATAAAAAAAAATCACCCATCAGGTGGTAGGGGCCTGCAGCTCTGCCTGAAAGGGTGGTTCAGGTGAGCCCTCGGGATATTTAGTCAGTACTCGGATGTGCACTTGCAGGGCAACAGACCCAGGGCTGGATGGCGGGATTAGGCTGGTGTCATCTTTCTTCCACTGGCACAACACAATGGGCCAAATGTCCATGTGTCGTAAGTTTTCTCCAGCTCTGTTCTACGATGTTTAGTGTTAGAGATGCAAGTAACAAACAATAATAGATATTTTAGTTTTCTATAAAGAACAAGAGCCGATATTATGATGGCAGTATATAAGTAATTAAAGGCATCACAGAGGTAAATTGTAAGATTATGTAAAATAGACATGGATTCAAACTAAATTCAATTTATTAACTAAATCTGAACATAGAGAATATAGAACACTACAGCACAGTACAGGCCCTTCGGCCCACAATGTTGTGCCGACATTTTATCCTGCTCTAAGATCTATCTAACCCTTCCCTCCCACATAGCTCCCTTACTTTTCTATCATTCATGTGTCTATCTAAGAGTCTCTTAAATGTCCCTAATGTATCTGCCCCCACAACCTCTGCAGGCAGTGCGTTCTACGCACCTACCACTCTCTGTGTAAAAAACTTACCCCTGACATCCCCCTTATACCTTCCTCCAATCACCTTAAAATGATGATATTGGTATTGGTTTATTATTGTCACTTGTACCGAGGTACAGTGAAAAACTTGTCTTGCATACCGATCGTACAGGTCAATTCATTACACAGTGCAGTTACATTGAGTTAGTACAGAGTGCATTGATGTAGTACAGGTAAAAACAATAACAGTACAAAGTGAAGTGTCACGGCTACAGAGAAAGTGCAGTGCAATAAGGTGCAAGGTCATAACACGGTACATCGTGAGGTCAGAGTCCATCTCATTGTATAAGGGAACCATTCAATAGTCTTATCACAGTGGGATAGAAGCTGTCCTTAAGTCTGGTGGTACGTGCCCTCAGGCTCCTGTATCTTCTGCCCGATGGAAGAGGAGAGAAGAGAGAAGGACCCGGGTGGGTGGGGTCTTTGATTATGCTGGCTGCTTCACCAAGACAGCAAGAGGTAAAGAGTCCAAGGAGGGGAGGCTGGTGTCCATGATGCACTGGGCTGTGTCCACAATTCTCTGCAGTTTCTTGCGGTACTGGGCAGAACAGTTGCCCCCTCATGTTAGACATTGTCGCCCTGGGAAAAAGTCTCTAACTGTCCACTCAATCTATGCCTCTTATCATCTTGTACACCTCTGTCAAGTCACCTCTCATCCTCCTTCGCTCCAAAGAGAAAAGTCCTAGCTCACTCAACCTATCCTCATAAGACATGCTCTCCAATCCAGGCAACATCCTGGTAAATCTCCTCTGCACCCTCTCTAAAGCTTCCACATCATTTCTATAATGAGGTTACTAGAACTGAACACAATACTCCAGGTGTGGTCTGACCAGAGTTCTATAGAGCTGCAACATCACCTCACGGCTCTTGAACTCAATCCCCCGACTAATGAAGGCCAACGCTCCATAAGCCTTCTTAACAACCCTATCAACCTGCATGGCAACCTTGAGGGATCTATAGACGGGGACCCCAAGATTCCTCTTGTTCCTCCACAATGCTAAGAGTCCTGCCATTAACCTTGTATTCTGCCTTCGAATTTGAAATTAATAGCTAGTATCAGTAAAAACAAAAAACACCTTTTGTCTAATTTATTTTTTGGGATCCAGGGCCACTGGCATGGCCAACACATTGCCCATCACTAATTGCCTCTGAACAGCCCTGCTTGCTCAGCCACTTCAGCGGACATTTCAGACTCAATTACATAGCTGAATTTGTATTCACATACTGGCCAAACAGGGTAGGAATGGCAGATTTCCTCATCAAATTACATTATTGAATCAGATAGCTTTTTTTTAAACAATTCAGTTAATTTGTGATCATCATTACGAATGACACTTCCAGATTATTAACAATATTTAAATTTCACAGCAGGGATTTTGAACTCAAACCTTTCGATTGCTAGACCTCTATAACCTAATGTACGCTAGGAAAGCCCATCTCCTATCCTTATATGGTCTATCTGATATGTCAGAATCAGGTTTATTATCACTGACCTATGTCATGAAATGTGTTGCTTTGTGGCAGCAGTACAGTGCAAGACATAAAAATTACTATAAGTTACAAAAATAACATGTGACTCGAAATCCACAGCAACGTGGTTGACTTTTAACTGTAGTCCGAAATGGTTTAATAAGTCATTCGGTTCAGGGGCATTCAGAGATGGAGAATAAATGCTGGCTATTCTGATAGCAACATGTAAGAAAGGAATTAAAAAGATAGTTTTCCAAGAATTTAGGAAGCAAGGGAACTGATTGATCTCTTACTTTACAATACTGAAAGGAAATAGATGGAGTAGATGGAGAATCTACTTCCACTAGTCGGGAAACCATCTAGATTCCTACAACCATCAGGTTCTTGAACCGACCTGCACAACCCTAACCCTACCTCAGCAACGGAACACTACGGGCCACCTCTTGCACTGCCGTGGACTTGTCTCTGATTCTGTTTTTTTTGCATTAAGGTCTTGATTTGCAGTTTTTTTCTTCACTGTCTTGTACAATTTATGTTGTGAACGTTGTTGTCTGTACCTACGTGCCTGTGATGACGCTGCAAGGTTTTCATTGTTTACCTGTACCTCACCGTACTTGTGCACATGACAATAAACTCGACTTGACTTGACTGTCTAGGACTAGAGGACAGAGTTTAAAAGTTCAGATGAATTAATTCAGGAAGTTAAGAAATTCAGGAATTTAGGCTTATGAAAAAAGGCAGGGATTTTGGCACAGATGCATTAAATGTGTTACTCAGGGGACTATATCCATGTCATTGATACATTAAATTTTTCATGGTGAATGACATCCTCCACTCCATAGGCGTAAGACAGTGTTGCCTCTGAGTGACATAAAAGGAATTTAACATGACACTTGAAATGGAACAGGCTTAATGCTGTTTCTTTCTGGCCAATTAATTTTATCTGTAATGGAAAAATATAAAATATTGGAGCCACAGTGCACAACTTTACAAAAGTACATACTGTAGGTACAGTAAGTAATTAGTAAATTATTGCCAGGAGAATTAAATGAAAAGCAGAGAAGTTATGCTTCAGTTCCATCAAGAAATGATGACAGAACATCTGCAGTGCTGTGTATGATATTGGCCTCCTCATTTAAGGATGTAATTGTATTGGAAGCAGTTCAGAGAAGGTTGACTAGACTAATACCCGGAAAGGGTGGGTGTGTCACAGGAGGGAAGGTTGGATAGGCCAGCCTCATATCTGCTGGAATGTGTGAGGTGGGGAAAATAATCAAACATACAGTGGCATGCAAAAGTTTGGGCACCCATGGTCAAAATTTCTGTTACTGTGAATAGCTCAGCGAGTAAAAGATGACCTGATTTCCAAAAGGCATAAAGTTAAAGATGACACATTTCTTTAATATTTTAAGCAAGATTACTTTTTTATTTCCATCTTTTACAGTTTCAAAATAACAAAAAAGGAAAAGGGCCCGAAGCAAAAGTTTGGGCACCCTGCATGGTCAGTACTTAGTAACACCCCCTTTGGCAAGTATCACAGCTTGTAAACAGTTTCTGTAGCCAGCTAAGAGTCTTTCAATTCTTGTTTGGGGCATTTTCGCCTATTCTTCCTTGCAAAAGTCTTCTAGTTCTATGAGATTCTTGGGCTGTCTTGCATGCACTGCTCTTTTGAGAAGATCTTTCCTGTGTCCTCACCACAAAATTCAGCGTCAGAAGTTTGCAAAGGAACATCTAAGCAAGCCTGATGCACTTTGGAAACAAGTCCTGTGGACTGATGAAGTTGTGGACTGATGAAGTTAAAATAGAACTTTCTGGCCGCAATGAGCAAAGGTATGTTTGGAGAAAAAAGGGTGCAGAACTTCATGAAAAGAACACCAACTGTTAAGCACGGGGGTGGATCGATCATGCTTTGGGCTTGTGTTGCAGCCAGTGGCACGGGAAACATTTCACTGGTAGAGGGAAGAATGAATTCAATTAAATACCATCAAATTCTGGAAGCAAACATCACACCATCTTTAAAAAAGCTGAAGATGAAAAGAGGATGGCTTCTACAACAGGATAACGATCCTAAACACACCTCAAAATCCACAATGGACTACCTCAAGAGGCACAAGCTGAAGGTTTTGCCATGGCCCTGACAGTCCCAGACCTAAATATCATTGAAAATCTGTGGATAGACCTCAAAACAGCAGTGAATGCAAGAAGGCCCAAGAATCTCACAGAACTAGAAGCCTTTTGCAAGGAAGAATAGGCGAAAATGCCCCAAACAAGAATTGAAAGACTCTTAGCTGGCTACAGAAATCGTTTACAAGCTGTGATACTTGCCAAAGGGGGTGTTACTAAGTACTGACCATGCAGGGTGCCCAAACTTTTGCTTCGGGCCCTTTTCCTTTTTTGTTATTTTGAAACTGTAAAAGATGGAAATAAAAAAGTAATCTTGCTTAAAATATTAAAGAAATGTGTCATCTTTAACTTTATGCCTTTTGGAAATACAGCTAACCTATGTACTGATAAGTCCCAGATGACACATATGCCTCAAAAATGCTGGACAGTGACTATCTCCAACAAAGAAGAGTCTACCCTTGACGTTCAGTGGCATTGCCATTGCTGAGTCCCTCACCGTCAACATCCTGGGGGTCATTAATCAGCAGTTCAGTTTTGGTCGCCGCATTATAGGAAGGACGTGGAGGCGTTGGAGACGGTGCAGAAGAGATTTACCAGGATGCTGCCTGGATTAGAGCGTATGGAATATGAGGAGAGGCTTAAGGTGCTAGGGCTTTATTCACTGGAAAGGAGGAGGATGAGAGGAGACATGATAGAGGTATATAAAATTTTGAGAGCAATAGATAGAGTAGACAGCCAGCGCCTCCTTCCCAGGGCACCAATGCTCAAGACGAGAGGGCATGGCTTTAAGGTTATGGGTGGGAGGTTCAGGGGAGATGTCAGGGGGAGGTTTTTCACCCAGAGAGTGGTTGGTGCATGGAGTGCACTGCCTGGGGTGGTGGTGGAGGCAGATACATTGGACAGGTTCAAGAGTTTGTTGGATAGGCACATGGAGGAATGTGAGATAGAGGGATATGCGGGAGGAAAGGGTTAGATAGTGTGAGGGTGGTTTGATGGACGGCACAACATGGTGGGCCAAAGGGCCTGCTTTGTGCTGTATGGTTCTATGGAAATCAGGTCATCTTTTACTCGCTGAGCTAGTCACAGTAACAGAAATTTTGACCATGGGTGCCCAAACTTTTGCATGCCACTGTATAAGATATCTTTATTAGTCACATGTACATCGAAACACACAGTGAAATGCATCTTTTGCATAGTGTTCTGGGGGCAGCCCACAAGTGTCGCCACGCTTCCGGCGCCAACATAGCATGCCCACAACTTCCTAACCCATACGTCTTTGGAATGTAGGAGGAAACCGGAGCACCCGGAGCGCAGACATGGGGAGAACATACAAACTCCTTACAGACAGCAGCAGGAATTGAACCTGGGTCGCTGGCGCTGTAATAGCGTTACGCTAACCGCTACACTACCGTGCCTGCCCTAATGCTTAACTGTCAGGTGTGGGATACATTCTGATGGGACACAAGAGAGACTGCAGATGCTGGAAATCTGGAGCCACACAAAGAATGCTAGAGGAACTCAATGGTTCAGGCAGCATCTATAGAGTCCTGATGAAGGGTCTCGACCCAAAACATCGACTGTCCATTTCCCTCTATAGATTCAACATTCTGACGAATCTTGACAGGGTGGATGTAGCGAGGAATGAATTGGCCTGAATTTCCAATTTCAGGTAACCGTTACCCGCTGTGTTCCCCTCTCTTTCCGATTCACCTCCAGTCCTCTCATTTTTGTTCTCTTCCCAATTCCCCCCATCACCCATTTCCATCCCCCTCCCCCTCCTGGTTCCATCCACCTACAACCCACACACTTCACCCACTGGATCCCCTTCCCCATCTGGTTCCATCTGACCTACACCTCTCCCCTAATGGTTCCCAATATCATCTTCCTTACTTATCAGATTCCAGCACTGGCAGCCTTTGTGTCCCTGCTCATCACCCTCCAGCCTCCGTCTCCACCTTAACCCTCCCCTCCCCACACCTGGCTCCATCTGTTTTGCCTTGCCTGCCTCCACCTATCATCCACCTGCCTCTGTCTCCCTTTCCTCATCTAGCTCTATCTGCCCACCATCCTTCACTGCTCTTTGGTCCACCTATCACCTGCCAGCTCCTGTCTCATCCTCCCCCTCTCCACTCTTAGTCCTGATGCAGGTTGTTGATCCAAAACATCGACAACTGCTCGGCTGGTGGTGAGAGGGGCTTCCCTGGGCAGAGGATTCTCTGATCTATGGGCTGTTTTCAGGGACACACGCAGAGACAGACATCAAGTCCTGTTGGAAGATCATCAACTGGGTGAAAGACGCTCTTGGGTCTTCCTGAAATGTGTTGGTCTTCCGACATAGTGAGATGTCCGTAAGGGAATGCCACTGACTGGCACATTCCAGGCTGCAGGAGTACGTGCTGAGGGATGCACTGAAGCTCGGTGGGGAAGGACCACAGTCTAGGGTCCTTCTGCTACTGGACATTGAGGGGCTACAAGCTGACAACGCAAGGGTGTATCATTCCAGCGAATGGCAATGGTGCTCTGTAAAAAAATGAATATATTGACCAAATGACATGAAGAATGTAAAGACTTTTGCACTTTATTCCTTCGTATATATTTTTTTATTTTGAATAAAGTTTGTCTTTGAAATAAAAAAATTCCTTTGCCCCCCCACAGATGCTGCTCGACCCACTGAGTTCCTCCATCAAGTTGCGGGAGAGTCTAGAACTAGGGGTCTCCCCTTCCCTCATCTGCCTATCATCCCCCTCACCTGCCAGCTCTTGCTCCACCCCTCCCCTCACCTCTTTATACTGGCTATCTCCCTTCTATCTTTCAGTCTAGATGAAGGGTCTCGACCTAAAACTTCGACTGTCCATTTCCCTCCACAGATGCTGCCTGACCCGCTGAGTTCCTCCAGCAATTTGTTTTTTGCTCCTCCTACACATTATTGCCTTGCCCTGCCCCATATTATTATTGCATTGCCCTTGTTACATACTCCTCCAATTTCATGAGACCACTCCCTACACTACTCCTACTGTCTGTTTGACTCTCACCAACTTTTATCGATGCACCATAGAAAGCATCCTATCAGGATGTATCACAGCTTGGTACGGCAACTGCTCTGCCCAGGACTGCAAGAAACTGCAGAGAGTTGTGGACACAGCCCAGCGCATCACGGACACCAGCCTCCCCTCCTTGGACTCTGCCTCTACCTCTCGTTGTCTTGGTGAAGCAGCCAGCATAATCAAAGACCCCCCCACCCAGGTCATTCTCTCCTCTTCCATTGGGTAGGAGCCTGAGGGCATGTACCACCAGACTTAAGGACAGCTTCTACCCCATTGTGATAAGACTGTTGAACGGTTCCCTTATACAATGAGATGGACTCTTACCTCACGATCTACCTTGTTGTGACCTTGCACCTTATTGCACTGCACTTTCTCTGTAGCTGTGACACTTTGCACTGTTATTGTTTTTACCTGTACTACATCAATGCACTCTGTACTAACCCAATGTAACTGCACTGTGTAATGAATTGACCTGTACGATCGGTTTGTAAGACAAGTTTTTCACTGTACCTCGGTACAAGTGACAATAATAAACCAATCCCAATGCATCTCCCTGCACAGATGCTGCCCGACCCACTGAGTTCCTGCAGCGGGGGGGGTCACTGTTTAAAAAAAAGAGTTCCCCATCGAACAGAGGTGAGGTGCTGTAAATCCACAGAGGGGGTGGGAGCAAAGTCTGGGAGCATCTTCAGGGCAGATTCTTAAACAGGGGTGAAAGGTTACCGGGGGTGAAAGGTTACTGGGGTGGACAAGAACGTGGACGTAGCCCTGATCTCAGTAAAAGGCCTCCTGCTGCTGGTATGTGGTTAATAATTCAGTTACCGTGAAGTATTAGCTCGGGCTCTGCCTCCGCGGACGCTGCCTGACCTGCTGAGCGTTTCCGACGAGGAACCACCACCGTCGCCATGGCGCCGTCCGCCCGCACAGCGCTTGCGCAGACGCGCCTCGCCGCCCGGCGCGGAGGAACGGCGCCTGCGCAGTCGCTCGATGTGCCGGCAATTGCCGGCAGCCCAGTCTCAATGCGCAGACTCGCCGTCCGAGACCGTCGGACGGGCGCATGCGCGCACTCGCCACCGTGCCCGTCGTAAGAACGCATGCGCAGACGCCAGGCTGCCTCTCAGTTCAGGCAGCAACGCAAGCGCATTGGCCCCGAGCTCCGCCCACCC
The DNA here is from genome assembly GCF_009764475.1 of Pristis pectinata. Taxonomy (NCBI): domain Eukaryota; kingdom Metazoa; phylum Chordata; class Chondrichthyes; order Rhinopristiformes; family Pristidae; genus Pristis; species Pristis pectinata. The sequence continues at coordinate 3,776,452 of NC_067408.1, read as the reverse complement.
CACGTGACCAGACCCGCTGCTCCGCCCTGTCCGTCAAGGCGCGGCTCAATCACATGACACACCCTTCACGCCCCGCCTGTCAGCTCCGCTGGCCCCGCCCACCTTACGTCACACACACGCCCCGCCCCTATGCTGACACGCCTGTCAGATCCCCTCACTCCGCCCGCCTTACGTCACACAGGCGCCCCGCCCCTCTGCTGAAGCCCCGCCCACCTTACGTCACACACACGCCCCGCCCCTATGCTGACACGCCTGTCAGATCCCCTCACTCCGCCCGCCTTACGTCACACAGGCGCCACGCCCCTCTGCTGAAGCCCCGCCCCTCTGCTGAAGCCCCGCCTGTCAGATCCCCTCACTCCGCCCGCCTTACGTCACACACGCCCCGCCCCTCTGCTGAAGCCCCGCCCCGCGTTCCCATCGGCCGCCGTGAGCCGATGGCGGGAAGGAGGAGGTGGCGGCCGTCGGCCCCGACCCGCCCGGTCCCTCAGGTACAGTTTACCGCGCGTCTCCGCTCCGGGCGTCCGCCGCCTGTTTCACCACGGATGCAAGTTGGGGCTGAAATGCCGCCGGGTGCCCGCCCCGCTGGTGAAAATCGGGCGGAAGAGTCGGCTGGGAACGGGCGGCCCGTTCGCCCGTGGGGACGGGAACCGGCGGCGTTCCCATGGCAACCGCCCGCCAGCCGCTCTGCACCAATCAGGAGGGAGGGCGCGGTTGTTGTGTGTGCACAGCAAGATCCCACGGACCACAGTAACTTCGGTGATGTTGGGCGAGGGTGAGGTGTTGCATTGCAGAACTTTATGGCACAGAAAGAGGCCATTTGGCCCCAGGACCCCCTCCTATCCCCGACGGGCAGAGGATACAAAGGCCTGAAAGCACAGACCACCAGGCTCAAGGACAGCTTCTATCCCGCTGTTATGAGACTATTGAACCGTCCATGAACCTATCAACACCACCTTGTTATTCTGTTTTTTTGCGCTATTTACTTTAATTTACAGTAATTTTTGTGTCTTTGCTGCAGCAAAACAAATTTGCCTTGTACTACCTTGATGCGCTGTGTAATGAAATGATCTGTATGCACAGTATGCAAGACAAGTTTTTCACTGTGACAATAATGACAATAATAAACCAATTCCAAATTCCACATCAAAATTTCACACCAGCATAATCAAAGACTCCACCCACCCGGGTCATCCTCTCTTCTCTCCTCTTCCATCAGGTAGGAGCCTGAGGGCACGTACCACCAGACTCATGGACCTCTTTTACCCCGCTGTGATAAGACTATTGAACGGTTCCCTTATACAATGAGATGGACTCTGACCTCATGATCTACCTTGTTGTGACCTTGCACTTTATTGCACTGCACTTTCTCTGTAGCTGTGACACTTTACTCTGTACTGTTATTGTTTTTACCGGTACTACCTCAATGCACTCTGTACTAACTCAATGTAACTGCACTGTGTAATGAATTGATCTGTACGATCGGTATGCAAGACAAACTTTTCACTGTACCTCAGTACAAGTGACAATAATAAACCAATACTAATAATGAAATGATTTGTATGAACGGTTTTTCACTGTACCTCGGTACATGTGACAATAATAAACCAATTCCAAACTTCACATCACACAAGTCAGTGATAATAAACCAGGTTCTGATTATCAGACAACCTTTCGTACGCTGAAGATCAGAATCAGACTTATTATCACTGAACGCAAAATGCTGGAGGACCTCAATAGGTCCGTCAGCATCTATGGAGGGAAATGAACAATCCCCCTTGTGTCCACTTCCCTTTATTCCATGGTCTACTGTCCTCTCCTGTCAGATTCCCTCTTCTTTAGCCCTTTGCCTCTTCCATCTATCACCTCCCAGCTTCTCACATCATTCCCACTCCTCCCCTTCCCCACCCACCTTGCTTTCCCCCTCCCACCTGGACTCACCTATAACCCGCCAGCTTGTACTGCCTCTCCCCCTACCCTTTTGTTCTGGCTTCTGCACTCTACCTTTCCAGTCCTGATGAAGGGTCTCGACCAGAAACGTAGACTGTCCATTTCCCTCCGTAGATGCATCCTGGCCTGCTGAGTTCCTTGAGAATTTTGTGTTCGTTGCTCCAGATTCCAGCATCTGCAGAATCTCATCTTTATTATCACTGACTTGTATGTCATGAAATTTGTTGTTTTGCGGCAGCTGTACAGTGCAAAGACATAAAATTACTGTAAATTACTAGAACATAGAACACTACAGCACAGTACAGGCCCTTCGGCCCACAAAGTTGTGCTGACATTTTATCCTGCTCTAAGATCTATCTAACCCTTCCCTCCCACATAGCCCCCTATTTTTCTATCATTCATGTGTCTAAGAGTCTCCTAAATGTCCCTAATGTATCTGCCCCCACAACCTCTGCCAGCAGTGCGTTCCACGCACCCACCACTCTCTGTGTTAAAAACTTACCCCTGACATCCCCCTTATACCTTCCTCCAATCACCTTCCTCTTGAACTCAATACCCCAACTAATGAAGGCCAACACTCCATACACCTTCTTAACAACACTATCGACCTGGGTGGCAACCTTGAGGAATCTATGGACGTGGACCCCAAGATTCCTCTGTTTCTCCACACTGCTAAGAGTCCTGCCATTAACCTTGTATTCCGCCTTCGAATTTGATCTCCCAAAGTGTATCACTTCACACTTATCAGGGTTGAACTCCATCTGCCACTTCTCAGCCCAGCTCTGCATTCTATCAAATGTCCTGTTGTAATCCACAGCAACCTTCTACACTATCCACAACACCACCAACCTTTGTATCATCAGCAAACTTACTAACCCACCATTCCACATCCTCATCTAAGTCATTTATAAAAATCACAAAGAGCGGGGGTCCCAGAACAGATCCCTGTGGAACACCACTGGTCACCGACCTCCAGGCAGAATATGCTCCATCTACCACCACCCTCTGTCTTCTATGGGCGAGCCAATTCTGAATCCAATAACTAAATAAATAAATAATGAGAAATATAGGCATAATAAGATGAACTCTTGATCTCCCAGTATACCTCGTCGTGGCCCTTGCACTTTATTTGTCTGCCTGCACTGCACTTTCTCTGTAACACTATATTCTGCGTTCTGTTTTCTTTTTACCACCTCAATGTACTTGTGTATGAATGATCTGTCTGGATGTCACACAAACAAGCTTTTTGCTGTATATCATAACAGTTACAATTAGTAGTTTCAATTCTTTACCAACACCTGGACGCCGCTATACTATCTCACTATTTGACATACCTGAGAGCGCAGACAGGGTTTAACAGTCCTAGTGCAGGTACTTGACCTGAAATGTCAACTCTGCCTCCGCAGATGCTGCCTGACATAAGATCAGATAAGATATCTCTATTAGTCACATGTGCGTCAAAACACACAGTGAAATACATCTTTTGCATAGAGTGTTCTGGGGGCAGCCCGCAAGTGTCACCACGCTTCCGGCGCCAACATAGCATGCCCACAACTTCCTAACCCGTACGTCTTTGGAATGTGGGAGGAAACCGGAGCACCCGGAGGAAACCCACACAGACACGGAGAGAACGTACAAACTTCTTCCAGACAGTGGCCAGAATTGAACCCGGGTCGCTGGCACTGTAATAGCGTTACGCTAACTGCTACACTACCGTGACCTTCAGAGTTCCTCCAGCAGACTTTTTTTGCACAGGATACTGCATGTGCAATCTCTCTTGTGTTTGGGTTTAACATTCTGGGTGACAGAAAGGATAGGCTGGGACTGTTTTCCCTGGAGTGAAGGAGACTGAGGGTGAGCATGTAGAGGTTTATAAAATCATGAAGGGCGTAGATAAGGTGGATGGTCACAGTCTTTTTCCCAGGGTAGGGAAGTCTAAAACTAGAGGGCATAGGTTTAAGGTGAGAGGGGGTAAGATTTAAAACTGATCTGAGCGATGTTTTTCACACAGAGGGTGGTGGGTATATGGAATGAGCTGCCAGAGGAAGTGGTCGAGGCAGGTATAATCACAACATTTAAAAGATATTTGGACAGGTCCATTGATAGGAAAGGTTTTGAGGATATGGGTCAAATGCAGGCAAATGGGATTAGCTGAGGTAGGCAACTTGATCAGCATGGACCAGTTGGGCCAAAGGACCTGTATGGTGCTGTATAACTCTATGGCTCTAAAGTACCCGTGACAATGCAGAACCCCTTCAGTCCAGGAAAATCATCTTAGATTAAAATATCTCAAATTGGATGAATCTGAAAAAAATCATGATTGTAGTGAGTACTTCCCATTCTTGGCAGATGTTCTGATACATCTGGAATTGGAATTGGTTTATTATTGTCACTTGTACTGAGGTACTGTGAAAAACTTGCTTTGCATACCATTCATACATTCAATTCATTGCAACAATGCATTGAGGTAGCACAAAGTAAAACCATAACAGAATGCAGAATAAAGTGTTACAGCTACAGAGAGGTAGACAATAATGTGCAAGGTCATAACAAGGTAGATTGTGAGGTCAAGAGTCCATCTTATTATACTAGGGGACTGTTCAATAGTGTTATAACAGCAGGATAGAAGACGTCCTTGAGCCTGGTGGAGCTTTGGCCCAATTAGGCCCTTTGGCCCAACTTGTCCATGCCGACCAAATTGCCTACCTGAGCTAATCCCATCTGCCTGAATCTGACATCTCAAAGCATCTGATGGACACAGACCTTTTCTTTATACCTTGATATTAAGCAGAATTATCTTTGAAATTTCTTTGTACAAAAGAATCTATATTTATCAAACAGCAAAATAGCTGCAGATGCTGGAACATCTGCCAGAAGAGATGAAAATAGAAGAGGAATGAAAGCAGGTGAGAAAAGAAGAGGGAGCGATACTGCTGGGACTGTGACATTCACACCAGATGCAAAACATTGGAATCTGAAATGAAAAGAGAAAATACAGGAAACACTCAGCTGGTCAGGCAACATCTGTGGAGAGAGAAACAGAGCTAATGGCTCTGTTTCAGGTTGAATGCCTGTCATCAGAATTGGCCACAACGCATAGATTTGGTTTCAGCAAGAAAGATTATATCCAATTTAATTTGTATTTTGCATAGCTAGAAACAGTATGGAAATTTATGCAATTTTTCCTTGAACAGAAAAGCCATTAGCTCCAAACTAAGACTTGGCTGCAAAGAGCTTGACAGGTGTAAAGTCTTTTGGGGTTTAATGTGCAAGAGGAATCCAATGTGCTAATTGTTTCCGTTGCTGGAACAATCACAGCCGCCTATATCACCTTCAAAGATTGCCCATCTGTTCAATACAGTTATCTCTGTAACCTCCTACAGCTTACAACTCTTTCAGAAATGTTTTTCTCCAATTCTGCCCTCTCGTATGTGCCCATTTTTTGTCACCCTGCTGTGAGTGGATGTGCCTTAATTTCTTCGGACCCAAGCCATAGAATTTCCTTCCCAAATCTAGCCATGATCAAGATGCTTCTTTAAATTTACCTCCTTGAATAAGGCTTTGATTGCCTGTCCCAATGTATCATTATTTGCCTTAGAATTAAAATGTTATGCTTTTTTAAGTACACAGAAGGTGCTAAATAAATGCAAGTTGTTGAATGTTTTTTATCGATTGCAGATATAATTGATACTTAACACATAAGTCTGAATTTGAAAGAGACACACACATTTTTATGGGGGGCAGGAGTGTCCTGACACTTTCTGGAACATCTTATAGCTAAAATGCTAAACTCACTATTTCTGAAGCAGCTGCAAGAAAAATGATGTGCTTCAGTAGCCTGAAGTACTTGTCCTTTTTCCATTTTCTTGAGTGGAATGCAACATGTACTTCACAGAATGGTTTTACAGCATGGAAGGAAAATTGGTGTTTATTATTGTCACATGTACCGAGGAACAGTGAAAAACTTGTCTTGCATGTCATCCAGATCATTTCATTACAACAGTGCATTGGTGGTACAAGGTAAAACAATAACAGAGTGCAGAATAAAGTGTTACAGTTACAGAGAAAGTGCAGTGCAGGCAGACAATAAGGTGCAAGGTCATAATGAGGTAGATTGTAAGGTCCAAGAGTCCATCTCATCGTACTAGGGGACTGTTCAATAGTCTTATAATAGCGGGATAGAAGCTGTCCTTGAGCCTGGTGGTACGTGCTTTCAGGAGGTCCAACCACATTGACCCGCACCAATTTTTATAGATGCACCATAGATCCTATACGAATGCATCACAGCTTGCTATGGCAACTGCTCTGCCCGTGACCGCAAGAAACTGCAGAGAGTTGTGGACACAGCTCAGCCCATCACGGAAACCAGCCTCCCCTCCATGAACTCTGTCTACACTTCTCACTGCCTCAGGAAAGCAGCCAGCATAATCAAAGACACCACCCACCCCAGACATTCTCTCTTCTCCTCTCTCGCATCGGGCAGAAGATACAAAAGCCTGAAAGCACGTACCACCAGGCTCAAGGACAGCTTCTGTCCCACTGTTATAAGACTATTGAATGGCCCCCAGTACGATAAAATGGACTCTTGACCTCACAATCTACCTCATTATGACCTTGCATTGTCTGCCTGCACTGCACTTTCTCTGTAACTGTAACACTTTATTCTGTATTCTGTTATTGTTTTACCCTGTACTACCTCAATGCACTGATGTGATGAAATGATCTGTATGGATGGCATGCAAAACAAAGTTTTTCACTGTACCTCGGTACATGTGGCAATAATTTACCAGTTCAGCGCCTTGAGTCCGTGATGGATCACTGAAAGAGCGATCCAACTACTCCCATTCCCCTGCCCTTTCCCAAACTAACCTGCAAATTCTTTCCTTTCTAATACTTATCCAGCACCCTTTCGAACACTACACTTAAACCTGCCTCCACTACCAGCCCTGGCAGTGCATTCCAGACCCTAATAGTTCCAGACTATTGATCTCCCTCTTCAGATACTGTCTGACCCACTGAGTCTCTCTGGCAGCTCATTTTTTTCCTCCAGATTCCAGCATCTGCAGTTGTTTATGCCTCCTCATCACTTGCCGTTTTCCTCATGCCACTTCAGTCGATGTGGCAGTGTATCAGCAATTTCCTCTTTTTGATGCGTTCCAACAGCTTGATTGCTTCTTTAATCAATTTTGCTACCTCAACCTTTTTTGCTTTCCCCCATCTTGTCTGCGCCCTGTCACTAGGAACATTAAACTGTTTGCGTTATCCCTCTAAGCTATGTTTCATATTACCATATGCCTCCTATCACTGCTGTCAGCTCCCTGTCCTGTTCAGTAAACATGCATTTAGGTTTACGGCATTAAATGCAGCCACACTCCGTTTTTTTGTCCATTTTCCAACCTTTGTTTGCTCTCCCTCTCACACTCTGTTGCTAATTTTCCTCCTGCAGTTTCCGATTCTGTTCTCCTGCCTTCTAAATTTTCAGTCTGCTTCCCAACCACTGCCCAGATACCCTGAATTCTTCCCAACAATACTTGTGAACGTATATGTGAGGATATCAGTTCCATCCCTCCTGTGATGCAGCCATCTGGTCTGTAGAGTCATAGAGCAATACAGCACAGAAACAGCCCCTTCTGCCGAATTTGTCCATGCTGACCAAGATGCCCACCTAAGCTAGTCCCATTTGCTCAACGTTTGGCCTATATCCCTCTAAACCTTTCCTATCCATGTACCTGTCCAAGTGTCTTCTAAATGTTGTTAATATACCTGCTTCAACCACTTCCGCTGGCAGCTCGTTCCATATATCAATCACCCCCTGGGTGAAAAAGTTGCCCCTCGGGTTCCTATTAAATCTCTCCCCTCTCACCTTAAACCTGTGCCTTTGTTCTTGATTTCCAAACCCTGGGAATAGTGCCTCCGCCCTGTCTGTGCCCCTGCTTCCTCCCTCCTGCACCTTATATCCAAGGCATGATTCCAGGATGGTGTGTTGACTCTCTGGTTCCAGGGTCAAGTACCTGAACTACTGCAGAACATTTTAATTTTTGTTCTCATTGGCGTGTCACAAGATCACAAGACAAAGGAGCAGAAGTAGGCCATTTGGCCCATCGAATCTGCTCCGCTACCTCACCATGAGCTAAACTATTCCCAACTAGCCCTAATTTCTGGCCTTACCCCACACCCCCAATGACTGGGCCTCCACAGCTGTACGTGGCAACGAATTCCATAAATCCACGACCCTCTTGCTAAAGAAATTTCTCCTCATTTCTATTCTAAACGGGTACCCTCTAATTCTAAGACTGCCCTCTCATCCTGGACTCACCCACCAAGAATAATCCAGAGGTCCTCCTCCTGTTTCTAACTGCAGAACCTCATCCCTTTTTCTACCCACGTTGTTGGTATCAAAATAGCCTCTGGTTGTGCATTTTCCCCCACCAGAATGGTCTGCAGCTGCTCAGTAATGTCCTTTACCCTGGCACCAGGGAGACAACATCCCATCCTGGAAACACTTCTGCAACCTAAAGTTTCTGCTCCCCAAACTGTAGAATTCTTTACAACCATTTCTCTCTTGACCTTTCTCCTCCTTCCCTCCGCAGCTGAGGCGCCCATGATGCTATGATTCATATTAGTTTATTATATACACCAGGGTGCAATGAAATTCCTTGCTGTCATGAAGCTCACAGAGTAAACAGTGTACGTGGCAATAATAAATACAACAATAAATACAGCAATGAGTGCAAAACAGCAGAATGGTGCAAAGATTGTGGTGCAAACTGAGGTAGTGCAAAAAGAAATGCTAAAGTGACAATAACAGAAGAAGTAGAGTTCAGAGTCCGAGAACGTGGCAGCACCACCGGGAAGGGGATGTGAGAGAGGTGACTGGTTCAGGAGTCCGACAGCAGTAGGGAAGAAGCATCGACGTCCGGGCTTTCGAGCTCCTGCATCTTCTCCCAGAAGGTAGAAGAGAGGAAAGGGAACAGCCGGGGGTGGTAGGCATCCTTGACAATACTGCCAGCTTCCCTGATGCAATGCATGGTGAAGGTGGACTGGATGGAAGGAAATCTTAAGCCTGCGATGGATTGGGCAGTGTTTACCACTCTCTGCAGGTTCCGACAACCCTGGCAGAACGAAATACTGGGTGAAGAGCAAGATGCTATCAGAGATCTCCTGAATTACTTGCCTGGTCTGTTTTTTTGTTTCTCTGGAAGTCAGCCATTCCCTCTCTGCCTGCACTCTCTTGAGCTACAAGGGTGATCACTTCCTGAAAGGTATTGCCCAAAAACACTCGGCCTTGTGGACGGGCCGTGGTGATAGCAGCTGTTGCTCAGGCTCCTCCAGCTGATGACACTTCCTGCAGCTGGTGTTGTCCAGGATATGGGAAGTTTCACTGGGTTTCCACAAGGCACGGATGTGCATTCTATGGGTCTGATGTGTACTACCATGTCTCTATTCATTAGATTAACTCACAGAGCAGAAATAAAGTAGCAGGACACCAGCTGTTTCCCCCAAGTCACCTCATTCTCCCACGCATTGAGTTTCCTACTCTATGAATAGTACTCTGTGGAAGCTGACTCTGTACTACTTGTGAAAAGCAGCAACAACTATAAACGCAGAAGAAAATTTTCCTGCAAGGCACAACACCCTGCCAGAAAACAAATAAAACTGCAGATGCTAGAATCTGAAACTAAAGCAGAAATGCTGGGAGAATTGACTGGGAGCCAGTCAAGCAGCATCTGTGGAAAGAGAAATCAGTTAAAGTTTCAGGTCACAGACCATTCATCAGAACTGAGAAAAAAAGAATAGAGGTTGGTCAAAGTAAAGTCATACAGCCGAGAAACAGCCCTTTGGCCAAGCTCATCCATGCCAACCAAGATGCCTATCTGAGCTACAACGGAGACACAAGAGAGACTGCAGATGCTGAAAATCTGGAGCAACACACACAAAATGCTGGAGGAATTCAGCATCTATGGAGGGAAATGAACAGTCCATGTTTCAGGCTGAGACCTTCCTCAGCCTGAAACATCGACTGTTCATTTCCCTCCATAGATGCTGCCTGACCTGCTGAGTTCCTCCAGCACTTTGTGTGTGTCTATCTGAGCTAATCTCATTTGCCTCTGTTTGGCTCATATCCTCTAAACATTTTCTATCCATGTACCTGTGTAAATGTCTTTTAAACATTGTAATTGTACCCGCCTCTACCACTTTCTGTGGCAGCTCTTTCCATATACCTACCATCCACCGTGTGCAAAATGTTTCTCCATGGGTCCCTTTAAATCTTGCCTCTCTCACTTTAAATCTATGCCCTCTAGTTTTAGACTCCCCTACCCTGGGAAAAAGACTGACCATCCACCTTATCTCTGCCCCTCATGGTTTTATAAACCTCTATAAGGTCACCCCTCAGCCTCCTACACTCCAAGTCCCAGCCTATCCAGCCTCTCCTTATAACCCAAGCCCTCCAGTCTCGGTAACATCCTCGTGAATCTTTTCTGCAACCTTTCCAGCTTAATGACATCCTTCCTACAGATGGGTGACCAGAGCTGCACACAGTGCTCCATGACCAAATGCTTTCTTCACCATCCTGTCTACCTGTGTCACCACTTTCAGCGAACTATGTACTTGTACCCCTAGGTGCCTCTGTTCTACAACGCTCTCCAGGGCCCTCCCATTTTCTGTGTAAGTCCTACCCTCGTTTAACTTACCAAAATGCAACACTTCACGCTTAATGACAAACATCAGAGGACCCAACACAGATCCCTGCGGCACACCACTGGTCACAACCCTCCAGTCTGATAAACGTTGCCCATCACCCTGCCCTCATCAATCCTTATGGTCACCTCTTCAAAAAACTCAATCAAATTTCTGGGACACGAACTCCACCCACAAAGCCATGCTGACAATCCCTAATCAGTCCTTGCCTTTCCAAATGCTGGTAGATCCTGTCTCTCAGAATCTCTTCCAGTAGCTTTCCCACCACTGACGTTAGACTCACTGGCCTGTAGCTTCCTGGTGTCCTTGCAGCCTTTCTGAAAGAAAGCTTCTGGGATGTTAACTTTTATAAGTCGAGGGATCGAGTTTAAGAGCCGTGAGGTAATGATGCAGCTCTATAAAACTCCAGTTAGACCACACTTGGTACTGTGTCCAGTTCTGGTCGCTTCATTATAGGAAGGATGTAGAAGTTTTGGAAAGGGTGCAGAGGAGATATACCAGGATACTGCCTGGTTTAGAGAGTATGGATTATGAGGAGACGCTAAGGGAGCTCGGGCTTTACTCTTTGGAGAGGAGGAGGATGAGAGGAGACATGATAGAGGTGTACAAAATATTGAGAGGAATAGATAGAGTGGACAGCCAGCGCCTCTTTCCCAGGGCACCAATGCTCAATAGAAGAGGGCATGGCTTTAAAGTAATGGGTGGGAAGTTCAAGGAGATGTCAGAGGGAGGTTTTTTTACCCAGAGAGTGGTTGGGGCATGGAATGCGCTGCCTGGGGTGGTGGTGGAGGCAGGTACATTGGTCAAATTCAAGAGATTGCTAGATAAGCATATGGAGGAATTTAAAATAGGGGGATATGTGGGAGGAAGGGGTTAGATAGTCTTAGGCGAGGTTTAAAGGTTGGCACAACATGATGGGCCGAAGGGCCTGTATTGTACTGTACTGTTCTGTGTTTTGTGAAATAAAGGCACAACATTAACCACCCTACATTCTTCTGGTACTTCATCTATGGCTAATGATGACATAAATATTTCTGCCGGGGCCCCAGCAATTTCTTCCCTACAATGTTCCAGAAGACATTTGGTCAGACTCTGGGGATTGTTCCATCTTTATATGCTTTAAGACCACCAGCACATCCTCTTTTGTAATGTGGATAGGTTCTAAGACATCTAAGATAAGATTTCTTTATTGGTCACATGTCCATTGAAACACACAGTGAAATGCATCTTTTGCGTAGTGTTCTGGGGCAGCCCGCAAGTGTAGCCACGCTTCCGGCGCCAACATAACATGCCCACAACTTCCTAACCTGTGCGTCTTTGGAATGTGGGAGGAAACCGGAGCATGTGGAGGAAACCCACGCAGACACAGGGAGAACGTACAAACTCCTTACAGACAGTGGCCGGAATTGAACCCAGGTTGCTGGCGCTGTAATAGCGTTACACTGACCGCTACACTTCTGTGCCTGCCCTGGATTCCTTATTCTTTTCCCTGAATTCCCTAGATTCCATGATCTTCTCCACTGTAAATACAGATGAGAAGTACTAATTCAAGACTTTGCCCATCTCCTGTGACTCCACACATAGAACGTAGAACAGTGCAGGACACAACAGGCCCTTTGGCCCACAATGTCTGTGTCAGCATGATGCAGAATTAAACTAATCCCTTCTGCCTACACATGATCCACATCCCTCCACTCCCTGCATATTCATGCACCTGTCTAAAAGCCTCTTAAATGCCTCTATCGTATCTGCCTCCACCACCACCCCTGGCAGCACATTCCAGGCAGCCACCACTCTGTGTGAAAAAACCTGCCTTTCACATACCCTTTAAACTTACCCCATCTCACCTTGAAGCTATGCCCTCTAGTATTCAACAACCACATTGATCCTATTCTCTCCCTAGTTACCATTTTGCCTTTAATACACATAGAATCTCTTAGTGTAGCAGTTAGCATAATGCTTTACAGCGCCAGCGACCTAGGTTCAAATCCGGCCACTGCCTGTAAGGAGTTTGTATGTTCTCCCAGTGTCTGCGTGGGTTTCCTCCGGGTGCTCCAGTTTCCTCCCACATTCCAAAGACGTAGGGGTTAGGAAGTTGTGGGCATGCTATGTTGGCGCCGGAAGCGTGGCGACACTTGCAGGCTGCCCCCAGAACACTTTACGCAAAATATGCATTTTACTGTGTGTTTCGATGTACATGTGACTAATAAAGATATCTTACCAAAACTACCTCATGTTTTCTTTTTATCCCTACATCTGTTATACTCCTCAAGGGATTCTCTTGATCCCAGCTGCCTATACCTGCCTCCTTTATCCTGACCAGAGCCTCAATATCCCTCATAAACAAGGGTTCCTACCAGGGATGTGCTGTTCCTATCTCGCCTCCCACTTGTCAGACATGCATCTACCTGCAAACAGCCTCTTCCAATCAACTTTGCAAGTTCCCGTCTAACGCCATCAGGTTGAGGAAGGAATGTTGGCTAAGACACCAGGAATACCATTCAGAGAACAATGGATCTTTTTCTTAACTAAAGGATGTCAGATCTAGGTCACTATTTCTATGTCAATATCTAGTAGAGTTTTCAATTGTTTGACCTTAACCATGCTCGCATTTCCTGAATGCTGGAAGTAGTCAACAGGTCAAGCAGCATCTGTGGAGAGAAACAGAGTTAATGCTTCAGGTTTCTAACCTACTATCAGACTTCTTTTTTGATTGTCCAGTTTTGATGAAAAGTCACTAAATGCAAATTGACGCTGTTCCTCTCTCTGCAGATACTGCATGACTAGTTCCAACATCTTCAATGTTTATTTAGATTTCCAGCATCAGCAGTGTTTTACTTTTTCAATATTTCCTCCACTCTACTTGATAATCTACAGTTTCATACCATCTCTGCCCACTTGCTGTTGCATTTCATTATATTTTTGATCAATGTTAATGCTCTTTTCACTTTATTGATTCCGTTTTTCACCTGCTTGATGGCTGGTTGCCAGGAAGAGGGATGGAGCTGTTTCATGGATAGAGCCAATCATGTGTGTTGTTAACATTAACTACTTTGTATCCTCCCCAGTGACAAATAACAACAAGCCTTTCTGAATTATTCTCACCTCCAAAAACTGCTGTAACCAACTAAATTGGTAAATTGGTTTATTATTGTCACATGTACTGAGGTACAGCGAAAAACTTGTCCTGCATACAGTTCATACAGGTCATTTCATGACAACAGTACATTGAGGTAGAACAAGGGAAAACAATACAGAATGCAGAATATAGTGTACAGAGAAAGTGCAGTGCAGGCAGACAGTAAGGTGCAAGGCTGTACTGAGTTAGATTGTGAGGTCAAGTCCATCTAAAGCTGTGTGGCTGGAGTTGCAACCACTTTTAAAGTTTTTCTACATGGTTATGCTGTTAATAGATTATGATTAATAGTGCATTGAGTTCCCTGCTTAATCAACAGGCCTGTCTCATTTTACGTGGATTCTCTTATGATCTAGCATTGCAAACCAGATGAGGCTGGCAGAGGCGTTGCTTTATGCCAGGTACGTGGACAGCTGGATTTTACAACCCCACAGCTTCTGTTTCGTTCAATAGAATTGCTGTCTCGTTGCCTGACAGTGGCTGGTGTTTATCCAGGTGCTGGTATAAATAATGCACGATTTCAACTTGCCCTTTAACTTGCCAATTCAACCACGTACTGGTTTTAAAAAAAATCAGGAGAATGTGTAAATACTGATAGATGGAAAATATTGGGCAACTCTCCAATTTGTCAGGTCTCAGCAACGGTGCAAGGTCTGCTGGACTTCAAGCTGCCTTTTCTAAAGTCTTAGCCAGCTGAATCGTTTCTTCTTTCTATTATTGGGACAGAAATTGCAAAGATTTGTGGAACTGAGTTTTCCTAAATGTGAATACAAGGTGCATAATTATAGGAAATAGTTGGCTCTATTGCTCTGAGTCTGTCCTGTCATTCACTGAGATCCTGTCTGATCTGTGACGTATTTCCACTTTTCCTTCTATCCTTCTGCATGTCAAAAACCTATCAATCTCGGATTTAAAACTAGCAATTGACCAAGCTTCGGTCACTTTTGGCTGAAGGGAATTTGAAATTTCTGTCAACCTCGAAGTAGAATATTGTTATACCATCTCCAAACGTGGTGACCTGCAACACAGTTGAGAGAAAATATTCAGTGGAATTGAATGTAAAGAGGTGATTAGAGCTACCACTTGTGTTCAGTGTTAGAAATCCAAACCAGATTTCTCATCAAAGTTTTCTTTGCTTTCTTGATTTAGAGTCATAGAGTTAAAAGCAGGACAGAAAACAAACCCCTCGACCCAACTTACCCAAGGTGCCTACCTGAGCTAGTCCCATTTGCCTGCATTTGGCCTATATCCCTCTAAACCTTCCCTATCCGTGTATCTGTCCAAATATCATTTAAACATTGTGATTGCACCCGCCTCAACCACTTCCTCTGGCAGCTAATTCAACGTATCCACTACTCTCTCTGTGAAAAACTCGTCTGTCAGATCCCCTTTAAATCATTCCCCTCTCACCTTAAATCTGTGCCCTCTAGTTTTAGACTCCCCTACCCGGGGAAAAAGACTGTGGCCACCCACCTTATCTCTGCCCCTCATGATTTTACAAATCTCTACAAGGTCACCCCTCAGCCTCCTTCACTCCAGGTAAGAGTCCCAGCCAATCTAATCTCTCCTTATAACTCAAACCCTCAAGTCCCAGCAACAAATTTGTAAACCTTTTCTGCACTGTCTGTAGCTTAATGACATCCTTCCTGTAGTGTGGCAACCAGAACTGCACACAGTTCTCCAGGTGCAGTCTCACCAACATCTTGTACAGCTATAACATGATGGCCCAACACTTGTACTCAATGCCCTGACCCATGGAGGCAAGCATGCCATGTGCCGTCTTCACCACACTGTCTACCTGTGTCACCACTTTCAGGGAACTATGTATTTGTACCCTTAGTCTCTCTGTTCTGCAACACTCCCCAGAGCCCTGCAATTCACTGTCCTTCCCTGGTTTACCTTCCCCAAATGCATCACTTTGCACGTGTCTGAGTTAAGTTCCATCTTCCATTCCTTTGCCCACTTTTCCAGTTGATCTAGATCCTGTGGTAACCTCAGAGAACCTTCTTCACTGTCCACTACACCAACAATTTTGGTGTCATCCACAAACTTACTAACCATACCACCTACATTCTCATCCAAATCATCAATATATATGATAAACAACAAAATTTGGGTCATCTTTACTTAATGACGCATTTGTTTTGAATATCATCACGTGATCTTTTCTTACAGAAGGTTTTACTGATATCTGGTGACAGTAGACATGTCTTCAAAGGGTGATTGATTTAAACATGCTTAATGTGATAAGGTCTTGATTTTGTAATGTCACAAGGGAACGATTACATGATCATGACTCTAATTTAGTTGATTTAAAAGTTTAATCTTTTCCAGGTTGGCTAAGATTCAGTTTGTAATAAGTATGCACGTGCTTTTAAGCAGAATATATTGGAACAGGCATGACGGTCCACATGTTCTCCTGTGTAGTATCTTTCTATGATACCATTGATTACCCCAGGAATCCTGACATCTCACTAATATCGTTAGGACTCTTTAAAGTTATTCTGACTTCAACGATCCGTTTTAAAGGTAGCTATGAGAATCAATGACCACCAACCAATTTTAACAGCTGAAATTTTGTATCAAACATTTTTAATTAGGACTAAAGGACCAGACCAGGGAGTGGAGAGGAGCTGGAATCCACTGCCCGAGAGAATGATGGAAGCAGAGTTACTATCAGCATTTAAGAGGTGTTTAAATAAGCACTTGAATTGTATAGACGTTGAAGGCTGTGGGTCAAGTGCTGGAAAATGGGATTTCTACAAATGGGTTCCCACAAATCGATGAGGATGTGGTGGACTGTATAACCTGTTGTATAGCTCTATGACTTGCCTGACAAAGAACACAATTAAAATTTTGGTGCTGTGATTCATTTTCATTGGAGTTGGAAATTGGTCTGGACTAAGGTTCAAGCAAATAGAAAAATTGACAAAGTTTTTGGGAATTTGTTTGACCAAAGTGTAGTGTGGATGGCACTGTTAACAATGAAGCTATTTAAAGTGTTTCAGGCTAGGCTGTGGTTTTATCATTAGCCAAGGCAGCATTTAATGCCTATCCTTAAAAGCTCTTGAGAAAATGTCAGTCAGTCCATGTGGTGAAAGCACTCTCATAGCGGCAGTGCAAGACAGGCAATATAATTCCAAGTCAGAATGGTGTGCGACTTGAAGGAGAACTTTCAGGTGGTAACATACTTATAATCCTTGTGATCCTTGGACTCCAGGGAATTGGGGTAATGGGTTTGGGAGATGCTGTTGGAGAAACCTCCAACTCTACTCAGCAAAGGAACACTACAGGCCACGTCCTCCACTAACATGGACTTAAGAACATAAGAAATAGGAGCAAGAGTAGGCTAACTAGCCCGTCGAGCCTGTTCTGCCATTCATTAAGATCATGGCTGATCTGATCTTGTCTCTGATTTTTTTTTGCACTAATGTCTTGTTTTGCAAAGTCTTTTTTTTCTCTTCACTGTCTTGGATAAGTTATGTCTAATTTATGTTCTGTGTGTTGTCTGAATCTGTGTGCCTGTGATGCTGCTACGAGCCAATTTTTGATTGTACCTGTACCCACCGTACTTGTGCACGTGACAATAAACTCCACTTGACTTGAGTTGCTGGAGTGCAGTTTGTAAATGGTATTCACTGAAGCCACTATCCACAATGATGGGAGATTACGCTGAAGGAATGGGTACTGCTAAAGCAGGCTGGAAGGTGTTCGCTCTTTTGAACGTTCTTGTAGTTTGGTATTGGTATTAGTATTGGTTTATTATTGTCACTTGTACTGAGGTACAGTGAAAAACTTGTCTTGCATACCAATCGTACAGGTCAATTCATTATACAGTGCAGTTACATTGAGGTAGTACAGAGTGCATTGAGGTAGTACAGGTAAAAACAATAACAGTACAGAGTGAAGTGTCACAGCTACAGAGAAAGTGCAGTGCAATAAGGTGCAAGGTCAGAGTCCATCTCATTGTATAAGGGAACCGTTCAATAGTCTTATCACAGTGGGGTGGAAGCTGTCCTTAAGTCTGGTGGTTCGTGCCCTCAGGCTCCTACCTGATGGAAGAGGAGAGAAGAGAGAATGTCCCGGGTGGGTGGGGTCTTTGATTATGCTGGCTGCGTCACCAAGGCAGCGAGAGGTAGACAGAGTCCAAGGAGGGGAGGCTGGTGTCCGTGATGCACTGAGCTATGTCCACAACCCTCTGCAGTTTCTTGCGGTCCCGGGCAGAGCAGTTGCCATACCAAGCCGTGATACATCCAGATAGGATGCTTTCTATGGTGCATCGGTAAAAGTTGGTGAGAGTCAAAGGGGACAAGTTTGTACCCATCTAAGGATTTGGGATGTCAGGAGGTGAATCACTTGCTGTAAGATACTTATCCTCTAGAGCCACGATACTTAAGCAGTTGGTCCAGTCTGGTGATCAGCAGTCCCTTCCTGCTCATACCCACTCACTGACCCACCAGATATTTATGGTGTGGGACTCACTGACGGTAATGCTATTAAATGCAATGGATGTAGTTAGACTCCTTCTTGCCATTGCTGGCATTTGACCAGCATGAATGTTCCTTGCCACTTATCACTTCATACACAACATTGCAACTTCAATATGGGAGCAATTGTAATCAATGTAATTGCTTGTGAATAACAGGGCTGAATTATGTATTTAGCAGCAGTTTAACAAAATAATTTGCATCGATTTTTAAGGGTGGTGAAAGCATGCTTCTTGGCAACTGTTTGAGAAAAATAACCAATGAACAATTATTAATCCTTCCAGCTTTCTGCTTCCCTCACTTTTGCTGTTGGTATCGTCAAGCCAATTTTCATTTCTCCAATACCTTTCGCTTAAGGAAGCATCCTATAATGGTTTAGAGGGATGGCTCAGGAGTACAAATAGGGGGCAATTTAGGTAGTCAGTAATGATTCCTTACCCTGAAACATTTTTAAAATTAGAAGATTCAAAATAAGAGTGTTGTGATAGCTCGAAAATTAGAGAGTAATTTTGAAAGATTTTTTCCCATTTTAACTAAAGTATTTTTAACTATTAACATTGATAGATTGAAGGAGAAACAATACAATGTTCTTCTGAACGTTGGTGAACTCGAACGCCCTCTATAAATTTTGCAGATGCCACCACTGTTGTTGGTAAAATCTCAGTCGGCGATAAGGAGGTGTACAGGAGTGAGATAGATCGGCTGGTTGAGTGGTGTCACAACAACAACCTCGCACTCAACGTCATCAAGACAAAGAAATTGATTATGGACTTCAGGAAGGGGAAGTCAGGAGAACACACACCAGTGCTCATTGAGGGGTTAGCGGTGGAAAGGGTGACCAGCTTCAAGTTCCTGGGCGTCAACATGGCGAAGGATCTATCCTGGGCCCAGCACATTGATGCAATCACAAAGAAGGCACACCAGCAGCTCTACTTCGTTAGGAGTTTGAAGAGATTTGCTATGTCACCAAAGACTCTTGCAAATTTCTACAGATGTACAGTGGGGAGCATTCTGACTGGTTGCATCACCACCTGGTACGGAGGCACCAATGCACAGGATCGCAAAAGGCTGCAGAGGGTTGTAGACTCAGCCAGCTCCATCACGGGCACACCCCTCCCCATCATCGAGGACATCTTCAAGAGGTGATGCCTCAAGAAGGTGCCATCCATCACTAAGGACCCTCACCATCAGGGACGTGCCCTCTTCTCGTTACTACCATCGGGGAGGAGGTACAGGAGCCTGAAGACCCACACTCAACGATTCAGAAACAGCTTCTTCCCCACTGCCATGAGATTTCTGAACAGTCCATGAACCCATGAACACTACCTCGTCATTCCTTTTATTTTGCACTACTTATTTATTTTGTAATTTATAGTAATTTATGTTTTGCACTGTACTGCTGCCGCAAAACAACAAATTTCATGTCATCTAAGTCAGTGATAATAAACCTGATTCTGATTCTGAAGAAGTAAAGGCTGGAAAGTCAAAAATGTACAATTCAAACATTACTACCAGCACACAACAATGTCACAGTGGTCAGTCCTCTGGAAGACATTGTCCTGTCAGACTGGTGCAGACGAGGAAACATTGTCAAGGAATCATCACACTTCTGCCAGCTTCAGAACGATGCTGCTGTTGCTTAAGTTTGCAGGTCTGTTTTTAGATTGAGACACAAGAATCTGATCTCAATTCACAAGTCCTGAGTCCTGATGCAGGGTTTTGACCCAAAATGTCGACAGTTCCTTCCCCCCCGCAGATGCTGCTTGACCTGCTGAGTTCCACCATCAGATTGTTTGTTGCTCTGTTTTAACGTTGCTCTTGCTATTTGGGAGTGTTGGAGCAAATGTGCTTTTCTGAGAAGTGTTTAGACCCAGAAATTAGAGACCCAAAAATCTGTGAAAAAAAACCTGCAGATTCTGGAAACCTGAAATAAAAGCATAAAATGCTGGAAATACTCAGCAGTTCAGACAGCATCTGTGGAAAGAAAAACAGTCCTAGACATAGAGAAAAAGTCCTAGACCTATCATCAGAACCCAAAAATCTATGATGTTCATATCAATGAAAGTGCTCTCATGGATAAGAAATGTTTAGAGGGATATGGGCCAAACCCGGGCAAATGGCTTGTGGGCATCTTGGTCAGCATGGACGAGTTGGGCCGAAGGGCCTGTTTCTGTGCTGTATCACTATAATCCACCATTGACCCCAAAATATGCTCCATGAGTACTGGGGGCCACCATACTCATGATGCCAACGAGAAGATCTGGGATTGTGGATGTCAGGTTATGGATACAATGGTAAGGCGAGCTGTTTGAAGATGTTAAAACTACACATGGGATTACCCCTTTCCCTTTACAGTGAAATTCAGTGTTTGGGACTGGTGGGATCTCTGATTCCATCAAAGACTGGAAAAAGCACGAGGGGAGGACACAGATAAGGAGTTTCAGGCTTAATTCAAGTCAAGTCAAGTTTATCGTCATGTGCACAAGTGCGGTGAGGTACAGGTACAATGAAAAACTTGCAGCAACATCACAGACACGTAGGTACAGACAACACACAGAACATAAATTATACATACATTTTACATAAATTATACAAGACAGGAGTAAGACTGCAAAACAAGACACTAGTGCAAGAAGTGGTCTGTAGTTTTTTCCCAAGCATTAATTTCCAAGCATTTTGGGGATGTTATGGGGGGGGGGCGGGGGAGAGTAGTTAGGGAGTGGGGTATGCTGTAAAAGCTGTGTATATTATACTCTGGGAATTTAGGAATTAAATGGAAGAGAAAAAATTCACAGATTAATGCTCAGAAATAGATGAGGCAAAATGAGTCAGTCACCTATCTTTTAACCTGTCGTGGTGTAGATAAAGTTTAGTTTGTCATCCTTAGTCAGGGTCACACCTACAGGCATCAATGTGCGAAGTTTATGATGCACTTCCATAATATCGTAGCAGAGCACCAAAAACTGTGTAGCATCCTTCTTTAAAACAATGTTTGTGGGTTATTTCTTTAACAAACTTTCAGTAACAACAGTGATTGGTCTCTGGTTGAACTCAGGAAGTAATTTCTTGTGGCATTTCCCCACAGGGAGTAATTGAGCAGCGGCAGATTACATTCTACACTAGTCAGTCGAACTGAAGCCAGGTTACAGAAGGCTGCCTGCTTCAGAAGTATGCAGCTTCCCACAAACCAGTTCCTCAAGTCTATTAAAGAGAAAGTTACATCATTTGATACGTGACATATCAAAGGCCCTACCTAAATTGTGGGATGCACTTCAGAAGATTGTGGCAAGTTGCAGACAGGACATAAAATTGCAGAAGAATTATCATTTGCTTGCTATGAATTGTGGTAATTTGTAAAAGCCTGCTGCAGTAAAAGTTGGGAAACACGATGATGCTGGAGGAACTCAGCAGGCCAGGCAGCATCCATGGAGAAAAGCAGGCGGTCAACGTTTCGGGTCAGGACCCTTCTTCAGGACTGAAGATAGGAAAAGGGGAAGCCCAATATATAGGAGGGAAAAGCAGAGCAGTGATAGGTGGGCAAAAGAGGGGAGGCAGGGCGGGCACAGGGTGGTGATAGGTAGATGCAGGTAAGAGATAGTGATAGGCAGGTGTGGGGGAGGAGGGGAGAGCAGATCCACCAGGGGATGGGTCAAAGGAGAGAAAGGGGGAAAAAAGAGTAAAGAAAAGAGAGATAGGCTAGGAAAGGGAAGAAGAGAAGAAGCGTGGTGGGTGGGGGGGGGGGGTGTGGGGAAGGGGTAGGTGGGGATTACTTAAAGTGGGAGAATTCAATATTCATGCCGTTAGGCTGCAAGGTTCCAAGACAGAAAATGAGGTGCTCATCCTCCAGTTCAGTACACAAAATGCACTGGATGAACTCAGCAGTATTTGTTCCTCCAGTTTGCTCTTGGAATTAGTTGGGTCTGGGACAGGTAAAATTGGTACATTGGTTTATTATTGTCACATTATCATATGCCTCGCATACCATTCATATAGATCAATTCATTACACAGTGCATTGAGGTAGTACAAGCAGAAAGGCCAGGGTGGATCTGAGAGAGTGGTGAGAGAGCCCCAGAGAGGGGTTGCTGGTGATCTTCCAGGGTGTACACTCGGCGGGTTGGAAGATCAAGCAGTAGAGGCCCAACATGAGATCTGCAATACCGCAGTTCAACTAGGGTACTTAGTGTGTCTTTTGTAATAAAACTACTGGTCTGGCAATATCGCTATAGGTCTTTTATTTCAGGAGGAAGGTACCTTATTTCAGGGAAGAATATTCCTGCAGTAATTCCTTGCCTGGATTGGAGGACTTCAGTTATGGGGAGAGACTGGACAGGCTGGGCTTGATTTCCCCGGAGCGACTTGATAGAAGTGTATGAGATCATGAGAGACATCGATAGGGTAGGTGATCAGAGTCTCTTTATCATGGTAGGGGTATCAAAAACAAAAGGTTTAAGGTGAGAGCAGGGAGTTTTAAAGCAGATCTGAGGTGTAAGTTTTTTTTACACAGAGAGTGGTTGGCATTTGGAACTTGCTGCCAGAGGAGGTGGGTGGAATCAGATACAATCACCACCTTTTAGGGACATTTAGACAGACACCAAAGTCAAGGCGTAGAAGGATATGGTCCCAATGCAGGCCATTCAGTAATCTAAAAAGGTTGGAATGATGCGATAGAACAGAGGGCCTGTTTCTGTGCTGTATCTATGTTTCTATGACTCCCTAACTCTGTGTTCTCCTGGTCCCTGGGTGCTAGATGACAACACCTGGTGGTGGACCTTTCTTTCTGCCGGAAGGCTGGCTGGTTTTGAGTGGGTCACAAGGTCTCTTTGAGTCAGTTGATTGTCTTCCAACTGCAATTGATGTGTGTCCCTGGAGTGGTCCAGGGAGATCATAATCCTGAGTTAATGAGTTGTTGGGGGAGAGGTGAGATACCAACCCACTTTCCTTATAAAGGGGCATTCCGGCAGGAGGTGGGTGGTGGTCTCTTCCCTGCTGCAGTACCTAGGGCAGCTTGCAAAGGCATTAAAGCATATCAGAGAGACCTCCAGGGAGGTCTGTCCTTACCACATCCAGACACTTTCAGTGGCAAAAATCATCAACTGTCTCAGGGAAAAGCCCAATTCAGTACATTCTCTCTTCTCCCATCAGGGCTCTTAGCCCATTCCCAGCTGACTGGCTGTCTTTGTAGTCAAAGGGCTTCAGGATCCTCTCCATTTGGAACTGGTGGTCAGTGTGTTTGGGGTGAGAAGCAGCCTGCTTAACAAGACATCCTGTTTTGGAATCATATCTCCCAGTCCAGGTTTACAATGTTACCCAGCCTTTTGAGTCCTACTTTCTCTGGCTGTCAGTGACACTGCAACACATTTCTACACTGAGCTAGGAAACACACAATATTGTCACCATTTGGCATTGCTATTTGTACCAACAGCCTCCAATGCACCTGAACCCACAGTCACCGATGCAGACGTAAAATCAGTCTTCCGGAGAGTCAACCCGTGGAAAGCATCTGGCCATGGAAAGCATCTGGCCCGGATCATGTCCCTGGCTGTGTCCTAAGATCCTGCACAGATCAGCTAGGGGCGGGTATTTGCAAACATTCTTAACCTCTCCCTGCTTTAACCTGAGGTCTCCAATTTCTTTAAGACCACTATCATCCCGGTACCTAAAAAAAAAGGTAAGGTGCCTTAATGACTTCCGCCTGGTGGCTCTGACATCCATCATGAAGTGCTTCGAGAGGCTGGTCATGGCACGCATTAACTCCAGACAACCTCGACCCACTGCAATTCGCCTACTGCCAAAACAGGTCTATGGTGTTATTTTGCTGGCGCATTTCTGGAGCATCTGGACAGTAAACCTTTTGACTATTTTTATTGACCACAGCTCTGCCTTCAATGCTATAATTCCAAACAAACTCATCTGCAAACTCCTTGATCTGGGATTCAACACCTCCCTTTGCAATGGGATCCTTGACTTCCTGACCAACAGACCGCAATCAGTGAGGATAGGCAGCAACACCTCCCCCACAATTATCCTCAACACTGGTGCCCCACAAGGCTGCGTCCTCAACCCCCTACTCTACTCCTTATACACTCATGAATGTGAAGCCAGATTCTGCTCTAACTCCATCTACAAGTTTGCAGATGATACCACCGTAGTGGGCCGTATCTCAAATAATGATGAGTCGGTGTACAGAAAGGAGATAGACAGCTTAGTGACACGGTGTCATGACAACAACCTTTCCCTCAATGTCAGCAAAACAAAAGAGCTGGTCATTGACTTCAGGAAGGGGGGAGGTACACATTCTCCTGTCTACATCAACGGTGCTGAGGTCGAGAGGGTTGAAAACCAAGTTCCTAGGACTGAACATCACCAATAGCCTTTCCTGGTCCAACCACGTAGACACCACGGCCAAGAAAGCTCACCAGTGCCTCTACTTCCTCAGGAGGCTAAAGAAATTTGACATGTCTCCTTTAACCCTCACCAATTTTTATTGATGCACCATAGAAAGCATCCTATCCGGATGCATCATGGCTTGGTATGGTAACTGCTCTGCCCAGGACCACAAGAAACTGCAGAGAGTTGTGGACATAGCCCAGCACATCACGGAAACCGGCCTCCCCTCCGTGGACTCTGTCTACACTTCTCTTCTCACTGCCTCAGTAAAGCGGCCTACATAATCAAAGACCCACCCTCCCCAGACATTCTCTCTTCTTCCCACTCCCATTGGGTAGAAGATACAAAAGCCTGAAAACATGTACCACCAGGGTCAAGAACAGCTTCTATCCCACTGTTATAAGACTATTGAACGGTTCCCTAGTATGAAATGACGGACCCTTGACCTCACAATCTACCTCGTACCTTGCACCTTATTGTCTGCCTGCACTGCATTTTCTCTGTAACTGCAACACTTTATTCTGCACTCTATTGTTGTTTTACCTTGTACTTCTACAACATTACTGTTGTAATGAAATGATCTGTACGAACAGTATGCAAGACAAGTTTTTCACTGTACCTTGGTACATGTGACAATAATAAACCAATTTACCAAATTACCTGATGAATTCATCCAAGACCTCCGGGTAAGGTGTATGTGTTAGAGAAATAAAGGACTGCAGATGCTGGAATTTAGGTGAAAAACACGATGATGCTGGAGGAACTCAGCAGGCCAGGCAGCATCCGTTCAGGACCCCGAAACGTTGACCGCCTGCCTTTCTCCACAGATGCTGCCTGGCCTGCTGAGTTCCTCCAGCATCATCGTGTTTTTCAAGGTGTATGTGTTTACTTACAAACTGAAGACATTTTCCCACTGCTACCTTATCCTTTCTTAAGAGTAATATCTGATTAAGCAAATAACTGAGCCAAATTGTACTCAACCTGAAATGTTGACAATTCCTTTCCCCCCACAGATGCTGCTCAACCCGCTGAGTTCCTCCAGCTAATTGTTTGCTGCTATAGATTTCAGCATCTGCAGTCTCCAAATTGTACTCCCCGTTGCTCAGTACCACAAGCGGTGATTTGATTTGGCCTTCTATACTTTTGTTAAGGCTTATCTGTCATTAAAGATCCCCACCATCCGGGCCGTGCCATCTTCTCGCAGCCACCATCGGGCAGGAGGTACAGAAACTTGAAGTCCCACACCACCAGGTTCAGGAACAGCTACCTCCCTTCAACCATTCGGTTCTTGAACCAACTGGCAAAACCCTAATCACTACAGTTTGGCAACACTATGACCACTTTGATCACTTTGCACTAAAATAGACTGTCTTTTTTTGTCCTAATTGCGTCCTTGCTTGTAAAAATTGTGAATCATTTATGTTCAATTTATGTTTTTCTTGTGAATGCTGCTTATCTGATGCTCTGTGCCTATGATGCTGCTGCAAGTAAGTTTTTCATTGCACCTGTGCACACATGGACTTGTACATACGGTAATAAACTCAACTTTGACTTTGGTCACCCCTATTAAGACCAGAACTTTTTGTGTAAATTTGAAACCAATGATAAGAATATGAGGGTAGAGTTTTTGGAATTGTCAACTGGTTCCAACAATGTCCTTTTACGCTTATAGATTGCCATCTTTATTCAGTATAGGTCCATGGCTCTGGTCACACACTGTTGAATCTGAATCAGAATCAGGTTTATTATCACTGACTTATATGTCATTAAGTTTGTTGTTTTGCAGCAGCAGTATAGTGCAAAGACATAAAATTACTATAAATTACAAAATAAATAAGTAGTGCAAAAAGAAGGAACAAGGAGGTAGTGTTCATGGAGTTACAGACCATTCAGAAATCTGATGGTGGAGGGGAAGAAGCTGTTCCTGAATTGTTGAGTGTGGGTCTTCAGGCTCCTGTACCCCCTCCCCGATGGTAGTAATGAGAAGAGGGCAGTTGACACCATTCTGCAGTCTGAAATTGCCTTGGATGTCACTCATTATCCTGAGGTGGTTAAAGGTAGCAGCCCTGGGCATCCAGAACTAGCAATTAATGGTGGCTTTCTGCTGACATCCACATTTGAGAATGAAATAGAAAACAATTTTATAAAGTTGCATTATCCCCAGCTGCTACTCTGTCTTAGAATAAAACCTGACCCCAGACTGAACAGACACACCATTTAAAAATTTCAATTAATTCTAAAATATATCTCAGGGTACAATTTAATAATTTTACTAATGATCAACTTGATTAGCACTGCAATGGAATACCATCGCCCAGTTTTCTGTTTCAATTTACATCTAATTTTATGGAGCTTCTGTTTGAACATAAAAGATGCAATAATGTTTGAGTAGAGAAGCGAGGGTTACTGATATATTTTGGGACAGAAAGAGACATTAGGCCCATTGGACTCCCAGCGGAGTAAAGCCATCAGTCTCATAAAAATCAAAAAACTGCAGATGCTGAAAATCTGAAATAAAAACAGACAATGCTAGAAACACTCAGCAGGTCAGGCAGCACCTGTGAAGGAAGAAATAGAGTCAATGTTTCACATTTAAGACCCTGCATCAGAACCAGAAAAGAGAGATAACAAGTTACTAGTATCTCAATGTCAGCAAAACAAAAGAGCTGGTCATTGACTTCAGGAAAGGGGGCGGTGCACACGCTACTGTTTACATCAACGGTGCTGAGGTCGAGAGGGTTGAGACCTTCAAGTCCCTAGGAGTGAACATCACCAATAGCCTGTCCTGGTCCAACCACGTAGACGCCAAGTAAGCTCACCAGCGCCTCGACTTCCTCAGGAGGCTAAAGAAATTTGGCATGTCTCCCTTTGACCCTCACTAATTTTTTATTGATGCATCATAGAAAGCATCCATCCTTTCTCGCCCTCACAATCTACCTCATTATGACCTTGCACCTTATTGCCTGCCTGTACTACACTTTCTCTGTAACCGCAACACTGTATTCTGCATTCTGTTATTATTTTCCCTTGTACTACCTCAATGCACTATTGTAATGAAATGATCCGTATGGATTGCATGCAAGACAAAGTTTTTCACTGTACCTCAGTACATGTGATAATAATGAACCAATTTCCCAATTCATAGCAATGCACAATAAATGCTGGAGGAACTCAGCAGATCAGGCAGCACCTATGGAGGGAAACAAACCAATTCATAGTGTACAAGAGGTCGGTTCAAGAGCCTGATATGGGATGTGAGGAAGAATGCTTTTACTCAGAGAGAAGTTAGGAACTATATTTCACTGTCTATAAGTTGGTGGAAGTAGAAGAGAATTGGATAGACACTTGAGAGAGAATAGATTACAGGGCTCTTGAGGAAGGACTGCTCTACTTGGAGACACGACTACAGATGCTGGAAGCTGGAACGAAAAAACGAGCAGCTGGAGGAACTCAATGGGTCGGGCAGCATCTGTGGAAGGAAATGGACATTCGACATTTCAGGTTGAGACCCTGCATTGTGAGTCCTGATGCAGGGTCTTGACCTGAAATGTTGACTATCCCTTTGCCTCCAAAGATGCCGCCTGTCCCACTGAATTCCTCCCTCATCTCATCTCTATAGCACATTCAGTCCATCAAACCTTAATCAGCTCTCTACTAGGAGCTGAATGTGCTATAACCACATTTATACTAACTTGGTAAATTGGTTTATTATTGCCACATGTACTGAGGCACAGTGAAAAACTTTGTTTTGCATGCCATCCATACAGATCATTTCATTACACAGTGCATTGAGGCAGTACAAGGGAAAACAATAACAGAATGCAGAATAAAGTGTTACGGTTACAGAGAAAGTGCAGTGCAGGCAGACAATAAGGTGTGAGGTCATAACAAGGTAGATCGTGAGGTCAAGAGTCCATCTTATCGTACTAGGGAACCATTTACTAGTCTTATAACAGTGGGATAGAAGCTGTCCTTGAGCCTGGTGGGACGTACTTTCAGGCTTTGTATCTTCTGCTCGATGGGAGGGGGGAGAGACAGAATGTCGGGGTGGGTGGGGTCTTTGATTATACTGGCTGTTTTACAAAGGCAGCGAGAAGTATAGACAGAGTCCATGGAGGGGAGGCTGGTGTCCGTGATGTGCTGGGCTGTGTCCACAACTCTTTGCAGTTTCTTGCGGTCACGGGCAGAGCAGTTGCCATACCAAGCCGTGATGCATCCAGATAGGATGCTTTCTATGGTGCATTGATAAAAATTGGTGAGGGTCAATGGGAACATGCTGAATTTCTTTAGCCTCCTGAGGAGGTTGTGGCACTAAATTCTGACTCTTTGCAATATTTTTCCCAGAGGTTGAAATATTATTAACAGAATTAAGTTAAATCATTGGGGTTGTTTTTTAGTGTGCGGTACAGATGAGGTTCCGTCCATTTTAAAACCTCCCCCAACTTTTCTCCATTGAAGTATGAAAATGAAGATTGGATAGTGTGCGAATCTAGAAGCCAGTCCACAATTATGTTTTACTTCACACGCTACAAATGGAAATGGACCTCGCTGTTTCATGACAAAAGTCTGTTTTATTAATAAATGATCAGGATGTTTCTTTAAAAAAAAGCCAAACGTTTATAGAAGTCTAATTGCAGCGAGTTGTATGGTGAGGAAGGGGTTAAACTCCTGGCCTCTGTCATGTCTGCGAGATGCCCTCTAGTGAGTGTTGCGCCTTTGCTGTCTGCTTTTTCCTTTGTGCAGAAAGCAAGGGCCTCTTCTCATTTTTGCTCAAGAGAAGGTAGCGAAATGGCAGAAATAGCTTAGCTGCAGAACAGCAAAGCCCAGGCTTTTAATTTCCTGAAAACTTATCATGTGGTAAGTGAGTATCTTGTTGCATTAAGGCGTTGTGATGAATAGCTGTACTGTGTGTGGGTGGGTGGGTGTGTGTGTGTGTTTGTGGATGTCTGTGTGTGTGTGTGTGTTTGTGTGTGTTGCTCTGCGTGTGTGAGAGAGTGTTGCGTGTGTTCCGCAGGCCTGGATGGTATACAAAGCGTCTAATCAAAAGAGAAACAGTCAATTGAACACAGGGCAACCTGAAAAGCATAACCTCCAATCCCCTTCCCCCCACCCAGCCTGAAGGAAGCCAGAAGGATGGTTTCAGGAAAAAAACCAAAAATGAGGAACGTAGCAATAGATTGAAGTTGCAATATAAATGGTGAGGGGTTGAGGACGGAGTGGAAAACTCAGGGAAATAGGGTGCTGTAGTCTTACGCAGCCAGTTACAGCTGAGACTCGGTACAGCTGAGTGCGATTCATAGACAGTGAAGGTGCTCTCCGTTTTAAAAAATACTGTTAGCAGTGTAGAGAGAACACTGAGGTGGTTTTGGACCAGAGGGGTTGTTTTGGAATACTGAAATGGCTGATTACTTTTGAGTAACTTAAAAATAAAACAAACGTCACCCAAAATTAACTGATAGTAAGGAAAACTAACGTAATAGCATTTATAATAAAAAATCAGAACACTTGGAATTGATCTCTTGGACTACACAAGCTAGGAGATTGTTGACAGATATATCACCACTTGTGGTTAATTTGCTGATATTGTGTAAATTTTTTTTTGCAGTTTATTTAGTGTTTGATCATTAGATGTGCTTGTTCAGAAAGATCAGTGGGTCCCTGTGCAGAAACATAGAAACATACAGGTAGAGCAAGTAATTAGGAAGGCAAATGCAGTGTTGATTGTTAATGCAAGGGGGGGGGGGGGGAGTGCAGTCTGAAGGAATTTTGCTTTTTGCTCATGTTACAGTGTGATTGGAATGAGCTTCTGGCTTTGGGGTAGCATTTTACCTCTGGGACAGGAGTGTGAGGTTCAGGAGGACAGGGGAGTACAAAATTAAGGAATTCTTATTACAGTTGTAGAGTCATAGAGTAATACAGCATGGAATTTGGCCCAACTCGTCCATGCTGACCAAGATGCCCATCTAAGCTAATATCATTTGCCTGCTTTTGGCTCATATCCCTTTAAACCTTTCCTATCCATTTATCTGTCCAAGTGTCTTAAATGTTGTTATTGTACCTGCCTCAACCACTTCCTCTGGAAGCTCATTTCATATACTGACCACCCTCTGTGTGAAGAAGTTGCCCCTCAGGTCCCTTTTAAATCTTACCCCTCTCACCTTAAACCTATGCCCTCTAGTTTTTGATTCCCCTTCCCTGGGATAAAGACTTGTGTGCACTCACCCTATCTATGCCCCTCATAATTTTATACACCTCTATATGGTCGCCTCTCAGTCACCTGTGCTCCATTGAATAAAGTCCCAGCCTGTCCAACCTCTCCCTATGAATCAGGTCCTCAAGTCCTGGCAATATTTCCATAAATACTCTTTGCACTCTTCCCAATACAAGGGTTTGGTGATACCACATATGGAATGCTGCAACCAGAATTGGTCTCCTTATTTTTCGGAAGGGTATACTTAACAGCAAAAGTAGCTGGGTTGTTTTCTCGGATTAGGGGTTATTTAAAAAGGAAAAATTGAGAAGGATGTGCCAATGGTTTGGAATTTGGAAGAAAGAGAGGCATTAGATTCTAAGAGAGGTGGACAGGATAGATGCAAGTACCTTTCAGCTCATCCGGGAGCCCCGAACCAGAGCTTTTAGTCTTTTCGTAAGGAGTCAACCACTTAAAATTAGAACATAGAACAGTACAGCACAATACAGGCCCTTCGGCCCACAATGTTGTGCCGACCTTTAAACCTCACCTAAGACTATCTAACCCCTTCCTCCCACATATCCCTCTATTTTAAATTCCTCCATATGCTTATCTAGTAATCTCTTGAATTTGACCAATGTACCTGCCTCCACCACTGCCCCAGGCAGCACATTCCATGCCCCAACCACTCTCTGGGTAAAAAACCTCCCTCTGATATCTCCCTTGAACTTCCCACCCATTACTTTAAAGCCATGCCCCCTTGTATTGAGCATTGGTGCCCTGGGAAATAGGTGCTGGCTGTCTACTCTATCTATTCCTCTTAATATTTTGTACACCTCTATCATGTCTCCTCTCATCCTCCTTCTCTTCAAAGAGTAAAGCCCTAGCTCCCTTAGTCTCTCCTCATAATGCATACTCTCTAAACCAGGCAGCATCCTGGTAAATCTCCTCTGCGCCCTTTCCAACGCTTCCACATCCTTCCTATAATGAGGTGTGTAGTTATTTCTTCACTGCTGGTTGTCGATGTTCTGGATTCTGTATCCCAGGGAACTGTGAATGCTGAATCATTGAGCAGAGAAAGGAAGGGTAGGAATTTATATGTGTTCAGGAGAACTTCCTTGACCAGTATATTTTCTTCCCAACTGGAAAGGATGGTTTGTTCCTTTCTGATGCAGGTGCAGACTAGGTACGTTCTACAAGAGGGAAAGGCAAAAGAACCGAAGCTCAGTAGAGAATGTATGATGCATTTGGGTGAATTCTTAAAGCAAGAACCAGGCTACTGACAATAATCTGAGAGGAGAGGTGAAGGAGATTTAAGAGAGAATTTGAGAATAGAATGGCAGGACTCCAAACGCCTTCTACTGGCTAGTAAATAGTCAGCAGGTACTAATAGGTGAGATAGGACCTATTAAAGAAAAGGGTGATGTATGCTTGGAAGCACAAAGCAAGACTTGAAAATATAATGAGTATATTGTTTCAGTGTTTTCTAAGAGGATGTTGACAAAATATGGAGATGGTAAAGGATCGAGTAAGAATTGATAGGCGGTGTGTGTGTGTGTGTGTGTGTGTGTGTGTGTGTGTGTGTGTGTGTGTGTGTGTGTGTGTGTATGAGGGATAATTGATGTATACTGCTGGTCAATATAATTAATAGACAGTAAAAGGTAGTATACGGAGGGATATGAACCATATGCAGGCAGAAGAGATTAGGTGTCATTAGTTTAATTAGTTCAGCACAACATTGTGGGCCGAAGGGCCTGTTCCTGTGCTGTACTGTCCTATGTTCTATACGTAGGAAAGGTTAGCAGTGCATAGAGCGGTAAGGCACCTGGTCCAGATGTCTTGCATCCTGGGTTGCTAAGGGAGGTTGGGGTGGAGATCATGAAGGAACTTGCCTCAATATTCTAAACTTCTGAGGGGAATGAGGTTTCAGAAACAATAATTAGGAAAAAAAAATTGACAGTTGAAGAGGTTTAAGTTAATTCAGTAGAGCCTGCATGGATTTGTGGAAGGCAGATGCTGCTTGATGAACCTTATCCAATTTTTGGATGCAGTAATGGAAAAGGTTGATGCAAGGAACAGTGGGGATGATAAAAATTGGCTACGCAGGACTGGCAGAACGAGGGAACAAATGGCCGATGGGATTTTATACAGAGAAGCACGAGATGTTGCATTTGGTGGAAAGGGTGGGGAGGGCCAATGTTTACACATACCGGCACAGTTCTAAAGAGTGCGCAAGGACAGAGGGACCTAGGGTGCTGATGAGCATAGACCTTTGAGGATGGTAGTATGTATTGAGAGAATAGTTGGAAAGTTGACTTTATGTGGTGGTTATTTTGTCCAGCTGTCTTTAAGATTCTCTGCTGCTTGATCTTACAAAGATGAATGGTGCATGTGTTAACAGATCACACTGTGATCAATTGAATTATGAAAAATTGCCAGCCAGCAGTGTAATTT
Organism: Pristis pectinata; assembly: GCF_009764475.1. Taxonomy (NCBI): domain Eukaryota; kingdom Metazoa; phylum Chordata; class Chondrichthyes; order Rhinopristiformes; family Pristidae; genus Pristis; species Pristis pectinata. The sequence continues at coordinate 3,743,149 of NC_067408.1, read as the reverse complement.
TTTTTAATAGATTTATCCTTCCAAACTAGTAGTGGCTGGAGGAAGCACTTGAGCGGGGGTGAAATACCAAGGTTAAGCTCTGCCTCCAAACTGAGCAATTTGAGATGATGAATGAAGGATATCTTCAAAGTAGAGTTTTGGCTTAAGAGCTTTGCAATATATACTTTCATTTATATAACACCTTTTACAGTCTCAGCACCATGCATACAGTTACCTTGATGAGCTGTGCAGTGACTGTTATATCGGCATCCACTCTACGAAAGTCATTCCAGAATTACTTCCAAAAGGCACTTGACAAGGTGCCACATTATAGGCTTGTCATCAGGATTGAAGGTCATGGAATAACGGGGCTGCAGCAACGAGGACAGAAAACTGGCCGAAAAGCAAGGCCAGAGTAGCAGTGAGAGATTGTTTTTCAGACCGGGGGGGAAGTGTACGGTAGAGTTCCCCAGCGGCTGGTGATAAGACCACCTTTTTGATAAGATAAGATATCTTTAATTAGTCACATGTACATTGAAACACACAGTGAAACGCATTTTTTGCGTAGAGTGTTCTGGGGGCGGCCCGCAAGTGTCGCCACGCTTCCGCCGCCAGCATAGCATGCCCACAACTTCCTAACCCGTACGTCTTTGGAATGTGGGAGGAAACCGGAGCACCCGGAGGAAACCCACGCAGACACGGGGAGAACGCACAAACTCCTTACAGATAGCAGCCGGAATTGAACCCAGGTCGCTGGCGCTGTAAAGCGTTACGCTAACTGCTACACTACCATGCCTGACCTGTATTAATGATTGGACTTGGGCATACAAGGTATAATTTCCAAACTTGGCCACGATATGAAACTTGAAGGGAGAGTAAAGGTTGGTGGCAGGTGAAATTTAACATTTTGATCACTGTGGGAAAATGGATATTTTTTTTGTTCTAGTTGTGTTCTTTCTTATAGAAATTGTGTATAATTTATGTTTAATTTGTTTTTCTTGTGAATGCTGCATATCTGATGCTGTGTGACTGTGATGCTGCTGCAAGTAAGTTTTTCATTGCACCAGTGCACACATGTACTTGTGCGTATGACAATAAAAAAATTATGAGGTGTTATATTTTGCAAGAAGAGGCAATGTAAACAAGAACTGAGTAGGAGATTCAGAGGGAATATGTGTTTCATTTGTTGAAGGTGGCAGGTTGAGAAAAAAAGCATACGGGTTTTTGGGAGGCAAGATCAAAGAAGCCATCTTAAACCTTTAAGGAACGCTAGTTCAGCCACAACTGGGGTATTATGCCTGGTTCTGGGTTCACACCTTGGAAAGATGCGAATGCTTTGGAGATGGTGAAGAAGAGATTTACCAAAACAATTCCAGGAATGAGGGTCTTTAGTGATATGAGCTTGTCTTCCTTGGAACTGAGGAAGTTCTGAGCGGATCTGATAATTGGTTTATTATCGTCACACATACCGAGATACAGTGAAAAGCTTTGTTTTCATGCCATCCATACAGATCATTTCATCACATCAGTACATCGAGGTGGTACAAAAGGAAAATCAATAACAGAAGGCAGAATATACTGTTACAGTTACAGAGAAGTTGCAGTTACAGAAAAGGCGCAGTGCAAATAATAAGGATAACGAATTTAAAATCATGAAGGATATACAGTAGATAGAAAGAGCATAACTGGCTGGATATTTGGATGTTAAAAGAATCACAGGGTATGGGGGATAGTACAGGAAAGTGGTGCTGAGAGTGAGGATCACCCAATGATACTGTGTGGTGAAGCAGGCTCGAGAGCCTAAAGACCTATTCCAGCTTCTGTTTCTTTTGGCCTTATGTTTTGTGTTCCAATGTATATTCTCTGGAATTTCATTTTTTTTTTAATAACTGCATCAACCTGGAATTGCATAAGGGTATCTAAGAATGCACTTCACCTGAAATTCTCTTCATTAGTTGTTTCTATTTGTCTATCAGTTGGCTGCTTTCTGACTTCCTCCAGGTAGTTTGGAGCTTTGCAAACCATCCGGTGGTGATTATCCCACCTTGTGACAGGCAGCAAGTACCCCTCCTGTATTGCCAACCAAGTGTTGAGGCTGGTAGAAGACCTGTTCAGAGGTTCAGTGTGAAGAGGTCTGGCAAATGGTCACTCGCTCAACCCATGATCCTGGGCACTTGTGGAATGACAGGAATTAGAGAGGCAGGTGATCTCTGAGCATCTCACAATACTACAGTTAAACCTCAGTGATAGCCAGCAATACAGTGCTGTTATTTCAAGGTAGTATTGGCTATTGGAATTGGTTTCTTATTGTCACTTGTACCGAGGTACAGTGAAAAAACCTGTCTTGCATACCATCCATACAGATCAATTCATTACATAGTGCATTGAGGTAGTACAAGGGAAAACAATAACTGAATGCAGAATAAAGTGCACAGCTACAGAGAAAGTGCAGTGCAGGCAGGCACAGTAGTGTAGTGCTTAGCGTAACACTATTACAGCGCCAGTGACCCGGGTTCAATTCCGGTTGCTCTCTGTTTGTACGTTCTCCCTTTTCCTCCGGGTGCTCCGGTTTCCTCCCACATTCCAAAGACGTACGGGTTAGGAAGCTGTGGGCATGCTATGTTGGCGCCTGAAGCGTGGTGACACTTGTGGGCTGCTCCCAAAACACTCTATGCAAAAGATGCATTTCACTGTGTGTTTCGATGTACACGTGACTAATAAAGATATCTTATCAATAAGGTGCAAGGTCATAACGAGGTAGATTGTGAGGTCAAGAGTCCACCTTATCGTACTAGGAGACCGTTCAATAGTCTTATAACAGCGGGATAGAAGCTGTCCTTGAGCCTGGTGGTATGTGCTTTCAAGCTTTTGTATCTTCTGCCCAATGGGAGGGGGGAGAAGAGAGAATGTCTGGGGTGGGTGGGGTCTTTGACTATGCTGGCTGCTTCACCGAGGCAGCGAGCACTGCACTGGCATGACTGTACGCTCCAGTCCACTGGCACCACCTGAGATATTGTGTATACAGCCCACAATATGTAAGGAGGGTTGCCTTGTAGTCCTGTCAGGAGCTCAGTCACTCCAACAGCTTTTGTTGGAAATCACAGTCATTCTTAAGAAATTACTTTCACTCTCATCATACCTTGCCTCACCTGGGGATATCCCAAAGCTCTTCAAGGTCAATGAATTATTTTAGAAGTATAACTATTGTTGGTGTAGAGGCAACAGCATCAGCTTGATATCACAAACTTGTGGTGAGATTAATTACTAATTAACCTGCTTTGTTAGCGTTGTCTGGGGAAGACACATCTGGATAAACTCTCCTGCTCTTATCTGAATGGTGTCACAAGTTTTTCTACATTAATTCGGGCGCGTATCTCCTCAGTTCATTGTCTTCCTGTGGAGTACTTTCTTTCCATGTCAAGGGGCACCGCATAATTCAGGTTGAGCATAGTATCGGTGAAATTATCCCGCAAACTATATAATATCATGGATCTGTAATGCAGAACTTCCTGAATGGCTTGAAGCTAAATTTCTATCACCCAGCCATAATGTTGAGGGTTATATCAATCCAGCTGGTAACAATCCAGGCAATGGGAGGCTGGAATCCTCCAATCTTGGTGTGCCCCTGGGCAAAGAAAGAGAACAAAAACTGACCTTGGTTGCACTCCAAATCAATATCCGTCGGGTTTTCCTGGAAGTTTGAGTGTGTGTAGGTGTCTGGGGATCACGTCTGCTAGCACTGTCATGGAGCATACATGAATAATGACCATTTGGGTGAGGTGGGAGAGCACCTAAAATTGTGCCTCGGGGGTGTCTAAGCAAGCTAATCTGACCAGAAACATACATGAATCACGGAGAATTATTCAGCCCAACTCTCTTCCAGACCCTCCCCCGCACCCTGACTGCTCTCCAGAAGAGCACATCATGTGGAAAATTAATGGCACAAGAACCCTCTTGGAACAGAAATTGTGTTGATATGGGTGTTGTTTTACTTTGGTTTCTGGGCAAACAACACTCCCAAGCACTAATGGTGAAACTTCAGCTCCCTCATCGCAGAATCACAGATTCATAAAACATTCAAGGTCAAAACAATCTCAATCCAACTAAAGCAGCAACTTAAGTAAAATGCTCTGTGGTCAGAATAATTGTGTGTATCTAAGATCCCCATCAGATCTTCAGTTTGCAGACATCTCCAGCTCCCCTAGCCTGAGATGTGTTGCACTGTGATTCTCATAGTTGAATGATTTTTATGCAATCTGATGGAGGGTCAAAGTTAAGATATATTTCTCTGGTGTTGCAAATGGCCTTAAATGCTGCTTATAGCAATACTTTATCTGATTTAGATTCCTGAATCCGAAATCTCAGTTCATTTAAAATAGTAAGGTATTATTTTTATTTTATTTTTGGGATGTGGGTATCATTGGCAAAGTATTTATGTTACAAACTGTACTGCTGCCGCAAAACAACAAATTTCACAACATATGCCAGTGATAATGAATCTGATTCTGATTCTGAATTGTTTCCTGAACTGAAGGCACTTTAGGTAGGCAGTTAAGAGTTACCCATATCGATGGGTCTCGAGTCAGAAAATAGACCAGACCGGTTAAGGTCTGCAGATTTGTTCCCTTGATGGGGATTTATGGATCAGAGAAGTTTCAAGACAAATCATCTCGAGTTTATTGTCCTGTGCTCGGGTACGGTGAGGTACAGGTACAATGAAAAACTTGCTTTGCAGCAGTATGATAGGCACGTAGGTACAGACAACACAGAGAATACAAATTATACATAAATTATACAAGACTGTGCAAAAACAAGACCTTAGTGCAAAAAGAAAGGCACAATCTGGCAAGTCCATGACAGTGCAAGAGGTGGTCCGTAGTGTTCCGTTGTTGAGGTAAGGTTAGGGTTCCGCAGGTCAGTTCAAGAGCTTTTGAAATAATTGGATAGCTTCATGTTCCTCATCACTATATGAGCTTATGCTAAATATATATTTCAGTATCTTGTGACAATGTTGATAGAGCATCGTATTAAAAAGATAAAATGCTGGAAGTATATGATCAGGCAGTCTGGTTCCAACATCTGACGTATTTAACTCCTGCATCAATGTCCATTTCTCATATAGTAAATGGCTGTCCAGCACAGACGTTTAGACCAAAAATTGCATCTGTGCCTTTTTAGAATGTATTATAGCATTGGCAATCTTCCTAATGCTATTTTAAAAATTACTTGAAGAAAATTTGTCAGTGCCTGTTCCAAAATATGCATGCCTCAGCAGAGGCATCCTGCAGGGATCCTGAGACAAGATGTCTGAGAGGGTATTTTTGGCTTTGACATTGAGAGCAGCACAGGTAGCTGTGTGAGGCTACAGAAGTGTGTGGGGACCACCATGTGGAAGGGAACCCTGTACTGACAACTGGAAGTGTTGATAAGGTACCTCCTGCTGGTGGAGGAGGGTTGTTGGTGACACCTCTTTTAAACATAGAACAGTACAGCACAGTACAGGCCCTTCGGCCCACGATGTTGTGCTGACCGATGTAAACCTACTCCATGATCAATCTAACCCTTCCCTCCTACTTATTATCTACCTGCAATGCATTTCCTCTGTAGCTGTGACACTTTACTCTGTATTCTGTTATTGTTTTTACCTGGTACTACCTCAATGCACCGTGTAATGAATTGATCTGTACGATCGGTATGCAAGGCAAGTTTTTCACTGTACCTCGGTACAAGTGACAATAATAAACCAATACACATCCCATGACCCTCCATTTTTCTTACATCCATATGCCTACTTAGAGTCTCTTAAATATATATAGATATTAGATAAAATATTTGTTAGTCACATGTACATCGAAACACACAGTGAAATACGTCTTTTTGCGTTGCTAAGAATGTGCTGGGGGCAGCCGTCCCTATTATATCAGCCCCGGTAGTGTGTTCCACTCTCTGTGTGAAAAACCTGCCTCTGACATCTCCCCTAAATTGTCCTCCACTCACCTTAAAATGTCCACTGGTGTTGGACATTGCCGCCCTGGGGAAAAGGTGCTGGATCTCCACCCTTTTGCTAGATGACTTTTTCTTGTTCTTTATTCACTTGTCATCTGATGAACAGGGAAACTTCCTTCGTTTGCAGAGTTTCTCCTGTGATTTCTGGCCACTGGATTTTGAGCGTGAGCCTGCTGGAACCGTCTATGAGTGGGATCCCAGTTTGGGTTACTGCAAGAGGAATCTGTCTGACCCTTTTTGTTTGTTTGGCGCCTTTAGCGATACTAATGCTGGTTCACTTTGGACTGAGCAGTTCTAGTCGCTATTAAGACCAACATGGTGCAACATCTCATCAGAAATGAATTTCGGGTATTACAGTACTATTGATGTTATTTGGGGGATCCAAACTCCAGAGAAGTAGTGTCAGGGTACACAATAATCTTGTACCAAAGATTCCATGAATTATTCACAAAAGACATTAACTCCATGCAGAATTGATTGGTGCTGTGTTAACATGATACTCATCTGCACAAACAACAGTTAAACTGCTGTTGTGATGATGAATTTCGAGGCTCCTCTGTTGTCCAAGTGAAATGCCCACTGTTTTGTTGGACGGTTTGAGGTACGTTGCTATCTATCAAACTTAAGGGCTCTTTGTTCCTGCTGAATTTAAGAAACCTTGGGCTGTTGCCTCACAGTTCCAGTGACCCAGGTTCAATCCTGAACTCCGGCGCTGTCTGTGTGGAATTTTCATGTTCTCCCTGTGACCGTGTGTGTTTCCTCTAGTGCTCTGGTGTCCTTCCACATCCCAAAAGTGTGTGGCTTGGTGCATTACTGAGTCACTAGTTGCCCCTAGTGTGTGGATGAGTGGTAGAATCTGGGGGGAGTTAATAAGAATGTGAGAAAAAGATAAGATATCTTTATTAGTCACATGTACATCGAAACACACAGTGAAATGCATCTATTTTTGCATAGAGTGTTCTGGGGGCAGCCCGCAAGTGTCGTCACGCTTCCGGCGCCAACATAGCACGCCCACACATATGTCTTTGGAATAAAATAGGTTTAGGGTAGGATTAATTAAAAAATGGGTTCTTGACGGTCTGCTCAATGTTTGATTCTACCTGTTTCTCTCCTCTATCTCTCTACGACTCCATGACTCTAGTTAAAGATGGCCTCATTTGCAGTCAATGCTCGGTTATGTAGGATCATTCCTATATGATGATTCACTTCAACTTGGAGGGTAGCAATCAGAACTTCCTGAGGTTTGAAGGTTCCTCTGGGCTGCCTTGCAGTGCAGTGGTGGTTCTCAAGGATTCTCATTATTGAACTGAAGTGTTTGGCCACCTCAAAGTTCTGAATCAGCTGTACGGTGTGGGAATAGGCTGAACATGCAGTCCAAGTAGCACTGGGAAGATAGTGAACTGATTGGGTTTATATGACCAATTGGAAATATTCCATTTTATGAGTTACTATTGTGTAGTTCTGACATCTCGGTTAGTAGTCATTACTATAAACAATCACCCATCTTTCTTTCTTTTTCAATCTTTTCATTAATTTTCAAATTAGTACAAAATAATATATATAACATGAGCAGTTCTACATCTGGTGCAGAGAGGTCAGGACAGCAATCGTAACAGTTAATATATATAATCACAAGGGGAAAAAATAAGTAATCTAGACCTCCCGCTCTCTCATTAAGTGAACAAATACAGGAAAGATTGAAAAGAAATGAAATTTAATTATATGAAAGAAGATCCCTCAAATCAAAAATAAAATATTGATAATGAACCAAAACCTTCAAAAAAAATACTGGACTGATATTTCTTCAATTAAAAAGAAAAAAAAGATTATTATGTCGTCTACTCCGCTCCTCTGTATTCAAGGGTTATTGAAAGGGTTCTGAAAAAGGTCAGCTTACATCATACGGAAGTATTGAATAAATGAACTCCAAACTAATCACCCATCATTTGCACTGTATTTGGTACCTGCACTCACCTTTCTCCAACTGCAACACTAGATTCTGCATTCTGTTTTCTACTTGCTACCATGTATGGAACGATCTGTCTGGATGTCATGCAAAGTAAAAGCTTTTCACTTATCTTGGTCCATGTGACAACAATAAACCAATGCCAATACCAATACCAGGGCTGAGATGTTCTTGCAGGAGGTTATCTTAACTTGCAGAGAGTCACAACTTGCATATTAAAACATTTGGTTGTCTCACATATAATGAAGGCCCTTTTATACCGACATGAAAAACTGCCAGCTAATCAATATTTCTGATTGAGTACTTGGAGGAATACTATCATTGGAAGATTGTCTTTTCCCAGAGCAAGTCAATGATCTTGGCACTGAGCCAATGTGAGAAGCTTCAGCTGTGCATTCCTTCCTGTGCGTCTGAGCCTTCTTTCCCTGATGGTATTCGTTATGGGAACAGAATAAATAGACCTGTGTCCGGAGTTAAGATGTGATATTACTTGGAAGGTTAACATAGAACAGTACAGCACAGGAACAGGCCCTTCGGCCCACAATGTCTATGCTGAACACGATGCCAAATTAAACTAAATCTCTTCTGTCTGCACATGATCTATATCTCTCCATTCCCTGCATATCCACATGAGATCTGATGCAAATTGGGGGACCGCTTTGTCGAGTGTCTTCACTCTGTCTGCTGCAACAGCCAGGATCTCCCGGTGGTCAGCCATTTTAATTCCATTTCCCATTCCCACACCGACACGTCTGTGCACAGTCTCCTCCACTGCCAGGTCGCGGCCAGACACAGATCAGAGGAACAACACCTCATATTCCGCCTTGGGAGTCTCCAACCTGACGGCATGAACATTGATTTCTCTAACTCCCGGTAACCCCTCCCCTCTGTCCCCCATTTTGTGTTCCCTTTCCCACTGCCACCATCACCCCATCTCTTTCCCCTCCCCTGCCCTCTCCATCTGCCCGTCACCCACACACTCCTCCCTCCAGTTCCCCTCCCCACCTCCTTCCCTTAATTCCACGCTCCACTCTCCTCTCCTATCAGATTCCATCTTCTTCAGCCCTTTTGTCACTTCCACCGATCACCTCCCAGCTTCTGACGTCACTCCCAATCTCCCCCCTCCCCCACCTGCTTATCACCCCCCCATCCCTCACCTGGATCCACCTATCACCTGCCAGCCTTTCTCCACCCCTTCCCCTACCTTTTTATACCGGCTCTCTCCCCTCTACTCTTTCAGTCTAGATGAAGGGTCTCGACCTGGACCGCAGACTGTCCATTTCCCCCCACAGATGCTGCCTGACCCGCTGAGCCAGCATTTTGTGTGGTGCCAATTGTCAGATAATATTCTAAGGAGAAACTTCCCAACCTTTAATCCTTGACAACTGAAGGCACTGCTGCCAATGGTGGAACAGTCAAGAGGTCTGGGGACTGTGCGGCAGGTGGAGACTGCATGGATGAGGAAGAACAAGCAATAGAACGACTTTTAGGGATGAGAATTATAAAATCCATACATTGTTTCACCAGGAACCTTGCTCGGACAGCAAGCACAGTGGTGGTGGGTGATTGTGAGTTAGGAGACTCAGTACTTGGGATCTGGAAAGCACCTCAACTTTCTTTCCTGGAGATAAATGCAGCGGGAAGAAGGGTTGAGAGGGGAAGGGGACATGGGTGGAGAGCAAAGCAATTCATTCAGAATTCAGAAGTGCAAAGGGACTTGGGGGTCCTCGTGCAGGATACCCTAAAGGTCAACCACCAAGTCGGATCGGCAGTAAGGAAAGCGAATGCTATGTTGGCATTCATTTCAAGAGGAATGATGTATAAAAGTAAGGATGTGTTGATGAGGCTCTATGCGGCACTGGTGAGACCTCATTTGGAATACTGTGTGCAGTTTTGGGCACTTATCTTAGGAAGGACGTACTGATGTTGGAGAGGGTTCCGAGAAGATTTACGAGGATGATTCCCGGAATGATAGGGCTTACATATGAGGAGCGATTGTCAGCTCTTGGACTGTATTCATTGGAATACAGAAGATTGAGAGGGGACCTCACAGAAACATTTTGAATGTTGAAAGGACTGGACAGAGTAAATGTGGCTAAGTTATTTCCCTTGGTGGGTGAGTCCAGGACTAGAGGGCACAGTTTTAGAATTAGAGGGTACCCATTTAGAACAGAGATGAGGAGAAATTTCTTTCGCCAGAGGGTCGTGGATTTATGGAATTCGTTGCCACAGCTGTGGAGGCCCGATCATTGGGGGTGTTTAAGGAGGAGATTGACAGGTATCTAATTAGTCAGGGTATCAAGGGATATGGGGAAAAGGCCAGGAATTGGGGCTAGATGGGAGAATAGTTTAGCTCTTGGTGAGGTAGCGGAGCAGACTCAATGGGCTGAATGGCCGACTTCTGCTCCTTTGTCTTGTGATTGCTCAAGGGAATTTTTTTTTGGTCATTGTCATCCTGTGCCAAAACAGAAAGGATGTAAATTATAATCAAAAGGCAAAAGAACTGAAGATACTAGAAATCTGAAATAAAAACAGAAAGTAGGGACACAAGAGACTGCAGATGCTGGAATTCTGGAGCAACTCACAAATCGCTGGAGGAACTCAGCGGGTCAGGCAGCGTCTGTGGAGGGAAATGGACAGTTGACATTTTGGATCGAGACCCTTCATCAGCCAGTCCTGAAGAAGAGTCTCGACCGGAAATGTCGACTGTCCATTTCTCTCCCTGGAAGCTGCCTGACCCACTGAGTTCCTTCAGCGATTTGTGTGTTGCTAATAACAGAAATTGCTGGAAATACTAAGCAAGTGAGGGCCCCATCTGTGGGAGACAAACAGAGTCAATGTTTCAGGTTGACGACCTGTCGTCAGAACTGGGCACGGTTAGAAATCAAGCATGTTTTAAGTTGCGAGAACCAAGTTGGAGAGAACCAAGGGAAAGCCTGTAGTAGGATGGCAACCTGGATGGAGAGACTGAACAACACAGTGCAGTCGGGGTGTCGGCTGAATGAGGGGGGTGAACGCTTGTTAATCGCAGCAGAAGAAGGTGTAAATAGGAAAAGAACGAGGATAATGCTGGAACTGTGGGACACGAGTAGATCAGATCAGATCTCTTTATTAGTCACATGTACATCGAAACACACAGGGAAATGCATCTCTTGCATAGAGTGTTCTGGGGGCAGCCCGCAAGTGTCGCCACGCTTCTGGCGCCAACATAGCACGCCCACAACTTCCTAACCCGCACGTCTTTGGAATGTGGGAGGAAACCGGAGCACCCGGAGGAAACCCACGCAGACGCAAGAGGAGAACGTACAAACTCTTCACAGAAAGCAGACAGAATTGAACCCGTTTTGCTGGCGCTGTGATAGTGTTACGCTAACCACACTACCGTGCCTGCCCTAACACCGTGAGGTGTTACACCGTTAGATCTAACACAGAGTAACACCATTGCTGGAAATCTGAAGTCCAAGAGAATGCTGAAATTACAGCAAGTAAATTATTCCTGTTTCTGTTATTTTACTTTGTACCTTTAACAGATAAAAAATCTAGTGAAGCAGTCCATTCCTGGATTCCATATTAGAAGATGTCAGGGTGCAGAAGACTGAGTCTGGGGCTTCCAAATCTCTCTATGGCTTTGTCCTTCTCTATCTCTGTCTTCCAAGGATTGTATTCTCTCTAATTTTGGCCTCTTATGAATCCCCAGTTTTCTTCATCTCTCAGACTGGTAGCCGTGCTGGAGAATCACCTCCTGCCACCCCGCTGCATCTCTACCTCTCCCTCTGGCTTTAGGTCCCTGTTCCAAAAGCTTCTTTGGACATTGGAGATGCTGGAATCCAGATGAAGGCACGATGATGCTGGAGGAACTCAGCAGGCCGTGCAGCATCCGTGGAGAAAAGCAGGCGGTCAATGTTTCTGGTCAGGATCCTTCTTCAGGACTGAAGATAAGGAAAGGGGAAGCCCAATATATAGGAGGGAAAAGCAGAGCAGTGATAGGTGGACAAAAGAGGGGAGGCGGGGTGGGCACAGGGTGGTGATAGGTAGATGCAGGTAAAAGATAGTGATGGGCAGGTGGGGGGGAGGAGGGGAGAGCAGATCCACCGGGGGATGGGTCAAAGGTAAGGAGAGAGGGGGGAAAAGGGCTAGGAAAGGGAAGAAGAGAAGAAGCGTGGTGGGGGGGGGGGGGGGGATTACCTAAAGTGGGGGAATTCAATGTTCATGCTGTTAGGCTGCAAGGTTCCAAGATGGAAAATGAGGTGCCGTTCTTCCAGTTTGCGCTTGGAATTCTTCTGGCATTGGAGGAGGCCGAGGACTGACATATCAGTGACAGTGTGGGAGGGGGAGTTGAAGCGACCGGCAACGGGGAGATGCAGGTCGTGGTTAGGGACGTGGTTACGGACGGAGCGCAGGTGTTCTGTGAAACAGTCACCTCATCTGCGTTTGGCCTCATCAATGTAGAAGAGGCCAATTTGGAGCACCGAATGCAGTGGATGATATTAAGGAAGGTGCAGGTGAATCTCTGTCTCATCTGAAAGGACTGTCTGGGTCCCTGGATGGCGGTGATGAAGGTGGTGTAGGGGCAGGTGTTGCACCTATGGCGGGGGCAGTGGAAAGTTCCTGGGGTGGGAGCGGGATGGATGTGGTTGGGGAGCTTCTTTGAACATTGTTTTATTTTATTACACTCCCGGGGCATTTTGGGGCATATTTTATTATTGAAATCTAGATATGTGCAAGTTGTTGTGATAACATCAGTAAAAGTAGTGAACATTTTGCAAAGTAGCATTCACAGCTGTGAGACGCTTAGCTAGTTAATCCACATCAGTGATGTTGTGGAGAGAATGTTAAATGTTCTCATTGGTTTTATTGAAGTCCCTCTGTATGTAATTGGTTCCTGTGTTTACATCCACAAGTGATAGAGAATGCATTTCAAAAGTAAGGAAGAGATTATGGAGCTGTGGATGTAAAGAGGTGGGATTTATTTTCTGGAAGTTGATTAAGGAGATCAGCAAGGCAGGTGTTTAATCAGCAAAAACCAGAGGAAGTAGAAATTTGTGACCATGTAAGGATTATTTTGTAGCCCTACTTGAAAGGAAAAAAATCACCTGGAGAAAGAGTGACAGGCCAACAGAGAAGATTTTGTTTGAGATTTTACGAAACAATTTTGGGCTGGCATTGCACAAGACAGACAACTCTTTGTCACTGAACTTCTTTGCCAGGATCTGCCACTTAATTGTTGTGCTTTCTAAATCACAATTTACCAGACTTTAATGTGATGCGTATATAGTCTATGATTTAGTAATTTACTTACATAATACGGTGGAAGAAAGTAACTGGAAACTAGTTAGCCAATCTGTTCCTCTACTCCAATAGACTTTAATGAATTGTGCATATTTGGAGAAACATCTTGTAGAATTGCAGGCAAAGTTACTATCTGCATGAATAGGGAGATTACTTATTTATTACAATAAGGAATGAAGCCATTTGGTCCATCAACTCCATGCTAGCTCCAGGCAGAACCATCTTGTCAGTCCCATTCACCCATCCCATATTGGTAAATTGGTTTGTTATTGTCAACTCTACTGAGGTACAGTGAAAAACTTTGTTTTGCGTACCGTCCATACAGATCGTTTCATTGCTCAGTACATTGAGGTAGTACACTAACAGAATGCAGAATAAAGTGTTACAGTCACAGAGAAAGTGCAGTGCAAGAAGACAATAAGGTGCAAGGTCATAACGAGGTAGATTGTGAGGTCAAGAGTCCATCTTATTGTACTAGGGTACTGTTCAATAGCTTATAACAGCGGGATAGAAGCTGTCCTTGAGCCTGGTGGAACGTGCTTTCAGACTTTTGTATCTTCTGCCCGATGGGAGGGGGGAGAAGAGAGAATGTCCGGGGTGGGTGGGGTCTTTGATTATGTTGGCTGCTTTATAAGATAAAATAAGATTTCTTTATTAGTCACATGTACACCAAAACACACAGTGAAATTCATCTTTTGCTTAAAGTGTTCTGCGGGCAGCCCGCAAGTGTTGCCACGCTTCCGGCGCCAACACAGTACGCCCACAACTTCCTAACCTGTACATCTTTGGAATGTGGGAGGAAACCGAAGCGCCCGGAGGAAACCCATGCAGACACGGGGAGAATGTACAAACTCCTTACAGACAGTGGTGGGAATTGAACCCGGGTTGCTGACGCTATAATAACATTACGTTAACACCGAGGCAGTGAGAAGTGTAGACAGGAGGGGAGGCTGGTTACTGATGTGCTGAGCTGTGTCCACAACTCTCTGCAGTTTTTTGAGGTATAAGGCAGAGCAGTTGCCGTACCAAGCCATGATGCATCCAGATAAGATGCCTTCTATGGAGCACATGCCAAATTTCATGCAATCTGCTGAGTGAGATAACTAAACTCACCCAAAGTTTGAAGCACAATTGAATTAATGTGACAATTAGGTACTTTTGTTTTTACTTACCAAAATACCTGTAGCAATAAAGATTTTAAAGCGTGTACCCTCACATTTCTATAATACTTTATAGTGGTTTTAAATGTAAATGCATAACTCCAAGGGGCTAGAAGGGTGCACAGAACCATGGGTACTGTGTTGTCTTCACAGGGCGCTGTGCATGAACTGATCTCATCACAAACCATTAGACCAGTTCATTTGGATCTATGTTGCTTCTTCTCATGACAACGGACACGGCAGGACTTCAGGCCAAAGGAGCTGGTGAAGGATTGTTGGCCTCACTGCTGTGAACGGGATCTGCTCCGACCACGATGCCAATTTAAACTAACCCCATCTGCCTGCACGTGGTCCATACCCCTCCAACCCCTGCCTGTTCATGTGCCTGTCTAAATGCTTCCTAAACATTGCTATGGTACCTGCTTTCACATTTTCTCCTGGCAGCACATTCCAGGCACCCACCACTCTCTGTTTAAAAAAACTCGTCTCATCAATCCATTGTAAACCTTCCCCCTCTCACCTTAAACCTATGTCCTCCGGTATTTGACATTTCTGCCCTGGGAAAAAGACAATGCCTCTCATAGACTCTGAATATCTATGCTTCTCATCAGGTGAATGCTGGCTTCTATTACCTTGAATGCCATGTAGTCATCGTAAGGCACTCTTGGGTACTACTTTACCAGTTAATGCAGACAGTTCCTCCATCCTACCGATCTCTCCTCAGTCTGGCCTCATCTGTCACAGGCACACCCAGCCTGGGTCCCTGCCCCGGAACAATTGGAACTAGGAGCTTTGCTTTTCTTTCATGAATTCTCACTCGAACTTCACATGTCCCCATCACCTTAACCTTTTCCCTGGCACAGCAGATGGATGATTCCTTGAGTTTCGCTGTACCATCTGGCTAATGCCACTTCAATACTTGCTGGCACTGAAGCTCTGGTGTCACTTTCCATTGACACTCTTTTTCCTTCGAGGTATACTGACGAAGGAAAAGGCTAGTTTTCACTTAGCATGAGCAGTCTATATGATGTACCTACGTTACCACCTCCTTAGTACATGTGCAAGATGCCCTTTACAATTCTTCCCAATATGCTTCACACTGCCTTATTGCCAGTGGCTGTTATGGTCTTGTTTTGCTTTCAAGCAACTGTCGACAAATGTCCCTTGGTACCACAATTATGCCAAGCAGACTCCTTATGTCTAAACTCATTAGTTCGACGTCTGTGCTGTCACAACACTAACATCTTCTCTTCCCTTTGCTAAGACGGAGAAAAGCTCTACCTGACCCCAGGCCTTCACTGGGTGATTCTGCAAATCGTGCCTTACTTGACCACTCTCTCCGTTGCTGGGGCAACATAACTGTCTGCTTGTTGTTCAGTTTCTTCTCAGTAAGCTTTAAGTACACACATCATGGATCCCAGAAACAACCCCTTCTGATCTTCAATGCTCATAGTGTTCAGCATAGTGTGGATGTGAGATACTTTGGAGGAAAAAGAGAGAGATCACTTTAACCAAAAGAATTAGTGTGAATTTACAGATGCCCAGTAGCAACCTATCTCCCATCCAAATGTTCTATAACTCGGTGATTTATGCCTTCATATTTTGCTTGTTGATTACTTGTTCATTTGTTCTGTTTTTTGCACTTTTGCCTGATGCTTTGCTTGAAATTTGAGGGTTTATTTTGGATCATGATAGAGGTGTACAAAATATTAAGAGGAATAGATAGAGTGGACAGCCAGCGCCTCTTCCCCAGGGCACCAATGCTCAATACAAGAGGGAACGGCTTTAAAGTAATGGGTGGGAAGTTCAAGGGAGATATCAGAGGAAGGTTTTTTACCCAGAGAGTGGCTGGTGCATGGAATCTGCTGCCTGGGGTGGTGGTGGAGGCAGGTACATTGGTCAAATTCAAGAGATTACTAGATAAGCATATGGAGGAATTTAAAATCGAGGGATATGTGGTAGGAAGGGGTTAGATAGTCTTAGGCGAAGTTTAAAGGTTGGCACAACATCGTGGGCCAAAGGGCCTGTATTGTGCTGTACTGTTCTATGATTTCTATGATCATAGGGTACGATAACTGAAATGTGTTATCTCTCCTAGTCTATATCCTCATAAAATAAGTGCTGGTCTCTATTTGCAAGCCCAGGGAGTGATTGCTGTGATCAATGCCGCCCACCGCGGTCCGGGCACTGGGTCAGAAGTTGGAGCAGGATCCCTGTGAGATTTTTGCTCTGCTCCAGTTTCACTGAAAACTCGAACAACTCCAGTACTACCACTTGCTGAGATCAACAAATGGAGGCTTTGCTGAATGTTTATAACTCCTGTGACTTTTAAGGACTATACTTTACTTTATTCTTTTATATGGGTGTCACTAACAAGGCCAGCACATCTCCCAACCCCAGTGGCCATTGGGAAATATAATAACGAGCTGCCTTCCTGAACCACTTCAGTCCCGGCTGCAACTATGAAGGGATAGATGTTCAACTTCTAGAAGTCACGTAAACTTTTAATAACTTTTTGCTAGGCTTGCATGGAAAGTGTCTTACATTATTAGGAACATTACCATGGACCGTCACATTTATTTGACAGGTACTTAAAAGTTTTTATGCCAGGAATGAATTTTAGTGGACAAGTGGTAATTTTTTAAATGAATTTCCTCATTTTAGTTGCTCTAATTGTAATGAAATGGGAGAATGACATTAAAATTATAGATGCTATCTGTCCAGCGAGCTTTTCAATAATGAATTATCTGTGAATCTTCTCTTGTGTTCTTGCAGTAATGAGGTAGCAGACATTGATGGTTTTGTTAAATGGTCTATAGTTAATGAGTTTTAGTCCAACTTAATGACTCTTGGGTGAATAATCCCAATGAAAATAAGCTTTTCAATTTTACCAGAGACCATGAATGCAATTATACTCAATCTTCCCATCTTGCTCACCCAATGAAGTTTTCTAAATGCGAACCAGGACTTTAGACTTTGAGATTACTTTAGAACTTAAACTGTATTTACTCTGTCAAGTATCCATTGCAAGTGACAAAATGAAAATGTCCTTTAACATGTTGATCTTATCTTTCCCATGCTTTCTCTCTGATTCAATGCATTCAAATTTACTTAGCTCATTACTTCTTCTTGCTCCAACATTTTCTTGTTCACTCTCTGAGTGTGGGTTGAAGGTTTAGAACTGATAAAATGACGAGAGGCATAGTCAGCCTTTTCCCCAGGATATAAATGTCATATGCTGGAGGGCACAGCTTTAAAGTGAGAGTGGGAAAAGTTCACAGGAGATGTGTGGGGTAAGTTTTTTACACAGAGAGTGCCTGGAACAGGTTGGTAGTGGAAGCTGATATGATAGCAACATTCAAGAGGCATTTAGACAGGCACATGAACAGGCAGGGAGTGGAGGGATATGGACCATGTGCAGGCAGAAGAGATTAGTTTAATTTTGCACCACGGTCGGCACAGACATTGTGGGCCGAAGGGCCTTTTTCCTGTGCTGTACTGTTCTATGTTCTTCCTGCTTGCAACCAGAATACTTGTTTGATTCTCAAACTATTTGTCAAACAAGGAAATGAATAAACAAATGTTAGTGCCTGGCCCAAATATCAGAGGAATCTCTGTTCGCAGGTTGGAGGAACAAACACCTCATATTCCGCCTTGTGAGTCTCCAGCCTGACAGCCTCAACATCGAGTTCCCTTCTTTCCCTTCTCCCCCTCCACTCCTTTGTCTTCCTTTATTCCTGTGGCTCCCTTCCCCCGCCTTGTTGTCTTGCTGCAGCAGTACAGTGCAAAGGCATAAAATCACTATAAATTACAAAATAAATAAATAGTGCAAAAGAAAGGAATAACGAGGGAGTGTTCATGGGTTCATGGGCCGTTCAGAAATCTGATGGTGGAGGGGGAGAAGCTGTCCCTGAATCGTTGAGTGTGGGTCTTCAGGCTCCTGTACCTCCTCCCCGAGCGTAGTAACGAGAAGAGGGCATGTCCCGGATGTTGGGGGTCCTTAATGGATGTCGCCTTCTTGAGGCATCACCTCTTGAAGATGTCCTCGATGGTGGGGAGGGTTGTGCCTGCGATGGAGCTCCCCAGCGGGCTGTGGAGGCTTGGTTCATTCAAAACGATTGATAGATTTTTGGATTTTAAGGAATCCAAGATATGTAGTTGGTGCAGGAAACTGGCATTGAGGTGGTAAATCAACAATGAAGGGCCAGATGCCCACTACTGATCCTATTTCTTCCACTCTTATGTTCTTACATATAATGTCTGAATGCCAGCCTTCCATGGTGGACCCAGCAAGAAGGGCTGAATGTCCTCCCCCTTCTTCAATTTCTCATGTCAAACCACAGCAGATCCCAAAGGCTGTGACTAATATGATTCAGCAGGAACTGGGACTGGGCTATTTCAGACCTGTTATAAATTGCTTGACCTTTTGCAATCTCGCTTCAGAGCATTTTTCTGCATGTAGAATATGTTACTGCAATGACCAGCTGCCACCTCCCTCTGCCTGGATCAACGGTTCAGTCGAAAGCAACAAGGGAGGCTCGGAAGGAAGAGCCTTTAGACCGTGCAGGCGTTCAGTGGGTGCTTGTGTGTACTTGTTTTAACTTTCAAAACCAGCTGTGGGCTATAAATCATTCCGGCACTCAGGTCCTCACTAGCTGCAATGCGAGACTTCAGTACTTCCAGCTTGAACAAGAAGTAAATTGTGAGAAGACAAAGGAAAAAAATCAAGAGGGAAATGTTGACTAATTTTTTTATCATCCTGTTCTTAAAATCTACTCCCAAGTCCCCATTCGCTTGAGTTCTTATTTCCCATTAACTTAAATGGGCACCGGACAGAGGCTGTGACCAATGGCTGGATTCAGGTCTCTCAGCTGTACGTTGAACACTTCAGTTTTGCCTCTATAACAGCTCATGCCCTTACCCTCAGATCTTAAATATGGTGAGGCAGGTCCGACTGAGTTTGCTGTTTAACTGCCCCCAGGCCCCGCCATCTCTTCCAGTGATTCCTTACCCTGAATCAGATTCAGAATCAGATTTAGTATCACTGACTTATATGACATTACAGCGCCAGCGACCCGGGTTCGATTCCCGTCGCTGTCTGTGAGGAGTTTGTACGTTCTCCCCATGTCTGTGTGGGTTTCCTCCGGGTGCTCCCGTTTCCTCCCACATTCCAAAGACATACAGGTTAGGAAGTTGTGGGCGTGCTACGTTGGCGCCGGAAGCGTGGCGACACTTGCGGGCTGCCCCCAGAACACTCTACGCAAGGATGCATTTCACTGTGTGTTTCGATGTACATGTGACTAATAAAGATCCTATGAAATTTGTTGTTTTGCAGTACAGTGCAAAGACATAAAATTGCAGTAAATTACAAAATATATGAATAGTTCAAAAAAAAGGAACAACGAGTGTTCATGGGTTCATGGACCGTTCAGAAATCTGATGGTGGAGGGGAAGAAGCTGTTCCTGAATCATTGAGTGCGGGTCTTCAGGCTCCTGTACCTCCTCCCCGATGGTAGTAATGAGAAGAGGGCATGTCCTGGGTGGTGAGGGTCCTTAGTGATGGATGCCGCCTTCTTGAGGCACCGCCTCTTGAAGATGTCCTCGATGGTGGGGAGGGTTGTGCCACATAACCTTATCCTCAGTTGTTAAATATGTCGAGGCAGGTCTTGCTGAGTTTGCTGTGTGACTGCCCCTGGGCCCTGCCATTTCTTCCAGCATTTCTCCTAGTGTTGCTTTGCACTTGAGGATAACTCCCAGATCTTCAGGATGCTGGAGCGAGAGTGAAAGCTCTCTCAGTGCAGGTTACTGACCCCACTCACAGAATGGGTGAGCACACCCTTCCCCCCCCCCCACCCCCCCCCCCCCATCTCTATCTGAACTGTCAGTGCAGTTGGGAGTTTTGAATGTTTTGAACATTTAACTAACCTCAGGACACACAGAAGTAGAAAAAATATTGTTTAAAATGTTTTAATATTTTTGAGAATCTGTTTATGAAAGCTAAAACACATTCCCACACACTAAAACTCACAAAATCATTACCTTAAAAATAATAAGAACAGAACCATTTCCTTATCCGCCAAGGGCCAATGTCTCTCCTCTCTTCAAGTGGGGATGCCAAGCTAGGGCCAGCTTTTATTCAGCACAGGCTGAGGGCGGATATTCTGGTCAGAGAAATGGGAAATCTGTGGAGATCACACGGAACACGCACCACCAGGCTCAAGGACCACTTATAACCCATGGTTATCAGACCAGTCAAGGACAGCCAGTATCTTTTCCCCAGGGTTGAAATGTCTAATACCAGAGGGCATGCATTTCAGGTGAGTGGTGGAAGGTTCAAAGGAGATGTGCGGGGCAATTTTTTTTTACACAGAGATGGTGGGTGCCTGGAATGCATTTCCTGGGGTGGTGGTGGAGGCAGATACGATAGAGGTGTTCAAAAAGCTCTTAGATAGGCACATGAATGCGAGGGAAATGGAGGGAGACGGACATTGTGCAGGCAGAAGGGATTAGTTTAGATGGGCATTTTATTACTAATGTAATTGGTTCAGCACAACATTGTGGGCTGAAGGGCCTATTCCTGTGCTGTACTGTTCTATGTTCTTGAATAGAGGGCAGGCACGGTAGTGTAGCGGTTAGCGTAACGCTATTACAGCGCCAGCGACCCGGGTTCAAATCCGGCCGCTGTCTGTAAGGAGTTTGTACGTTCTCCCCGTGTCTGCATGGGTTTCCTCCGAGTGCTCCGGTTTCCTCCCACATTCCAAAGACGTAGGGGTTAGGAGCTGTGGGCATGCTACGTTGGCGCCGGAAGTGTGACGACACTTGTGGGCTGCCCCCAGCACATTCTCAGTAATGCAGAAAGATGCATTTCACTGTGTGTTTCAATGTAAATGTGACTAATAAATAAATATCTTATCTTATCTTATCTTATCT
Organism: Pristis pectinata; assembly: GCF_009764475.1. Classification (NCBI taxonomy): domain Eukaryota; kingdom Metazoa; phylum Chordata; class Chondrichthyes; order Rhinopristiformes; family Pristidae; genus Pristis; species Pristis pectinata. The sequence goes on along the minus strand of NC_067408.1, from coordinate 3,721,819 downwards.
TAGCACCCCCTCAGTGTCCTATGCTCCAAGTCCTATCCTGCCCAAGGCGTCTTATGATACATCTCTCTTTCCCTGTTTTCTGTGAAGTTTCGACAGGGAAACTATCGGGGGGTAGATTCTATAAAATAAAAAAATACTGTGGTTCTTCTGGCCCTAACGTTCAATCGTAGGCATTACATCAGTCAAAAGCTAGACGGCATAGGTTTAAGGTGAAAGGGGAAAGATTTAAAAGGGAGCTGAGGGGCAACCTCTTCACACAGAGTGTGGAGCGTACATGGAACAAGCCAAAACATTAACGATTCCTTTCCCCCCAAAGATGCTGCTCAATCCGCCGAGTTCCTGCAGCAGATTGTTTGTTGCTCCAGGTTCCAGCATCTGCAGTCTCCTGTGTCTCCATCTTGCGTCAGTTGTGCTTCATGTTTCTTGAGGAATGTAATTGCAGAGTATGTGAACTGACATTAATGTTGACAGACTTTGAAGTATTCTGCGGTATGCATTTATTCAAATTCCTACAGCATTAATTATGTCAACTGATATAAAGGAAAAAAGACTTACAGAGCTGACCACGAATGCTAAAAATAATGTGTGTATTTGTTTCATTGGAGACTTTCAGGCTGGGCAGAAGTGACAGACTTAATCCAAAATGAAAGTAACTTATGGAAGGTTTTAGTCAAGTACAAAATGTCTCAGTTTCATAGAAAGAGTTCTCACCAATTCTGATTATATTTCGAAAGTGACAGGTGTTTTCAACTCTGTGGACAATTTGCATTTTTCTTGTAGATATTTTTAGTAGTTATTACTGTAAGCTGTGAGAAGGGTGGTAGTAGACCAGCAATGATGAAGGACTGATGATATATTTCAAAGTCAGGATGGTGCGCATCTTCGAGGGGAACCTGCAGGTGGTGGTGCACCCATGCATCTGCTGCCTTTGTCGATGTTGGAAGTTGCAGCTTTTCCAGCTGCTGTGCAGTAGACTCAGCAAGAAACTGCCGTGTGTTTTGTAGATGACGGACTCTGCAGTCTTAGCATATTAATATATTCTATGTGGACACAGCACAGCACATCACGGAAACCAGCCTCCCCTCCATGGACCTCTCACTGCCTTGGTGAAGCAGCCAACATAATCAAAGACCCCACCCACCCGGGACATTCTCTCTTCTCTCCTCTCCCATCAGGTAGAAGATACAGGAGCCTGAGGGCACATACCACCAGGCTCAAGGACAGCTACTATCCCACGGTGATAAGACTATTGAATGGTTCCCTCATACAATGAGATGCACTCTTGACCTCATGATCTACCTTGTTGTGACCTTGCACCTTATTGTCTACCCGCACTGCACTTCCCCTGTAGCTGTGACACTTTTATTGTACTGTTATTGTTTTTACCTGTACTACCTCAATGCACTCTGTACTAACTCAATGTAACTGCACTGTGTAATGAATTGACCTGTAAGATCAGTTTGTAAGACAAGTTTTTCACTGTAGCTCAATACAAGTGACAATAACAAACCAATTCCAATACCAATAATGCAGCGGGCTGCCTTGTCCTTGATAGTGTCAGATTACTTGGGAAACCAATGATGTAGAACATAGAAAAGTATGGCACGGGAACAGGCCCTTCAGCCCACAATGTTGTGCTGGACTAATTAAACTGGTAATTAAATGCCTAACTAAACTAATTGCTTCTGCCTACACAATGTCCATATCCCTCCATTCTCTGCACATTCACGTGCCTAAGAGGTCCTCCACTACCACCCCTGGCAGCACATTCCAGCACCCACCACTCTCTGTGTAAAAATAAAACTTACCCCACACATCTCATTTGAACTTCCCCCCTCTCACCGTAAAGGAATGCCCTCTAGTACAGAGGAGAACTCTTAACTGAAGCATCTACTAGAAGGCTTTGTCTTGTTTTCTGAGCTTGGTGGTCAGTGTTATCACAAGCCACTTTGCTTCGGTGCTACTGATTCTAAACATTAAATGCAAGACATGAGCAAGATGTATTTGAGACTGCAGAAGCTGGAATCTGGAGCAAAAAACACTGCTGGAGGAACTCAGCGGGTCAGGCAGCATCCGTGGAGGGAAACGGACAGTCGACGTTTCAGGTTGAGACCCTTCATCCGGACTCAAGAGGTCCACTGTACGTTTGGGAGAGTAAGGCCCGTAACTGTAGAAGAGAAAGGGTGAGAAGGAATGGACGGATGGTGGAGAGAGTAGAGTGTAGGACACAGAAGGAAAACTGTTGGGAGAAGAAATGAATGGAGTGCATAGAGCTGAGACCCTGGCTGGACCCAAACTGGGAGGCGTGGAAATGGAGCTGGAAGGCATGTGGGATGAAATGTCGGTGAAGGCGAGTACCAGGTAAGGACAGATGGCTGTGGGAGCGAGTCTGGGTGAAAACGTGGCTGAAGAACAGAAGAGCAGTAGGACTCACAGAGGGGGAGCAATGTACTTGAATTGTTAACATGCATCTTGTTGTCATGGTGGTGTTTATTGTCTTAAATCTTCAGCAGTGATGCTAAAACCTTTCTCACAGGAGGCTGCTTAACGTAATTTCCAAGGTCGAAAAAGAACGCCCCACGGGACGCTGTCTTTGACTTTACGATTCCTCTCTGGGGCACCTGTCAGCCTGGTCCCCAACAGATTCGATGTTGACAGCATCTGTGTTTTGCAGGCTGATTAACTGTATTTTTAAGCATTCATGAATGTCATTGGGTCAAAAGTCACTGTTTGTACAATTGGGAACTCTTTGACCTTAAAGATGAATGGACTGAAGATGTTTGCCTGAATCCTCATGAATAATAATAAAAATCCATTATCAATATGACATTTGCCAGTCACCTCATCATAACATAGTCTTGTATGATCTTGTAAAATAACATTATTACAGTGCACCTCTTTGTAACCTCTATATTAAGGCAATCTAACCCTTTGCTCAACCTTATTTCTGCTCGCTTATTGTTATGAGTCCTTTTTATTCTTATTTCATTTCTGAAAGACTCAGAATTGCAGTTCCTTTTTTAAAAAATTGCATCACATTGATTAGGAGCTTCTATATTTTCCTACCACTGTGGCTATTGTTTTTTTTTGTTTTCTAGGTGTTTGATCTGTATAACCTCATTAAATCCCAATATCTCCCTAATTCAATTCAGTATTTATCATAACTCTATAAAGGTTTTGTTTATTGCTCCAAGTTCTGGATGTGAAGACTAGTTTGCCTTTGTTGTCCAACGTGCTTATCCACAGTGGCTTTGTTCTTTGTATTCTCTACCTTAATACCTTAAGGAATCAATTGAAGGTTTTCCTTAAAATTGGATTTCATTACAAAACAGGCCTCGAGGTCTTTAGTTGGGGTGAAATGCCTTTGTTAGACTAATTGCACAGTTAATTCGCATGTCCAGCATTTCTAAGTGAATTTTCCAAGAATCAGCTTAAAAAAAGAAGCAATATTTAACTAATTCTTCCCCATCTATCATATCATAGAATCCCTTGTACCTCCCCAAGTAAAACACAAAATCACCCACAATGCTTCAATCCACACCACAGTCTTCTGTAATAAAAAATATTGGGAACACTCAGCAGGTAGAGAGCATCTGTGGAAAGAGTTAATGAATCTTCCATCTGATAGATTAATCTCCATTTCTCCTTCCATAGCTGCTACCTGCATGTTTCAAACAGTTTCTGTTTTAATTTCAGATTTTCAGTTTTTTTGATTTTCATGCACCACCTTTTACCCTGATAACATATTCAGATTTAGATTTAGGATCAGATTTATTATCACTGACTTATATTGATGTGAAGTTGGTTGTTTTGCAGCAACAGTACAGTGCAAAGACTTAAAATTGCAATAAATTACAAGAATAAATATATAGTACAAAAAAAGGAGTAACGAGGTAGTGTTCATGGGTTCATGGACCATTCAGAAATCTGATGGCGGAGGGGAAGAAGCTGCTCCTGAATCATTGAGTGTGGGTCTTCAGGCTCCTGTACCTCCTCCCCGATGGTAGTAATGAAAAGAGGGCATGTCCCGGGTGGTGCGGGTCCTTTGTGACGGATGCTGCCTTCTTGAGACACAGCCTCTTGAAGATGTCCTCGATGGTGGGGAGGGTTGTGCCCGTGATGGAGCTGGCTGAGTCTACAACCCTCTGCAGCCTCTTGTGATCCTGCGCATTGGAGCCTCCATACCAGGCGGTGATGCAACCAGTCAGAATGCTCCCCACCGTACATCTGTGGAAATTTGCAAGAATCTTTTGTGACATACCAAATCTCCGCAAACTCCTAACGAAGTAGAGCTGCTGGCGTGCCTTGTTTGTGAACATATTCCACAAGTCTGGTTCACCATTGTGTAAAACCGTCCCAGGTGACATCCATTTTTTCCCTTCCATCTTCATTGTTTAGATGCCTCTGATTTAAGTCAGTGTACAGGTTCATGCTGTCAGATGCCCTCAGTGTTTAGGTGGCCATTCCAAGCAGGCAATTCCAGGCAGTGGGGCTGGCAGGTGGGTTTATTACAAGGTCAAAGTCGAGATTATCATCTGCACAAGTACATGTGTCCACAGGTGCAATGAAAAACTTACCTGCAGCAGCATCACAGGCACAGAGCATCAGATAAGCAGCATTCACAAGAAAACCATAAATTAAACACAATTTTTGCAAGAAAGAACACAATTCGAACAAAAAAAATGTCCATTTTAGTGCAAAGTGGCCACAGTGTTGCTGTGCTGTAGTGATTAGGGTTGTGCCGGTTGGTTCAAGAACCAAATAGTTGAAGGGAAGTAGTTGTTCCTGAACCTGGTGGTGTGGGACTTCAGGTTTCTGTACCTCCTGCCCGATGGTGGGGATCTTTGATAATGGATGTTGCCCTCTTGAGGCAGCACCTCCTGTAGATACTGATTAAAACACAAAGTATGTCCCTTTTCCAACAGCAAAGGGCAGTGGCAGTGACTGCCACCCCACCCCGCACTAATCCAACTGTGGTACTTCTACCCGTACTCTGGCGGAGCTCAATTAACCAATCTCCCCATCTACACGGATCACTTTTATTTTGCCTTTACCAACAAGAGCTACTTTCAACAACTTTCAAATGTCCGTTCGGCTCAGTCGGAAGCACCCTTGTCTGTGTGTCAGAAGGGCATGGTTTCATAAGCCAAGCAAATCTGGGGAAGACAGGAGCCATTGTCACAGATGTCCTTTGCAAACACTGCTCCTGAGCAACTGACTCTATTGCTCATACCCACAGCAGTGGTGGTTTTGGAAATGCTGGTGGTACAGATTAGCTGAACTACTGGAATAATCATTACAAAGTCATCATTGAGTTTATTGCCATCTGCACAAGTCCGTGTGTGCACAGGTGCAATGAAAAACTTACCTGCAGCCGCATCACAGGCACACAGCATCAGATAAGCAGCATTCACAAGAAGCTTATAAAATTATGAAAGGCACAGATAGAGTAGACGGTCAGGGTCTCTTTTCAAATACTAGAGGACATAGCTTTAAGATGAAAGGCGGAAAGTTTAAAGGAGATGTGCGGGTTAGGTTTTTTAAACAGGGGTGCCTGGAACGGGCTGCCAGGGGTGGTGGTGGAGGCAGGTACGATTGAGGTGTTTAAGAGGCTGTTAGATCGACCCATGAATATGCAGGGAATGAGAGGATATGGATCATATGCAGGCAGAAGGGACTTAGTTTAATTTGGCATCATATTCAGCACAGACATCGTGGGCTGAAGGGCCTGTTCCTGTGCTGTATAAGACCATAAGATCTAGGAGCAGAAATAGGCTATTTGGCCCATCAGGTCTGCTCTGCCATTCAATCATGGCTGACTTTTATTATCTCAACCCCACTCTCCCACCTTCTCCCTGTAACCCTTAAACCCATTACCAATCAAGAACCTGTCAATCTCTTCCTTAAATACACCCGTACTGTTCTATTTGCCATGTTCCATCATTTCCTTCAACCAAAGGCATCAGTGCTCGAGACTGGCGGATTAGAGGAAAATCAATTTTAAGGAAAAGCTGCTCTTGATCTTTAATTTTGTGAAGGAATTTTGTGAGCTAATGCATTCTGGGTTGTCTAATACTGTCCGGACAATTGCAGTAAATTTAAATTGGTAAATTGGTTTATTATTGTCACATGTACTGAGGCACAGTGAAAAACTTGTCTTGCATACTACTCGTATAAATCAATTCATTACACAGTGCATTGAGGTAGTACAATAACAGAATGCAGAATACAGAATGCAGTTACGGTTAGCATAATGCTTTACAGCGCCAGCGATCCGCGTTCAATTCCCGCTGCTGCCTGTAAGGAGTTTGTACGTTCTCCCCGTATCTGCGTGGGTTTCCTCCGGGTGCTCTGGTTTCCTCCCACATTCCAAAGACGTACAGGTTAGGAAGTTGTGGGATGCTATGTTGGCGCCAGAAGCGTGGCGACACTTGTGGGCTGCCCCCAGAACACTCTGTGCAAAAGATGCAAAGATGTACATGTGACTAATAAAGATATCTTATATTATCTTAAATAGCAAGGACCATAGATGTGTTGATGCACAGAGGGACAGTGGGGTGCAAGTTCATAGCTCCTTGAAGATGGCAACACAGGTGAATAGGGTAGTGAAGAAGGTGCTTAGCTCTCTTGCGTTAATACGCAAGGGTATTGAGTATAAGAGTTGGGACATCATGTTGCAGCTGCAGAAGACATTGGTTAGGCCACACGGAATATTGTGTGAAGTTCTGGTCATAGAGAGCTTAGTGGAATGGTGTCATGACAACAACCTTTCCCTCAACGTCAACAAAACAAAAGAGCTGGTCATTGACTTCAGGAAAGGGGGCGGTGTACACGCACCTGTCCACATCAATGGTGCTGAGGTAGAGAGAGTTGAGAGCTTCAAGTTCCTGGGAGAAAACATCACCAACAGCCTGTCCTGGTCAAATCATGTAGTTGCCACAGCCAAGAAAGCTCACCAGTGTCTCTACTTCCTCAGGAGGCTAAAGAAATTTGGTTTGTCCCCTTTGACTCTCACCAACTTTTATCGATGCACAATAGAAAGCATCCTATCTGGATGTATCACGGCTTGGTACGGCAACTGCTCTGCCCAGGACCGCAAGAAACTGCAGAGAGTTGTGGACACAGCCCAGCGCATCACGGACACCAGCCTCCCCTCCTTGGACTCTGTCTTTACCTCTCGTTGTCTTTGTGAAGCAGCCAGCATAATCAAAGACCCCACCCACCCACCTGGGACATTCTCTCTTCTCTCCTCTTCCAACGGGTAGAAGATACAGGAGCCTGAGGGCACATACCACCAAACTTAAGGACAGCTTCTACCCTGCTGTGATTAGGCTATTGAACGGTTCCCTTATACAATGAGATGGACAATGACTTCACTATCTACCTGGTTGTGACCTTGCATCATATTGCACTGCACTTTTTCTGTAGCTGTGACACTTTACTCTGTACTGTTATTGTTTTTACCTGTACTACATCAATGCACTCTGTACTAATCCAATGTAACTGCACTGTGTAATGAATTGACCTGTATGATCAGCTTGCAAGACAAGCTTGCAAGACAACCAATACCAATACCATAGAAAGGATGTGGTAGCACTGGAGAGGGTGCAGAAGAGCTTCGCCAGGCTTTTGCCAGGACTGGAGGGCTTTAGTTACAAGGAGAGATTGCATAGGCTGGGATTATTCTTTTGGAGTGCAGGAGGCTGAGGGGTGACCTTATAGAGGTTTACAATTTTATGAGGATCATAGATAGGGTAGATCCCAACACTGTTCCCAAGAGTAGGAGAGTCTAAAACTAGACGGTTTAACGTGAGGTGGATAATATTTAAAGGGGATCTGAGGGGCACATTTTTCACACAGAGAGTGGTAGTTATCTGGAGCAAGCTGCCAGAGGAAGTGGTAGAGGCAGGTACAATCACAGCGCTTAAAAATGATTTGGCCAAGTACATGGATAGGAAACATTCAGAGAGACATGGGCCAATGCAGGAAAATGGGATTAGCGTAGATAGACATCTCGATCAGCGTGGTCACGTCAGGGCGAAGGGGCTGTGCTGTATGACTGTATGACTCCCTGAAGGGAGTACAATTTTCCAGAAACCTTTGTGGATGTGCATTGAGTAATGATAGCAAATTAGTCTTCACCCCTGAAACATGAGCAAAAGATAAGATATCTTTATTAGTCACATGTACGTCGAAACTCACAGTGAAATGCATCTTTTGCGTAGAGTGTTCTGGGGGCAGCCCGCAAGTGTTGCCATGCTTCCGGCGCCAACACAGCACGCCCACAACTTCCTAACCCGTACGTCTTTGGAATGTGGGAGGAAACTGGAGCACCCGGAGGAAACCCACACAGACACAGGGAGAACGTACAAACTCCTTACAGACAGCAGCCAGAATTGAACCTGGGTCGCTGGCGCTGTAAAGTGTTACACTAACCACTACACTACCGTAAAGAGCACTGATTAAATAACGGATTGGATTTAGGTACTTGACAGATATTTGATCCTAACATGTGTCCAGAATATTCCCACACCATCACTACAGCTGCTCTCTTGCCTCTCTGTAACACTGTCTGATTCTGCTCGTCCTTATCTGCTGCTCACCTCCATGCCTTTGTTACCTCTAGACTGTTCCAATCTACCCTGGCTGACGTATATTAGAATCAAAGAAGCAGAGGAGGTCGTGCACCTATAATGTGCATCTTTGTCTTATCCTTGTAAACTTGAGGTCAAAGAGTCATTCAGTATGGAAACAGGCCCTTTGGCCCAACTCGTCCATGTCGACCAAGATGCTCATCTAAACTAGTCCTATTTGTCCGCATTTGACCCACATCCCTCTAAACCTTTCCTATCCGTACCTGTCTAAGTGTCTTTTAAATGTTGTTATTGTACCTGCCTTACCCACTTCCTCTGGCAGCTCGTTCTGTATACCCACCACCCTCTGCATGAAGAAGTTGCCCCTCACTTCCCTTTTAAATCTCTCCCCTCTCATCTTAAGATCATGCCCTCTTTTGTTTTTGAATCCCTTTCCCTGAGAAGAAGACCGTGTACGTTCACCCTACCAATGCCCCTCGTGATTTTATACTCCTCTGTAAGATCTGTTGCTTGCAGCAAATCTCGATCATCCTGTGCTGTTCTTTGGCTACTGGCAAAGTCGTAGTAAAGTGGAGGATGAAAGTTTCAGACGCAGTGTGTCAAGGCAAGGGCTCATGAACCTGCCACTTATATAATGCGATGATGTGTTTCCCTGATGCAGCTTTAATAAGCCCTGTTTAGGAGCAGAGAAACAGTAAATTAGAATGGACCTACTGACAGAGGGATCAAAAACCAGAGGGCATAGATTTAAAAGAAGGATTATAGAGGAGGATGTGGAAAAAACTTTTCACCCAGAGGGTGGTATCCCACTGCCTGGTTGTGGCAGAAACCATCATTGTAGTTAACAAGCAGTTGGATATTGCTTAAAGAGGCATGACCCATAGGGTTACAGACTGAGTGCTGGAAGATAGGAACAGACCGGTAGTTCTTTTCCACTCATCACGGACATGTTGAGCCAAACGGGCTTCTGTGTTGTAACTTTCCATGAATTCACATTTGGCTCAGTCAGTAACATCTGTATGTCAAAGGAGTCTCCTTCCAGAATGTGGGCACATGGTCTCACTGACAATTCATTGCAGGAGGGGTTACATCTCCCGGCCTTTTGGGATAATTGAACCATATGTCTTTTTGGACATATATTTAGGGAGAAAGGGGAGTTTTCCTCGAATCTCACAAAACATTTTCCCTTTGGCAACACATCACAGAGATGAACACTGCCAATCTATTTTTAGGAGAATGCTTTGTGACTATACTTCAATGTGCTGCTTTACATGTTGAACTATGTCTGAGAGATGCATTAAAGATTTGTACAAAACCAGGTTCCCTCCCATTGTTCCATCAATGGTTTATTCAAGGACTCAGGCAGTTATTTCTGATCTACCTACTTTTTACACTATGTTTTAAGTGCTGTGGATTAATCAGAGACTTGAACAATGCGATATATTGCATTGTATATCTATGTGTAAATTGCTCTATTCAGAATCAGCCTAGTTTGTGAGTAACTTATTTCCAGTGATAGGTCAAGAGACAGGACAGTAAATATCATAGATTAAAGAATGTGGTAATGGCATCTATTCAGCATAACTAACTGTTTCTGTTTAAGAATATTGAGTCAGAACAAAAGAGTGTAAGGAAAAGCCAATAATGGCATTATGGAGTTCATTGTTCTCATGTTTCTGTAAAAGATAAGATATCTTTATTAGTCACATGTACACTGAAACACACAGTGAAATGCATCTTTTTGTGTAGAGTGTTCTGGGGGCAGCCCGCAAGTGTTGCCACCATAGCATGCCCACAACTTCCTAATTTGTACATCTTTGGAATGTGGGAGGAAACCGGAGCACCCGGAGGGAACCCACGCAGACAAGGGGAGAACATACAAACTCCTTACAGACAGCGGCGGGAATTGAACCTGGGTCGCTGGTGCTGTAAAGCGTTCCGCTAACCACTACACTGCTGTGCCTGTCCAATTGAGCTTTGATCCAGCTATGGTCTAACCTGTAACCCATTCCCTCTAAACCCTGAGGGCTTTGACTTCACTCGTCCTCCAATAGATCATTCAAAATACCCTTTGAGTAAATCATTATTTTATTAAGGATTTGTTTTAAATTATTTCATTACTTTAAATGTGTTTCGCATGTACTATTGATCTGACATAATGATATGGGGTGTACCTTACGTTTGTCATTTAATACTTTACATTTCTGTTTAAGCCTTCTCTACTTCATCCCAGGTTCGCCAGTCTTACCCTGAAGCTCATTCCTTCTACATTCTTGCTGGGTTTTTTTGTACTCTGCACGTACGTCTCGCTTGAAGTGTGACACCCAGTGCATGCACTAATCCAGGCATTGTTCGGCAGCGTACCGTAAAGCCTCAACAGAGACGCTGTTGAATTTTACCCTCCACGATTGTAGCTGTCAACCCAATTAGCCTTCTGATTGCTTCTTCGTATTGTCTTAGCATTGGAAATGGTGCATGTTATTGAATTCCTTTGAAATGTTTTTATGCTACTTCTATTCTAATTAAATATAGAACATAGAACAGTACAGCACGGGATAGGCCATTCGGCCCACGATGTTGTGCTGATCTTGATGCCAATTTATCCTAAATATCCTCCTCCTGTGTATCATCCACATCCCTCCAGTCCCTTCATATTCATGTGTCTGTCTAAAAGCTTCTTAAACTCCACCAAACTGACTGCTTCCACTGCTACCCCTGGTGACCCATTCCAGGCACCCACCACTCTCTGCATAAAAGAACTTACCCCTCACGTCGCCTTTAAACTCCCCCCCCGCCCCCAACCCTAAAAGCACGTCTTCTGGTGTTTGACATTTCTACCCCGGAAAAAAGACTCTGGCTGTCTACTCTATCTACACCTCTAATAATTTTATAAACCTCTATCAGGCCTCCCCTCAGCCTCCAACGCTCCAGGGAGAACAATCCAACTTCCTCCAGCCTTTCTTTCTAGCCCATTCCCTCTAATCCAGGCAGCATTCTGGTGAACCTCTCCACACCCTCCCTGTAATGGGGTGACCAGAACTGCACACAATACTCCAAGTGTGGTCTGACTGAAGTTTTATGCAGCTTCAGCATGGCCTCCTTACTGTTATCTGTTGTCCTTTCTTCCAATAAACACTATTGCTCTGGATAGGATGTGAAAATCAACCTTGGGTAGAAAGAAATCCTCAGGAGAACCCATCTGGGTCATGTATCGTGTGTCAGGATGAAAGTTCAATTGCCTTTAAGCTGTTCAACTGAACGGCAAACCCATTTCCTCTGAGGAATGTCAGCGTTCTCCTTAATATGATATTAATTTACAGTTGGCTGCAAAATTAAAAAGAACAAATTAAAAATTAAAAGAGGGTTCTGCAGTACCTTTGATAGAAATTGATAAATGGTTCACATTATTGTCACATGGACTGCGATACAGTGAACAACTTTGTTTTGCATGCCATCCATACAGATCATTTCATTACACAGTGCCTTGAGGTAGTACAAGGGAAAACAATAACAGAATGCAGAATAAAGTGTTACAGTTACAGAGAAAGTGCAGTGCAGGCAGACAATAAGGTGCAAGGTCATAATGAGGTAGATTGTGAGGTCAAGGGTCCATCTTATCATACTGGGGGACTGTTCAATAGTCTTATAACAGCGGGATAGAAGGTGTCCTTGAGCCTGGTGGTACATGCTTTCAGGCTTTTGTATCTTTTGCCCGATGGGAGGGGGGAGAAGAGAGAATGTCCAGGGTGGGTGGGGTCTTTGATTATGTTGGCTGTTTTAACAAGGCAGCGAGAAGTGTAGACAGAGTCCATGGAGGGGAGGCTGGTTTCCATGATGTGCTGGGCTGTGTCCACAACTCTCTGCAGTTTCCTGCGGTCCTGGGCAGAGCAGTTGCTGTACCAAGCCGGAAATCATCCAGATCGGATGCTTTCTATGGTGCATCTCTGGAAGACTCAGCATCTGCGGAAAGAGAATCAGTTGTTGAAAATGCTTCATCAGAACTGTAGTCACAGAGTCAGGGAATTAAAGCACAAAATGCTGTCCATTATGGCAGCGCACTGGCACAACTATAGGGCTGCTACCTCACAGCCCCAGCAACCAGGGTTCGATCCCGACCTCTGGTGCTGTCTGTGTGGAGTTTGCATGTTCTCCCTGTGACTGCGTGGGTTTCCCCTGGGTGCTCCGGTTTCCTCTCACATCCCAACAACGTGCGGGTCGGTGGGTTAAGTGACCACTGTAAATTGCCCCTCGTGAATGGTAGAATCTAGGGGTCAGTTGTTGAGAATGTGGGGAGAATGAAATGGGATGAGTGTGGGGTTACTGTAAATGGGTGTGGACGATGGGCTGAAGGGCCTGTTCCCCTGCTACATGACTCAAACACAGGCCCTTTGGCCCTCTGAGCCTGCAACGACCACCAAGCACCCATTGACACTAATCCAACACTAATAGTACATTATTCTCCCCACATTCCCATCAACTCCCATGTACACCGGGGGCAATTTGCAGCAGCCAATTAACCCACCGACCCGCACGTCTTTGGGATGTGGGAGGAAATCGGAGCACCCCGGGGGAAACCCACACGGTCACAGGGAGAGCGTGCAAACGCCACACAGACAGCACCAGAGATCAGATAGTAGTGACATTGCCCTGCTTGTTAAGATAGATCCAGCTGTCCTCCAACACTACTCCTCTTCCTCGGTCTCACATTGTAAACTGAATTCCTGTGAATTTCACTCCCATATATGACACAGTGCCAAAATAGGTTCTCCTGAGGATTTATTTCTGATTTTGTAAAGTTGATTTAAACATTATATCCTGGAGGAATTCTACCCAGACAGAAACGCTGGGAACTGATCTGAGGCTCGCTGGCTCTAAAGCAGATTTACTTGCCCTTTGAGTTCAGTGTGTGCGTTGACAGAACATTATCACCAGTCTCTGATAAAACACCATGTCATGTTGTTGGATGCTTGCTGGCACAGGAACACAGGAATTGCGAGACTAAGAGAAAATCAACGCACATCTGGTTTTCCCAGTGCAGTCTTGATACTCACAGGACTGGAGATTTTTAATTAATCATCACAATCAATTGGTTAGTCTGCAATGGGGGATCCAGTTTTGGAGAACTTTGGGAACCATAGTTCCAAGGTCAGTTGTTGCTCCCAGACACACTGCACTTTCCATATCTCATGTACACTAACTAATTTTGCAAAGAAGCCTGTTGAATTTGCTTTTGAATGAATCAGTACTACCTATTTCATACATGTCCCCGAGGATTCTCTTTCACAGACCCACTGAAATTATGAATCCACTGTAAGAGGTGAAACAGCTCACCATTGGCAAAGTTATTAAATTGGTAAATTGGATTATTATTGTCACATGTACCGAGGTACAGTGAAAAACTTTGTTTTGCATGCCATCCATACAGATCATTTCATTACAACAGTGCATTGAGCTCGTACAAGGGAAAACATTAACAGAATGCAGATAAAGTTACAGTTACAGAGAAAGTGCAGTGCAGACAGACAATAAGGTGCAAGGTCATAATGAGGTAGATTGTGAGGTCAAGAGTCCATCTTATCGTACTAGGGAACTGTTCACCAGTCTTATAGCAGTGGGATAGAAGCTGTTCTTGAGCCTGGTTTTCAGGCTTTTGTATCTTCTACCTGATGGGAGGGGGGAGAAGGGAGAATGTCTGGGGTGGGTGGGGCCTTTGATTATATTGGCTGCTTTACTGAGGCAGCGAGAAGTGTAAACAGAGTCCGTGGAGGGGAGGCTGGTTTCCGTGATTTGCTGAGCTGTATCCACAACTCTCTGCAGTTTCTTGCGGTTTCAGGCAGGCCTTGTAGGATCCTGAACACAGAAAGCTGACCTCATAGCCAGTGTGAACATGCCTGGGTAATAACTAGGCTCTCCAAAAATCCAGTTCCTTCATCCTCTCAACACTGTTCCAATGCAGTCTGACCTTTTCCCCATGTCCAAAATTGGGCCAGTCCCACTCCCAGGAATGAACCGTATGATGAGACAGATTAATGCTGGTGGTAAACCCACCCAAACATTGTTGGAAAAGATATTCACTTGTGTTAGTTGCTTCTGGAGTTTACGAATTTATTATGAATCTAGGACTGCAACACTAAGATGAGGTTGTTCATTCCTCTTTCTGTCACTTAAAGAAAGTGTGACTGATCTATGGTCATGTACTCAACTTCTCTTCATTGCTACTTGGTTCATTATTGTCACATGTACCGAAGTACAGTGAAAAACTTGTATTTGCCATCCAGACAGATCACTACATACGTATAAATACATTGAGGTAAACATATAAAGACATGGTAGTGTAGCAGTTAGCGTAACGCTTTACAGCGCCAGCGACCCGGGTTCAATTCCGGCCGCTGTCTATAAGGAGTTTGTACGTTCTTCCCGTGTCTGCGTGGGTTTCCTCCAAGTGCTCCGGTTTCCTCCCACATTCCAAAGACGTATGGGCTAGGAAGTTGTGGGCATGCTATGTTGGCGCCGGAAGCGTGGCAACACTTGCGGGCTGCCCCCAGAGCACTCTACGTAAAAGATGCATTTGTTTTGATGTACATGTGACTAATAAAGAAATCTTATCTTCGGTAGTACAAAAGGAAAAGAAATAACAGAATGCAGAATAAAGTGTTACAGTTACAGAGAAAGTGCAGTGCACCTGGCGTCTATTGCAGAAGAGCATTCTAAACTCATTTAACTTCTGTAAGGCTCCTGTAGTCTTTTGTTTTTGCCTATAATGCCTGACCTCTTAATGAGTGGAAAGTTTTCCAGGGTGGTATGGGAGGTAAGGGAAGAGCTTTCTGGGGCTCTGACTGAGATTTTTAAACAACTGAGGTACCAGATGTCTGGAGATGGCAAATGTAGCCCCCCCCTTTTCAAGAAGGGAAGCAAGGCAAAACCTGATAAATTACCTACCTGTGAGCCTGACAAGTAGTAGGAAAGTTATTGAGAAAAATTCTGAGGGATAGGATGACTGATCTCTTGGCTTGATCAGAGATGGCCAGCATGGCTTTGTCAAGGGTAGATCCTGTATGATCAGTCTAATTGAATTTTTTTCTAGAGGTACATTGGCAGATACATTAGGGACAGGCAGATACATTAGGGACATTTAAGACACTCTTTGACACCTGAATGATAGAGAAATGGAGGGCTATGTGGGACAGAAGGGTTAGATAGCTCTTGGAGCAGGATAAAATGTCAGCACAACATTGTGGGCCGAAGGGCCTGTACTGTGCTGTAATGTTCTGTGTGTGTAACAATAAGGTGCAAGGTCATAACCAGGTAGATCGAATGGACCTCTTGTACGCTAAAGATGAATTCTTGACCTCAAGGTCAAGAATTCATCTTTAGCGTACAAGAGGTCCATTCAATAGCTTATAACAGTGGGATAGAAGCTGTCCTTGAGCCTGGTGGTACGTGCTTTCAGGCTTTTGTATCTTCTGCCCGATGGGAGGGGGGAGAAGAGAGAATGTCCAGGGTGGGAGGGGTCCTCGATTCTGCTGGCTGATTTCCCGAGGCAGTGGGAAGTGTCGACGGCGTCGATGAAGGGGAGGCTGATTTGCCCGATGGACTGGGCTGTGTTCACAACTCTGCAGTTCCTTGTGGTCTTGGACTGAACAGCTGCCAGACCAAGCTGTGATGCATCCGGATAGGATCTATCCCTTGAAGCGTTTGATTCCCAAAAATCTGTCGTTCAGGTTTAAAATTAACTACGGAGCCAGCAACAGATGCCGACACAAGAGTCTGCAGATGCTGGAATCTGGAGAAACTACCCCAAACGTCGACGATTTCCCCTCACGGATGCTGCTCGACCCGCTGAGTTCCTCCAGCACATTGTCTGTTGCTCTGGTATTAAAGGCTGTTGGAGGAAGAGAGTTCCACATTTCTCTCACACCCTCTCTCTGTGGAAGTGTTTGCAAAATTCACTCCTGAAATATGTAACAGTAATCTTACGACCCTGCTCCCCAGCCCTAGGTACCCCAAGATTTTCTACCCTATCAGTTCCCTGAAAATCTCAGTCAAAGCACTCTATCAGATTGCTTGGTTCGTTTCTGTTTCAGTCCAGTATTAGACACTCACCTAGGTCTCAGCAGCTAAATTATCAGGTATCATGGCTAAATTACTGGATTAATACACAAAAAGTGCTGGAGGAGCTCAGCGGGTCAGGCAGCGTCCACGGAGGGAAGTAAACAGTCGACGTTTCGGGCCGAGACCCTTCATCAGGACTGGAAAGGGAGAGGGCAGAAGTCGGAATAAGAAGGTGGGGGGAGGGGGGAGGAGCGCAGGCAGGCAGGGGACAGGTGAGTCCAGGTGAGAGGGGGAAGGGAGATGGGTCGGGGAGGGGGGGTTGGGAAGATGTAATAAGCTGAGAGGTGACGGGTAGAAGAGGCAAAGGGCTGAAGGAGGAGGAATCCGGTAGGAGAGGGCAGTGGGCCATGGAATAAAGGACGGCCTCAACATTGATTTCTCTGACTTCTGGTAACCCCACTCCCTCATTTTCTTCCCACGCCCCCCCCCACTCCCCTTATTCCTGTGGAATTCCCCTGCCTTGATGACCTGCCCATCTCCTCTCCTCCCCCCCCCCATCCTTTATTCCATGGTCCACGTAAATTTATTTATCTTTATTAGTCACATGTACATCAAAACACACAGTGAAACGCATCTTTGTGTGGAGTGTTCTGGGGGCAGCCCGCAAGTGTCGCCACGCTTCCGGCGCCAACATAGCATGCCCACAACTTCCTAACCCGCACATCTTTGGAATGTGAGAGGAAACCGGAGCACCCGGGGGAAACCCACGCAGACACGGGGAGAACGTACAAACTCCTTACAGGTAGTGGCCAGAATTGAATCTGGGTCGCTAGCGCTGTAAAGCGTTACGCTAACCGCTACACTACCGTGCCTCTTCACGCAAAGGATGGTGCATATTTGGAATGAGCTGCCAGAAATAGTGGTTGAGGCGGGCACATTAGCAACATTTAAAAGCCATCTAGATAAGTACGTGGATAGGAGGGGTTTAGAGGGCTATGGGCCAAATGCGGGCAGATGGGACTAGCTCGCTGGGCAACACAGTCGGCATGGACGAGTTGGGCCGAAGGGCCTGTTTCCGTGCTGTGGCTCTGTGACTCTATTGAACCTGGGTCACGGGAGTTGTGAGGCAACAGCTCTAGCAGCTGTACCATTGCCTCCCACACCAACACACCTCTGATCCTGGCACGTGCAGCTCCCTGACAGCAGCCAGTGGGCACATGGTGCCTTACCTCACTGGAATGGTAAAAATACAATTTGTAAACTCAGTTCAAAAATATGCACAGTGTGTATGTGTATGCCCCTCCCTCTCTCTCTCTTTCTTCCCCTCTCTCTCTTCCCCTCTCTATCCCTTCCTCCCTCTCTCTCTCCCTTCCCTCTCTCCCTCCCTCCATCCCTCACAGTAAGGTAGGGGGCAGGCACGGTAGTGTAGCAGTTACCGTAACACTATTACCGCGCCAGCGGCCCAGGTTCAATTCCAGCCGCTGTTTGTAAGGAGTCTGTGTGTTCTTCCTGTGTCTGTGTGGGTTTCCTCCAGGTGCTCTGGTTTCCTCCCACATTCTAAAGATATATGGGTTAGGAAGTTGTGGGCATGCTATGTTGGCGCCGGAAACGTGGCGACACTTGCGGGCTGCCCCCAGAACAATCTATGCAAAGGATGCATTTCACTGTGTGTTTCAATGTGCATGTGACTAATAAAGATATCTTATCCCTCTCTCCCTCCCTCTCTCTGTATCTGAGTTTGTGCCAGTGATGGTGGACCAGGGCTGGAGACTTGAAGGATGATGTGCATCTGTCCCATAAATCTGGGGGACCATCGGTAGTGGGTTATTTCCCTGAGGAGAGGCAATCTTCCTCCAAAATTTATCACTCTGTATTATGATCACAGGACCGTAATTCCCCAACCTACCCATATCCTCATGTGTGACTGTCATCTCAACCTCTGGTCATGGTATCACTGTGATTCAATGTTTCTTCAATACTACCCATTTCCAGCAGGCCAATGTTCAACACAAAATTTCATTGCTGTTTAGGTGGAGCGTTCTGGGCCCGTGACTTGTGCATTGACAAGATGTGCCTCCAGCCCTGAAGATGCATCACAAGAGCATGTGAAGTGATGCAAGGGACAAATACTGCTCCAACAGCACAGTCCAACGAGCAGCAGTGCTGGTAAGTAAATGTTGTCACGTCCCATCCAGCTCACATTTAAATGATGTTTCTTTGGGAATAAGATTATTTATTATTTAAGTTTACAGTAATTGTCTTTCATTTCTTTTAGAAAATTTAATTCCATGCAGGCTCTTTTTGACCAGTAGATAACTGCGTTCATTTTTTGAATATGTTGTTGTGATGTGGGCACTAGCCATCCCTAATAGCTTTTGGGAAGGTTATAGAGAGCTGTCTATTTTAATCTTTGTAAGCCGTCTGGTGTTTATTCCCACAGTGGTGTTGGTAAGGCAGTTCCAGGTTTTAAGCCCAGCAATGTACAAGGATCGGGGGTGTTTCTGGGAGGAGAACATGGTGTTCAGGTGAAGGCGTTTTCTGGAGGTGCCATTGAAAGAGCTCAGCTGACAAACTACAAAGGTTCACAAGGACGTTACCGGGACTGGAACGCTGGAGTTATAAGGAGAGACCGGATAGGCTGCGACTCTTCCCTGGAGCGTAGGAGACTGAGGGCTGACTTCATAGAGATCTATAAAATCATGAGGGGCATAGATACGATGGATGGTCACAGTCTGTTCCCCAGGGTTGGGGAGTCTGAGGCAAGAGGGCAGAAAAGGTGAGAGGGGGTTTAAGGGGGAACGGGCAACATTTTCACACAGTGGGTGTTCAGGACGAGAGGAAGTGGTAGAGGCGGGTACAATTACAATGCTGAAAAGACATTTGGACAGGTATATGGATAGAACAGGTTTAGAGGGATAAGGAGCAAATGCAGCCATATGGGATTAGCTCACATTGATATCATGGTCAGCATGGATGAGTTGGACCGAAGGGCCTTTTACTGTGCTGTATCATTCTATGACTCTAAAATATGTAGACAGCACATACTGCAGCCATAGTGTCAGTAATGCAAGAAGTAATTGTTTAGGGTGAAGGACTCAGTGCCCATCAAGTCAGCTGCTTTGTCCCAGATGGTTTTGAGCTTTCAGTGTCGTTGGCACTGTACTCGTACAGGCGTGGAGTCTATTGCGCCGCATTCCTGACTTGTGCCTTGTAGATGGCAGAAAGACTTTGCCAGTTGAGGAAACTAATCACTCACCACAGCAGTTCCAGCCTCGAGAAAAACAGATGCTGGAATCTAGATGAAAAACACTCTGATGCTGAGGGAATTCAGCAGGCCAGGCAGCATCCGTGGAGAAAAGCAGGCGGTCAACGTTTCGGGTCAGGACCCTTCTTCAGGACTGAAGATAGGAAAAGGGGAAGCCCGATATATAGGAGGGAAAAGCAGAGCAGTGATAGGTGGACAAAAGAGGGGAGGCGGGGTGGGCACAGGGTGGTGATAGGTAGATGCAGGTAAGAGATAGTGATGGGCAGGTGCTGGGGGGGAGGGGAGAGCAGATCCACCGGGGGATGGGTCAAAGGTAAGGAGAGAGAGGGGAAAAAAAGAGGAGGCTAGGAAAGGGAAGAAGAGAAGAAGCGTGGTGGGGGGGGGGGGTGTGGGGAAGGGGGGGTCGGGATTACTTAAAGTGGGAGAGTTCAATATTCATGCCATTAGGCTGCAAGGTTCCAAGACGGAAAATGAGGTGCTGTTCCTCCAGTTTGCGCTTGGAATTCTCCCGGCAGTGGAGGAAGCTGAGGACTGACATATCAGTGATAGTGTGGGAGGGGGAGTTGAAGTGACCGGCAACGGGGAGATGCAGGTCGCGGTTACGGACGGAGCGCAGGTGTTCTGCGAAACAGTCACCTAGTCTGCATTTGGTCTCACCAATGTAGAGGAGGCCACACTTGGAGCACCAAATGCAGTAGATGATACTAAGGGAGGTGCAGGTGAATCTCTGTCTCACCTGAAAGGACTGTTTGAGTCTTTGAGACCTGAAGGTGAGGTGGGTCTTCCCAGCTTCCTGCAGCTACAGTATATATGTGGCTGGTCCAGTTGGGTTTCTGGTCATTGGTGACCCCAGCATGTGGATGCTGGGGTACTCGGTGATGTATTGCCATGGAATGTTGAGGGTCGGTGGTTAGACTCCTCTCGGAGGTGGATATCGCCTGGTTTTCACGTGACACAAATGTCATGTGTCACCTCAACCCATGCTTGAATGTCATCTGGGTCTTCCTGCATGCAGATATGGGGTGCGTTATTTGCTGAGGAGTTGTGAATGGAAGTGAACATTGTGCAATCATCAGTGAGCATCCCCACCTCTCGTCTTCTGATAAAAGGAAGGTCATTGATGAAGCAGCTGGAGATAGCTTGGCTGGGATGATTGACCTCCAATAACACCAGCCATCTTCCTTTGGTGTGAGGTATGATTGCAATTGCTGGAGGGTTTACCGCTTGATTCTCATCAAGCTGTTTGACAAGAACTTTGCGATCCCACACTCAGTCAATACGTGCCTTGATAACAGGGACAGAAAGCCTCATGTCACCTCTAGAATCCAACTCTTTTGCCAGTGTTGGGATCCAGTGCTGGGATGGTGAGGGAGCTGAGTGAGGAGGTTATTGACAAGTAACCCAACATCTGTTTCATAACGCTCAACCAAAATATTGGCTGGAGCATAAGATAAGATATCTTTATTAGTCACATGTGCTGTACATCGAAGCACGCAGTGAAATGCATCTTTTGCATAGAGTGTTCTGAGGGCAGCCCACAAGTGTCGCCACGCTTCCAGCGCCAACATAGCATGCCCACAACTTCCTAACCCGTACGTCTTTGGAATGTGGGAGGAAACCAGAGCACCCGGAGGAAACCCAAGCAATCACGGGGAGAACGTACAAACTCCTTACAGACAGCGGCCGGAATTGAACCCGGGTTGCTGGCGCTGTAAAGTGTTACGCTAACCGCTATACCAGGTAAAAATATCGTTGGACGTACACCCTCAGAGAGAATATGATTTCATCATTGTCTGCAACTGAAAATAACTGTCATGGCAGTATCCTGAATTAGGCTGAGCAGACCATGATTTTAATCAGTCAGCAGTTGCATCTATATCCGACTTGCAAACAACAACACTTGACTAAGACTGCAGACTACACCAGTCGCTGTCAGAGTGCATAGAACTGAAGTCGCAGAGTGGAGCAAACTCTGTCAAACTGCACAGTATGGCAATCTCTATCGCCGCACAAAGTGTACAACTACCTCCGCCAGACCTTCAGAGGAAGCTAATCTCAAACCACCACCTCTACCAAACTGCAGCAACAGCAGTCTCTTCAAAGCCACACAGAGTACAGCAAGCTGTTTCAGATTTGCAAGTATACAGCAGTCTCTATCCACTTAGAAGCAAACTGTTTTTCTTTCAGCCATTGAATTACCTGCTTAATATTTAAAACATTTTAAAGGTTCTGCATTCACTCAATCTGTGATCAGTTAGTGGTTCTCTAGCCTCTAAGTCAAATGTCATATGATTGTATCCCAGTCACAAAACAAAACCAAAGGATGCTGGAAACACTCAGCAGGTCAGGCAGCATCGGTGGAGAGAGAAGAAGTTAATGTTTCAGATAAGTGACTTCTGATCAGAGCAAAATCCAATGCAGTACTGAGGGAGTGCTATACCGTCAGAGTCTACATTCCAGACGAAAATTCCTACAAGTGGGTAAGCAAAGTCTGTACGTTATTGCTTGCAGCAGCCTGAATCAGAATCAGGTTTATTATCACTGACTTATATGACGTAAAATTTGTTGTTTTGTGGCAGCAGTACAGTGCAAAACCATAAGAATTACTATAAATTACCAAGTAAATAAATAGTGCAAAGAAATGAAATAAACATGGACCATTCAGAAATCTGACTGTGCTGGGGCCACATTGAAAATAGTCAGCCATGTGAAGGGGAGACTGTTTAAAATGCACACAGCTCATTTCATTGAACTGTTGATAGCAAAAAGCAACCAGTGCCTCTCACAGGAAGCGTCATGGAATTGGTCAGGCTTCAGGTGAGCAAAACTTTCACTGTTATTTTCCCCGTGAGCCCTTGCACTTGTTGCTGGATCAGTCTGTGGCTGATGCCACTAAAACGTACAAAATTCTTACTGGGTGTGACAAGTAGGAAGTGGACATGATCTTTCCCCTCGTATGATATCTGGAACTAGGGGCCTAAATAAGAAAAAAAGGGCCTAGCTCTTCAGGACTGAGGTGAAAAGAAATTGTGAAGGATCTGTTGTTGAGTGTATTCAAGACCAAGAGTGATAGATTCTAAGGGAATGAAGGATAGATACTTAGGGGTTACTTAGTGCTGAAAAGTGGTGCTGAACAGTCATGATCCTAATGAATGGTGGAGCAGGTATAAGGGGCCACATGAGCTACTT
Organism: Pristis pectinata; assembly: GCF_009764475.1. NCBI lineage: Eukaryota > Metazoa > Chordata > Chondrichthyes > Rhinopristiformes > Pristidae > Pristis > Pristis pectinata. The sequence continues at coordinate 3,698,719 of NC_067408.1, read as the reverse complement.
CTAAGTTTCAGAGTTTAATCCAGGCAAGCACTGTGGGAGGTCAAATGTAAGAGCACAGTACACAGTTAATGGCAGGACACTTAAGAGCATTGATGTACTTGGGGACCAAGTCCATAGCTCCCTGAAAATGGCAAGACAAGTAGATAGAGTTACAAAGAAGGCATACGGCGTGCTTGCCTTCGTCGGTCGGGGCATTGAGTATAAGAGTTAGGAAGTCATGTTGCAGCTGTATAAAACTTTGGTTAGGCCGCACTTGGGAGTATTGTGTGCAGTTCTGGTCGCCCCATTATAGGAAGGATGTGGAGACTTTGGAGAGGGCGCAGAAGAGGTTCACCAGGATGCTGCCTGGATTACAGAGTATTAACTATTAAGGAGAGGTTGTCTTCTCTGGAGTTTTGGAGGGGAGACCCGATAGAAGTTTATAAAATTATGAGAGGCGTAGATAGGGTGGACAACCAGAGTCTCTTTCCCAGGGTAGAAACATCAAATACTAGAGGGCACACCTTTAAGGTGAGAAGGGGAAAGTTTTAGGGAGATGTGGGGGTCAAGTTTTTTACACAGAGAGTGGTGGGTGCCTGGAACACGCTGCCAGGGGTGGGGGTGGAAGCAGATACGATAGTGATGCTTAGGAGACATTTAGACAGACACATGAACAGGCAGGGAATGGAGGGATACGGACCACGTGCAGGCAGTAGGGATTAGTTTCATTTGGCATCATGGTCAGCACAGACATGGTGGGCCGAAGGGCCTGTTCCTCCGCTATATTGTTCTATGTTCTCTGTTCTATTTCTAGTTTTCTTGCATTTTAGTTGCATTCTCATACTTCAGAACAGAATACACAGAAAAGTACGAGAGCATTATTTTGAAGTCCCCCTTGATTTTTACCAAGGGTTCATAAAGCCCACTAAGTTACAGCAATGAGCAGATGTACAGGCCACTAAATAGTAGAAGTAACGTAGGGCATGGCATAATACAGGAAATTAGAGGTGCATGTAACAAGGGCTATGCAATAATCATTTGGGACTTTCATTGGCATTTTGACAGGGCAAGGCAATAACCTGTAGGAGGAGCTAAAATCAAAATGCTGGAGGGACTCAGCGGGTCGGGCAGCATCTGTGGAGGGAGATGGACAGTCAACGTTTCAGGTCGAGACTCTTCACCTGGACTGAAAGATAGAGGGGAGAGAGCCGGTGTATAGAGGTGGGGGGAAGGGGAGAGGCAAGAGCTGGCAGGTGATGGGTGGATCCAGGTGAGGAGGGGGGATTGGCAGATGGGGGAGGGGAGGGTGGGAACAGTGACAGAGGCTGGGGGGTGATAGGTGGAGGTGACAGAGGGCTGCAGATGGTGGGATCTGATGGGAGAGGAAGGTGGAGCCTGGAACCAAATAAGGGAGGTGGGGAGGGCAGATGGGAACAGTGGGGGGGGGGGGGGAGGGGACCCAGTGGGAGGGGTGTGTGGGTGACGGGCAGATGGCGTGGGTGGGGGGGGGGAAGGAACAGGGTGCTGGGGGCTGGGGAGGGTGTAGGAGGAACTGGGTAGATCAGCGGGAGAGGAGAAAGGGACAGAGGGGGAGCAGGTTACCTGAAGTTGGAGAATTCAATATTCTTGTCACTTAGACTACCCAGGGGGAATATGAGGGGCTGTTCCCCTTGTCTGTGTTTGGCCTCACTCTGGCAGTGGAGGATGAATTCACAGAGTGTATAAGAAAAGTTTTCTGGATCGTAAACGGAGGTTTATAGAACATTACAGCACAGTACAGGCCCTTCGGCCCATGATGTTGTGCCAACATTTTATCCTGCCCTAAGATCTATCTAATCCTTCCCTCCCACATAGCCCCCTATTTTTCTATCATTCATGTGTCTATCTCAGAGTCTCTTAAATGTCCCGAATGTATCTGCCCCACAACTTCTGCGGGCAGTGTGTTCCACGCACCCACCACTCTCTGTGTAAAAAAGAAACTTACCCCTGACATCCCCCTTATACCTTCCTCCAATCACCTTAAAATTATGTCCTCTCATGTTAGCCATTGTCGCCCTGGGAAAAAGTCTCTGACTGTCCACTCGATCTATGCCTCTCATCATCTTGTACACCTCTATCAGGTCACCTCTCATCCTCCTCCTCTCCAAAGAGAAAATCTCATTGCATCCTCGCATTTGCCCACCCAGTCATCTCTAAACTTAAAGTCTTTGGCATCTTTTCTCGGTCTTGGCCTCAGTCTGTGCACCGGCTGCAGTACAGCAAACCTTCATCCATCCCTAGGAAATGATGCAGTAATGGAAAAGCAAATAAAAGCAAAGCAATGCAGCTCTTGCTGGTGTGAGGCAGTGTGGCACTCACTGAGGTGAGAGTCCTTCTACTTTTTCCCATGTTCAAAGTGAAAGTCGAGTTTATTGTCATATGTACAAATACATATGTGCACAGGTGCAATGAAAAACTTACTTGCAGCAGCACCACAGGCACAGAGCATCAGATAAGCAGCATTCACAAGAAAAACACAAACTTACGCACAATTTTTTACAAGAAAGAACACAATTAGACAAAAAAATGTCAATTTTAGTGCAAAGTGGTCATATGTTGCTATACTGTAGTGATCAGGGTTGTGCTGGTCAGTTCAAGAACCGAATGGTTGAAGGGAAGTCGCTGTTCCTGAACCTGGTGGTGTGGGACTTCAGGCTTCTGTATCTTCTGCCCGATGGGAGCTGCATGAAAAGGGCACGGCCCAGATGGTGGGGATGATGCACCAAAGCCCTCGATCTCTGGGAAACACAGGAGCGCTTGCTGCTGGCGTCAGTTTGGGGACCAAAAGCTGTCAAGTAGTCTGCCTCTTACACCTCCCTAACGTGAAGCTGAATTATTTGTATCTGATTTTGCTGCCCAATTGGCTGGCTCTGAGTATATTTTTTTATCTTTCCTCTCAAACGCTGCTTGAGAGGCCACAGTTCGAATGCAGATTACCGTGGTTTAAAGTGGAGGGATTATGCAGCGTGGGACTTCTAAACCAAGCTCTTTAAACTCGTTAATCATTCAGCAATTGTTCCATGTGAAAAAATACAGAATCATCTCGGGGTGAATTAATTTCTCGTTCCTGTGTTGGTATTGAAGACACCGGTTGTTTTCCTCCTTTAGCACGAAAACTCTCAACAGTTGGGATCAAAGAGCTTTGGGAGTCTGAAGCTCCTGAATTATTCAGGGAGTGGTGTCATAGCTGTGATATGCAGATAAATCATATGTGAACCATTATCAAAACCACAGGAGAATATGAATTCCTTCCAGTGTGTGAAACTACTGGTGTGACAGTCACAGTGTTGGCAGGTTCTGATACCAGATATTCTGCTGGCAGGTATAAATCGCTATCTTATTTTGGTTCTTCCTTTCACTTCGTTCTTTCTCCATCTCGCCTGATCAAAAGAATATTTCATGGGTTTAGTATGTCTCAAAGCGCTTAATGGCCAATGAAGTGCCACTGAGTTACTGCTGCAATATAGGAAGTTATCAACCAATTTGTGGACAGCAACTTCCCACAAGCAGCAGTGTGATAATAGCTGAATCATCCATTTTAGTGATGTTGGCAGAGTGTTCAGTACTGATACCGGGGATAGCTCTTCTTCAAGGTGGTTCCGCAATACCTGTGGGGATGAATTGTCTCTGAGTGTGGTAATGGAGCAGTAGATAAACTATTGGTCTATTAATCTAGAAGCTTGGATTAGAATCTCCAGTTCAACTCTCAGTAAGGCAGCTGTGGAATTTAAACTCAATAATCTGCAATTTAAAAAAAAGTAATTAGCTTTCCTCGCAGGGTAGAAATGTCAAATACTAGTGGACATGCATTTAAGAGGAGAAGGGGAAAGTTTAAAGGAGTTGTGCAGGGCAATTGTTGTACACAAAGTGCTGGGTGCCTGGAACGGGCTGCCAGGGGTGGTGGAAGCAGATACAATAATTTCTTTTAAGAGGCTGTTAGATCGACACATGAATATGCAGGGAGTGGAGGGATGTGGATCTTGTGCAGGCAGAAGAGATTTGATTTAATTCAGCAAGAAATTATCTAATGTAATGAATTTTGACAGCCTTTCATACGTGACGCAGTTACAAGGGATTTACCCCACAGGTTCCTGACCCAAAACATTTACTGTCTGCTTTTCTCCAAGGATGCTGCCTGGCCTGCTGAGTTCCTCCAGCATTGTCGTGTTTTTCATATAGATTCCAGCATCTGTAGTCCTTTGTTTCTCTAGACCCCACATATATTCAAGCATACATGATATATTTATCTTATATGCAAAACAGACATAGCGAGCCACACTAATTGCCCCAATTCCGATTTTTCCACCTAATTCTTCTGTCAATTACTCTACACTCCTGCCCTGGTTTTAACTCCTCAACCAGGAGAAATATTTATTTCCTATTTATGTCGATCCCTCATAAGTTTATACCCTGCTTTCATTAATCGAGGTATTGAGTATAGGAGTCAAGAAGTTACGATGCATCTCTATAGAACTCCGGTTAGGCTGCATTTAAAGTATTGCGTGCAATTCTGGTCACCTCAGTACAGGAAGGATGTCGAGGCTTTAGAGAGGGTGCAGAGGAGGTTTACTAGGATGCTGCCTGGGTTAGAGGGCATGTGCTATCAGGAGAGGCTGGACAAATTTGGGCTTTTTTCTCTGGAGCGGCAGAGGCTGAGGGGTGATCTGTAGGAAGTGTATAAAGTTATGAGGGGTATAGATAGGGTGGACAAGCAATATCTTTCTCCCGTTATTGTGCGATCCAATACCAGAGGGCATGCATTTAAGGTAGGTTCAGAAGAGACGTGAGGGGTACGTTTTTTTACTGAGAGAGTGGTGGATGCCTGGAATGCATTGCCTGATGGGGTGGTGGAGGCAAATTCCTTGGGGCTTTTAAAAGGGTCTTGGATGGACACATGAATGAGAGGAAAATAGAGGGATATGGGCATTCTGTAGGTAGGAGGGAAGAGGTATGTCGGCACAACATTGTGGGCTGAAGGGCCTGTTCTGTGCTGTACTGTTCTATGTTCAATTATGTCCTCACAAACTCCTCTGTTCCAAAGAAAACAACATGAGTTTATCCATTCTTTCCTTATTGCTACTCAATAAGTGCAGGTCATTTTCACGTGATATCACAAAATGGAAGTTGTTATTGTACAAGCTGGCATGCTTCTCACTGGAACTAATCAGCACAACATACTATTGATTGCAACACTGCTTGAGAAAGCTGCAGCACGTAAGGAGGAAGAGCTGAATCCCATTCTGTTTTCTCCTTCAATAAGAAGGACCGAAAAAAGAACCTAAAGAACCAGTTGTATCCCCCCTGGTCCCTCTGTTCACCCCAGAATTTCTAGGCTTCTGTGACACAGTTGAGGAAGACCACTTTGTTTCCCTGTCTGTATTTATTTTAGTTAAAATATATTTGTCAACTAATTCCATTCCAAGCAACAAGCAAGATGCTGGAGGAACTCAGCGGGTCAGGCAGCAACTGTGGAGGGAAATGGACAGTCAACGTTTAGGATTGAAGCCCTTCATCAGTCCAGATGCTGCCTGACCCACTGAGTTCCTCCAACAGTTTGTTTGTTGCTCCAGAGTCCAGCAGCTGCAGTCTCCTGAGTCGCAATAATTCCATTCCAAACTGTCTTGTGAGATTCAGCAGTTTTCACCCAACAGTGATTAAATTCTTCAGTGACAGTTCATGTCAAGCATCTTGAAGTATCTCCAGAGATCTAAAAACTAGTTATGCAAATGTACAAACCTTCCCACTGTAATAGAGTGATGGCTGGACTTCCAAAGGTTAAACTCAAAGGACACTAGAAGTTGTTCATCGTGGAATTCAGGATGATTTGAATGAAATTTTCAGGAAGCTGGAGAGAAGCTCTTTCCGTGCTGGTGAGTCTGGGAGCAAGGTGGCAAAACCTGAAAATTAGAATAAGGTCTTTCAGGAGTGGAACTTAGAAACGCTTCCTCGTGTAGGGAGTGGTTAACATTTGGAGATCCCTTCCGCAAAAAAACAGCTGGTTCCAGGTCAACTATTGATTCCGACATCAGTGAGATTGTTAGGTTTGTGTTCAGGGGTATGAGGAAAGACTGGCTATATCCAGATCACATGGATCAACCATGATCCCATTGAACAACATGAGGGACTACGTGGCCTTCTTCTGTTCCTGAATGCCAACGGTCTTTTTATTTAGTTAAGAACGTGAGAAGTGGAAGCAAGAGTAGGTCTTATCTCAACTCCACCGTTCAATAAGATCAGCTGATCTTTTACCTCAATGTCATTTTCCTGCAATTGATTCCCTTTTTTCTAACAGAAGCTACTCTACTCTGATATAATGGCACTGTATGGGTTTGTATAATCAGTCTCCGGGAGATATTCTGTGCTTCAATGCTGTATGGATTTCTTATTTTGCTTGTAGTTGACATTCCGGGTGTGTAATTGTACACGACCTTGTTACCTTGCGGTAAATTATCTTGGATAATGGACAATTACTCCATGCTCTTGTTTCCTCTTGAGGTTAATGACTACAATCCCATGGCCCTGAGGAGCAGATGGACCAACCTCTTCCCACACTGAGGACCTCTCTGATGAGCTTCATGGTCCCAGTGTAAGATACATCAAGGCAGTGGGACCCTTTTTTAAAGTTACGTAATGATAGTTCATTTTAGTTTATTAAGGAATTATTAGTGCTTCACCTACACATCCTGTAGAAAATGGATAGCATCATACAGTCAGTGAAGGGAGAGACAGTAATTTTATAACCGTTGATGTAAGATAGAGTAATTACTTAATCAATGAGCTGAGGCAAAGATAATCACATAATAGCGAAGTATTAAAGGGATCATTTTCTGACTGCAAATCAGTTATTTCAAGGTTTGGTGCAGGCAACAAGATACTATTAATAACAAAATGAATGTTGGTGGTGCATGGCAGTACTCCTCAATGCTTGCTGTAGGGTGTACATAATAAAGCCAAGTAGCCTGCTTAAACTGCGGGAGAGCCTGGTTATGATGGTGGAGATTAGCACACTCCACCATACAATTGAATGACCACTTACCCAAGTTTCTCTCAGCAACCTTCTGGAGGCTCTGCTCTGGGGTAGTGGCACGGCATGGGTTTGTAGAGATGGTTGAGTGTAAGGTGCCAAGCCCCAGTTGGCTGACGATGGCACCATGGACAAGAAGCTTCCTCTGGGGAAATACAATGGTAGTAGGAAAGTCAAAGTCACGTTTATTGTCATCTGCACAAGTCCATATATATGTGTGATTGTCCATTTCTCTCCGCAGATGCTGCCTGACCCGTTGAGTTCCTCCAGCATCTTGCTTGTCAAATATATTTTAACTAAAATAAATACAGACAGGGAAACAGGGCATGGCTTTAAAGTAATGAGTGGGAAGTTCAGGGTAGATATCAGAGGGAGGTTTTTTACCCAGAGAGTGGTTGGTGCGTGGAATGCGCTGCCTGGGGTGGTGGTGGAGGCAGATACATTGGTCAAATTCAAGAGATTACTAGATAGGCATATGGAGGAATTTAAAATAGAGGGATATGTGGGAGGAAGGGGTTAGATAGTCTTAGGTGAGGTTTAAAGGTTGGCACAACATTGTGGGCCAAAGGGCCTGTATTGTGCTGTACTTTCTATGATTCTATGATTCTATGTACAGATGCAATGAAAAACTTACTTGCAGCAGCATAACAGGCACATAGTATCAGATAAGCAGCATTCACAAGAAAAACATAAATTAAACATCAATTGAACACAATTTTTATCAGAAATAAAGAACAAAAAAAAGTCCTTTTTAGTGCAAAGTTATCAAAGAGGTCATAGCGTTGCTAAACCGTAGTGATTAGGGTTGTTGTGGTTGGTTCAAGAACCGAATGGTTGAAGGGAAGTAGCTGTTCCTGAACCTGGTGGTGTGGGACTTCAGGCTTCTGTACCTCCTGCCCGATGGTAGCTGCGAGAAGATGGCACGGCCCGGATGGTGGGGATCTTTGATGTTGGATGTTGCCTTCTTGAGGCAGCGCCTCCTGTGTACTGAGGGGAGATTGACACTGTTCTCTTCAATAAAAAGCAAGGCTCTAGAAGACTGCATTGTCTGTGCCAAGGTTCAGGGTATCTGCTAACATCTGGAGAGTTCAGGAGACCATGAAGCAGTTTGGGTGGAGTTAAGAAACAATAAAGTCAAGACATCACATGTGGGACTGACATACACTCCCTCTAACAATAACGCAATAGAAGAACAGAGTATAACAGAAGAAATAACGGGAGCTTATCGGAAAGATATGGCAATAATCATGAAGATTTTTAATCTGCACGAGGACTGGAAAATCAAGTGGGTAAAGGAAGTGGAGATGAAGTAATGTGGAATGTTGTGGGGATAGTTGCTTAAAGCAGGAAGTTCTGGAGTCAACCAGAGGGCAGGTTATATTAGACCTGCTATTGTGCAATGGTAAGATTAATTAATGACCTCATAGCGAAGGCCTAGGTAGTAACAATCATAAAATGGTTGAATTTTACATTCCTAACCCGTACGTATTTGGAATGTGGGAGGAAACCAGAGCACCCGGAGGAAACCCACGCAGACATGGGGAGAACATACAAACTCCTTACAGACAGTGGCCGGAATTGAACCCGGGTCACTGGCGCTGTAATAGAGTTACGCTAACCGCTACACTACCGTGATTGAGGGATCAGTCAATCAAGATGCAACGGCAGATCCTGTAGGGAATCAGAATTCACAGAATAGAAGCAGTCCAACTTGGAAGAAAAGTACCATGAAGATGACCCACCGTTCCTGGTTAACTGTACAAGTTAAAGGTAGTGTCTAACGTAAAGAAAAAGCTTGGGATTATGCAAAGACAGGTGGCAGGTCAGAAAACTGGACAGAATATAAGAACGCAAAGAATAACTAAACGATTTGTAAGGAAGGGAAAATTAGGATATGGCCAGTGGGAGATATAAATATAGATGGTAGGAGGTTTATAGATATTTAACAAAGAAAACTTAACTAAGTGAGGGTAGGTCAGATAGAAAGTGAGTCTGGGGAAAACAAGGCAGATGGCAGATGAATTAAACCCGTATTTTCTCTCATTACTTGCTACAGAGGATATAATTAATAACCCAGAAAGAGATGAAAATCAGATATTGGGAGGGAGGGATGAATTCAGGAAAATTGCAATCGCCAGGGCAGTGTTACTGAGCACACTGTAGGAGCAGGGTGTTGATGTCCAGATGGACTTCATCCCAGGGACATAAAAAGATGCGGCTAATCAGATAGTTGATACATTGGTTTTAATTTCCTAAAGTTCCCCAGATTCAGGAATGGCTCCATTGGACTGGAAAATAGCAAGTGTCATTCCTTTATTCAAAAAGGCAGGGAGATGGAAGGCAGAAAGCTGCAGTTCAGTTGGCTTAACCTTTGTCAGAGCAAAAATGTTGGAACCATTATCAAAAGCATTATAGCTGGACACTTGGAAAAATTCAAAGAAATCAGGCTAAGTCAACAGAAATTATGAAGGAAAATCATGTTTGAATAATTTATTTTTTTGATGAAGTAATGTGCTGTGGATAAAGGGGAACCAGTAGGTGTACAATACTTAGATTTCAAGAAGGAATTTGATAAGGCTTTTGATCATGTTGCAGCTGTATAAAATGATACAGCTACAACATGCCAACTTCGAAAATGTGGTTAGGCCACATTTGGAGCGTTGTGTGCAGTTCTGGTCACCCCATTATAGGAAGGATGTGGAGGCTTTGGAGAGGGTGCAGAAGAGATTCACCAGGATGTTGCCTGTATTGAAGAATGTTAGCTATAAGGAAAGGTTGGACAAACTTGGAATGTTTTCTTTGGAGTGTCAGAGACTGAGGGGAGACCTGATAGAAGAATATAAAATTGTGACAGGCATAGATAGGGTAGACTTTTTTCCCCCGGGTAGAAATGTCAAATACTAAAGGGCATAGGTTTTCAGTGTGAGGGGGAAAGTTTAATGAAGATCCGAGAGACAAGTTTTTTTACACAGAGAGTGGTGGGTGCCTGGAACAGGCTGCCAGGGGAGGTGGTGGAGGCAGACACAATAAGAGGCATTTAGACAGTTACATAAAGAAGGAATAGAGGGTCGTAGATCATGTGCAGGCTGGTGCAATGTGTTCAATAGGCATCATGGTTGGCACAGACAGTGGGCCAAAGTCAGAGTCAAAGTTATTGTCACATGCACAAGTCCATGTGTGCACAGGTGCAATGAAAAACTTACTTGCAGCAGCATCAGCAAGGGCCTGTTCCTGTGCTGTTCTGTTCCATGTTCTATATTGAATGGCGGGGCAGGTTCAAGAGGCTGGTAACCCACTCCTGTCCCTGTCTCATATTTTCTTATCTCTGTGCACTCGCTGACTGTGAGCTTGTGTTTGATTAGTCACCTCGGAGTTATCAGTATCACTCCCCAGCTGGAAACCTTCCAGACAGTTCAGATGTCTTCTATTCTTCATTTTAGCTGGGAAAATCACCTATCAAACACAACACCTGGCGAGGTAACCTTTTAAAGTGCAGATTATCTCCGCTCCCTAGTGATTTTGTTTTATAATATCGTACTTGTGACCACACGTACATTCTTATCTGTTGCTAAGGTATGCACTCTGCTGACAGTTGTACTCAGCAAATTGTGGAGTGATTTTTGTAATTTCATTTATTGCTGTAATTAGCTCGTTGAATGTGTGTGCTGTTGCTGGACCAGTTTTAATTGAACGTATTTTTATGAGTGTTTTAATTGCCCAAGCTTTTATTTCCATCTTCCCCTCGCGAGGTTGAGGCGACATGGCTCTTCCAGTGGGATTGGACACTTGCTTTGTGTGGCTGTTCCACAAATGAATCCTACGTTGTATTATCATAGAGTCACAGAGCAATACAGCACGGATACAGGCCCTTCGGCCCAACCAGTCCATGCCGACCACGGTGCCCACCCAGCTGGTCCCAATTTCCTGCATTCGGCCCATATCCCTCCAAGCCCCATCCCTCCATGTACCTATCCAAGTGCTTCTTAAATGATCCTGTTGTACCTGCCTCACCCACTTCCTCTGGCAGCTCGTTCCACACACTCACCACCCTCTGCGTGGTAAAGTTGCCCCTCAGGGTCCCTTTTAAATCCTTCCCCTCTCACCCTAAACCTATGTCCCCCTAGTTTTGGACTCCCCCACCCTGGGGAAAAGACCTCCTGAGGCCTGGACAGGGTAGATGTAGGGAGGATGTTTCTCCTGGCTAGAGAGTCCCAGAACTAGGGGTCACAGTCTCAAAGGATTGAGATGAAGAGAAATCTTTTCCTTCGTAGAGTGGTGAATCTTTGGAGTTTTTTTTACTGTGGAATGTTACGTAGCAACCGCAATAGAAACATTATTATTTTGTTAATAACTACTTGTGATAATAAGAAAAGCAAAAACATTAGATTGTTAAACATTAATGGCAAATCTTATAAACTCAAAGTGTGTCTGTGGCAAATTCCCAAACTCCAAGTCTAGGAATAGTTCTCAAAGTTCAGTTCAGCAAGTTATAAGGTGAAACGTGAGCAAAGGCTTTTGTAAAACCACCGACTGAAGAGAAAATGTGGAGCTAATGTAGAGAAAATTTATGAAATCCACATGTTCCACGAGGGAACCCATACGACACCTCAATCTCCGATGATCTCCACTGCTTTGTTCCGAAGTATCTGCCACCCCAAAGGCATTCAATACGTGGCTGCCCACAGAAATACCTGTTTCCCAATACAGGTTAACGACAAAGTGGACCCCACTTGTTTGCTCCAAAAATCCATACGTGGATTGTAGTGACAGACACAGCTATTGTTCTTCATCCATTGATACGGAGACCAGCAGTCCATCTCTCTCTCTCTCCTCTCTCTCTCTCTCTCTCTCTCTCTCTCTCTCTCTCTCTCTTTCTCTACTCACTGAGCAAAACAGCCAGTACGTTGTTATAGTCTTGCTGTCTGCATGACACCCCACAAACACACACTACTACTCTACTGTCCAGGTGCCTTAAAGGAACATTCACCAAATAGCAACCTGCCTCGTAACAGGAAAGTTCTGTCTTTGATGCATTTCAAAGCTGAATGGATGTGTGCATATTGCAGGAATCAAGGTGATTGGGACTAGAACATGGTGTTGAGGTGAAAGACCACGCGCGATCTTGCTTGAGTGGTAGCACAGGCTCAAGAGATCAATGGCCCCCTTAGTGGCACAGTTTGGGCCAGTAGATCTGAGAAAACACTGATAAGATTAAAGATAAGACATCTTTATTAGTCACGTGTACATTGAAACACACAGTGAAATGCACCTTTTACGTAGAGTGTTCTAGGGGCAGCCCACAAGAGTCGCCACGCTTCCGGCGCCAACATAGCATGCCCACAACTTCCTAACCCGTACGTCTTTGGAATGTGGGAGGAAACTGGAGCACCCGGAGGACTGAATTCTGTGATTTCTGCCTTACCTCCAGTTCTGAGAGCAAGATCTTAACCAGATCAGTTTACTTCATGGCAATGACCACGACCAAACCGACTGGCTCAGAAATTCAGGTGAATAGAATCTGAATCAGGTTTATTCTCACTGACTTATATGACATGAAATTTGTTGTTTTGTGGCAGCAGTACAGTGCAAGACATAAAATTACGACAAATTACTAAATAAATAAATAGTGGGCAAAGAAAAGGAATTGAGTATGTCGTGTTCATGGGTTCATGGACCGTTTCAGAAATCTGAATGGCGAAGGGGTAGTAATGAGAAGAAGTCATGTCCCAGATAGTGAGGGTCCTTAGTGATGGATGTTGCCTTCTTGAGGCACCGCCTCTTGAAGATGTCCTCGAATGTTGGGAGGGTTGTGCCCGTGATGGAGCTAGCTGAGTCTACAACCCTCTGCAGCCCCTTGCAATCCTGTGCATTGGAGCCTCCATACCAGGCGGTGATGCAACCAGTCAGAATGCTCCCCACCGTACATCTATAGAAATTTGCAAGAATCTTTGGTGACATCCCAACTCCTCAAACTCATAGTGAAGTAGGGCAGCTGGCGTGCCTTCCTCATGATTGTGTTAGGCCCTGGACAGATCTGGATTTTTATTCAGCACAGCGTGTCTGAAATTTTCTTTTCTGGAGTGAGCCACAACTGTGACCATTTCTGGGTCGAATTGCACCACTCTAGAAATCTGACTGCACTCCTCATCTCAAGCTTCACCTTTGCACGTCTGGTGCATTCTCTGCACCTCTTGCATGTAGGATGACACCATTCCCTCTGCAAGGCTCCTTTTTGAGCATTGGGGGTGAAATTAGACCAGGTTGTACCAGGATGATCATTCTTGGGCAGCCCTGGGCAACTAGGTGTTCCCAGCGCTGCATTGGATGGGATTCCCTGTAGTCCCTCTCCCCACCTATCTTAGATTCCCCCACATATCAGGATGGCTTGACTCCCATCCCCTCTCCAGTATTCCAACCTCACTCCCGAACTCCCCCTTCTCCTGAACTGATTTCTCATCAGGGTCCCGGTCACAACCAGCCACCACCCACCCCCCCCCCCCCCCCCCCGCCCATAGCCATATCCCAGGATCTACGCTCCACATTCATCCCTGGCCACCTGCTCATATATCTGATCCAGGACCTCAATCCCGCCCACAGGACTTGCCACCTCCCCTCAGAGACTGGCCCAGTCAAACAGTTCTAATAATGGAAAATGAGGGAAATTCTTTACCAGACCTTACTGCTTACTGCTTTTTGACTTGCAGTGAGGGGTTAATGACTCAGATCCGATTCGGATTAGTGTATTGTCACAACACACCAGGGTACAATGAAAATCCTTGCTCATGTGAAGCTCACAGGGTAAACAGTGTACGTGGTGATAATAACTACAGCAATAAACACAGCAATGGGAGCAAAACGATGGAATGATGCAAAGTGTAGTGCTTCAAACTGAAGTCGTGAAAAAAAATGCTAAAGTAACAATTACGGAAGAGGTAGAATTGGAATTGGTTTATTATTGTCACTTGTACCGAGGTACAGTGAAAAACTTGTCTTGCAAACCGATCGTACAGGTCAATTCATTACTCAGTGCAGTTAGACTGAGTTAGTACAGAGTGCATTGATGTAGTACAGGGTAAAAACAATAACAGTTCAGAGTAAAGTGTCACAGCTACAGAGAAAGTGCAGTGCAATAAGGTGCAAGTTCACAAGGAAGATCGTGAGGTCAGAGTCCATCTCATTGTATAAGGGAACCGTTCAATAGTCTTATCACAGTGGGGTAGAAGCTGTCCTTGAGCCTGGTGGTATGTGCTTTCAGACTCCTGTATCTTCTACCCGATGGAAGAGGAGAGAAGAGAGAATGACCCGGGTGGGTGAGGTCTTTGATTATGCTGGCTGCTTCACCAAGGCAGCGAGAGGTATAGACAGAGTCCATGGAGGGACAATGGGCTGTGTCCACAACTCTCTGTAGTTTCTTGCGGTCCTGGGCAGAGCAGTTGCCATACCAAGCCGTGATGCATCTGGATAGGATGCTTTCTATGGTGCATTGATACAAATTGGTGACTGTCAAAGGGGACATACCAAATTTCTTTAGCCTCCTAAGGAAGTCGAGGCGCTGGTGAGCTTTCTTGGCCATGGCGTCTATGTGATTGGACCAGGACAGGCTATTGGTGATGTCCACTCCCAGGAACTTGAAGCTCTCAACTCTCTCGACCTCAGCACCATTGATGTAGACAGGTGCATGCACACCACCCCTTTTCCTGAAGTCAATGACCAGCTCTTTTGTTTTGTTGACATTGAGGGAAACGCTGTTGTCATGACACCACGTCACTAAGCTCTCTATCTCCTTCCTGTACCCTGTCTCATCGTTATTTGAGATACGGCCCACTACGGTGGTATCATCTGCAAACTTGTAGATGGAGTTAGAGCAGAATCTGGCCACGCAGTCATATGAGTATATAGGGAGTAGAGTAGAGGGCTGAGGCCGCAGCCTTGAGAACGTGGCAGCACTGCCGGGAAGGGGATGTGAGAGAGGTGATTGGTTCAGGAGTCTGACAACAGTGGGGAAGAAGCTGTTCTTGAGCGAAATATCTCCGCTTTATCCATCTAGTGCACGAGGTCTTTTAGGTAATGTTCTATGAATTTCATGCAAGGAATGTTTCTACACAGAGTTTTTGAAATCTCCACAAAGAAAAAAAGAAAAAGGCACTGGTGAAGTGCTCTTAAAGATCTACATGACTAAAAATTCTCCGAGGCTCAACCCAGTTCTTTCCTCATTGTGAAAAGTCTACCAGTAGCCTTCAGGGTTAGATGAGCTCAATTAAGCCCAGTGCTACTGATAAACAATGGGTCTGTAACGTTGTAGGTACAGTAGAAGCCTGCTCTTGTTAGTAAAAACCTGCAGGGGGAGAATGCTTCTTCTACCTTGAGAGCTCTCATTTACTGGAATATCACTTCCACAAACTGTAAAATGATTTGCCAATAATTAGCATAAAACATGAAATGCTGGAGGAACTCAGGAGGTCAGGCAGCATCTATGGAGGGAAATGAATTGTCAATGTTTCAGGCAGAGATCCTTCATCAGGAAGGGTCTCGATTAAGTCATGAGGAAGGGTCTCGGCCTGAAAAGTCAACTGTTCTTTTCCCTCCACAGATGCTGCCTGACCTGCTGAGTTCCTACAGCACTTTGTGAGTGTTGCTTCAGATTTCCAGTATCTGTAGAATCTCTCGTGTCTCCATTTTGCAAATAATTAAGTTCAAGTCTTAAGCAGTTGTACTGCTGTTGTTTACTCCTTTGTGTTCCAGACTATGAATATTGAAGCTGAAACAAAGGTTTCCTTGAAGGTTACATGGTGATTTTATTCAACTCTTTGAGGAGAGTCCCAACTGTAGGAACTGAACCAGTGCCAGCAACAAGTGCATCTTGCAGCTGCCTCTGAGGTGCCGAGGGACATTGGCACTGCTATTCTCCATTCCCAAAGCGCAGCTGCCGGGCGACCCTTCAGCCTCCAGCTAATGACTTTGGCTGAGAGTATTTAGTTGCGAGGTTACAATCTTCAAATCTAATTAAAAAATGTTTAAACCAAGGATTAGGGCCATTAACGTTTAATAGCTTGTTGCTTGCATTAAGTGGTTGCAGTATGCCTTTTCAAGCATGTGAACATGACAGTGGTTGGGCAAGCTTGGTCAAGGGCTGTTGATACTGAGTGGGTTTGGAAGCCAGTGGCACTACCACGGCAACTAAAGACTCAGTGCTCATTGGTTGGTCTTCACAGGCTGCTTAAACAGTCTCTGTTAGAATACATCAAACCCTGGATCTGTTTTGTGTTTAATCACACTTGCCATCATTGGTCGGGGTGTTGCGTATAAATGTCGGGAAGTCATGTTGCAGCTGTATAAAACTTAGGTTAGGCCATACTTGGAGCTTTATGTGCGGTTCTGGTCGCCCCATTACAGGAAGGGTGTGGAGGCTTTGGAGAGGGTGCAGAGGAGGTTCACCAGGATGCTGCCTGGATTAGAGGGCATGAGCTATAAGGAGAGGTTGGACAAACTTGGCTTGTTTTCTCTGGAGGCTGAGGGGAGATCTGTTGATAAAATTCTGAGAGGCATAGACAGGGTAGACAGTCAGAATCTTTTTTCCCAGGGTAGATATGTCAAGTACTACAGGCCATGCATTTAAGGTGAGAGGGGGAAAGTCTAAAGAGATGTGTGGGGCAGGTTTTTTACACAGAGAGTGGTGGGTGCCTGGAATGGGCTGCCGGGGGTGGTGGTGGAGGCAGATACGTTAGTGGTGTTTAAGAGGCTTTTAGATAAGCACATGAATATGCAGGAAAGGGAGGAATATGGACAATGTGCAGACAGAAGAGATTTAGTTTAATTTGGCATCATTGTGGGCCGAAGGGCCTGTTCCTGTGCTGCATTGTTCTATCTAATCGGTGGGAGGGGAATTGGGTCTTTAATTCACTGGGGAAGGAGGGGGGTGCTAAGAATCACGGGGTGGCAAACTCTTCCCAATAAGTATTGGTATTGGTTTATTGTCACTTGTACCGAGGTACAGTGAAAAACTTATCTTGCATACTGATCGTACAGGTCAATTCATTACACAGTGCAGTTACACTGAGTTAGTACAGAGTGCATTGATGTAGTACAGGTAAAAACAGTAACAGTACAGAGTAAAGTGTCACAGCTACAGAGAAAGTGCAGTACAATAAGGTGCAAGGTCTCAACAAGGAAGATCATGAGGTCAGAGTCCATCTCATTGTATAGGGGAACCGTTCAATAGTCTTATCACAGAGGGGTAGAAGGTGTCCTTAAGTCTGGTGGTACGTGCCCTCAGGCTCCTGTATCTTCTACCTGATGGAAGAGGAGAGAAGAGAGAATGACCCAGGTGGGTGGGGTCCTTGATTATGCTGGCTGCTTCACCAAGACAGCGAGAGGTAAAGACAGAGTCCAAGGAGGGGAGCCTGGTGTCCCTGATGCGCTGGTCTGTCTCCACAACTCTCTGCAGTTTCTTGCAGTCCTGGGCAGAGCAGTTGCTGTACCAAGCCATGATACATCAAGATAGGATGCTTTCTATGGTACATCAGTAAAAGTTAGTGAGAGTCAAAGGGGACAAACCGAATTTCTTTAGCCTCCTGAGGAAGTAGAGCCTTGGAGATTTGGCCGTTGGCATGTTGGGCCAGGGGGCAATTGGTTGCCACAGGCAGTTTCCAGCAAGCAGCTCAGTGTGAATTAAAGATGTTCAAGCAGAGAGCAACTTTCTGTGGAGACTGCACATTCACCGATTCCCAAACCCACTTGTCCCTTGCCCAGCAATCAGCCTCCGGGAGTGACTTTTAAAGGAATTGTCATCCATATTGGGATAAATCTCAAATTAGTTGTTAGTCCGAGGAAAAGTGTGATGATTATGACTTCAAACTGCTGCAGCTTTGCACAAAGGTCTTGTTTTTGCACAGTCTTTATTCTCTCTCTGTTCACTGTCTTGTATAATTTATGTGGTGAAATGATCTGTATGAACGGCATGCAAAACAAAGTTTTTCACTGTACCTCGGTACGTGTGGCAATAATAAACCAATTTACCAAATTATAATTTATACGTATTCTGAGTGTTGTCTGTACCTATGTGCCTGTGATGCTGCTGCAAGCAAGATTTTCATTGTGCCTGTACCTCACTGAACTTGCGCACAGGACAATAAACTTGACTTGACTTGGGTCCTCTAGGTAGCAATGATTCATCTCCCCTGTACACATTTGACCCCTGGAATACCTAAATCAGATACCTCGAGACACTGGAGAGATACCCCCAACACTGTAACTCCATTCAGTCTTTCAGTCCACTAACCACAGGCCGACATTCCCAAAGGAGCAAATTTCTACAGATGTACGGTGGAGAGCATTCTGACTGGTTGCATCACCGCCTGGTATGGAGGCTCCAATGCACAGGATCGCAAGAGGCTGGAGGGGGTTGTAGACTCAGCCAGCTCCATCACGGGTACAACCCTCCCCACCATCGAGAACGTGCGATGAGATGGACTCTTGACCTCACAATCTACCTTGTTATGACCTTGTACCTTATTGTCTGCCGCACTGCACTTCATCTGTAGCTGACACTCTACTCTGTATTCTGTTATCGTTTTTACCTCAATGTACTGTGTAATGAATTGATCTGTACGAACGGTATGCAAGACAAGCTTTTCACTGTACCTCAGTACAAGTGACAATAATAAACCAATACCAATACCAATCTTCAAGATGCGGTACCTCAAGAAGGCAGCATCCCTCATTAAGATCCCTCACAATCCAGGACATGCCCTCTTCTCGTTACTACCATCAGGGAGCAGGTACAGGAGCCTGAAGACCCACACTCAATGATTCACGAACAGCTTCTTCCCCTCCGCCATCAGATTTCTGAACTGTCCATGAACCCATGAACACTCCCTCGTTATTCCTTTGTTTTGCACTATTTATTTATTTATGGTAATTTTATGTCTTGCACTGTACTACTGCCGCAAAACAAATTTCACGACATATGTCATTGATAATAAACCTGATTCTGATTCTGAAAGTGTGGTAATGAATACAGCTCTAGGCCAATGCTCTTGCTGGAGTGTGATACTGGCAATGAAGGGAAAGGTCATCCCTGTACCTTTATACCCAGGTCACAGTGGACAACTGTGGTGCAGCAGATAAGCCTAGAGATTTAGACCCGAGTTCAAATCCCAGCATGGTAGCTCTGGAAATTAAATTCAGTTAATACAGTTGAACTAAAAAGAGATAGTCATTGGTAATGATGACTGCAAAGCTACTGGTTTGTCATTAAAAAGAAAGTCATCTGTTATTCAGTGAAGAAGATCTTCCAGCAGCAAACAATCTGCTGGAGGAATTCAGCAGGTCGAGCAGCATCTGTGGAAAGGAACTGTCGATGTTTCAGCTCAAAACCCTGCATCAGACAAGAAGATTTTCCATCCTCTTCTGGCCTATTTGTGAGCAATAAATGTTTTCATTTTGCCAGTGATGCTCAGGTTTCACCCACTCCCCAAAAATGAATATGGGATTGTTATCCTGCTCAACACTGGGTTTTGAGATACTTAATGGTGGATTAATATGTGAATAAGAATTTACGGAAAAAAGATTGAGTGGATGTTTTCTCAAATTTCAAATATATAGAGAAGCATCACGGGAATTAAATGGTAGTTTGTTTTCCACATTTGCTTCATTAGCCAGGAGACACAAGAGACTGCAGATGCTTACCAGAGACCTGGAGCAACATACAAAATGCCAGAGGAACTCAACAGGTCGAGCAGCATCTGTGGGGACGGTCAATGGACCCAAAATTTCAACTTCTCTGAGTTCCTCCAGCAGATTGTTTGTTGCTTCATTGACATGTCTTGGTTGGATGGAGATGGAACTTAAGTTACTTTCTAGGCGAAGGAAGGAAACATTGTTCAATCGTTTCTGCTCTTTTCCTTCTTTTACACAAACCCATTTCTTTAACTTTCTCCTTTCAAGTACCTGCCACTCGTTAGGTACAATGGAAGCTGGGCTCCAGGAAATTATATCTTCAGATCTGACTTTGAGCATTTTTGCAGCTGCTGAGGTATTTGAGAGCCATACCCTAGTTGTAGGCCCACAATGACTTACTTAATTAGATCACTGCACTCTCTGATTTATTTTATGATTTTCTGGCTTTCCTTATCAAGCAAAGGATCCAAGGGTCTTTGAGGAATATAGTATACATTCCTAATTTTAAATCAGATATTGGCATGAGCATAGAATTGGGGCCAGAACAAATGTAATCATCATTGCAACTGATTACTGTAATAAAAATTTCAGGCTGGCATCAAAACTTAAAGAAAGAATAATTAGTTTCTTTGTTGAAGCCATTGTTCAGTGATGGACACTTGCTTCTGAGCCAGATGGTTCAATCCACAGTATTACTATCGAGTCTTGCGGACTCTAGACTGCATGTAATCTAGACCGGGACTCAAAGCACAGTAGAGTGAGTGTGGTACTGACAGACGTGCCATGTCCCTGATGTGACGTTAAGCTAAGCTTTGTTCTCTCTCAAAAAGATGCAGAAAAAATGCTGAAAACGCTCAGCAGGTCAAGCAACATCTCTGCAGAGAGAGGAACTGTCTTCATGTTTCAGTCGAACATCAGTGACCTGATGAAAGCTCATCAAACTTTTTCTCTCCCCCCAAATGCTGAGAATTTCCAGCATTTTCAATGTTTATGTCATTATAATAATTTGTGTATATAATATAATTGTGTCCATTATGTTTTGTGATTTTTATAAACGATCTCGATGAGGAAGTGGAGGGATGGGTTGGTAAGTTTGAGGATGACACAAAGGTTGGAGGTGTTGTGGATAGTTTGGGGGGCTGTCAGAGGTTACAGAGGGACATAGATAAGATGCAAAACTGGGCTGAGAAGTGGCAGATGGAGTTCAACCCAGATAAGTGTGAAGTGGTTCATTTTGGTAGGTCAAATATGACGGCAGAGTATAGTATTTAATGGTAGGACTCTTGGCAGTGTGGAGGATCAGAGGGATCTTGGGGTCCAAGTCTGTAGGATGCTCAAAGCGGTTGCACAGTTTGACTCAGTGGTTAAGAAGGCACATGGTGTATTGTCCTTCATCAATCGTGGAATTGAATTTAGGAGCCGAGAGGTAATGTTGCAGCTGTATAGGACCCCGGTCAGACAGAGTACTGTGCTCAGTTCCGGTCACCTCACTACAGGAAGGATGTGGAAGCCATAGAAAGGGTGCAGAAGAGATTTACAAGGATGTTGCCTGGAATACGGAGCATGCATTATGAAAACAGGTTGAGGGAACTCGGCCTTTTCTCCTTGGAGCGACGGAGGATGACAGGTGACCTGATAGAGGTGTATAAGATGATGAGAGGCATTGATCGTGTGGATAGTCAGAGGCTTTTCCCCAGGGCTGAAATGGTTGCCACAAGAGGACACAGGTTTAAGGTGCTGGAGAGTAGGTACAGAGGAGATGTCAGGGGTAAGTTTTTTTCACTCAGGGAGTGGTGAGTGCATGGAATGGGCTGCCGGCAACGGTGGTGGAGGCGGATACGATAGGGTCTTTTAAGAGACTTTTGGATAGGTACGTGGAGCTTAGAAAAATAGAGGGCTATAGGTAAGCCTAGTCATTTCTAAGGTAGGGACATGTTCAGCACAGCTTAGTGGGCCGAAGGGCCTGAATTGTGCTGTAGGTTTTCTACGTTCTGTAATATAGTGTACTTTTACATTTGTTATTATCTGATTCTTGGATTGTGAGCAAACATATTCCGAGTACAGCTGGAATACTTTAATTCCTTTATAATACTGGAATGTGCTAATACTTTAATACTTTTTTAATACTTTGACCCTCACTAATTTTTATCGATGCACCATAGAAAGCACCCTCTCCGGATGCATCGCGGCTTGGTACGGCAACTGCTCTGCCCGTGACCGTAAGAAACTGCAGAGAGTTGTGGACACAGCCCAGCACATCACAGAAACCAGCCTCCCCTCCGTGAACTGTCTACACTTCTCGCTGCCTCAGTAAAGCAGCCAGCATAATCAAAGACCCCACCCACCCCGGACGTTCTCTCTTCTCCTCCCTCCCATCGGGCAGAAGATACAAAAGCCTGAAAGCACGTACCACCAGGCTCAAGGACAGCTTCTATCCTGCTGTTATAAGACTATTGAATGGTTCCCTAGTACAACGAGGTGGACTCTTGACCTCACAATCTACCTCATTATGGCCTTGCAGTTTATTGTCTGCCTGCACTGCACTTTCTTAGTAACTGTAACACTTTAATGTGCATTCTGTTATTGTTTTCCCTTGTACTACCTCAATGCACTAATCTGTATGGATGTCTTCAAAACAAAGTTTTTCACTGTACCTCGATACATGTGACAATAATAAACCAATTGCAGTTGCAGAGGATTACAGTGAACATCCGAATCGTTGATCATTGCAGGAGCAATACTTTGACACTATTGCTGGAACGTATCTCCATTCCAGACTCATACCTGATTTCCCTTGCCTTGACCTTCAGGCAGCTGCTAGAAGGAAAAGATTGATGGCATAGTGCTCCCTTCAGCCCTTTTCCCATTCTCCTCTCAGGGTTGGATGCAGCAGTCAGTGTCTGAGCAATGAAGGTTGGCATGGTGTTGAGCTCTGGGGAGGATGGTGTCAAATCACACTTTAGCTCTATCATGTACCCAGCTGATCACAGAACGAGCAAGCATTGCTGGATAGAAATTAGGAACGGCAACCAAGTTTTCAATGCTCTATTCATGCAATCTAATCTGCCGTGGAAAATTACAGTATGAATAATAATAGTCATTGGAGATTAAAATAAATATTTTTAAATGACCTGCCAGGCCAATTTAATTCTGATTTCTCCTCATTGCTCCAAGATCCATTGCTCCTTTCCAGCTGTTTCAGACAAGGAAAACTCCATCATTGTTTAATGTGATATTCAGAACAGATTCATTTTGATTCTTGCATTAATTTGATAAATTAAGCTTGTACTTTACACAACAAATATGGCATTTGAAATCTTCAGCCTCCACAAACAGGAGATGTGTGTTTTTTCTCTCTTTTATTTGATAGTTTAAAAGAATAATTGGATAATGGAACAGGAGAGGATGTCTCACCCAACGTGCAATATTCAGCTGTTTTTCAATTGAATTTCCTTTGATGGATTCCTGGATTCTTTTAATTTGATATGCAGTCCACAATTGGCAGCAGTTTGTTGGTAAATGTATAAAAATAAAAGAGAGACTGTAGATGTTGGGTTCTGGAACAAAAAACAGAAGGACTCAGCGGGCTAAGTCTAATACTTTTATAATACTTTGACCCTCACTAATTTTTATCGATGCACGATAGAAAGCACCCTCTCCGGATGTATCGCAGCTTGGTACGGCAACTGGACTATGAGGGAGCAGGAAAGGTTGCCAGTAGATAGCAGTGTGGGGGAGGGTTGGGACAGAGGCTGGTAGGTGATAGGTAGGACCAGGTGGGGAGGGGATGACGGGCAGATCACGAGACAAAGGAGCAGAAGTCGGCCATTCGGCCCATCGAGTCTGCTCCGCTACCTCACCGTGAGCTAAACTATTCCCATCCCGCCCCAATTCCCGGCCTTTTCCCCATATCCCTTGATACCCTGACTAATTAGATACTTATCAATCTCCTCCTTAAACACCCCCAATGATCGGGCCTCCACTGCACAACCCTCTGGCTAAAGAAATTTATTCTCATTTCTGTTCTAATGTTCTGATGGAGCCAGATGTGGGGAAACTGAACAAAAGGAGCAGAAGAATAATGGGCTGGTGAGTGTGTGTGGGGGGAGAACATCAGGAAACTGGAAAGCCCATTGTCCGTACCATTGGGTTGTCGGCTACTCAATCGGACTATGAGATACTGTCCTTTCAATTTCTGCTTGGCCTCTCAGTAGCAATGGAGAAAGCCGAGGACAGGCAGGTCGATGTGGGAGCGGAAAGCGAAGTTAAAATGACCTGCAGCTGGAAGTTTAAGATGGCCATTGCGGACAGATCGCGGGTGGTCCGCAAAACAGTTGCCTATCTTACGCTTGGTTTCACCGGTGTAGAGGAGGCCACATCGTGAGGACCGAGTGCGGTTGTACAGGTTGGAGGAGGTGCAGATGAACCTGCTCCGGTCCCTGGATGGTGGTGAGGGAGGAGGTGCAGGGACAGGCATTGCACCTCTGAGAGTTGCCGGGGAAAGTGCCAGGGGTCAGGGAGGGATGAGAGGAACAGGAAGTCGCAGAGAGTGGTCCCTGTGGAAAGCAGAAAGGGGGGAGGGGGGCAGAGGGGAGGATGTGACTGGTGATGGGATCACATTGGAATGTATAAAGATAGCTTGCTTCTGATTCAAGCTCAGGCTGAAGATGCCCAAGCTACGACATAACTGGCATATCAACCGTGGATCACGCTAGTGTGAAGAACAGATGGTTAGGCCCTGCCATACTCGGAAAAGTCTCACAACATATGTGAGATTCACCCTGATCAAGAGCACATCCTGGAGGTTATAAGTCCTCAACATATTACAGGCTGCTGAAGATGGCAGGTTAGGGATTCTGATTGTTTCTCGTCTATAACCTGATGAAAAACTACTGTGAATAAATAGAAAATCCAGAATTGAGATTTGTGTACATAGATGGACCTCCTTGTACAGAGACCTGGCAGGGGGAAACGGCTTTTTTTAAAATTCATATATAAAGTTCGGGCAAGGCCAGTGTTTATTGTCAATCCCCTAACTGCCCTGGAGAAGTTGATTTTGAGCTGCCTTCTTAAACTGTTGCAACCCTGCTGGTAGAGCTGGTGCTGTTTTTGGGCTCCTTATTTAAGAAAGAATGTGCTGACATTGGAGAGGGTTCAGAGAAGATTCACTGGAATGATTCCAGGAATGAGAGGGTTAACATATGAGGAACGTTTGACGGCTCTTGGGCTGTACTCCTTGGAGTTCAGAAGAATGAGAGGTGACCTTTTTTTTTCTGTTCATGGAGCAGACTCCCCCCCCCCCCCCATTTCTCATTTCTTTTCCCCTTTTCTTTGGAGCAGACTCGATGGGCTGGATGGCCTACTTCTGTTCCCTTGTCTTGTGATCTTGTGACCTCATAGAAACATTTTGAATGTTAAAAGGCCTGGACAGAGTAGATGTGGCAAAGTTGTTTCCCATGGTAGGGGAGTCTAGTGCAAGAGGGCAAAGTCATTGGGTGTATTTAAGGCAGAGTTTGATAGGTATCTGAGTAGCCCGGGTATCAAAGATTATGGTGAGAAGGCGGGAGAGTGGGGCTAAATGGGAGAATGGATCAGCTTATGATAGAATGGCGGAGCAGACTCGATGGGCCGAATGGCCGACTTCTGCTCCTTTGTCTTATGGTCTTATTGAGGAGGGAGTTCCAGGATTTAGACCCAGTGATGATGAAGGAAAAAAGTGATTTGATTTCGGAGTCCGGATGGTGTGTGACACGGAGGGGTGATGTCCCAAAGTAGTAAGGGTCATGGGTTTAGGAGGTGCTGTTGGAATAGCCTGGGTGAGTAACTGCAGTGCATTTTGTAGCCAGGGTGTACCGGTGACAGAGGGAATTAGAACATAGAACACTACAGCACAGTACAGGCCCTTTGGCCCACAATGTTGTACCAATATTTTATCCTGCTCTAAGATCTATCTAACCCTTCCCTCCCACATAGCCCCCCATTTCTCTGTCATTCATGTGTCTATCTAAGAGTCTCTTAAATGTCCCTAATGTATCTGCCCGCACCACCTCTGCCGGCAGTGCGTTCCACGCACCCACCACTCTCTGTGTAAAAATACTTACCTCTGAGATCCCCCTTATACCTTCCTCCAATCACCTCAAAATTATGCCCCCTCGTGTTAGCCATTGTCGCCATGGGAAAAAGTCTCTGACTGTCCACTCGATCTATGCCTCTTATCATCTTGTACACCTCCGTCAAGTCGCCTCTCATCCTCCTCCTCTCCAAAGAGAAAAGCCCTAGCTCGCTCAACCTGTCCTCATGAGACATGCTCTCCAATCCAGGAAACATCCTGGTAAATCTCCTCTGCCCCCTCTCTAAAGCCTCCACATCCTTCCTATAATGAGACGACCAGAACTGAACATGATACTCCAAGTGTGGTCTGACCAGAGTTCGATAGAGCTGCAACATTACCTCAAGGCTCTTGAACTCAATTTTCAGGGTGGTGAATAGGGTGTCAATCAAACAGACATGAGAAGGAAATTGATGGGAAAAAGAAAGATGAAGAGGCAGCTGATTATTAAAACAGTGACTTTCCATTTCAATTTTTTATGAAATCAACTAATTAAGCCAATTCCAAAGCTGGGAATAAAAACAGAGATTGTTGGAAACAGAAACAGAATCAATATTTCAGGCCCATGGCCTTTCCACTAAGTTCTGGTGAAAGGTCATCAACCTGAAGCAACAATTCTGTTTCTCTCTCCATTGATGCTGCCTGACCTGTGGAGCATTTCCAACGCCTCCTGTTTTTATTTCGGATTTCCAGCATCTGCAGTTTCTTGCTTTCGGAAGCTGGGAATTTGCTTCAGTTTTGGACATCATTTCTGTGTTGTTCGTCACCACTGCACCACTCTGTTAGTGCCCTGCTTAGACTGCAGTGGCTCCCAAATCCCTAATTTATTCAGCAAGAACATGCAACAGTCGACATCTGCAACTCTGTGGGTTAAATCAACAGAGTGTACAGCTCACCAGTGGAGGTGCTTGAAATCACAGACGAAAGTGCCAGTTCACAAATGCCGAAGATTTGAAATAGCGCTAGAGTACATTGGCTCAGTCCACATACTGCCCAGTCTTTAAGTAGCAGGCTCTGGGGGGTTGGGAGGATGATAATCTGCCCTCACTTCTGAGTCAAAGTGTGTCACGTAAACTAGCAGGGAAAAGGGGAATGAAAGAGGTCACCTTTCTATCGCATTACAGGTGCTTTATACTTAATGAACTGTTGTGTGTGAAAAATGTGGCAGCCAATTCACAGAAAGCAAGCTCCCGCACACAACAGTGTGATTATGTTCAGTTGATCTGTTGTTATTAGAGTCATAGTGTAATACAGCATGGAAACAGGCCCTTCGGCCCAACTCGTCCATGGCAACCAAGGTGCCCATCTAAGCAAGTCCCATTTGCCCGCGTTTGGCCCATAATATTGTTTTTCATTTTGCACTGCCTCGATATTCTTGTGTATGGAATGATCTGTATGGATGGCACGCAAACAAGGCTTTTCACTGTATCTCAGTACATGTGACAATAGTTTACCAATTACCAACCTTATCCACCTAGCTAAGGTCACTCTCAGTCTCCTAATTGAGAGATGAATGTGAGCCAGTGACACATCGGAGATCTCCCTTGCTCTTATCAAAATTATCTCATGTGCTCTTATCCATCCTTTGAAAGGATGGACTGAACCTCAGTTTATCAGAAAGCAGTTTGTCTCCCTCAGCACTGCACTGACTCTTGACCTCACAATCTACCTCATTATGACCTTGCACCTTATTGTCTGCCTGCACTGCACTTTCTCTATAACTATAACACTTTATTCTGTATTCTGTTATTGTTTTCCCTTGTACTAGCTCAATGCACTGATGTAATGAAATGATCTGTATGGATGACATGCAAACCAATGCTTTTCACTGTACCTCAGTACATGTGACAATAATAAACCAATTTACCAATTAATTTACCACTGAGCCATCAGTCTGAGTTTCATGGACAAGTTTCCAGATTAGGACCTGAACCTACAACCTTCTGACTCAGAGTCAAGAGAGTACTAACTCATCCATGGGTTTGGACAAATGCAAATCTGCAAAATATTTTAAATATAACGGGTAAATCTGCTGCTGAAAGAAAGACAAATTAAGTTAGCTTCCCAGTGGAAGGAGATTGGTGTTTATTTGCAAGTCTGACAGAGTTTGTTGCACACTGTGAGACTTTGTGTGGGTTGCTGTTGTCTACAGTTTGACAGAGATTGTAGTTTGAGATTAATAGGCTGCGTAAGGTGTGATAGAGATTGTACTCTCTGCAATTTGATGGAGATTGCTGTACTTTGTACACTCATATAGGGGTTGCTGTCCTGTGAAGTTGCTCTACTCTGCAAATTCAGATTGCCATGTTCTGTGTGCTCTGGTAGGCATTGTGTACTCTGCAATCTGAGACATTTACTGCTGCTTTCAAACCTGCTAGATATTGATGCACCCCACTGTCTAATTAAAATCGCTCATTGTTCCACTCGATGCATAATGCTGTAAGTAAAAATTGACGTTCAGTCTTGCTTCCGTAGAAACCATAGTTCCTCTGAGAGCGTCCTTGCCATGATATTTTTATCTAAATTAACTACCTGTTATTTTGCAGCCAATATTTTGGCTGACTGTTCTGAAACAGATGTTATGTTACCGTCCACCAATTCGTCATCTGTGTGACCTAGTCAACCCTATACCTGTATCTGGGAGGCCTTAACTCCCTCCCTGCTATTTCTCTTTACTTGTAGAGCTCTTGTAATGAACTCTGTTGCTTTATGTGGGAGCTCATATTTCAATGCAGTGATGTTACAAAGAGACTCCCTTGTAGAGTGATGTATCACTCTGCCTGTGCTCCATTGTTTCAGTACGATGAGATTGATGGAGGCTGCACTGTTGGCACAGCAGGGTAGAAATATGGAAGGTCAGTGCACAACGTTCACGTGGTGAAATGACTGCAGTCACTGGAGTCTGGAGCAAAAAGAACAAACTGCTGGAGGAACTCAGCGGGTCGGGCAGCATCTGTGGAGGGAGATGGACAGTCGACGTTTAAGGTCAAGACCCTTCATCTGGACTGAGAGAGTAGAGGGGAGAGATCCGGTATAAAGAGGTGAGGGGAAGGGTTGGGGCAAGATCTGGCAGGTGATAGGTGGATCCAGGTGAGGAGGGGGGATCGGCAGATGGGGGAGGGGAGGGTGGGAACAGCGACAGAGGCTGGGAGGGGACAGGTGGAGGTGACAGAGGGCTGCAGATGGTGGGATCTGATGGGAGAGGAAGGTGGAGCCTGGAACCAAATAAGGGAGGTGGGGAGGGCAGATGGGAACAGTGGGGGGGAGGGGACCCAGTGGGAGGGGTGTGTGGGTGACGGGCAGATGGCGTGGGTGGGGGGGGGGGAAGGAACAGGGTGCTGGGGGCTGGGGAGGGTGTAGGAGGAACTGGGTAGATCAGGGGGAGAGGGGAAAGGGACAGAGGGGGAGCAGGTTACCTGAAGTTGGAGAATTCAATGTGCATGCCATGAGGGTATAGACTCCCCAGGGCGAATATGAGGGGCTGTTCCTCGAGTTTGTGTTTGGCCTCACCCTGGCAGTGGAGGAGGCCGAGGACAGACAGGTTGGGGTGGGAATGGGGAGGGGAATTAAACTGGCTGGCAACTGAGAGCTCCGGACGGCCATGGCAGTCGGAGCGCAGGTGCTCGTGAAAGCAGTCGCCCTGCCTGCGTCTGATCTCACCGTTGTAGAGGAGGCCACATGGTATTGGAATTGGTTTATTATTGTCACTTGTACCGAGGTACAGTGAAAAACTTGTCTTGCACACCGTTCATTCAAATCAGTTCATTACACAGTGCATTGAGGTAGTACAGGGTAAAACAATAACAGAATACAGAGTAAAGTGTCACAGCTACAGAGAAGTGCACTGCAGGTAGACAATAAGCTGCAAGATCATAACAAGTTAGATTGTGAGGTCAAGAGTCCACCTCACCGAATAAGGGAACCGTCAAATAGTCTTATCACAGCGGGATAAATGCTGTCCTTGAGCCTGGTTGTATGTGCCCTCAGGCTCCTGTATCTTCTGCCTGATGGGAGAAGAGAGAACAATGGCTGCAATAAACTAGGTCAGAGGAGATGCATGTGAATCTCTGTGTGACCTGGAAGGGCTGTTTAGGGCCCTGTAGTATGTAGTGATCTTAGTTTAGCAGTTGGAGCAATTCCTGTAATACTACATTTCTCCATTTGTGCTTGTTCTCCATCTTACGTGGTCATTTTCTGGAGAGACTTACTGATCTCCTGCTGTTACAGCTAATCTGGTTTACTTTCACTGTTGATCAGTCAGGAAGCTGCACAACACAAAACCAAGTGCAATTACTTGATGAATAGCCTTTTACGTTATTCCTCAGCTTCTGTGCCCTTGCCATGTTTATGTTTTCTGGATTGCCTGTTAAAATAGTGCTCCTCTGAAAAATATCATTGGAAGATTAGGTTTTAAAATGTTGAAAATAATTCTTTTTGGGTTTTTTTTTGCAATTGGTAATAGGTTTATTATTGTCACATGTACTGAGATACAGTGAAAAGCTTTGTTTGCATGCCATCCAGACGGATCATTCCGTACATCAGTACATCGAGGGAGTTAAAAAAGGAAAAAAAACAGAATGCAGAATATAGTGTTACAGTGACAGAGAAAATGCAAAGGCTGTGATAAGGCAGATTGAGGAATCACGAGTTCATCTTTATCGTATAAGAGATCAGTTCAAGAGTCTTAAAGCAGTGGGGTTGAAGCTGTCCTTGAGTCTGGTGGTATGTGTTTTCAGGCTTTTGTATCTTCTGCCTGATGGGAGGGGAGAGAAGGAAGAATGTCCAGGATGGGTGGGGTCTTCGATTATGTCGGCTGCTTTACTGAGGCTGCGGGAAGTGTAGACAGAGTCCATGGAAGGGAGGGGATGCTGGACAGATGTGTAAAATTACTGCATTTATAACCCCTGTTTAGAAATTCTGCATGCATGTCTCCACTTGTTCTAATTTGACATACTTTTTGTCCAATATTCACTCCCCGGCAACTGGAAGCCCTCCAACTAAATACTGGGGAGGCTGAAGCCATTATCTCTGTACTCAGCATTCCCAATCCACCTACTCCATCTTCTCCCAGGTGAGTATCTGAGAATGAAACGGATGATTCAAAACTTGCTGCTGCTTTTGTCTCTGTTATCTCTGTGACCATGTTCCTCTTCACCACAAAGACCACCTCACTGAACCTCTGCAACATTACCCACCTCCACTTCTACATCAGATCATCTCAACGTTCCCTCCACACCTTCGTCACCTCTGGAGTTCACTTTTCCGTTGCTTTCCTGGCCTACCTCCAATCTAACACTCTCCATGCAAAAAAAACATGCAATCAAAGAAATCACAGCATAAGAAAGAGGCCATTCACCCCATTGTGTTCATACTGGTCAGAAAGGTGGTACCTATCCTAAACCCACCTTTCAGTTTGTATCCTTGCAGGTCATGGCTCCAAGTGCACAGGTTTAAATGTGAAGGGGGTTTCTGTTTCTCCCAAAATTTCAGACCATGAATTCTGGACCACACCACCCTCACCTTGCCTCTAATCCATCCACCAATTTCTTTAAATCTGTGCCGAATAGCCAACTCCTACTCCTATACCTTATGGAAGTCGTTTCTGTTGACTGGGAGAGTTCTCCTTTTGAGCCTGTGATAAAAAGAGCCAGCAATTTATAATTCCACGAGACCTTTAATGGGGTGGTATCTCTCAAGGCTCTTCATGGAATTGTGTGCAGTCAAAGTCTGGTACCGGGTAATTAGCACAGATGACCAAAAGTTGAACAAAACATGTTAAGAAGCATCTTTGGAACAGAGGTGGCTGAAGGGAAACTTAATTCACTAACTCCCTTAATATTATGGGGGGGGGGGAGGTATTGGAGAGAAGAGGAAGGACAGTACAGGGGAAGATAAGAGAATGGAGCTGGAAAAGAATCCATAAAACCATAAGACATTGGAGCAGAATTAGGCTATTTGGCCCATCGGGTCTGCTTCGCCATTTGATCATGGCTGATTTATTTTCCCCTCTCAACCCCATTCTCCTGCCTTCACCCTGACTAACCAAGAACCTATCAACCTCTGCTTTAAATACACCCAATGATTTGGTCTCCACAGCCCTCTGTTGCAATGAATTCTACAGATTCACCTTCCTCTGGCTGAAGAAATTCCTCCTCATTTCAGTTCTAAAGGGACGTCCTTCTATTCTGAGGCTGTGCCCTCTGGTCCTAGACTCTCCCACTACTGGAAACATCCTCTCCACGTCCACTCTATAACTCGTTGGGCTGAATGGCCTAATTCTGCTCCTATATCTTCTGGTCATATCTCTCTTTTTTCCATCCTCCTTTTTCCCTTTCAACGATTCAGAATCAGGTTTATTATCACTGACCTATGTCGTGAAATGTGTTGTTTTGTGGCAGCAGTGCAGTGCAAGACGTAAAAATTACTTTAAGTTACAAGTAAGTGAACAGTGCAAAAGAGGGATAACAAGGTAGTGTTCATGGGTTCATGGACCATTCAGAAATCTGATGGCAGAGGGGAAGAAGCTGTTCCTGAATCATTGAGTGTGGGTCTTCAGGCTCCTGTACCTCCTCCCTGATGGTAGTAACGAGAAGAGGGCATGTCCCGGATAGTGAGGTTCCTTAAGTGATGGATGCTGCTTTGAGCATAATTTTGGCCAATGGTGTGATTTTTCTAGTGCTTTTCACTGCCATTCATAGAAGGTGTTTAGTGCAGCAAAAGAAGGGTGAAATCCAGCTACATAGAACCACCTTTTCCCATATCCTCAATACCTTTAGTAACAAATATTCATCAATCTCAGATTTAAAACTGACAGCTATATTGTCATTTATGGAACAGTCTATGAATTCCTGCCTCCCTTTCTGTGTCTCAGTATTTCTGAACCTTTGTGGTCTAACTCTCAAACTATGATCCCCCCCCAACCCGATTCCCAACCCATGGAAATAGTTCTTTGCTATCGAGCTCACCAATTCCTCTTGCATCTTAAGATAAGGTATCTTTACTAGTCACATGTACATCAAAACACACAGTGAAATGCATCTTTTGTGTAGAGTGTTCTGGGGGCAGCCTGCAATTATCGCCACACTTCCGGCGCCAACATAGCACGCCCGCAACTTCCTAACCCGTACGTCTTTGGAATGTGGGAGGGAACCGGAGCACCCGGAGGAAACCCACACAGACACGGGGAGAACGTACAAACTCCTCACTGACAGCAGCCGGAATTGAACCTGAGTCGCTGGCGCTGTAATAGCGTTACGCTAACCGCTACACTACCGCGCCTGCTCAATTACTGTCTTGAAAATCTTGATCAAGTCACCTAATCTTTTAAATTAAGTGTAACCTCACCTTGTAATCTAGTTATTGAGTCCAGGAAACTTACGGCTAAATTCTTGTTGCATTTCCCTCCAAGGCTCCAGCTGCATAACTGTCAATTCCCTTTGTAATTTTATGCTTCTAACTACACTATTTTCAACATAGTCCAGCTCTGCCTTTGCATCAAATTTGGTTACGTAGCTTCCTTTCCCACCGTTTGTTTATAAGTACAATGAATACTGATCCATGCAAGACCTTACACTCGACATACCCTGCCAATTTGAGTGCTTGCCAGTTCTCCCCATTCTCTCCTTCCATACAGCCAGTTTCATAACCAGATCAATAATTTGTCTTCATTTCCACAAGTGTCAGCTCTATCTAATAGTCCCTTACGAGAAGCTTAATCAAATGCCTTTTGCAAGTCCATCCACAGACAATACCCTGTTCACCACTTTAGACTATTCCTCAAAAAGCTCTAACATTTTCTTAGTCATGACCTGCACTTTAAAGTTCCATATTGGTATTGGTTTATTATTGTCACTTGTACCGAGGTACAGTGAAAAACTTGTCTTACAAATCAATCGTACAGGTCAATTCATTACACAGTACAGTTTCATTGAGTTAGTACAGAGTGCATTGATGTAGTACAGGTAAAAACAATAACAGTACAGAGTAAAGTGTCACAGCTACAGAGAAAGTGCAGTGCAATAAGGTGCAAGGTCACAACAAGGTAGATTGTGAGGTCGTAGTCCATCTCATCGTATGAGGGAACTGTTCAATAGTCTTATCACAGTGGGGTAGAAGCTGTCCTCAAGTCTGGTGGTACATTCCCCCAGGCTCCTGTATCTTCTACCTGATGGAAGGGGAGAGAAGAGAGAATGTCCCGGGTGGGTGGGGTCTTTGATTATGCTGGCTGCTTCTCCAAGACAGCGAGAGGTAAAGACAGAGTCCAAGGAGGGGAGGCTGGTGTCCTTGAAATGCTGAGGTGTGTCCAAATCTCTCTACAGTTTCTTGCGGTCCTGGGCAGAGCAGTTGCCGTACCAAGCCGTGATGCATCCAGATAGGATGCTTTCTGTGGTGCATCGATAAAAGTTGGTGAGTGTCAAAGGGGACAAACCAAATGTCTTTGGCCTCCTGAGGAAGTAGAGGCACTGGTGAGCTTTCTTGGCCGTGGCATCTACGTGATTTGACCAGGACAGGCTGTTGGTGATGTTCGCTCTCAGGAACTTGATACATAACTTGAACCATAATACACACAGACACTGCTGGAAATACACAGCAGGTCAGGCAGCATCGACAAAGAAAGATACAGAGGTAACAATTCAGCATGATGACGTTCCATCCAACGAAACATTAACTCTGCTTTTCTCTCTCCACAGATGCTGCCTAACCTGCTAAGCATCTTCAGCGTTTCCTAATTTTATTTAAGATTTTCAGTATCTGCTGTTTTTTGCTTTCCAAATATTGAATTGCCCAATTTTGGTAATGACTAATTTCCGAACAGCAGGCAGTAGGCTAACTAATTCTACCAGGTTTACCAGGATGCTGCCTGGATTAGAGGGCATGTACTATCAGGAGAGGCTGGACTCTTTTCTCTGGAGCAGCAGAGGCTGAGGGGTGATCTGTTGGAAGTGTATAAAATTATGAGGGGCAGAGATAGGGTGGACAAGCAATTTCTTTTTCCCATTATTGAGCGATCCAATACCAGAGGGCATGCATTTAAGGTGAGAGGGGTAGGTTCAGAACAGACATGAGGGGTAGGTTTTTTACTGAGAGAGTGGTGGATGCCTGGAATGTGTTGCCTGATAGGGTGGTGGGGGCAAATTCATTGGGGGCTTTTAAGAGGAGCTTGGATGGGCACATGAATGAGAGGAAAATGGAGCGATATGGGCATTCTGTACCTAGGAGGAAATAGCTATGTTGGCACAACATTGTGGGCCGAAGGGCCTGTTCTGTGCTGTACTGTTCTATGTTCTATGTTTTGTTCTAATTTAAAATTCCCTGTATTCCCCTGCAAGTTAAATAATAGATTGATGTGTGCAATTTGCTACACTGATTTAAACCAAAGTTAAGATCATAAGATATTGGAGCAGAATTAGGCCATTCGGCCCATCAAGTCTGCTCCGCCATTCAATCATGGCTGATTTTTTTTCAACCCCATTCTCCTGCCTTCTCCCTGTAACCCTTAAGCCCCTTACCAATCAGGAACCCATCAATCTCTGCCTTAAATATGACTTGGCCTCCACAGCCCTCTGTGGCAACAAATTCCACAGATTCACTGGCTGAAGAAATTCCTCCTCATTTCAGTTCTAAAGGGACGTCCCTTTATTCTGAGGCTGTGCCCTCAGATCCTGGACTCTCCCACTGATGGAAATATCCTCTCCTCTATCCAAGCCTTTCAGTATCCAGTAGGTTTCAGTGAGATTCTCCCCCACCCCTATCCTTCGGAACCCCATCACGTGCCAGCCCACAGACATCAAACGCTCCGTTAACCTTTCCATTCCCAGGATCATTCTTGTGAACCTCGCCTGGACCCTCTGCACGTCCTTCCTTAGATACGGGGCCCAAAACTGCTCACAATATTCCAAATGCGGTCTGACCAATGCCTTATAAAGCCTCAGCAGTACATCCTTTAAAAAAACTTTGAATGATTAGAGTTAGTGCATTCGTAATGTTTCCTGAAAACCCTCGCCTTGGGGATTTGTCATTGCAATTACTTTCTTCATTGTTATAACTTACCTATGTTGATTTTTCTAAAGTACTGTCTCTGATTCAATATTGGTTTTCTCAAGAACTCCTTTGTACTATGTCCTTCTTTTACTGTAAGTATTCAGGCAAAGTACTTTAAACATAAGCAGAAAATGCCTGATACACTTACGAGGTCAAGCAGTATCTGTGTCGAGAAAAACAGAGCCAATGATTGAGGTCAATTAATTAATGTTGCAAACACTGAGACCTACAGGTGCCGGAATCTGGAGCAACAAGCAATCTGCTGGAGGAACTCAGCGGGTCGAGCAGCATCTGTGGGAGGAAAGGATTGAAACCCTGCATTAGGTTTTGACCCGAAGCGTTGGCAGTTCCTTTCCTCCCACAGATGCTGCTTGACCCACTGAGTTCCTCCTGCACATTGTTTGATGCAATTCGACTTGTAACATGTCTGCCGTTGCCTCATTGGTTTCCCAGCGGCCTACATTGCTTCAGGCCACCCTGTTAAACATAAGATATTTTTCTGTTGACTTTGATGTCTCTCATGCATCTTTTAATAACCCCTTTTGTAATGCTTTTACCATTAGCTTTGTCTCTCTTTGTTCTCTATAACTCTCCCCCAGTCACCGAAGATCTGTGCTGACTTTTGTAAGGCCATATGCTTTATGATTTAGATTTACCTTGCACTTAAGTCTTGCATGGTTCCATTTTTTTTGTTGACAGGGCAAGTTTGTACCCTCGGGTGTACCAGCTGGTTCTCCATCACAATAGGACCCATTGATCTTTGTCAGGGACAGGTTAGCCCTAATTGTGATGGATGCTGACTGTCTCATTCCCCTGAAGTCAGCCTTTCCTAGTTCTAGGTATCTGTTTCGTGTCCCGCTCTCTGAATCACTGGATTGGCATCAGTTATTAAAGGGAATGGTGCACTCTCAAGGGAAGGCACTCCTGCAATGTGGTTCTCAGTATTGGTATTGGTATTGGAATTGGTTTATTATTGTTAAGGTACAGTGAAAAACTTGTCTTGCATACCGTTTGTACAGATCAATTCATTACACAGTGCATTGAAGTAGTACAGGGTAAAAACAATAACAGAATACAGAATAAAGTGTCACAGCTACCGGGAAGTGCATTGCAGGTAGACAATAAGGTGCAAGGTCAAACAAGGTAGATTATGAGTCCATCTCATCGCATAAGGGAACCGTTCAATAGCTGTCTTGCTGGCAAGTTCAATAAGGCTGTCTTGCTGGCCAGAGTAAATCAACTGAAGGGTCTCGACCAGAAATGCCAACTGTCCATTTCCTGACCTGCTGAGTCCCTCCAGCATTTTGTGTGTTGCTCCAGATTCCAGCATCTGCGGTATCTTGTGTCTCCAACTGCTGGAGGTGTTGCATTTTGGTAAGACGAACCAGGGCAGGACTTGCACAGTCAATGGTAGGTCCCTGGGGAGTGTTGCAGAACAGAGAGACCTGGTACAGGTACATAGTTCTTTGAAAGTGATGACAGTATACAGGGTGGTGAAGAAGGCGTTTGACATGCTTGCCTTCATCATTCAGGGGATCAGGACTTGGGACGTCATGTTACAACTATACAAGACTTTGGTAAGGCCACGTTTGGAGTACTGCGTACAGTTCTGGTCACCCTGCTATAGGAAGGATTTCATGAAACTGAAGAGGGTGCAAAAAAGGTTTACAAAGATGTTACCGGGACTGGAGGGCCTGAGTTATAAGGAGAGGTTGATAGGCTGGGACTTTTTTTTCTCAAGCATAGGAGGGTGAGGGGTGAGCTTATGGAAGTTTGTAAAATCATGAGGGGCACAGATAATGTGGATGGTCGCAGTCTTTTCCCCAGCATAGAGGAGTCCGAAACTAGAGGGCAGAGGTTTAAAGTGAGAAGCAAAAGATTTAAAAAGGATCTGAGGGGCACGTTTTTCACACAGAGGGTGGTGGGTACATAGAATAAGCCGCTAGAGGAAGTGGTAGAGGTGGGTACGATTATGATTTTTAAAAAGCATTTGGATAGTTACATGGATAGGAAAGGTTTAGAGGGAAATGGGCCAAATGGGACCAGCTCGGTTAAGCAACCTGGTTGGCATGGATGAGTTGGGCCGAAGGGCCTGTTCCCGTGTTGTTTAGCTCCATGACTCTCGGACTTTATAACTCAGCAGGCCAAGCAGCATCCGTGGAGGGAAATGAACTGGTGAACGTTTCAGGTCGAGATCCTGCATCAGGACTGAGAGGAAAGAGGGGAGGTAGCCGGTATAGAGAGAAGCAGGTGAGATGGGGGCCAGTAGGTGATAGGTGGACCAAGGAGGGGTGAGGAATGGTGTCAGGTGGAGGAGGGGGAAGGTGGAGTTGGGATTCAGAGGCAGGTGAGGGAAGCAGACGAGGGAGGGGAGATAAGAAAGGGGGGAGCCAGGTCCACAGAGTTCCTCCAGCAGTTTGTTTGTCTCTCTGGATTGCAGCATCTGCAGTCTCTTGTGCCTCTCAGAGTCAATCACGTCGTGGTGCATCTGGAGTCACTTACAGACCAGCCCACTTAAGTGCCATAGATTTCCTTCCCCAGAGGACAAATGGGTTTATACAACAATCGGTTAACTTCACCATTACTGAGACCAGCTTTCTCGTTCCGAGTTCATTTATTTAATTCATTCATTCTATCGACTGAATGTAAATAGCCCAGTTGGCACTGTGGGATCTGAACTCATTGTAAGTACATCGATGCTGGCCACAAAAGATTACTAATCCAGTAATTACCATTGGATAAACATTTACACAGATATTAAGTTGTTAACCAAATAAGACGTTGTTGAACCAAAAACCTGTCAGCATGTTGGTTCAGGGACATGATGTTCCAGGAAATTATTCTGAATATGCTCAAGAAATTCCCTACCACGAGCTAATCTGTTTATCCTAACTTTTGTGTAAGTTAACATTCCTCGTTTACACCAACGCCTTCCACTCCTCTGTGGCAGACCTGAGCAATAGCGGGATTTCCCATACTGCCCAACCCATCAGTGGAATCTGGGGAGTGCTCTAATGGGAGCAGGAATTATGCTTGTACATTTTCTGTTGATGCCTGCAGAGTATTTCCAGAATTTACTGTTTATTTTGGAAGCTCTTCCCACTCGCAGAGTTGTGCCAGCCAGCCTTATGACGACAACTTGGTTCCTAGCTGGATTAATATGAGGAACTTGTCCTTTTTCCAAATTTTGCCTGGCACTAGTGGAGCTGGCATTTTATTGCCCATCCTTAACTACCCCTGAGAAGGTGGGGGCTGAGCCGCCCTCTTGAACCACTGCAGTCCTTCTGGTGAGGGTGCTCCCACAGTGTTGCAGGATTTAGACCCAGCGAGGGTAACAGACTGGCGATTATTTCCAAGTCAGGATGATGTCCATCGGTGGTGGTAGTCTTAGGTGAGGTTTAAAGGTCGGCACAACATTGTGGGCTGAAGGGCCTGTATTGTGCTGCACTGTTCTATGTTCTGTAACTGATTTTTTTCTTGTTATCCACAGTTGTTTTTGTGTAACTCAATTCATCCCAAGTGTGCTGTGTAGTCACAGATGCCATCCCTTGGATGAGATGCTAAAATGAGACACTGCCTGCTCACCCAGCTGAATAGAAGAGATCCTCTGACATTACTTAGACCAAAAGCAGGAGAATCATATGAAGACACAGGAGACTGCAGATGCTGGAATCTGGAGCAACAGACAATCTGCTGGAGGATCTCAGCAGGTCGAGCAGCACCTGTGGGGGGAAAGGAATTGTCAACGTTTTGGGTCCAAACCCTGCATCGGGACTTAATGGAGCATTTCGACCCGAAATGTCAACAATTCCTCTCCTCCAACAGTTGCTGCTCAACCCAATGAGTTCTTCCAACAGGTTGTTTGTTGCAGGAGAAACATACGTCCGATATATGGCGGCTTGGTAGTGTGGCGGTTAGCGTAACGCTATTATAGCACCAGCGACCCGGGTTCAAGTCCGGCCACTGTCTGTAAGGAGTTTGTACGTTCTCCCCGTGTCTGCGTGGGTTTCCTCTGGGGGCTCCGGTTTCCTCCCACATTCCAAAGACGTACGGGTTAGGAAGTTGTGGACATGCTATGTTGGCGCCGGAAGCGTGGCAACACTTGCGGGCTTCCCCCAGCACATTCTCAGTAATGCAAAAAGATGCATTTCACTGTGTATTTCGATGTACATGTGACAAATAAATATTTTAAAATCTTATCTTATATATACTTCAACCAACAACAACAAAACAGATTTCATAGTGTCTGTGGGAACTGTGTGTAAATTGGTTAACCTATTTCCTATATTATTTTTTTATCCAAAAATATACTTCATTCATAATATATACAGTAAATACAGCCAGAATGTGTCATTATCTACATTGATTTTACCAGCAATTCAATACATTCTCAAACAATATGTCAACGCCACACATTCTGGAGTCAGTTTCAGAGATTGCTGAATCTTTGTTGTCTTGTTTCCTTCTTAAATATTGCATCAGCAAAATGATTGGGAGGCTGTTAGACAGGGCCCAGCCCTTCAGTGTCCTGTGGGAACAGGACCCTACATTAGAGTCATATACAGCAAGGGAAAAAGGCCCTTCAGAC
This sequence comes from Pristis pectinata, assembly GCF_009764475.1. Classification (NCBI taxonomy): domain Eukaryota; kingdom Metazoa; phylum Chordata; class Chondrichthyes; order Rhinopristiformes; family Pristidae; genus Pristis; species Pristis pectinata. Next base: position 3,658,261 of record NC_067408.1, on the reverse strand, counting down.
CAACTCGTCCATGCCGACAAAGTTGCCAAACTGAGCTAATCCCATTTGCCTCCGTTTGGCCCATATCCCTCTAAACCTTTCCTATCCATGAACCTGTCTAAATGTCTTTTAAATGTTGTAATTGTACCCACCTCTACCACTTCCTCTGGCAGCTGGTTCCATAGACCCACCACCCTCTGTGTGAAAATGTTACCCTTCAGGTCCCCTCTAAATCTTTCCCCTCTCACCCTAAACCTCTGCCCTCTAGATTTAGACTCCCCTACCCTGGGGAAAAGTCTGTGACCATTCACCTGATCTATGTCCCTCATGACTTTATAAACCTCTATATCGCAGAGCTGAAGTTTAAGGGGATCTTTATTGACTGTGAATTGATAGGGGGTTTCCTGAGGCCTTACGCTCCCAAATATCCATTGTCCTGATCAATAAGTACCAATTTTCGATAAGCATCTGCTATCAACAGCAGGTGGAGACCCCAGTGGGAGAATGAAAATACAATTTTAGATTATGATACCCAGGGGAAAATAATGGAGACACAGGAGACTGCAGGTGCTGGAATCTGGAGCAACACACAAGATGCTGGAGGAACTCAGCGGGTCGGGCAGCATCCGTGGAGGGAAATGGACAGTCGATGTTTCAGGTCGAGACCCTTCATCTGGACTGAAAGACAAAGGGGAGATAGCCGGTATAAAGAGGTGAGGGGCAGAGTGGAGTAAAAGCTGGCAGGTGATAGGGGGATCCAGGTGAGGTGAGGAGGGGGGAATAATAGGCAGATGGAGGAGGGGAGATTGGAGAGTGAGTGACAGAGGCTAGGAGGTGATAGGTGGAGGGAACAAAGGGCGGCAGATGTTGGAGTGTGATAGGCAAGGAACGTGGAGCGTGGAATGGATTAATCAACAATTAAGTGAACAATCTCAAGGTCTTAAAGTCTTAAAATCAAGTTTATTGTCAAATGTACGTCCATGTGTGCACAGGTACAGTGAAAAACTTGCAGAGCATCACAAGCACATACCATCAGATACAGAACATTTACAAGAAAACCATAAATTAAACATAAATTACACAATTAGAACAAAATAAATCCATTGTAGTACAAGGTGGTCAATGTGGTCAAACTATTGCTACACTGAGGTGGTGATGAGGATTGTATTGGTGGGTTCAAGAACCGAATGGTTGAAAGGAAGTAGCTGTTCCTGAACCTGGTGGTGTAGGACTTCAGGCTTCTGTACCTCCTGCCCGATGGTCACTGTGAGAAGATGGCATGACCCGGATGGTGGGGATCTTTGATGATGGATGTTGCCTTCTTGAGGCAGCGCCTCCTGTAGATACTCCCAATGGTGGGGAGGGATGTGCCTGTGATGTATTGGGCTGAGTCCACTACTCCCTGTAGCTTTTTACATTCCTGGGCATTCGAATTGCCCTACCAGACCATGATCTACTGAGCTTATAACAGCTGTGAAAAATGCAGTGCCTCTTTCTGCACTGAAGTGCCATATTGGAATTGAATTTGGTTTATTATTGTCACTTGTACAGAGGTACAGTGAAAAACTTGTCTTGCATACCGATCATACAGGTCAATTCATTACACAGTGCATTGAGGTAGTACAGGGTAAAACAATACAGAATGCAGAATAAAGTGCAACAGCTACGGAGAAAGTGCAGTGCAGGTAGACGATAAGATGCAAGGTCATAACGAGGTAGGTTGTGAGGTCAAGAGTCCATCTTATCATAGTATTGAACCATTCAATAGTCTTACAACAGCGGGATAGAAGCTGTCCTTGAGCCTGGTGGTACGTGCTTTCCGGCTTTTGTATCTTCTGCCCGATGTGAGAGGGAAGAAGAGAGAATGTCCGGGGTGGGTGGGGTCTTTGATTATGTTGGCTGCTTTACTGAGGCAGCGAGAAGTGTAGACAGAGTCCATGGAGGGGAGGCTGGTTTCCGTGACGCGCTGAGCTGTGTCCACAACTCTCTGCAGTTTCTTGTGATCATGGGTAGAGCAGTTGCCATACCAAGCCGTGATGCATCCAGATCGGATGCTTTCTCTGGTGAGTGTCAAGGGGGACATGCCAAATTTCTTTAGCCTCCTGAGGATGTAGAGGCACTGGTGAGCTTTCTTGGCCGTGGCATCTACATGCTTGGACCAGGACAGGCTATTGGTGATGTTCACTCCTAGGAACTTGAAGCTCTCAACCCTCTCAACCTCAGCACCATTGATGTAGACAGGTGCATGTACACCGCCCCCTTTGCTGAAGTCAATGACCAGCTCCTTTGCTTTGCGGATATTGAGGGAAAGGTTGTTGTCATGTTGGTTGTATAGTGTTCATAAAGGCTGCATTTTAAGTGTCCAACCCAGTTGTCTGTGGGACCACAGAATGCTAATTGCTGACGAGCCTGAGGTCCTCGATTAGTGTTGGGTTGTAAAGTAGATGTGGAGAATGCTACAGGTGAGGATAACGCCTATTGCCAGCCAGCATCCGTTTGTGTCCTGTGACAGTGATGCCCTTGAAAGGAGCTCTGTTTGATTCAGAGGAACCCAGTGTATAATTATCACTGATGTCGGCCGTGTTTGATCACTGTCACATTACCAGCATACATCTGGAGAGCCTACGCATTACATCACAAGGCTCTGTCAGAATTTGTCTTCAGGAGCTGAGAGAACAGACAGTCTTTTGAGTGTGGCTCTAATTTGTGTATATTGTAAGTAATCGTGCATGCTGCAAAGTCTGTGTGTATTTGGTTCTCATGAAAAGCAGAAGTTTCGGGCTGCATGAAATGAATGGATTGTTGGTATTTTCTGCCTCTGGATTGATGCTTGATCTGATGACAGATTTGTCTCACAAGTAACAGTAATCAGGTAATTATTAAATCAAGTCATTTGTGCTCCTGTCAAAGCTATCTCTTTTCAGACTTAAAAGACGTGCTTCTTTAGATTGTATGGATGGTGATCCAAATGTGGATTCTGATCAGGCCACAGTAAAACAGAATGGGTGAGCCCTGACCGTAAGCTCCTGAGCTTCCCTTATTCTGTTAAAATTTTTAACTTTTGATTCAGATTCAGCTTAGTTTATTGTCATATAAAATTATGAGAGGCATAGATAGGGTAGACAGTCAGAATCTTTCTCCTAGGGTAGAAATGTCAAATACTAGAGGGCATGCATTTAAGGTGAGGGGGGAAAGTTTAAAGAGATGTGCAGAGCAGGTTTTTTGCAGAGAGTGGTGGGTGCCTGGAACGGGCTGCCAGGGGAGGTGGTAGAGGCAGATACGATGGAGGTGTTTAAGAGGCTTTTGGATAGGCACATGGATGTGCAGGGAATGGAGGGATATGGATCATGTGCAGGCAGATGGAGATTTAGTTTAATTTGGCATCGTGCTTAGTACAGATTTTGTGGGCTGAAGGGCCTGTTCCTGTGCTGTACTGTTCTGTGTTCTATGTCATATATACCAGGGTGCAATGAAATTCCTCATTCACATGAAGCTCACAGAGTAAATTGTAAACATGGTGTTAATAAATAGCGTGGAGAATTGTTGCAAGCTGCTCTCTGCACCTCCACTCATTACCTCTATTGTAATTGTTCTACTCTTTTAAATATAAATTCTGTCTCTAAGAATTACTAATAATGTTATGACCTTGCACCTTATTGTCTGCCTGCACTGCACTTTCTCTGTAACTGTAACACTTTATTCCGCATTCTGTTATTGTTTTCCCTTGTACTACCTCAATGCACTGCTGTAATGAAGTGATCTGTATGAATGGTATGCAAGACAAAGTTTTTCACTGTACATGTGACAATAATAAACCAATATACAAATTTAATAAATACAACCATAAATGCAGCGATGAGGCACAAAAATGGAAATGGTGTAGGACAGTGCAAACTGAGGTGTTAAAAGAAATGTTAAAATGATAATAACAGAAGTAGAATTAAGGGTTCGAGAACATGGCAGCACCTCCAGGAAGAGGATGTATTGGTATTGGTTTATTATTGTCATTTGTACCGAGGTACAGTGAAAATCTTGTCTTACATACCGATCATACAGGTCAATTCATTACTCAGTGCAGTTACATTGGGTTAGTACAGAGTGCATTGATGTAGTACAGGTAAGAACAATAACAGTACAGAGTAAAGTGTCACAGCTACAGAGGAAGTGCAGTGCAATAAGGTGCAAGGTCACAACAAGGTGCAAGGTCACAACAAGGTAGATCGCAAGGTCATAGTCCATCTCATTGTATAAGGGAACCGTTCAATAGTCTTATCACAGTGGGGTAGAAGCTGTCCTTGAGCCTGGTGGTACGTGCCCTCAGGCTTCTGTATCTTCTGCCCAAGGGAAGAGGAGAGAAGAGAGAATGACCCGGGTGGGTGGGGTCTCTGATTATGCTGGCTGCTTCACCAAGGCAGCGAGAGGTAAAGACAGAGTCCAAGGAGGGGAAGCTGCTGTCCGTGATGCGCTGGGCTGTGTCCACAGAGGTGACTGGTTCAGGAGTCTGACAACAGTGGGGAAGAAGCTGTTCCTGAGTCTGGACGTCCGGGCTTTCGAGCTCCTGTATCTTCTCCCAGAAGGTAGGACAGAGAAAAGGGAATGGCTGGGGGCGGGGGGGGGGGGGGGGGTGGTCCTCCTTGGCGGCACCGTTAGCCTCCTGGACACAATGCACAGTGAGGATGGACTGGGTGGAAGGAAGTGACGAACTGGGCTGGGTTCACTGAGTGATTCTTTGACAGTTGCATTGTTTGCATTGCCACACTGCCTAATTCTTGCCTTGATTCTAAATATGCTGAGGGTTTTGATTATTCAGCTTTGGTTTTGTACTAAAACGAAATGTTTCCTGGCTTTACTCTCAGGCCTATTCCAAATGAACTGATGTGTTGTTTGGGGACTACATCTGTTCCCACACCATATAAATCAGAGAAATGGGCTGTAGTGGGTGGGAGCCTGTAACTACAGGGTGTGGGCTTTGTAAGTAACTATTCAAGCTTACATTGATGTTCTTCCTTAATTATAAATAATAGATGTGTGATATTTTATTGAAGTATACACATCTATTTTTAAATTCCTCCCACTTCATTCACTGAGGGGGCGGGTGTTGCTTGCGCTCTGATATCAGTAATTTCTCATTTTCTCAATTTACCTGTAATTTATTTCAGTTGACAGACTGCAGTTTAACACTGTAGAGGCTTGTTGTTCTGAATGGACTTTGCTCTCATGAGAAGGCAAAGGCAGGATTTGGACATTTGGCCCATTGCTTGCTTTGCCATTTATAAATTAAGTCCCAAACCACCACCTACTTCCCTACAACCATTACGTTCTTGAACCGACCTGCACACCCCTAACCCTACCTCAGCAACAGAACACTACGGACCACCTCTTGCACTACCATGGGTATGACTCTGATTGTGTCTGGTTTTTTAACCTTTATCTTCAATCTTGGATCTTCAATCAGATAACCTTGCGGACTCAAACAGGCAGTCCCTCAGGGTCAAGGAGCTTTGATTTCCATTCCAATTCAATGGCTTCTGAGGTAGTTGAAAAGTCCAGTGCAGGATTTATAGACTCTGCCACAGGCGAGGCAGGAGCTGCTGGAAGGGGCGGGGTTGGTGGTTAATTTTGGAGGTTCAGTGCTCCATTCATCATCTGACCTTCAGACGCCCCTTACAAAGAAACTCAAGGTGCTCAATGCCTTATCTGGACACTCTTTCACTGGCAGGCACGGTAGTGTAGCAGTTAGCGTAACGCTATTACAGCGCCAGCGACCGGGGTTCAATTCCGGCTGCTGTCTGTAAAGAGTTTGTATGTTCTCCCTGTGTCTGCGTGGGTTTCCTCCGGGTGCTCCGGTTTCCTCCCACATTCCAAAGACGTACAGGTTAGGAAGTTATGGGCATGCTAATTTGGCGCCGGAAGCGTGGCGACACTTGCGGGCTGCCCCCAGAACACTCTACGCAAAAGATGTATTTCACTGTGTGTTTCGATGTACATGTGACTAATAAAATATATCTTATTTTATCTTTTGCACACTTTTTTCTGTCTCCCTTCACTGCCTGTACAATTTATGTTCTGTGTGTTGTCTGTACGTACGTGCCTGTGATGCTGCTGCAGGCAACTTTGTCATTGTACTGTACCTCACCGTACTTGTGCATATGACAATTAACTCGATTTGACTTGACTAGGTGTCAAACAGTGGGATAGTATAGCTAGGGGTCCTGGGGCCAAATGGCCTCTTTCTGTGACTTGTCTGCGATTGTGTATATTTTTGGCACTGGGGTCCTGCATTTGCACAGTTTTTTATTCACTGTATGGTATAACTTCAGGTATAATTTATGTTCTGTGTGTTGTCTTAACCTACGTGCCTGTGATGTTGCCACAAACAAGCTTTTCATCGTACCTGTACCTCACCGTCCTTGTACACATGACAATAAACTCGACTTGACAACCCTTACACCACTTTCCCACACTAACCCCTATATCTTGATTCCCTTAATAGTCAAAATCAACTAATCTCTGTCTTAACCATACTTAGAGACTGAGATTCCACAGCCCTCTTGGGTCGAGAATTCCTAAGGTTCATCCTCTGGCTGAAGAACTTTCTTCTCATCATAGTCCTGACACTCCCCCCATCCTCCTCATGCACCTTGTCAACTTTGTTTCAATGAGATCACCTTTATTCTTCTAAACTCAAGAGAGTACAGGTCCAATCTGCTGAATCTCTCCTCATACCACAACCCTTCCCCCATCCCAGGGTTCACTGGTGAACCCCCGTTGCATTCCCACTGTATCCTTCCTGTTCACTCCGTTCCAAGCGTGCTCTCACCAGGACCTGGTAAGATGTTTTTTACTCTTATACTCAAAACTTCTTGGAAAAAAAAGCCAACATACGGTTTACTTGATGTAGAAGGGTTTGGGTGCTCCCTTCTCCCTGATACTGCCATTGGTGCCTTCTGAAACAAATTCCTAATTAGTTGTTCCCCATCAACCCTTTCTAGTGCTGCTCTGCTCATTGAGGCCACAAAAATAGTGGCATGGTGCCCTTCCTAGGAGAATGCATATATCCGTACCTTCAATTACATCCAACAATGCTGTCCCTAGCTGAGTAATTGGTAAGCATTTGTTTAGAACATAGAACATTACAGCAGAGTACAGGCCCTTCAGCCCATGATGCTGTGCTGACATCTTATCCTGCTCTAAGGCACGGTAGTGTAGTGGTTAGCGTAATGCCTTGCAGTGCCAACAACCCGGGTTCAATTCTGGCTGCTGTCTGTAAGGAGTTTGTACGTTCTCCCCGTGTCTGTGTGGGTTTCCTCCGGGTGCTTCGGTTTCCTCCCACATTCCGAAGACGTACGGGTTAGGAAGTTGTGGGCATGCTATGTTGGCGCCGGAAGTGTGGCGACACTTGCCGGCTGCCCCCAGAACACTCTACACAAAAGATGCATTTCACTGTGTGTTTCGACGTCCCTGTGACCAATAAAAATATCTTGTCTTATCTTATTTCCCACATAGCCCATTATTTTATCATTCATCTGTCTATCTAAGAGTCTCTTAAGTATCCCTAATGTATCTGCCTCCACAACCTCTGCCGGTCGTGTGTTCCACGCACCCACCACTCCCTGTGTAAAAAACTTACCTCTGACATCACCCCTATATCTTCCTCCAAGCACCTTAAAATTATGCCCCCTTTTGTTAGCCATTTTCACCCTGGGCATCTTGGTTAGTATGGATGAGTTGGGCCAAAGGGCCTGTTTCCGTGCTGTATGACTGACATGGAACAGCGGGATAGAAACTGTCCTTGAGCCTGGCGGTATGTGTTCTCAAGTTTCTGTATCTTCTGCCTGATGGGAGGGTGGAGAAGAGAAAATGTCCAGGGCAGGTAGGGTCTTTGACTATGTTGGCTGCTTTACCGAGGCCGCAAGAAGTGTAGACAGAGTCCATGGAGGGGAGGCTGGTTTCCGTGATGTGCTGAGCAGTGTCCACAACTCTCTGCAGTTTCTTGCGGTCCCGGGCAGAGCAATTGCCATATCAAGCTGTGATGCATCCGGAGAGGATGCTTTCTGTGGTTGCGCTGAATGCTTGGTTTTGCGCTGCTGGAGGTGAAAATGTATTTCAATTCCGAGCAGTGCCGATCAACATGGTACAGAATTCACGCTTCAATGTTTTGTTGGAATGACCCTTGTATCTGAAGGGAGGCATCATCTCAGCTCATCACAGATTGGATAAGCAAAAGGCAACCTGCCTGAGGAACTCAGCGGGTCAGACAGCATCTGTGGAGGGACTGTCCCCCCCACAGATGCTGCCTGACCCACTGAGTTCCTCAGGCAGGTTGCCTTTTGCTCCAGATTCCAGCATCTGCAGTCTCTTGTGTCTCCAGATTGGATAAGATTTAACTGAGGCCCGTGTTAATGGATTCATAACTAATGTTTCCTGGGCATCCTGAAGTGAATGATTATTCTGGTTTCTACTTAAACTAATCGCATTTCTTTAAACACGTTTACATGTCAAAATTGCTCAGTCCCTGAAGAACAAAATTACCAGGTGGCTGGCTAAAAAATTATTAGGTTTTATAATGATGTAGGGCATGAGATCTGACCCAGATCTATGTAGCTTTAAAATGCGACAAAGTAATTTAAGCAAAAAAATAATGAGAATTGGGTTTTATATAACTTTTTGGAACTCACAGGAGCTCAATCATACAAATGATTTTGTAAGTGTCCAAAATGCATTCAGCTGCATAACTAATCAGTACTCCTTCAGTTCCTCTCAATTGGCCACTCTATGTTCCTGGAACACATATCCTTTCTGAATGAAAAACACGATGATGCTGGAGGAACTCAGCAGGCCAGGCAGCATCTGTGGAGAAAAGCAGGCGGTCAATGTTTCGGGTCAGGACTGAAGATAGGAAAAGGGGAAGCCCGATATATAGGAGGGAAAAGCAGAGCAGTGATAGGTGGACTAAAGAGGGGAGGTGGGGTGGGCACAGGGTGGTGATAGGTAGATGCAGGTAAGAGATAGTGATGGGCAGGTGCGGGGAGGAGGGGAGAGCAGATCCACCGGGGGATGGGTCAAAGGTGAGGAGACAGAGGGGAAAAAGGGGGATATAAAATAGAGAGATAGGCTGGGAAAAGGAAGAAGAGAAGAAATGTGTTGGGGGTGGGTGTTGGGGGCAAGGTGGGAGGGGGAATTACCTAAAGTGGGAGAGTTCAGTGTTCGTGCCGTTAGGCTGCAAGGTTCCAAGATGGAAAATGAGGTGCTGTTCCTTCAGTTTGCGCTTGGAATTCTCCTGGCAGTTGAGGAGGCCGAGGACTGACGTATCAGTGATGGAGTGGGAGGGGGAGTTGAAGTGACCGGCAACGGGGAGATGCAGGTCGTGGTTACGGATGGAGCGCAGGTGTTCTGTGAAACGGTCACCTAGTCTGCGTTTGGTCTCACCGATGTAGAGGAGGCCACACTTGGAGCACCGAATGCGGTAGGTGATATTAAGGGAGGTGCAGGTGAATCTCTGTCTCACCTGAAAGGACTGTTTGGATCCCTGGATAGAGGTGATGGAGGTGGTGAAGGGGCAGGTGTTGCACCTATGGGGGGGCTTGCTTTTCTCACGGATGCTGCCCGGCCTGCTGAGTTCCTCCAGCATCATTGTGTTTTTCATCTAGCTTCCAGCATCTTCAGTCCTTTGCTTCTCTCACATATCCTTTCTGTACCATTTTCAGGCCCTCTATTCCGCACTTCCCTGGGAATCTGAGGGGATTATTACATCAAATCCTGACACTGTGCCTCCTTTACCTTGTATTCGGCTTTCAAGCTTTCCCTTAATTTTGCTTTCTTGCTTTTAAGTTCTCTAGGACTTCCTTCTATCCCAATAGCCTTTTCTTTCAAAACCAAGAAGCAAGTTTCTCATTACTGTCCTCGTCAGTTCTCAGAGGTTTACTCATTTAATTATTCCGCTTTTATTGATGTAAAATACTTATCAGCTATTAACCTTTTTGAAGTCCTCACACTTGCTTTGTTGCTCCATTTCTCTTTCAAGTTATTTTATAATTACTAAATCAAATCAGTTGATCCCTTCTAATTTACTGTTTATTCTTACCATCCTGAATTTTGAACTAATTTCCTTTATTAATGTTACTTAATGACTCTCGCGCCAACCTTGGTTGCTCGTCTTGGGACAATTTCTGTATTCAGCTTGTTCCTCAATCTTTGAACATTGCTGTTCCCAGGCCTGAGTTATCACAGATTGTAGTTGCTCTCTCTGAGTTATCAGAGGTCAGGTCCTTTCTTTTCGTGGTAAATTGGTTTATTATTATCACATGTACCAAGGCACAATGAAAAACTGTTTTGCATGCAGTCATACAGTTCATTTCATCACACCAGTACATTGAGGTAGTACAAGGGAAAACAATAACAGAACGCAGAATAAAGTGTTACAGTTACAGAGAAAGTGCAGTGCAGGCAGACAATAAAGTGCAAGGGCCATAACGAGGTAGATTGTGAGGTCAAGAGTCTATCATATCGTACTAGGGGACCGTTCAATAATCTTATAACAGTGGGATAGAAGCTGTCCTTGAGCCTGGTGGTACGTGCTTTCAGGCTTTTGTATCTTCTGCCCAGTGGGAGGGGGGAGAAGAGAGAATGTCCGGGGTGGGTGGGGTCTTTGATTGTGTTGGCTGCTTTACCAAGGCAGCGAGAAGTGTAGACAGAGTCCATGGAGGGGCAATGGGCTGTGTCCACAACTCTCTGCAGTTTCTTGCGGTCTTGGACAGAGCAGTTGCCATACAAAGGCATGATACATCTGGATAGGATGTTATCCATGGTACATCTCTAAAAATTAGTGAGGGTCAAAGGGGACATGCCAAATTTCTTTAGCTTCCTGAGGAAGTAGAGGCACTGGTGAGCTTTCATGGTCATGGTGTCTACGTGGTTGGACCAGGACAGGCTATTGGTGATGTTCACTCCAAAGAACTTGAAGCTCTCAACCCCCTTGACCTCACACCACCCCCTTTGCTGAAGTCAATGACCAGCTCTTTTATTTTGATGACATTGAGGGAAAGGTTGTTGTCACAGTTAGAGGAACAAATGACTGCAGATTCTGGAATCTAGATGAAAAACACGACGATGCTGGAGGAACTCAGCAGGCCGGGCAGCATCCGTGGAGAAAAGCAGGCGGTCAACGTTTCGGGTCAGGACCCTTCTTCAGGACTGAAGATAGGAAAAGGGGAAGCCCGATATATAGGAGGGAAAAGCAGAGCAGTGAGAGGTGGACAAAAGAGGGGAGGCGGGGTGGGCACAGGGTGGTGATAGGTAGATGCAGGTAAGAGATAGTGATGGGCAGGTGTGGTGGAGGAGGGGAGAGCAGATCCACCGGGGGATGGGTCAAATTGAGGAGAGAGACAAAAAAGGAGGCTAGGAAAGGGAAGAAGAGAAGAAGCGTGGTGGGGGTGGTGTTTGTGGGGAAGGGGGGTGGGGGTTACTTAAAGTGGGAGAATTCAATGTTCATGCCGTTAGGCTGCAAGATTCCAAGACGGAAAGTGAGGGGCTGTTCCTCCAGTTAGCGCTGGGAATTCTCCCGGCAGTGGAGGAGGCCGAGGACTGACATATCAGTGATGGTGTGGGAGGGGGAGTTGAAGTGACTGGCAACGGGGAGATGCAGGTCGCAGTTATGGACAGAGCGCAGGTGTTCTGCGAAACATGTTGTCACAGTTCTTCTGGAGTGATGAAGCACAAGCTAGGGATATGCTTTGTAAAAGGTGCAAACAAGGATATGCATTAGAGCTCTGTTCCCTGAGTTCAGCTGACGGGTATAAATTGCTCGAGCTTTACTCTCTCGCTTTGCCATCTGCGCTCTCCATAAAGCTCATGCCTTCTCATTCCCAGAATAACCATTTTCCTCTGTATAATTCTTTTTATTTGATTCTCAAAGAACTTGATGAAGTACTTGTCTTGAAGCTTGCTAAAACCTTGCAGGTACACACCTGAGTTGCTGAATCTGCACTCTTTACCAGCTTGGAGATGTTCCAGAGAACAGCGATGGCGAGAATGGTAATGCAGCACGAGCAATGCGTGTAGTCTCCTGGTGTGGAATTAGACCAGCAGTAGCACACTATTGAACTTGGCCTCACAATCTACCTTGTTATGGCCTTGCACCTTATTGTCTGCCTGCACTGCACTTTCTCTGTAACTGTAACACCTTATTCTGCATTCTGTTATTGTTTTCCCTTGTAACGCTATTACAGCGCCAGCGACCCCAGTTCAATTCCCGCCACTATCTGTAAAGAGTTTGTACATTCTCCCCATGTCTGTGTGGGTTTCCTCCGGGTGCTCCGGTTTCCTCCCACATTCCAAAGACGTACGGGTTAGGAAGTTGCGGGTGTGCTATGTTGGCGCCGGAAGCGTGGCGACACTTGCGGGCTGCCCCCAGAACACTACACAAAGGATGCATTTCACTGTGTGTTTTGATGTACACGTGACTAATAAAGAAATCTAATGAATGGATCTGTATGAACATTATGCAAGACGTTTTTCACTGTACCTCAGTAAATGTGACAGTAATAATAAGTGATAGTAACACTTCCTAGTGGGCAATTGTAAAGCACCCCAAGCATCTTTCTACAAAAAAGGACTCCAATAAATCGAGGCCACCCTATTCACATGGTGTGTGGAGATCTTACGTATAAGAAGGAAGATCCTTATCAATAGTTCATTCCCAATGTAACTTAAATGAGACAAAAGAATGCGCAGAAGAAATGATGGCTGTTGAAGTCACTGCACCTCTCTTGCCCAACATACCTCTCTTGCTTAAGATGTGTCTAGTCCAGTGGGTAACACTCTGAGTCATCGGGCTGTGAATTCAGGATGTTGCTCCGGCATTCAAGTCTGAGTTGAGTTTATTGTCAGGTGTACAAGTACGGTGAGATGCAGGTACAATGAAAAACTCGCAGCAGCATCACAGGCACATAAATTATACAAGACAGTGAAGAGAAAGACTGTGCAAGACGTGAGTGCAGAAACAAAACACAACCAGGGATCAGGCCATGGTCGTGCAACAGGTGGTCCATAGTGTTCAGTTGCTGGTTAGGGGTGTGCAGATTGGTTCAAGAACCTGATGGTTGTAGGAAAGTAGCTGAATCTGGTGGTGCGGGACTTTAGGCTTCTGTACCTCCTGCCTGACGGTAGCAGTGAGAAGATGACATGGCCCAGATGGGTGGGGATCCTTGATGATAGACGCCACCTTCTTGAGGCAGCGTCTCATGTACGTGCTTCCGATGGTGGGGAGGGCTGTGCCTGTGATGGAATAGGCTGTGTCCATTACTCCTCTGAATCACAAGAACCTGGGTCATCGGCACTGATCTGATCCTGAGGAAGAACTGTAGATGAGTCATTAAGCCAACCCTGTTTACTCGCTCAGATGAATTTCAGTTGTGGTCGCCTTGCTGTAGGAAAGATGTAGTTCAAATGGAATGAGTGCAGGAAAGATTTACAAGGATGTGTCAGGACTTGAGGGACTGAGTTATACGGTAGTGTAGCAGTTAGCGTAACGCTTTACAGCGCCAGAGACCCAGGTTCAAGTCCGGCCGCTGTCTGTAGGGAGTTTGTACGTTCTCTCCATGTCTGCGTGGGTTTCCTCCGGGTGCTCCGGTTTCCTCCCACATTCCAAAGACGTACGGGTTAGGAAGTTGTGGGCATGCTACGTTGGCACCGGAAGCGTGGCGACACTTGCGGGCTGCCCCCAGAACACTCTACACAAAAAGATGTATTTCACTGTATGTTTCGATGTACATGTGACTAATAAAGATATCTTATATCTTATAAGGAGAGGTTGGACAGAGTACGTCCTTATTCCTTGGAGCGTAGGAGACTGAGAGGTTATCTTATAGAGGTGTGTAAAACCATGAAGGGCTTAGATAGGGTGAATGCACACAGTCTTTTTCCAGGGAAGAGGAATCAAGACCTAGAAGGCATAGGTTTAAGGGGATAGGGGAAAGATTTAATAGGAACCCGAGGGGCAACTTTTTTACACAAAGGGTGGTCATTATATGGAATGAGCTGCCAGAGGAAGTGGTTGAGGCAGGTACAATAACAACTTTTAAAAGACAGTTGGACAGGTACATGGATTGGAAAGGTTTGGAAGGTTATGGGCCAAACGCTGGCAAATGCGACTAGCTTGGATGGGGCATCTTGTTTGGCATGGACCAGTTGGGCTGAGGGACTTGTTTCTGTATGACCCTATAACTCTATGAATGTAAAAGATCCCATAACAGTTCTGGAAGAACTGTGAGGATATTATCCTTGGTGACCCGGCCAACACTGATCCCTCAATTGATATCATTAAAAAAAAACAAGTTATCTGCATTATTGTATTCCTATTGGTGGCATCTTTCTGTGCACAAATTCTACATGGACATTGTGGGAAACTAAGGAAGAAATTGCGGGGCCCTACCAGAGATATTTGTATCATCGATAGCCACGGATGAGGCACCGGAAGACCAGAGGGTGGCTAACGTTGTGCCTTTATTACGAAAGGCTGCAAGGAAAAGCCTGGGAAGTACAGATTGATGAGCCTACTATCAGTGGTGGGCGAATTATTGGAGGGGATCCTGAGAGACAGGATCTGCATAAACTTGGAAAGACAAGGGCCAATTAGGGATAGTCATCATGGCTTTTGTGTGGAAATTGTGTCTCATGAATTTGATTGACTTTTCAAAAGTGACCAAAAAGATAGGTGAGGGCAGTGTGGAACATGTTGTCTACATGGACCTTAGTCGGGCCTTCCACAAGTTACCAGATGGTAGGGCTGGGTCAGAAGGTTAGATCACATGGGATCCAGAGCGAGCTAACCAATTGGATACAAAATTGTGTGAAAGGAAGTGCTTGAGGCAGGAACAATTATGACATTGAAAAGCCATTTGAACAGATACATGGATAGGAAAGGTTTAGAGGGATAAGGGCCAAATGCAGGCAAATAAGACTAGCTCAGTTACGTACTTTGGCCAGCATGGATGAGTTGGGGCCGAAGGGCCTGTTCCCGTGCTGTATGACTTTAATGACTCCATTGGAATAAAACATCAATAGATCTAAAGCAACTTGGAAAGGTCTGATCGAAATGTTAAAGGTGCTATACAAATGTAAGTCATTCTTTTTTAGCGGGTGCATTTCAGGAGAACTGGTAGATCTGGTTGTCTCAGCACTGGGAGCTGGTGCTACTCGATGGCACTGGAACAAGACCAGTGATCCCTAGAGCGTCACTTTCCCTTTAATGTTCCTGGTTGTAGCCAGAGCTGCGAGTACTGTTCCTCCCTCTTCTCCCTTACCTCCCATTTCTCTTTGACCCTGTGACTCTGTGAGGAGCTGCTGTATGCTACTGTGAGGGGAATAGCAGTAGACCTCCAAGGAGATACAGACAGGCTGACAGATGGGTGACAGAGGAGGTTTAACACTGAGAAATGCGATGAGAAGAGACAATATAAAGGGGAAAATTCGAAAAAGGGACACGGAACAATCTGAACGTATGTGTGGCAAAGCTCACTGAAAGTGGCATGAGCTTTATGTTGGTTCTGGTCACAGAGTCAAACGCACTGAACAGCCATTCAGCCCAACTGTCCATGCCAACCAAGATGCCCATCTAAGCTCGTCGCATTTGCCCGTGTCTTGGCCCATATCCCTCTAAACCTGATGCAGAGTATCGATCTGAAACATCAACAATTCCCTTCCCTCCCGACAGATGCTGCTCGACCCGCTGAGTTCCTCCAGCAGATTGTTTGTTGCTCCAGATTCCAGCGTCTGTGGTCTCTTGTGTCTCCCTCTAAACACCTCCTATCGACGTACTGTACCTGTCCAAATGTCTTTTAAATGTTGATATTGAACCTGCTTCAATGATTTCCTCTGACAGCTCGGTCTGTATAGGGACCACACTCTATTTGAAGAAGTTGTCCCTCAGGTCCCTTGTAAATCTCTCCCCTCTCACCTGAAACCTATGCCCCATAGAGCTTCAAGTTTCTAGGAGTGAATATCACCAATAGCCTGACCTGGTCCAACCACGTAGATGCCACAGCCAAGAAAGCTCACCAGCGCCTCTACTTCCTCAGGAGGCTAAAGAAACTTGGCATGTCCCCTTGGACACTCACCAATTTTTATCGATGCACCATAGAAAGCATCCTATCCGGATGCATCACGGCTTGGTATGGCAACTGCTCTGCCCGGGACCACAAGAAACTGCAGAGAGTTGCAGATACAGCCCAGCACATCACGGAGATCAGCCACCCCTCCATGGACTCTGTCTATACCTCTCACTGCCTTGGTAAAGCAGCCAGCATAATCAAAGACCCCACCCACCCAGGTCATTCTCCCCTCTCCCATCAGGCAGAAGATACAGGAGACTGAGAGCACGTACCACCAGGCTCAAGGACAGCTTCTATCCCACGGTGATAAGACAATTCAATGGTTCCCTCATACGATGAACTGGACTGTTGACCTCACAATCTACCTTGTTTGACCTTGCACCTTATTGTCTACTTGCACTGCACTTCCCTGTAGCTGTGACACTTTACTCTGTATTCTGTTATTGTTTTTACCCTGTACTACCTCAATGCACTGTGTAATGAATTGATCTGTATGAACAGTATGCAAGACAGGTTTTTCACTGTACTTCAATGACAATAATAAACCAAGTGACAAGTGACACCCCAAGTGACAATAATATACCAAAACCAATACTTTCCCTGGGAAAACGCCCATGTGCATTCACCCTATCTATGCCCCTCATGATTTTATACACCTCTGTAAGGTCAGTGTCTTCAAAAACTGTGTTCCTCAGATGGCCAAAGTTCAGTACACCAGAAGCAGTGGGTGATTTTGTCCTTAATGGCTTCCCTCATGAATGTTGGCTTCCCAGCAATGGCCAGAATGACTTGGGGTGCAAGCCCAGATACCCATAGCTCCCTTAAAGTGGCAACACAAGTGGTTATAGTGGTAAGGAAGGCGTTCGGCATACTTGCTTTCATCAGTCGGGGTGATGAGTATAAAATTTGGGAAGTCATGTTGCAGCTTTGGTCAAGCCACATCTGGAGTATTGTACGCAGTTCTGGTTGTCCCTTTATGGGAAGGATGTGGTGGCTTTGGAGAGGGTGCAGAGGAGGTTCAGCCTGGATTGGAGAGTATTAGTCGTAAGGAGAGGTTGGACTTTTTCTCTGGAGCGTCGGAGGATGAGAGACGACCTGATAAAATTATATAAGATTATGAGAGGCAGAGACAAGGTTTACAGTCAAAGTCTTTCCTCAGGGTGAACCATCAAATACTAGAGGGCAAAGCTTCAAGGTGAGGGGTGGGGGGCAGGGGAGAAGTTTTAAAGGAGATTTACAAATCAGGTGAGAGTGGTGGGTGCTTGGAACAGGCCACCAGGGGTAGTGCTGGAAGCAGATACATTGGCAAACGTTTAAGAAGCGTTTCGACGGCACGTGAACAGGCAGGGAACGGAGGGATATGGACCTTGTGCAGGTAGTTGCGCAGTTTAATTTGGCATCATGGTCAGCACAGACATGGTGGGCCGAAGGGCCCCTTCCTGTGCTTGTGCGGATCTATGTTCTAAGACTCACTTTTGTTAAGCTGTGAGATGCACGGGATGCCTAGTGGACTTGAGTGGAAGTGTGAAGTGTCTTTACTCTATCTGTTCATTACCTGACTGCAGGAGTTTAATGGTGTTGCATTCTATACCACTGACTGTCTCCATGGCGACAAGCACGAATGACACGAAGTTAATGAATCTGAGCAAAATCAATGAGGCGATCATTCTTCAGAATTGCTTGAATAAATTTAGAATGTTCTGAGAAAAATAATTCTAGGCTGTGTAGTCCTCGCCTGTAATAAATCCGCTTGTGCGAGGTTTCGAGATATACAGGTTAACTGGTACCTGTAATATTGATCAGACTTGTAAAGGCACATTGAGTGATTACCTATGATCGTAAATAGCTGTTAAATTTGAGCAAATTTGATTCCTCCATTAAATGAGTAAAATAAATATATTGACTGATCTGCCATTTTCAATATCACTTTTCCTATTAAAAGCACACCTGACTGTCCACACCAATGGTTTTCTGAGGGACACACGATATGCAAGCTGCAACAGAAAAGTCCCTTCATTGTACAGAATGACTCTGTACTTTTAGTGAGAGGACAGTTCCTTACCATCCACAGTGCACTGGAATTGGTAATTGGTTTATTATTGTCACATGTACCAAGGTACAGTGAAAAGCTTTTGTTTTGCATGCCATCCATACAGATCATTTCATAACATAAGTACATCAAGGTAGTACAAGGGAGAAGCAATAACAAGGTGCAGAATACAGTCTTACAGTTACAGAGAAAGTGTAGTGCAGGTAGACAACGTGCAAGGTCATAACGAGGTAGATTGTGAAGTCAAGAGTCCCATTTTAGTGGGAACTGTTCATAGTTCTTATAAACAGTGGGATAGCAAGCCTGTCCTTGAGCCTGGTTGGTACGTGGCTTTCACGCTTGTGTATCGTTCTGCCCATTGAGGTGGTGGGGGGGGGGAAAAGAGAGAATGTCTTGGGTGGAAGAATACGTATGTCATTTTGTACACATTACCATTTGCAGAGCAGGGGAGTGCCATTAATCTGACACCTAATTAATCATTGTGTTTAATTAGGCTGGGAGATTTATCCTTGATATCAAGAATTGCTTGGTTTATCACTATAAACAAATTTCTTTGTAGAAAATTTAAATTTGCACTTTCCAGGGAGGTTAACCTGTTTGTATGCTTCTGGTGACTGTATGTGAAAGATAGAAATTTGGATCATAATATTGGTATTTACAGAAAACTCATCCTCCATGATGTGCTGTTGATGGGATCATGCTGGACAGAAATTGTGTTGTCCTTTTCTACATCACAGCAATGGGTACACTTGAAAAATTAGTTCATTAATTTAAGGTGCTTTGAAGTGTACTGAGGTATTGAAAGACAAGTTATAAATTCAGCTTTATTTCTGACATAAAAATCAACATTGAATTATGTAGTCGTGTGCATGCATTTTGCCTGGGGTGAGCATTTTAATCCACCTATTGGGAGATATAGATATATGTGGGTAAATGTCAATGTATATGCATGTCACGATTGCCAGAACAGATTGCAATGATAGTACTATTACAACATAAGAACAGGTCATTCAGCACAATGAGTTCATGCTGGCTTCTAGAAGAAAAAATCCCATTAGTCCTGGTCCCACGCTCCTTTCCCCCTAACCCTGCAAATTATTCTCCGCCAAGTGCCTGCACAATTCCTTTCAGGTGATATCCTGTTTGCATCACTCTTAGTCATAGAGTCATAGAGTAACACTGCACGGAAACAGGCCCTTCAGCCCAACTCATCCATTCCGACCACGGTGCGCCCCCCCCCCCCCCAGCTAGTCCCATTTTCCTGCTATTGGTATTGGTTTGTTATTGTCACTTGTACTGAGGTACAGTGAAAATCTTGTCTTGCATACCGATCGTACAGGTCAATTCATTACACAGTGCAGTTACATTGGGTTAGTACAGAGTGCATTGAGGTAGTACAGGTAAAAACAATAACAGTACAGAGTAAAGTGTCACAGCTACAGAGGAAGTGCAGTGCAATAAGGTGCAAGGTCACAACAAGGTAGATCATGAGGTCAGAGTCCATCTCATCATATAAGGGAACCGTTCAGTAGTCTTATCACAGTGGGGTAGAAGATGTCCTTGTCTGGTGGTACGTGCCCTCAGGCTCCTGTATCTTCTACCTGATGGAAGAGGAGAGAAGAGAGAATATCCCAGGTGGGTGGGGTCTTTGACTATGCTGGCTGCTGCACCAAGATAACGAGAGGTAAAGACAGAGTCCAAGGAGGTGATATTCCGCTAAACCTTTGCTATCCCTGTACATATCCAAATGTCTTTTAAGTGTCATTACTGTACCTGCCTCAACCACTTTCTTTGGCAGCTCATTCCTTGTACTAGGGAACCATTTAATAGTCTTATAACAGCGGGATAGAAGCTGTCCTTGACTTTGGTGGTGGGAAAAGGGAACCGACCTGGTAGAAACTGACAAGCTCCAGTTTCCCGCTTCACACCCAAACTCTGCTGAGGTTTTAAACATGGACTATTCAGAGCCCAGTGGTTTGCTGCTAGTGGGTTGTTACAAAACTAGTCCCCTGTTGTCAAAGGGCATGAGTGCCGACCACGATACCAATCTAACTAATCCCATCTGCCTGTACGTGGTCTGTATGCCCCGGTTCCCTGCCTGTTCATGTGTCTAAGTGCCCCTTAAACATTGCTCTCTTATCCTTCACATAAGCCTCCACATCTTTCCTGTAATAGGGCAACCAGAACTGCACACAACAAGTGTGGCCTGACCAAAGTTTTATACGATCTCAACGTGACTTCCCAATGCCCCTATCGATGAAGGCAAGCATGCTGTATGCCTTATTTACCACCCGATCTACTTGTGTTACCACTTTCAGCAAGCTATGGACTTATACCCCAAGATCCCTCTGTACATCGATGCTCCTAAAGCGGTTGCCATTCACTGTGTACCTTCCTCTTGCATTTGACCTCCCAAAGTGCAACACCTCACACTTGTCCGGATTAAACTCCATCTGCCGTTTCTCTGCCCACATTTCCGACTGATCTCTATCTTGCTGCATCCCACTGTCCACAGTTCCACCAATTTCTGTGCCATCTGCAAAATTACTCATCAGGCTACTTACATTTTCATCCTGAACATATATATCACAAACAATAGAGGTCCCAGCACTGATCCTAGCAGAACACCACTGGCCACAGACCTCCAGACAGAGAAACACCCCTCTACCACTACCATCTACAACCAAGACAAGTTTGGATCCAACTTACCAACTCACCATGGATCCCATGTGACTTAATAGAACAGAGACCATAGAACAGTGCAGCACAGAACAGGCCCTTCGGCCCACAATGTTGTGCCGACGTAGCTAATCCCTCCTACCTACAGAATGCCCATATCCCTGCATTTTCCTCTCAGTCATGTGCCCATCCAAGCCCCTCTTAAAAGCCCCCAATGAATTTGCCTCCAACACCCTATCAGGCAATGCATTCCAGGCATCCACCACTCTCTCAGTAAAAAAACGTACCCCTCACGTCTGCTCTGGACCTACCCCCCTCACCTAACATGCATGCCCTCTGGTATTGGATTGTTCAATAATGGGAAAATATATTGCTTGTCCCACCCTATCTATGCCCCTCATAGTTTTATACACTTTAACAGACCACCCCTCAGTCTCCACCGCTCCAGAGAAAAGAGCCCAAGTTTGTCACATGCCCTCTAATCCAGGCATCATCCTAGTAAACCTCCTCTGCACCCTCTCTAAAGCCTCGACATCCTTCCTGTAGTGAGGTGACCAGAATTGCACACAATACTCTAAATGCGGCCTAACCAGACTTCTATAGAGATGCATCATAACTTATTGACTCCTATACTCAATACCTCGATCAATGAAAAGCAAGCATTCCATAAGCCTTCTTAACCATCCTGTCTACCTGTTGCTTTTGCTGGATGATGGGTTAACAGTTCTCTGGCGTCAATAGCATGTGTGCTAATGTGTTAGGACAGTATGAATTTGAGCAGGATAGTGAGAAAGGATCTGGATACGTGAAGGTACAGGAAGAAGTGACAGGTAAGAAACAAAATCAGGAGTAGGCATTTGGCCTCTCATTTATCTAATCTCCAATGGGTATCTGCTCAACTTTTCTACTCCTAGGAATCGACCTAGTGAACATTCTCTGCACTACCTCCAAAGCAAGTACACCAATCCTTAAATGAGGAGACCAAAACTGTCTCCCAGCCTCAAAACTGGCCCTGTAGTGTAGCAGTTAGCGTAACGCTATTACAGCGCCAGCGACCCGGGTTCAATTCCTGTCTGTAAGGAGTTTGTATGTTCTCCCCGTGTCTGTGTGGGTTTCTTCCGGGTGCTCCGGTTTCCAACCACATTCCAAAGATGTACAGGTTAGGAAGTTGTGGGCATGCTATGTTGGCACCGGAAGCGTGGCGACACTTGCGGGCTGCCCCAGAACACTCTACACAAAAGATGTATTTCACTGTGTGTTTCGATATACATGTGACTAATAAAGATATCTTATAAAAGTGATCATTTTACTGATAATAGACAAGGTGTAGTCTCACCAGTACTCTGTAAAGTTGCATCAAAACTTCACAACTTTTATACAGAAAAAAAATGTCTTCCTAATTACTTCCTGTATTTGCATGTATTATTTTGTGATTGATGACTAGAACCTGCAGATCCCTTTGTAGATCCCGTTTTGCAGTATCACTGTGTAAATAATAAATTGCTTTAATAAATTGCTTCTTTCCAAAGTGATAACTTCAGATTTCCCCACATTTCACTCCATCTGCCGACTTCTTGCCCCTTCACTTAACCTATCCATCTCCCTTTGCCGACTCTTTTGTGACCTCAACACAACTTGCTTCTTCAGCAGGACTTGAGCCTGAGTGGTATCAGTTAACAGGAGTAATCTCCTCCAGTGACTGGCTGCAGTGGAGTGAATAAGCAGAGTCTGATGCCCAATACGTGGTAGTCAAATGGTAGTCGGACCAACATAACACAGTGTATTTTTTCTGTCGGACTTTGCGCTGACACTGCAGGGATCTCCACATGGTGTGCGTACTGTGTTGCGTTGAGGCCATCCTGAACCTTCAGTGTTTCTGGAGAGGATGCATTTGCACGTAGTGTCAGAAGACTGAGCCTCCGGCTCTTGCTGTAACTTGACCACTAGACTTTCATCGGTTTGTAACCAACATCATCCTGGGAATTCCTTTCCAATTCCAGCATGAAACAGGAGGTGATGCTTTAAGTTTATCACCCTCAAATTTTACAGTGAGACAGGTGGGTGGATTCGCAGTCATGAAGCTGGGAACACCAGTCCTGCTGAATTATCTAAATCTCACCAACTTTTATCGATGCACCATAGAAAGCATCCTATCTGGATGCATCACGGCTTGGTACGGCAACTGCTCTGCCCAGGACCACAAGAAACTGCAGAGAGTTGTGGACACAGCCCAATGCATTACGGACACCAGCCTCCCCTCCATGGACTCTGTCTATACCTCTCGTTGTCTTGGTGAAGCAGCCAACATAATCAAAGACCCCACCCACCCGGGTCATTCGCTCTTCTCCTTTCTCCCATCAGGCAGAAGATACAGGAGCCTGAGGGCACGTACCACCAATAGAGTACATTAGCAAGGCATCAGAAACCAAAATGGTATCTAAAACTGTTAGGGAGGTTGATAAGATGAATTGCGGAGGACAAGATGGAGGTGAAGGATGAGTTGATGGAGTGAATTATTCCAGCTCCTGGCCAGTAGTGTTGGAAAAACACTTACCTGTTGAACTATGCAGTCTTTGCTACGCTTCAGGTGATGACATGCTCAGGCTCGGGAAACCTTACTGTAACGGGGACATTCTCTCTTCTCTCCTCTTCCATCGGGTAGAAGATACAGGAGCCTGAGGGCACGTACCACCAGGCTCAAGGACAGCTTCTACCCCACTCTAATAAGACTATTGAATGGTTCCCTTATACAATGAGATGGACTATGACCTTGCGATCTACCTTGTTATGGCCTTGCACCTTATTGCACTGCACTTTCTCTGTAGCTGTGATACTTTACTCTGTACTGTTATTGTTTTTACCTGTACTACCTCAATGCACTCTGTACTAACCCAACGTAACTGCACTGTGTAATGAATTGACCTGTACGACCAGTTTGCAAGACAAGTTTTTCACTGTACCTCGGTACAAGTGACAATAATAAACCAATACCAATACAAAATTCCTTGGCACATGGAACTATTTATATGCAGCCTGTTGAAAGTGAATTAAATCCGCTCTTTACTGCACTGCCTCTATTGACGTTAAAAGTTGTTGGTAGTGGGATCGTTTCAAGTTTAAATAGAGTTCAACTGTAACATGCCATGTAAAATTAAAATTAGGTTGGGCAAACTTGGGTTGTTTTCTCTGGAGTGTCGGAGGCTGAGGGAAAACCTAAAATTGTAAATTGGTTTATTATTGTCACATGTACTGAGGTACAGTGAAAAACTTGGCTTGCATACTGTTCATGCAGATCATTTCATTACAACAGTGCCTTGAGTCTGTACAAAGGAAAACCATAACAGAATGCAGAATTAAGTATAACAGTTACAGGGACAGTGCAGTGCAGGCAGACAATAAGGTGCAAGGGCCATGATGAGGTAGGTTGTGAGGTCAAGAGTCCATCTTATCGTTATTCCACCTGATAGAAATTTATAAAATTAAGAGAGGCACAGAAAGAGTAAACAGTCAGAATCTTTTTCCCAGGGTAGAAATGTCCAGTACTAGAGGACATGCATTTAAGGTGAGAGAGGGAAAGTTTACAGGAGATGCGTGGGGCAGGTTTTTTACAAAGAGAGTGGTGGGTGCCTGGAGCGGACTGCCAGGGACGGTGGTGGAAGGATATACAGTAGTGGTGTTTGAGAGGCTTTTAGATGAATTTGCAGGGAATGGAGGGATACGGATCGTGTACCGACAAAAGAGATTTATTTCAATTCAGCATCATGTTCGGCGCAGGGCCTGTTCCTGTGTCGTACTCTTCTATGTTCTATGACAGTTGACCACAGGTAGCAATAACCCATCAACCTCAAACACAGACCACAACACTCAAAACTGATTTATACCCAATATGCTATTGCACTGTAAGATGTGCAATTACAAATGCTAAGTGCGTACAGATAAAATTCCTTTCTCTGCTGCTTCAGCAGAAGTATAACCCATTTATTTCAATAACATATTAAAGAGCAGACAAAGGAGAGCTGTAATAGTAAAGCAAACACTTATCATTTCCAGTTATTGTAGAACGGCAATCAATAAAGCAAGCAGACTGCTAAGCTGCATTCTCAGATTAGTAGAATACGATTCTATTGTGTTAAACAGCTTGCATTAATATGGTGCCTGCAAAATAATGAATGTTCTCAATACTTCACAAAGGAGAGAACATCTGCCAGGTTACAGAAGCTGTGGGAGAAGCTGACAAAAGTGCTGTCAAAATAGTTTAGAAGAGCTTTTATAGAGACGGAGAAATATCAAGGCAAATAGATTTGCAGACGCACAGGTTAGGAAGTTGTGGGCATGCTATGTTGGCGCCAGAAACGTGGCGACACTCGTGGGCTGCCCCCAGCACGTTCTCAGTAACGCAAAAAGACGCATTTTACCGTGTGTTTCGATGTACATATGACTAATAAATGAATCTCTTGGAAGGAATTGGAATTGTTTTATTATTGTCACATGTACCGAAGTACAGTGAAAGACTTGTTTTGCATGCTGTCCAGACAGATCATCTCATCACATCAGTGCATTGAGTTAGTACAAAGGAAAACAATAACAGAATGCAGAATAAAGTGTCACAGTTACAGAGAAAGTGCAGTGCAGGCAGACAATAAGGTGCAAGGTCATAACGAGGTAGATTGTGAGGTCAAGAGTCCATTTTATCGTACTAGGAGACCATTCAATAGTCTTATAGCAGCAGGATAGAAGCTGTCCTTGAGGCTGGTGGTGCGTGCTTTCAGGCTTTTGTATCTTCTGCCCAATGGGAGGGGGGAGAAGAGAGAATGTCTGGGGTGGGGGGGGGGGTCTTTGATTACGTTGGCTACTTTACCAAGGCAGCGATAAATGTGGACAGAGCGGGACATTTGCCTCAACTGGAGTGATGGTGTGATGTTTGTTGCTGGAGTGATGCCTGATTTGGAGATGTTCATAAACCCTTAGACAGGGGGATTCAAGTAGAAAGGAATCAAGAATTTAAAACAAAGCAAATATTGATTATAGTGGGCCTGAAACTATTGGGTTGTTGTTAAAAATCCGTCTGGTTCACAGATGGCCCTGCCCAGGTCATACCATATGTGAGGCAAAAAATAATCTGCTGGAGGAACTCAGCAGGTCAGGCCACTTCTGTGGAGGTAAATGGACAGTCAACACTTTCATCTGGACTAACTGATTCCAGATCCATATCAGAGTCATGCACAGTCTTGTTGACTATACCTACCTACCAATGTGTCTGTGATGCTGCCGAAAGCAAGTTTTTCATTGGACCGTATTTGTGCACATGACAATAAACTCAACTTCACTTGATTTGACTTGGAAATATCTCACAGTTCCTTCATCGTCACTGGGTCTAAATCCTGGAACTCCATCCCCACTAGCACAGTGGGAGCACTTTCACCAGAAGGACTGCAACGGTTCAAAAAGGCATCCCACCCCCACCTTCTCAGTGGTACGAGGGACAGACAATGGTGAGCAGAGAGGTGGAGATCTAGACTGGTCACTGAGGAAATTTGGCAGAGTAAAGCAAGAACATACCGAGACCAAGTAGGATTCCAAATTCAGAGAATTATAACTGACCTTTCCTTTATAAACTGGCAGTGAATGCTGTTAAAATGGAACATTGTGAATTTTTAAAAAAAAGTATTTTTCCTGAGACATTTGATGGATGTCTTGAGGCTTGTGAGAGCCTCATATACTTTAGTAAATCTGAGCCCTATTACATTTATATCCTTGGAGTGCCCAACATTGTATCTCAGAAATAAGGGCCAGGTTTCTGATGTGTGTGGCTGGGAAGGATCCTACCTATGGATTCCAGGGGTCCCTCCTGGGAGGATTCTTACTGATCTGAGGTAAATTTAAATTTAATTTTGCCAGCTGGCAGTGCTCACTGTTAACTGTAAAACCCTGGGCATTGTCAGTCTCATGCCAAGATTGGTTATAGAGCCACGAGGTAATGTTACAGCTCTATAAAATGGTTAGACCACACTTAGAGTATTGTGTTCCATTCTGGTCACCTCATTACAGGAAGGATGTGGAAGCTTTAGAGAGGGTGCAGAGGAGACTTACCAGGATGCTGCCTGGATTAGAGAACATGTCTTATGAGGAAAGGTTGAGCGAGCTCGGGCTTTTCTCTTTGGAGTGACGCAGGAAGAGATGCAATTTGATAGAGGTGTATAATATTATAAGATACATTATAAGTCACACGTGCATCGAAACACACAGTGAAGTGCATCATTTGCGTAGAGTGTTCTGGGGGCAGCCCGCAAGCGTCGCCATGCTTCCTGTGCCAACATAGCTTGCCCACAATTTCCTAACCCGTACGTCTTTGGAATGTGGGAGGAAACCAGAGCACCCAGAGGAAACCCACACAGACATGGGGAGAACGTACAAATTCCTTACAGACAGCGGCCGGAATTGAACTCGGGTCGCTGGCGCTGTAATAGCGTTACGCTAACCACTACATTACCGTGCCTGCCCTACACTGGAGTGTCTGGACCATGAATCAAGCCCATGCATGTGCCAGTGATAAACCAATTACCGATACCAGTTCCTAACCATTGAATGGACAGTGAAGCTCCTTTGCTTGTGTAATGTGCTGCTGATGTTGTGGAGTCTGGGTGATGTTGTATGTTTTGACTGGCTGAGATCTGCCTCTCATGCTGAGTTCTAATTCCAATTGCCATGCAAGTTGGTAGGGTGGTTAAGAAGGCGTATGGTGTGCTGGCCTTCATTAGTCAGGGGATTGGGTTCAAGAGCCACAAGGTAATGTTAGACCACTCTTGGAGTACTGTGTTCAGTTCTGGTCACCTCATTATAGGAAGGATGTGGAAGCTTTAGAAAGGGTGCAGAGGAGATTTACCAGGATGCTGCCCGGATTAGAGAACATGAGGAAAGGTCGAGTGAGCTAGGGCTTTTCTCTTTGGAGTGACACAGGATGAGAGGCAAGTTGATAGAGGTGTATAAGATTATGAGGAGTATAGACAGAGTGGACAGCCAGCACCTTTTCCGCAGGGCAGCAATGGCCAATACCAGAAGACATCCATTGAAGGTGAGTGGAGGAAAGTTTGGGGAAGATGTCAGAGGTAGGTTTTTCTACACAGAGAGTGGTGGGTGCCTGGAACGCACTGCTGGGGGTGGTGGTAGAGGCTGATACAATAGGGACATTTGAAAGACTCTTAGTTAGGCACATGGATGTGGGAAAAATGGAGGGTTATGGGCTGTGCAGGAGGGAGGGGTTATATTGATTGTGAAGTAGATTTATATAGGTCGGCACAATATCGTGGGCCGAAGGGCCCATACTGTGTTGTACTGTTCGATGTCCTACGAATGGGTTAGGGAAACTCAAGATAGCCAATTTCCAATTTAAGTACGGGACATCCTGTGCAATATGGGGCAGTTGGCAAATTTCCCACAGAGGCCTCTCTGGCTGCTAGAATCCAGTCAGACCACTAAAGAGGTCCCACGGAAAGCACACTTTGATGCTTTGACTCCCAGAACTCCACTCCAAAGGTGCTGGCGCAGTCGTTAAATTGTTCACAGGCCTGGACTAACAATCCAGAGACCTGAGTTCAAATCTCTTCACAGCAGCTATGGAATGGAACTCCCACACTGGCATGTCTGTCCATGGCCTCCTCTACTGCCACGTTGAGGCCAGGTGCAGGTTGGAGGAACAACACCTCACATTGTTCCTCAGGCACGGTAGTGTAGCAGTTAGTGTAATGCTATGACAGCGCCAGCGACCCAGGTTCAATTCCAGCCGCTGTCTGTAAGGAATTTGTACGTTCTCCCCGTGACTGCGTGGGTTTCCTCCGGGTGCTCCGATTTCCTCCCACATTCCAAAGACGTACGGGTTAGGAAGTTGCAGGCGTGCTATGTTGGCGCCGGAAGCGTGGCGACACTTGCGGGCTGCCGCCGGAACACTCTACACAAAAGACGCATTTCACTGTGTGTTTCGATGTACATGTGACTAATAAAGAAATCTTGTCTTATCTTTTTCCGCCTGATGGCCTCAACATCGATTTCTCTACCTTCTGGCCTTTCTTTTTCTTCACTCACCCCCCCCCCCCCACCACCACTCCTTCGTCTTCCCTTATTCCTGTGGCTCCCTTCCCCCACCTTGATGTCCTGCCCATCTCCTCTCCTCCCCTCCCCCCATCCTTTATTCCATGGCCCACTGCCCTCTCCTACCGGATTCCTTCTTCTTCAGCCCTCGGCCTCTTCTACCTCTCACCTCTCAGCTTATTACATCTTCTCCCCCTCCCCTATCCACTAGCTTTCCCCCCTCACCTGGACTCACCTGTCCCCTGCCTGTGTGTGCTCCTCCCCCTCCCCCCACCCTCTTACTCTGGCTTCTGCCCCCTTCCTTTCCAGTCCTGATGAAGGGTCTCGGCCCGAAACGTCGACTGTTTACTTCCCTCCGTGGATGCTGCCTGACCCGCTGAGCTCCTCCAGCACTTTTTGTGAATTGCTCCAGATTCCAGCATCTGCAGAATTTTTGGTGTCTATGGAATTTAAGTTCAGTTAACAATCTGAACAGCAACAGCAATTTACCTTTAGTAATGATGACCTCTGTACTACTGATTTGCCATTAAACCTCATCTGCTTCCTCAATGTTGTCCCTTCAGGAGATGTAATGTGCTGCCCTGACTGGGTTTTAAAGGGGATCTGAGGAGTAAGTGTCTTATACAGAGAGTGCTTGATATCTGGAGGTGGTAGCATCAGATATATTCACTACGCTTAAGATCCCCACCATCCGGGCCGTGCCGTCTTCTCGCAGCTCCCATCGGGCAGGAGGTACAGAAGCCTGAAGTCCCACACCACCAGGTTCAGGAACAGCTACTTCCCTTCAACCATTCGGTTCTTGAACCAACCGGCACAACCCTAATCACTACAGTTTAGCAACACTATGACCACTTTGATCACTTTGCACTAAAATGGACTTTTTTTAGTTCTAATTGTGTTCTTTCTTGTAAAAATTGTGTACAATTTACGTTTAATATGCTTTTCTTGTGAATGCTGCTTATCTGATGTTCTGTGCCTGTGATGCTGCTGCAAGTAAGTTTTTCATTGCACCTGTGCACCCAACTCATCCATGCTAACCAAGATACCCAGGGTGTAAATGGCTAAAACGAGGAGCGATAATTTTAAGGTGATTGGAGGAAGGTATAAGGGGGATGTCAGGGGTAAGTTTTTTACACAGAGAGTGGTGGGTGTGTGGAACACACTGCCGGCAGAGGTTGTGGGGGCAGATACATCAGGGACATTTAAGAGACTCTTAGATAGTCACATGAATGATAGAAAAATAGAGGGCTATGTGGGAGGGAAGGGTTAGATCGATCTCAGAGCAGGATAATATGTCTGCACAACATCGTGGGCCAAAGGGACTGTACTATGCTGTAATGTTCTGTGTTCTAATCTTAAAAACCTCTGTCAGGTCGCTTGCTAACACCGCAGGACCTGCGTACTTTCTCTCTGTTGAGGCTGGGAACAGTCAACAGTTTGTTGGGAGGCTGGGCTATTAATATGGGCTGAAGGCTTTCGCTGTGGGAGGCTGCATTTCCAACCTCTGTCTCCCTGTTGTGTTTGAGCTGGAGTGGGACTATCCAAAGGTGACTGGAAGCGCCCTTGCCAGAGTGGGCTTCAGCAGCCAGTGCAAGAGCGAAGATCAATTCGTTTCTGTTCTTAGTTCAGCTAACAGCAGGAAGTGTACGTGTTTGCCTTTGGCAGTGGTTTGTTGTATCTAAGTGCCTTCAGCTTCAATCTCAATATAAAAAGCTGATCTGATATCTTATCATCTTCACACCCTGGTCTCAAGAGAGCTCGTCTGTCCAGTGAATGGATGCATATCTGTGGATGCTAAACTCTGTCCCAAAATAGAAAAGCAACGTCAATGGCAATGTGGAAATACATCTTGTAACATACCCAATATGGTGAGAGGGGAAAGATTTAAGAGGAACTTGAGGGGCAACTTTTTTACGCATGGACAATGTGGAATCAGCTGCCAGAGGAAGTGGTTGAGCCAGGTAGAATAAAAGCTTTTAAAAGACAGCTGGACAGGAACATGGATAGGAAAGGTTTAGAATGTTATGGGCCAAATGCTGGCAAGTGGGGCATTTTGGTCAGCATGGACCAGTTGGGCCGAAGGACCTGTTTCCCTGCTGCATACCTCTATCAATCTAATAGATAGGGATGAATAATAAATGCTGGAGGCTTAGAGGGGGCATGTGGTCAAATTCTTTTCTCCCCTGGTAGGGGTATCAAAAACAAGAAGGAAGAGGTTTACAGTGAAAGGAAGGAGGTTTAAAGGGGATCTGAGGGGTAAATTTTCTTTACACAGAGAGGGGTTGATATCTGGAACGTGCTGCCAGAGGAGGGGGTGGAATCAGGTACAGTCACTGTGTTTAAGAGGAATTTAGACAGACAATTAAATAGGCAATGCAGAGAAGGATATGGTCGTAATGCAAGCAAATGGGATTGGTGCAGGTGGTCAAAAAGGTTGGCATGGATGTGGTGGGCTGAAGGGCCTGTTTCTGTGCTGCACAGTTCTATGACTCTGTGGTTATGTGGAACCAAGCAAAGAGCAGATTAATTATACCGGTCCGAAGAGTGTTCATGTCCAGAGGAGATATGAAACTAAAGGTATCAGTAAGCATTATTCAGAATACTTCAGAATCAGAATCAGGTTTATTATCGCTGACATATGTCGTGAAATTTGTTGTTTTGCGGCAGCAGTACAGTGCAAGACATTAAAATTATTATGTTACAAAAATAAATAAATAGTGCAAATGAGGAATAATGAGGTCGTGTTCATGGGTTCATGGACCGTTCAGAAATCTGATGGCGGAGGGGAAAAAGCTGCTTCTGAATCATTGAGTGTGGGTCTTCAGGCTCCTGTACCTCCACCCCGATGGTAGTAACGAGAAGGGGGCATATCCCGGGTGGTGAGGGTCCTTTGTGATGGATGCTGCCTTCTTGAGGCACCGCCTCTTGAAGGTGTCCTCAATGGTGGGGAGGGTTGTGCCCGTGATGGAGCTGGCTGAGTATACAACCCTCTGCAGCCTCTTGCGATCCTGTGCATTGGAGCCTCCATACCAGGCGGTGATGCAACCAGTCAGAATGCTCTCCACTGTACATCTGTAGAAATTTGCAAGTCTTTGGTGACGTACCAAATCTCCTCGAACTCCTAGAGCTGCTGGCGTGCCTCCTTCGTGATTGCATCAATGTGTTGGGCCCAAGGTAGATCCTCTGAGATATTGACACCTAAGAACTTGAAGCTGCTCACCCTTTCCACCGCTGACCCCTCAATGAGGACTGGTGTGTGTTCTCCCGACTTCGCCTTCCTGAAGTCCAGGTCGGGGGAGCAGGAATGTGACTTGCAAATAATACCTCCAGAAATGGGTGGGGGACAATACACGGTATCCATCAGCCAAGGTTTGGCAGTGAGCCCTTTATCTGCTGTAACAAAAGGATGGCCTCAAAATGTTAACCCATCACTCTGCTTACCAGACCTACAACATATCTGCACAAGCCTGTAGGTTCCTGCATCTGCAGGACCATTTAACTCCTGAGTACATGTGGATTCAGAATTGGCTTGCCTGTAGAAAGCAGAGGGTTGTGGTGGAGGGAGTGCATTCGGATTGGAGGGCTGTTACTAGTGGTGTCCCACAGGGATCGGTTCTGAGACTTCTACTTGTTGTGATATTTATTAATGACTTAGATGAGGGGGTGGAAGGCTGGGTTAGAAAGTTTGCAGATGACACAAAGATCGGTGGTGTTGTGGATAGTGTGGAAGACTGTCGAAGCTTGCAGAGGGATATTGATAGGATGAAGAGCTGGGCTGACAAGTGGCAGATGGAGTTCAATCCAGAGAAGTGTGAGGTGGTACACTTTGGAAGGACAAACTCCAAGGCAGAGTACAAGGTAAATGGCAGGATTCTGGGCAGTGTGGAGGAGCAGAGTAATCTGAGGTTTCATATCCACAGATCGCTGAAAGTCACCTCACAGGTAGATAGGGTAGTTAAGAAAGCTTATGGGATGTTAGCTTTCATAAATCAGGGGATCGAGTTTAAGAGCCGCGAAGTGATGATGCAGCTTTACAAAACTCTGGTTAGGCCACACTTGGAGTATTGTGTCCAGTTCTGGTCACCTCATTATAGGAAGGATGTGGAGGCGTTGGAAAGGGTGCAGAGGAGATTTACCAGAATGCTGCCTGGATTAGAGAGTATGGAGTATGAGGAGAGACTAAAGGAGCTAGGGCTGTTCTCATTGGAGAGAAGGAGGATGAGAGGAGACATGATAGAGGTGTACAAGATATTAAGAGGAATAGATAGAGTGGACAGCCAGTGCCTCTCTCCCAGGGCACCAATGCTCAATACAAGAGGACATGGCTTTAAGGTAATGGGTGGGAAGTTCAAGGGAGATGTCAAAGGGAGGTTTTTCACCCAGAGAGTGGTTGGTGCATGGAATGCGCTGCCTGGGGTGGTGGTGGAGGCTGATACATTGGACAAGTTCAAGAGATTGTTAGGTAAGCATAAGGAGGAATTTAAGTCAGAGGGATATGTGGGAGGAAGGGGTTAGATAGTCTTAGGTGTGGTTTGAAGGTCGGCACAACATTGTGTGCCGAAGGGCCTGTATTGTGCTGTATTGTTCTATGGTTCTATGGAAAGAATGTTTGTCTTTAAGAGTCTTGATCAGTCTGGAAAGGTCCTCCTGACCCTAATCAGACTGCTACTCATCTCTGGTACCTTCTAGCATGTATCATATTTCATTCCCTTCTACGTTCCCTCATTTGCCCAGTACTATTCCATGTGTCCATCTATCTAGATGAACTATTCCTTCAAAGTATCAACATGAACCTTAAAATGTAGAAGGAATTGGAACTAGAATTGGTTTATTACTGTGATACAGTGACAAACTTAATTTTGCAAGCCATCCATACAGATCATTTCGAAATATAAGTACATTGAGGTAGTACAAGGGTAAAGCAATAACAGAATGCAGAATAAAGTGTTATAGTTACAGAGAAAGTACAGTGCAGGTAGACAATAAGGTGTAAGGGCCAGAACGAGATAGATGTGAGGTCAAGAGTCCATCTTATCGTATAGGAGGTCCATTCATGGGTCATAGAGGCTGTCTTTGAGCCTGGTGGTATGTGTTTTCAGGCTTTTGTATCTTCTGCCCAATGGGAGGGGGGAGAAGAGAGAATGTCCGGGGTGGGTGGGGTCTTTGATTATGTTGGCTGCTTTACCG
Organism: Pristis pectinata; assembly: GCF_009764475.1. NCBI lineage: Eukaryota > Metazoa > Chordata > Chondrichthyes > Rhinopristiformes > Pristidae > Pristis > Pristis pectinata. The sequence goes on along the minus strand of NC_067408.1, from coordinate 3,624,172 downwards.
AGGCAGCAGGAAGTGTAGACAGAGTCCATGGAGGGGAGCCTGGTTTCCGTGATGTGCTGAGCTGTGTCCATAGCTCCCTGCAGTTTCTTGCGGTCTTGGGCAGACCAGTTGCCGTACCAAGCTGTGATGCATCCAGATAGGATGCTTTCTATGCTGCATCAATAAAAATTGGTGAGGATCAATGGGGACATACCGAATTTCCTTAGCCTTCTGAGGAAGTAGAGGTGCTGGTGAGCTTTCTTGGCTGTAGTGTCTACATGGTTGTTATTAACTTGTCTAGGCCGGAGTTCCCTTATGTTAATTACAGTGAGCTGTGGCTAGAGTGTTATAGTGCGAGGTTTTGAGGAGGCAATTAAGAGTTGTTGGGACGCTTGATGGTCTACAATGTTGGTGCTGATAGAATTTGCACCATCTGCTGGTATACGCACAGAGATTAATATTCAGCAGTTGTTTCGGTTTTGGAGAGTATTGAGGCCACTACTTTGTTTGGGGTTCAATCTGTTCCTCTTGAGATCCAGGGGCTGTGTGACAGCAGCCCCAGGAATGAACCAGAGCCCTCACCCAAAGCAGCCCATCTGAACAAGCCAGTATTGGCCTTCCTGCAGAGCAGCCCGCACTACACATCTGTGACTGATTGTTGACTTCAGGAAGGGGAAGGAGGGTGAACATGCACCAATCTACATCGGTGGATCAGCGGAGGAGAAGGTCAGCAGATTTAAGGTTCCTGGGCATTGACCATATAGATGCAATCACAAGGAAATCATAATCAAAGACCCCACCCACCCAGGTCATTCTCTCTTCTCTCCTCTTCCATCAGGTAGAAGATACAGGAGCCTGAGGGCACGTACCACCAGACTTAAGGGCAGCTTCTACCCCACAGTGATAAGACTATTGAACGGTTCCCTTATACAATGAGATGGACTATGATCCCACGATCTACCTTGTTGTGACCTTGCACCTTATTGCACTTCACTTTCTCTGTAGCTGTGACACTTTACTCTGTACTGTTACTGTTTTTTCCTGTACTACATCAATGCACTCTGTACTAACTCAATGTATCCGCACTTTGTAATGAATTGACCTGTACGATCAGTATGCAAGACAAGGTTTTCACTGTACCTTGGTACAAGTGACAATAATAAACCAATACCAATACCAGATCTCTACTTTCTGAGGAGGTTAAGGAGGTTCAGCTTGACACAGCTGAGCTGAGCAAATTAATATTTGTCTCTGGTCAACTTTTATCCGTTGACATACACCACAGAAATAAGTCATTGGCTCACCACATCCGTGCGGTATCTGTCCCACTTATCGGCACTTGGTCCATAGCTCTGCTTTGGTGATTCAAGTGCTCTTCTAGACACTTGTTAAATGCTGTGAGAGTCTCTGCCTCCAACATCCCCTCAGGCAGTGCATTCCAGATACTAGCCACCCTCTTGGTTCCACTTCAGATCCACTCTTACCCCTTGCCTTAAACATAGAACATAGAACACTACAGCACAGGACAAGCCCTTCAGCCCACAATTAAGAATTTAGCCAAAGCTCCTAATTAATCTAATCCCTCTTCCCCGCACATTGACCACATCCCTTCTTTCTCTGCATATTCATGTACCTATCCAAGAGTCTCTTAAAAACTCCAGTGCTATCTGCCTCCACCACCACCCCTGGCAGTGCTATAGAACATGGAACAGTACAGCACAGGACAGGCCCTTCGGCTCACCATGTCTGTGCCGGCTATGACGCTAATTTTCACTAATGCTATATCTCTCCATTCCCTGCCTGTTCATGTGCCTGTCTAAATGCCTCTTAAATGTTGCTCTCATAGTTTTGCACACCTCTATAAGGGACCCACTCAGCCTCCTCCACTCCAGGGAGAACAGACCCAGCCTCTCCAGTGTCTCCTCATCACTGAAACACTCCATCCCAGGTAACGTCCTGGGGAATCTCCTCTGCACCCTCCCCAGTGCAATCAGAACTGCACACAGTGCTCCAGCTGTGGCCTAACCAATGTTTTATAAACTTGTATTTACTTGCTGTATCGAGATTCAGTGAAAAGCTTTTGTTTGCGTGCCATCCAGGCAGATCATTCCATACGTAAGTACATCGAGGTAGTAAAAAGCACAATAGAATGCAAAATATAGTGTTACAGTTACAGAGAAAGTGCAGTGCAGATGGACAAATAAAGTGCAAGCGCCACGATGAGGTAGGTTGGAAGATCAAGAGTTCATCTTTAGCGTATGAGAGGTCCATTCAAGAGTCTGATAACAGTGGGATAGAAGCTGTCCTTGAGTCTGGTGGTACATGCTTTCAGGCTTTTGTAGCTTCTGCCCAATGCAGGGGGAGAAGATCGAGTGACCGGGGTGGGAAGTGTACTTGATTATGTTGGTTCCTTTCCCGAGGCAGCGGGAAATGGTCCAGGGTCACATATAGCCCAGGGGTAAGGACAACAAATTCCTTCCATAAAGGACATTGGTGAATCAGATGGACTTTTATGACAATCCAGACATATCAGAATCAAGTTTATTATCACCGACATATGTTGTGAAATGTGTTGTTTTGTGGCAGCAGTACAGTGTAAGACATAAAGACATAAAAACTACTGTAAGTTACAAAAATAAATAAATAGTACAAAAGAGGAATAACGAGGTAGTGTTCATGGGTTCATGGACTGTTCAGAAATCTGATGGCGGAGGGGAAGAAGCTGTTACTGAAACGTTGAGTGTGGGTCTTCAGGCTCCTGTACCTCCTCCCCGGTGGTAGTAACGATTAGAGGGAATGTCCCGGATGGTGAGGGTCCTTAGTGATGGATGCCGCCTTCTTGAGGCACTGCCTCTTGAAGATGTCCTCGATGGTGGGGAGGGTTGTGCCCGTGATGGAGCTGGCTGAGTCTACAACTCTGCAGCATCTTTAGATCCTGCACATTGGAGCCTCCATACCAGGCAGCGATGCAACCAGTCAGAATGCCCTCCGCCATACATTTGTAGAAATTTGCAAGAGTTTTTGGTGACATACCAAATCACCTCAAACTCCTAATGAAGTAGAACAGCTAACGTGCCTTCTTTGTGATTGTGTCAATGTGTTGGGCCCAGGATTGATCCTCTGATGCCCAGGAACTTGAAGCTGCTCACCCTTTCCACCACTGACCCCTCAGTGAGGAATGGTCATTTCATGATCATTGTTACTGCGACGGGAATTTTTTAAACATTGCACATTTATGTAACTACATGAACTTAAATTCCACAGTTGCTATTCTTGCATTCAAACTTGTGCACTGGATCAATGATCCAGAATGCTGGCTCCTTGTCCAGTAATTTAACCACTACATTACCACTAATTCATCACAGGGCTGAAATTGAGCCATTCAATGTTTCTCTCGTGTGACTCAGTCCATCACAGGATCCATGCATCATTCCCGGAAAAATTCCCTTATAATTCTGGCTACTTCCTGGAATGTTCGTCACTCTCGCATGGCGAGAAGCTACTTTTTGTTGATAAATTGATCTGAAGCTTGACTTTGTGTGAAAGACCAGGGGATGACAAATATTGTGCTCTTGACAGGAAATGCTGGACTGTTCCAGAATGGGGGAGAGAGACAGGATGGGGGAGCAGCCATTTAGGATTGTAAAGGGGGAGGGCCTCCTTCTTGTACGGGGTTGTGAACCTTTAGAATTCTCTCCCCCGTAGGCTGGGGCTGTCGAGTCGCTGAGTATATTCGAGGCAGATTTCTATAGATATTTGGGCTCTCTGCGGTATTGGGATCAGGCAGGAAAGTGAACTGAATTAGGCAATCGCCATGCACTTAACTAGTTCAGAGAGTGGAATTAACCCTTGCTCCTCTTGCTGTGGCTACGATCTTATCACTACTGGACATAAGAATTTAAAACATAGAACAGTACAGCACAGAACGGGCCCACATAGTCCCACAATGTTGTGCTGACATAGCTATTCCCTCCTACCTACAGAATGCCCATATCCCTCTATTTTCCTCTCATTCAGGTGCCCATCCAAGCCCCTCTTAAAAGCCCCCAATGAATTTGCCTCCACTCCAGGCATCCACCACTCTCTCAGTAAAAAACATGCCCCTCACACTCTTCTGAACATGGAACATAGAACACTACAGCACAGTACAGGCCCTTCGGCCCACAATGTTGTGCCGACATTTTATCCTGCTCTAAGATCTATCTAACCCTTCCCTCCCACATAGCCCCCCATTTCTCTATCATTCATGTGTCTATATAAGGGTCTCTTGGATGTCACTAATGTATCTGCCCCCACAACCTACCCCTCTCACCTTAAATGCATACCCTTGGTATTGAATCACTCAATAATGGGGAAAAGATATTACTTGTCCACCCTATCTATGCCCCTCATAATTTTATACACTTCCAACAGATCACCCCTCAGCCTCCGCACGCCAGAGAAAAGAGCCCAAGTTTGTCCAGCCTCTCCTGATAGCACATGCCCTCTAATCCAGGCAGCATCCTAGTAAACCTCCTCTGCACCCTCCCTAAAGCCTCTTCTGAGAATTGGAAGACTAAACTACAATAAGAAATAGAAATGGGTGTCGTCCATTCAGACTGTTCTGCCATTTAATAAGATTACAGCTGACCTTTTATCACAACAACACTTTCCTGCATTAACCCCATATCCCTTGATTCTGTTAATATCTAAAAGACCATCAATCTCTGTCTTGTATTTCTGTTTGCACTACAATCTTTGCACCTTTCTGTTGTTTTGTGCCCGTCATTGTATGTGCTATTACCGTGTACACTGTTTAATCTGTGAGCTTCACGCGAGCAAGGAATTTCATTGCACCTCCGTGTATATGACAGTAAACTAATCTGATTCTGAATCTGAATACTTAGTGAATGAGTCCTCCACCACCCTCTGGGGTAGAGAATCCCAACAATTCACCACCCTCTGGATGAAGAAATTTCTTCTCATCTCTTCCCTGACTCTTATTTTGAGACTTTGTGACTTCAGGTTCTAGACACAGCAGCCAGGGTAAACATCAGCTCCACATCAAGTCAAGACCTGTGAGAGCTTGTGTAACATAGAACACTATAGCACAATACAGGCCCTTCGGCCCACAATGTTGTGCCAACATTTTATCCTGCTGTAAGATCGATCTAACCCCTCCCTCCCACATAGCCCCCCATTTCTCTATCATTCATGTGTCTACCTAAGAGTCTCTTAAATGACCCTAATGTATCTGCCTCCACAACCTATGCCGGCAGTGCGTTCCACACACCCACCACTCTCTGTGTAAAAAACTTACCCCTGACATCCCCCTTATACCTTCCTCCAATCACCTTAAAATAATGTCCCTTCGTGTTAGCCATTCTCGCCCTGGGAAAAAGTCTCTGACTGTCCACTCGATCTATGCCTCTTATCATCTTGTACTTCAATAGGAGCACCTCTCAAACTTCTAAATTGTTTGTAAACTGGCCCTGTCTGTTTATTCACTCCTCACTTGCTGCCCTAATTTGTGAATGTGCCGTTTAGTATCAATTACTGCAAATGGAATATTGTAATCTGTTCAAAATAGAGCAGCCTGGGACCAGTATATTCACAGCAACAATTACTATAATGGAATATTGTATTCTGGTCGAAATAGAGTAGCCTGGGTTCAGCTTTGAGTGGGTTAATGGACAAGCCAGTGGTTAACTTTTTTTTTAAATGCTTTTGCAGAACTTGAGAAGTTGCTTTCTTGGGGAGGGATCAAGAGTGTTGTCCCTGTTGGAGCACAGCATGCATGCAGTGATTGCAGGGATCATGCACTGTTCCCATGCTTCACAACAATAGAGAAGTTCTTCTAAAGCTCACAAAGCCTTTTGAAAAGCAGCTCCTGGTTTTGAGGTGGGGCTGCACTTTGTACATGGACTAATAACCTCAAACACTGAGTACGGCGACGTGCAGTTTTCAATGAGGAGAAGCTACACATTTATCTAACGCCTCGAAGGTAGGAAACATCCTGAGTCGGTGGATGGAAATGTGTGGGATATGCATGGGCCTCTCCAAAGAATCTCAGCAACAGGCTCCAAGCATGAAGTGTTCATTCATTCAGCTAAAATGCTGACTGCTTAATGACTTCGACTCTGAGGGTGATTTTTCTCTGATTTAATTATTTCAATTTCATGTCCTTCAGTGCTGTGTTGTTTATTTCTGTAGAGTGCCAGTATACTCCATAATTTTGGATCCACAGTTTATGCACTTGACAATTCCTGGCATATTTTACTTGTACTCTGCTAACCAGTCATGTGCCTTGGGTACTGTGACTGCAGTGAATTAAAAGCAGAGATCTTTTGAAACGTAAAATTGCCAGTAATCTGCTCCCAAGTGAGTGACTTGCCTGTCAAATATTTATTCACTTGCGATACTGAGTGTAATGTGTTAACAAGGAGTAGGCTGTATGTTTTAATCAAGGAGCTCTGGGCAGGTTATAGTCACAGACAGAATTCCCTGTGTCGGCTCTCCTCCATGTTGCATTGAACTGGGGCAGTGGGTCTCAGCCCCAGCTACTGAACAGCACTCACCCCTCCTCTCCATCCATCTCTACTCCTTTCTCCAGACTCGGCAGAGCTCAGCAAGGAGTCCATCACACTCCCCATTAATAATCTATTCACATCTCAGCCAGCAGGGAGCTCGGAGCTGTTCTTGTTCTGCTAAGCAGCTGGACCCAGCTTTCTCAAAATCCCACAGAAAAGAGGGAGAGCAGGCCTGGTGTGGCCCAGGAGTCGGGCTGCCTGTGAGGCAGAAGAGGCGCCCCGGATTCCTCTGATCGGCAAAGCGATGTTGATTCTCGAGGGGCCTTGGTGAGTAGCGCTGGCTGCACGCTCTCTAGCCTTTCTACAAGACACACAGCAAGAGTAAGTGTCAGTTGAGACCCACACAGATTTGCAGCAGTGCACACCAGCTACTAAAGGCACTGAGGCTGCCTTTGTGCATCATGTAAATGTTAGCAGCCTGCTCATTTTGCCTCCTGTTATGGAGGCAAATGTGGTTGCTTTTTAGTGGGGCTTTAAACTTAAGTGGGGTTCAACCCAGTGAGTTGCACTGCGAGTTTCCCGAGCCCTCCTGATTTTCTCCCCTTCTCTGCTGAAGCACCTTTTGGCCCAAGATGCCACTCTTTCTATGTAGGTTCACCAGGATGCTGCCTGGATTAGAGGGTATGAGCTATAAGGAGAGGTCGGACAAACTTTGGTGATTTTCCTTAGAGTGTCAGAGGCTGGGGGGGGAGACCTGATAGAGGTTTTTAAAATTATGAGAGGCATAGATAGGGTAGACAGTCAGAACCTTTTCCCCAGGGTAGAAATGTCAAATACCAGAGGACGTGCTTTTAAGGTTAGAGGGGGGAAGTTTAAAGGCAATGTGAGGGGCAAGTTTTTTTACACAGAGTGGTGGGTGCCCAGAATGGGTCACCAGGGGTAGTAGTGGAAGCGGGCAGTTTGGTGGAGTTTAAGAGGCTTTTAGACAGAATATGAAAGGACTGGAGGGATGTGGATGCTACACAGGAGGAGGACATTTAGTATAAATTGGCATTAAGATCGGCACAACACCGTGGGCCGAATGGCCTGTCCAGTGCTGGACTGTTCTGTGTTCTATGATTAACAGGCCATCCATCCCTTTAGGGTTGCTGAACACGAGTGTGGCTGGTAGAGCTGCTGCAGCAACCCTGGTTCGATCCTGACCTCGGGTGTTGTCTGTATGGAGTTTGCATGTTCTCCCTGTTAATGCATGGGCTTCCCATGGGCACTACCGTCTCCTCCCACATCCAAATGACACTCAAGTTGACTACTGTAAATTACGCCTAGTGTGTAGACGAGTGGTAGAATCTGGGGGGAGCTACAGCCACAGGGTCATACAGCACAGAGACAGGCCCTTCGGCCCAACTCGTCCATGCTGACCAAGTTGTCTGATTGAACTAGTCCCATTTGCCTGTGTTTGGCCCAATCCTTTCCTATCCACATACCTGTCCAAATGTCTTTTAAATGTCATACTTGTACCCACCTCTACCACTTCCTCTGGCAGCTCGTTCCATATACCCACCACCCTCTGTGTGAAAAAAGTTGCCCCTCAGGTCACTTTTAAATCTTTCCCCTCTCACTTTAAACCTGTGCTGGGGAAAAGACTGTGACCTTCCACCTTATCTATGCCCCTCATGATTTTATAAACTCTATAAGGTTACCCCTCAGGCTCCTACACCCCAGGAAAACAGTCCCAGCCTGTCCAGTCTCCCATTATAACCCAAGTCCTCTAGTCCCAGTAACATGCTCATGAATCTTTTCTCAACCTCTCCAGTTTAATGATACCCTTCCTAAAGCAGGGTGACCAGAACAGTACGCATTACTCCAAATGTGGTTTTACCAATGACCGGTACCGCTGTAACATGACGATCCAAGTCCTGTACTCCATGCCCTGACCGATGAAGGCCAGCGTGCCGAATGTCTTCTTCACCACACTGTCTACCTGTGTTGCCACTTTGAAAGAACTATGTCCCTGCACAAGATGGGAATGATTGCTTTGTAAATTGGCACAGATTCAATGGACCCCACCTCCCTCCATTTTGCCATTGTTTTATTGCTCAAGGTATACAGGTTCTAGAGAGGGTAGGTGGAGGGAGCTGTTCCCATTCGTAGATAGTTCAAGGATCAGAGACACAAATTTACAATTGTGGGTAAAAGGTACACAGGAAAAACTTTTTTACTCAGTGGGTAATTCTGATCTGGAACTCACCGCCTGCAGGGTAAGTGAAGAGGTACCAGAGAGAGAATAATTTGTTGGGCTAAGGGGAAAGAGCAGATAAATGGGATTGCACTACCAGGAGATAGTATAGTCTTGATAGGCTGAATGGCCTCCTTGTGTGATTTCCCCAGTTGAGGCCATTAAACTCAGCTGACTTGATATGCACGTAGCCAAAATGTGCACCTAATGCACATGGGGTGCTGCAGCGGCCCAGCATTGCTGCTGTGTTACAGCTCCAATGGCCCAGGTTCAATCCTGACTTTATCCGTATAGTCCTTGAATGTTCTTGAACAGATCAGATTAGTTTATTGCCATGTAGGCCAGGGTGAAATGAAACTCCTTGCTCATGCGAAGCTCTCAGGGTAGACAGTGTACGTGGTGATAATAAGTACAGCAATGAGCGCAGCAACGAGGGCAAAACAGACCGCTTCAAAGATTGTGGTGTAATCTGAAGTAGTGCAAAAACAAATGCTAAAGTAACAATAACAGAAGAGGGAGAGTTCAGAGTCCGAGAACGTGGCAGCACCACCAGGAAGGGGATGTGGGAGAAGGGACTGGTTCAGGAGTCTGACAGCAGTGGGGAAGAAGCTGTTCCTGAGTCTGGACGTCCAGGCTTTCGAGCTCCTGTATCTTCTCCCAGAAGGCAGGAGAGAGAAAAGGGAACGGCCGGGGGGGGCAGGCATCCTCGACGATACCGTCAGCCTTCCTGATGCAATGCACGGTGAAGGTGGACTGGATGGAAGGAAGTTGGATGGGCTGGGCAGTGTTTACCCCTCTCTGCAGGTTTTGTCATGTGTTTCCATCCATGTTTCACCCCATATCCAAAGCCAGCTGGTAAATGGTCATCGTAAATTGTCCCTTATATATACGTATTTCTATATCCCATATCTCCCTTATATATAAATAGTGTGGATAAGTGGCGAAAGAATCAAAGAGGGGTTGATGCATATGTGAGAAACGGGTTGGATGATTGCAGGGGAAAAGACAACGGGACTGGTGGGATTACTGAAGGGGAGGCGGAATGGACATGATGGGCCAAATGGCCTCCTTCCATGCTGCAGAACTTCAGAAATTCAGAACTGGAATGTTGAGTTTGAAGGGAAAATTCTCCAACTACATGCAGCTGGACATGAATTTTACATCAAGGAATCCCACTTCATCAACTTGAGTATGCTGTGACCACACTTTGAAAGACAGAATCCTCCTGTGCAGTGAAATCTTTCCATATGCTCCCGTCATCTGCACCAAACTAGCTCTCAAATGTTCTTTGTCATCTGAAGTTTTCAATGAGAGAGGGAGAAATTGATTTAAGAACAAAATTAAGTTTTTACTTGTATGGGGCAGTCAATTATGTATCCTTGAGTTCGATATCGTAAGAAGTTTCTGGTGATGATGATAAGATCAACAGACGATGCTTTTAGATCTCACCCAAGCTGTTAACCAGGTTGTGGAGAGTTCCTGAAAGGAAGCTTTGTGCCAAAACCGAGAGACAGAATCCCCAGCTCCCAGTACAGGAGATGACAGCAATGGCATTTACAATTCAGAGTAAAAACATCAGACTGTCTCCCTCAGTGATAAAATCTGCCCGGAGTATTTTAGCACGTTAACAGTAACAGGTAAAGAATTACTTTGTACCCACGAGATGATGAAATCTCTGACCTTCCCTGGCAGCAGAAGAAGGTCAGACAGGAAAGATGTGGTTAAACTGGAAAGAGTACAGAAAAGATTTTAAGATTTCTTTATTAGTCACATGTACATCGAAACACACACCCTTTTTGCGTAGTGATTTGGGGGGCAGCCTGCAAGTGTCGCCACGCTTCCGGCGCCAACATAGCATGCCCACAACTTCCTAACCTATACATCTTTTGGAATATGGGAGGAAACCGGAGCACCCGGAGGAAACCCATGCAGACACGGGGAGAACGTACAAACTCCTTACAGACAGTGGCCGGAATTGAACCCAGGTCACTGGCACTGTAAAGCATTATGTGAACCACTATGCTACCGTGCCAGGATGTTGCCAGGATTCGAGGGCCAGAGTTATAGGGAGAGGTTGGGCAGGCTAGGACTTTATTCCTTAAGAGTGTAGGAGACTGAGAAGTGATCTTATAGAGATGTATAAAATCATGAGGGGCAGAGACAGGGTGAATGCACTCAGTCTTTTTCCCAGAGTTGGGGTATCAAGAACTAGAGGGCATAGGTTTAAGGTGAGAGGGGGGAGATTTAAGAGGGACCTGAGGGGCAACTTTTTTACATAAAAGGTGGAATCAGCTGCCAGAGGAAGTGGTCGAGGCAGGTACAATAACAACTTTTAAAAGACAGTTGAACAGGTACATGGATTTGGAAAAATTTAGAAGGTTATGGGCCAAATGCTGGCAAAAGGGACTAGCTTGGATGGGGCATCTTGGTCAACATGGACCGGTTGGGCCGAAGGGCCTGTTTCCATGCTGCATGACTCTATGACTATGACTCTTAAGGTGTGTGAGGACCAGCAATCTGAAACTCATTGGGAGCAGCAACATATTAAATTACCGGCTATTTAATCCAGAGGACAGAATCCAAGGCCCACTGCTTACTGCCCTGATCCCATCATGCATCCAGGAACTCAAATTCAGTTCATTAAATCAGTAATGGTAACCCTGAAGTTGTCCAATTTTCATAACATCCTTATGGTTCTTTAATTCCCTTCAGGGAAGGAAATCCTCCCACACACTCTTCTCTTTCCACACCCTCTGTTACGTACCAGCAACAATAGAAACACACCAAGTTGCGTGTAAGTGTTAGAAACTATTTTATTAGTAACTACTTGTGATAATAAGAAAAGCAAGTTAGATATTCAACATTAACCCCAAAACTATACTCAAAGTGTGTGTGCGTGTGGCAGAGTCCCAAGCTCCAAGTCTAGGAATAATTCTCAAAGTTCAGTTCAGCAAGTCATCAGGTGAAACCACTGCTTTTGCAAAACCACTGTTGACTGAAGAGAAAATGTAGAGAGAATGTAGAGAGAAATTAGGAAATCCACATGCTCCACGATGGAACCCATACGACACCTCAATCTCCGATGATCTCCTTTGCTTTGTTCCGAAGTACCTGCCACCCTGAAGGCAATCGAGACGTGGCCGCCCACAGAAATACCTGTTTCCCACTACAGGTTAACGACAAAGTGGACTCCACTTGATTGCACCAAAAATCCAGACATGGATTGTGGTGACAGACACAGCTATTGTCCGTCATCCATCAATACAGAGACCGTCAGTCAGTCCCTCTCTCTCTCTCTCTCTCTCTCTCTCTCTCTCTCCCCGATTCTGTGCAACAGCCAGTACACTCCAGTTATAGTCTTGTGGTCCTTAGATAACACCACACACACACACACACACACACAAACACACACACACACACACACACACACACACACACACACAACTCCTCTACTGTCCAGGTGCCTTAAAGGGACATTCACCAAATAGCAACCTGGTTCGTAACACCTCCCTCCCCCAGTCCCCTATCACCTCCTTCAGTCTCGTCTACCGCATTCGGTGCTCCTGATGTGGCCTTCTCTACATCGGCGAGACCAAGCGCAGACCGAACAACCGCTTCGCAGGACACCCACACTCCATCCGCAACAGCCATCCTGAGCTCCCAGCTGCAGACCACTTCAACTCCCCTTCCCATTCCCACTCTGACCTGTCCATCCTCAGCCCCCTCCACTGCCAGGATAAAGCCCAACGCAAACCGGAGGAGCGACACCTTATATTCTGCCTGGGTAGCCTACAACCCAACGGCCTAAATATTGAGCTTTCCAATTTTAGGTAACCCCACTTTTCTTCTTTTTTTTACCTCCCCCCACCCCCTGCCCTTCCCCCCTCCCCGATCCACTGGTCCGCCACTTTTTGTCCCCCTTCCCACCCAGCTCCCCTTCACCAATCTTCGTCCCCTTCCCCCTCCTGGCTCCATCCACCCACACAACACACAAATTCTCTGCCCCCCCACCACCATCTGGGTCTGGTTCCATCTGCCGTACATCTCTCCCCTAATTGTTCCCAGTCTCACCTCCTTTACTTATCAGAATCCAGCACTGGGAGCCCTCTGTGTTCCTGCTTATCTCCCTCCAGCGGCTGTCTCCACCCTCACCCTCCCCTCCCGCCCACCTCAGTCCATCTGCCTCTCATTCCTCTCTGTCTGCCTCCATCTATCATCCACCTGCCACTGTCTCCCAATCCCACCATCCCTTCCCTTCCCCTACCTGCCTGTCATCTTACACCCCTCCCCAGCCCACCAATCACCTCAGAATCCTTTCTCAGCACTCCCCTTCCCCTCTTTATACTGACCATGTCACTCCTCCACTCTCATGATGCAGGGTTTCGATCCGAAACATCAACAGTTCCTCTCCCACCCCCCACCGCCTCCCCCCCCCACCCCACAGATGCTGCTCAACCCGCTGAGTTCCTCCAGCAAATCGTTTGTTGACCCTGTTTCTTTCCCCTCCCCTGGTCCGTGCCATCTTCTCACAGCTCCCATCGGGCAGGAGGTACAGAAGCCTGAAGTCCCACACCACCAGGTTCAGAAACAGTTACTTCCCTTCAACCATTCGGTTCTTGAACCAACCGGTAAAACCCTAATTACTACAGTTTAACAACACCATGACCACTTTGATCACTTTCCACTAAAATTGACTTTGTCTTTTTTTGTTCTAATTGTGTTCTTTCTTGTAAAAATTGTGTATCATTTATGTTTAAAACATAGAACATAGAACAGTACAACATAGTATGGTTCCTTCAGCCCACAATGTTGTGCTGACCTATATAAACCTACTCCCTGATCAATCTAACCCTTCCCTCCTGCACAGCCCATAACCCTCCCTTTTCCTTACATCGGTGTCAGATGTGGGAGTTCCTGGAGTCTCCCTGCTTCCGGGAAGGCTGTTCTGCGCCCGGTGTGTCGAGATGCAGCTCCTGAGGGACCGTGTTAGGGAACTGGAGATGCAGCTCGATAACCTTCGTCTGGTCAGGGAGAATGAGGAGGTGATAGAGAGGAGTTATAGGCAGGTGGTCGCGCTGGGGCCATGGGAGTCAGGCAAGTGGGTCACAGTCAGGAGGGGGAAGGGGAAGAGTCAGGTACTAGAAAGTACCCCTGTGGCTGTACCCCTTGACAATAAGTACTCCTGCTTGAGTACTGTTGGGGGAGACAGCCTACCTGGGGGAAGCAACAGTGGCAGTGTCTCTGGCACAGAGTCCTGCCCTGTGGCTCAGAAGGGTAGGGAAGGAGAGAGGAGGGCACTAGTGATAGGGGACTCAGTAGTAGTTAGGGGGGCAGACAGGCGATTCTGTGGAGGCAGGAAAAAAACTCGGAAGGCAATTTGCCTCCCAGGTGCTGGGGTCCGGGATGTTTCAGATGGCGTCCAAGATATTCTGAAGGGGGAGGGAGAACAGCCAGAGGTCGTGTTACATATTGGTACCAACGATATAGGTAGGAAAAGGGATGAGGTCCTGAAAAAAGACTATAGGGAGTTAGGAAGGAAGTTGAGAAGCAGGACCTCAAAGGTAGTAATTTCAGGATTACTGTCTGTGCCATGTGACAGTGGGTATAGGAACAGAATGAGGAGGAGGTTAAATGCGTGGCTGAGGGATTGGAGTAATGAGCAGGGATTCAGATTTCTGGATCATTGGGGCCTCTTTTGGGGCAGGTATGACCTGTTCAAAGAGGACAGGTTGCACTTGAATCCCAGGGGGACCAATATCCTGGCGGGGAGGTTTGCTAAGGCTAATGGGGGGAGTTTAAACTGGAATTGTTGGGGGGTGGGATCCGAACTGGAGAGACTGGGGAAGAGGTGTTTGGCTCTCAAATAGAGAAAGCTAGAGGGAGGATAGCCAGGTGATAGAGAAGGGACATGCTCAGACCGGTTTGAGATGTGTCTATTTTAATGCAAGGAGTATTGTGAACAAGGCGGATGAGCTTAGAGCTTGGATCGATACTTGGAGCTACGATGTGGTGGCCATTACAGAGACTTGGATGGCTCAGGGACTGGAATGGTTGCTTCAAGTGCTGGGTTTAAGATGTTTCAGAAAGGACAGGGAGGGAGGCAAGAGAGGTGGGGGAGAGGCACTGTTGATCAGAGATAGTGTCACGGCTGCAGAAAAGGTGGACGTCATGGAGGGATTGTCTACGGAGTCTCTGTGGGTGGAGGTTAGGAACAGGAAGGGGTCAATAACTTTACTGGGTGTTTTTTATAGGCCGCCCAATAGTAACAGGGATATCGAGGAGCAGATAGGGAAGCAGATCCTAGAAAAGTGTGATAATAACAAGAGTTATTGTGATGGGAGATTTTAATTTCCCAAACACCAATTGGCATCTCCAGACAGTGAGGGGTTTAGATGGGGTGGGGTTTGTTAAGTGTGTTCAGGAAGGTTTCTTGACACAATATGTAGATAAGCCTACAAGGCTGTGCTTGATTTGGTATTGGGAAATGAACCTGGTCAGGTGTCAGATCTCTCAGTGGGAGAGCATTTTGGTGATAGTGATCATAATTCTATCTCCTTTACAATAGCACTGGAGAGAGATAGGAACAGACAGACTAGAAAGGCGTTTACTTGGCGTAAAGGGAATTATGAGGCTCCCAGGCAGGAAATTGGAAGCTTAAATTGGGAACAAATGTTCTCAGGGAAAAGTACGGAAGAAATGTGGCAAATATTGAGGGGATATTTGTGTGGAGTTCTGCATAGGCATGTTCCAATGAGACAGGGGAGTCACGAGAGGATACAGAAACCGTGGTGTACACAGGCTATAATAAATCTAGTCAAAAGGAAAAGAAAAGCTTACAAAACGTACAGAGCGAGGTAATGTTAGAGATCTGGAAGAGTATAAGCCTAACAGGAAGGATCTTAAGAAGGAAATTAGGAGAGCCAGGAGGGGACATGAGAAGGCCTTAGCAGGCAGGATTAAGGAAAACCCCAAGGCGTTCTATAAGTATGTGAAGAGTAAGAGGATAAGGTGTGAAAGAATAGGGCCTATCAAGTGCAGCAGTGGGAAGGTGTGTATGGATCCGGAAGAAATAGTGGAGGTACTTAACGAATACTTTACATCAGTATTCACCACGGAAGAAGATCTGGGGGATTGTAGTGGGGATTTGCAGCGGGCTGAAAAGCTTGAGCATGTAGACATTAGGAAAGAGGAGGTGCTGAAACCTTTGGAAAGCATCAAGTTGGATAAGTCGCCGGGACCGGATGAGATGTACCCCAGGCTGCTGTGGGAGGCGAGGGAAGAGACTGCGGAGCCTCTGATGATGATCTTTGCATCGTCGATGGAGACGGGAGAGGTTCCTGAAGATTGGAGGGTTGCGGATGTTGTTCCCTTATTCAAGAAAGGGAGTAGGGATAGCCCGGAGAATTATAGACCAGTGAGTCTTACCTCAGTGGTTGGTAAACTAATGGAGGAGATCCTGAGAGGCAGGATTTATGAACATTTGGAGAGGTATAATATGATTAGGAATAGTCACCATGGCTTTGTCAAGGGGAGGTCCTGCCTTACAAGCCTGATTGAATTTTTTGAGGATGTGAGTAAACACATCGATGAAGGGAGAGCAGTAGATGTAGTGTATATGGATTTCAGCAAGGCATTTGATAAGGTACCCCATGCAAGGCTTATTGAGAAAGTAAGGAGGCATGGGATCCAAGGGGACATTGCAGTGTGGATCCAGAATTGGCTGGCCCACAGAAGGTAAAGAGTAGTTGTTAAAGGTTTGTATTCTGCATGGAGGTTGGTGACCAGTGGTGTACCTCCGGGGTCTGTTCTGGGACCCTTACTCTTTGTGATTTTTATAAACGACCTGGATGAGGAAGTGGAGGGGTGAGTTAGTAAGTTTGCGGATGACACGAAGGTTGGGGGTGTTGTGGATAGTATAGAGGGCTGTCAGAGGTTACAGCGGGACATAGATAGAATGCAAAGTTGGGCTGAGAAGTGGCAGATGCAGTTCAACCCAGACAAGTGTGAAGTGGTTCATTTTGGCAGGTCAAATATGATGGCAGAATATAGTATTAATGGTAGGACTCTTGGCAGTGGGGAGGATCAGAGGGATCTTGGGGTCTGAGTCCATAGGACACTCAAGGCGGCTGCACAGGTTGACTCTGTGGTTAAGAAGGCATATGGTGTATTGTCCTTCATCAATCGGGGAATTGAATTTAGGAGCCGAAAGTATTGTTGCAGCTATATAGGACTCTGGTCAGACCCCACTTGGAGTACTGTGCTCAGTTCTGGTCGCCTCACTACAGGAAAGATGTGGAAGCCATAGAAAGGGTGCAGAGGAGATTTACAAGGATGCTGCCTGGATTGGGGAGCATGCCTTATGAAAGCAGGTTGAGGGAACTCGGCCTTTTCTCCTTAGAGCGACAGAGGATGAGGGGGGACCTGATAGAGGTGTATAAGATGATGAGAGGTATTGATCGTGTGGATAGTCAGAGGCTTTTTCCCAGGCCTGAAATGATTGCCACAAGAGGACAGGTTTAAGGTGCTGGGGAGTAGGTACAGAGGAGATGTCAGGGATAAGTTTTTTACTCAGAGAGTGGTGAGTGTGTGGAATGGGCTGCCGGCAACGGTGGTGGAGGCGGATACGATAGGGTCTTTTAAGAGACTTTTGGATAGGTACATGGAGCTGGGAGGGCTATGGGTAAGCCTAGTAATTTCTAAGGTAGGTACATGTTTGGCACAGCTTTGTGGGCCGAAGGGCCTGAATTGTGCTGTAGGTTTTCAATGTTTCTATCCATGTGCCTATTTAAGAGCCTTATAAATGTCCCTGTTGTATCAGCCTCCATCATCACCCCGGCAGTGCGTTCCAGGCACCCACCACTCTCTGTGTAAAAATCCTACCTCTGACATCTGCCCTGAACATTCCTCCTCTGACCTTAAACTGATGTCCTCTGGTATTGGCCATTGCCACCCTGGGGAAAAGGTGCTGGCTGTCCACTATGTCTATGCCCGTCATAATCTTATACACCTCTATCAAGTCACCTCTCATCCTGCGTCGCTCCAAAGAGAAAAGCCCTAGCTCGCTCAACCTTTCTTCATAAGACATGTTCTCATCCTGGTAAAACTCCTCTGCACCCTCTCTAAAGCTTCCACATCCTTCCTATAATGAGGCGGCCAGAACTGAACACAATACTCCAAGTGTGGCCTAACCAGAGTTTTATAGAGCTGTAACATTACCTCATGGCTCTTGAACTCAATCCCCCGATTAATGAAGACCAGCACACCATACGCCTTCTTAACCACCCTATCAACTTGCACAAGTTGAGGGAGCTATGGACTTGGACCCCAAGATCCCTCTGTTCCTCCACACTGCTCAGAATCCTGCCGTTAACCTTGTCCTCTGCCTTCATGTTAGTTCTTCCAAAGTGAATCACTTCACACTTTTCCGGATTGAACATCCACCTGCCACTTCAACGCCCAACTCTGCATCCTGTCTATATCCCGCTGTAACCTACGACAACCTTCTACACTATTCACAGCCCCTCCAACCTTCGTGTCATCCGCAAACTTACTAACCCACCGCTCCACTTCCTCATCCAAGCCATTTATAAAAATCACAAAGAGCAGGGGTCCCAGAACAGATCCCTGCGGAACACCACTGGTCACCGACCTCCAGGCAGAATATTCTCCATCTACTACCACTCTCTGCCTTCTGTGGACAAGCCAATTCTGAATCCATGCACCAAGTTTCCATGGATCCCATGCATCACGACTTTCTGGATGAGCCTACCACAGGGAACCTTGTCAAACATCTTACTAAAGTCCATATACACCACATCCACTGCTCCACCTTCATCTATTTGTTTTGTCATCTCCTCAAAAAGTTAGGCTCGTGAGGCACGACCAGCCCCTCACAAAGCCATGCTGACTATCCCAAATAAGACTATGCTTCTCCAAATGTTTGTAAATCCTATCCCTAAGAATCCTATCCAATAGCTTGCCCACCACTGACGTAAGACTTACTGGTCTATAATTCCCAGGATTATCACTGTTACCTTTCTTGAACAAGGGAACAACATTTGCCATCCTCCAATCCTCTGGTACCACTCCTGTGGCCAGGGAAGATGCAAATATCATCGTCAACTCCCCAGCAATCTCTTCCCTCGCCTCCCATAGTAATCTAGGGTATATCTCGTCTAGTCCTGGGGACTTAGCTATCTTAATGTTTTTCAGAAGCTTCAACACTACCTCTTTCTTAACCTCAACGTACTCCAGCACATTAGCCTGTTCTACACTGACCTCACATTCGTCAATCTCCCTCTCCCTAGTGAACACTGAAGCAAAGTATTCCACTACCTCCTCTGCCTCCAGGCACATGTTTCCCCCTTTATCCCTGAGCAGCCCTACCCTCACTCCAGTCATCCTCCTGTTCCTCATGTACATGTAGAACAACTTGGGGTTTTCCTTAATTCTACTCATCAAGGCCTTCTCATGTCCCCTTCTAGCTCTTCTGTCCCTTCTTAAGCTCCTTCCTGGCTGCCTTATAATTTTCAGGAATTCTGCCTGATTTTTGCTTCTTAAACCTTAAGTATGCTTCCTTCTTCCTCTTGACTAAATATTTCACCTCTCTTGTCAACCGTGGTTCCTTCACCCTACCATCCTTTCCCTGTCTCAGTGGGACAAACCTATCCAGAACCCCATGCAAGTGGTCACTAAATAGCCTCCATTATTTCTTCTGTGCATTTCCCTGAGAACATCTGTTGCCAATTTACGCTCCCAAGATCCTGCCTAATACCATCGTAATTAGCCCTCCCCCAATTAAAACCTTCCCATATCGTCTGCTCCTATCCCTGTCCATGGCTATGCTAAAGGTCAGGGAGTTGTGGTCACTGTCTCTGAAACGCTCGCCCACCGAGAGGTCTGTCACCTGAGATAGTTGTCTCCACAACAGGTCACTCTCACTTCTGCTCCCGGCCTACCTGTTGTTTTCAAACCCTGGGCATGTCCAAGTGTGGGAGTTTTGGGGTCAGAGGAGAGGTGGGCTATCTGACCGGTGCAAAGTGACCGTGACAAGTTCCAAGGGGGTTCTAATGTTACATGGTTGTGAAGAGGCTTCAAATGGCCTGAGATCAGCTCGAGAAAAAACTGCTGGAGATTTATTCTCAATATTGTAGTCAATAAGGAGACACGGGACTGCAGACACTGGAATCTGGAGCAACAAACAATCTGCTGGAGGAACTCAGCGGGTCAGGGAGCATCTGTAGAGGGAAACGGACAGTCGACGTTTCGGGTCGAGACCCTTCATCTGGACTGAGAGTGTAGAGGGGAGAGAGCCGCTATAAAGAGGTGAGGGGAAGGGGTGGAGCAAGAGCTGGCAGGTGATAGGTGGATCCAGGTGAGGAGGGGGGATAGGCAGATGGAGGAGGGGAGGGTGGGAACAGCGATAGAGGCTGGGAGGTGACAGGTGGAGGTGACAGAGGGCTGCAGACAGTGGGATCTGATGGGAGAGGAAGGTGGAGCCTGGAACGTTTTCATTTTGTGTTTTGTCTTACTCAGAGGAAAGCTTCAGAGAATCTGAAGATTAATTTCCTGCCATTGTATTCAAATCGTAGCTCTCTGTAGTCTAGGTGGGTTGATCATAGTAAATAAGGGCACTTTGTAGTGTTACTGTGTATGAAGTTACATGCTCAATAATGTCAATTAACAGAAATAAATGCTGATGAGTTTTCTACTGGCAACTTTTAACTTTTTCTGACCTAATTCATCATTGGTCATGAGAGGCTTTTTTAGTAGATCAGAGCCTGAATATGGAAGGCCGGAATCTCGAGAGTACACCTATCTGTACATATCTGCCTGCAAGGTATTACTAATTAGCGGTGTTGGCTAATCTCATTCAGAGGAGCAAGATCTCTTGTACAGAAGGGCAGTCAGATAATTGCATGGATTATTGAACACAAAATGAGGTGTTGGAGGTACTCAGCGGGTCAGGCAGCATCTGTGGAGGGGAATGGACAGTTGACGTTTCGGGTCAAAACCCTTCATCTGGACTGCAGACTAACCTTGCAGAGGCTAGGTGACAGCTCTCGGACACCTCCTCATACCTACGCCTGGACCATGACCCCTCCAACGAACACCAGGCCACTGTCTCCCAGATCATCTCAGATCTCATCACTTCAGGAGACCTCCCCTCCACAGCCTCCAACCTGATAGTTCCCCAACCCTGCACTGGCTATTTCTCTCTCCTACCCAAGAGGACCATCCTGGTAGCCCCATTCTTGCCCGTTCTACCTGTTTTTTCCCCACTGAACTTATCTCCTTTTACCTTGACTCTATCTCGTCTCCACTTGTCTGCGGTCCTCGACCTGAAAGGTAGGCTGTCCATTTCCCTCCACAGATGCTGCCTGACCTGCTGAGTTCCTCCAGCAGTTTGTTTATTGTTCCAGATTCCAGCATCTGCAGTCTCTTGTATCTCCTTATTGACCACAATATTGAAAATAAACCACCTGGCACCAATCCACACTGTTTCAGCCTCTTCAGAAACAGCTCGTATAAGCTCGTTCCTTCCATGAGGACTGAGACCCAGTGGTATTGGTATTGGTTTATTACTGTCACATGTACCGAGGTACAGTGAAAAACTTGTCTTGAATACCATTAGATACGGTAATCTTGCGGTTAACGTAACATCTTACAGTGACAGTGACCCGGGTTCAATTCCAGCCACTGTCTGTAAGGAGTTCGTACGTTCTCCCTGTGTCTGCGTGGGTTTCCTCCAGGTGGTCCAGTTTCCTCCCACATTCCAAAGTTGTGGGCGTGCTATGTTGGCGCCGGAAGCGTGGCGACACTTGCGGGCTGCTCCCAGAACACTCTACGCAAGAGATGCATTTCACTGTGTGTTTCGCTGTACATGTGACTAATAAAGATATCTCATCTTCATACAGATCAATTCACTACTCAGTGCATTGAGGTAGTACAAGGGAAAACAATAACAGAATGCAGAATAAAGTGTTACAGTTACAGAGAAAATGTAGTGCAGGCAGACAATAAGATGCAAGGCCATAACGAGGTAGATTGTGTTGCTTCAGAGTGGGACTCTGGTCTCTTGACAACAAGGTGTTCAATGGTCAAAAACAGACTTTGTTGGAGATACTCAGCAGGGCAGACAGCTCCTGTGGAGACGAAAACAGAGCTAATGTTTCAGGTCAATCACCTGTCCTCAGTTTTGTTAGGGCACATCAAAGTTAGGCTGCACCCAACCTGACGCTCTACATTCCATTGTTAAAAAAGTGCAGATGTGTACTGCTCTTCCAAGCTATGTAGATCAAGTATGTGGGAGGAGTCATACAGCACAGAAACAGGCCCTTCAGTCCAACTGGTCCATGCCAACTGAGACGCCCATCTAAACTAGTCCCATTTGCCTGTGTTTGGCCCATATCCGTCTAAACCTTTCCTATCCATGTACCTGTCCAAATATCTTTAAAGTGTTATTATCATACCTGCCTCAACCACTGCCTGTGGCATCTCGTTCTATATACCGACCACCCTCTGGGTGAAAAAGTTGCCCCTCAGGTTCCTGTTAAATCTCTCCCCTCTCACCTAAACCTATGCCATCTAGTTCTTGATTCCCCAACCCTGGAATAAAGACTGAGTGCATTCACCATATCTATGCCCCTCATGATTTTACAGTGCAGTCACCATATCTGTGATTTTACACACCTGGACATACTAGACGTGACAATTTGGTATTGGTATTGGAATTGGTTTATTATTGTCACTTGTACTGAGGTACAGTGAAAAACTTGTCTTACATGCCGTTTGTACAGGTCAATTCATTACACAGCGCAGATACATTGAGTTAGTACGGAGTGCATTGATGTAGTACAGGTAAGAACAATAACAGAGTACAGAGTGAAGTGTCACAGTGACCTCACCCTGAAATGAGAATTGCTGCCCCAATTGCAGAATCGGCGTTGTGCAGTCCAATTTCTAGGCATAGATGTTTCAGGGAGAAACCTAGTGAATTGTGTCTGTACCGGAGCAACACGGTTTCCTGAACAAAAGCTACTTCTTTCCTGCACAGTAACTATAGTGTAATCCCATCTCCCTTCTGTTTCCGGATGGCATTTAATAACTTTCTTTGTGTTTGTTTATTTTTTACTGAATCGTGTGATTGACTTTACATAAACAGTGCAATGTCCAGCCAGTCGAAAATAATTCCTGTAACCGCACCCTCCCCCACAACTTTCCACTTATTTCAGTCTGTCCTTTTATAGAATTCCCTAACCAGTGTAAATAATCTCTCATTGTTCCACATGTTTAGGTGGTTCAATTACATTCTCCTTTTCCTGTCCTCGCTGCAGCACACTGTACAAATCTCGAGACCTTTTTATGACCTAATTATCTGACTGAGTGTTGAACACTGGTGATATTACACAGAACATGGATGTTTGTCTTTTTTTTTGTCAATGAAAATAAATGCCCCTTGTAAAGGGAACAAGATTGGGAGGATTTGTCTGAAGGTTGTGGTTTTGCATGTTCCCCGTTTAAGATTATCAGCCCACTTTCAGAGTGATGGAGAAGGTTTGGGTGGGAAAGGTTACCTCCTCCATCTCCTAATATTTCTTTCCTCTGCGATCTCCAACCTTTAAGCAGAAGGCTAATCCAGACTTTATGGTGACATTAGAGATTGGATGGTTGGCATTTGCTGTTGAGAAGTAAATAAATCCCAGTTGTGTGTTTATTGAATGGAAGCTGTGGACTAGACCTGGCTTTTACCATTCCCCATGGCTCACGTCCAAACAACCTGAACGGTTAATTTTCAGGTACGTAGATGAGCTCAGGGGGTTCTGCGCATTCTTGTTGCAGGCAGGCATTTCCTCTCAGGTCCTCTGCCAGGTCATTTTTTCCGTTCTACAGTTGGGCACCTTTAGCTGGGAACACAGGAATGTTATGGACCTCTGCAACTTTGACAGAAGGTTTATAGTTTTAACCTGGTGTGTAAAATCAGTGGGAAGTAAAATTACACAGTGTTAGGGCAGAAATGGCTGGGTCACTGGAAAGTATTAGACTTTGTTTTAAGGAATCAGAATCAGGTTTATTATCACTGACTTACATGACGTGAAGTTCGCTGTTTTACACAACAGTACAGTACAAAGACATAAAATTACTATTAATTACAAAAGATAAATAAAAAGTGCAAAAAAAGCAATAACAAGGTAGTGCTCATAGGTTCATCAACCGTTCAGAAATAGCAGGCACAGTAGTGTAATGGTTAGCGTAACGCTTTACAGTGCCTGCAACCTGGGTTCAATTCTGGCCACTGTCTGTAAGGAGTTTGTACGTTCTCCCCGTGTCTGCGTGGGTTTCCTCCGGGTGCTCCGGTTTCCTCCCATATTCCAAAGACATACGGGTTAGGAAGTTGTGGGCGTGTTATGTTGGTGCCGGAAGCGTGGCGACACTTGCGGGCTGCCCCCAGAACCCTCTATGCAAAAGATACATTTCACTGTGTGTTCCAATGT
Source organism: Pristis pectinata (assembly GCF_009764475.1). Lineage (NCBI taxonomy): Eukaryota > Metazoa > Chordata > Chondrichthyes > Rhinopristiformes > Pristidae > Pristis > Pristis pectinata. Next base: position 3,599,954 of record NC_067408.1, on the reverse strand, counting down.
ACATGTGACTAATAAAGATTTCTTTTCTTATCTGATGGCGGAGGGGAAGAAGCTGTTTCTGAATCATTGAGTGTAGGTCTTCAGGCTCCTGTACCTCCTCCCTGATGGTAGTAACAAGAAGAGGGCATGTCCCGGATGGTGAGGGTCCTTAGTGATGGATGCTGCCTTCTTGAGGCACCGCCTCTTGAAGATGTCCTCGATGGTGGGAAGGGTTGTGCCCGTGATGGAGCTGGCTGAGTCTACAACCCTCTGCAGCCTCTTGCGATCCTGTGCGTTGGAGCCTCCATACCAGGCAGTGATGCAACCAGTCAGAATGCTCTCTACTGTACATCGATAGAAATTTGTAAGAGTCTTTGGTGACATACCCAATCTCCTCAAACTCCTAACCAAGTAGAGCCACTGGTGTGCCTCCTTCGTGAACATTAGTCATGTTTGGTTGTTATGGATAACCCCACCCAGTGTGACACTGGGACAGGGAAGGCAGAGAGGAATTCAGGCCTAATTTAGGCAAATGGGATTAGCGTAGATAGGCTTCACAGTCAGTATGAATGAGGTGGGCTGAAGGGGCCGTTTCTGTGCTGTACAATTCTACGATTCTGTGACATTTGGTTCTCAATCGGAGATAATTTAGCTCATTGCAACTTTGGGAAGCTGTAATTGGGCTCATTTCCCTCAGGCTCTTGAATAAAAAAAAGATTCAGAATTCCCGTAATTGGATTGATGTCCAACAAATGGAGAATGTGTTTGGCCGGCGTGGACTGTACTTGATGCTATCCAGAACACAACTGTCGACCTTCATCAGCACCCCATCCACCACTCTAAACATTCACTCCCTCCACACCAATGCACAGTGCTTGCAGTGGGTACCATCTACAAAATGCACCGCAGTCATTTGCCCAGGCTCTTCTGACAGTACTTCCCAAACCCTTGACCTCTGCTATCAAGAAGGACAAGGGCAAAGTGTCCTGACTGGTTGCATCAGGGTCTGGTACGGCAATTTGAATGCACAGGAACATAAGAAGCTGCAGAGAGTATTGGACTCAGCCCAATACATCACGGGCACATCCCTCCCCACCATCGGGAGTATCTACAGGAGGCGCTGCCCCAAGAAGGCAACATCCATCATCAAAGATCCCCACCATCCAGGCCGTGCCATCTTCTCGCAGCTCCCATCGGGCAGGAGGTACAGAAGCCTGAAGTCCCACACCACCAGGTTCAGGAACAGCTACTTCCCTTCAACCATTCGGTTCTTGAACCAACCGGCACAACCCTAACCACTACAGTTTAGCAACACTGTGACCACTTTGATCACTTTGCACTAAAATAGACTTCATCTTTTTTTGTTCTAATTGCGTCCTTGCTTGTAAAAATTGTGTATCATTTATGTTCAATTTATGTTTTTCTTGTGAATGCTGCTTATCTGATGCTCTGTGCCTGTGATGCTGCTGCAAGTAAGTTTTTCATTGCACCTGTGCATACATGTACTTGCGCATATGACAATAAACTCAACCTCGACCCCCTTCAGGTTTCCTTCCAAGGTACCCACCATCCTGGTCTGGAACTATATTGCCGTTCCTTCATCATCACTGGATCTAATCCCTGGAATTCCCTCCCCAACAGCACTGTGGAAGCACCTTCCCCAGAAGGACTGCAGTGGTTTAAGCAGGCAGCTCACCCCCACCTTCTCAATGGCAAGTAGGGATGGGCACTGAATACCCATCTTGACAGTGATGCTTACAAATTCATACCAGTAACACTCACTGTCAGGTGAAGGACTAATTTTACTTCTGCCTGAAGGAATAGAGCAGGGAGCATCCATTAAAAGCAGAGTATTGATGATGTGTTCCTGGTTTCACTTCACACATACTTAATTTAGAAGGAAGTGGGTGATCTTTTAGATGGCGATACTGAAAGAATTAGAATAACCAACCCATATTGCATCCTTTGCCTGTTGTGATGATGAACAGAATAAAGCTAATGTGTTATCAAAATCACATTATCCTGAAGGAGTACTGAAGGACAGCTGGAGTGTCAGATATGGGTCCTATCTGTCCTTTAGTTTGATGTAAAAGATCCCAAAGCCTCTATCTCTCAACCAACATCACAGGTTGTGTGGCCATTGGCACATTGATAATTGGTAATTGGTTTATTATTGTCACGTGTACCAAGATACAGACAAAAGCTTTGTCTGCATGCCATCCAGACAGATCATAAGTACATTGAGGTAGTACAAAAGGAAAAGCCATAACAGAATGCAGAATATAGTGTTACAGTTACAGAGAAAGTGCAGTGCAGGCAGACAAAAGGTGCAAGGGCCATGACGAGGTAGATTGAGAGATCAAGAGTTCACCTTTATCATACAAGAGGTCCATTCAATAGTCGAAGGATAAATTATGGAGACACGTTGAGCAGGTTGGGACTTCATTCATTGGAGCGTAGAATACTGTGGGGTGATCTTATAGAGGTGTATAAGATCATGAGGGGCATATAGATAGGGTGAATGCACACAGTCTTTTTCCCAGGGTTGGAGAATCAAGAACTAGAAGGCAGAGGTTTAAGGTGAGAGGAGAGAGATTTAATAGGGACCTGATGGGGAACATTCACCCAGAGGGTGGTCAGTATATAGAACGAGCTGCCAGAAGAAATGGTTGAGGCAGGTACATTAACAACGTTTATTAGGCACTTGGACAGGTACATGGATAGGAAAGGTTCAGAGGGAAAATGGGACGAGCTCGGATGGGCATCTTGATCAGCATGGACCAGCTGGGCTGAAGATCTGTTTCCGTGCTGTATCACTCTATGACTCTACTATGCACATTGATAATGAGCAGACATTCTGTTTTTATTGATGTTTGTGGAGGAATCATCCCTGGAGATACTACCGTTCTGAATGCCATGGGGTCTTTTATGTACACGTTAGAAGGCAGGATATCAGATTAATGTCCCACCCTCAAGCCGGCCCCTCGGACAATGCCGCACTCTCTCCTTATTGTCCTGAGGATTCAGGCTGAACATTTTCCTCAAACCTCCAGACTTAATCCATTCCGTGGTGACTTAATTTTGTAAACCACTGGGGACTTTAGATAAAGTCATCTAAATGAGACAATCAAATTCTGATGAGTCATGCCCATTAAAAGCTGGCTCAAGCTTTCTTCTTGGGAGCATTTATTAAGTAGCACAAATTAAAGACTGGATCTGTATTTGCTGATAAATTTCTTACCAATGCAGTCTTCATCTGCTGGCAATTAAATAATCTAACCGATACACCCTTGGAGTATTTATATCCTTGAATTTTGATGCTTCATGAGTTCTATCTGTCGTTTGTGCTATGATGAAAGGAAGATGCTGAGCTGATGACACTTTCACTGTGACATTTCGTAAGATGAATTGGCGTTGCTGCTAATTGCTATTCCAAGGTTCAGTCGATGAGTATTGGAATAGAAATGTTATGGGTAAAGCTTCCACACATTGCACAATATACATTTACAGAAGCTGTTCTTCCATTTATTGCTTGTTCTTAATGTTATGTCAAGCTGAGTTTATTGTCCTGTGCACAAGTTCAGTGAGGTACAGGTACAATGTAAAATTTGCTTGCAGCAGCATCACAGGCACGTAGGTACAGACAACACGCGGAACATAAATTATACATGACAGTGAAGAGAAAGGAAAAAAACTGCAAAACTGAGACATCCATGCAAAAAAAACCACAATCGGAGACAAGTCCACGGTGGTCTGTAGTGTTCTGTTGCTGAGGTAGGGTTAGGGTTGTGCAGGTTGGTTCAAGAACCTGATGGCTGTGGGCAAGTAGCTGTTCCTGAACCTGGTGGTGTGGGGCTTCAGGCTTCTGTACCTCCTGCCCGATGGTAGCAGTGAGAAGAAGGCATGGCCCGGATGGTGGGGATCCTTGATGATAGATGCCACCTTCTTGAGGCAGCGCCTCCTGTAGATGCTGTCAGTGGTGGGGAAGGCTGTGCCCGTGATGGACCGGGCTGTGTCCACTGCTCTCTGCAGCCTCTTGTGTTTATGTGCATTGGAATTCCCATACCAGGCCATGATGCACCCACAGGATAGTTTCAATAGTGCATCTGTGGAAGTTTGTTAAAAATTTGTCATATGTTCGTACAGGACTGTATCCCCATCCCATCCCCTTTTGAATTTTAGTGCCTTGATAATGAAATCTTTGAGGGATTTCTGAAGTTGAAGTTTCACAAAGTGCTTTTTCCTATCTCCCAGAAATTGTCAGAGAGTGTTTCATGTTAGTTGAATTACCTCGACAAGCATTAACTGTCCTTATGCATGGCCCCAACTGTGTATACAATCATTAGGAGTTCAACAGAGTCAACAGGAAGGACCTGTTCCTCGTAACAGAGGAATCAAACTCAGGCAGCAGAGATTTAAAATAATTGGTAAGAGAGCTAAGAGGATGGTGGGTCAGAAACTCCCTGCCCGAAGAGCAGAAACCCTCACATTTAAGCAGTGCTTGGATGTATATCTGATGTGGACCTGAAGATCTCTGGATCCCTGTGGGAAAGTGGGATTGGGCTGGATAGTTCTGTTTTGCAATGCAAATGCAAAGGACCAAACAACCTGCTTCTGTGTTATAAATTTTATATGCACAGGCAAACATAACACCTAGATACTTATTGCACAGCGAGAGGCTCTTCTGCCCATTGTATCCATATGAGCTATAAAAAAATCCTTTGCACGTAGAATCATAGATACTTAACATGGAAGTTATTTTGCACAGCAAGATCCTGCTAGCAGTTGCTTTGGGTGGTGTTGGTAACAAAGGGAACATTGCTAGTCCTGATGCAGGGTTTCGGCCGGGAAGGTTGACTGTCTATTTCCCTCCACAGATGTTGCTCAACCAGCTGAGTTCTTCCAGCAGATCATTTGTTGCTCCAGATTCCAGTATCTGCAGTCTCCTGTGTCTCCACTGCCAAAACTCATTGCTCTTCAGATTGTCCCTTGGGATTTTCATGGTAACTGGACCTACAGTGCTTCATCTTAACATTTCCTCCACAAGATAGTCTTTGTTGCCCCACTTCCACATCAAGTGGGAGTGCTAGTCTAAATGAGGTGCCGAGTCCTGGAGCAGTCTTGAACCTACAACCTTTAGGAGTGAGAGTCCCGTCTGCTGAACCAGCTTGCTAAAGGCAAACGTTAAAAGGTTTTAAATGGAACTAAAGATGCCAGGTCAAATGAGAATGCTGATACTGTAAAGCAAAATAAGGAATTGGCAGGGTTATTGAATGATTACTCTGCATCAGTGTTTACTGTGCGTGAGGAGGAGAGCATATTGGACATTAGAAGGATACTAATATTGATTTAGGGACAGGAACTCAACAAAGTTATACAAAATAATTGTAATGGAGAAAATAATGTCATTGAAGAGTGTCCTCAGAACCAGATGTTATGCATCTTCAGGTTCCAAAGGGAAATGGGAAAGCATTATCCAAACCATGAATATTCCCTGGAATTAGGAAAACCCTATTCCTTCTAGATGAAAAACTGCACATTTCTCTTCACTGCTGAGAAAAGTGCGAGAGAGAAGCACTTTTCAGAGAGACACAAGAGACCGCAGATGCTGGAATCTGGAGCAACAGACAATCTGCTGGAGGAACTCAGCAGGTCAGGCAGCATCTGTGGAGGGAAATGGACATTCAACATTTGGTCATCTGGACTGCCAAAAGGGATAGTTTGTCTCCTGATATGGAGACAGAGAGATCAAGGAAGGGGAGAGAGGTGTCGGAAATGGTCCAAATGAACCTGAGGGCAGGGTAGCAGTGAGTAGCCAAGTTGGCAGCACCAATGCAGCTGTTGATGCAGCGGAGAAAGAGTTGGGGAGTGGTGCCGGCGTGGGTTTGGAACGCAGACTGTTCCACATAGTCAATGAAAAGGCAGCTTAGTATCAGGGCAGAGGTGAGAAAAAAAATTCTGTCACCCAGAGGGCTGTGAATCTTTGGAATTCTCAATCCAAAAGGGCTGTAGAGGCTCAATCATTGAGTATATTCAAAATAGAGGATGGTAGGTTTTTAGAAACTTGAGGAATCTAGGGATACAGGAAACAGCGCAGAGGTAAAAGATCAGCTGTGATCTCATTGACTGGCAGAGCAGGCCAAGGGCTGAATGACCTATTCGTAGTTCTTTATTTCTTGTTTGTAGTTGGGAAATGGCTAGAGTTTATTATTAATGGTAGAGTATCAGAGTGCATTGAAAGTCACCAGCCCACCAGAAAGATTTGTACAGGGGAGGTCACGGCTAAATGAATTTTTTGAAGAGGTGATTGCAATGGTGGAGTGGGTTATTTATATGGAGCTCCAGGTGTTGTTTTCATAAACTCTTTTGTATGAGCTAAATTTAAGGAATTGAAAGTGATTGAACTAGTTAGGAAGACACAGAGTAGAGATGAGAGGCTGGAAATGAAATTGTGATTGGTGGGTGCTACAAGGATCTGTAAAATATTCAGCGATAGAAAGTCCCATTCAGCATAGTGGTACAGTAGGTAGACTCATGGCTCCATCGACCAAGGTTCAATCCTGACCTCCGGTGCTGGCTGCATGGAGTTTCCATATTCTTTCTCTGACTGCGTGGGTTTCCCCTAGTGCTCTGGTTTCCTCCCACATCCCAAAGATGTGCTGGTTATCAGCTTAATTAGCTGGTGTAAATTGGACTCTTGACCTCACAATCTCTCATTTTGACCTTGCAGCTTATTGTCTGCCTGCACTGCTCTTTCTCTGTAACTGTAACACTTTATTCTGCATTCTGTTATTGTTTTCCCTTGTACTGCCTCAATGCACTGTTGTAATGAAATGATCTGTACGAACGGTATGCAAGACAAGTTTTTCACTGTACCTCGGTACCTGTGACAATAATAAACCAATTCTAATTCCAATTAGCCCAAGTGTAGGTGACTGGTAGGAGAATCAGGCAGTGTTAATGGAGACGTCGGATAGATTAGGTTGCAGGGAAATATGACTGGGGTTGGTGGGATTGGTCTCAGAGCTGGCATAGACTCAATGGGCCGAATAGTCTCCTTCTCCGCCCTAAGGAAATACATGGAAATGTGAAAAAGGGAGTGTCTAAATTTGTTGATGACTTAAAGAAAGGCAGCATTACCATCGGTGTAGATAGAAGCAAAACGACCTAGAATGTAGGAGATTGAGGGGTGACCTGATGATATGATGATACATTTCTTTATTAGTCAGAAGTACATCGAAACACACAGTGAGATGCACCTTTTGCGTAGAGTGTTCTGGGGGTTGCCCGCAAGTGTCACCACGCTTCCGACGCCAACATAGCATGCCCACAACTTCCTAACCCGTACGTCTTTGGAATGTGGGAGGAAACCGGAGCAACCGGAGGAAACCCACACAGACACGGGGAGAACGTACAAACTCCTTACAGGCAGCGGCGGGAATTGAACCCGGGTCGCTGGCGCTGTAATAGCGTTACGTGAACCGCTACACTACCGTGGGGTATATAAGATTATGAGGAGCATAGACAGGGTGAAAGTACACAGTCTCTTTCCCAGGGAGGGGGTGCTAAAAACAAGAGGGCATAGGTTTAAGATCAGAGGCGAGAGATTTACCATAGAACAATACAACACAATACAGGCCCTTCAGCCCACCGTGTTGTGCCGACCTTTAAAAGGGACATCAGGGGCAGCTTCTTCACGCAAAGGGTGGTGCGTATTGGGAAGGAGCTGCCAGAAACAGTGGTTGAGGCAGGCACATTAGCAACGTTTAAAAGCCATCTGGATAAGTAATGGATAGGAGAAGTTTAGAGGGCTATGGGCCAAACGCAGATGGGACTAGCTCGCTGGGCAACACAGTCGGCATGGACGAGTTGGGCCGAAGGGCCTGTTTCCATGCTGTATGACTGTGACTAATTTTAACAGACCGAATGATCATAATTGTGATCTTGTCGGAAATTGGGGCTAGATAGGAATAGTATTAGTTTAGCTTATGGAGCAGACTCGATTGGCTGAATGGCCTACTTCTGCTCCTTTGTCTTGTGAGTAGCAAATAGGAAGTCATTAACGTTGGCCCTAGAAAGGTTAGGACAAAGTATTGTCCAGATAGAAATGTCGGTGATCCAAAGCAAACGAAGTGTCCTTACATTTATTGTTAAAATGCCAAGAACAGGGGCACACTGTATTGGGATTCTAGACTTCATATCTAATCTATCAAAGAATGAAGGCCCTACCACAGCTGTACGAGACCTTGGTTAGAGCACATTGGGAGCACTGTGCCACGTCTTCAGAAGGAGAGATTGGCCTTTAAGGGAGTGCAGTGTAGATTTATCAGAATAGTACTTGGCCAAGGGTTAAATTAAGAGGAGAGATTCCACAAACTCAGCCTGTGTTCCATGGAATTTAAGGGTAACGATTGAACTTTCTCAGACATTGAGGGCAACTAAAAGGTGGGTGAAGGGAACCTATTTCCACACAGTGGGAAGCCTACAGAAACGGGCAGAGGCTAAAAACTAAGGCCAGGCCTTGTGAATTGTACGAACAGGATGAAAGCCAAGATTTTCATTGTGCAGTGTGGAGGAACAGAGGGATCTTGGGGTCCACGTCCATAGATCCCTCAAGGTTGCCGCACAGGTCGATAGGGTTGTTAAGAAGGCATATGGAGTGTTGACCTTCATTAGTCAGGGTATTGAGTTCAAGAACCGCAAGGTGATGTTGCAGCTCTATAGAGCTCTGCTTAGACCACACGGAGTATTGTGTTCAGTTCTGGTCGTCTCATTATAGGAAGGATGTGGAAGCTTTAGAGAGGGTGCAGAGGAGATTTACCAGGGTGTTGCCTGGATTGGAGAGCATGTCTTATGAGGATAGGTTGAGTGAGCTAGGGCTTTTCTCTTTGGAGAGATGCAGGATGAGAGGCAACTTGATAGAGGTGTACAAGATGATAAGAGGCATAGATCGAGTGGACAGTCAGAGATGTTTTTCCCAGGGCGACAGTGGCTAACACGAGGGGGCATAATTTTAAGGTGATTGGAGGAAGGTACAAGGGGGATGTCAGGGGTAAGTTTTTTTTACACAGAGGGTGGTGGGTGCATGGAACATACTGCCGGCAGAGGTTGTGGGGGCAGATACATTAGGGAGATTTAAGAGACTCTTAGATAGCAACATGAATGATAGAGAAATGGAGGGCTATGTGGGAGGGAAGGGTTAGATAGATCTTAGAGCAGGATAAAATGTCGACACAACATTGTGGGCCGAGGGGCCTGTACTGTGCTGTAATGTTCTATGTACCTCGGTACGTGAGATAATAATACACTTATTTAAAGTTTTCAACATGCTTTGGCAAATGACAACTAATGCTGAGTCAATTAATTCTGAATCTCAAATTCATAGCTTTTTGTCAGCCAATGTGGTGAGAGATCTGGAGGAAAGGGCATGGGTACAAGGAGTTAGTTCACTTGAACTGAATTGCCATTTCCTGTTTATAAAATTGGACTAAGAAATGCTTTAAAGCCTACCAGTGAATCAGTTGGTGTGAGCACCGATAATTGTGACTGAGGCACTTGGAGAAAGAATATTCCAGAGTTCAGAGGCTGTTCTGTGAGTAATCTTGGAGCTCCTGGGCTACAGATGGCAAACGTTGCAGAGCTGTGTAGCCCAGATCAGTGTTCTTTGATCCTTGGTGAGAAAAGTGAACGTATGATTAACAAGCACAAACATGATCGTGGTTGTCTCTGGCATTCCTCTCCTCCCCCGTCGTTAGCCCACTGCAGTAAGTTCAAGGAGAAGTTGGCCGGTGTGGTGGGAGAGTCTGCTTTCTGGACAGGGGTGGGGTGGGATGGGTGGGATGGGTGGGATGGGTGGGAGGGGGGAAGAAATTAACAGAATGATGTTTAGCTTTTTGATCAGATGTCAGTGTTCTGCATTGTTGTTTGCTGAAGAGACGTTGATGTAATCCTAGTGACCCATCCAGTTTTCCAATTTATTCATGTCTTTGTTGGTTAGCCAGATAAAGGGGATGGAAAATACAGTTAGACAGTTGTTGAACTGCACATCAGTCAGTGTGTGCAGAGTCTGAGTGGACTGCTTAAATCAAACTAAGAGTGCTGCTGGATATTCACAGCAGCTGCCTTAATGACAATTGAATTCATCACTTGGTTACCTTCTGTCAATTAAACATTTTAATTAACTCGTTATCATCAATTAATTGGAACAGCCGATGTTCTGAATCTGGTAGCCATTGCAAACTCTCATGTAGGTCTGAAACAGTTCAGGATGCCTCTCTTTTGATCCAGGTAAAATGCTGGCGAGGTGAATTGGTAAATTGGTTTATTATTCAGCCCAACTTGTGCATGCCAACCAAGCTGCCTACCTAAGCTCGTCCCATTTGCCTGTGTTTGGCCCATATCCCTCTAAACCTTTCCTATCCATATCCCTGTCTAAATTCCTGTTAAACGTTGCAGTTGTTCCCACCTCTACAGCTTCCTCTGGCAGCTCGTTCCAGATATCCACCCCCCTTAGTGTGGAAAGACTTGCCCCTCAGGTCCCCTTTAAATCTTTCCCCTCTCACCTTAAACCACTGCCCTCTATATTAGGCTCCCCTACCCTGGGAAAAAGACTGACCATCCACCTTATCTCTGCCCCTCATGATTTTATAAAGGGCAGGCACGGTAGTATAGCGGTTAGCATAACGCTATTACAGTGCCAGCGACCCGGGTTCATTTCCGGCTGCTGTCTGTAAGGAGTTTGTATGTTCTCCCCATGTTTCCTCTGGGTGCTCCGGTTTCCTCCCACATTCCAAAGACGTACGGGTTAGGAAGTTGTGGGCATGCTATGTTGGCGCCAGAAGCGTGGCGGCACTTGTGGGCTGCCCCCAGAACATTCTACGCAGAAGATGCGTTTCACTGTGTGTTTCGACGTACATGTGACCAATAAAGAAATCTTATCTTAACTTGTATGTCACCCCTCAGCCTCCTACGCTCCAGGCGACAAAGCCCCAGCCTGTCCTGCCTCTCCTTATATCTCAAGCCCTCCAGTCCCAGTAACATCCTTGTGAATGATAAGATAAGATTTCTTTACTAGTCACATGTACACCGAAACACACAGTGAAATGCATCTTTTGCGTAGAGTGTTCTGGGGGCAGCCAGCAAGAGTCGCCACGCTTCCGGCGCCAACATAGCATGCCCACAACTTCCTAACCCGTACGTCTTTGGAATGTGGGAGGAAACCGGAGCACCCGGAAGAAACCCACGCAGACACAGGGAGAACGTACAAACTCCTTACAGACAGCAGCCGGAAATGAACCTGGATCACTGGCGCTGTAATAGCTTTACACTAACTGCTACACTATACCGTGCCTGCCCCAGCGTTTGTGAGCATTTTGCACCCTGAAAGAATGTGAATCCAGGGGAAAAGGTTATATTCACTCAAATGCATTGAATTCACTGGAAAGAAATGTGCAGTAGTGAGTACAAGTAGTGACCGGTACTCTCCCATGTACTTAGCTCCGGTGACCAAAGATTTGTTCCTCCTGCTTTCACCTTCTAAATCTCTCAACAGGATGATATACCAGCAAATACCATGAACACTTTCTGCTCCCTCTCCTTCCATGTCTCTGGAACTCCCCAAATCCTTCCCACTCTACTCTTCAAGGCTTTGTAAAATCCTCTCAATGTAACTGGTGGCACTCAAATTCTGCTCTGCAAAGCACTTTGCAGATCTTTTTGTGTTTTGCAAAGTATTAAATTGTGTCAATTACATTTACCACAGATATCCCTTGGCAAAATTAATCTTTCATGAAAAGACTGGAAGTTATGAGCCAAATATTAATTGTAGAAAGATTTCTGAATTCATGATTTATGATAATGGGTTAACTGGCAGTGTCTGGAGGATTTTTGTGATAGTGTTTCTATTTTGGCTTTCACAGCTCTGAGCATGGAATAACAAGATATCTTAGAGTAAGGTCACAAATGTAATAGAACGTAGAAGAGTACAGCACAGGAACAGGCCCTTCGGCCCACGATGTCTATGCTGAACGCAGTGCCAAATTAAACCAGTCCCTTCTGCCTGCACATGATCCATATCCCCCAATTCCCTGCATATTCATGTGCCTATCAAAAAGTCTCTTGAACGCCTCTATCGTATCTGCTTCCACCACCACCACCCCTGGCAGCCCGTTCCAGGCACCCACCACTGTGTAAAAAACTTGCCCAAAAAATCATCTTTAAACTTTTCCCCCTCTCGCCTTAAAGCTATGTCCTCTAGCATTTGACATTTCTACCCCGGATAAAAGACTGTCTACTCTATCTATGCCTCTCATAATTTTACAAACTTCTATCAGGTCTCCCCTCAGTCTCCAATACTCCAGAGAAAATTCTTTAATATCTTTCTGCAAACTGAAGACACAGACCATTCAGTGGAAGTTTGTCTGGTGAACATAGATTTGTAGAGTTATACGACACAGAAACAGGCCCATCCACGCCGACTGAAATGTCTATCCGAGCAAGTCCCATTTGCCTGCTTTTGGCCCATATCCCTCTAAACCTTTTCTAGCACAGCTTCATATGCTGAGATTACATACTGTAAGAAATTACTACAAGTGAAAATCTCAGGAGTAACAGATTAAGCTCACTGTGTTAGAATATCCAATCTGTTTAACCAGGGGCAGGAGACAATGTGAGTACATCGTGGAGGCCTGTGTTTCCTGGGTAACACTGGAGAGAGAGAAGGTGAGAGAGGGGGACTGGTTGAATTCTTCTATCATAGAGCCAGTATGGATTAAAAGGGCAGAAGGTCCTCACTTCATGCTGTAACCACCCTGTGAACACAATTTCGCCGGACTGCAGAAGTCATTAATGATCACACTGTGCTCTGAAACCTCGAATTTGCATGGGATTCATCAAAGATTTTATAGGTGCTGTAGAATCAAAAGATATGGGGTTAGTGCAGGAAAGTGGGGTTGCAGTAAATTGGTATTGATATTGCTGTATTATTGTCACTTGTATAGTGAAAAACTTGTCTTGCATACCGTTCATACAGATCAATTCATTACACAGTGCATTGAGGTAGTACAGGGTAAAAACAATAACAGAGTTCAGAGTAAAGTGTCTCAGCTACAGGGAAAGTGCAGTGCAGGTAGACAAGGTGCAAGGTCATAATGAGGTAGATTGTGAGGTCAAGGGTCCATCTCATCGTATAAGGGAACCGTTCAATAGTCTTATCACAGTGGGATAGAAGCTGTCCTTGAGCCTGGTGGTACGTGCTTTCAGGCTCCTGTATCTTCTGCCTGACGGGAGAGTTGGCACAGCAGTCAGTGCTGCTGCCTCACAGCTCCAACGACCCAGGTTCGATCCGGTGGAGTTTGCGTGACTTCCCCGTAACCGTGTGGGTTTCTCCCAGGTACTCTGGTTTCCTTCCACTCTCCAAAGACATGATGGTGGGCTGTTTAGCTGCTGTAAATGGTCTTTTATTGGTATTGGTAATTGGTTCATTATTGTCACATGGACCAAGATACAGTGAAAAGCTTTGTGTTTGCGTGCCACCCAGACAGGTCACCCATAGTACATCGAGTAGTGAAAAGGGAAACAGAATGCAGAATGTCATGTTGTAGTTACAGAGAAACTGCAGTGCAGGTAGACAGACAAAGTGCAAAGGCCATGATAAGATAAGATATTTATTTATTAGTCACATGTACATTGAAACACACAGTGAAATGCGTCTTTTTGCGTTACTGAGAATGTTCTGGGAGCAGCCCGCAAGTGTCGCCACTATTCTGGCGCCAACATAGCATGCCCACAACTTCCTAACCCATACGTCTTTGGAATGTGGGAGGAAACCGGAGCACCCGGAGGAAACCCACACAGGCACGGGGAGAATGTACAAACTCCTTACAGACAGCGGCCGGAATTGAGCCAGGGTCACTGGCGCTGTAATAGCATTATGGTAACCGCTACACTGGAGATCAGGAGTTCATCTTTAGCGTATAAGAGGTCTGTTCAAGAGTCTGATCACAGTGGGATAGAAACTGTCCTTGAGCGAGGTGGTACGTGTTCTCAAGCTTTTGTATCTTCTGCCCAAAGAGAGGGGGGATAAGAGCGAATGTCTGGGGTGGGTGGGGTCTTTGATTATGCTGGCTGCTTTACCGAGGTAGTGGGAAGTGTAGACAGAGTCAGTGGAGGGGAGGCTGGTTTACTTGATGGACTGAGCTGTGTCCACAGCTCTCTACAGTTCCTTGTGGTCTTGGGCAGAGCAGTTGCCGTACCAAGCCGTGATGCATCTGGATAGGATGCTTTCTATGGTGCATCTGTATAAACTGGCGAGGTTCACCAGGGACATGCGAATTTCCTTAGCCTTCTGGGGAAGTGGAGGTGTTGTGTGCCTTCTTGGCCATAGAGTCCACATGGCTGAACCAGGACAAACTGGTCGTGATGTTTAGTAATTGTTGGTGAAGCTCTCAACCTGCTTGACCTCAGCACCATTGATGTAAACAGGAGCATGTGCACCGCCCCCTTCCTGAAGTCAACGACCAGCTCTTTTGTTTTGCTGACATTGAGGGAGAGGTTGTTGTCCTGACACCATGTCACTAGGCTCTCTATCTCCATCTCGTCGTAGTTTGGGATCCGGCCCACGACAGTGGTGTCATCTGCAAACTTGTAGATGGAGTTAGGAAGTGGCAAGAGCATTGGGAGGAGGGGTGTTGGAGGGTTTGGTGTGAGGGGGGAGAGATTGATGGGCAAGTGAGAGAGAATAAGTAACACAGGAATAAGTGTGGGAGCGACGCTAATGGGAATGTCTGAGAGCCAGTGTATGCTCGATGGGTTGAATGGCCTCTTTCTGTATTGCAAGGAAATATGGGAATTAATTGGAAAGCATGATCTTATTGAATTGCACAGCATGTGTGAGGGAACAAACACTTCTATTCATATCTTATAAATCATTATTGCTCTTTAAGCTCTGAAGAATGACAAAAATTTAGTTCATTTTCGTAGGTCAGTTGTGTTGACTGATAAACAGCTGTGGAGCAAGAGCAGAGCTTCCCAGTCCATGCCAGTCTGGTGAAGGATGGCAACAGGGGTCCACCCTGTAGTGCATGGCTCTCCCTGTCGAGGTGTGAAACACTGATTGTTTCCAGGGTCCTGTCTTCGGCCTACCAGTGTGATTCGGAATAATAAATCTGGTGGAGTTTTCACTTCAATGTTCCCTCTGCACCAGGTCTATGACTTGAAATTATCGTTGTGTAGTCCAAGGATCCAAACTCAGATCGTGTGTAGATACCTGAGGTGCCAGTGTTTTTCTGGTGTACCCACCAAGGAGTCATTAGTCAAGACCCCCTCCCATCCGGGACATCTTTCTTCTGAACCCCCTTCCATTGGGCAGAACATACAAAGGCTTGAAAACACACTCCACCAGGCTCAAGGACAGTTTCTATCCTGTGGTTATGATTCTTGAACTGACCTATTGTACGTTAAAGATGAAGTCTTGATCTCTCAACCTACCTTGTCGATGCCCTTGCACCTTATTGTCTACCTGCACTGCACTTTCTCTAACCGTAACACTAAACTCTGCATTCTGTTATTGCTTTTCCCTTGTACTACCTCAAAGTATTGTTTTGAAATGTTCTGCATGGATGGCTTACATGTTTTTCACTGTATCTTCCCTCAGCCTCCGATGCTCCAGAGAAAACAACTCAAGTTTGTCTATCTCTCCTTCTAGCTCATACCTTCTAATCCAGGCAGCATCTTGGTAAACCTTTTCTGGACTCCAAAGCCTCAGCATCCTTCTTGTAATGGAGCGACCAGAACTGCACACAATACTCCAAGTGCAGCCTAACCAAAGTTTTATATAGATTGCAATATGACTTCCTATACTCTTATACTCTGTGCCCTGATCAAGGAACCTCAACAGTTTGAGAGGCTTCTACACAGGGCTCAGTTCCTCAATGTCTCGAGGCAGAAGGACCTTAGATTGTGGTCCTTCTCCACAAAGCCTCAGCATTGGCTGCACTGAGCCTCAGTACATCCCTCAGCACGTACTCTTGCAACCTGGAATGTGCCAATCAACAGAAGTCCCTTATGGACATCTCGTTGTACTGGAAGGCCAAGTTTCGGGCAGACCAGAGGGCGTCTTTCATCGTTGATGATCTTCCAGCAGCACGATGCTTGTCTTGGTATGTGCCATTTTCCACACCCACTGCATTCTCATTACATGTTTTAGCCTGCTCTCACACAGATTACCCTCTGCTGTTAACACAACACCTTCTCAGATTTACTGTAGCCCTCTTGTCCCTATCAGATGATTATGGATTCAAGATTCCTTCCAGGAATTACAACACAAAAATCTAGGCTGACACTTTGACAGTGAGTGCTGCACTTGTCTTTCAGATAGATGCTAAACTCAGCTCTCTTGAATGTATGCAACAGATCCCATGACATTGCCTTGAAAAGACCTGCAGTTTTATCCCTCAATCAGATCTAAAAATATGGAGGCTGGAACAAGAACAAGAACAAGAACAGAACAGTACAGCACAGGAACAGACCCTTCGGCTCACCATGTCTGTACCTAAAATGATGCCAAAGTAAACTAATCCTTTCTGCTTGCACATGATGCAAGAGAGTAACAGATGCACAGAGTAACTGCCTCAAGAAGGCAACATCCCATCATCAAAGATCCTCACCGCCAGGCACCTCGGAATCCCTTCCCACCACTCCCCCTCCCTTCTTTATACTGGCCACGTCACCTCTCCACTCTCAGTCCTGATGCAGGGTTTCGACCCAAAATATCGACAGTTCCTCTCCCCCTGACACATGCTGCTCGACCTGCTGAGTTCCTCCAGCAGATTGTTTGTTGACCCTGTTTCTTACCCCTCCGCAGGCCGTGCCATCTTCTCGCAGCTCCCATCGGGCAGGAGGTACAGAAGCCTGAAGTCCCACACCACCAGGTTCAGGAACAGCTACTTCCCTTCAACCATTCACTTCTTGAACCGACCAGCACAACCCTAATCACTACAGTTTAGCAACACTGTGACCACTTTGCACTAAAATTCTGTTCCCTTGTAAAAATTGTGTATAATTTATGTTTAATTTATGTTTTTCTTGTGAATGCTGCTATGTGCCTGTGAAGCTGCTGCAAGTAAGTTTTTCATTGCATCTGTGCACACATGTAGAACATAGAACGGTCCAGCACAGAACAGGCCCTTCGGCCCACAATGTTGTGCTGACATAGCTAATCCCTGCTCCCTACAGAATGTCCATATCCTTCCATTTTCCTCTCATTCATGTGCCCATCCAAGCCCCTCTTAAAAGCCCCCAGTGAATTTACCTCCACCACCCTATCAGGCAACATATTCCAAGCATCCACCACTCTCTCAGTAAAAAACTCACCCCTCACGTCTGTTCTGAACCTACCCCCTCTCACCTTAAATGCATGCCCTCTGGTATTGGATCACTCAATAATGTGAAAAAGATATTGCTTGTCCACCCTATCTCTGCCCCTGGTAATTTTAAACACTTCCAACAGATCACCCCTCAGCCTCCACCGCTCCAGAGAAAAGAGCCCAAGTTTGTCCAGCCTCTCCTGATAGCACATGCCCTCTAATCCAGGCAGCGTCCTGGTAAACCTCCTCTGCACCTTCTCTAAAGCCTCGATATCCTTCCTGTAGTGAGGTGACCAGAATTGCACGCAATATTCTAAATGCGGCCTGACCAGAGTTCTGTGGAGATTAATCATAACTTCATGACTCCTATACTCAATACTCCGATTCATAAATGCAAGCATTCCATAAGCCTTCTTTATCACCTTGTCTACCTTTGCAGCCACTTTCAATAAGTCATAGACTTGCATCCCAAGGTCTCTCTGCTCTTCAACACTGTACTTGTGCATATAACAATAAACTTGACTTTGACCTTGCAGAGAGTAACTGATGCAGGGAGTAACTGATACACCGAAGAACTGATGCAGTGAGTAACGGATGTTTGAAGTGACTGATGCAGTGCGTAACGGTGCTGTGAATAACTAATGTGTTGCATAGCTGGAATGCTAACTGACCATTGTCACTATTTATTTCAGGAAGCCCTGGCCTTCTACAGGTTGTGATCGATCTGGTTGACGCTTGGGACTTGGTGTCTCTCCCATGTTCCACCATCCAGGGATCCTGCTCACTCCCAGTCCCATTCGTAACACATGCACGGTCAGTCGGAAGGGAAGAAGACGCGGTTGCTGACACAGCATAGCTCCAAGGAAACCTGAGCAACTTTGCACTCTTGGTTTTATGGCCATTAATGATTTGCAATGGTGACATGAAAGGCAAGCAAGGTCAAGAGGGTAGATTGTTATTTTCTTAAAAAGAGAAATCGTGCGGCTGGGATCCAGGGGAAGGGTGTGTGTAAAGCATGAGTTTGCTGAGCCGACTGCGCCGAGTGTTTCGACAACTCACGCTGCAAGGCGTTCTCCTTCTGCTCTTTGCCTTCTGCATGGCAACGGTGTTCATTTCAGGGTACTTTCTCTACATCGGCACTAAGCAAGAAACAGAGCCCTCCAGCGAAGTCCGGGGCTTGGACTGTGACGATTCCAGAGTGACTCCTTCCAGGCTGCTCCCAACCAAAGCCGTAAAACGGGCGGATTCTTCCCGGACAGACCCTGTGGTGTTGGTCTTTGTTGAAAGCATGTATACCCAGTTGGGACAGGAAATCGTGGCCATTCTAGAGTCCAGCCGCTTTAAGTATCACACCGAAATCGCACCTGGAAAGGGAGATATGCCAACCTTGACAGATGGAGACCGGGGGCGTTTTATCCTTATTGTATATGAAAATATTTTAAAGTACGTGAACTTGGATGCTTGGAACAGGGAGCTACTGGATAAGTACTGCATTGAGTACAGCGTTGGTATTATTGGCTTCTTCAAGGCAAATGAAAATAGTTTGTTGAGTGCTCAGCTGAAGGGTTTCCCACTCTACCTGCATTCTAACCTTGGCCTCAAGGACTGCAGCATAAACCCAAGGTCCCCACTGCTCTACATCACCAAAGCAAAGGAGATGGAGAAGGGTTTCCTCCCAGGAGATGACTGGACGGTTTTCCAGTCCAACCATTCAACTTACGAGCCGGTCTTGCTCGCCAAGACCAAATCAGCGGAGAAGATCCCTCACATGGAGGTGGACGCTGCCCTTCACACAACAGTAGTACAGGACCTGGGTCTCCATGATGGCATTCAGCGAGTGCTCTTTGGAAACAACATGAACTTCTGGCTCCACAAGCTCGTCTTTGTGGATGCTGTCTCCTTCCTAACAGGGAAGCGATTATCTCTCTCGTTGGACAGATATATTCTGGTGGACATCGATGACATCTTTGTTGGAAAGGAAGGAACCAGGATGAAAGCAGAGGATGTGAAGGTAAGTATTTGCTTTATTGAACAGTTCTAAAGGCTGTGCAGAAACAGAGGGACCTGGGTTTACTTGTCCATTAATCCCTGAAACTGGCAGGATTTATGAGAGGGCGGCACGGTAGTGTAGCGGTTAGCGTAACGCTATTACAGTGCCAGCGACCCGGGTTCAATTCCCACCGCTGTCTGTAAGGAGTTTGTACGTTCTCCCCAGGTCTGCGTGGGTTTCCTCCGGGTGCTCCGGTTTCCTCCCACATTCCAAAGACATACGGGTTAGGAAGTTGTGGGCATGCTATGTTGGCGCCGGAAGCGTGGCGACACTTGCGGGCTGCCCCCAGAACACTCTGCACAAAGATGCATTTCACTGTGTGTTTCGATGTACATGTGACTAATCTTATCTCTTAATTTCACAGTGAATGGTGAGTGTTGTAGAACAGGTGGACAGGGTGGTGAAGAAAGCTTTTGGTACGCTGGCCTTCATCAGGCAAGGCACTGAGTGTGGAAGTTAGGATGTTATGTTGCAGTTGTACTGGTGAGGCTGCATTTGGAATATTGTGTTCAGTTTTGCTCGCCCTGCTACAGGAAAAATGCCATTAAGCTGGAAAGAGTGCAGAGGAGATTTACGAGGATGTTGCCAGGACTCGAGGGACTGAGTTATGGAGAGAGGTTGAGCAGGTTGGGACTTTATTCATTGGCATGTAGGAGAATGAGGGGTGATCTTCTAAAGGTGTAAAATCATGAGGGGTATAGATAAGGTGAATGTGCATAGTCTTTTACCCAGGGTTGGGGAATCAAGAACTAGAGGGCACAGGTTTAAGGTGAGAGGGGAGAGATTTAATAGGAACCTAAGGGGCTAATTTTTCATCCAGAGGGTGGTCCGTGTATGGAACGAGCTGCCAGAGGAAGTGGTTGAAATTGGTAAATTGGTAAATTGGTTTATTATTGCCACATGTACCGAGGTACAGTGAAAAGCTTTGTTTTGCATGCCATCCATACAGATCATTTCATCACATCAGTGCATTGAGGTAGTACAGGGTAAAACAATAACAGAATGCAGAATAAAGTGTCACAGTTACAGAGAAAGTGCAGTGCAGGCAGACAATAAAGTGCAAGGTCATAACGAGGTAGATTGTGAGGTCAAGAGTCCATCTCATCGTATAAGGGAACCGTTCAATAGTCTTATCACAGTGGGATAGAAGCTGTCCTTGAGTCTGGTGGTACGTGCTCTCAGGCTCCTGTATCTTCTGCCTGATGGGAGAGGGGAGAAGAGAGAATGTCCGGGGTGGGTGGGGTCTTTGATTATGCTGGCTGCTTTACCGAGGCAGCGGGAAGTGTAGACAGACCATGGAGGGGAGGCTGGTTTCTGTGACGCGCTGGGCTGTGTCCACAACTCTCTGCAGTTTCTCACTGTCCCAGGCAGAGCAGTTGTCGTACCGAGCCGGGATGCATCCAGATAGGATGCTAGGGTTTGTAATTGAAGCAGGGATTAATTCACTGATATCCCATAATCCTATATAAATACTAGAGGACATGCATTTAGGGTAAGAGAGTGAAAGTTTAAAGGAGATGTACGGGGCAGGTTTGTTACACAGAGAGAGGTGGGTGCCTGGAATGTGCTGCCAGGGGTGGGGGTGGAGGCAGATACGATAGTGGTGTTTAAGAGGATTTTAGACAGGCACATACTTCGCTGTTCTTCCTCTGCCACTGGCTCTTCTTTGTCATGAATAATGTGGTGCAGCACAGGAGGATAAATCTGCCAGGAATCTACTACAGGGGTCCCCCGAACTGCTGCAACACAGTCTCGTCTTAAAGAGACCATGGTGTTTTCCATGACCGGTTCCTTGCGTGGCTCTTGTATCTGTGCTTAGCTGCTACAGTTGGACAGTGCACTGTATGAACGGCCAGGGAATAGAGGGTGGGTCTCACCTCCCCAGGATCCATTCCTCAAGGCAGGACCTCCTGATGAAAATGTCCAGCAGTTTGACCTTATAGAGGTTCATAAAATCATGAATGGCGTAGATAAGGTGGACGGTCATGTCTCTTTCCCAGGGTAAGGGAGTCTTAAACTGGATGGCATGGGTTTAAAGGAGACCTGAGGAGCAACTTATTCACACACAGGGTGGTGGGTATGTGGAACGAGCTGCCAGAGGAAGTGGTACAATGTTTTAAAGACATTTAGACAGGTACACAGATAGGAAATGGGCCAACTGCAGGCAAAAGGGACTAGCTAAGAATGACATCTTAAGATAAGATATCTTTATTAGTCACATGTACATCGAAACACACAGTGAAATGAATCTTTTGCGTAGAGTGTTCTGGGGACAGCCCGCAAACACTGCCACTCTTCTGGCCAGCATGAACGAGTTGGGCCAAAGGGCCTGTTTCCGTGCTATATGACTCTCAGTGCGGACTCTGTCAGGATGAGCCAGTCACATGTGGTTCCCTGAAGCATGGGATTTGTCATGGGGGAGTTTTGATTTACAAGTTGCCCAGTGAGGGTGTGGAAACGTTTGGTGTTGGTGAGAAGGTCTGGGTTATCAATGGGAGCCCTTGTGGTGCAGTCCATGGCTGCCTGAACTCATGGGAAGACAGGAGTACCGTCAAACCCCAGTGCCTGAGCTATCACCTCTGGTTCATTGAATCCAAGTATATGAAATTGTTCCCCTGTGAATACAGTGCCTGGGTAATCTCTCTGATACTGCAGTGAGCAACAGACTGGGAGACAGGGCAGAGATCAGCTCCAGATACTTGGACACACCCTTGGTGAGGAATTTGAGATCAATATGACCTTGATCTCTCTCTATGGGTTGATTTCTTGGGGCAGGAGAGCATGGCTGAAGGTCTCCTAGCAGAACGACACACACTCAGTGATGGCAGCCTTGCAAACCCTGAGCCTGCAAATGCATTGGGTCATCAGAGAGGTCCCTGTAGACTCTCTGGAAGTGCCCTGAGGTCTCCAAGCTACCCTGAGTTCCAGCCACAGCCATACCAGTACCTCCAGTAGCAGTGCACTGCAAGCAGAGTCAAGAGTGAGGTATCATGGAGTGAGGTTCTCTGCTGTACAATGGTGAAATGCTCCCTGTCAGTGGTGTTCTCTCTGTGGAAGGTGGATGAGCAACCTGATGTCAAACTGAGCTGTCAGTCACATCTCCTGATGTCAGTGAGTCCCCTCTAGCTAATGAGAAAAGCACAAAGCTAATGTGGTGAGCTCCCAGTTCTCCATGTCTCTGTGTGGAGATTTGACCTCCAGTTCACCTCAGTTTGGATGAAAGGGGTGTTCCATAAATGATGACGTTACCAGTGTGCACCTGATGCCAGGTTATCATCAGGTATGATGACCATACCTGATGCCACAGAGGGACTGGCCCAAGTTCACAACTGGTGACCTATTTCGCCCAGTTGGACCCACCTGAAGGTAACATTGGATCTCATGACACTGATTCATTTCAGCACTATCTGATCCAGTTTTCTGGGCATAACATTCCGTAAGTGACTGAGTGAGATAACACATCCTGGAATATTTGGAGTATTGTGTGCATTTCTGGTCGCCCCTTTACAGGAAGGGTGTGGAAGCTTTAGAGAAGCTGCAGAAGAAGTTCACCAGGATGCTGCCTGGATTAGAGAACATGTCTTATGAGGAAAGGTTGAGCGAGCTAGGGCTTTTCTCTTTGGAGCGACGCAGGATGAGAGGTGACTTGATAGAGGTGTATAAGATTATGAGAGGAATAGATAGAGTGGACAGCCAGCACTTCTTTCCCAGGGTGGCAATGGCCAATACCAGTGGACATCAGTTTAAGGTCAAAGGAGGAAAGGTTAGGGGAGATGTCAGAGGTAGGTTCTTTACACAGAGAGTGGTGGTTGCCTGGAACGCACTGTCGGGGGTGGTGGTAGAGGCTGATACAACAGGGACATTTAAAAGACTCTTAGGTAGGCACATGGATGTAAGAAAAATAGAGGGTTATGGCTGGGTAGGAGGAAGGTTAGATTGAACATGGAATAGGTTTATATAGGTCGGCACAACATCGTGGGCCAAAGGGCCCGTACTGTGCTGTACTGTTCTATGTTCAAACTTAGATTTTTTTTCTCCGGAGCGTCGGAGGCTGAGGGGAGACCTGATAGAAGTTTATAAAATTATGAGAGGCAGAGAAAGGGCAGAAAGTCAGTCTTTTTCCAAAGGAAGAAATACCAGAGGATGTGCATTTAAGGTTAGGAAGGGAAAGTTTAAAAGAGGTGTGCGGGGCAAGCTTTTTTACACAGTGAGTGGTGGGTGCCTGGAACACGCTGCCAGGGATGGTGGTGGAAGCAGATATGATAGAGGCATTTGAGAAGCTGTTAGATAGACACATGGATATGCAGGGAATGGAGGGATGTGAACCATGTGCAGGCAGAAGAGATTTAATTTAATTTGGCATCATGTTCAGCACAGACATTGTGGGCTGAAGGGCCTGTTCCTGTGCTGTACTGTTCTACATTCTATCATAAAGATGCTAAAAAAAACTTGCATTTTCCAAAGTGCCTTCCCTGTTTCTATCAGTACATGTTAAAGTGCAGTTACCTCTGCATTTACAAAATGTAGCAAACAATTCAGGCATAACGAGCTCCCGCCAAAATGCTAATGGTAAGATCATCTGTCTTTCAGAAATGTTGATTGAGGGGTAAACTGCAAGCTCTTTTCAAGGCAATGTCATGGGATCTGTTGCATACATTCAAGAGAGCTGAGTTTAGCATCTATCTGAAAGACAAGTGCAGCACTCACTGTCAAAGTGTCAGCCTAGATTTTTGTGCTGTAATTCCTGGAAGGAATCTTGAATCCTTAATCATCTGATAGGGGCAAGAGGGCTACAGTGAATCTGAGAGGGTGTGATGTTAACAGCAGAGGGTAATCTGTGTGAGAGCAGGCTAAAACATGTAATGAGAATGCAGTGGGTGTGGAAAACGGCACATACCAAGACAAGCATCGTGCTGCTGGAAGATCATCAACTTGATGAAAGACGCCCTTTGGTCTGCCCGAAACTTGGCCTCCAGTACAACGAGATGTCCGTAAGGGACTGGCCCATTCCAGGTTGCAGGAGTACGTGCTGAGGGATGCACTGAGGCTCAGTGCAGCCAATGCTGAGGCTTTGTGGGGAAGGACCACAGTCTAAGGTCCTTCTGCCTCGAGACATTGAGGAACTGAGCCCTGTGTAGAAGCCTGTCAAACCCTTGAGGTTCCTTGATCAGGGCACAGAGTATAAGAGTAAGGAAGTTATGTAGCATCTATATAAAACTTTGGTTAGGCCACACTTGGAGCTACTGTTTGCAGTTCTAGTCGCCCCATTACAGGAAGTATGTGGAGGCTTTGGAGGAAAAGGTTCACCAGGATGCTGCCTGGATTAAGAGGGTATGAGCTTTCAGGAGAGGTTGGACAAACATGGACACAAAAAATTTCTGCAGATGCTGGAATCTGGAGCAATACACAAAAAGTGCTGGAGGAACTCAGCAGGTCAGGCAGCATCTACGGAGAGAAATAAATAGAAGACTTTTGAGGCCGAGACTCTTTCTCTGGAGCGTCAGAGGCTGAGCGGAGACCTGACAGAAGTTTATAAAACTGTAAGACGTACAGATAGGGTAGACAGTCAGTGTATTTTTCCCAGAGTAAAAATGTCAAATACTAGATGACATACATTTAAGGTGAGAGGGGGAAAGTTTAAAGGAGATGTGCAGGGCAAGTTTTTACACAAGAGAGTGGTGGGTGCCTGGAATGTGCTGCCAGGGGTGGTGGTGGAGGCAGATACGATAATAGCATCTAAGAGGCTGTTAGATCGACACATGAATATGCAGAGAATGGAGGGATGTGGATCGTGTGCAGGCAGAAGAGATTTAGTTTAATTTGGCATAGTGCTCAGCACAGACATTGTGGGCCGAAGGGCCTGTACTGTGCTGTAATGTTCCATGTTCTAATAGTGTCACTGAGACTATACTGTCAATGTGTTATTGGTTCTCCACATTTGTAGTGCTTGCACTTTCTGGGTACAGAGTGCCATTGCCATTCATGTGGCCTCCTGGAATGATGCATAGAACATAGAAGAGTACAGCACAAGAACAGGCCCTTCAGCCTACAATGTTGTGCTTACATTTTTTCCTGCTCTATGCATAGATCTATCTAACCCTTCCCTCCCACATAGCCCTCCATTTCTCCATCATTCATGTGTCTATCTAAGAGTCTCTTAAATCTCCCTAATGTATCTGACCCCACAACCTCTACCGGCAGTGCGTTCCACGCACCCACCGCTTTCTGTGTAAAAAAAACTTACCCCGACATCCCCCTTATACCTTCCTCCAATCACCTTAAAATTATGCCCCCACGTTAGCCATTGTCACCCTGGGAAAAAGTCTCTGACTGTCCACTCGATCTATGCCTCTTATCATCTTCTACACCTCTATCAAGTCACCTCTCATCCTCCTCCTCTCCAAAGAGAAAAGCCCTAGCTCACTCAACCTATCCTCATAAGACATGCTCTCCAATCCAGGCAACATCCTGGTAAATCTCCTCTGCACCCTCTCTAAAGCTTCCACATCCTTCCTATAACGTGGCAACCAGAACTGAATACAATACTCCAAGTGTGGTCTATAGAACTGCAACATTACCTCACGGCTCTTGAACTCAATACCCCGACTAATGAAGGCCAACACGCCATACGCCTTCTTAACAACCCTATCGACCTGCGCGACAACTTTGAGGGATCTATGGACATGGACCCTAACATCGCTCTGTTCCTCCACACCACTAAGAGTCCTGCCATTAACCTTGTATTCTGCCTTCAAATTCGATCTCCAAATTTATGTTATTAATGTAAAGAAAGCCATGCACTGTTTTTTTTTGTATTTCCTGTTTAAATTTTTATAAGGTTTATTTTTAAGATTAAAAATATGATTGGAAAACCAAGGATTAACAGTTCTGAATAATTTGAGAGACAAGTCTTTGGGAATATGATATTTGTGCAACTGTAGCTTGTAATGGCAGTGTCTGTTGGGTTGTGCCTTGCCCTTCGAAGAGGAAAGATACTTTCTTTAATTGTTGATTTGAAAGAGAAAAAAATATTAGCTTCAAAAAAACTGGAAAGCCTGCATCGTCAGTAGTCTCAGATACTGAGAATTATTCAGGTGTGGTTTGAACCAGGTTTGAACCTTGAATATTAGCCCCCTGCCCAGGCATCCATACTGCAGGAAACGTATTGGTTTGGACTAAAGCTCACTTCCAGCTTGTTTGCTGCATTGTAATCTGCCTGAGGCTTGGAATCAGTGGGTGGTCATCCCTACAACGCACGATACTCGGAACAGAAAATCTTAGATGCCGGAAGGCTGGTGGGCAAAAAAAATGGGGAAGGAAATGGAGAGAGACAATAGGAAAAGAAAGCAGAAAGAGCCAAGAGCCTTTCAATTAACATAGCTCCTTGTGTAATCTCAAAACAATTCACAAACTATCCGTTACAAGCTACTGTTGGTTCATGGGCAGATCTGACAGCACAGCGGAATCCCACAGTTTTGAGATGGTTGGGGCTGAGATGTTGCCACACACAATGGGTTTGGATGGGCACATATAATAAAATGAAACTGGTGAACAAAAGGAAAGATGCCATTAAGCTGGAAAGAGCGCAGAGGCGATTTACGAGGATGTTGCCGGGACTCGAAGGACTGAGTTATGGAGAGAGGTTGGGCAGGTTGAGACTGAGGGCTGATCTTATGAAATCATGAGGGGCAGAGATAGGGTGAATGCGCACGGTCTTTTCCCCAGGGTTGGGGAATCAAGAACTAGAGGGCAAAGGTTTGAGGTGAGATTTAATAGGAACCCGAGGGGCAGCCTTTTCACCCAGAGGGTGGTCAGTATATGGAATGAGCTGCCAGAGGAAGTGGTTGAGGCAGGAACACTAACAATACTTAAAAGACATTTGTACAGATATGGGCCAAACACAGGCAAATAAGATCAGATATAAGATATTTATTTATTAGTCACATGTACATCGAAACACACAGTGAAATGTATCTTTTTGCAAGTGCCGCCACGCTTCTGGCGCCAACATAGCACGCCCACAACTTCCTAACCCGTACGTCTTTGGAATGTGGGAGGAAACCGGAGCACCCAGAGGAAACCCACGCAGACACGGGGACAACGTACAAACTCCGGATTTAAGTATCTGTAATAGCGTTACGCTAACTGCTACACTACCATGCTGCCAAATGGGATGAGCTTAGATGAGCGTCTTGGTCAGCATGGACCAGTAGGGCCGAAGGGCCTGTTTGTGTGCTGTATTACTCTATGGGTCTAACAAGGCAATTGTAGCTCTTCTCCAAAAAAGCAAAACAAACCTGGAGAAACGGGAAACCTGAAATAAAAGCAAATATGGGAGTGAGGGACGAGGTGGAGGTCAGATACAGGTGCACTCACCCATCCCTTCAACACTGAGATGCTGAGGGGAGAGACTGGATGCACCCACATCCATTCCATAGCTTTACTCCAGGAGAGACTGCCACCCCATTCATTTCCATGGGCTCCCCAACCCTGTTAAGTCTTTGTTTTACTTTAGTCCTGATGCAGGGTCTCAATCCGAAACGTCGACAATTCCTTTCCCCTCCACAGATGCTGCTCGACCCGCTGAGTTCCTCCAGCAGATTGTTTGTGGCTTCAGATTCCAGCTCCTGCAGTCTCCACCTTCATTGTTTTATTTTCAGAATCAGAATCAGGTTTATTATCACTGATATTTGTTGTGAAATTTGTTGTTTTGCAGCAGCAGTACAGTGAAAGACATAAAGATATAAAAATTACTATAAGTTACAAAAATAAATAAACAGTGCAAAAGAGGAATAACGAGGTAGTGTTCATGGGTTCATGGACCGTTCAGAAATCTGATGGCGGAGGGGAAGAAGCTGTTCCTGAATCGTTGAGTGTGGGTCTTCAGGCTCCTGTCCCTCCACCCCGATGTTAGTAATGAGAAGAGGGCATGTCCCGGGTGGTGAGGGTCCTTAGTGATGGATGTCGCCTTCTTGAGGCACCGCCTCTTGAAGATGTCCTCGATGGTGGGGAGGGTTGTGCCCGTGATGGAGCTGGCTGAGTCTACAACTCTCTGCAGCCTCTTGCGATCCTGTGCATTGGAGCCTCCGTACCAGTCTGTGCTGAAACCAGTCAGAATACTCTCCACCATACATCTGTAGAAATTTGCAGAAGTCTTTGGTGACAGACCAAATCTCAAACTCCTAATGAAGTAGAGCCACTGGTGTACTTTCGTGATTGCATCAATGTGTTGGGCCCAGGATAGATCCCCGGAGATGTTGATGCCCAGGAACTTGAATCTGCTCACTCTTTCCACCGCTGACTCCTCAATGAAGACTGGTGTGTGTTCTCCTGACTTCCCATATTCGCTGATGACACCACTGTTGTTGGTAGAATCTCAGGTGGCGACAAGGATGTGTACAGGATTGAGATTTTACTGTCTTTTTAATTACTCATCAGATATTTTAATTTTTTTGACGTTACTTAAATCTATTTGAACAGTTTCCCAATGACCTCTGATTATCAGAGATATTTAAAAATAGTTCAAAGGCCTTTGAAAGTGGCACACTGGGAACGGGGCCTAAGGATTCACCACCTGAGGCCCAGTCACCTCTCGAAGCCTGTTCTGCCTCAGGGGTGTAGTGGGTCAGACTGTCCAGCCCTGCAGAGAACACAGAACATAGAACAGTACAGGCCCTTCGGCCCGCCCTGTCTGTGCCAACCATGATGCTATATGGAGCTAATCCCATCTGCCTGCACGTGGTCCGTATCCCTCCATTCCCTGCCTGTTCACATGTCTGTCTAACAGCCTCTTAAACACCACTGTCATATCTGCTTCCACCACCACTCCTGACGGCCTGTTCCAGGCACCTCTCATTCTCTGTGCAAAGAAACTTGCCCCGCATGTCTCCCTTAAATTCCCCCTCTCACCGTAAAGCCGTGCCCTCTAGTATTTGACATCTCAGCCAGAAGAAGCGCAGGCAGGCAAGGACTAGGTGCAAATCAAAGAAAAAAACTGCTGGAAATAAAAAAAGATAAGAACAGAAAGTGCTGGGAACACTCAGCAGGTCAGGCTGCACTTGTGGGAGGAGAAACAGCTAACGTTTCAGGTCGAAGAGCCTTCGTCAGAGTTCTAAGTGAGTTTGGGCAGGATCTAGGACAATCAGGCTTGTTAAATTGTTGGAATTGTTATTGCCACATGTACCGAGGTTCAGTGAAAAACGAGTCTTGCATACCGTTCATTCAGATCAATTCACTGCATCAGTACATTGAGGTAGTACAAGGGAAAACAGTAACAGAATGCAGGATAAAGTGTTACAGTTACAGAGAAAGTGCAGTGCAGGCAGACAATAAGGTGCATGGTCTTAACAAGGTAGATTATCCATATCATAATGTCAAGGTCATAACGAGAAATTAAATTTAATAAATTAGCTAATTTATTAAACTGCCTTGGAAAGAAATCAGATTTTCAGTGTTGTGACAGTCTGTGCCATCCAGGAAAGAGAATCCCTCATCCCTAGCAAGCTAGGGCTTTTCCCTTTGGAGAGGAGGAGGATGAGAGGTGATTTGATAGAGGTGTACAAGATAATTAGAGGCATAGATCGAGTGGACAGTCAGAGACTTTTTCACAAGATCACAAGACAAAGGAGCAGAAGTAGGCCATTCCCAGGGCGACAATGGCTAACACGAAGGGACGCAATTTTGTGATTGGAGGAAGGTATAAGGGGGATGTCAGGGGTAAGTTTTTTACACAGAGAGTGGTGGGTGCGTGGAACGCACTGCCGGCAGAGGTTGTGGGGGCAGATACATTGGGGACATTTAAGACACTCTTAGATAGACACATGAATGATAGAAAAATGGAGGGTTTTGTAGGAGGGAAGGGTTAGATAGATCTTAGAGCAGGATAAAATGTCGGCACAATGTTATGGGCCGAAGGGCCTGTACTGTGCTGTAGTGTTCTATGTTCTATCTCAACACTCAGGTGACTTCAATCCCCCAACTAGGCTCAACCACCCGCAGCTGCAGTTTGTTGGATCTTGCTGTGTATATATCATTGTCTAAGTAGCCTATGAAACAACAGTGAGAAGTAACCAATTGTTCTGAGATTGTGAAGAGCTGCCATTATTTATCGCGTCGGTTTGCTCTCTATCTCTTTTCGAGAGTGGTGGGTGCCTGGAGCAGGCTGCTGGGGGCAATGCTGGAAGCAGATATGATAGAGGCATTTCGGAGGCTTTTAGATATGCAGGGAATGGAGGGATGTGGATCATATGCAGGTAGAAGAGATTTAGTTTAATTTGGCACAGACATTGTGGGCCAAAGGGCCTATTCCTGTACTCTGCTGTTCTAGGTTCTATGTTCAGTGAGTCTTTAATGTCTGAAGTTGTGTTTGAAGGAAGGAGCTGTTCTCATCCTGGGGAGTGTGGGGAAGTCTTCTGTGGAAATTGGGGATATCATTTATTGTGTTTAGCTGCTGATATTAATGTTATTAATGTGAGTGAGTGACTTTTATTAACTGCATTCTTTGCAGGCTTTGCTTGAAGCCCAGAATCAACTGCGAGTTCATGTCCCGAACTTCACTTTCAACTTGGGATTCTCCGGGAAATTCTACTACACTGGTGGGTTTCACTACCAAGAGCCATTAGATGCTGCAGCATGCAGTAATTTCCATAGATCTTAACAGTCTTTTACAGCCCAGTAATTGCCTCAAAGTACAACAGCATTGGTCAGTTAAGTCATCACAAGCTCTGAGAGTTTTGCCAGATCATCTGGCACATCCCTCTAATCAATACTTCAGTGAACCTGATGTGTTTATCTTCTGTAATTAAGTAACAATCAAGGTGGACATCCTGAATGTTTAGCTAAATATCCCTCTGCTCTGTGCCAAAGCATAATGCATCTCAGAGGCAACTCCTTGACTATCTCAGGTTCAAAGTCCATAGTAACAGCAGGAGGTCGTTCAGCCTAGTGGGACTGACCCACCATACAACTAAATCAAAATTAACCCCTATCTCAACACCAATGTCCTGCATTTATTCTCCAGCACTTGTGCTAAACTAAAGTTAACCCATGCCAGCTTTGAAAATTTTCTTTGACCAACCTCAGCAGATTTTTTGGGAATTGGAGTTGGTTTATTATTGTCACATGTACCTCGGTACAGTGAAAAATTTGTCTTGTATACCGTTCATACAGTATTGAGGTAGTACAAGGGAAAACAATAACAGAATGCAGAGTAAAGTGTTACAGTTACAGAGAAAGTGCAGTGCAGGCAGACAGTAAGGTGCAAGGTCATAACGAGGTAGATTGTGAGGTCAAGAGTCCATTTTATTGTACTAGGGAACCATTCAATAGTCTTATAAGTCACCTCTGACCCTACACAACCTCCACTCCCACCCCCCGCCACCCCCCCCCCCCCCCACTCAGTTCACCACCAACCCCAGCTTGGTCAGGGCTGCCCCCAAATCCCCTTGTGCTGAAGCTTTCTGCAATTTCTCTCTGCAACCAAGAGTTTTCTTTTGTTCTTCTTTCCAAAATGAACAACTGCAGGGAGTTGTGAACACAGCCCAGCACATTATGGAAACCAGCCTCGCCTCCTTGGACTCTGTCTACACTTCCCGCTGCCTCAGTAAAGCAGCAGCATAATCAAAGACACCACCCACCCCGGACATTCTCCCTTCTCCCACCTCCCATCGGGCAGAAGGTACAAAAGCCTGAAAGCGCGTACCACCAGGCTCAAGGACACCTTCTATCCCGCTGTTATAAGACTATTGAATGGTCCCCTAGTATGTTAAGATGGACTCTTGACCTCACAATCTACCTCTTTATGACCTTGCACCTTATTGTCTGCCTGCACTGCACTTTCTCTGTAACTGTAACACTTTATTCTGGTTTCTGTTATTGTTTTACCTTGTACTACCTCAATGTAATTGATCTGTCTGGATGGCATGCAAAACCGGTTTTTCACTGTACCTCGGTACATGTGACAATAATAAACCAATTTACTTCATATTTTCCCACATTATACTCTGCTTGCCAACTTTTTGCCCATTCGCCTATCAATATCTTTCTATAAACTTGTTTGGTATTGGTTTATTATTGTCACATGTATCGCTTCTGTTTGCCTGCCATCCAGACAGTTCATTCCATACATAAGTACATTGAGGTAGTAGAAAGAAAGTTGAATGCCGAATATAGTGTTACAGTTACAGAGACAGCGCAGGTAGACAAATAAAGTGGAAGGGCCACGATGAGGTAGATTGAGAGATTGTATGCTCCTTACACTTTGTTTCCCATTTACTTTTGTGTCATCAGCAAATTCGGCTACCGTACATTCACTTCCTTCCTCCAAGTCAGTCTGAAATCCCAGCATTAATCCCTGTGGTACGCCACTGGTCACGAGTTTCCAAACCCCTTAGCCCCAAGCCTTCCTTCCTGCCCGTTGGCTATTCCTCTATCCATGCCAGAACGTCACCACCAACACTAATCACCATCTCATGACTTAACCTTTTGTGAAGCATCTGTCGAATGCCTTCCAGAAATCCAGACACATTGACTGGTTACCTCTTTCCACTCTGGTTGACAGTTTGTCAAAAAGAACTTGAATAAGTTTCCAGTTCCTACGGTTGGGGAATCAAGAACGAGACATAGGTTTAAAGTAGAGGGGAGAGATTTAATAGGAACCTGAGGGGTAACTTTTTCCCCAGAGAGTGGTCCATATACTGAACAAGCTGCCAGAGAAAGTGGTTGAGGCAGCATTTTGAAACAAAAACGCTTGAACAGGTACATGGATAGGAAAGATTTAGAGGGATCTGGCCAAATGCAGGCAAATGGGACTAGCAGATGGGAATCTTGGTCAGCATGCACCAGTTGGGCTGAAGGGCCTGTTTCCATGCTGACTATGAATTTGTCAGAAGTTATTTCCCCTCCATGAATCCAGACTGACCTACTTACTTAGATCACGATTTTCCAAACGTGCTGGCATTACTTTCTTAATAATTGATTCTAATTGTCTTTTAATCCGTAGTGTTAAGCTAATTAACCAATGGTTTCCTGTCTTTTGCCTCCCTCCCTTTCGAATTGGGGTATCACTTTGGTAATTTTCACTCCCCTGGCACTTCTTCAGAATCTAAGGATTCTTGGAAGATTATAACCCTTCCCTGAAACAAGAGCTTTGAGCTGATGGAGACTCAGTTTAACACCTCTGACACCACAGTGGACTGGAAACATTGCACAGGAAGATTTAGCTTGGGTTGTGTACTGAGAGCTGCGGAATTGGCCAAGCCAGTGACTTCTCCATCAAAGTTGAGAGTCCTGTCAACTGACACTAAGTGATGTAAAGATTCCAAGCAAACCCAAAAACATTTTTCCTCATCCTGAAGCAACTGTTCTACAAAATAATGATGGTCATATATTTCAAGATGAGCCCAGTGACCTGGAAAAAGACAATGTTCTACTTTTAGATTTATACACAATATACCAATGACCAATGGAGGCTTGAGCAGACTGAAGAGTAATAGTGTTGACCAATAGAGTGCTGACCAATAGTGCTGACCAATAGAGTGCTGACCAATAGTGCTGACCAATAGAGTGCTGACCAATAGTGCTGACCAATAGAGTGCTCTCCAATAGTGCTGACTAATAGAGTGCTCACCAATAAGTGCTCACCAATAGAGTACTCTCCAATAGTGCTGACCAATAGAGTGCTCACCAATAGTGCTGACCAATAGAGTGCTCTCCAATAGTGCTGACCAATAGAGTGCTGACCAATAGAGTGCTGACCAATAGTCTCCAGTAGAGTGTTGACCAATAGAGTGCTGACCAACAGAGTGCTCTCCAATAGAGTGCTGACCAATAGAATACTGTCCAATATAGTGCTGACCAATAGAGTGCTCTCCAATAGTGCTGACCAATAGAGTGCTGACCAATAGAGTGCTCTCCAATAGTGCTGACTAATAGTGCTGACCAATAGCATGCTCTCCAATAGAGTGCTGACCAGTAGAGCACTCTCCAATAGAGTTCTCGTCAGCAGAGTGCTGACCAATAGAGTGCTCTCCAATAGTGCTGACCAATAGAGTACTCTCTAGGGTCTAAAAGAATGAGGGAAGATTTGTGGCAACAAATCTTGTTGAGTGTTTAACAGGGTAGCTGCAGAATTAATGTTTCCTATATTTTGTGGTCCAGAACCAGGGGTCACCATCTCAAAATAAGGAATCAGCCATTTGGGATGGATGAGAAGAAATGTCTGAACCCTGAGAGTTATACAGCACGGAAAAGGCCATTCGGCCCAACTCATCCATACCAACCAATTTGTCTATCCAACCCAGTCCTACTTGCCTGGATTTGGCCCATATCCTGCTAAACCTTTCCCATCCATGTCCCTGTCTAAATGTCTTTTAAACGTTGTAATTGTACCCACCTCTACCACTTCCTCTGGCAGCTCGTTCCATATACCCACCACCCTCTGTGTGAAAAGGTTTCCCTTGGGTCCCTTTTAAACCTTTCCCCTCTCACCTTAAACCTGTGTCATCTAGTTTTGGACTCCCCTACCCTGGGGAAAAATCTGTCACCATCCACCTTATCTACGCCTCTCATGATGTTATAAACCTCTATAAGGTCACCCTCAGCCTCCTTCGCTCCAGGGAAAACAGTCCCAGCCTACCCTTATAACTCAAGTCCTGGTAACATCCTCGTGAATTTTTTCTGCACCCTTTCCAACTTAGTGATATCCTTCTTTGGAGATCTCTTCCCCAGAGGGCTGTGGAGGTTCAGTTGCTGAACACAAAGATGCAAGAAAATAGGAGCAGGAGGAGGCCACTCGGACCCTCTAGCCTGCCCCACCATTCAATATGTTGATGGGCGATCCCAGGGCTCAACTCCTCGTCTGTGCCAATTCCCCACAGCCCCCAATTCCTCGATATTTCAAAAATGCATCTACCTTCTCTTTAAGTACCTCTAGTGTTCAAACTTCATCCACTCTCAGGGACAGAAAATTCCAGAGATTCACCTCAAGACCAAGTTCAAGCTGAGTTTATTGTCATGTGCGCAAGTGCGGTGAGGTACAGGTACAATGAAAAACTTGCTTGCAGCAGCATCACAAGCACGCAGGTACAGACAACACACGGAACATAAGTTGTACGTAAATTGTACAGGACAGTAAAGGGAAAAAAAGACTGTGCAAAGCAAGACAAAACAAGCCACCTCACTCTGGGAGAAGAACTTCTTGCACACCTCAGTTTTAAATGACTGCTCGCTTAGCTTGTAACTATGTGCCCTCATTTAAGGCTCTCCCACTAGTGAAAATATCATAGAATCATAGAACAGTATAGCACAATACAGGCCCTTCAGCCCACTGTGTTGTGCCGACCTTTAAACCTCGCCTAAGACTATCTAACCCCTTCCTCCCACATATCCCTCTATTTTAAATTCCTCCATATGCTTATCTAGCAATCTCTTGAATTTGACCAACGTATCTGCCTCCACCACCACCCCAGGCAGCGCATTCCATGCCCCAACCACTCTCTGGGTAAAAAACCTCCCTCTGATATCTACCTTGAACTTCCCACCCATTACTTTAAAGCCATGCCCTCTTGTATTGAGCATCGGTGCCCTGGGAAAGAGGCGCTGGCTGTCCACTCTATCTATTCCTCTTAATATTTTGTACACCTCTATCATGTCTCCTCTCATCCTCCTTCTCTCCAAACAGTAAAGCCCTAGCTCCCTTAGTCTCTCCTCATAATCCATACTCTCTAAACCAGGCAGCATCCTGGTAAATCTCCTCTGCACCCTTTCTAACACCTCCACATCCTTCCTATAATGAGGCGACCAGAACTGGACACAGTACTCTAAGTGTGGTCTAACCAGAGTTTTGTAGAGCTGCATCATTACCTCATGGCAAAACCTCGGGTGGGATTATCTCAACATCTACCCTGTCAAAGCCCCTTCGGATCTTGTACGTTTCAACAAAATCACCCTGCACTCTTCTAAACTGCAAAGCATACAGGTCTAACCTTTTAGCCGTCCTTCACTGGACAACCCTCTCATCCCAGAAGTTAGCCTGGTGAAATCTCCTATGGACACCTCGATTGTTAGTATGTCCTTTCTTATATAAGTGGACCAAAACTCTGCACGGTAGTCCAGGTGTGGCCTCACCCACACTTTGTTCAACAGGAACAATACTTCTCTTTTTGTAAACTTCAACTCCTAGCAATAAACAATATGCCATTTTCGTTAACACACACCGCAGCTGTTTGCTAACTTTTTGCTAAATGAACATCTGTACTTCATTCATCTGCAATCTATCTCAATGCATAACCCCACACTTTCCAATATTAAATTTAATTTGCCAGGTTTTCTCCCACTCACTCAACCTATCTGTATCCTGTTACGAAATCACAAAATCCTCATCGCAAATGTGTCTTCCTATTTTCTTGTCACCAGCAGACTGGAGAAAGCAAGGATGTACTGCTGAGGCTTCATAAGGTGTTAGTCAAACCACATTTGGAGTGTTGTGAGCAGTGTTGGGCCCCATATCTGAGAAAGGACGTGCTGGCCCTGGAGAGGGTCCAGAGAAGGTTCACAAGAATGATCCCAGGAATGAAAGGGTTAACATATGAGGAGCGTTTGATATCTCTGGGCCTGTACTCGATGGAGTTCAGGAGGATGAGGGGGGATCTCATTGAAACCTACTGGATACAGAAGGGTCTGGATAGAGTGGACGTGGAGAGCATGTTTCCATCAGTGGGAGAGTCCAGGATCCGAGGGCACAGCCTCAGAATAAAGGGACGTCCCTTTAGAACTGAGATGAGGAGGAATTTCTTCAGTCAGAGGGTGGTGAATCTGTGGAATTCATTGTCACAGAGGGCTATGGAGGCCAAGTCATTGGGTGTATTTAAGGCAGAGTTTGTTAGGTTCACGGGGAGAAGGCAGAAGAATGGGTTTGAAAAACTTCAGCCATGATTGAATGGCGGAACAGACTTGATGGGCCAAATGGCCTAATTCTGCTCCTGTATCTTCTGTTCTTGTGGATACCTTACCTTCTGCTTCCTCATCCTGGTCATGAATGCAGATATAAAATAGTTGAAGGCCAAGAACTGATCCCTGGGGCAGTCCCACTAGTTACAACTTTCCTATGTACTCCGACTTCCAAAAGACCTATATACTCCGACTGTCTATATATTAACCAGCCTTCAGCCCACGTAAATACACTTCCCTCAACACCATACATCCTTACCTTGTGCACTTGAGGGGCAACCTTTTTCAAACAGAGGGTGGTGGGTATATGGAACGAGCTGCCAGACGAAGTGGTAGAGGCGGGTACAGTTACAACATTTAAAAGACAGTTGGAAAGGTACAAGGAAATATTTAGAGGGATATGGGCCAAGCGCGGGCAAACAGGACTAACTCAGGCAACTTGGTCGGCATGCATGAGTTGGGCTGAAGGGCCTGTTTTCTGTGCTGTAAAACCCCATGACCACCCTTTTATGTGGCATCTGAGGGAATGCCTCCTGGAAACCAAATTTCTCCATCGACTCTGCTGTTATATCCTTGAATAATTCCAACAGATGCGTCAAGCATGATTTTCTTTTCATAATTTTTCCCAGGGCAACAATGGCTAACACTAGGGGACACAATTTTAAGGCAATTGGAGGAAGGTATAAGGGGGATGTCAGGTGTAAATTTTTTTACACAGAGAGTGGTGGGTGCGTGGAACACACTGCCTGCAGAGGTTGTAGGGGCAGACACATCAGGGACATTTAAGAGACTCTTAGATAGACACAT
Source organism: Pristis pectinata (assembly GCF_009764475.1). Lineage (NCBI taxonomy): Eukaryota > Metazoa > Chordata > Chondrichthyes > Rhinopristiformes > Pristidae > Pristis > Pristis pectinata. The sequence goes on along the minus strand of NC_067408.1, from coordinate 3,561,809 downwards.
GAACGATAGAAAAATAGGGGGCTATGTGGAAGGGTTAGATAGATCTTAGAGCAGGATAAAATGTCAGCACATCATTGTGGGCCGAAGGGCCTGTAGTTTGCTGTGGTGTCCTGTGTTCTAAGAAATTTCATTACACCCTGGTGTATATGACAATAAAATAATCTAATCTAATCATGCTGGTAAATCTACAGCCCTCCCTCCAACACCAACATCTCCTGCCTAGGATGCATTGACTCATTTCTTTTGACCCAACTTTTGATTGGCTTTGTACAAGTGACTGATTGACTGTCTTGCCACACGTAGAGAGGCTTTACTTAAAGACATTGTTGTTGCATATTCAGAATGTATTTGGAATTTCATTAATTGTGAATTTGCCTTCCTTCAGGAACTGACGATGAGGACAAGGGAGACAACCTCCTCCTGTCCAACGTGAAAGAGTTCTGGTGGTTCCCACACATGTGGAGCCACATGCAGCCACACTTGTTCCACAACCAGTCAGTACTCATTGAACAAATGCTCCTCAACAAGCAGTTTGCAGTGGTGAGTTCGAATAAGATATCTAAAAGGATGCTATTTTCATTTCTCTGGTTGTTTTGACAGCTGCATAGTAAAATTTGCAATTGAAAAGGTGATTGGTGAAGAAGGGCATCCGGCAGATTCTAGTACATTTACCCTGAAGATAAGATTCTTTATTAGTCACGTGTACATCGAAACACACAGTGAAATGCATCTTTTGCGTAGGGTGTTCTGGGGGCAGCCCGCAAGTGTTGCCACGCTTCCGGCGCCAACGTAGCATGCCCACAACTTCCTAACCCGTACGTCTTTGGAATGTGGGAGGAAACCGGAGCACCCGGAGGAAACCCACGCAGACACGGGAGAACGTACAAACTCCTTACAGACAGCGGCCCCAATTGAACCTGGGTCGCTGGTGCTGTAAAACATTACACTAACCGCTGCACTACTGTGCCTACTGTCTGTTGACAACAGGACTGTCTATTGTCCTGTCCCCAGCACCACACGAACTATATTCTTCCTGTCTCCTAATGGTGGGTATATGGAATGAGCTGCCAGAGGAAGTGGATACAATTACAACGATTAAAAGACACTTGGATAGATACATAGATAGGAAATGTTGAGAGGGATATGGGCCAAATTCAGGCAAATGGGACTGGCTGAGGTAGACACCTTGGTCGGCATGGACAAGTTGGGCCGACTGTATTGTTTCCCTGCTGTATAACTCTGTGATTCATTCTGAAATTCCCTCTACATTTTTACAAAAACAAACTTCCGTGATGTGGATCTAGATTTATTCTGACATATAAAGCTAGCAACCAGTTTCTCCCTACATGGATGCTGACTGACCTCCTGAGTGTTTCCAGCATTCCCTGTTTTTTCTGCCGCCTTTTGCGTTTCTGAGTTGACCATCCCCTGTGTTAACCCACGTCCCTGGTTCCCTCATGTTAGTTTACTGCTTACTGCTCTAAAGCCAAGTGCGATCGTCATACAGCACAGAAACAGGCCCCTCAGCCCACTATGTCCATGCTGACCATAGTACCCATCTCTACTGATCCCATTTACCAACACTTGGTCCGTTAACCTCTGTGCCTTGACAATTCATGTGCTCGTCCAGATACTTCTTCAATGTTTTGAGGGTACTTGCCTCCTCCTCCCAATGAGGCTGTGCTTTCAAGTTCAAGTTTATTGTCATGGGCACACACACCCAGGGTATAAATGCCATGAAAATTAGCTTTTTTTCAGCAGCTGCAGGACAGTGTGTTACACGCATGACAAGCATTACATTAACATAAGTTATACATAACTTACACAACGAAATACGGTGTATTGTCCTTCATCAATCGTGGAATTGAATTTAGGAGCTGAGAGGTAATGTTGCAGCTATATAGGACCCTGGTCAGACCTCACTTGGAGTACTGTCCTCAGTTCTGGTCACCTCACTACAGGAAGGATGTGGAAGCCATAGAGAGGGTGCAGAAGAGATTTACAAGGATATTGCCTGGATTGGGGAGCCTTATGAAAACAGGTTGAGGGAACTTGGCCTTTTCTCCTTGGAGCGACGGAGGATGAGGGGGGACCTGATAGAGGTGTATAAGATGATGAGAGGCATTGATCGTGTGGATAGTCAGAGGCTTTTTCCCAGGGCTGAAATGGTTGCCACAAGAGGACGCAGGTTTAAGGTGCTGGGGAGTAGGTACAGAGGAGATGTCAGGGGTAAGTGTTTTACTCAGAGAGTGGTGAGTGCGTGGAATGCGCTGCCGGCAACAGTGGTGGAGGCAGATACGATAGGGTCATTTAAGAGACTTTTGGATAGGTACATGGAGCTTTGAAAAATAGAGGGCTATGGGTAAGCCTAGTAATTTCTAAGGTAGGGACATGTTCGGCACAGCTTTGTGGGCCGAAGGGCCTGTATTGTGCTGTAGGTTTTCTATGTTTCTATGTTCTAAAATAAATATAATGACACTCCAAATTTAGATTTGTGCATCTACTTTGGAGAACTAGCACAGAGGTTGGGTTCGTGAACCAGTGTCCAGAGGCCAGACATCGTCCTGAAGACATGAGTTCAAATCCCATCCCAGCAACTGGGGAACTGGTCCAGAGTCAAAAAGTCAAACTCGAGTTTATTGTCGTCTTCACAAGTCCATGTGTGCACAGGTGCAATGAAAAAACTCACTTGCAGCAGCGTCACAGGCACATGGCATCAGATAAGGAGCATTCACAAGAAAAACATAAACTAAACAAAAATAAAACACAATTTTTACAAGAAAGAACACAATTAGAACAAAAGTCCATTTTAGTGCACTTCAGGCTTCTGTACCTCCTGCCCGATGGGAGCTGTGAGAAGATGGCATGGCCCGGATGGTGGGGATCTTTGTTGGTGGATTTTGCCATCTTGAGGCAGCACCTCCTGTAGATACTCCCGATGGTGGGGAGGGATGTGCCCATGATGTATTGGGCTGAGTCCACTACTCTCTGCAGCTTCTTACATTCCTGCGCATTTGAATTGCCGTACCAGACCGTGATGTTACCGGTCAGGACACTTTCAACAGTACATCTATAGAAGTTTGTTAAAGTGTTCAGTGACAAGCTGAACCTCCTTCACCTCCTAAGAAAGTAAAGACACGTCACTAACACTGCTGCTAGTGGAATCTTCCTGTGTGCATGTTGCAAGGGGTAAGGGGATTGCCTGGTTTCCTACATTACAATCTTAAATCAGCTTCAAAAAGTACATCTTTGGCTGTGAAGCTAGTGAGATGTCCTGGGGTGTTACAAGATAGGCAACAACACCTCTGCCACGATTATTCTCAACACTAGTGCCCCACAAGGCTGCGTCCTCAGCCCCCTATTCTACTCCCTATACACTCGTGATTGTGTGGCCAGATTCTGCTCTAACTCCATCTACAAGTTTGCAGATGACACCACCGTAGTGGGCCGTATCTCAAAGAACAAAGAGTCAGAGTACAGGAAGGAGATAGAGAGCTTAGTGACATGGTGTATTGACAACAACCTTTCCCTCAATGTCAGCAAAACAAAAGAGCCGGTCATTGACTTCAGGAAAGGGGGCGGTGTACATGCACCTGTCTACATCAATGGTGCTGAGGTCGAGAGGGTTGAGAGCTTCAAGTTCCCAGGAGTGAACATCACCACTAGCCTGTCCAGGTCTAACCACGGCCCAGAAAGTTTACCAGTGCCTCTACGTTCTCAGGAGGCTAAAGAAGTTTGGCATGTCCCCATCAACCCTCACCAATTTTTATGGATACACCACAGAAAGCATCCTATCCAGATGCATCACCACTTGGTACGGCAACTGCTCTGCCCGGGACCTCGAGAAATTGCAGTGAGTTGTGGACACAGCCCAGCACATCACGGAAACCAGCCTCCCCTCCATGGACTCTGTCTGCACTTCTCGCTGCCTCTGTAAAGCAGCCAACATAATCAAAGACCCCACCCACCCTGGACATTTTCTCCTCCCCCCTCCTATCAGGCAGAAGATACAAAAGCCTGAAAGCTTCTATCCCGCTGTTAACTATTGAACGGTTCCTTAGTACGATAACATGGACTCTTGACCTCACATTCTACCTCGTTATGGCCTTGCACCTTATTGTCTGCCTGCACTGCACTTTCTCTGTAACTGTAACACGTTATTCTTCATTCTGTTATTGTTTTCCCTTGTACTACCTCGATGCACTGTGTAATGAATTGATCTGCATGGACGGTATGCAAGACAAGTTTTTCACTGTATCTCGGTACAAGTGACAATAATAAACCAATACTAATTTGATAGCGAGGGAAAATAACATGGAATGAAAGGTTAATGCCAGTAACCGTTGGATTGTCAGCAACGTCCATTGGTTCAGGGAGGAAGTCTGCTGTTCCTACCCACTCTGGCCTACATGCCTGCCTAGACCATTGGCTGTGTGGTTCACTTCAAGCTGCCCTCTGAAATATCCAGTCAGGTGAGGGATGGACTTTAAATGCTGGTCCTGCCAGCAATACTGCTACCCTGTAAGTGAATGGAAAAATATGCCCCACCTTTCTCCGTTCTTTCGCTTGAAGCAAAAGTCCCTGCACTGTGTTCAAGTGCTTAATGTTGCCCGTGTTGTGTGAGTGAGCCAGGAACCCTCACAATAGACACAAAACCCTCTCGAGCTTTCCCTCAACTGCTCTGGCTATTGAGTTCCCTTGTTCCTATTGCAAACTCTTTCCCCTGATTTCTGAAGAGCCGCTTTCTAAAGCAGAGATGGTGAAGCGGAGAGAGTTGTGTTGGGTAATATGGGCAGTCATTATAAATCAGTTCTCTGTCTTCATTGATAGACCCCATTGTGATCCAAAACTTGAGAAGGACCAACAGTCTCATCGTCTGCTGGGTGAAGTAATGTACAGTATGACTCGTGTACCTTAGGGAAGCATTCCTAGGGTTGGAAGATTGTTCAGTTGCAAATGGTAGTTCAGCTGCCAGCCTTACAGACCTGCGGGGGTCTGTGTTCTGTTCTCGTTCTTAACATGGGAATAGCTAAAAGAAAGGAGACAGAGGAGACTACAGATGCTGGAACCTGGAGCAACACACGAGATGCTAGAGGAACTCAGCGAGTCAGGCAGCATCTGTAGGGGGAAATGGATAGTTGACGTTTCAGGTCGAGACCCTTCATCTGGACTGTCCCACTGAGTTCCTCCAGCGCTTTGTGAGTGCGAGGTTGTTGTTGCGACACCACTCAACCAGCCGATCTATCTCACTCCTGTACGCCTCCTCATCGCCATCTGAGATTCTGCCAACGACAGTGGTGTCATTGGCGAATTTATAGATGGTGTTTGAGCTGCGCTTAGCCACACAGCCGTGAGTGTAGAGAGAGTGGTGCGCTACAATAAATGGACAGCAGCCAAGCCCAGTACCACTCCAGGAACCCCACATAGGACTGGCAGCTCTGATTGGGTATATCCCTGTGACTTTCTTCATGACTTCCTGCTGGGAACCATCTCTTCCCCCTCCGGCCATTGGTCCAACTTGCAGCTGTCACTGACTTGCCGCAGTCTCCAATTGAGAGAACAAATCTTTTGGCCTGGTCTTTATTTCTTCAATCGCCAGTGTGTTCATAGCCAGTAAACAAAGGAAAGTAAAAAGCACAACATATTGTTTAATGCCACTTGGGTTAACTTTCACACATTTTTTTGAGATTAATAGTTAATCCCTGAGGGCTCCAGCACAACCCTGGATGCTTGGCATCGGTGTCCAGTAGCGGACGATGAGGAGTGGGAGCTCTGGCCTCGTGGGCCTGAGGCTAATTGTAAAGCCCCAGGTTAGTGAGTCCTCTCCCGTCAGATTCAATCTTCAACCCTTTGTCACTTCCACCCTGTTACCTCCCAGCTTCTGACATCATTCCCACTCTCCCCCCTCCCTCATCCGCCTCTCAGCCCCCTCACCTGGATCCACCAGCTCTGGCCCCACCCCTTCCCCTCACCTCTTTATACTGGTTATCTCCCCTCTTTCTTTCCAGTCCTGATAAAGTGTCTCAGCCTGAAACGTCGACTGTCCATTTCCCTCCACAGATGCTGCCCGACCCGCTGAGTCCCTCCAGCAGTTGCTCCAATTTAAAGAACCCCTGGTAGCGGTAGTGTAGCGGTTAGTGTAACGCTATTACAGCGCCAGTGACCCGGATTCAATTCCGGCCGCCGTCTGTAAGGAGTTTGTACGTTCTCCCCGTGTCTGCGTGGGTTTCCTCCGGGTGCTCCGGTTTCCTCCCACATTCCAAAGATGTACGGGTTAGGAAGTTGTGGGCATGCTATGTTGGCGCCGGAAGTGTGGCGACACTTGCGGGCTGCCCCCAGAACGCTCTACGCAAAAGATGCATTTCACTGTGTGTTTCGATGTACACGTGACTAATAAAGATATCTCATCTCATCTTACTTCTTTTAAAGAAGAACAGGAGAACCCCCAGTGTCCTGGTCAATGTTTCTCCCTCCGTCCACATCACTAATGTGCTGCTTGTGGAATCTTTCTGTATGTATGTTGCAAGGCGTCGGGGTCGGTGGGGGAGGGGGTTTCCTTGTTTCCTACATTACAACCTTAAATCATGTTCAAAAAGTACATCTTTCGCTGTGAAGCTAATGGGATGTCCTGGGGTGTTGCAAGATGTGATATCAAGGCAGGTGGTTTCCCTTTTCAACCAGAGCCATGCCTGAGAGAGTTAACCCAGCAGAGTGACAGAGAACTCTTTGTAGACTGCACCTGTGGAGTGCATCTTGCGGAGGTTTAGCCAGTGTGAACCTCGAATCTCATTAACAGCATGCTGGTGTGAGGCAGCCAGGATCAGGGGTGCGATCATAGAACAAAGCTTCCCCGCCGTGGCCATTCCATCGTCCTTTAACCCATGTCTTACAGACCTAACTTCTGCTGGTAAAGGCACAGATCATTTTAAGACACAACTTTCTTAAATGCTTTGATTTTTTTTCTTGTTTTATCGATTCTCTGGAGTCCCTCTGACAACAATCCTAACTGTACACACAGTGAATTGATTGGTGGTGGGAGGTGGGGTCATATTCAGAATCAGAATCAGGTTTATTAATACTGACATATGACGTGAAATGTGTTGTTTTGTGGCAGCAGTACAGTGCAAAGACATAAAATTTATAAATTACAAAAATAAATAAATAGTGCAAAAGAAAAAGGAATAACGATGTAGTGTTCATGGGTTCATGGACCATTCAGAAATCTGATGGCGGAGGGGAAGAAGCTGTTCCTGAATCATTGAGTGTGGGTCTTCAGGCTCCTGTACCCCCTCCCTGATGGTAGTAACGAGAAGAGGGCATGTCCCGGGTGGTGAGGGTCCTTAGTGATGGACACCGCCTTCTTGAGGCACCATCTCTTGAAGATGTTTTCGACGGTGGGGAGGGTTGTGCCCGTGATGGAGCTGGCTGAGTCTGCAACCCTCTGCAGCCTCTTGCAATCTTGTGCATTGGAGCTTCCATACCAGGCGGTGATGTAACCAATCAGAATGCTCTCCACCATATATCTATAGAAATTTGTAGGAGTCTTTGGTGAAATACCAATCTCCTTAAACTCCTAGTGAAGTAGAGCCGCTGGGGTGCCTTCTTCATGATTGCATCAATGTGTTGGGCTCGGGATAGATCCTCCGAGATGTTGACACCCAGGATCTTTCCACCGCTGACCCCTCAATGAGGACTGGTGTGTGTTCTCCCAACTTCCAATTACAGTTTATCGATTGCAGCTCAGTGTTAAACACCATCATTCCCTCAGTACTAATAACCAAGCTTCAAAACCTGGGCCTCTGTACGTCCCTCTGCAACTGGATCCTCGAAGTCCTTATCGGGAGACCACAGTCAGTGAGGATCAGTAGTAACATCTCCTCCTCGCTGACAATCAACACAGGCGCACCTCAAGGATGTGTGCTTAGCCCAGTGCTCTACTCTCTCCACACTCATGACTGTGTGGCTAGGCACAGCTCAAATACCATCTATAAATTCACCGATGACACCACTGTCGTTGGCTGAATCTCAGATGGCGACGATGAGACGTACAGGAGTGAGATAGATCGGCTGGTTGAGTGGTGTCACAACAACAACCTCGCACTCAACGTCAGCAAGACCAAGGAACTGATTGTGGACTTCAGGATATTCTTCCCCTTAGAAGACCACAGTAGTATCTGCCCTGGTGAATATTTCTGTTGCCAAATACACCAGGCAGGAGATCATATAATCACTCCACTCTTCCCATGGATTTACTGTTGCTGAGAAAGTCACTTCAAACAACACATGATATACTGGGGCTGTTCCCTTCGGAGCAGCAGAGACTGAGGAGAGATTTGATAGAAGTTTATAAAATTATGCAAGACACAGATAGAGTAGACGGCCTGTATCTTTTTTACCAGGATTGAAATGTCTAGTACTAGAAGGCATGTAGTTAAGATGAGAAGAAAGTACAAAGGAGATGTACGGGGCAAGTTTTTTACACAGAGATTGGTGAGTGCCTGGAATGTGCTCTTGTTTGATGCCTGGAATGTGACCTTTATTCTCTTGTGGAACACAATGCCACCAGCGAGGTCAGATCCTTCGAATGGCGGTGGTGAGGAGGGTTCTTGATTTGGGACACAGGCCATTTCTGGGTTCAGGGAAAAGTCACTTTGAGGTAGATGTTAGCTCAGACCAGCTGCAGAGAAAGACGTCCATTACCTGAGGGACATGTACAAAGACGTGAATTTTTGATGAGTAATTAGAAACATAGAAAACCTACAGCACAATTCAGGCCCTTCAGCCCACAAAGTTGTGCTAAACATGTCCCTACCTTAGAAATTAGTAGGCTTACCCATAGCCCTCTATTTTTCTAAACTCCATGTACCTATCCAAAAGTCTCTTAAACGACCCTATCGTATCCGCCTCCACGACCATTGCCAGCAGCCCATTCCACACACTCACCACTCTCTGAGTAAAAAACTTACCCCAACATCTCCTCTGTACCTACTCCCCAGCACCTTAAACCTGTGTCCTCTTATGGCAACCATTTCAGCCCTGGGAAAAAGCCTCCGACTATCCACACGATCTATGCCTCTCATCATCTTATACACCTCTATCAGGTCCCCCCTCATCCTCCGTCGCTCCAAGGAGAAAAGGCCGAGTTCCCTCAACCTATTTTCATAAGGCATGCTCCCCAATCCAGGCAACACCCTTGTAAATCTCTTCTGCACCCTCTCTATGGCTTCCACATCCTTCCTGTAGTGAGGCGACCAGAACTGAGCACAGTACTCCAAGTGAGGTCTGACCAGGGTCCTATACAGCTGTAACATTACCTCTCGGCTCCTAAATTCAATTCCCCGATTGATGAAGGACAATACACCGTGTGCCTTCTTAACCACAGAGTCAACCTAATTGTGTTGGACTAACAATTGTTTTTCAGGAGGTACTAAGAAGGCTCAGTGAGTGCAGTGTATTTGACGTGGTCTGCACGTATTCCAACAACGTGCTGGTCGGTGGGTTAATTGCCTGCTGTAAATTGCCCCCCAGCATGTGGGTTGAGGGACAGAATCTGGGGGGAGTTGAGGGAGTGCGGGGAGTAGATGACCGTAGATGGGGGCCTGATGGCTAGCATGGACTTAGTTGTCTGAAAAGCCTGATTCTGTGTGGTATGATTCTACGACTGCACCAAGCCAGTGATTTCTCCCTGCACTCCCTGACTACAAACAATGCCACTCCAGCAATTACTCCCCCCCTCCCCACTCCCTGACTACCTCCTCGTGAAGACCACAGCACCAATTTCCCCTCCCACCGATCTCCACACTCCTCACCCTGCCCTCAACCCCCACACACACAATCAACACCACCAGACATCCTATCTGGATGCATCACGGCTTGATAAGGCAACTGCTCTGCCCGGGACCGCAAGAAGCTGCAGAGAGTTGTGGACACAGCCCAGCGCATCACGGAAACCAGCCTCCCCTCCATGGACTCTGTCTTTACCTCTCGCCGTCTTGGTGAAGCAGCCAGCATGATCAAAGACCCCACCCACCTGGGACGTTCTCTCTTCTGCCCTCTTCCATCGGGTAGAAGATACAGGAGCCTGAGGGCACATACCACCAGGCTTAAGGACAGCTTATACCCCAGTGATAAGACCCTTATATGATGAGAATGACTCTGACCTCACAATCTACCTTGTTGTGACCTTGCACCTTATTGCACTGCACTTTCTCTGTAGCTGTGACACTTTACTCTGTACTGTTATTGTTTTTACCTGTACTACATCAATGCACTCTGTACTAACCCAATGTAACTGCACTGTGTAATGAATTGACCTGTACAAATGGTTTGCAAGACAAGTTTTTCGGTACAAGTGACAATAATAAACCAATACCAATACCAATACAACAATTCTCCCTGAATTCTGGACCACTCACCCCGCCCCCTCCTGCCCTCCCTTCTCCGGACTTCCATGAGCACACACAACCCTGGCCTGTTTCCTGCCGTGGTCCCAATATTACCCCCACCCCTAATGCCCCGGTCATCTACACCAGGCCCGGCCCCGCACACGGAGAAAGCTCCAGCCAGGTTCTGGGTCACAAGCAGGCTGTGTCCAAGAAAGCCATCACAACATCCCACAACAATTCTTTGCCAGCTTTTAGCAGGGAATTTCTAGGCCATTGACTCTTCAAAGTCAGAAGATAATGGTCATCAAATTTAAAGCCCAGTGTTGGTGCAGTATTGCTGTAAAACTGACCAAAGGACATAGACAATGGGGAGAGATATCCCTACTGGAGGAAAAGTGTTCCCAGGGTTCTTGCACCAAACCAGTGCAGTTCATAGGATCATAGAGTAATACAGCACGGAAACAGGCCCTTCGGCCCAACTCATCCATGCCGACCAAGATGGCCATCTAAACTCGTCCCATTTACCTGCATTTGGCCCATATCCCTCTGAGCCCTTCCTATCCATGTACCTGTCCAAGTACCTTTTAAATGTTATTGCACCTGGCTCAACCAGTTCCTCTGGCTGCTCATATACGCACCACCCTCGGGCTGAAGGAGTTGCCCTTCAGGTCCCTTTTAAATCTTTCCCCTCCCACCTTAAAGCTGTGCCCTCTAGTTTTTAATTCCCTTTCCCTGGGGAAAAGACTGAGTGCATTCGCCCTATCTCTGCCCCTCATGATTTTATGCACCTCTATAAGGTCACCCCTCAGTCTCCTACGCTCTAAGGAATAAAGACCTAGCCTGCCCAACCTCTCCCTATAACTCAGGCCCTCGAGTCCTGGCAACATCCTCGTAAATCTCCTCTGAGCTCTTTCCAGCTTAAAACATCTTTCCTATAACAGGGTAACCAAAACAATACACAGTGTCCAGGTGCGGACTCGCCAACGTCCTGTACAACTGCAATGTAACGTCCCAGCTCTTATACTCAATGCTCTGATAGATCTGACAAGCTTCTGATTCACTGTCAGATGAGGGGTAAAATATAATACTTACTCAAGAACATTATTTGCAGTTCTCATTCTTAAATCCCTCCACAGTGTTTTCACCCCGGGGTCTCTAATATCCGGCCCCACAACCCTCCAAGATCTCTGTGCTCCTCCAATACTTGATCGTCAGATTAGATTAGATTATTGCCTGGTGCACCAGGGTGCAATGAAATTCCTCGCTTGCGCGAAGCTCACAGAGTAAACAATGTACATGGTGATGATAAATACAGCAATAAATAAAGCAACAGGCGCAAAATGGGGCAAAGATTGTCGAGCAGTCTGAGGTAGTGCACAAAGTAAAGCTAAAGTGACAGTAACGGAAGAGGCAGAGTTCAGAGTCCGAGAACGTGGCAGCACCGGCAGGAAGGAGATGTGAGAGAGGTGACTGGTTCTGGAGTCCGACAGCAGTGAGGAAAAAGCTGTTCCTGAGTCTGGACATCTGGGCTTTCAAGCTCCTGTATCTTCTCCCAGAAGGGAGATCAGAGAAAAGGGAATGGCCGGGGGACAGGCATCCTTGACGATACTGTTAGCCTTCCTGACGCAATGAACATCCACCACTGGAGGCCATGCCTTTAGCAGCCCTGAGGAATTCTCTCTCCTAAACCCCTCCACATCTCTCTCCTACTTTAAGACACTTCTTAAAACTTCATTGAACTTCAAAGCGTTTGTTTATCTACCCGGCTGCATCTTTATTTGGATCAGAAGACCCCAGGCTATTTTACTACCTTAAAGGCTGCGTAAACACAAGTGATGCTGTCGGAGCGATGCACAGACATTTTTTGTGAGATTGTTTCTCGGAAAAACAATTCTAGGATATTTTCCTTTAAAGACTAATTAATAGTTGTTTTCTGTTCAGCTCGTAAAGGAAATTAACTATTGGGATGTTTATGCTGTCTAAAAGTTGGCTACATTGAGCTAAGCCAACCTGTTCTCTTATGCTTTATTTTTATGTTTTAAGAGTGTTTTATGTGCATTGGAAAATTTAAGTTACATTAAAAATTCCACTTTTACTGCAACGAATAAGGTTCTGTAGACCACAACAGGTCCACAGTGGATGCAATTTCACTGTTGGGAGGGGGGAGAAGAGAGAATGTCCGGGGTGGGTGGGTTCTTTAATTATGTTGGCTGCTTTACCGAGGCAGTGACAAGTGTAGGCAGAGTCCATGGAGGGGAGGCTGGTTTCCGTGATATGCTGAGCTGTGTCCACAACTCTCTGCAGTTTCTTGCAGTCACGGGCAAAGCAGTTGCTGTACCAAGCCGTGATGCATCCAGATAGGATGCTTTCTATTGTGCATCGGTAAAAATTGATGAAGGTAATTGAGGAACCAAATAGTTTATTTGCAGAATATTCTGAGCAAATTGCAAAAGCATTGGCAGCGCTCCCTGGTGGGTCAGATATTTCTGAAGCAGAGTGATCAGATAAAGGGCAGTAAAGTGTTAGATTAAGTAACTAAGAAATAATAGAACCTTCAAGCAACAGAGCAGCTGGATATAGACTCTTAGAATATCACTGCAGTGTCCTGAGAACATGGTTCATTTAGATGGTATGAGCTATAAGGAGAAGTTGGACAAACTTGGGTTGGTTTCTCGGAGGCTGAGGGGAGACCTGATAGAAGTTCATAAAATCATGAGAGGCGTAGATAGGGTAGATAGTCAGAATCTTTTCCCCAGGGTGGAAATGTCTAATACCAGAGGACCTGCACTTAAAGTGAGAAGGGTAAAGTTCAAAGGAGGTGTGCAGGGCATTTTTTTTTACACAGAGAGTGGTGGGTGCCTGGAACAAGCTGTCAGGGGTGGCGGTGGAGGCAGATACGATAGTGGTATTTAAAAGGTTTTTAGGTAAACACGTGAATAAGCAGGGAATAGAGGGATGTCGATCATGTGTAGACAGAAGACACTGAGTTTAATTTAGCATTGTGTTCAGCACAGACATGGTGGGCCGAAGGTCCTGTTCCTGTGCTGTACTGTTCTATAGGAAGACCAGGGCAGAGGAGTTAATTAACTTGCAATCTTTGCTTCATTTGAAAGACCAATTACAAATCAAGGCATCTCTTTGTGTCCCTCAGGAGCACGGAATCCCCACAGACATGGGCTATGCAGTGGCACCCCACCATTCGGGAGTGTATCCAGTCCACATGCAGCTGTACGAGGCCTGGAAGCAGGTGTGGGGCATGAAGGTGACAAGTACCGAGGAGTACCCGCACTTGAAGCCAGCGCGATTCCGACGAGGGTTCAAACACAATGGCATCATGGTAGGCCGGGATCAGTCACAACTGCGTACCATTCCCGTTACTGTTACAGGTGTATTAAATCACGAGGGGCACAGCTAGAGTGGATGCACACTGTCTTTTTCTCAGGGAAAGAGACTCAAAAATTAGAGGGCGCAGGTTTAAGGTGAGAGGGGAGAGATTTAATAAGAATCCGAAGGGCAACTTTTCAAGCAGAGGGTATATGGAACGAGCTGCCAGAGGAAGTGGTTGAGGCGGGTACAACAACAACAAGACCTTTGAACAGAGAAATGAATAGGAAAGGTTTAGAGGGATGTGGGCCAAACGTGGGTAAGAAGTGGGACTAGCTGAGATGAGCACCATAGTTGATGTGGACCAGTTGGGCCGAAGGGCCTGATTCCATGCCGTATGATTCTATGAGGGGTGTGGTCACATAGGAGAGGGGAGAAGCAGATTTACAAGGATGTTCCAACACACACAAACTGCTGGAGCAACTCAGCAGGTCAGCCAGCATCCATGGAGGGAAATAAACAGCCGACGTTTTGACTTGAGACCCTTCATCAGGACTGGAGAGGAAGAGGGCAGAAGCCAGAATAAGAAGGTGGGGGGAGGGGGAGGAGCGCAGGCTGGCAGGTGACAGGTGAGTCCAGGTGAGGGGGGAGGTAGGTGGATGGGGGAGGGGGTGATGAAAAGGAGTGATGTGAGAAGCTGGGAGGTGACAGGTAGAAGAGGCAAAGGGCTGAGGAAGGGGGAATCTGGTAGGAGAGGGCAGTGGACCATGGAATAAAGGGAAGGAGGTGGGGAACCAGAGGGAGGTGATGGGCAGGTCCTGAGGGCAGGGGAGGAGAAAGACAAGGGGTGAGGGGGCCACAGGAATGAGGGAAGGGTAGGGGGTAGAAGAGGGGAGGGGGCTACCAACAGCTAGAGAAATTGATGTTGAGGCCATCAGGTTGGAGACTCCCAAGGCAGAATGTGAGATGTTGTCCCTCCAACCTGCGTCTGGCCTTAACGTGGCAGTAGAGGAGGCCGTGGACAGACATGTCAGTGCGGGAGTGGGATGTGGAATTGAGGTGGGCGGCCACCGGGAGACCCTGGCTGTTGCGGCGGACGGAGTGAAGGTGCTCGATGAAGCGGTCACCCCTTCTGCGTCGGGCCTCACTGATGTAAGGAGGCCACACCAGGAGAACTGGATGCAATAAATGACATCCTCGGATTCACAGGTGAAGGGCTGCCTCACCTGGAAGGACTGTTTAGGGCCCTGAATGGTAGTGAGGGAGGAGGTGTAGGGACAGGTATTAATCTTTGTACGGTTGCAGGGATAAGTGCCGGGAGGGTCATCAGTGGGGAGGGACGAGTGGAACCTTCGCAAGATGTTCCCTGGACTGGGAAATTATAGCAATGAGGAAACTTTTGGAGAGGCTGGGGTTGTTTATCTTTGGAAGAGAGGAGGCTGAGGGAGGACTTAATTGAGGTGAAGAAAGTTATGAGGAGAAGGATCAATTTCCTTTAGCAGAGGAATCAAAGACCAGGGGGTAGAGAATTAACGTGATGAGTAGAAGGGTTGCTGGGGAGATGAAGCTTCACACAGAATCTTGAACTCACTGCCTGGGAGTCACCCTCCCACATTCAGGAAGTGTTTGGTTCTGCATGTTAAGAGCTGTGATCTGCAAGACTCCAGATGCAGTGCTGGGAGATAGGATTACTCTGGAGAGTTTTGACAACACTGTGCGAGACATTTTCAGTGATTCCATGATCACTGCCACACTGTCAGTTACGTAAGTGTTCCACTGACATACTCAACTTCTACAGGAGAAATTGTCACTGATTCAGATTCAGATTCAGATTAGTTTATTATATATACCAGGGTGCAATGAAATTCCTTGCTTGCATGAAGCTCACAGAGTAAACAGTGGACATGGTAATAATCAATACAGCAATAAACACAGCAACGAGCACAAAACAGCAGAACGGAGCAAAGATTGCAGAGCAGTCTGAGGTGGTGCACAAAAGAATGCTGAAGTGACAATAACAGAAGAGGCAGAGTTCAGAGTCCGAGAACGTGGCAGCACTGCTGGGAAGGGGGTGTGAGAGAGGGGACTGGTTCAGGAGTCCGACAGCAGTGGGGAAGAAGCTGTTCCTGTGTCTGGATGTCAGGGCTTTCAAGCTCCTGTATCTTGTCCCAGAAGGGAGAAGAGAGAAAAAGGAATGGATATTGCGGTCTTGCTTTTACCCTGGGAATTACGGGAAGAAACAGTTAAAATGCACCAGGGAGATTTATTCACACCTATATAAATTGCAGGCAGTTGAATGCCCTTTAATTATCAGTTTGGTTCCCTTTAATTATCAGTTTGGGCTACACACCGTGTTAGGGGAGACCAACCTGTCATTTCAATGCAGATCCTGACCATGGGAGCTTTGCCAAGGCAGCTTCAACCTGCTGGGGGTGGGATCAGGTAAAGACAGTCCTTGGTAAACCAGGAGGATTAAGGGAGCTGGGATTGGGTCATCTGTGCTCCCTGCCTTCCAGCACCGTGCCCAACCGGGCTCTGACACTTCCGCAGCTAGAGACTCAACTGGGCCCAAGTTTGGGATCTAGCCAATGACATGAAAATAGCTGGGAAGACATGTTGTGACGAGGAGATTTGGACCCTGCAAATAGGTGGTGCGAGTGGGTGGAAGCTTGGCAAATGTTTACCGTGAGGCAGTGTGAGGTTATGCAATCCATTAAAAGGAATCTAAAGGCAGACTGTTATCTAAATAGAGAAAGATTGCAGATGAGTAGAATGTAGAGGGGTCTAGGAGTTCTTGTGAATGAATTGCAAGCGTTAGTCAAATAGTCATAGAAAAGTCACGGAAACAGGCCCTTCAGCCCAACTGGTCCATGCCGACCAAGATTCCCATCTAAGCTCGTCCCATTTGCTCACATTTGGCCCATATCCCTCTCAACCATGTATCCGTGTACCTGTCCAAGTACCTTTTAAATGTTGTTAACGTACCTGCCTCAACCACTTCTTCTGGCAGCTCGTTCCATATACCGACCACCATCTATGTGAAAAAGTTGCCCCTCAGGTTCCCATTAGCTAGGCACATGAATCTGCAGAGAATAGAGTGATAGGGACCACGTGCAGGTGTGATGGACATTCATTTTCCAGGCCCCAAAAAGGTTTGTTGCTTTCAGCTTTTCAGTACAGCAGCGTGACCTGTCCATAGGTCAAGAAGTGGTTGCTCATTGAGCTAAAATCCCTTTTGCAAAAACAGCAGAAATTGTCCAATGTTCAAGATGTTTGTTGTTTGCTAAGTTAAACTTCCAACCAATATTCCCTGCTCAACCTCTTAACAGAAACAGGAGAACAATGGAGTCCACATTTGCTTCATTAAACACTCGTCACCTGGGTTGCAAATGCAGTTGAAAAAGACATCACAGGTCAATGATGTCAACTCGGTGAGAAGACAGCAGAAATGTTAGAAAGCAGTCAGGGTAGGGAGGAATGACAGAGAGAAGGGGGTGACAGAAAGAAGACCTAGAATTCATTCCTCAGCCTTTGGTTTTTGCGATGGATGACTTGTCCGTCTGCGACTTGTTGGTCTGACTTTTCAGCTTGTAAGAATTGTACTTGTGTTTGGAAATCCTGTGTAAGTTACAAGTCATTGTTAAGAATTATTTGTCAGAATTAAATGTGTCTCACTTAAAATAAACTGTGTTTAAACTGCTTCATTAGCAGGGAGTATCTTCTCCTTGGACTCACCGCTTGAAATAGTGATGATTGACAGCTAGACCTTTCCATAGAGACTAAAGTAGTGAAGTAAACTAGTCCTTGAAGTGTAGGTTGATACAGTACAACCTTCCTATAGTGAGGGTACTCGTAGATACTCATGCCAGATAGAACTTAGGAAAGTCTCGACTTAAGTTTAGAGCTGTTGGACAGTACACTCAATACCATCACACAGGCAGAAGGGATTAGTTTAATTAGGCATCACTAGTTTAACTGGTTTGGCACAACAGAGTGGGCTAGGGGGCCTGTTCCTGTGTTGTTCTGTTCTATTTTCTATATAAGGCTTGGTTGCGGAAGTCCTGAGTTGTTGTGTGGTGTAGTGGCCTTCCCGACCCATCCAACCTCTCTGCGTTACCTCCACAGTTCCCCTGTTATTGCAGCAGATGTGTCAGATCCAAACTTTTCCTTTTATTTTCGCTTTCACCAATGGGAATAAACAACCCTTTGAGGCATGCAGTCGGATGACCCGAATATTCGGGGTGCAGTTTCCAGCGGTAACCCCAACAGTACGACATTGCAGATTCCTGCCAACCTTTGCTGCCAGAGCACCATCCACAGGGAGCTCTTCCGAACGACCGTTCTTTCTCAGTTTCCCTTCCTTTTGTGCACAGGTTCTGCCTCGTCAGACGTGTGGGCTTTTCACACACACCATATTCTACAATGAGTACCCCGGAGGACCCAAGGAGCTGGACAAGATCATTAACGGCGGAGAGTTGTTCCTCACTGTCCTCCTCAACCCTGTGAGTACCTGATCTGTGGCTTCACATTTGGTCTGCCTTCAGTAACAAGGAGTAGGAATGGAAGAGCATTCAACACTGGAAAATTATTGGTGATGTTTGCTGCATAGATTATAGAGCTGGTATCTGTCAGAGTGACCACAAGACAAACCAGATAGAAGCCCAACTGGTTCACTCATGTCCCTTAAAGAAGGAAACTTCACACCAGCTCCTAAATTGAAATTGGAAATATTCAGTAGGTCAACCAGCATCTGTGGAGAGAGAGAAACATGGAGATAAGGTCAGCAAGTACTTCAGGAGGCAAGTGGACTGTTGCCCTTATTGTAAATGGAATGGCATATATCCGTGGGGAAGTCTTGCTGCTCCTGTACAGAGTGTTGGCGAGACCACTTTTGTAGAGTTTTGGCCACCTTATAAAGCAGGATATACTGCTTTGCTGGATTTACTGGTTAAGCAGGAATTACTGGACATACTGAAAGGGGTTTATAAAATCATGAGGGGCATAGATAAGGTGGACAGTAACAGCCTTTTTCTCTGGGTAGAGGAGTCCAAAACTAGAGGCTTAGGGTCAGAGGAGAAAGATTTAAAGGGGATCTGAGGGTCAACTTTTTCACACAGAGGGTGGTGGGGATATGGAACGAGCTGCCAGAGGAAGTGGTAGAGGTGGGTACAATTACGGTGTTTAAAAGATATTTGGACAGGTACATGAACAGGAAAGGTTTAGAGGGATATGGGACAAACATGGAGAAATGGGATCTCAGGTAGGCACCTTGGTCAGCATGGAGAGTTGGGCTGAAGGGCCTGTTTCGCGCTGTATAACTCAATGACTTCATGCTTGGTGCAGCAGAGGTTCACTGCATTGATTCCTGGGATCGGAGAATGAGGCAATTATGAGGAAAGTTTGAGATTGAGGGATTTCTTCTCTCAAAGGGCTGTGAACCTTTGGAATTCCCAAGTGCAGAGAGCTGCGGAGTCATTGAGTATATTCAAGGCTGAGGGGAAATAAGAGCTGCAGGGGACTGGCAGGAAGATGGCACTGAGGCCAAGATCAGATCATAAGAACATAAGAAATAGGAGCAGGAGGAGGCCATCTGGCCCGTCGAGCCTGCTCCGCCATTCAATAAGATCACGACTGATCTGGTGGTGGACTCAGATCCACCTATCTGCCTTTTCCCCATAACCCTTAGTTCCCCTACAATGCAAAAATCTATCTAACTGTGTCTTAAATACATTTAATGAGGTAGCCTCTACTGCTTCCCTGGGCAGAGAATTCCACAGATTCACTACTCTCTGGGAAAAGCACTTTCTCCTCATTTCCGTCCTAAATCTATTCCCCCGAATCTTGAGGCTATGTCCCCTCGTTCTAGTCTCACCTACCAGTGGAAACAACCTTCCTGCCTCGATCTTATCTATCCCTTTCATAATTTTATATGTCTCTATAAGATCCCCTCTCATTCTTTTGAATTCCAGGCGATTCAATCTCTCCTCATAGACTAACCCCCTCATCTCCGGAATCAACCTGGTGAACCTCCTCTGCACCGCCTCCAAAGCCAGTATATCTTTCCTCAAGTAAGGAGACCAGAACTGCACGCAGTACTCCAGGTGTGGCCTCACCAGTACCCTGTACAGTTGCAGTATAACCTCCCTGCTCTTAAATTCAATCCCTCCAGCAGTGAAGGCCAACATTCTATTTGCCTTCATGACAACCTGTTGCACCCGCAAACCAACCTTTTGCGATTCATGTGCATCAGATTAAGATTGAATGGTGGAGCAGGCTGCAGGAGCTCCTCCTGCCATGTTCGTATGTATCAGGTCGATGACTGATCGTGTTGAAATGTCATGGAAGTCACAGCTTTAAGATGCAGAGAAAGATGGGGAAGAGGGATCACAAGGGGCTGTCTGTGACAGGATGAAAAGCAGGAATGATTAAATGACAAAAAGAAGAATGAGACAGGACCTCATAGAAACATTTCGAATGTTGAAAGGACTGGACAGAGTAGATGTGGCCAAGTTGTTTCCCTTGGTGGGTGAGTCCAGGACAAGAGGGCACAGTCTTAGAATTAGAGGGTACCCATTTAGAACAGAGATGAGGAGAAATTTCTTTAGCCAGAGGGTGGTGGATTTATGGAATTCGTTGCCACAGCTGTGGAGGCCCAATCATTGGGGGTGTTTAAGGAGGAGATTGATAGGTATCTAATTAATCAAGGTATCAAGGGATATGGGGAAAAGGCCGGGAAATGGGGCTGGATGGGAGAGTAGTTTAGCCAATGGTGAGGTAGCAGAGCAGATGCGATGGGCCGAATGGCCTACTTCTGCTCCTTTGTCTTGTGATCTTGTGAATAAGGACAGACAGACACTGGTTAAAAAGACAAGGAAAGGAGGAAGAGCTGGATCCGGATGTGTAACTGGAAATACCAAACTGAAGGTTGAAATAAAACCAGACATTGCTGAAAAGCACTCAGCAGGTAAAGGCAGCTTCTGTGGAGAGAATAACAGTTAACATTTCAGTCTGAGTATTCTGCATCGGAGTCATAGAGTCACACAGCACAGAAACAGGCCCTTCAGCCCAACTGGTCCATGCTGACCAGGATGCCCCATCCAAGCTAGTCCCATTTGCCTGCATTTGGCCCATATCCCTCAACCTTTCCTATCCACGGACCTGCCCAAGTGCCTTTCAAATGTTGTTAATGTACCTGCCTCAACATCTCCCTCTGGCAGCTCGTTCCACGTACTCACCACCTCACCCTCTGGGTGAAAAAGTTGCCCCTCAGGTTCCTATTAGATCTCTCCCCTCTCACCCTAAACCTCTGCCCTCTAGTTCTTGATTGCCCTGGGAGGGTAAAGGTTAGTTTTGCATTGCAGAAAAGGGTGGAGAAGCAATGGACAGGACAAAGAGATTCCAAGCACCTTCCAAACCCACCACCTCTCCCAGCTAGAAGGACAAGGGAAGCAGAAGCACGGGGACCACCACCCCCTGGAAGTCGCCCTCCGAGAGACACCCCATCCTGACTTGGAAATATATCGCCGTTCCTTCACCGTCGCTGGGTCAAGACCCTGGAACTCCCTCCCTGCCACACCTCAAGGACGGCAGAGGTTCAAGAAGGCAGCTCACCACCACCTTCTCAAGGGCAACTGGGGACGGGCGATTAAATGCTGGCTCAGCCTGTGAAGCCCACATCGCTTGAATGAATATATAAAAAAAAGATCATCTCTGTTAGGGAGAGACCAGGGTTGCCCAGGTGTGAGCAAAGGTAAGCCCACCACTGAGGATGAACGTTGCAAGAGAGACAGAGAGAGGAGAGAGGAGCAGAGTTTCTTCAAGGCTGGCGTACCTGGGAGAGAAGTATCAGTAAGTTTGATAGTAAATAAAGATAAAAAACTGCAGATGCTGGAGATCTGAAATAAAAAGAGAAAATGCTGGAAACTCTTTGCAGGTCAGGCAGTGTGTGTGCAGAAAGAAACAGAGTTAACACTTCGTGTTATGGGATCCTCTTCGTTTTGCTATTGAACCTGTGAATTCCCCCTCAGATCGGGTAATTTTTCACTTCTGAGACCCTGAAACACCAACTCGTGTCAATTCCCTGTCATGGGAATCATGTGGCTCGCAATCTGCTCAATTGTGCCTCGGGCTATAATAAGAGATAATAAATCCTGCTCTTGCCGGCAACATCTGTCTGGCCAGAATGAATGAGTAAGGTGAATCCCAAACCCTTTTAATATCCCGAGCTGTTCTAATTTTTCAGCGGCCTCTGGCACTGTGTATCCTGAGTGTGTATCGTGAGTGTGTGTGTCTGTGTGAGTGTGTGTGTCTGTGTGTGTGTGTGTATATGTGTCTATGAGTGTGTGTGTCTGTCTGTGTGTGAGTGTGTCTGTGTGTGAGTGTCTGTGTGTGTGTCTGTGTGTCTATGTGTGAGTGTGTGTGTCTGCGTGTGAGCGTGTGTGTATGTGTAGGTGGGGTGAGTGTGTGAGTGTGTGTATGTCTGTGTGTGAGTGTGTGTGTGTGTGTGTGTCTGTGTGTGTGTGTGTGTGTGTAGGTGAGGTGAGTGTGTGAGTGTGTGTGTGTGTACGTGTGTGTGTGTGTGTGTGTGTGTGTGTGTGTGTGTGTGTGTGTGTGTGTGTGTGTGTGTGTGTGTGTGCGCCTATGTGTGACTTTGACAGGCCTACCAACTAATACTACCTAGAAGTTCAATGAACGACGAATTGAAGCAGCCGTTTTGTAACGGTCTCTGGCTGTGCAGTCAGTACCCGGACTTGGAAACCAGCTGTTGTTGGCTGTTGGTTTTCAATCTGCTTTAACGTGGCTCTACGTAACAGGCCAGCAGACTGATGGCCTTCAACACAAAGAGGGCCGGGAGTATAAAACACACCGGAACTTCTTGCTGAGGGTGGGGGATCTCCAGAATTCTCTGACCTGGAGGGTTGGAGAGGCTGCTTTACTGGAGGGAGTTGAAGAGGATGCAGGTAACTTTTGGAGAGATCGAGAAACTGGCAGAGAAGAGACCTGAGGGAGGTCAACCATGATCATATTGAATGACAGGGCAGGCTTGAGGGGCCCAGTGGCCTACCTCTGTTTCTTATGTTCTTATACATTGGTTTATTATTGTCACTTGTACCGAGGTACAGTAAAAAACTTGTCTTGCATACTGTTCATACAGGTCAATTCATTACAACAGTGCATTGAGGTAGTACAGGGTAACACAATAACAGAATACAGAATAAAGTGTTACAGCTACAGAGAAAGTGCAGTGCAGGCAGACAATAAGGTGCAAGGTCATAACAGGGTCGATTGAGAGGTCAAGAGTCCAGTTTATCGTACTAGGGGACTGTACAATAGTCTTATAACAGCGGGATAGAAGCTGTCCTTGAGCCTGGTGGTACGTGCTTTCAGGCTTTTGTATCTTCTGCCCGATGGGAGGGGGGGAGAAGAGAGAATGTCCAGGGTGGGCGGGGTCTTCAATTATGCTGCCTGCTTTACCGAGGCAGCAAGCTCGTCCATACCGACCAAGATGTCTATCTAAACTAGTCCCATTTGCCAGTGTTTGGCCCATATCCCTTTAAACCTTTCCTATCGATGCACCTGTAGAGGTATGTATAAATACAATATCTTAAACATTGTATTTATATCCCCCTCTACAGCTTCCTCTGGCAGCTCGTTCCGTACACCCACCACCCTCTGTGTGAAGTTGATCCTCAGCTCCACCTTAAACCTATGCCCTCTAGTTTTAGACTCCCCTATCCTAAGAAAAAGACTGAGAGCATTCGCCTTGTCTACGCCCCTCATGTTTTATAAAACCTCTAAAAGGTGACTCCTCAAACTCCTTCACTCCAGGGCAAAAAGTTCCAGCCTGTCCAGTCTCTGCTTATAACTCAAAGCTAAGATAGGATAAGACAAGATACGATCTTTATTAGTCACATGTACATTTCAACACGCAGTGAAATACATCTTTTGCGTAGAGTGTTCTGGGGCAGTCCGCAAGTGTCACCATGCTTCCGGTGCCAACATAGCATGCCCACAACTTCCTAACCTGTCAATCTTTGGAATGTGGGAGGAGACCGGAACACCTGAAGGAAACTCACGCAGATACGGGTAGAACGCACAAATTCCTTACAGACAGCAGCCAGAATTGAACCCCGGTCGCTGGCGCTGTAATAGCGTTACGCTAACCGCTACACTACTGTGCCTGCCCGGTATTAAACAGTCTATTGAACAGTTCCCTAGTACAATAAGATGGACACTTGACCTCAAATCTACCTCGTTATGACTTTGCACCTTATTGTCTGCCTGCACTGCACTTTCTCTGTAACTGTAACACTTTATTCTGAATTCTGTTATTGTTTTCCCTTGTACTACCTCAATGTACTGATGTAATGAAATGATCTGTGTGAACGGTGTGCAAAACAAAGTTTTTCATGCTTTGTTTCTGGTAATAGACCAATAACAGGGGGCATAATCTTAAGGTGATTGGAGGAAGGTATAGGGGGGATATCAGAGGTAAGTTTTTTCACACAGAGAGTGGTGGGTGCGTGGAACGCACTGCCGGCAGAGGTTGTGGGGCAGATACATTAAGGACACTTAAGAGACTCTTAGATAGCCACATGAATGATAGAGAAATGGAGGGCTATGTGGGAGGGAAGGGTTAGATAGATCTTAGAGCAGGATAAAATGTCGGCACAACATTGTGGGCCGAAGGGCCTGTACTGTGCTGTAATGTTCTATGTTCTATGAAACCCGCACAGTCACAGGGAGAACGTGCACACAGACAGCACCAAAGGTCAGGATTGAACCTGGGTCCTTGGAACTGCAAGGCAGTGGTGCTAACCCTGTGGATAAAGCACAGGAGGAGACCGTTAACCCGCTTGTCTGTTCCAAGTCTTTCTGTCAGCTGCCCACTGAGTCTCAGATCTTTGCTCTCCCCCTGCATCCCTGCAGTGTTTTTTATCCACTGTCTACACCTTGTTAGAAAGCTCCTTCTGAATCTGCTCCCGCCGCCCTTCCAGGCAGATTCTTTCAGGTCGCAGTTCCCTGCAAAAAAAGACAAAAATGTCCTCCTGGTAGCTGCAGGAACAGGTGTGCCCTCTGGTTACCGGCTCTTTATCTGGGAGTAGATGGAACTGACAGCACCGAATGGATCAATCAGTCCAACTGGTCCATGGACTTGTCTCTGACTGTGTCTTCCTTTTTGTGCGCTTATGTTTTGATTTGCAGAGTCTTTTTGTTTCCACTGTCTTGTATAGTTTATATTCTGTGTGTTTTTCTGTGCCTATTTTTCATTGGACCTGTGCCTCAATGTACTTGTGCACATGACAGTAAACTTGACTTTACTGCCTCCACTCAGTCTCATTGCTAAATCCCTCGTATTCCAATCCAGGGCAGGGATACAGGGGAAGAGCAAAGATACAGGGGAGGAGCAAAAAACTCGCAGGGCAGCTGACAGAACAATTTAGAACAGACTTGTGGGTTAATGGCCTCCTCCTGTGCTTTAGCCAGCAGTTCTACTTCGTGGACACAGCCTGGCGCATCACAGACACAAGTCGCCTCTCCTTGGACTCTGTCTTTACCTCTTGTTGCCTTGGTGAAGCAGTCAGCATAATCAAAGACACCTCCCACCCGGGACATTCTCTCTTCTCCCCTCTCCTATCAGGCAGAAGATACAGGAGCCTGAGGGCACGTACCACCAGACTTAAGGACAGTTTCTCCCCCACTGTGATAAGACCATTGAACGGTTCCCTTATACAATAAGATGGACTCGGACCTCACGATCTGCCTAGTTGTGACCTTGCACTTTATTGCACTGCACTTTCTCTGTAGCTGTGACACTTTACTCTGTACTGTTACTGTTTTTACCTGTACTACATCAATGCACTCTGTACTAACCCAATGTAACTGCACTGTGTAATGAATTGACCTGTATGATCAGTTTGTAAGACAAGCTTTTCACTGTACCTCGGTACAATAATATACCAATACCAGTTTGAGGAGATTTGGTCTGTCACCAAAGACTCTTACAAATTTCTACAGATGTACAGTGGAGAGCATTCTGACTGGTTGCATCACCGCCTGGTATGGAGGCTCCAATGCACAGGATTTAAGATTTAAGATTTCCTTGTTAGTCACATGTACAACAAAACACACAGTGAAATGCATCCTTTGTGTCAAATACTGCAGAGGGTTGTGGACTCAGCCAGCTCCATCACGGACACAACCCTCCCCACCATCGAGGACATCTTCAAGGGGCGGTGCCTCAAGAAGGCGGCATCCATCACTAAGGACCCTCACCACCCGGGACGTGCCCTCTTCTCGTTAGTACCATCGGGGAGGAGGTACAGGAGCCTGAAGACCCACACTCAATGGTTCAGGAACAGCTTCTTCCCCTCCGCCATCAGATTTCTGAACAGTCCATGAACACTGCCTCGTTTTTCCTTTTTTCTGCACTATTTATTTATTTTGTAATTTACAGTAATTTTATGTCTTGCACTGTAATGCTGCCACAAAACAATAAATTTCATGACGGATAAGTCAGTAATGATAAACCTGATTCTGAATCTGATCCACCATCACCTTTAAATCCATTTCCTGTTTTCCTTTCAACCATCTCTTTTGGGAACCAAAAAAAATCAGACTGCTGGATGAACTCCGCTGGTGGGGGAGAGGGATGGTTGGCTTGTCAGGCTGAGACTCTGGCAACAAGACAGCCCTGCTGCAGGATCTCGACCCGAAACATCGACCATCTCTTCCGCCAGCAGAAGTGATTTCATTAATTTTGATCACCACCCTCTTTGTTTCTCTACATAAACTCGTCCCTCTTTCCAGATACCATTCAACCGAGCCCAACAGTGTACAGGTATTGGTATTGGTTTATTATTGTCACTTGTACCGAGCTACAGTGAAAAGCTTGATTTGCATACCGTCGTACAGGTCAATTCATTACACAGTGCAGTTACATTGAGTTAGTACAGAGTGCATTGATGTAGTACAGGTAAAAACAATAACAGTACAGAGTAAAGTGTCACAGCTACAGAGGAAGTGCAGTGCAGGTAGACAATAAGGTGCAAGGTCACATCAGGTAGACTGTGAGGTCAAGAGTCTATCTCATCGTATAAGGGAACCGTTCAATAGTCTTATCACAGCGGGATAGAAGCTGTCCTTGAGCCTGGTGGTATGTGCTTTCAGGCTCTTGTATCTTCTGCCTAATAGGAGAGGGGAGAAGAGAGAGTGACCCGGGTGGGTGGGGTCTTTGATTGTGCTGGCTGCTTCACCAAGGCAGCGAGAGGTAAAGACAGAGTCCATGGAGGGGAGGCTGGTGTCCGTGATGCGCTGGGCTGTGTCCGCAACTTTCTGCAGTTTCTTGTGGTCCCGGGCAGAGCAGTTGCCGTCCCAAGCCGTGATACATCCAGATAGGATGCTTTCTATTGTGCATCGATAAAAGTTGGTGAGTGTCAAAGGGGACATACTGAATTTCTTTAGCCTCCTGAGGAAGTAGAGGCGCTGGTGAGCTTTCTTGGCTGTGGCGTCTACGTGATTTGACCAGGACAGTCTATTGGTGATGTCCACTCCTAGGAACTTGAAGCTCTCAACCCTCTTGACCTCAGCACCGTTGATGTAGACAGAAGCATGTCCACCACCCCCTTTCCTGAAGTCAATGACCTGCTCTTTTATTGACATTGAGGGAAAGGCTTTTACCATGACATCATGTCACTTCGCTCTCTTAGGTCTAAGATCTTCCCCAGGTTACAAACCCCTGACTTACAAACAGCCTGTACACACGATTGAGTGTTTGGGACACCGGTGGGACGGAATTGCTGACTGCTGTGGGGCTGCAGGTATCTTCTGCCTGGTGGAAACTTGGTAATCAGCAAGATCATTGCATCTTGCAGAGAAATCTGAACGGTTGAGTTAAACGCCCTGGTTTAACTACATGTTGCCCTTGGTTGGCCGATGTTTTTATTTAAATGTTTCGCCACACTTCTGACTCGCAAACTGTTCCACTTACGAAGAGTTCTCAGGAACTCTTTCGAGGTGAGAAGGGAAAACATTAAAAAGGGACCCGAGGGGCGACTTCTTCACGCAGAGGGTGGTGCGTCACGTCTTCTTTCCAGGGTGAGGGGGCCTCGAAACTAGAGGCTGCAGGTTTAAGGTGAGAGGGCAAAGATTTAAAGGGGACCTGAGGGGCAACTTTTTCACCCAGCGGGTGGTCCATATATGGAACGAGCTGCCAGAGGAAGTGGTTGAGGCAGGTACAATAACAACATTTAAGAGACGTTTGGACAGGTACGTAGGTAAGAAGGATTTAGAGGGATATGGGCCAAACTCAGGCAAATGGCACTAGCTTAGATGGGCATCTTGGTTGGCATGGATGAGTTGGGCCAAAGGGCGTTTCCATGCTGTCTTGATAAAGTTCCTCACGGAAGGCTCATTCAGAAAGTCAGGAGGCATGGGATCCAGGGAAACTTGGATGTGTGGATTCAGAACTGGCTCGCCCATCGAAGACAGAGGGTGGTGGTAGATGGAGCGTATTCTGACTAGAGGTCGGTGACCAGTGGCGTTCCACAGGGATCTGTTCTGGGACTCCTGCTCTTTGTGATTTTTGTAGATGACTTGGATGAGGATGTGGAGGGGTGGGTTCATAAGTTTGCTGATGACACAAAGGTTGGTGGTGTTCCGGATAGTGTACAAGGTTGCTGTAGGTTACAACGGGACACCGATAGGATGCAGACCTGGGCTGAGAAGTGGCAGAGGGAGTTCAACCCAGAAAAGTGTGAAGTGATACACTTTGGAAGATCAAATTTGAAAGCAAAATACAAGGTTAATGGCAGGACTCTTAGCAGTGTGGAGGAACAGAGGGATCTTGGGGTCCACGTCCATAGATCCCTCAAGGTTGCCATGCAAGTTGGTAGGGTTGTTAATTGTGGGCCAAAGGGCCTGTACTATGCTGTAATGTTCTATGTTCTATATTCTATGAACAGAAGCCTGCTGTATCCTGGGGAGGACATGTATATGCACGTGGGTGCCCACAGATGGGTGGACAGTGGTGGAGTGAAGCCTGAGAAATTCACACCTTGGTCCACGTGTGGAATGGCTGCTCTGCAGGAAGGCAGTCACTGATTCACACTTCATCCCAACAGCAGATTGGGAGGTTTATTTTCGAGGCTCAGTTGCAAAGCTCTGGCAGACAGTGATTCACACCTTATTCCTGCCACAGATGGAAAGAAGCCAGGGCTCCTAAACATGACACGCCAAGAAGCAGCCTCAGTCGCAGCTACAGATGGAACTGGGCAGGGAGAGAGAACTAATTCTGGTTCCTGAACAGGAGGAGGTTTAAAGGTGCTGCCAAGAACAGCTGGTCAGATGGCAGAGAGAAGGCTTTGATTGCAGTCATCCAAGAAACCGAGAGAGTCACAGCTCATTCCAGGAACAGCTGGGAAGCCTTCATCAATCTTCCACCTTCCTGGAATTCTGTGTCTGTGGCTGCTTTGAAACTTGCAATAAAAAACACTCTTCTATCTTCATTATGTCTTGAAATAAATCTATTAGAAAGGACTTCAAATTAGCAAAGTTTGGCTATCAAAATGGGGCAGTTTTTTGCCACTAATCTGAAGCATGTATTTATCTGACAATGTTCAAACAGCACACACTCCAATCATCAAGTCAAGTCGAGCTTATTGCCATGTGCACAAGTTCAGTGAGGTACAGGTACAGTGAAAAGCTTGCTTGCAGCAGTATCACAGGCACCTAGGTACAGACAACACACAGAACATAAATTATATGTAAATTATACAAGACAGTGAAGAGAGAGAAAAAAAGTGTGCAAAAAACAGAACACAATCAGAGACAAGTCCACAGCAGTGCAAGAGGTGGTCCGTAGTGTTCCGTTGCTGAGGTAGGGTTAGGGTTGTGCAGGTCGGTTCAAGACCTGATAATTGTGGGGAAGTAGCTGTTCCTGAACCTGGTGGTGTGGGACTTCAGACTTCTGTACCTCCTGCCCGATGGGAGCTGTGAGAAGATGGCATGGCCCGGATGGTGAGGATCTTTGATGATGGATGTTGCCTTCTTGAGGCAGCGCCTCCTGTAGATACTACCAATGGTGGGGAGGTATGTACCATGATGTATTGGGCAGAGTTTCTCTGCAGTTTCTTACCTTCCTGCACATTCGAATTGCCATACCAGACCATGATGCAACCAGTCAGGATACTTTCAACAGTACATCTGTAGAAGTTTGTTAGAGTGTTCAATGACAAGCTGAACCTCCTTAACCTCCTAAGAAAGGAAAGATGCTGGCGCGCCTTCCTTGTGGGAACTAAGGGTTCTATTGGGAACCAAGGGAGGGAACAGTTTTGGGCAGTGATGGACAGAATGGCCTCCCTTTTATCATTCTATAAAATACCCTTGAAGGAGAAACTCTGTGAATTTGTGCTTCACCCAACCTTCACATTTCCCACTCCTAAAAACCCGCCTCAGAATTGTTCGCTGCCCTGAGGTCCTTGTGGGCAAGTGAAATGCTGATCCTCTCCCTCCACTTCTCTCCTAGATCAGCATCTTTATGACGCACCTGTCAAATTACGGCAATGACCGGCTGGGGCTCTACACGTTTAAGAATCTGATCAGCTTCGTGCAGTGCTGGACCAACCTGAAGCTGCAGACACTCCCTCCTGTGCAGCTGGCACAGAGATACTTCCAGCTCTTCCCCGAAGAGAAGGACCCTTTCTGGCAGGTTGGTACCTGCTGCCCTGAAACCAGGCAACGGACCTCCGGAGTTACCTTGTGCAGTGGAGAATCGGCTTTATAAGATATCTTTGTTAGTCACATGTACATCGAAACACACAGTGAAATGCATCTTTTTGCCTAGAGTGTTCTGGGGGCAGCCTGCAAGTGTTGCCATGTTTCCGGCGCCAACACAGCATGCCCACAACTTCCTAACCCGTACATCTTGGGAATGTGGGAGGAAACCGGAGAACCCGGAGGAAACCCACGCAGACAGGGGGAGAACGTACAAACTCCTTACAGACAGTGACCAAAATTGAACCTGGGTCGCTGGCGCTGTAAAGCGTTACGCTAACTGCTACACTACCGTGCCTGCCTATTTTCCTATTTTCACATACATGCTGATTGTCATTTGGGGTTGTTTCTGTTAGTTTGTCACCTTGTCCTTCTATGAAGCTCCTGTTCCACAGCACCCTTGATAAAACTACCATCCTCACCATCTCTGTAACCCCCTCTATAACCCAACCTATTCTTGTAACCCCCTCCAATCCCACATGCATTCCCATTTCAGAAGCCCCACAAACCCTCTCCATCTCTGCCACCTCCTCCAGCCCCGCACTCTTTTCTGCAACCTCTTCTAGGTCTGTAATAGTCCATATCGTTGCAACTTTCTCCAACCCCTACACCGTCCCTACCTTTGCAACTTTCTCCGGACCCCAGACCCTCCCTATTTCTGTAAACCAACCCCCCCCACACTCCTCCCTATCTCTGCAACCTCCTCCAGACCCTGTACTCTCCCTCACTCCCTATCTCTGCAAATTCCTCCAACCCTATGCCCTCCCCTCTTTGTCACACACCCCCGGTCCTGCACTCCCCCCTATCTCTGCAACATCCTCCAGCCCCTATACCCTCCCTCTGTACACCTCCCCTCCCCATTCCGAACCCCTCCTGATCTCTGTAACATCCTCCAGTCCCTACACCCTGCACCCTCCCAATTCTGGTCTCTAGATTGTCTCCAAATATAATCTCCACCACTGGTGACCTGCATGACCAAGAGTGGTCTGGACCCTCAACAGTCGGCACCATTTTTCCTATAACCATCTCCTTCTTGCAAGGAGGCCGCGGAACCAGGTCCGTCAGGTTTCAGGGAAACCTGATATCATCTCAACTCGCTTGCCTTCACTGGATCTTCTCACACTACAGTTCAGTGCTGAGAGAGAGCCGCTGTGTTGGAGATCCTATCACTACTAGAACTTACACCATGACCTCGTCTCCTCCCTCAGGGGTTTCCAGAATATCCCATGGCAGTACTTTAAAGAAAAATCAGGGACGCTTTTCACTGTGTCCCAGCCATCATTTAACTATTGATTATCACAGTACTGCTTGCTGTGCACAAGTTGTTAACCCTGTGTCCTACATTACAAGGGACTGCACTGCAATTGCTTGTTAAAACGCATCGGAGGATGTGAAAGACCCTATAGAAATGCAGGTCTCACATGTGTCAAGGTCTTGCCCAAGTGTTGAAAATATGAGGGTAGTCCATGGTGTTGCAGGGAACTACGGCGGCACTACTTCTCCTTCCTTCCTGACACGAGACAAAGGACAGCATTACCATCAATGTTTGCCACCTCTTGGGAGATACAGTGACTGACAGGACATCGTTACAAGGCCACGGAATTCCCTGGTTGTTGATGGGCCTCGGATATACACATGCCTCTTGTATCTGTTCTGTTGCAGGATCCTTGTGAGGATAAAAGACACAAAGATATCTGGTCTAAAGAAAAAACATGTGACAGACTTCCAAAACTTCTAATTATTGGTCCCCAAAAGTCAGGTAAGTGTGAACCCACAGCTGGGGGTGGTTCAAATTTCAATCTTTTCTCTCTCCTCGTTTTATATAAAGAGTTTTAATCTTGAGTTTTATTATTGAGAGGAGGAATCTAGTGGTGGAAGGTTTTTGGCTTGCAAGAACCCAGAATGAGACATGTCCAGGTACTGCCCTGCAGCAGGACGTTTCCACATGCAGGGAGAACGAGGAGCCTGCAGTGGAGACATTGCCAGTCGCATTCTGCTCCCATGCAGGGCTTTGCCCAATCAGTGGAGATGCAAGAAACTGCAGCTGCTGGAATCTGGAGCAACAGATGAAGGAACTCAGCAGGTCAGGTGGCATCTGTGGAGGGAAATGGGCAGTCATCAAGACCCGAAACCAACTGTCCATTTCCCTCCACAGATGCTGCCTGACCCGCTGAGTTCCTCCAGCAGCTTGTTTTTTGCTCCAGGTTCCAGCATCCGCAGTCTCTTGTGTCTTCTGTTTATTCGTTATGTCTATTTCTGTCCATGACCCAACCTTCAGTATATGACCCTAATTTTGTTTAAAAACCACTTGGTCTTCTGAAAATCCCAATATATCACATCTACTACCTCCCCCTTAGCTAATTGTTTCTAGTTTCAACCTCACGAGAACTCAAACCTGCTTTCCCTTTCATAAGTCCGTGTTGGCTCTGCTCAATTATATTCTTATCTGTTACCACTTCCTTAATAATAGACTCTAGTATTTTCCCTACTGTGATGTTAGGCGAATTCGTCTGAACTTCATTGTTTTCTATCTCCCTCCTTTCTTAAGTAGTGAGACTATACTCAAAAACTACTAGTCTATGGGAATTCTAATTCTCAAGCCACCATGCTGGGATTTAAACTCTGAATTATTAATCCATAATGTTCAGTGCTGGGGTGGCATGTAGATTCACAGTGCCACAGAGCAATACAGCACGGATACAGGCCCTTCTGCCCAACCAGTCCATGCCGACCACAGTGCCCACCCAGCTAGTCCCAATTTCCTGCCTTCAACCCATATCCGTCCAAGCCCCGCCCCTCCATGTACCTATCCAAGTGCTTCTTAAATGATACTGTTGTACCTGCCTCACCCACTTCCTCTGACAGCTCGTCCCATATACTCACCACCCTCTGCGTGAAAAAAGTTGCCCCCCTCACCCTAAATCTATGCCCCCTAGTTTTGGACTCCCCTACCCTGGAGAAAAGACTGTTACCGTCCACCTCATCTATGCCTCTCATAATTTAAACACCTCTATAAGGTCGCCCCTCATTCTCCCTCGTTCCAAGGAATAAAGACCTCACCTGACCTACCTCTCACTATAACTCAGGCCCTCAAGTCCTGACAACATCCTCGTAAATCTTTTCTGCAATCTTTCCAGTTTAACCATGTTTCCTATGTCTGCAATTGAAATGTAAATGTAATTGCAGTGTGTTGTTCTTGCTATAGGAAACACTGTCTTGAGATGAGTTGACAGTTTGGCAAAATATTTAGAGCAACAGGTTTATTATTGGTTTATTATTGTCACATGTAGCAAGATACAGTGAAAAGCTTTTGTTTGCGTGCCATCATTCAGTACATACGACAGATCATTCCATACATAAGTACATCAAGGTAGTAAAAAGGGAAAACAAAATGAAGAATATAGTGTTAAGGTAGATTGGGAGATTAATAATTTATCTTTAGTGTACAAGAGGTCCATACAAGAGTCTAATAGAAGCTGTCCTTCTGTTTGGTGGTACGTGCTTTCAAACTTATGTATCTTCTGTCTGTTGAGAGACAGTAGAAGAGAGAATGACCATTGTGGGAGGGGACCTTGATTATGTTGGCTGCTTTCCCGAGGCAGCGAGAAGTGTAGACAGAGTCAATAGAGGGGAGGCTGGTTTGTGTGATGGGCTGGGCTGTGTCCACAACTCTCTGCAAATTCTCGCAGTCTCGGGCAGAGACAAGTGGCTTATTGGAATGGGCAGATCAATGAATGACCCTTCCACTGTGGATACAGTTGTGAAGATACAATGCATGCTGTACTGATGGACACTGAAAG
This sequence comes from Pristis pectinata, assembly GCF_009764475.1. Classification (NCBI taxonomy): domain Eukaryota; kingdom Metazoa; phylum Chordata; class Chondrichthyes; order Rhinopristiformes; family Pristidae; genus Pristis; species Pristis pectinata. The sequence goes on along the minus strand of NC_067408.1, from coordinate 3,527,527 downwards.
GGCAGACCTCACAAATCAGCCCATTGTGTGAGACCTTCTGGAGGGGGGGGTGTCCCCAGTTCTATATCGAGGTTGGGCTGTCATTACCAAAGCATCTGATCCTCTTCCTACCCATTGACATATCCAGAACTTCTAGCAGTGATCACTCCAAAGTCAAAGTCAAGTTTATTGTCATCTGCACAAGCACAGGTGCAATGAAAAACTTACTTGCAGCAGCATCACAGGCACAGAGCATCAGATAAGCAGCATTCACAAGAAAAACATAAATTAACCATAAATTATACACATTTTTTACAAGAAAGAACACAATTAGAACAAAAAAGAAGTCCATTTTAGTACAAAGTGATCAAAGTAGTCATAGTTTTGCTATACTGAGGTAGTGATTGGGGTTGTGCCGGTTGGTTCAAGAACCGAATGGTTGAAGGGAAGTAGCTGTTCCTGAACCTGGTAGTGTGGGACTTCAGGCTTCTGCCCGATGGTAGCTGCGAGAAGACGGCACGGCCCGGACGGTGGGGGATCTTTGATGGTGAACTGGAGCATGGAATGAATTATCCAATGGTTTGTCACAATAGCTGCCCTGGACAAGATCTGCCTACTTAGAGTTGGTTAGGACTCAAGACGGCTGATTATATTTTAAGCATGCATTCAGCAATGTCTTTACTCAACTGGTTGTTGAGGGAGGTTCCTTTAATAAAAGGCTGCTTCCTGTCAATTGCTGGTAATCAGGGTGTTTCCTGATCTCACAGCTGCCTTGGCTGAGTGACTTCAGCCATGTAAGATCAGACCTCAGGGACAGCTGCTAACATCTGGATCTCTGCTCCAGGCATTGTGGGCGTATTAACAAATGTCAAGCTGAGCTCCAGTGCTCTAGAGATATGTACTCCTTCCTTCCCCAGCTGTTGATGTGAAAAGACTGCGCCTCTAATTTCTACCATTGCTGTTTGGTGTTGGCACAGTGTGCCGTCTGTCTCAGTGATAGCTGTCGTTAACATGCCAAGTGGCAAAAGCCCCTTCATTGCCATGTCTCACTTAAATCCATAAGTGAATTCATCGAGGATTTCTGTTTAACAGTAATTGTTCTGCTTGCTGGGATTGCTCACAACAAGTTTGCACGATCTCATCCTGGGATTTTCCACGTAATTGTACGGAAAATTGCAAGCTGTTGTTGCGTCCAGATTTGTCTCAGGTAGAAAATCTCCTCATTAGTGCCTTAGTGTGGTAAAACATCCAATACTTTGCAGCATGGATTCATTACTCGTGGACTTTGGGGAAACAAGAAGGTGGTGGAAGGGGTTGGGACAGGGCAGAAGTGTTAAAAAGGCTTTAAAAAATAAGAATTGGGGTAAAGGACGAAGATACGTAGGATGGAGGAAGTGGGACAGGAAGGTGCCTTGGGCCAGTGTGAAAGAATGGAATGGGGGTTGGAGATTGTCACACAATTGGAGCGGGACGTTTAAGACAAGACTGTAGTTTTTGGAACACGCAACGTGGAGAGATAATTTGACCTGGGCCCAGATGAGCAGAACTCTGAAGTGTGATGGACAAATGGCAGTTTGACAGATGTAGAAGGGAGTTGAGAGAGAACTTAAAACCCCAGGTGTGGAGTAATAAATCCACAAAAGAGAGCACTGACTCCCCACTACATCCCTGCTGATAATCTGAGACTGGTTGTCCAACCATGACATCATTGTAACAGCAACAATCCCTGGATCCTTAGATGGTCTACATAGAACACTACAGCACAGCGCAGGCCCTTCGGCCCACAATGTCGTGCTGACATTTTATCCTGCTCTGAGTTCTATCTAACCCTTCCCTCCTACATAGCCCCCCATTTCTCTATCATTCATGTGTCTATCTAAGAGTCTCTTAAATGTCCCTAATGTATCTGCCAACAGTGTGTTCCACACACCCACCACTCTCTGTATAAAAAAACTTACCCCTGACATCCCCCTTATACCTTCCTCCAATCACCTTAAAATTATGTCCCCTCGTGTTAGTCATTGTCACCCTGGGAAGAAGTCTTTGACTGTCCACTCGATCTATGCCTCATCATCACCTCTATCAAGTCCCCTCTCATTCTCCTTCTCTCCAAAGAGAAAAGCCCTAGCTCGCTCAACCTATCCTCATAAGACATGCTCTCCAATCTAGGCAACGTCCTGGTAAATCTCCTCTGCACCCTCTCTAAAGCTTCCACATCCTTCCTATAATGAGATGACCAGAACTGAACACAATACCAAAGTTCTATAGAGCTGCAACATCACCTCGCTGCTCTTGAACTCAGTACCCCGACTAATGAAGGCCAACACTCCATATGCCTTCTTAACAACCCTATCGACCTGTGTGGCAACCTTGATCTATGGACGTGGACCCCAAGATCCCTCTGTTCCTCCACACTGCTAAGAGTCCTGCCATTAACCTTGTATTCTGCCTTGGAATTCAATCTCTGGTCATATCATCAGAGCTGCAGCAACCCACCCTTTCTCCAACTGCTTGAAACCATTGTCGTTTTACTTATAAAAACAGATTAGTTTCGGAGTGGTCTAAAAATGCCTTGCTGATCAGGATTGAGGAAGGAAGGAAGACACACATTTGTCAAACTCAAAATACTTTTGCAAATGTCTCGGTTTCAGTCACATTCAACAGTTATTGTCACTTCTTCTACAAACCCCTTGCCTCCACTCCTGCATCACCCCACTGAAGGCATCGCCGATCAAATCCCTGAGTCCCTTGGTTAGAAATGTGCCTCAGATCAGGAGCAATGGACAATAAACACTGGCATTGCCAGCAACGTCCACGTCTCATGATCACATACATAAAACAAAGAAAATGGTTCCATGCTGTTGAACATTGGGTTAACCCAGTGTAGCAATATATACAAAGTGCTGGAGGAACTCAGCAGGTCAGGCAGCATCTATGGAGGGAAATAAACAGTCGACTTTTCAGGTCGAGACCCTTCATCAGGACTGGAAAGGAAGAGGGCAGAAGCCAGAATAAGAAGGTGGGGGAGGGGGAGGACCACATGCAGGCAGGTGAGAGGTGAGTCCAGGTGAGAGGTGGGGGAAGGTAGGTGGGTGGGGGAGTCAGGGGAAGATGTAATAAGCTGATAGGTGATAGGTAGAAGAAGCCAAGGTCTGAAGAAGAAGGAATCTGGTAGGAGAGGGCACTCTTTGCAGGCACGAGTGCCAGGGGGATTATCAGCGGGGAGGGACAAGTGGACAAGGGAGTCGCGGAGAGCGCGGTCCCTGCGGAAAGCAGAGGGAGGGGGTGAGAGGAAGATGTGCCTGGTGGTGGGATCCCATTGGAGGTGGGGGAAGTTGCAGAGAATGATGTGTTGGATGCGGAGGCTCGTGGGGTGGTAGGTGACGACAAGGGGAACCCTGTCCCTGTTATGTCAGCGGGGGGAGGGGGTGAGGGCAGACATGAGGCTCTTTGCAGGCATGTGCCAAGGTGGTTATCAAAAGGGAGGGACGAGTGGACAAGGGAGTCACGGAGAGCGCGGTCCCCGCAGAAAGCAGAGAGAGGGGGTGAGGAGGAGATGTTCCAGTGAAGATACACTGGGAAGATAACCCAGTGTAGAGCAATTTGTCCACATTTTTGGCTTCTTTACTGGTTGATGGGAAATCCATCTCCTCATTTTCATTCTCCCTAGCACAGTTATCACTGGTATAAAACTTCCCCAATTAACATCAACAGTAGTGCCCACAGAAACCTGAGCTCAAGTCCCACTATGGCAGCTGTGGAATTTAAAGCCAGTTAATAATTTGAACTAATTAATCTCACCAAAGCTACCTGATTGTTGTTGAGGCAGGTACATTAACAACATTTAAAAGGCACTTGGACAGGTACGTGAAGAGGAAAGGTTTAGAGGGATATGGGCCAAATGCAGGCAAATGGGACGAGCTTAGATGGGAATCTTGGTCGGCATGGACGAGTTGGGCCGAAGGGCCTGTTTCTGTGCTGTATGACTCTGTGATTCTCTACTACTCTATGGGGAGGAGAGGGTCTTGTGAGTTTAACAATCAAGAAACTGATAGGCTGAAACAAAATAGAAAGTGCTGGAAACATGTTGGAGATTGGAAAACATCCTGATGAGGGAAGGATTTCAGGAACATACCCCTGGCCTTCTGTGGGAGTTCAGCAATGAGATGGCAACCTCAAGCTGGATGATAATGTGACTATAGAGGTGTACAAGATGATAAGAGGCATAGATCGAGTGGACAGTCAGAGACTTTTTCCCAGGGCGACAATGGCTAACACGAAGGGACATAATTTTAAGGTGATTGGAGGAAGGTATAAGGGGGATGTCAGGGGTAAGTTTTTTTACACAGAGAGTGGTGGGTGTGTGGAACGCACTGCCGGCAGAGGTTGTGGGGGCAGATACATTAGGGACATTTAAGAGACTCTTAGACACATGAATGATAGAGAAATGGGGGGCTATGTGGGAGGGAAGGGTTAGATAGATCTTAGAGCAGGATAAAATGTTGGCACAACATTGTGGGAAGAAGGGCCTGTACTGTGCTGCAGTGTTCTATGTCCTATATAGATGGTGCTATGGTGGGCCACACTGTTGGGAATTCCGGAGACACAAGAGACTGCAGATACTGGATTCTGGAGCAACAAACAATCTGCTGGTGGAACTGGGCAGGGTTTGAGTTTGAAGAATCAACAATTCCTCACCGCCCCCCCCCACCCCCCCCCCCCCCCCCCCCCCCCCCCCCCAACAGATGTCGCTCGACCTGCCGAGTTCCTCCAGCAGATGGTTTGTTGCTGTTGGGTTCTGTCTGGATCAACAACTGTGAGAGGAATGGATGGGAAGGCCGGGGATTCTGCTGTTCGTTGCAGCCACCTTATCTAGCTGCTCACTTATGTCAGATTGCTCAGAGAGTAAGGGAAGGTAACAGCGATCTCTTCCTCCCCAGGTACCACAGCTCTCTATCTTTTCCTCACTATGCACCCGGACATCACCAGTAACACTCCAAACCCAGACACCTTCGAGGAGCTGCAGTTCTTCAACGGGCCAAACTATCACAAGGGCATTGACTGGTAAGGTGATCAGCAGAATATCCCACAGCCCTCACCCACGCACAGCACGGATATGTTCTCAAAGCCACCAACCCCTCTTCCCTCCCTCTCATCGGGTAACTTCTTTCCCTGGTTCTGATGAATTGGTCCGAGATGTTCACTGTCTTTCTTCCATTGTCTTTCCAGCATTTTTTTTTCAGATTTCCAACATCTGCCATCTGCTAAATCTGGAGACAAAGACCCCTGGCACACCTTGTGTTATCCTTTTCCTTACCCCCACCATTAATAGATGAACAGTTTATTCTAAAGTCAAAGTCGAGTTTATTGTCATCTGCACAAGTCCGTGTGTGCGCAGGTGCAATGAAAAACTTACTTGCAGCAGCATCACAGGCACAGAGCATCATGTAAGCAGAATTCATAAGAAAAACATAAATTAAACATAAATTATTCACAATTTTAAGATATCTTTATGAGTCACATGTACATTGAAACACACGCGTTACTCTATTACAGTGCCAGCGACCCGGGTTCAATTCCGGGCGCTGTCCGTAAGGAGTTTATACGTTCCCCCCGTGTCTGCGTGGGTTTCCTCCGGGTGCTCCGGTTTCCTCCCACATTCCAAAGGCGTACGGGTTAGGAAGTTGTGGGCGTGCTGTGTTGGCGCCCGAAGCGTGGCGACACTTGCGGGCTGCCCCCAGAACACTCTAGGCGAAAGATGCATTTCACTGTGTGTTTCAATGTACATGTGACTAATAAAGATATCTTCTGCCATGCTTCCAGCGCCAACATAGCATGCCCACAACTTCCTAACCCGTACGTCTTTGGAATGTGGGAGGAAACCGGAGCACCCAGAGGAAACCCACGCAGGCACGGGGAGAACGTATAAACTCCTTACGGACAGCGGCCGGAATTGAACCTGGGTCGCTGGCGCTGTAAAGCGTTATGCTAACCGCTACACTACTGTGCCTGCCCTAAAAGAAAGAACGTAATTAGAACAAAAGAAAGTTCATTTCATTGCAAAGTGATCACAGTGTTGCTAAACTGTAGTGATTAGGGTTCAGCCAGATGGTTCAAGAACCGAATGGTTGAAGGGAAGTAGCTGTTCCTGAACTTGCTGGTGTGGGACTTCAGGCTTCTGTACCTCCTGCCCGATGGGAGCTGCGAGAAGATGGCACGGCCCGGATGGTGGGGATCTTTGATGGTGGATGTTGCCCTTTTGAAGCAGCGCCTCCTGTAGCTACCACCCATGGTGGGGAGGGATGTGCCTGAAACACCCCACATCACTCCCTTGAAAACTCCGTCACTGGCCAAGCTTTTTCTGTCTCATCCAACTATGTGTCCTCACATCTGTGAAGCTCCTTGAGATATTTCTTGTACAAAATGTGTTGTACCAATGCTGTTGGAGCCCACACCACGTTACGTGGCTGGAAACAGTAAGGTAATGTATAATAGAGACACAAGAGACTGCAGATGCTGGAACGGTGTTATGGAACTACCCCTCTATGTTCCAGAATCAGTGTGTCATAGAGTCATACAGCACGGAAACAGGCCCTTCAGCCCAACTCATCCATGCCAACCAAGCTGCCTAACTGAGCTGGTCCCATTTGCCTGCATTTGGCCCGTATCCTCCTAAACTTTTTCTGTCTGTGAACCTGTCTAAATGTCTATTCAACATTGTAATTGTACCCGCCTTTATGCGGCGAGAGACAGAGGGCAGGTTCAATTGTGGTGTTCGAAAGGGAGCTGGATAAACATCAGAAGGGAAAGTACGTGCAGCACTGTGGGAGAGCACGAAGGAGTGGGACCGGTTAGATTGGTCTCACATAGAGCTGGGATAGAACATAGAACAGTACAGCACAGTACAGGCCCTTCGGCCCACCATGTTGTGCCAACCTATATAAAAACCTATAAATAAGGGCAGGCATGGTAGTGTAGTGGTTAGCATAATGCTTTAGAGTGCCAGCGACCCGGGTTCAATTCCAGCCACTGTCTGGAAGGAGTTTGTACGTTCTCCCTGTGTCTGCATGGGTTTCCTCCGGGTGCTCCGGGTTCCTCCCACATTCCAAAAGACGTACGGGTTAGGGAGTTGTGGGCATGCAATGTTGGCGCCGGAAGCGTGGTGACACTTGTGGGCTGCCCCCCAGAACACTCTACGCAAAAGATGCATTTCACTGTGTGTTTCAATGTACATGTCACTAATAAAGATATCTGATCTTATCATCTTATCTTACCTACTCCATGATCAATCTAACCCTTCCCTCCATATCTCTTACTTTGTATGGACGTGAGGGATAAGGTTAGTTTGTGCTCAAGGGTGCAATGAAACTCCTTGCTTGCAGGAAGCTCACAGAGTTAACGGTGTACACGGTAATAATAAATACAACAGAAGACACAGCGATGAGTGCAAAACAGCACAATGGTGAGGAGATTGCAGAGCAGCCTGAGGTGATGAAAAAAGAAATGCTAAAGTGACAATAACAGGAGAGGTAGAGTTCAGAGTCCGAGAACGTGGCAGCACCTCTGGGAAGGGGATGTGAGAGAGGGGACTGGTTCAGACTCGACAGCAGTGGGGAAGAAGCTGTTCCTGAGTCTGGACATCTGGGCTTTCGAGCTCCTGTATCTTCTCCCAGAAGGGAGAAGAGAGAAAAGGGGAGGGCCGGGGGGCTGGCATCCTTGACGATACCGTCAGCCTCCCTGACGCAACGCACAGTGAGGATGGACCCAAGGGGACTCCTTCCATGCTGTAACCATTCTGTGACTCTGTCATTGCACAACAAACTCTCCTGGACCTTCCCAACACAACTAATCTCAAGCTCTCTCCCGGTTTGCAGGTACATGGACTATTTTCCTATTCCTTCCAACACCAGCTCGGACTTCTTCTTCGAGAAGAGTGCAAACTACTTTGACTCTGAGGTCGCTCCAAAGCGGGCGGCAGCTCTGCTACCCAGGGCGAAAATCATCAGCATCCTGATCAGCCCTGCAGACCGAGCCTACTCCTGGTACCAGGTATGCCTGCCTTTACTCCCCTGCCGCATGCACCCAAGAAACCAGAACTGAAGCATCAAGGATTAGAGGGTTGAGTATATCCATAAGTGATCTGTGTGGCAGTGTTTGTACTTCATGTGTGCAGCTAAGGCGGTTAGAGATTGTATTGGTATTGGTGTTGGTTTATTATTGTCACTTGTACCGAGGTACAGTGAAAAACTTGTCTCGCATACTGATCATACAGATCAATTCATTACACAGTGCAGTTACATGGAGTTAGTACAGAGTGCATTGAGGTTGTACAGGTAAAAACAACAGTACAGAGTGTCACAGCTACAGAGAAAGTGCAGTGCAATAAGGTGCAAGGTCACAACAAGGTAAATCGTGAGGTCATAGTCCATCTCATTGTATAATGGAGCCATTCGATAGTCATCACAGTGGGGTAGAAGCTGTCCTTAAGCCTGGTGGTACGTGCCCTCAGGCTCCTGTATCTTCTACCTGATGGAAGAGGAGAGAAGAGAGAATGACCTGGGTGGGTGGGGTCTTTGATTATGCTGGCTGCTTCACCAAGACAGCGAGAGGTAGATTCCAAGGAGGGGAGGCTGGTGTCCGTGATGCACTGGGCTGTGTCCACAACTGTAGGCGTGGGGTGGGGTCGTAGACTGTGGGTGGTTTTACAGGCCGTGTAAAAGATAAAGGAAAGACAGAATCATTCAGCCTCTTCAGTTTGTTCAGCATTCAAAGAGATCGTGACCGATCTACACACCTGCCTTTCTCAACCTCCCTTAATACCTTTGATTATCAAAAATCCATCAACTTCAGAAGCTTTTTTCCCAGGGCGACAATGGCTGACACAAGGGGACATAATTTTAAGGTGATTGGAGGAAGATATAAGGGGGATGTCAGGGGTAAGTTTTTTACACAGAGAGTGGTGGATGCGTGGAATGCACTGCCGGCAGAGGTTGTGGGGGCAGATACATTAGGGACATTTAAGAGACCCTTAGATAGACACATAAATGATAGAGAAATGGGGGCGATGTTGGAGGGAAAGGTTAGATAGATCTTAGAGCAGGATAAAATGTCGGCACAACACTGTGGGCTGAAGGGCCTGTACTGTGCTGTAGTGTTCTATGTTCTAAGCAATGAATAATGACTATGTATTGAACAGAGTTCCAAATTGCCTCCACTTTTTGGGTGAAGAAGTGTTTCTGGAGCAGTAGAGGCTGAGGGGAGACCTGATAGAAGTTTATAAGATTATGAGAGCCATAGATGGAGTGGACAGCCGGTTTCCCAGGGTCAAAATGTCTAATACTAGAGGTCATACATTTAAGGTGAGAGGGGGTATAGTTTAAAGGAGATGTGTGGGGCAAGTTTGTTACACAGAGAGTGGTGGGTGCCTGGAACGGGCTGCCAGGGGTGGTGGTGGAGGCAGATACGATGGTGGTGTTTAAGAGGTGAATAACACAACGATGCTGGAGGAACTCAGCAGGCCAGGCAGCATCCGTGGAGAAAAGCAGGCGGTCAACGTTTCGGGTCAGGACCCTTCTTCGGGACTAAGAAGCTGCCTGGCCTGCTGAGTTCCTCCAGCATCATTGTGTTTTTCATCTAGATACCAGCGTCTGCGGTCCTTTGTCTCTCTAGAGTTTGTTAGACAGACACATGAACATGCAGGGAATGGAGGGAAATGAATCATGTGCAGGCAGAAGAGATTTAGTTTAATTTGGCATCGTGTTTGGCACGGACATGGTGGGCCTGTGCTGACTCAGACGGTGCCTGCAGTCCCAGCCTTACTGAAGGGCAACTCTCCTCCAACCAAGCCCCACCCCATCACCCACTCACAGTGAGGCAGGAGCAGTGAGCGGTGGGAGAAGGAACAGTTAAGGCAACAATGATCACGGCAGTTTGGTCGCAGTAAAGTGAGCTAGGTAAGGTCAAAGAAGTGAAAGGTCACTGGGGTGGGTAGGGGGAAACTATGATCAGATTAGCCATGGTCTTGTTGAATGCTGCAGCAGGGTTGAGGGGCTCCTAATTGATATCTTTCCAACACAAAGTCCTTGGCCAATGGCCTGTGGTTGTGTGTGGGTTACACAGGAGTGTCTGCCTGTGATCAGATCTGATCCAGTGCGATGTTCTGCCTCTGAGGAGCTGGCTTGTAATCGGTGTAGGTTTATTATTGTCACAAGCTCAAAGTTGAGTTTATTGTCATCTGCACAAGTCCGTGCAATGAAAAACTTACTTGCAGCAGCATCACAGGCACAGAGCATCAGGTAAGCAATGTTCACAAGAAAAGCATAAATTAGATATAAATTCTACACAATTTTTACAAGAAAGAACACAATTAGAACAAAAAAAAGTCCATTTTAGTGCAAAGTGATCAAAATGGTCCCAGTGTTGCTAAACTGTAGTGATTAGGATTGTGCCGGTTGGTCCAAGAACTAAATGGTTGAAGGGGAGTAGCTGTTCCTGAACCTGGTGGTGTGGGACTTCAGGCTTCTGTACCTCCTGCCCGATGGGAGCTGCGAGAAGACGGCATGGCCCGGATGGTGAGGATCTTTGATGATGGATGTTGCCTTCTTGAGGCAGCGCCTCCTGTAGATACTATCAATGGTGGGGAGGGATGTGCCCGTGATGTATTAGGCTGAGTCCACTACTCTCTGCAGTTTCTTACGTTCCTGTGCATTCGAATTGCCATACCAGACCGTGATACAATCAGTTAGGATATTTTCGGAACACTTGGAAGAAGAGTCTTTGAATATCTTTAAGGTAGAGGGAGATCAATTCTTGACATGGTAGAAGGTGAAAGGTTACGAGGGGTGGGTGTGAATGCAGAGATGAAGTGTTCAAGTTCAAGTTCATTGTCATGGGCACACATACCCAGGGTATAAATGCCATGTAGATCAGCTTTTTACAGCAACAGCACAGTAAATTACAAACATGGCAAACACAAGTTAACATAAACGATACAGGATTATAGCCATAGTCGAGTGTATCGTCATCTACACAGGTCCATGTGAGCACAGGTGCAGTGAAAAACTTACTTGCAGCAGCATCACAGGCACAGAGCATCAGATAAGCAGCATTCACAAGAAAAACATGAATTTAACATAAATTATACACAATTTTTACAAGAAAGAACACAATTAGAACAAAAATAGTCCATTTTAGTGCATCAAAGTGGTCACAGTGTTGCTAAGCTGTAGTGATTTGGGTTGTGCCGGTTGGTTCAAGAACCGAATGGTTGAAGGGAAGTAGCTGTTCCTGAACCTGGTGGTGTGGGACTTCAGGCTTCTGTACCTCCTGCCCAATGGGAGCATCAGATGAGCCGCGTTCACAAAAACGTAGTGGAGGAGACGATGCTATCGGTCAGGAGCTCCCATCACTGCACCCACTGGAAATCGGTCTCTGTCTTTTCCCCAGCACCAGCGAGCCCACGATGACCCGGTGGCCCTGAAGTACAGTTTCCACGAGGTGATCACTGCTGGAGCCGACACCATACCAAAGCTGAGAGCTCTCCAGAATCGGTGCCTGATCCCAGGCTGGTATGCAATGCACATCGAGCGCTGGCTTAAGTACTACCACGCCAACCAGGCAAGTTCTCTTCACTGTTCCATGCGCTGCGCTGGTCCAGAAGGTCAGGGCACATGGGATCCAAGGTAAACTAGATCCAAAACTGGTGGTGATAGGAGGCAGAGGTGTGTTTCTCTGACTGGAATTCTGTTACCAGTGGTTTACCACAGGGATCGGTGCTGGGACCTTTGTTGTTTGTCGTGAGAATGTCCATGGTCTGATAAATAAGTTTGCTGACAACATGAACATTGGTAAAGTTGTAGATGGTTGTTGCCTCAGGATACAGAGGGACAGAGATCAGCCAGAAAGTTGGATAGAGTAGTGGCAGATGGAATTTAATCCAGACAAGTGCGACGTAATGCATTTTGGGTTGTCTAATGCTGGCCGGACATATACAGTACGTGGCAGGGACCTTGGATGTGTTGGTGGACAGAGGGACCTTGGGGTGCAAGTTCATATCTCCCTGGAAATGCTGACACAGGTGGATAGGGTCGTGAGGAACCTTGCTTTTCTTCATAGGCAGCAGTATTTTAAGAGTTGGGACATCATGTTGCAGCTGTACAAGATGTTGGTTCGGCCACGGTTGGAAGATTGTGTGCAGTTCTGGCCACCACACTACAGAAAGGATGTGGTAGTGAAAGAGAGGGTGTAGAAGAGAGTCAGCAGGACGTTGCCCAGAATGGAGGGCTTTACTTACAAGGAGAGACTGGACAGGCCGGGACTGTTTTCTCTGGAGTGAAGGAGGCTGAGGGATGACCTTGGAGAGGTTTATAAAATTATGAGGGCCATAAATAGCATAGAAAGTCATGGTCTTTCTCCCAAGGTAGTTGGATCTAAAAGTGCAGGACATAGGTTTTAAGGGAAGAGGGGAAAGATTTAAAAGGGACCTGAGGGGCAAGTTTTTCACACAGAGGGTGGTGGGTAGAAGGAACGAGCTGCCAGAGGAAGTGGTGGATGTGGGTACATCAGTGTTTAGAAAGCATTTGGACATTTTGGATACTTGAGTGCTGTTGAAGCTGCACTAATCCAAACAAGTGGAGAGTGTTCCATGACACTCCTGACTTTGAGCCTTGTAGATGGTGGACAGGCTTTGGGAGTTGGGAAGTGGGTCACTTACCGTGGGTTCCTGAGATCAGGGTGTGCTGTGCTCTGCTGGTCTGGATCAGTACTTTATCCAGGTCCAGGTGACTGGTTTGGTTTAAGTGCATGTGACCTCAGTTCCTGAATAACATTTGGTGCTTCACCCTCAAACAGACCAATTGTGTGTTCAGGAACTGAGATTGTTACATCTACAATGTGGCTGGGTTAGGGATGGAATAAATGATAACCACCCACGTTAATGTGGGCACAAGAGGTGGACCGCAGATGCTGGAAATCTGGAGCAACACGCAAAATGCTGGAGGAACTCAGCAGGTCAGGCAGCATCTATGGAAATGGACAGATGACATTTTGGGTCGAGTCCATTCGCCTCTGTCCCCCCTTATCCCACCAGCCCTATCACCCCATCTCTTTCCCCTCCCCTGCCCTCTTGATCTGCCCCTCACCCACATACTCCTCCCTCCGGTTCCCCTCCTCACCTCCTTCCCTTTATTCCATGGTCCACCGTCCTCTCCCATCAGATTGCATCTTCCTCAGCCCTTTGTCACTTCCACCCTCTCCCCCCTCCCACTCTCCCCTCTCCCTCACCCGCCTATCTCCCCCCACCCCTTCACCTGGATCCACCCATCACCTGGCAGCTCTTAGAACACAGAACAGAGAACAGTACAGCACAGGAACAGGCCCTTCGGCCCATCATGTTGAGCTGAACTAGTAATCAAACACCCAACTAAATTAATCCCTTCTGCCTACACGTCTATATCCCTCCATTTCCTGCACATTCATGTGCCTACCTAAGAGCCTCCCGAACGCCTCTGTCGTATTTGCCTCCAGCACCAGCTCTTGCTTCACGCCCTTCTACCCCAACTTTATACACCAGCTATCTCCCCTCTTTCTTTCCAGTCCTGATGAAGGGTCCCGACCCAAAATGTTGACTGTCCATCTCCCTCCACAGATGCTGCCTGACCCGCTGAGTTCCTCCAGCATCTTGTGTGTTGCTCTGGGTATATGTTCGGTTTGAATTTAAAACCCAAGTAGACCTCTCGGTACCATATCGTTTTTTTAATCAGATTTCTCAATTTGACAATAAATTTGAATCTGAAGTTACAAGGTTATGGCAGAAATAAACACTTTAATTCTCCCTCATCATTCTGGTTCATCTTCTGTGTGACTCCTGACCCACTGATACCATTGATGCTTAACTGCCCCCTGAAGTGGCTTCGTAAACCACTCAATTCAAGGGTGACTAGAGATGGGCGATAAGTACTGACCATGTCCAGCAGAAACAAATCAATAAAAACAGGTGATGTTGTAATATGCAGTAAAAATATAGCTCTTAAAAACTGGATTGCATTCAGCAGACTGTGAGATCACTGGAACTGGTAAACATCAAAGGTGTTTAATAAGGCTGCCAGCAAATCAGTAACCTCTCACTATAACCATTCATCTAAGCACTCCCTGAGATTAACACACAGTCTGTGCCCGGCAAGTAACGATGCCATAAATATGGCCCATGCAACCATCATAAATCGCCCTCCTTGGATTATATTAGAACTCACAATACTAACCTCCCAACACACAAGCTGTGGAGTGAATGAATTAGCCAAACCGTCAGAATGGACAGCCGATAAATCCTGAACCGACAATGGTTTATTAGCCTCATAAGTTGAGGATTGGCTGTGCAATTTCACGACTGAAAAGGCAGCTCAATCCTGCCACGACAATTCAGCATCAACCTGTGACTTTATGTTGAGATCGTTGTCCGAGATTGATATAACTTGGTGAGATTAATGGATAGATGACAAGTTGGCACCATTAGTCGATAGATTAAAGTCCATGTGTTCACCAGCAGCTGTGTTTCCAGAACTTATAACACAGATGGAGATCTTTAGGGCAACATCTGTAGAACAGGAGAAAGGATTAACAACTCAGGTCAATGACCTTTCTACCAGAACTTGTCCTCACGAGCTGATGACAATTCACTGGTGGCAATGCCTTCCCTGGGAGGATGTTGTTAAGGTCCCACCATTGTTCTTAAACCCTGTGCTTCAGGGTAGATTTATCTGATGCACCATAAGCTATATTGGGACAGGTATCAGGGATTTCAGGAACACTTGTCCATCTCTCTGTGCTTGACTGGTACACCTGGTCACTTTTAGACTGTGTCACCTTTCATTTTACACTGTGTGTTTCAATGTACATGTGACTAATAAATAAATAACTTTATATCTTTGGTGAAATCCCCTGATAGTGCAAGAGGTAAAGAATCAAATCATAGAATGTAGAAGGGGGCCATTCAGCCCATTGAGTTCATGCCAGCACCGCAAAGAGTAATCCTGTCAGACCCAAACCCTCTGCTCTTTCCTCATAACCCTGAAAATTATTCCCTCTCCAATGTCTATCCAATTCCCCTTTCATTCCACCACCCTGACAAACTTAGATCTGAATCATTGCCACTTTTAATAAAAATATTTTTTCTCACATTCCCCCTTGAACCTTTTGCCCAACATTTTAAATCTGTCTCTCCTGGTCCTTGGAATATAGATTAATGGGAACAGCTTCACTATGTGGACTTGTGCTTTTGTACATCTTCATTAGTTCTCCTTCTCAACCATCTCTGCTTCAAGTCACAGAGTCACACAGCACAGAAACAGGCCCTTCGGCCTAACTGGTCCATGCCAACCAAGGTTCCCATCTTAGCTAGTCCCATTTGCCCATGTTTGGCCCATATCGCTCTAAACCTTCCCACCCATGTAGCTATCTAAGTGCTTTTTAAATGTTAATGTACCTGCCTCAACCACTTCCTCTGGCAGGCACGGCAGTGTAGCGGTTAGCGTAACGCTATTACAGCGCCAGCGACCTGGGTTCAATTCCGGCTGCTGTCTGTAAGGAGTTTGTACGTTCTCCCTGTGTCTGCGTGGGTTTCCTCCGGGTGCTCCGGTTTCCTCCCACATTCCAAAGACGTACGGGTTAGGAAATTGTGGGCATGTTGTGTTGGTGCCAGAAGCGTGGCGACACTTGCGGGCTGCCCCCAGAACACTCTACGCAAAAAGATGCATTTCACTGTGTGTTTCGCTGTACATGTGACTAATAAAGAAATCTTATCTTATCCATATACTGACCACCCTCTGGGTGAAAAAGGTTCCTATTAAATCTTTCCCCTCTCACCTTTAACATATGCCCTCTTGCTTCAAGGAGAACAACTGTGGTGTCTCTAACCTAGCCCTGTAGCTGAGGCCTGCATCCCTGAAAACCTAAAGCAATACTGCTGGTTACTGCACTATGTTCATTCATTGCACAGCATCGCTGTGGACTGCTCCAGTCACGTCCTCCTGTCTCTTCCCCTCTCTGCCCAGATTCTTGTTCTCGATGGGCAACTCCTCCGGACAGAACCCGCAACGACAATGGAAAAGGTGCAGAAGTTCCTCGGACTCCGAAACATCGTCAATTACCACAAGTTGTTGGTGTGAGTAGTGCTTTCAATACTTTCACTTTCCATTGGGAGGGACTGGTTGAAGTTCATGTAGCATACCTACCTTTGCAAATATCCCACAGGCAGAATATTTAGCACAATGTTTAATCGGGGGTTCTGAAGCACTGTTGGGAACTAAACCAACAGAGAGACGGGTTTCCCAGTGATTAGAAGATTCGTTAGTGGAAGGGAGCTGAGGACTGCCAGCTAACCCAAGGGAAGTGTATCCTCCACTAATCCTGGGGCAACCTTTTGCCCATAACCTCCAGCCTTTCCCAGCTCTCCCAGTTGAAAACCTCCTCCCCAAGCCTCTCAGCCCCTTCAGGTTGCCAAAGACTTGGTCCTGAGATCGTCCAACAGTGTTCCAGCTACTGGGACCTTCCCAGCCACAATCCCGGATCTCTGAACCGCAAGATATTAATGACTGGTCGAATCTCTGTGCTTTTGGACTTGCCGAATCCATTAACTATTATCCACTCCTCCCGGAATCCTTAAGGCTGTAGATTTATAAAGTAATCAATGGTATATTCTCTGCTTTATTTATCAACAGGACCTTTTTGAGTGGGGTGGAAGGGGATAATACACAGATACCAACATCTCTAAAGCAGATTATGTAGTCATTGCCACATCAGTATTGGTTTATTTATCGGTAAATTGATGTATTGGTTTATTATTGTCACATGTACCGAGGTCCAGTGAAAAACTGTTTTGCATGCCATCCATCCAGATCATTTCATCACATCAGTGCATTGAGCTAGTACAAGGGAAAACAATAACAGAATGCAGAATAAAGTGTTACAGTTACAGAGAAAGTGCAGTGCGGGCAGACAATAAGGTGCGAGGGCCATGACAGGGTAGACCGTGAGGTCAAGAGTCCATCTTATTGAACAAGGAGACCGTTAAGTAGTCTTATAACAGTGGGATAGAAGCTGTCCTCGAGCCTGGTGGTACGTGCTTTCAGGCTTTTGTATCTTCTGCCCAGTGGAAGAGGGGAGAAGAGAGAATGTCCGGGGAGGGTGGGGTCTTTGATTATGCTGGCTGCTTTACCGAGGCAGTGAGAAGTGTAGACAGGGTCCATGGAGGGGAGGCTGGTTTCCGTGATGCGCTGAGCTGTGACCATGGAGCCTGCTATGTACGAACCAACTGTCTCCCATATTTGTTTTACTCATTGTTGGGATGTAGACATAGACATTTATTGCCCTTCCCTCATTGCCTCCTTGAGAAAGTGGGGGTGAGCCGCCTTCTTGAACTGCTGCGTTCCTTCTGGGGAAGGGGCTCCCGCGGTGCTGTTGGGGAGGGAGTTCCAGGGTTTAGACCCAGTGACGGTGAAGGAACGGTGAGATATTTCCAAAACATTCTGGTGCATTTCCCACATCACAGCTATGACTGCACTTCATAATTATATCACTGGCTGTAAATTGTTTTGGGACATCCTGAGTTTATGAAAGGTGCTATAAAAATGCAAGACTTTCTTTTTTTTAAATTCTTTTTTGTAATTTTTTACCGCTCCATCAGGGTGAAAATCTCTCTGAGGGTCTTAAGAGTCATAGTCATATAGCATGGAAACAGGCCCTTCGGCCCAACTCATCCATGCTGACCAAATTGTCTACCTGAGCAAGTCCCATTTGCCTGCATTTGGCCCATGTCCCTCTGAATCTTCCCTATCCATGGACCTGTCCAAATGTCTTTTAAATATCATAATTGTACCCGCCTCAACCACTTCCTCTGGCAGCTCGTTCCATATACCCACCACTCCCTGTGTGAAAGAGCTGCTCCTTTAAATCTTTCCCCTCTCACCTTTAAACTATGCCCTCTACAGTTTTAGACTCCCCTGCCCTGGGAAAAAGACTGAGCATTCAACTTATCTACATCCCTCATGGTTTTATAAATCTCTATAAAGTCACCCCTCAGCCTCCTACGCTCCAAAGGAATAAGCCCCAGCCTATCCAGTCTCTCCTAATGAACCACAGGACTTGTCATCGGAATTACGGCCTTACTTGCTTTTTGTCACTGCTGTATTATACCTGGGGCTGTGTACACTCAGCAGGGAGAGAGTTGTTGCTCTTCCCTACGTTTATCTTCACAGAGGAACATAGAACATAGAACACTACAGCACAGTACAGGCCCTTCAGCCCACGATGTTGTGCTGACATTTTATCCTGCTCTGAGATCGATCTAACCCTCCCCTTCCACATCGCCCTCCACTTCTCTAGCATTCATGTGTCTAAGAGTCTCTTAAATGTCCCTAATATATCTGCCCGCACAACCTCTGCCATCAGTGTGTTCCACATACCCACCACTCTCTGTGTAAAAAACTTACTTCTGACATCCCCCTTATACCTTCCTCCAATCACTTGAAAATTATGTCCCTCGTGTTAGCCATTGTCGCCCTGGGGAAAAGTCTCTGACTGTCCACTCGATCTATGCCTCTTATCATCTTGTTCACCTCTATCAAGTCACCTCTCATCCTCCTCCTCTCCAAAGAGAAAAGCCCTAGCTCGCTCAACCTATCCTCATAAGACATGCTCTCCGATCCAGGCAACATCCTGGTAAATCTTCTCTGCACCCTCTCTTAAGTTTCCACATCCTTCCTATAATGAGACGACCAGAACTGAACACAATACTCCAAGTGTGGTTTAACCAGAGTTCTATAGAGCTGCAACATCACCTCACGGCTCTTGAACTCAGTACCCTGACTAATGAAGGTCAACACTCCATACGCCTTCTTAACAACCCTATTGACCTGCGCGACAACCTTGAGGGATCTATGGACGTGGACCCCAAGATCCCTCTGTTCCTCCACACTGCAAGAGCCCTGCCATTAACCTTGCCATGAATCTATGGACACGAACTCCAACTCCCTGGAGCTGGAGTGTGATTGTCCTGACAAAGGATCTCCAATCTGAAACCTTAACTCTGTTTCTCTTCCCGCCGATGCAGCCTGACCTGCTGAGTGCTTCCAGCAGTTTCTGATTTATGTTTCGGGTTTCCAGCATCTACAGCTCTTTAATTTTCTGTTACTATCACCGCTGTCCCCTGGCCCAACCTCCCCTACCCTGTCGTTCTACTCTTTGTGTGATGGCCATCCCTCACAGCTGCCTGGCAACATTCCGGCCACTTCCTAACCCCACATTGATCTAGAATCCTGGTTTCTCTGCCCCCACCACCTCTTCTGGTAGCACCTTCCACACTCCAATCACCTTCTGTGTGAAGAAATCCCCCTCATATCCCCTCTGAACACATTACCTCTCATCTTAAACCTGTGCCCTCTTGTCTTAGACACCCTTAGATGTGAGTTCAAATCCCACGTTAATTCAATAAGGTAAACCTTTTCTTCGAGCTGGTGTTATGAGTTGGGACGTTATGGTGAGGTTGTATAAGACATTGGTGAGGCCAAATTTGGAGTATTGTGTGCATTTCTGGTCACCTAACTATAGGAAGGATGTCAGTAAGATTGAAAGAGTGCAGAGGAGATTTACTAGAATGTTGCCGGGTCTTCAGGAGTTGAGTTACAGGGAAAGATTGAACAGGTTAGTACTTGGAGTGTAGAAGAATGAGAGGAGGTTTGATAGTTTACAAAATTATGAGGGGTATAGACAGAGTTAATGCGAGTAGGCTCTTTCCGCCTAGATTAGGAGAGATAAGTACGAGAAGACATGGCTTTAGGGTGAAAGGGGAAAGGTTTAGGGGGAACAGTAGGGGGAACTTCACTCAGACAGTGGTGGGAGTGTGGAACGAGCTGCCATCTGACGTGGTAAATGCGGGCTCACTCTTAAGTTTTAAGAATAAATTGGATAGATGCATGGACGGGAGAGGTCTGGAGGGTCAATGGGACTAGTGGAATAAAGTTTCGGCACAGACTAGAAGGGCTGAATGGCCTGTTTTCTGTGCAGTAGTGTTCTTTGGTTCTATGAGCTCCAGGTTCAGGTGTGTCCAGGGGAAGAAATCTGCTACCCTTACCCAGTTGGCTGACACAAGGCTTCAGACCCACAGACCCTCTCAGCTTCCCCCTCAGTCAGCCTAGTTGTGTCGAACCACACCAGCTCTGTAGGAGCAACTAGTAACGGGCTCCAACCACAGCCATGCACGTCCACAATATTGTGCAAGCAGGGACAGACCAAAAATAAAAAAGTGACCCAGGGTATTCAAATACAATGCTGGCAGGCTGGATAGAGGCAGAGAGCACTACAGCACAGAAACAGGTCCTTTGGCCCATCTAGTCCATGCTGACCTGGTCCATCTGCCTAGTCCCATCTACCTGCACCCGGACCATATCCCTCCAAACCCCTCTCATCCATGTACCTATCCAAACCTCTCTTAGTTACAATTGAACCCACACCCACCACCTCGCTGGCAGCTCGTTCCACACTCGCACCACACTGTGAGGAAGTTCCCCCTCAGGTTCCCCTTAAATATTTCACCTTTCACCCTAAACCTATGACCTCTAGTTCTAGTCTCACCCAACCTGAGGGGAAAAAGCCTGCATGCATTCACCCTATCTATACACCTCATCATTTTGTATACCTCTATAAGATCTCCCCTCATTCTCCTGCGCTCCAGGGAATAAAATGCTAACCTGTTCAACCTTTCCCTAGAGAACTCAGTTCTCAAGTCCCAGCAACATCCCTGTAAATTTTCTCTGCACTCTTTCAAGCTTATTGATATCTTTCCTCTAGGTAGGTGACCAGAACTGCACACAATACTCTAAACTTGGCCTCACCAACGTCTTATACAACTTCAACATAACATCCCAACTCCTGTACTCAATGCCCTGATTTATGATGGCCAATGTGCCAAAAGCTCTCATACGACCCTATCTAGGTGAACATTTTGAGTAGGGTATGTGTCTCGGGGAGTGAATGGGAGGCAGGAAGTAGAAAAGCAATGTGTAATGAAAAATAAAATTGATATAATTCTTCCCAATGGTAAAATCGCAGATTTTAGAACGGTGGGAGAATGGACTGTTCACAGTTTCACATCTTTCAATGTGCACTGTGAGCTGACGGTGTGGGTCTGATAAAGTCACAAGTTGGGACCTTTCCCAGTGTGTTGTTCCATCAGTGGAGAGACCTTGCTGGTCTTGTCCTCCAAGACCACTGCGTTATGCTATTCCAACCCCCACATGTCCTCCAGCACATTCGGGTTCTGAAGAACTCTGCAAGCGTGACCAGATTCTGCTCTAACTCCATCTACAAGTTTGCAGATAATACCACCGTAGTGGACCGGATCTCAAATAACGATGAGTACAGGAAGGAGACAGAGAGCTTTGTCACATGCTGTCATGACAACAATCTTTCCCTCAATGTCAGCAAAACAAGAGAGCTGGTCATTGACTTCAGGAAGTGGGGCGGTGTACATGCACCTGTCTACATCAACGGTGCTGAGGTTGAGAGGGTTGAGAGCTTCAAGTTCCTAGGAGTGAACATCACCAACAACCTGTCCTGGTCCAACCACATAGATGCCACGGCCAAGAAAGCTCACCAGTGCCTCTACTTCCTCAGGAGGCTAAAGAAATTTGGCACGTCCCCTTTGACACTCACCAACTTTTATCGATACACCATAAAAGCATCCTATCCGGATGCATCACAGCTTGGTACGGCAACTGCTCTGCCCGGGACTGCAAGAAACTGCAGAGAGCTGTGGACACAGCCCAGCAGATCACGGAAACCAGCCTCCCCTCTGTGGACTCTGTCTATACCTCTCGCTGCCTTGGTGAAGCAGCCAGCATAATTAAAGACCCCCACCCACCCGGGACATTCTCTCTTCTCCCTTCTCCCATCAGGCAGAAGATACAGGAGCCTGAGGGCACGTACCACCAGGCTCAAGGACAGCTTCTATCACACTGTGATAAGACTATTGAATGGTTCCCTTATATGATAAGATAGGCTCTTGACCTCACAATCTACCTTGTTATAACCTTGCCCCTTATTGTCTACCTGCACGGCACTTCCTCTGTAGCTGTGACGCTTTACTCTGTATTCTGTTATTGTTTTACCCTGTACTACCTCAATGCACTGTGTAATGAATTGACCTGTATGACCGGAATGCAAGAACAAGTTTTTCACTGTACCTCGGTACAAGTGACAATAATAAACCAATACCAATAGGTCACACCACATCCCTCCCCACCATCGGTAGTATCTACAGAAGGCAACATCCATCATCAAAGATCCCCACCATCCGGGCCATGCCATCTTCTCACAGCTCCCATCGGGCAGGAGGTACAGAAGCCTGAAGTCCCACACCACCAGGTTCAGGAACAGCGACTTCCCTTCAACCATTCGGTTCTTGAACCAACCGCCACAACCCTAATCACTACAGTTTAGCAACACTGTGACCACTTTGATCACTTTGCACTAAAATGGGCGCTTTTTTTGTTCTAAGTGTGTTCTTTCTTGTAAAAATTGTGCATAATTTATGCCTAATTTATGTTTTTTTTTGTGAATGCTGCTTATCTGATGCTCTGTACCTGTGATGGTGCTGTAAATAAGTTTTTCATTGCACCTGTGCACACGCGTACTTGTGCATATGACAATAAACTCTACTTTGGCTTTGACCTTGAATGGTTTAAACAGGACAGGTTCTCTGCAGGTGAAGGCTGTGATTGATTGTAAACCAGTCCTTGCATCCTGTGATCCTGTATTATGTCCAATACCTCCCCCTTGTGGTTAGTCATCGTATTACTCATGAATGACATTCTGTGATTTCGAGTCAAAGAAATGACTTATCACAAGAGTCACGCAGCACAGAAACAGGCCCTTCGGCCCATCATGTCCATGCTCCCATCACCTATCCACCTATACTAGCCCCATTTACCAACACTTGGTCCACGGCCTTTCACGCCTTGGCAATTCAAGTATTCATCCAAAGTCAAAAGTCGTGTGCACAGGTGCAGTGAAAAACTTGCTTGCAGCACGATGGTACAGACAAACAAAACATAAATTATACATAAACTATAGACATGTTATACAAAACTGTAAAGAAAACAAGATGGACATGCAAGAGACTGCAGATGCTGGAATCTGGAGCAACACACGAAATGCTGGAGGAACTCAGCGGGTCGGGCAGCATCTGTGGAGGGAGATGGACAGTTGACGTTTCCAGTCGAGACCCTTCACCTGGACCCAGATGAAAGATCTCGACTGGAAACGTCGACTGAAGAAAAAAAAATGTTCCCACAAAACTAGTGAATTATGGTGAAAATCCATCTGGTCCGCTCCATCTGGGAGAGAAATCTGCCGTACACCCTGTCTGACCCAACTGTGACCCCAGGCCCAGCAGTGTGGTTGGCGCTGTGCCTCCTAATTCGGGGACAATGAGGGACGGGCTACACACTGGCATCGCCAGCAGTGTCCACAGCTTGTGAAGAATTAAATTTAAAAATTACAGATACGTCAGGAAGGCTTTGGAAAAGTCACCACACAGTAGAAGGGTCAATACAAGATGTTTGCAAGGTAATTATCTGTGTTATTAGTAAAACTGACCAAAACCTATCAACTCGATGGTATTATTATCCACATCACCATGGCAACCCTAGTCTCACCTTGTAAGATTCAGTCCCTTTGTCCTGTCCACCCCTCTCCCTCCTGTCTACAATTTAAAACCGAGGTACAGTGAAAAACTTTGTTTTGCATGCCATCCATACAGATCATTTCATTACAACAGTGCATTGAGGTAGTACAAGGGAAAACAATAACAGAATGCAGAATAAAGTGTTACAGTTACAGAGAAAGTGCAGTGCAGGCAGACAATAAGGTGCAAGGTCATAACGAGGTAGATTGTGAGGTCAAGAGTCCCTGTTATCGTACTAGGGAACCATTCAATAGTCTTATAACAGCGGGATAGAAGGTGTCCTTGAGCCTGGTGGTACGTGCTTTCAGTCTTTTGTATCTTCTGTCCGATGAGAGGGGGAAGAAGAGAGAATGACCCGGTGGGTGGGGTCTTTGATTACGTCGGCTGCTTTACCGAGGCAGTGAGAAGTGTAGACAGAGTCCATGGAGGGGAGGCTGGTTTCCGTGATGTGCTGAGCTGTGTCCACAACTCTCTGCGGTTTCTTGCGGTCATGGGCAGAGCAGTTGCCGTACCAAGCCAAGATGCATCCAGATAGGATGCGTTCTATGGTGCATCGATATAAGTTGGTAAGTGTTAAAGGGGACCTGTCAAATTTCTTTAGTGTCCTGAGGAAGTATAGGCGCTGGTGAGCTTTCTTGGCTGTGGTGTCTACGTGGTTGGACCAAGACAGGCTTTTGGTGATGTTCACTCCAAGGAACCTGAAGCTCTGAAACTTCTCGACCTCAGTCCCATTGATGTAGACAGGGGCGTGTGCACTACCCCCTGTGACCAGGCATTGTCACTGACTTTACTTTTTGGATTTCAGGTTTGACCCCAAGAAAGGTTTCTGGTGTCAGCTCCTGGACAGCAATAAATCCAAGTGCCTGGGGAAGAGCAAGGGGCGCAAGTACCCGGAGATGGACCCTGATGTACGTATTCAACCTCCCAAAACACTGGCGTAGACCAGAGTGCAGAGAGGGACCACAGGCTAGTTCTCACTGTTGGTGGGACCTCAGGAAGGTTTGGCTTGGCAGAGTGGGAATGGACTCACAGAGTCATACAGCCACAGAAACAGGCCCTTCAGCCCATTACATCCTTGTTGACCTTTTTGCTCTTCTACATTAATCCCATTTGCCTGTATTAGGACCGTATCCTTCTCAAGAACATTTCCCTGATACTTATTCCGTTCCCACGTTGCTGTCAGTGGGACCTTACCTTGTGCAGATTGTCTGCTGCGTTTCCTCCACTGTGGTGGCCTGACCTTGAGTATTTAGTTGCTTGCACAACATCTTGGGGGTATCCTCGGCCGTGAAGGATGCACGTTCTGCATCCATGTCCTGTTACATTGCTACTGTGCTGCCTCCTTTCAGAATGGCTCCGCGAAAGGGAAAGGAACATAGAACATAGAACAGTACAGCACAATACAGGCCCTTCGGCCCACAATGTTGTGCCGACTTTTAAACCTCACCTGAGTATCTAACCCCTTCCTCCCACATATCCCTCTATTTTAAATTCCTCCATATGCTTATCTAGTAATCTCTTGAATTTGACCAATGTGCCTGCCTCCACCACCGACCCAGGCAGCGCATTCCGTGTCCCAACCACTCTCTGGGTAAAAAAACCTCCCTCTGATATCTCCCTTGAACTTCCCACCCATTACTTTAAAGCCGTGCCCTCTTGTATTGAGCATTGGTGCCCTGGGAAAGAGGCGCTGGCTGTCCACGCTATCTATTCCTCTTAATATTTTGTACACCTCTATCATGTCTCCTCTCATCCTCCTCTTATCCAATGAGTAAAGCCCTAGCTCCCTTAGTCTCTCCTCATAATGCAGACTCTCTAAACCAGGCAGCATCCTGGTAAATCTCCTCTGCATCCTTTCCAACGCTTCCACATCCTTCCTATAATGAGGCGACCAGAACTGGACACAGTGTGGTCTAACCAGAGTTTTATAGAGCTGCATCATTACCTCGCGGCTCTTAAACTCGATCCCTCGACTTATGAAAGCTAACACCTAATAAGCTTTCTTAACTACCCTATCCACCTGTGAGGCAACTTTCAGGGATCTGTGGATATGGACCCCCAGATCCCTCTACTCCTCCACACTACCAAGAATCCTGCCGTCAACTTTGTACTCTGCCTTGGAGTTTGTCCTTCCAAAGTGTACCTTCCAAATGAGAAGAAGGAAGAGCAGGTGATCAGCTTGGGACCACAGGTGGCTGAGGGGGAGAATGTTTTCGGAGCTTGTTGCAGGAGAGGTGCCCCATTGTGGCAAGAGCCTGGCTTAACAACAGTCTACAGTGAGACTGAGTCTAATGTTGGTTGGAATAACAGCTTGCATGTCACCTTGTAGTAAATGTAAGAGGGCGATAAACATCAGCCGTATCTGTGACAGTTGTTCCACAGGCCCTCTCGACTAGAGCAGCTGTATAAAACATTTGGATTATCGTGTGCAGTTCTAATCACTGCATTACAGGGAGGATACAGAGGCTTTGGAGAGGGTGCAGAGGAGGTTCACCAGGATGCTGCCTGGTAGTGTAGCGGTTAGCGTAACACTATTACAGTGCCAGCGACCTGGGTTCAATTCCGGCCGTTGTCTGTAAGGAGTTTGTATGTTCTCCCCTTGTCTGTGTGGGTTTCCTCCGGGTGCTCCGGTTTCCTCCCACATTCCAAAGACGTATGGGTAAGGAAGTTGTGGGCGTGCTATGTTGGCGCCGGAAATGTGGCGACACTTGCGGGCTGCCCCCAGAACACTCCACGCAAAAGATGCATTTCACTGTGTGTTTCGATGTACATGTGACTAATAAAGATACCTTATCTCTTATCTTAGAGAGTATTAGCTACAAGGAGAGGTTGGACAAACTCGGGTTTTTTTCTCTGGAGTGTCAGAGGTTGAGGGGAGACCTGATAGAGGTTTATAAAATTATGGGAGGCATAGATAGAGTAGACAGTCTTTTTTTGCCAAGATGGAAATGTCAAATACAAGATGGTGTAGGTTTAAGGTGAGAGGGGGAAAGTTTAAAGGAGATGTGCAGGGCAAGTTTTTTTTACACAGAGTGGTGGGTGCCTGGAACGGGCTGCCAGGGGTGGTGGAAGCAGATACAATAGTGTGTTTAAGAGGCTGTTAGACAGGAACATGAACAGGCAGGGATATGGAGGGATATGGACCATGTGCAGGCAGTTGTGCAGTTTAATTTGGCATTACAGTCAACACAGACAAGATGGGCAGAAGGGCCTGTTCCTGTGCTGTACCTTTCTATGTTCCATGTTCTTAACTGGCAAAGTCTTATGTAAGGTCAGAATAAAAAGCCATGCATAGTTCTTGGTGCGGTTACCTGCTTTTTTTCTTGGAATTCTTGTGTGGTGAAGATCACGGCCACTCTGCATCTGGGTGAATGGAATCTACACAGTTTGGGGAGTGGTTCCTCAGCCGCTTGGAGAGGTGTTGAAGTGACCTGGGTGTGAACCTCTTGCGATAGATGGAGATCCCTCTGTAGTTACCACACTGGGATTTGTCTCCTTTCTTGAAGGAGGTCACGATTACACCGTCTCAGAAGTCCCCTGGCAGGTGAAGGATTGAGTTCTATAGCTGCGAAGTAACGTTGAAGCTCTACAAGACTCTGGTTAGATCAAGCTTGGAATATTGTGTTCAGTTCTGGTTGCCTCGTTATAGGAAGGATGTGGAAGCTTTAGAGAGGGTGCAGAGGAGATTTACCAGGATGCTGCCTGGATTGGAGAGCATGTCTTATGAGGATAGGTTGAGTGAGCTAGGGCTTTTCTCTCTGGAGTGACAGAGGATGAGAGGAGACTTGATAGAGGTGTACAAGATGATAAGAGATATAGATAGAGTGGACAGCCAGCACCTTTTCCCCAGGGCGGCAATGGCCAATGCCTGAGGACATCCGTTTAAGGTGCATGAAGGAAAGTTCGGGGGAGATGTCAGAGGTGGGTTTTTTACACAGACTGGTGGGTGTGTGGAACGCACTGCCGGGGCTGGGAGTAGGGGCCGAAACGATAGGGTCATTTAAGAGACTATTTGATAGGCACATGGACGAAAGAAAAATAGAGCGTTATGGGAGGTGTAGGGAGGGAGATAGATGAATGGGGATGAGGTTTATATAGGTCGGCACAACACGGTGGGCAGCACCCGTACTGTTCTATGTTCTATGTAAGGAAGCATAAAGAAAGCTAAAACTACAATGAAAAGCATAAAAAAACCAACAATCTGGACCCTAATGCGACATCCTCTTCCCAGAGCTGCCTTGAGGTAGTATCTAAAGTTGCTCTCCGTCAAGTTGCAGAACTTCAGCTGAGAAGCACTCCAACCCCGTGCCCATATTTCTCAGCTGACATATGTCCCTTTCAATTTCTTGGCTTCTTTTTAATCTTTGAATAATTCGTGCCTTTATGATGGTTACAGTCATTGTCCTTTCCTTTCCTTTGTACAGTCCAGGGCCTTTTTGAGAGAGCACTACAGGGACGCCAACATTGAACTGTCCAAGCTCCTGTATAAACTGGGACAGACCCTTCCAACGTGGTTGAGA
This sequence comes from Pristis pectinata, assembly GCF_009764475.1. Lineage (NCBI taxonomy): Eukaryota > Metazoa > Chordata > Chondrichthyes > Rhinopristiformes > Pristidae > Pristis > Pristis pectinata. The sequence goes on along the minus strand of NC_067408.1, from coordinate 3,499,294 downwards.
GAGGAGCTCCAAAACAACAGGTAGTTGCGAGAGACAGCACAGTACTTCAGACTTTTCCCCGAGGAGATCAAGCTGTGATGCCTCTCCCATCCACCTTAATCTGTCAAGGTCCAGATCTGCTGCTTCTAACTGAGACTCCAGACATGTCTATGGAAGCGTTGCCGATGGGCTATCTCCCTGTGGAGACCCTGGTGCGTACTATTTAAGCACTGACTGGATGCTTGTGAAGATCATCATACATTTTCATCTCTGTGCTTCTTCAGGAAGATCAGGCGGGAGTGAAGTCTATGAACTGTAATTGGTTCCTGAAGGCACTGATGAAGCTCATCGCCGACCCATGTTTACTTCTCCTGAATGGTTGCGATACACGGCCTTTATTCATCTATGGTTTCAAGAGAGAGAGAGAGATATGCCAGGCTCTGACTTTCGAGAGCACAAGAGTTCAATATGAGGGAAAGTCTTTGGTTCCTCAGCACGATCTGTGCTAGTTTCAGTTGAGGGAGGGCCCTCTTGTCTCTCCTCCCAACCCCACCCCCCCCGCCACACACACACACACACACACACACACACACACACACACACACACACACACACACACACACACACACACACACACAATTTTTGGTTCAGAACAAAGTGGTCCCAAGACAGTTTGATCAGGTTGCTCCCCCAGGGTGCCCCTGTGTTGAAGAGTTTAGCATCTTCCCTTCAACAAGGGTTTACGGAGTCACACAGACTTCTTGCAACAGTGGGTCCTGAGCCAAGCTGGGAGTCACGTAAACTACCAGACAAAGTCCCCTCCCTCCATCGAAGGGCATCCTTCGGGTACAGTAGGACCAGACTTGTGTTAAGAAGCAAGAAGACCACTATCTCCTCGTTCCCACTTGTAACACTGCCATTAAAGTCTGGGTAGCATATTATCCACCCTTACTCTTCCAGATTAGATTTATATTCCTGTTTAAAGAACCGACATGACTTTTGTACGCACAAACTGTTTTGCAGAAAGCTGTTACAAACAAGTTGAGACAGTTGTCTGTGTCCCAACCACAGAACCTTCCTAGCGTTCAGTGACTATGAATTAGCTACTTGATGTAATGATGCTGACTGTGGAGGGTCTGTATCCTTGCAAACAAAGATTGATGCATCTTCCCTGTATTCCTGTCAAGATTCAGCCTCTCTCCAGTGCTCAGAGGAGGTCATCAACTGCTCCAGGGATTGAGTCAACCCTTGGCTGGTGTTGGGTTTGAAAAACTTATTTTTCAAAAAAAAACTTTTACTTATTCCGCACGCCATTTGAGCAATTGCACAGCTAATAAAGAGCAGCGAAGACCTGTGAGAACGTTGAGCCAGACGTTCCACACAGGTGGGTGTGTTGAGCTTTTCCAATTATTTCACCTGGGGTCAGTGAGCTGGAGGTGATCTGCAATTTGTTTAATGTGAAACGGGACCATGCAGTTCCCAATGGGGAACGACTTTTGGCAATATTGCGTGTGTTAGTGCCAAGCATTTGCTCCTTTGGCTTGGCAGAGGAGATTTTTAGAATCGTTGGTTGGATAGGAGATGATGAAGCTGCCTTTGATCAAGGACGGTCTGGCATCCACTACTATCTGGTCGCGGGAGCACAATCAGGGTTTGATGGTCTTGGCAACACCCAGGTCTTAACCAAACTGGGTAGAACCTCTCTAGGTCTGTGAGGTTGCCTTAGGTTAGGGTGAGAGGGGATGTGCAATGAAGACGTTGTCCTCAGGGTTCCTGCAGAAACTTGGTGTGTAGGTACAAGGAGCTAGGATGTGGCAAGATGAAGTTCTGTACAAGTCAATATTACCTGCTGCTAGAACAAGCTGAGTTGTATCTCTGGCTGAACTCAGAAATGGATCCTTCTTCAAGGATCTGAAAGCAATGTTTCAGCTGGAAACTTGCAGCTGTTTCTTGACAATAAATGTTCCATCCCACAAACCCTTCCCAGCAAAAGGCAACTTGTGTGCAAGAAGGTGATGTCTAAGGCTAATCTCTCACCTGTGGCTGGATCTGTGCTTCAGGAATAATGAACATTGAAAAATTACACGAAAACTGAAGTTTACATCCAATCAAACTTTTAGAAAACCATTGTCTTGGTAATTTATTAACTTAAAAAGTGTTTAAATCTGTAATTTTAAATATCCTATAATTTACTCACCAGCGATAATACTACCATCATTGGAAAATGAAACAGTAACTGGAGTGTGGATTTCTCTTCCCTCTACCTACACTTTGATTTACAATCTCGTGGGTTGTGTTTAATGTCATAGTTTACATTCACTTTCTGCAGTGTGAAAGCATCCTTGCCCTGTCTCCAGTTATCGATGTTCATTTTGTTTGCTCAATGACAGCACTGAGAAAGTGCTTTTGACTCAAGACCCTTTTTCTCTGCCCCCGTCCATTCAGGCAAGGCTGTGAGCTGGGCCTCCAGACGTTGAACAACCATTAACGCTGACGTTGTACCCTCCCTCACCCCTAGTCCTCCTGGAAAACAGTCCAACATGAGTCTAACTCATAACTTTGTAGTTGGGACATTAAAGCTCACGCCCCTCATTTTGATTTTAGATACTGTCAACCTCCCATGGATTTGACTTACTGCTGCCCCATAGAATCATAAAGTAAATCAGTACGGAAACAGGCCCTTCAGCCCAACTCGTCCATGCTGACCATGGTGCCCACCAAGCTAGTCCCATTTGCCCACGTTTGGCCCATATCCCTCTAAATCCCTCCTATCCGTTGTACTTATCCAAGTGTCTCTTAAATGTTTTTATTGTACCCGCCTCGACCACCTTTTCTAGCAGCTCGTTCCACATACTCACCACCCTCCGTATGAAGAAGTTGCCCCTCACATCCCTTTTAAATATCTCCCCCTCACCTTAAACCTGTGCCCTCTAGTTCTTGATTCCCCTTTCCCTTGGAAAAAGATTGTGTGCATTCACCCTCTCTGGGCCCCTCATGATTTTATAAGGTCACCCCTCAGTTTCCTACACTCCAGGGAATAAAGCCCAAAAATCAACCAGTAATAATTCACCAACAAGGAGGCAAGAATGGTTGGTCAGTCCCATTTCTCTGGGTTGGTGACAGGCAGCTCCCTCTGAACATGGAAGATCAGATCTGTGGCTGGTGGGCATCTCGACAATCACACAGTGCCATCGGCAACTTCACAGCGATGCATGTGTGCTTAGATGACACATTGTCCAGCACTAAATCTCATTCTCAGACAGTGCCCAGCTCCAGCCATCAGAGTTATCCCTGCCCCTCCCAACTCACCGTATTTTAAGACCTCTCTAGGCAAAGGCAAGGAGTCCTGGAATAAAAAGAAATCCCAGGGAGCGAGGACAATTCTGTATTATTTGTTGATAGCATACAATTCTTGAATGGATTTTTAGCTTGCCTGATCTGGCTCTGTGACCTCGAGTTACAGGAGCCCCTTCAAACGTGGTTTAAAAAGCACACTGACCAAGTGACCACTATATAAAGAAAATGACAGTAATTTAAACCCTTGCAGTTTGTGTGTTCTGATTCCAGACACCTAACGCTGATTTCAGAAAGTGTTTTTACATATTAAGATACAAAGATGTTTTTTTTGGTAGAGTTGTCAGTATTGCATTTCTTGCTGTCAAACGAGTTGTGAAATGGAGGCGTTGTAGATAAACACTTAACCTTCTGAAATCTTCTTGTCTTGTGTTGTGAGGTCACTCCCACACGATGCAAGGACCAGGCAAGCAGGCTAACGGCCTGTGGAAGTGAAAGGAAGAACTTGCGTTTTCGTAGCACCCTTCACAACCTCAGGATTTCCGAATATTCACAGCCAATAAAGATCTTCTGAAGTATATTCACTGTTGAAGGGAGTTCAGCTACCACAAATGGCAGTCTGATAATGGCCAACTGATCAAGTTCATGTTCATTGTTTCCATTGACATACATACCCAGGGCGTCAATGCCATGGAAATGAGCTCTTTGTAGCAGCAGCACAGTACATTACAAGACGAGGACAAACGTTAACATAAAGTTGAATTAGCATTGACGTATACTAGCAACGTGCAATGAGGGAATAAATATGTCCCCAGGGCTTGTGAGAACTCCCTTCATCTTTGAAGTGGGCCAAAGGATCTGAGAGAGAAAATAGAGCATCGGTTTAAGATCTCAACCAAAGAAGGGCAGCCCTGCCTGCAGCACTCCCTCAATGCTGCCTGGGATCTGTCCCATCAGTGGGGTTTGAACCCTGAGCCTTCTGAGTGGAGCAAGAGTGCAGCCACCTCAGTTGGGAGCACTAATGAGGCTAGAACACACCCCAAGAATGGTAGGATCTTAGGGAGAATTGAAGAACAGAGGAATACACATCCATAAATTCTTGAAGATAGCAACAGGGGTGGATAATGAGTTTAAGAAGGCAGATGGGACACTGGTTTTCAGGCACTGAATACAGAAGCAGGGAGGTTATGCTCCAACTTGATCAAACCTTGGTCAGACCTCAGCTTGAGTTCTGCATGCAGTTCTGGTCACCGCACTATAGCAAGGACGTCATAGTGCTGGAAGGGGTGCAGGGGAGATTCACCGAGATGTTGCCTGGGATGGTGCCGTTCAGTTATGAGGAGAACCTGGCTCTGTCCTCCCTGGAGGACATGAAGAGGGGATGTGACTGAGGTAAATAAAATTATGAGGGGTTTAGATAGGGTAAACTGCATGAAACTTTCCCCATATAGAGGCAGATAAAACTGGTCTTCTCACTACAGGAAGGATGTCGAGGCTTTAGAGAGGGTGCAGAGGAGGTTTACTAGGACGCTGCCTGGATTAGAGGGCATGTGCTATCAAGAGAGGCTGGACAAATTTGGGCTCTTTTCTCTGGAGCGGCAGAGGCTGAGGGGTGATCTGTTGGAAGTGTATAAAATTATGAGGGGCATAGATAGGGTGGACAAGTATTGAGCGATCCAATACTAGAGAGAGATATCTCTATTAGTCACATGTACCTCGAAACACACAGTGAAATACATCTTTTTGCGTAGTGTTCTGGGGCCAGCCCGCCAGTGTCGCTATGCTTCCAGTGCCAACATAGCATGCCCACAACTTCCTAACCCATATGTCTTTGGAATGTGGGAGGAAACCGGAGCACCCGGAGGAAACCCACGCAGACACGGGGAGAACGTACAAACTCCTTACAGACAGTGGCCGGAATTGAACCCAGGTCGCTGGTGCTGTAAAGCGTTATGCTAACCACTACACTACCATGCCAGGGGGCATGCACTTAAGGTGAGAGGGGTATGTTTTTTACTGAGAGAGTGTTGAATGCCTGGAATGCGTTGCCTGATAGGGTGGTGGAGGCAAATTCATTGGGGCTTTTAAGTGGGGCTTGGATGGGCACATGAATGAGAGGAAAATAGAGGAATATGGGCATTCTGTAGGTAGGAGGGAATAGCTATGTCGGCACAATATTGTGCTGTACTGTTCTATGTTCTAGAGGACATAGGTTTAGGGTAAGGGGGAAGAGACTTAGATGGGATCTGAGGGGGACCTTTATCACCCAGGGATCAGTGAGTGCCTGGAACACACTCCCTGAGTAGTGGAAGCAGTCAATGACAGCATTGAAGAAGTGGCAAGGTGGCCCCTGGAATTGGCCAGGTATGGAGGGCTATGGGCTAAATGCTGGGCAATGGGATTAATATGGATGGGTACCCATTGGTCAGCATGGACGAGATGGGCCAAATGGCCTGTTTCCATGCTGTACAATTCTGTGAATCTATGATCACAGCCCAGTGACCCTAGCCACAGGCTGCAGCTAAGGAGCCCTCAACCAGGCTGTATAATGGAAGTGTACCAGCAATAACATTCTCAAATATATGCATTTATGTCACCAGAGGGGAGACCTGATAGAAGTTTATAAAATTATGAGAGGCATAGATAGGGCAGACAGTCTTTATTCAAGGGTAAAAATATCCAATACTAGAGGACATGCGTTTAAGGTGAGGGGGAAAGTTTAAAGGAGATGTGCAGGGCAAGTTTTTTTAAAACACAGAGAGTGGTGGGTGCCTGGAACAGGCCACCGGGGGTGGTGGTGGAGGCAGATATGATAGACAAGCTGTTAGACACATGAATATGCCGGGAATGGACATGGATCACGTGCAGGCAGAAGAGATTCAATTGGCATTGTGTTCAGCACAGACGTGGTGGGCTGAAGGGCCTGTTCCTGTGCTGTACTGCTCCATGTTCTGTGTTCAATCCCAGTACAAGACTTATCATTTTGCCAACATGACACCCATTTTCCTTTCCATACATTCCTTGAATAGTCCGAGGGATCTTCACATGGGCTCCAGGCCTCAGTGTCCAGCGATGGAGACCTGATGGGTCCTTACAGCCCCCACATCAGCTGTACCGAGCTTCAGTGCGTCCCTCAGCACGAACTCCCAGTCCCAGGGATGCACCAGTCGGCACCGTTCACGTGGGCATCTTATGCTGGAAGACCAAAAGGTTTCGGGCAGACCAAAGGGCTCTTTCACCAAGTTGATCATCTTCCATCAGCACTTGGTTTGTTTCCTTGGGAACAGTCCCTAGAGTAAAGACTGCTGTGTTATAGACTCAGTCATACAGCACGGAAACAGGCCCTTCAGCCCAACTCGTCTATGCCAACCAAGAAGCCTATCTAAGATAGCCCCACTTGTCTGTGTTTGGCCCATATCCCCCTAAAGTTGTCCAAATCCCTCTAAAGTTGGGCACCAATGCTCAGTACAAGAGAGCATGGCTTTAATGTAATGGGTGGGAAGTTCAAGGGAGATATCAGAGGGAGGTTTTTTACCCAGAGAGTGGTTGGTGCATGGAATGCGCTGCCTGGGGTGGTGGTGGAGGCAGGTACATTGGGCAAATTCAAGAGATTACTAGATAAGCATATGGAGGAATTTAAAATAGGGGGATATGTGGGAGGAAGGGGTTAGATAGTCTTAGGTGAGGTTTAAAGGTCAGCACAACATTGTGGGCCAAAGGGCCTGTATTGTGCTGTACTGTTCTATGATTCTATGAATGTCTTTTAGAACCATAGAACAATACAGCACAATACAGGCCCTTCGGCCCACCATGTTGTGCCGCCCTTCATACCACACCTAAGACTATCTAACCCCTTCCTCCCACATATCCCTCTAACTTAAATTCCTCCATATGCTCATCTAACAATCTCTTGAACTTGTCCAACGTATCAGCCTCCACCACCACCCCAGGCAGCACATTCCATGCACCAACCACTCTCTGGGTGAAAAACCTCCCTCTGACGTCTCCCTCGAACTTCCCACCCATTACCTTAAAGCCATGTCCTCTTGTATTGAGCATTGGTGCCCTGGGAAAGAGGCACTGGCTGTCCACTCTATTCCTCTCAATATCTTGTACACCTCTTATCATGTCTCCCCCCCATCCTCCTCTCCAATGAGAACAGCCCTAGCTCCTTTAGTCTCTCCTCATAATCCATACTCTTTAATCCAGGCAGCATCCTGGTAAAACTCCTCTGCATTTAAATGTTATTGTACCTGCCTCAACCTCTTCCTCTAGCAGCTCATTCCATGTACTCACCACCCTCCATGTGAAGAAGTTGCCCCTCAGATCCCTTTTAAATCTCTCCCCTCTCACCTTAAACCTATGATTCCCTAACCCTGGGAAAAAGGCTGTGCGCATTTACCCTGTCTATACCCCTCATGATTTTATACACCTCTGTAATGTCACCGCTCTTTCTCCTACACTCCCATGAACAAACTCCCAACCTGCCCAACAACTCAGGCCCTTGAGTCTTGGCAACATTCTCGTAAACCTTTTCTACACTGCCAGGATAGTTACTCTCAACTGACTGGGATTACTTAAGCCAGCCTCCACTCCACAGGGCATCAGTGTAGCCAGCAGTTGTTCAATCCATTCACTGTGTTGCACTAGTTCCACCACAGAGGCTGGCTATTCACCAGAGCAGGTCCATGCTCCCCAACAGACTTCCCCCCACCTGAATCCATCCCATCCAATTATCAGTCCAGATGAAGGGTCTCGACCAGAAACATCCACTGTCCATTTCCCTCCACAGATGCTGCCTGACCCGCTGAGTTCCTCCAGCATTTTGTTTGTTTTTCCAGATTCTATCTGTGGTCTCTTGTGTCTCCATCCAATTATCACATCAGTTAAATTGACGGAATAAATAGGCAAGTTTTCGGTGACTGGAAGATCAGTGACCAGAACTCACTTCGAGTAATGGTTCCGCACATGATTAGACCATCTTCTCTGCCATCAGGAGACTGCACACCATCCAGGATGAGGCAACTCACTTGTTTAGCATGAGGAGGAATTTCCTCAGCTAGAGGGTGGTGAATCTGCGGAATCCATTGCCACTGACGGCTGTGGAGGCCAAGTCATCGGATATATTTAAAACAGAGGTTGATAGGTTCTTGATTAGCAAGGGTGTCAAAGGTTACGGGGAGGAGGCAGGAGAATGGGGTTGAGAGGGAAATATGAATCAGCTACAATTGAATGGCGGAGCAGACTCCATGGGCCGAATAAACTAATTCTGCTCCTACGTCTTATGGCCTTGTCTTGTTAGGTTAAAGTTTTCACACCCTATCCAGTGTTAAGAGTTTCTGTGATATCTTGCTTAGTATCATTCAGTGGGCCAAGTTTTTGCCAAGGTTACCATGACCACACCCCAAGTTTACCATGGGGTGTGCCACATCCTCAGAATTCTGACAGTTTATAAGATTACGAGAGGCATAGATTGCCGGTAACATTTTCCCCAGGGTCTAAATGTCTAGTACTAGAGGGCATGCATTTAAGGTGGGGGGGGGGGGGGGAGTTCAAAGATGTTTGGAGCAAGTTTTTGTTAAAACTGGGTGCTGAGTGCCTGGAATGCACTGCCAGGGGTGGTGGTGGAGGCAGGTAAGATAGAGGTGTTCAAGAGGCTCTCAGATAGGCACATGAATGTGCAGAGAATAGAGGGATATGGGCATGTAGGTGAAAGGTATTAGTTTAGTTAGGCATTTAATTTCTAGTTTAATTGGTTTGGCACAACATTGTGGGCTGAAGGGCCTGTTCCTGTGCTGTACTGTTCTATGTACAAGGACCATCAGGATGGCTGGACACGTGCCTGCTTGCCGTGACTCACCCATGCTGTGTCCATCAGCGTACCTGGGTCATTGCTGTTTCACTGGAAGTGCTCCACGGGACCTGGTTGTAGGTTAAAGAGAAAACCACCAGCTGAGAACATTAGGAACAGGAGCAGATTATTCAGCCTCAGGTCTGCCACTGTTCAATATCACGGCCGATCCTGTGCCCCTACTTCCCCACCTAATCCCCATCTCCTGCACTTCCCTCAGTGTCCCTAAATCCCTTGATATCACCCTGGAAGAACCCCAGTGTCAGAGCTCACACAGCCTCTGGCCAAAGAGCTCCAAACATTCACAATCCCAAGAAATTTCTTTTCACGTCAGTCCTCAACGTTCACCCTGCTGTCCTGGGAATGATTCAGCACCTCAGCCTTAAGGAAGCAACCTTGAAACGTCGACACTATCGATTCCTCTCAGGATCTAGTGGCGGAAATCAGGGAGGTGCAGGGAAAACTCCCACTGGCATGTTAGCTGCAGCTCAAACTTCTCAGGACAAACCATCCAGAGCATGTCAGCCACCACCTCATGCATTCACTCCCTCCCCCACACTGGTGCCGTGTGCTCCATCTACAAAAGGCACTGCAGTTACTTACCCCGGCTACTCCAACAGCACCTCCCAGACCCGTAGCCCCTACCACCCAGGAGGTCGAGGGCAGCAGCTGCAGGGGACCACCACCATCTCCGGGTCATACACCAAACTGGCTTTGGAAACTATTCCGTCTTTTGGCGTCACTGCATCTAAATCCCGGAATTTTTGTATTTAAAATTCTAAGAGGTATAGACAGGGTAGATGAGTGTTTTTGCCAGGGTGGAATTGTCGATTCCTACAGTGCTTTAAGATGAGAGGGGGAGTGTAGAGGGGATTTAAGATGCCAACCAAGATGCCCATCCATTTTGCTGGCATGTCCCATATCCTAAACCTTTCCTATCCATGAACTTTCCTTTTAAACGTTGTTAATCTACCTGTCTCAACCACTTCCTCTGGCAGCTCGTTCCATATACGGACCACTCTCTGGGTAAAAAAAAGCTGCCCCTCGAGTTTCTATTAACTCTCTCCCCTCTCACCTTAAACCTGTGCCCTCTGGTTCCTGATTCCCCAACCCTGGGTAGAAGACTGTGTGCCTTCACCCTGTCTATGCCCCTCATGATTTTATTCCATTTTTATTGAAATTTTATTGTATGCTTCTTATTGAATGACAGGATTTCCAGTTTAATAACTTACTTCCTGCAGCCAGGTGACCAAACCTGAACACAGTACACCAAGTGTTGCTTCACCAACACCTTGCACAACTGCAACACAACCTCCCAACTGTACTCAATGCCTTGACTAATAAAGGGCAGCCTGCCAAAATCCTTCTTCACCATGCTGTCTACCTGAACTCCAAGGTCCCTCTGTTCTACAACAGTTCCCTGGGCGCTACTGTTCACCGTGAAGGTTCTACCTTGATTTGACTTTCCAAAATGCAACACTTCTCACATCTGAATTAAACTCCGTCTGCCAATCCTCAGCCCAATTACCCAGCCAATCAAGATCCCACTGTAATTCTTGATAACCTTCACTGTCTACGATATCTTAGTGTCTTCTGCACGTATGCACGCCATTGCATAAATTTTTCATTTCAGATTTTCAGCATCTGCAGGTTTTATTATTAGAATGATTTTTGTTAGCCAACTACACAACAGGAAGAGGAGGACGAAGGTACCTGGTCAGAGGGCAGGGAGTGGGATCCTACATACATCAGTGGTGGGACCAAATTATCACAATTCATATGAAAGAGTGGAACTTTGGCATCAAAACTACAATTTCTGAATTTGCAGACGTCACCAAGTAGAGGATGGGGAGAGTTAACACTGGAGAGAATTCAACCAAGTTACAGGAAGACGTTAATAATTGTAGGTAATTTCTCCTACTGTTACTTTATATTTCTGAGACCAGTCTGAACCCGTTACGGCGGGGAAATCAGATAGACCTCCAAAGTGAGAGACTGGCATCTTGAGAGCGAGCGAGAGAGAGAGAGAGAACGAACAAGAGAAAGAGAACCATAGATGAATATAGGCTGTGTATTGCAACAGTTCAGGAGAGGTAAACATGGGTGGGCGATGAGCTCTGTCAGTGCCTTCAGGAATCAATTAGTTCATAGACTTCACTCCCGCATGATCCTCCTCAAGCAGCAGAGATGTACGATGATCTTCACAAGCATCCAGTCAGCGCTTAAATAGTACGCACCAGGGTCTCCATGGGGTCATAATCCATCAGCAATGCTTCCATGTCATCTGTGGAGGGAGGAACAGAGTTAATGCTTCAGGTCAGAGAATCTACATCAGAACTGGGAAACAGACGATGATAGGTTTAAGTTGCAGACAGGAGGGAGGAGGATTGGACAGGATGAAGGGACTGTTGCTGAGAGGGTGAGACCAGATCCCAGCATCTGCAGTCTCCTGTGTCCTCCACCTTTTTTTCTTCACTGTCTTGAATAATATAACTTATGTTCTGTGTGCTGTCCGTACCTACGCGCCTGTGATGCTGCTGCAAGTTTTTACCACTGGCCCTGTACCTCACCATACTACATGACAATAAACTCAACTCGACTTGACATTAAGCATAGATGATAAATGCCTGCATTGCCATTGACACCCACATCCTCTGGAAGTGTGACGTACACTTTAGTAAGGTTTGCTGCAGTCACTTGCAAAAGGTTCTGTGCAGGGGTCAGTCATACAGCAGAGGCCATTCAGCCCATCGTGTCTATGCCGATCATCAAGCACCAATCCCGTTTCCCAGCATTCGGTCTGTAGCCTTATCTGCCTTGGTAATTCAATTGCTCATCCAGATGTTTCTTAAATGCTGTGAGAGTCTATGCCTCCACCACCCCCTCAGGCAGTGAGTTCCAGATTCCAAACACCCTCTGGGTGAAAAAAATTCTGCCCTAGGTCCCCTCTAAACCTCCTACTCCTCACTGTTCCCCAGTATGATAACCTGCTGCGTCAATCCAGGGACTGAGAGTTCAGATATTTTCCGGCAGTTTAAGAAATGACCTTGCCACTCATGATTGGACTAGGTTTCATTCCAGATTACTTGAATTTACATTCCCCAGCTGCCACAGTGGGATTGCCTGAGAGACAGAGGGAGGCAGACACTCTCACAGCATTTAACAAGCACCTGGAAACTCCCATCGGGCAGGAGGCCTTAAGTCCCCACACCACCAGGTTCAGGAACGGCTACTTCCCTTCAACCATTCAGTTCTTGAAACAATTGGCACAACCCTAATCACTACAGTTTAGCAATACTGTGACCACTTTGATCACTTTGCATTAAAATGGACGTTATTTTTGTTCTGATTGTGTTCTTTCTTATAAACATTATGTATAATTTATGTTTTTATTGTGAATGCTGCTTATAAGATGCTATGTCGTCTGCACACAAGTTTTTCATTGCACCTGTGCATACGTGGACTTGTGTATATAAGAGTAAACTTGACTTTGACTGAATATTGAATTTCAGGGAGCATTTGAGTGACTGTACATGACCCCGTATCCTCATTATGCAGGCAGTTGCTGGTCAGACAAGGATAGCAGAAATCTTGTCGCTTTCTGCAAGGGTGAAGACACACTCAGCACAGGGCAGCTGGGGTGAGATTATCCTACGCTGAACCAGGTGCCCTGTGAACACACCAAAGCGCAGTGACTTACTGATGACACCAATTTTCATTGCAGATCGAGCCAGTTCCCTCAGAACCGACTATGTCCAGGTGTATTGGTCCTGGAAAGAAAAAAAAAGTGCTTCGTCAGGCATCTGGATATCACACCAACCCACAGTTTACAGAGCAGCGGGCCACAGCACTGAGCAGGCCACATGTGAACAGGTAACGGGAGTGTACGTGATCTAGCGTCCCTATCAGCCGGGGTTACTGGACAGACAAGGATAGGAAGAAAACGAGTTGCTTTCTGCAGGGGGAAACGACACCCACAGCACTGAGCAGCTGGGGCAGAGCTGATCCTGCACTCCCACCGCCTCCTGTCATCCTGGCGGGCAACGTAGAACACTCGCGTTCGGTTCTAACAATGTGGTCGTGCGCTGGGGTCTGGGTAACTGAGCACAGCAGAGCCTTCACCAAGCTTGGTCCCAAATTCCCCTGCTGCCCCCATGATGCACAACCCAGTGTGTATCTCCAGCTGCTTACACTCTATGTTGTCCTATCTGGTGGTTTTACTCACGACGTCTGCCCTGTACCTTTGTGTCATCGTTTACTCACTTACCAGACAGGTCTATTACAAAGGTATGGTTGAAGGAAGCGAAGATGTGGCAAACTCCGAAAACATTCTCCTCCTCAGCCACCTGTGGTCCCAAGCTGATCACCTGCTCTTCCTTCTTCTCCTTTCCCTTTCGAGGAGCCGCTCTGAAAGAAGGCAGCACAGTAGCAATGTAACAGGAACCGTGGAACAGGATCTGGATGCAGAACGTGCATCCTTCACACCCCAGGATACCCACAACACGCTTTGCGAACAATTAGGTGTCAGACCTCTCAGTGGGTGAACATTTTGGTGATAGTGATCATAATTCTATCTCCTTTACGTTAACACTGGAGGGAGATAGGAACAATCAGACTAGAAAGGCATTTACTTTGAGTAAAGGGAATTATGAGGCTCTCAGGCAAGAAATTAGAAGATTAAATTGGGAACAAATGTTCTCAGGGAAAAGTACAGAAGTAATGTGGCAAATATTCAGGGGATATTTGTGTGGAGTTCTGCATAGGCATGTTCCAATGAGACAGGAGTCACGAGAGGATAAAGGAACCGTGGTGTACAAAGGCTATAATAAATCTATTCAAAAGGAAAAGAAAAACTTACAAAAGGTACAGACAGAATACTTTACATCAGTATTCACTACGGAAAAAGATCTGGGTGATTGTAGTGAGGACTTGCAGCGGGCTGAAAATCTTGAGCATGTGGATATTAGGAGAGGAGGTGCTGAAACCTTTGGAAAACATCGTTGGATAAGTCGCCGGGACCGGATGAGACGTACCCCAGGCCGCTGTGGGAGGCGAGGGAAGAGACTGCGAAGCCTCTGACGATGATCTTTGCATCGTCGATGGAGACGGGAGAGGTTCCGGAAGATTGGAGGGTTGCGGATGTTGTTCCCTTTTTCAAGAAAGGGAGTAAGGATAGCCCGGGGAACTATAGACCAGTGAGTCTTATCTCAGTGGTTGGTAAACTAATGGAGAAGATCCTGAGAGGCAGGATTTATGAACATTTGGAGAGGTATAGTATGATTAGGAATAGTCAGCATGGCTTTGTCAAGGGCAGGTCCTGCCTTACGAGCCTAATTGAATTTTTTGAGGATGTGACTAAACACATCGATGAGGAGAGAGCAGTACATGTAGTGTATATGGATTTCAGCAAGGTGTTTGATAAGGTACCCCATGTAAGGCTTATTGAGAAAGTAAGGAGGCATGGGATCCAAGGGGACATTGCAGTGTGGATCCAGAACTGGCTGGCCCACAGAAGGCAAAGAGTGATTGTTGAAGGGTCGTATTCTGTATGGAGGTCAGTGACCAGTGGTGTACCTCAGGGATCTGTACTGGGACCCTTGCTCTTTGTGATTTTTATAAACGACCTGGATGAGGAAGTGGAGGGGTGGGTTAGTAAGTTTGCGGATGACACAAAGGTTGGGGGTGTTGTGGATAGTATAGAGGGCTGTCAGAGGTTACAGTGGGACATAGATAGAATGCAAAGTTGGGCTGAGAAGTGGCAGATGCAGTTCAACCCAGATAAGTGTGAAGTGGTTCATTTTGGTAGGTCAAATATGATGGCAGAATATAGTATTAATGGTAGGACTCTTGGCAGTGTGGAGGATCAGAGGGATCTTGGGGTCCGAGTCCATAGGACACTCAAGGCGGCTGCACAGGTTGACTCTGTGGTTAAGAAGGCATATGGTGTATTGTCCTTCATCAATCAGGGAACTGAATTCAGGAGCCAAGAGGTATTGTTGCAGTTATATAGGTCCCTGATCAGACCCCACTTACGGTAATGTGCTCAGTTCTGGTCGCCTCACTACAGGAAGGATGTGCAAGCCATCGAAAGGGTGCAGAAGAGATTTACAAGGATGCTGCCTGGAATGCAGAACATGCCTTATGAAAGCAGGTTGAGGGAACTCGGCCTTTTCTCCTTGGAGAGGATAAGGGGGGACCTGATAGAGGTGTATAAGATGATGAGAGGCATTGATCGGGTACATAGTCAGAGGCTTTTCCCCAGGGCTGAAACAGTAGCCACAAGAGCACATAGGTTTAAGGTGCTGGGGAGTAGGTATAGAGGAGATGTCAGAGGTAAGTTTTTTTACTCAGAGAGTGGTGAGTGCATGGAATGGGCTGCCGGCGACGGTGGTGGAGGTGGATACGATAGGGTCTTTTAAGAGACTGTTGAATAGGTACATGGCGCTGAGAAAAATCGAGGGCTATGGGTAAGCCTAGTAATTTCTAGGGTAGGGACATGTTCGTCACAGCTTTGTGGGCTGAAGGGCCTGAATTGTACTGCAGTTTTTCTATGTTTCTAAATACTCAAGGTCAGACAATAGAGGAAACGCAGAGGACAACTTGCGCACAGTAAGCTCCCACTGACAGCAATGTGGGAACAGAATAAGCATCAGCAAGGGGATCAGGGGAAACTTCTCAGAGTCACAGAGTAATGCTGCAGAGAAACAGGCCCTTCAGCCCAACTCATCCATGCTAATCAAGATGCCCACCTATAATAGTCCCATTCACCCATATTCCTCTAAACCTTTCCTACCATGTACCTGTCGAAACGTCTTTTAAATGTTACTGCACCTGCCTCAACCACTTCCTCTGGCAGCTTATTCCACATATGTACCACTCTCTGTTGCCCTGGGAAGAAGTTGCCCTATGGGTCTTTTTAATCTTTCACTTCTCACCCTAACCCCATTTCCTCGAGTTTTTGATTCCCTTTCTTTGGGAAACACACTGTGAATTCACCCTACCCATGCCCCTCATGATATTATACACCTCAGGTCACCCCTCAGTCTCCTACACTATTTTATGGCCGGTGCCTGGGATGCTGCTGCAAGTAAGATTTTGACTGTACCTGTGCATACGTACATGTGCACACGATAATAAACTCTACTTCCGATGAATACTTGAATTTCAGGGATTGTTTGAGTGACTGTCCGTGACCTTGCGTCCTCATCAGCCAGGGAGTCGCTGGACAGACAAGGATAGCAGGAAACGTATTGCTTTCTGCAGGGGGAACGACACACTCAGCACTGAACAGTTGGGGTGAAGTTATCCTGCACTGAAACAGGGGTCCCGTGAACGCACCAACTTACTGATCCGCCCAATTTTCATCCCAGATCGAGCCAGGGCTCTCATGGCCGTCTGTGCTCCGGGTCCAGCTGTTTTGGTCCTGGAAAGAATTAGAAAATACTTCAGGTCAGGCATCTGGATGTCACACCGACCCACGCAGTTTACGGGGTAGCGGGTTGCAGGAACTTGCTGCTGTTAAAAGCCGACTAGTTTGCATTGGAGAGGGTTGTTCCCCAAACTTTCTCTCACGGACAGGATCAGAAGACACAATATTCACACCTCTGCACCATGACTTGGACAAGATCCATTGGTTTTCATTTTCTGAATGAGACCAGAATTTAAAGTAACAAACTGCATTTCTGTAGCACCTTTAACAAGCTGTACTTGTGCTTCTGACAATGAACTCGATTGACTTTATATTCAGCAACTTGGTCTCCAGACGAGAGACAGAACTCCACCAGTTCACCAACCTCCGAGTGAAGAGATTTCTCAGCTCAATCCTCAGTGACTTCTCTTGTATCCCAAGTGCGAGTTCTGGCTCTAGACACCTTTGCTGAGAGAAAGCCTCTCAGCATCCAGCCTGTTGAGCCCTGTGCTGAAAGGTGTGGAGCAGAAGACTGCAAACCTTGACTCAGGGACAAAGAGTGCTGTGTAATGAGCCTCAAGCAGACCACGGAACCAAGGTAGAGGAGCAGCTCGCTGTGTCTGACAGACTGAAGATTCAGCAGCTGAGCAGCAGCACACCACCCAGCACTGAGCAGGCCACACGTGAATATGTAACGGGAGTGTACGTGATCTAGCGTCCCTATCAGCCGGGGTTACTGGACAGACAAGGATAGGAAGAAAACGAGTTGCTTTCTGCAGGGGGAAACGACACCCACAGCACTGAGCAGCTGGGGCAGAGCTGACCCTGCACTCCCACCGCCTCCTGTCATCCTGGCGGGCAGTCAATTTTTACACCTACGGGCAACGTAGAACACTTGAGTTCGGTTCTAACAATGTGTTCGTGTGCTGGGGTCTGGGTAACTGAGCACAGCAGAGCCTTCACCAAGCTTGGTCCCAAATTCCCCTCCTACCCTCATGATGCACAACACAGTGTGTATCTCCAGCTGCTTACACCCTATGTTGTCCTATCTGGTAATTTTACTCACGATGTCTGCCCTGTACGTTTGTATCATCGTTTACTCACTTACCAGTTGAAGGAAGCGAAGATGTGGCAAACTCCGAAAACATTCTCCTCCTCAGCCACCTGTGGTCCCAAGCTGATCACCTGCTCTTCCTTCTTCTCCTTTCCCTTTCGAGAAGCCATTCTGAAAGAAGGCAGCACAGTAGCAATGTAACAGGAGCCGTGGAACAGGACCTGGATACAAAACGTGCATCCTTCACACCCCAGGATTCCCACAACATGCTTTGCAAACAATTAAATACTCAAGGTCAAACAATAGAGGAAACACAGCAGACAACCTGTACACAGTAAGCTCCCACTGACAGCAACGTGGGAATGGAATAAGCATCAGCATGGGAATGAAGGAAAAACTTCTCAGAGTCACAGAGTAATGCTGCAGAGAAACAGGCCCTTCAGCCCAACTCATCCATGCTGATCAAGATACCCACCTATACTAGTCCCATTCGCCCGTATCCCTCTAAACTTTTCCTATCCATGTACCTGTCAAAACGTCTTTTAAATGTTACTGCACCTGCCCCAACCACTTCCTCTGGCAGCTTATTCCACATACACACCACCTTCTGTGTGAAGAAGTTGCCCTACGGGTCCTTTTAATCTCTCACCTCTCACCCTAACCTCATTTCCTCGAGTTTTTGATTCCCTTTCTTTGGGAAACACACTGTGAATTCACCCTACCCATGCCCCTCATGATTTTATACACCTCAGGTCACCCCTCAGTCTCCTACACTATTTTATGGCCAGTGCCTGGGATGCTGCTACAAGTAAGATTTTGATTGTACCTGTGCGTACGTGTACATGTGCACACGTGTACTTGTGCACGTGATAATAAACTCTACTTCCGATGAATACTTGAATTTCAGGGATTGTTTGAGTGACTGTCCGTGACCTTGCGTCCTCATCAGCCAGGGAGTCGCTGGACAGACAAGGATAGCAGGAAACGTATTGCTTTCTGCAGGGGGAACGACACACTCAGCACTGAACAGTTGGGGTGAAGTTATCCTGCACGATAACAGGGGTCCCGTGAACGCACCAACTTACTGATCCGCCCAATTTTCATCCCAGATCGAGCCAGGGCTCTCATGGCCGACTGTGCTCCAGGTCCAGCTGTTTTGGTCCTGGAAAGAATTAGAAAACACTTCAGGTCAGGCATCTGGATGTCACACCGACCCACGCAGTTTACGGGGTAGCGGGTTGCAGGAACTTGCTGCTGTTAAAAGCCGACTAGTTTGCATTGGAGAGGGTTGTTCCCCAAATTTTCTCTCACGGACAGGATCAGAAGACAAAATTCACACCTCTGCACCATGACTTGGACAAGATCCATTGGTTTTCTTTTCCTGAATGAGACCAGGATTTAAAGAAACAAACTGCATTTCTGTAGCACCTTTAACAAGCTGTACTTGTGCTTCTGACAATAAACTCAATTGACTTTGTATTCAGCAACTTGGTCTCCAGACGAGAGAGACAGAACTCCACCAGTTCACCAACCTCCGAGTGAAGAGATTTCTCAGCTCAATCCTCAGTGACTTCTCTTGTATCCCAAGTGTGAGTTCTGGCTCTAGACACCCCTGCTGAGAGAAACCCTCTCAGCATCCAGCCTGTTGAGCCCTGTGCTGAAAGGTGTGGAGCAGAAGACTGCAAACCTTGACTCAGGGACAAAGAGTGCTGTGTAATGAGCCTCAAGCAGACCACTGAACCAAGGTAGAGCAGCAGCTCGCTCTGTGTCTGACAGACTGAAGATTCAGCAGCTGAGCGGCAGCACGCCACCCAGCACTGAGCAGGCCACACGTGAATATGTAACGGGAGTGTACGTGATCTAGCGTCCCCATCAACCGGGGTTACTGGACAGACAAGGATAGGAAGAAATCGAGTTGCTTTCTGCAGGGGGAAACGACACCCACAGCACTGAGCAGCTGGGGCAGAGCTGATCCTGCACTCCCACCGCCTCCTGTCATCCTGGCGGGCAGTCAATTTTTACATCTACGGGCAACGTAGAACACTTGAGTTCGGTTCTAACAATGTGTTCGTGTGCTGGGGTCTGGGTAACTGAGCACAGCAGAGCCTTCACCAAGCTTGGTCCCAAATTCCCCTGCTGCCCCTATGATGCACAACCCAGTGTGCATCTCCAGCTGCTTACACCCTATGTTGTCCTATCTGGTGGTTTTACCCACGACGTCTGCCCAATACGTTTGTGTCATCATTTACTCACTTGCCAGACAGGTCCGTTACATGGACAAAGGTATCGTTGAAGGAAGCGAAGATGTGGCAAACTCCGAAAACATTCTCCCCCTCAGCCACCTGTGGTCCCAAGCTGATCACCTGCTCTTCCTTCTTTTCCTTTCCCTTTCGAGGAGCCATTCTGAAAGAAGGCAGCACAGTAGCAATGTAACAGGAGCCGTGGAACAGGACATGGATGCAGAACGTGCATCCTTCACACACCAGGATACCCCAAAACACTTTGCAAACAATTACTCAAGGTCAGGCCATCACAATAGAGGAAGCACAAGACAACTTTCACACAGTAAGCTCCCACTGACAGCAACGTGGGAACAGAATAAGCATCAGCAAGGGAATCAGGGGAAACTTCCATGCTAATCAAGGTGCCCACCTATACTAGTCCCATTTGCCCATATCCCTCTAAACCTTTCCTATCCAATGTCGAAATGTCTTTTAAATGTTGTTAATGTAGCTGCCTCAACCACTTCCTCTGGCAGCTCGTTCCACACAGACACCACCCTCTGCATGAGAAGTTTCCCCTCAGGTCCTTTTAAACCTTTCCCCACTCACCTTAAACCCATCCCCTCTTGTTTTTGATTCCCTTTCTCTGGGAAAACGACTGTCTGCCCTATCTATGCCCCTTGTGATTTTATACACGTTTATGAGGTCACCCCTCAGTATCCCATGCTACAAGGAACAAAGTCCCAGCCTGGCCAACCTCTCCCTATAACTCAGGCCCTCGAGTCCTGGCAAGTAAATCTTCTTGCAATTTTTCCAACTTAATGACTGCAAAACAGCATCCATGGAGCCTTTTACATCCAAGGGCAGACAGAGCCTCATAATTGAGCATCCTGAGTGATAATACCCCAGATGTAGTGTTAATAATACTAGAGAAAATTAAATAGTAGGACACAAAGCTCCTCGAGCCTCATCTCAATACAATCATAGCTGATCTCCATTCGCAAACACCTTATCCATGTTCTCTCCCCACATCCATTTTGTGCTCAGAAATCTCTCTTCCTTACATGTATTCAGCAACTTGGTCTCCAGACTAGAGATAGAGAATTCTACTAGTTCACCCATCGCCAGGTTTCAGCTCAATCCTAAGTGACTTTCCTGATATTCCAAGACTGAGTTCTGGTTCTAGACACTCCTGCTGAGGGAAACCCTCTCAGCATCCAGCCTGTTGAGCCCTGTACTGAAAGGTGTGGAGCAGAAGACTGCAAACCTTGACTCAGAGATAAAGAGCACTGTCTAATGAGCCTTAAGCAGACCACTGAACCAAGGTAGAGGAGTAGCTCGCTCTGTCTGAAGATTCAGCAGATGAGCAGCAGCACACCACACCACCCAGCACTGAGCGGGCCACACGTGAATAGGTAACGGGAGTGTACGTGATCTAGCGTCCCCATCAGCCGGTGTTACTGGACTGATAAGGATAGGAAGAAAACAAGGTTCCTCTCTGCAGGGTGATCGATGCCCACAGCACTGAGCAGCCTGGGCTGAACCTATCCTGCATTTAGCCAGAGCACCTTCAACTGTCTGATCAAGACTCACGGGTCAGACACTCACTATTCCACAGTGTGTGGATGTGTGTCTGAGAGGGTGAACTGTGCCCTAACACAACATTATAAACTCAGTAATTAACCCCTATCGTCTACTTAATAAAATGGTTAATTATGAGTACAGAGCACAAATACTAGAGGACACAGCTTTAAGCTGAGAGCAGGAAGTTTAAAGAAGATGAAGATCAGACCCACACCCAGACCCGCCAGGAATCAATCCCCCAAATCTCAACGCATCAAGGACTCCACAGCCCGAGCATTCGGATCCTCCCCCGGCCCAAAACTCCCCCTCACCATCATCCTGATCCCATCCCCTGATCCCGATCCCCACACACAGTTCCCCCCACCATCCCCAGCACACCCCCACCCCACCTCTCCCCCCCCACCCCCCCTCTCCCCCCACCCCTCTCCCCCCTCCCCTCCCCCTCCCCAACCCCCCGACCCCTCTCCATCTCCCCCCCACCCCACCCCTCTCCCATCTCCCCCCACCCCACCCCTCTCCCATCTCCCCCCCACCCCCCCTCCACCCCACCCCTCCCCGACCCCCCCTCCCTCCACCCCACCCCTCCCCGACCCCCCTCCCTCCACCCCACCCCTCCCCGACCCCTCCCCCCACCCACCCCTCCCCGACCCCCCTCCCTCCACCCCACCCCTCCCCGACCCCCCTCCCCTCCACCCCACCCCTCCCCGACCCCCCTCCCCTCTCCCCTCCACCCCACCCCTCCCCGACGCCCCACACCGCACTCCCCCCGACCCCTCTCCCCCCCCTCCACCCAACCCCACCCCGACCCCCTCCCCCCACACGGGTCCCGTCCCCTCCGCCGCGACACCCCGAGGCCTGCGGCCCGGCCCGCGGGACCTTCCGCCCGGACTCTCCCCCGACCATCGCGGGCGGGGGTGTGCGGGCGGCGGCCCCGGGCTGCGCTGGGCACCGGCCGGGGGTCGGGGCGCCGCTGCCGCCGGCGGATGGACGCGGATTCCGCCGCCCGCCTCCCACCTGCGTCTCGTCCAGCGGAGCGGCGGCCAGAGAGGGAGGGCAGGGGTCACCGCGCAGGCGCAGGCGCACGGGGAGGAGCCTCCCCCAACCCCTCCACAAACTTAATGTTCTTTAATTACAGCCCAGCCACCGGCTGCCGGCACCTTTACATTTGCTTTAAACTCCGTTCAGGTAAATCAATAAATTAAAGATGAATTTTACACCGTTGGGTTTCAATCTGCCCCGCACAAAGATGGCGCCTGCAGCGGGGCAGGTCGGGGGGACGGGCTGCGGCGGAGGACAAACCACCGCAGCGGCAAAAGGCGAAGTCGAGTTTATTGTCACCTGCACAGGTCCATGTGAGCACAGGGGCAGTGGAGCACTTCCCTGCAGCAGCATCACAGGCACAGAGCGTCAGATAAGCAGCATTCACAAACAAAAATATAAATTATACACAATTTTTACAAGAAAGAACACAATTAAGAATCAGAATCAGATTTATTATTGGAATTGGTTTATTACTGTCACTTGAACCGAGGTACAGTGAAAAACTTGTCTTGCATACAGGTCAATTCATTACACAGTGCAGTTACATTGGGTTAGTACAGGGTGCATTGATGTAGTGCAGGTAAAAACAATAACAGTACAGAGTAAAGTGTCACAGCTACAGAGAAAGTGCAGTGCAATAAGGTGCAAGGTCACAACAAGGTAGATCATGAGGTCAGAGTCCATCTCATCGTATAAGGGAACCATTCAGTAGTCTTATCACAGTGAGACAGAAGCTGTCCATTTGTTGTTTTGCGGCAGCAGTACAATGAAAGATATAAAAATTAATGTTACACAAATAACAAAATAGTATAAAAGAGGAATAACGAAGTAGTGTTCATGGGTTCATGGACCATTCAGAAATCTGATGGCGGACGGGAAGAACCTGTTCCTGAATCATTGAGTGTCGGTCTTCAGGCTCCTGTACCTCCTCCCCGATGGTAAGGGTCCTTAATGATGGGTGCCACCTTCTTGAGGCAACATGTCTTGACGATGTCCTCAATGGTGGAGAGGGTTGTGCCTGTGATGGAGCTGGCTGAGTCTACAACCCTCTGCAGCCCTTTCAATCTTGTGCATTGGAGCCTCCATACCAGGTGGTGATGCAATCAGTCAGAACGCTCCCCACCGTACATCTGTAGAAATTTGTAAGAATCTTTGGTGACGTACCAAATCTCCTTAAACTCCTAGTGAAGTAGAGCCATTGGCGTGCCTTCTTCGTGATTGCATCAATGTGTTGGGCCCAAGGTAGATCCTGAGATGTTGATGCCCAGGAACTTGAAGCTGCTCACCCTTTCCACCGCTGACCCCTCAATGAGGACTGGTGTGTGTTCTCCCGAATTCCCCTTCCTGAAGTCCCCAATTAATCCTTGCTGACATTGTGTAACTTTGTTGTTGCAACTCCACTCAACCAGCCGATCTATCTCACTCCTGTACACCTCCTCATCGCCATCTGAGATTCTGCCAATAACAGTGGTGTCATCGGCGAATTTATAAAAGGCGTTTGAGCAGTGGGCTAAGCGCGCATCCTTGAGGTGTGCCAGTGTTGATTGTCAGTGAGGAGGAGACGTTGTGACTGATCCGCACTGACTGTGGTCTCCCGATAAGGAAGTCAAGGAACTGGAATTGGAATTGGTTTATTATTATCACATGTACTGAGGTACAGTGAAAAACCTGTGTTGCATATCGTTCATCCAGATCAATTCATTACACAGTGCATTGGGGTAGTACAGGGTAAAACAGCAACAGAATGCAGAATAAAGTGTTAGAGTTACAGAGAAAGTCCAGTGCAGGCAGACAATAAGGTGCAAGGTCATAATGAGGTAGATTGTGAGGTCAAGAGTCTATCTTATCATACTAGGGAACTGTTCAATAGTCTTATAACAGTGAGATAGAAGCTGTCCCTGAGCCTGGTGGTACGTGCTTTCAGGTTTTTGTATCTTCTGCCCAATGGGAGAGGGGAGAAGAGAGAATGTCTGGGGTGGGTGTGGTCTTTGATTAGTCCGTGGAGGGGAGGCTGGTTTCCGAGATGTGCTGGGCTGTGTCCACAACTCTCTGCAGTTTCTTGCGGTCACGGACAGAGCAGTTGCCGTACCAAGCCGTGATGCATCCAGACAGGATGCTTTTTATGGTGCATTGATAAAAATTGGTGAGGGTTGACGGGGACATGCCAAATTTCTTTAGCCTCCTGAGGGTGTCTACATGGTTGGACCAGGAAAGGCTATTGGTGATGTTCACTCCTAGGAACCTGAAGCCCTCAACCCGCTCGACCTCAGCACCGTTGATGTAGACAGGTGCATGTACACCGCCCCCTTTCCTGAAGTCTCTTGTTTTGCTGACATTGAGGGAAAGGTTGTTGTCATGACACCATGTGACTAAGCTCTCTATCTCCTTCCTGTACTCATCGTTATTTGAGTTACAGTGGTATCATCTGCAAACCTCTTGGTGGAGTTAGAGCAGAATCTGGCCAGTCATAAGTGTATAGGGAGTAGAGTAGAGGGCTGAGGATGCAGCCCTGTGGGGCAACAGTGTTGAGAATAATCGTGCCCGAGGCGTTGCTGCCTATCCTCACTGATTGCGGTCTGATGGTCAGGAAGTCAAGGATCCAGTCACAAAGGGAGATGTTGAGTCCCAGGTCTTGGAGTTTGGTGATAAGTTTGCTTGGAATTATAGTATTGAAGGCAGAGCTGTAGTCAATAAACAATAGTCTAACGTAGGTGTCTTTCCTGTCCAGATGCTCCAGAGATGAGGGTAGGGCCAGGGAGATGGCGTCTGCCATAGACCTGTTTTGGCGGTAGGCGAGGTTGTCTGGGAGGCTGGAGCTGATGCGTGCCATGACCAAGCACTTCATGATGGTGAATGTCAGAGGCACGTTATGTCATTAAGGCATGTTAAGGTAAGCTAAGGTAATGCACAGTGTAATGCATCTTTTTGCATTTCCTTGTTTTTCTTTGGTATCAGTATGATAGTGGTCTTCTTAAAGCAGGTGGGAATCTCAGACTGGTATTGGTATTGGTGTATTATTGTCACTTGTACCAAGGTACAGTGAAAAACTTGTCTTGCATACCGATCGTACAGGTCGATTCATTACACAGTGCAGTTACATTGGGTTAGTACAGAGTGCATTGAGGTAGTACAGGTAAAAACAATAACAGTACAGAGTAAAGTGTCACAGCTACAGAGAAAGTGCAGTGCAGGTAGACAATAAGATTGAAGCAGGGAGAGGTTAAAAATGTCTGCAAATACCCCCACCAGCTGATCTGCGCAGGATCTAAGGACACAGCCAAGGACAACATCCAGGCCAGATGTTTTCCTCGGGTTCACTCTCTAGAAGCCGGTTCTTACGTCTGTTGTGGTGACCATGGGTTCAGGTGCATTGGAGACTGTCAGGGTGGGTGGTGACATACCAATTAGAACAAAAGAAGTCCATTGTAGGTCAGCCACATAAATACCATGACTACAAGAGCAGGTCAGAGGCTGGGTATCCTGCAGTGAGTGACTCACCTCCTGACAACACAAAGACTTTCCACCATCCACAAGGCACAAGTGAGATGTGTGATATTCAAAGTCAAAGTCAATGTCAAGTTTATTGTCATCTACACAAGTACATGGATGCACAGGTGCAATGAAAAACTTACTTGCAGCAGCATCACAGGCACAGAGTATCAGATATGCAACATTCACATAAATTGAACATAAATTGCACATAATTTTTACAAGAAAGAACACAATTAGAATAAAAAGAAACAAAGTCCACTGTAGTGCAAAGCAGTCATAGTGTCGCTATACTTAGGTAGTGATTGAGGTTGTGGAGATTGGTTCAAGAGCCGAATGGTTGAAGGGAAGTAGCTGTTCCTGAACCTGGTGGTGTGGGACTTCAGGCTTCTGTACCTCCTGCCCGACGGGAGCTGCGAGAAGATGGCACGGCCCGGATGGTGGGGATATTTGATGGTGGATTTTGCCTTCTTGAGGCAGCACCTTCTGTAGGTATTCCCGATGGTGGGGAGGGATGTGCCCGTGATGTACTGGGCAGAGTCCACTGCTCTCTGCAGCTTCTTACGTTCCTGCGCATTTGAATTGCCGTCCCAGACCGTGATGCAAACACTCAGGATACTTTCAACAGTACATCTATGAAAGATTGTTGGCGTGTTCGGTGACAAGCCCCTGGATGAGATTTATTTTGCATGACAATGATGTAACTCAAATTAAAACCAGTTTAATTACATGTGCATGAGCCCAATTAGAAGCTTTACTTGGAAGACAGTAACATATTGCCTTGAAGGAATGCACATTTTTCTAACTTCTATTCTCCTTTTTTCTCCACCTTCAAAATGCTACATTAACTCCACTTCTCTCTCCACAGATGCTGCCTGACCTGCATTTTCTGTTTTATTGCATATTTGTTTGGCCTCACCTGAGCTTGATTGCAGGAATTTTCAACAGATAATCCAAAGCAGTGTAGTTTCCTCTCAGTTTTAGTAATGGTTCTTACTTATCAGTTTTTGTGCTTTTAATTCCATTCATTGCAATATATAACATAAGATTTCTTTATTAGTCACATGTACATCGAAACACACAGTGAAATGCATCTTTTGCGTAGAGTGTTCTGGGGGCAGCCCGCAAGTGTCTCCACTCTTCCGGCACCAACATAGCACGCCCACAACTTCCTAACCCATACGTCTTTGGAGTGTGGGAGGAAACCGGAGCACCCGGAGGAAACCCACGCAGACACGGGGAGAATGTACAAACTCTTCACAGACAGTGGCGGGAATTGAACCTGGGTCGCTGACACTGTAAAGTGTTACGCTAACCGCTACACTACTGTGTTAGAAATGTTATGACAACATTGTGGAGGTATGGCTGCCATATCGAGTGGTTTTTGTGTATTTTCTGACTTGTGGACAAAGTCAACTTATAGACGTCTGTAAAAGTGGAACCCGTTCATTACCAGGGACGGCCCGTACTTTTTAACGTGATGAGTGTTTCTGCCTGCTCCCTTTGTCAGTGACTTGCAGACCCCCACTACTGGTTGATTGAACGGAATTCAACGTCCCTTGAAACCTTCTGCCAATGACCTTAAATCCAGAGAAACAAAGGATTGCAGATGCTGGAATCTGGATGAAAACACGACTCAGCAGGCCAGGCAGCATCTGTGGCAGGCGGTCAACGTTTCGGGTCAGGACCCTTCTTCAGCACAGAGATGGGAAAAGGGGAAGCCCAATTATATAGGGGGGAAAAGCAGAGCAGTGATAGGTGGACAAAAGAGGGGAGGTGGTGGGCACAGGGTGGTGATAGGTAGATGCAGGTAAGAGATAGTGATGGGCAGGTACGGGGGAGGAGGGGAGCAGATCCACCGGGGGATGGGTCAAAGGTATGGAGAGAGAGGGGAAAAAAGTAGAAAAAAGAGAGAGAGGCTGGGGAAGGGAAGAAGAGAAGAAGCGTGGTGGGGGGGGGGGGTGTGTGGGGAAGTCGGGTGGGGATTAGCATCATGGTGTTTTTCATTTTGACCTTAAATCCACACTCTTAAGGGAAGTATCTCCTTCCAGGAGTTTGTACGTTCTCCCCGTGTCTGCGTGGGTTTCCTCCGGGTGCTCCGGTTTCCTCCCACATTCCAAAGACGTATGGGTTAGGAAGTTGTGGGCGTGCTATGTTGGCGCCGGAAGTGTGGCGACACTTGCGGGCTGCCCCCAGAACACTCTACGCAAAAGATGCATTTCACTGTGTGTTTCGATGTACATGTGACTAATAAAGAAATCTGATGTCATCTTATCTTATCTTACATGGTTCCCTGAAAGTGGTGCCACAGGTAGACAGGGTGGTAAAGAAGGCAGTTGGCAGGCTGGCCTTCATCAGTCAGGGCACTGAGTATAGGAGTTGGGAGGTTATGTTGCAATTGTACAAGATGCTGGTGAGGCCGCACTTGGTGTATTGTGTTCAGATTTTGTCACCCGGCTGTAGGAAATAGTTTATTAAACTGGAAAGGGCGCCTCTTCTGTCATTCAATAACAAACATCCAATAAAATTTCAATAAAAATTCAATAAACTCATGGGCCATCGATAGGGTGAAAGCCTTTTTCCCAGGGTTAGGGAATCAAGAACTAGAGGGCACAGGTTTAGGGTGAGAGGGGAAAGATTTAATAGGAACTCGAGGGGCAACTTTTTTACACAAAGGGTGGTCAGTATATGGAACGAGCTGCCAGAGGAAGTGGGTGAGGCAGGTACAATAACAACTTTTAAAAGGCACTTGGACAGGTACATGGATAGGAAAGGTTTAGAGGGATATGGGCCAAACGTGGGCAAATGGGACTAGCCCAGGTGGGTACCTTGGTCAGCATGGACCAGTTGGGCCAAAGGGCCTGTTTCCTTGCTGCTCGACGCTATGACTCTAACTGCTGCATTCCTTCTGGTGAAGGTGGTCTCATAGTGCTGTTGGGGAGGGAGTTGGAACATAGAACAGTACAGCACAGGAAAACAGGCCCTTCAGCCCATCATGTCTGTGCCGACCATATTGCCAATCTAACTAATCCCATCTGCCTGCATATGGTTCACACCCCTCCATTCCCTGCCTGTTCATGTGTCTGTCTAAATGCTTCTTAAACGTTGCTATGGTATCTGCTTCCACCACCACCTTTCCTGGCAGCCCGTTCCAGGCACCCACCACTCTCTGAGTAAAAAAACTTGCCTCATAAATCCCCTTAGGACTTTCCGCCTCTCAACTTAAAGCTATGCTCTTCAGGAATTGACATTTCCACTCCGGGAAAAACAATCTCTCCACACTATCTAGGCCTCTGATAATTTTATCTACAGGAGTTCCAGGTTTTAGATGCACTGACGCTGAGAGACAGGGAATATTTTCCAAAGTCAGTGTGGTGTATGACCCGGAGATGGTGGTGGTCCCCTGCAGCTGCTGCCCTCGACCTCCTGGGTGGTAGGGGCTACAGGTCTGGGAGGTGCTGTTGGAGTAGCCGGGGTAAGTAACTGAAGTGCCTTTTGTAGATGGAGCACACGGCACCAGTGTTGGGGAGGGAGTGAATGCATGAAGTGGTGGCTGACGTGCTAAACAAGGGAGCAGCCTTGTCCTGGATAGTTTGTCCTGAGACATTTGAGCTGCAGCTAACATGCCAGTGGGAGTTTTCCCTGCACCTCCCTGATTTCTGCCACTAGATCCTGAGAGGGATCGATAGTGTCGACGTTTCAAGGTTGCTTCCTCAAGGCCGAAGTGCTGAATCATTCCCAGGACAGCAGGGTGAACGTTGAGGACTGACATGAAAAGAAATTCACTGCAGGAAGGACATTGAGGCTTTAGAGAGGGTGCAGAGGAGGTTTACTAGGATGCTGCCTGGATTAGAGGGCATGTGCTCTCAGGAGAGGCTGGACAAACTTGGGCTCTTTTCTCTGGAGCGGCAGAGGCTGAGGGGTGATCTGTTGGAAGTGTATAAAATTATGAGGGGCATAGATAGGGTGGACAAGCAATATCTTTTTCCCATTATTGAGCGATCCAATACCAGAGGGCATGTATTTAAGGTGAGAGTGGGTAGGTTCAGAACAAACGCGAGGGGTAAGTTTTTTACTCAGAGAGTGGTGGATGCCTGGAATGCGTTGCCTGGTAGGATGGTGGAGGCAAATTCATTGGGGGCTTTTAAGAGGGGCTTGGATGGGCACATGGATGAGAGGAAAATGGAGCGATATGGGCATTCTGTAGGTAGGAGGGATTAGCTATGTCGGCACAACATTGATAGGCTGTAGGGCCTGTTCCGTGCTGGACTGTTCTATGTTCTATGAAATTTCTTCGGACTGTGAATGTCTGGAGTTCTTTGGCCAGAGGCTGTGTGTGCCTTGTTAACACTGCCTCGTTATTCCTCTTTTGTACTATTTTGTTATTTCTGTAACATTAATTTTTATGTTTCACTGTACTGCTGCCGCAAAACAACAAATTTCACAACATATATCAGTGATAAAAAGCATCCATAGAAAGCATCCTATCTGGATGTATCACGGCTTGGTACGGCAACTGCTCTGCCCGGGACCGCAAGAAACTGCAGAGAGCTGTGGACACAGCCCAGCGCATCACGGACACCAGCCTCCCCTCCTTGCACTCTGCCTTTACCTCTCATTGTTTTGGTGAAGCAGCCAGCATAATCAAAGACCCCACCCACCCGGGTCATTCTCTCTTCTCTCTTCTTCCATCGGGTAGAAGATACAGGAGCCTGAGGGCACGTACCACCAGACTTAAGGACAGCTTCTACCCCACTGTGATAAGACTATTGAACGGTTCTCTTATACAATGAGATGGACTCTGACCTCATGATCTACCTTGTTGTGACCTTGCACCTTATTGCACTGCACTTTCTCTGTAGCTGTGACACTTTACTCTGTACTGTTATTGTTTTTACCTGCACTACATCAATGCACCCTGTACTAACCCAATGTAACTGCACTGTGTAATGAATTGACCTGTATGCAAGACAAGTTTTTCACTGTACCTCGGTACAAGTGACAGTAATAAACCAATTCCAATAATAAATCTGATTCTGATTCTTAATTGTGTTCTTTCTTGTAAAAATTGTGTATAATTTATATTTTTGTTTGTGAATGCTGCTTATCTGACGCTCTGTGCCTGTGATGCTGCTGCAGGGAAGTGCTCCACTGCCCCTGTGCTCACATGGACCTGTGCAGGTGACAATAAACTCGACTTCGCCTTTTGCCGCTGCGGTGGTTTGTCCTCCGCCGCAGCCCGTCCCCCCGACCTGCCCCGCTGCAGGCGCCATCTTTGTGCGGGGCAGATTGAAACCCAACGGTGTAAAATTCATCTTTAATTTATTGATTTACCTGAACGGAGTTTAAAGCAAATGTAAAGGTGCCGGCAGCCGGTGGCTGGGCTGTAATTAAAGAACATTAAGTTTGTGGAGGGGTTGGGGAGGCTCCTCCCCGTGCGCCTGCGCCTGCGCGGTGACCCCTGCCCTCCCTCTCTGGCCGCCGCTCCGCTGGACGAGACGCAGGTGGGAGGCGGGCGGCGGAATCCGCGTCCATCCGCCGGCGGCAGCGGCGCCCCGACCCCCGGCCGGTGCCCAGCGCAGCCCGGGGCCGCCGCCCGCACACCCCCGCCCGCGATGGTCGGGGGAGTCCGGGCGGAAGGTCCCGCGGGCCGGGCCGCAGGCCTCGGGGTGTCGCGGCGGAGGGGACGGGACCCGTGTGGGGGAGGGGGTCGGGGTGGGGTTGGGTGGAGGGGGGGGAGAGGGGTCGGGGGGAGTGCGGTGTGGGGCGTCGGGGAGGGGTGGGGTGGAGGGGAGGGGGGTCGGGGGGGGGGGGTGGAGGGGTGGGGGTGGGGGGGAGATGGGAGAGGGGTGGGGTGGGGGGGGATGGGGAGGGGTCGGGGGGTGGGGAGGGGGAGGGGAGGGGGAGAGGGGAGGGGTGGGGGAGGGGAGGGGGGGAGGGTGGGGGGGGGGGGAGGGGAGGGGGGGGGAGGGGGGGGAGGGGGGGGGGGGAGGGGGGAGGGGTGGGGGGGGGGGGGAGAGGTGGGGTGGGGGTGTGCTGGGGATGGTGGGGGGAACTGTGTGTGGGGATCGGGATCAGGGGATGGGATCAGGATGATGGTGAGGGGGAGTTTTGGGCCGGGGAGGATCCGAATGCTCGGGCTGTGGAGTCCTTGATGCGTTGAGATTTGGGGGATTGATTCCTGGCGGGTCTGGGTGTGGGTCTGATCTTCATCTTCTTTAAACTTCCTGCTCTCAGCTTAAAGCTGTGTCTTCTAGTATTTGTGCTCTGTACTCATAATTAACCATTTTATTAAGTAGACGATAGGGGTTAATTACTGAGTTTATAATGTTGTGTTAGGGCACAGTTCACCCTCTCAGACACACATCCACACACTGTGGAATAGTGAGTGTCTGACCCGTGAGTCTTGATCAGGCAGTTGAAGGTGCTCTGGCTAAATGCAGGATAGGTTCAGCCCAGGCTGCTCAGTGCTGTGGGCATTGATCACCCTGCAGAGAGGAACCTTGTTTTCTTCCTATCCTTATCAGTCCAGTAACACCGGCTGATGGGGACGCTAGATCACGTACACTCCCGTTACCTATTCACGTGTGGCCCGCTCAGTGCTGGATGGTGTGGTGTGCTGCTGCTCATCTGCTGAATCTTCAGACAGAGCGAGCTACTCCTCTACCTTGGTTCAGTGGTCTGCTTAAGGCTCATTAGACAGTGCTCTTTATCTCTGAGTCAAGGTTTGCAGTCTTCTGCTCCGCACCTTTCAGTACAGGGCTCAACAGGCTGGATGCTGAGAGGGTTTCCCTCAGCAGGAGTGTCTAGAACCAGAACTCAGTCTTGGAATATCAGGAAAGTCACTTAGGATTGAGCTGAAACCTGGCGATGGGTGAACTAGTAGAGTTCTCTATCTCTAGTCTGGAGACCAAGTTGCTGAATACATGTAAGGAAGAGAGATTTCTGAGCACAAAATGGATGTGGGGAGAGAACATGGATAAGGTGTTTGCGAATGGAGATCAGCCATGATTGTATTGAGATGAGGCTCGAGGAGCTTTGTGTCCTACTATTTAATTTTCTCTAGTATTATTAACACTACATCTGGGGTATTATCACTCAGGATGCTCAATTATGAGGCTCTGTCTGCCCTTGGATGTAAAAGGC
Organism: Pristis pectinata; assembly: GCF_009764475.1. Lineage (NCBI taxonomy): Eukaryota > Metazoa > Chordata > Chondrichthyes > Rhinopristiformes > Pristidae > Pristis > Pristis pectinata. Next base: position 3,466,226 of record NC_067408.1, on the reverse strand, counting down.
TCCATGGATGCTGTTTTGCAGTCATTAAGTTGGAAAAATTGCAAGAAGATTTACTTGCCAGGACTCGAGGGCCTGAGTTATAGGGAGAGGTTGGCCAGGCTGGGACTTTGTTCCTTGTAGCATGGGATACTGAGGGGTGACCTCATAAACGTGTATAAAATCACAAGGGGCATAGATAGGGCAGACAGTCGTTTTCCCAGAGAAAGGGAATCAAAAACAAGAGGGGATGGGTTTAAGGTGAGCAGGGAAAGGTTTAAAAGGACCTGAGGGGAAATTTCTCATGCAGAGGGTGGTGTCTGTGTGGAACGAGCTGCCAGAGGAAGTGGTTGAGGCAGCTACATTAACAACATTTAAAAGACATTTTGACATTGGATAGGAAAGGTTTAGAGGGATATGGGCAAATGGGACTAGTATAGGTGGGCATCTTGATTAGCATGGAAGTTTCCCCTGATTCCCTTGCTGATGCTTATTCTGTTCCCACGTTGCTGTCAGTGGGAGCTTACTGTGTGAAAGTTGTCTTGTGCTTCCTCTATTGTGATGGCCTGACCTTGAGTAATTGTTTGCAAAGTGTTTTGGGGGTATCCTGGTGTGTGAAGGATGCACGTTCTGCATCCATGTCCTGTTCCACGGCTCCTGTTACATTGCTACTGTGCTGCCTTCTTTCAGAATGGCTCCTCGAAAGGGAAAGGAAAAGAAGGAAGAGCAGGTGATCAGCTTGGGACCACAGGTGGCTGAGGGGGAGAATGTTTTCGGAGTTTGCCACATCTTCGCTTCCTTCAACGATACCTTTGTCCATGTAACGGACCTGTCTGGCAAGTGAGTAAATGATGACACAAACGTATTGGGCAGACGTCGTGGGTAAAACCACCAGATAGGACAACATAGGGTGTAAGCAGCTGGAGATGCGCACTGGGTTGTGCATCATAGGGGCAGCAGGGGAATTTGGGACCAAGCTTGGTGAAGGCTCTACTGTGCTCAGTTACCCAGACCCCAGTGTACGACCACGTTGTTAGAACCGAATGTGAGTATTTTATGCTGCCTGTAGATGTAAAAATTGATTGGAGACACAATTTCTGTAGATGCTGGAATCTAGATTAAACAAAACACTATGATGCTGGAGGAACTCAGCAGGCCAGGCAGCATCCATGGAGAAAAGCTTTTCTCCACGGATATTGCCTGGCCTGCTGAGTTCCTCCTGTAAAAATTGACTGCCCGCCAGGATGACAGGAGGCGGTGGGAGTGCAGGATCAGCTCTGCCCCAGCTGCTCAGTGCTGTGGGTGTCGTTTCCCCCTGCAGAAAGCAACTCGTTTTCTTCCTATCCTTGTCTGTCCAGTAACCCCGGCTGATGGGGACGCTAGATCACGTACACTCCCGTTACCTATTCCCGTGTGGCCTGCTCAGTGCTGGGTGGTGTGCTGCTGCTCAGCTGCTGAATCTTCAGACTGTCAGCTGCAGAGCGAGCTGCTCCTCTACCTTGGTTCACTGGTCTGCTTAAGGCGCATTACACAGCACTCTCTTGTTTGCCATCTTTTGCTCCAGACCTTTCAGAACAGGCTCACTAGTCTGGATGCTGAGAGGGTTTCTCTCAGCAGGGGTGTCTAGAGCCAGGACTCAGTCTTGGGATACAAGAAAAGTCACTGAGGATTGAGCTGAGAAATCTCTTCACTCAAGAGGTTGGTGAACTGGTGGAGTTCTGTGTCTCTAATCTGGAGAACAACTTGCTGAATATATTTAAGGAAGAGATTTCTGAGCACAAAGCATTTAGGGATGTAGGGTGAGAGCAGAGATGTGGTGTTTGTGATAGAGATCAGTCATGATTGTATTGAGGTGTGGCTTTCTCCTATTTTGTTATATTTTCCCTAGTATCAGCAACAGAATATTTGGGGGGGCTATCAGTCAGGATGCTCATGAGGAAGTAAAGGGTTATGAAATTGTGACCGTACATACAATTAATGAAAAAAATTCCACTCAAGACCAGGTGGTAATTATTGTGTCCAGGAACTTAATTGTAAACCAATTATACTAAACAATGAGTGTGATGTTTGTCTTTATATCTTAGGCTCCTGATCAAAACTTGTGTAGCTGCATTAAGTGTGCGTGACAAGGACTGTATAAATTAATGTCTGCTCCTTTGTATTGAGGAGATCTCTGATAAAGACTCTGAGTGTTAGAGGAGAGTTCTCCCTCAGTAACATACTGCTAATGAGCACAATTTAACAGAATTAATCCGTGGCACTGTGTGATTTTGCAGCAGGCAGGAGTGGGGACTTAGATTAGGATAACACTCAACTGTCTGCCCCTCGATGTACAAGACCCCATTGCTCCTGTTTAGCAGAAAGGAACTCATTTGCTTTCATCTTTGTCAGTCCAGCAACCCCAACTGATGGGCTTGCTGACATGCACTAATCTCCCTGTGGCAGAGGACTGCGCTGGGCATAGTCACTGGCCAGTGCTTTACCTCGGGGGGGGGGGTCTTCACTATTACTGCTTCATACAAGGTTACACCTTGATACATTAATGAACCACAGTTTCTATAGTGTTCCTCACTCGAGGGCTATCCCTGACTGAGGGCAGGGTCTTCCTGTGCTGGTTTCCTCAGCAGAATAGCTTGCTAGATATTTACTTCTGGCATGGAGGATGAGAGGAGACATGATAGAGGTCTACAAAATATTAAGAGGAATAGATAGAGTGGACAGCCAGCGCCTCTTTCCCAGGGCACCGATGCTCAATACAAGAGGGCATGGCTTTAAAGTAATGGGTGGGAAGTTCAAGGGAGATATCAGAGGGAGGTTTTTTACCCAGAGAGTGGTTGGGGCATGGAATGTGCTGCCTGGGGCGGTGGTGGAGGCAGGTACATTGGTCAAATTCAAGAGATTACTAGATAGGCATATGGAGAAATTTAAAATAGAAGGATATGTGGGAGGAAGGGGTTAGATAGTCTTAGGTGAGGTTTAAAGGTCAGCACAACATTGTGGGCTGAAGGGCCTGTATTGTGCTATACTGTTCTATTGTCTATGCACTCAGCCTGTGTGTTGTTTTTTGGCATCTGTGCACTGCCAGAAAGGCTGGCATTAATTGTCCAACCCTGATTGCCAGGCAGAAGGTGGGGGTGAGCTGCTGCCTTGAAGCACTGCAGTCCTGGTGCTGTGAGGGGGGAGGTTCCAGGATTGAGACCCAGTGACGATCGAGAAGCAGCGATACATTTCCAAGTGAAGGATGGTTTGTGACTTGGAGGGGAACCAGCAGATGGTGGTGTTCCCCTCTACCTGCTGCCCTTGACCTTCTTGTTGGTAGAAGTTGCAGGTTTGGGAGCTGCTGTTGGAGTAGTCTGGGTGAGTAACTACAGTCGTGATAGAATCTGTGCCAGTGGTACTGTGGGTGAATATTCAGGGTGATGAGTGGGCTGTTCTAACGATGTCGAGCTGTTTATTCATGCCACACTTATTTAGGCTAGTGGGGAGTATTCCATCACACTTCTGCCTTGTGCTTTGCAAATGGCTTTGGGTGTCAGAAGGTGAGTCGGTCACTGCAGGATACCCAGCTTCTGACCTATTCTTGTTGCCACCGTATTTATATGGCAGGTCCAGTGGGGTTTTTGATCAGTGGTCCTTGATATTGGATTTGGCAGTGAGAATGCCATTGAATGTCAAGGGTAGGTGGTTAGATTTTCTCTCCATGGTCTCTGGCACTTCTGTGACGAGCATTATGGCGATTTATCTTGCTGTATTGTTGTATTGATCTTGCTGAGTGCAGGTGTGGGCTTTTTCAGTTGGTGAGGAATTGTATCTTGCAGCTTCAGCAAATCTCCCACTTCTGGTCAGCCTGTTGGACCTCAGATGTCCTGGGGTGGGATGGTTGGCCTCCAACACACAAACCATCTTTCCTTTGTGTACAGTCTGACTTCCGAGTACTAGAGTGGTCCAGTGAAGACTGACCAGTTTGACAGTGAAATCAGTGCTCACTGAATGCTAATTGTAGCTCTAGATGGTCCCGATTTCCCTCGCCAGGCGAGTTCAGCTTGGCCGGTGGATGTGTGACAACCTCACCTGTCGGGCCAGTGAGAGATTTTCTGTTTAAAGCGGCTCTTGTTTCTGTGTTTGAGCTTGTTGAATCGCCTTTGTGACCCAACTGCCCTCTCGCTGCAGGGAGACCATCTGCCGCGTCACCGGCGGCATGAAAGTGAAGGCTGACAGGGATGAATCCTCCCCGTACGCTGCCATGTTGGCTGCTCAGGATGTGTCCCAGAGATGCAAGGAGCTGGGCATCACTGCTCTACACATCAAACTGCGTGCCACCGGAGGCAACAGGTCAGTGACTGGGGCGAGAAGGGACGTTTTCAAACTTTGACCAGTTTGGTTGGGAATTTTAAATCTGACCTGCAGTGAACGGGGATAATATTGGAAATTGAGGGAAAACAAATAACATTGCAGGTGCTGGAATCTGAAGTGAAAGCACATCTGTGAAACAAATTCATGTTTGTTTCAGGTTGGGGATTCTTGAACTGATGTTCCATAGATGCTGCTTGACTGAGTTCTTCCAGCATTTCTGCTTTTGTGGGAAGTGGTATCCGGGACAGGGTTGGTGGGGGAGAGGGCAGAACCTTTCCAGAATATGTACTTCCCCATTAATCAGAATCAGGTTTATTATCACTGTCATATGTTGTGAAATTTGTTGTTTTGCGGCAGCGCTACAGTGCAAGACATAAAAATTACCGTAAGTTGCCAAATAGTGCAAATAAAGAATAATGAAATGGGGTTTCTGGATCGTTCAGAAATCTGATGGCGGAGGGGAAGAAGCTGTCCTCAAACTCTTTGTTCACCTTTAATTGTTTTTAATCAGTGGATTCATTGAATGCAAACTAATTGCAGTCTTAAGTTATCTTTACTATTGCTCCTGTAACTGGGACTTCAGTCTATGTGAAGTGCTCTGTGTTAAATGCAGGACTAGGTACATCACAGCTCCCTGGTGCTGAGATTGTCGTTCCCCCTGCTTTAAACAAAAGTCATTTCATGCTATCCTTGTCAGCCAGAACTCCCGTTGACAGGGATGGTAGGTCATGTACATATTATTTAAAGGGTCTCTGGAATCTTGTGTGTATCTGGGTCTCAAAACAGCACCTTCCCAATGGTGTAGCACACTCCCTCAGCACTGAATATCAGCCTGGATAGTGGGAGCCTGTGACTTGAAGAGACAGCCTTCTGGCTGGGGAGAGAAAGGTGTTGTCTGTTGGGTTACAGCTTGGGTAAGTGGGTCAGAGGGAGTTTGTAGTTCTTGCTTTGTGATGCTCTCACTGGGACCAGACACGGTCTCCAGATTCAGTACCTGTCCTCAAGTTATTCAATCAGCTCTTGACTTGGTTGACATCAGCACTGCTGTGGGCCTCAGTTTACAAGGCATCAGTGATTCGGAAACTGGTCTCCGGAGACTTGTTCAATCCAGTGATAGTGGGCAGAAGACATTTCCAGTTATTTCAGGATTTGGAGTCGAACTGGGGATAGATTCTTGGTGGTTAGACATTGTGGGGAACAGATAATGGGACATGTAGCTCCCCAAAATGGTGGGGGCTGTGAACAACTGTTCAAGCCCAGTTGTAGAGACTTGGGTGGGTTAGGGCAGATGCGCTTAGTTACAGAGTCATAGTTATACGGCACAGAAACAGGCCCTTCAGCCGAATTCGACCCAACTGAGCTCGTCCCATTTGCCTGCATTTGGCCCACATCCCTCTAAACCTTTCCTATCCTTGAACCTGTCCCATGTCCAGTCAATAGTGATAAGATAATACTTTAATAGTCCCATGTACGTCGAAACACAGTGAAGTGCATTTTTGCGTAGAATGTTCTGGGGGCCACGCTTCCGGCGCCAACATAGTGTGCCCACAACTTGTTTTTGGAACGTCGGAGGAAACCCACGCAGACACGGGGAGAACGTACAAACTCCTTACAGACAGCGGCTGGAATTGAACCCGGGTCGCTGGCACTGTGATAGCGTTACGCTAACTGCCACAGTACCGTGCCTGCCACATGCATGACCACGCTTCACAGGTTCCTCCGAAGCTCTTGGGACACCTAGAGGTTGTGAAAAGTGCTGCAGAAATGCAGCTTGTTTCTTTAAATCCTGATCTCATTCAGGGAAAGGAAACCTGTGGATCTTGTCCAAGTCACGGTGCAGAGGTGTGAATTCTGTGTCTTCTGTTCCTGGATGTGCCTGCCTGTGAGAGAAAGTTTGGGGAATGCTCTCTCCAATGCAAACAAGTCAGCTTTTAATGGCAGCAAGTCCTGCAACCCGCTGCCCTGTAAACTGTGATGTCCAGATGCCTGACCTGAAATATTTTCTAATTCTTTCCAGGACCAAAACACCTGGACCCGGAGCACAGTCGGCCCTGAGAGCCCTGGCTCGATCTGGGATGAAAATTGGGCGGATCGGTAAGTTGGTGCATTCACAGGACCCCTGGTTCAGTGCAGGATAACTTCACCCCAGCTGTTCCGTGCTGAATGTGTCGTTCCCCCTGCAGAAAGCAACACGTTTCCTGCTATCCTTGTCTGTCCAGCTTCTCCCTGGCTGATGAGGACGCAAGGTCACGGACAGTCACTCTGGAAACGCTCGCTGAAATGGCTTCCCACTTTGCACCAAACCACTGGCGTACAAGCTGCAGCACTTCCAAGTGGTTCATCCCTACCTTAATACCAACGGGGGGGGGGGGGGGCAATAACTGCTTGCTCTATCTTTGGGGCCTGCAAACGTACTCTCTCCCTAACAGATCAGCACTGAGCCACGTTGGGATCACGTATCGAGCCAGATTGAGTAGAAGAGTAGAGTGGGCAGCCAGTGCCTCTTTCCCAGGGCCGCAATGCTCAATACAAGAGGGCATGGCTTTAAAGTAATGGGTGGGAAGTTCAAGGGAGATAACAGAGGAAGGTTTTTTTACCCAGAGTGGTTGGGGCATGGAATGCGCTGCCTGGGGAGGTGGTGGAGGCAGGTACATTGGTCAAATTCAAGAGATTGCTAGATAAGCATATGGAGGGATTTCAAATAGAAGGATATGTGGGAGGAAGGGGTTAGATAGTCTTAGGTGAGGTTTAAAGGTCAGCACAACATTGTGGGCCGAAGAGCCTGTATTGTGCTGCACTGTTCTATGAATGTAGAACCATACAGCACAGAACAGGCTGTTTGGCCCACAGTACCTCTGCTGAACATAATACCAAATTAAACCAAACCTCTTCTGCCTATACATTATCTTATCCATATCCCTCCATTCCCTGCACATTCATGTGTCTATCTAACAGCCTATTAAACACCACTATCATACCTGCCTCCACCGCCACCCCTGGCAGCCCGATCCAGGCACCCACCACTCTCTGGGTAAAAACAAATTTACCCTGTACCCCCTTTAAACACCCCTCTCACCTTAAATGCATGTTCTCTAGGACTTGACATTTCCACCCTGGGAAGAAGATTCTAACTGTCTGTCTATGCCTCTCATTATCTTATAAACTTCTATCAGGTCTCCCCTCAGCCTCTGACGCTGCAGAGAAAACAGTCCAAGTTTGTCCAACGTCTCCTTATAGCTCGTACTCTCTAATCCAGGCAGCATCCTGGTGAACTTCTTCTGCACCTTTTTCAAAGCTTCCACATCCTTTCTGTAATGGGGTGACCAGAACTGCACACAATACTCCCAAGTGCAGCCCCAACCAAACTTTTGTATGACTGTAATGTGACTTTCTGACTCTTGTACTCGGTGCCCTGACCAATGAAGGCAAGCGGGCCTTATGCCTTCTTTACCACCCTATCTACTTGCATGGCTACTTTCAGGGAGGTATGGACTTGCACCCCCAGATCCCTATGTACGTCAGTGCTGTAGGGGGTTATTCTGGGTGTTGGCAGCTCCATAGGAATTGTGTGGATTTACAGGGGCAAGGAACTGTCCTTGGACCCAGCGACAATTAACTGGGGCATTCCCCGCAATGAAGGAACCATTTTAAGAACAACAGACAATCTGCTGGAGGATCTCGGCAGGTTGAGCAGCATCTGTGTGGGGGGCAGGGTAGACCTGTCGACATTTCGGGTGGAAGCCCTGCATCAGGACTGAGAATGGAGAGGGAAGATGGCCAGTGCAGAGAGAAGGGGCGGGTGAGACGAGAGTCCCAGATGATTGAATTGAGGTGGGGTGAAAAGATGACGGCAGGTGGTTCTGGGGAGGTGGGGTGGAGTTGGGAGACAGTGGCAGGTGAATGAGGGGTGGAGGCAGGTAACAGAGGGAGGTGGTGGGGGGAGAGCAGGAGGGGAGAGTGAAGGTTGGAGACAGCTGTGGAGTGAGATGAGTAGGAACACACAGGGAATGGTTTCTGTTCCCTTCCAGATAAGGAAGCAGTGGAGAAAGGTGTTTAATAAATTGAAGAGGACTGTGAGACATCAGAACTTCCCTCCCTTGGAACAGTGCAGAACAAGGGAACATAATCTTAGAATTCAAGTACAGAATTACATCGATAGAATTGTTACAGGGTAGAAGGAGGTGATTAAGTTCACTGAATCTCCACAATCCACTCCCTATTTCCCCAAAAAACCAATAAATGTTTCCTTTCAGTACATCCAATTCCCTTCTTTAAATAAAATCATTGAATCTGTTTCCACTGCTATTTCAGGCAGTACATCACACCTAACAGCAGCAGCTTGTATGTTTAAAGAAAATCTTCTCGTCTTGTCATTCTGTCACTGAGGCAAAGTATGATGTTTGTCAATAAGGTCTTGTATTAGAGTCATAGTCATAGAGTCTTGCAGCACATAAACAGGCCCTTCAGTCCAACTCGTCTATGCTGGCTGTGTTGCCCAGCGAGCTAGTCCCATCTGCCCACCTTTGGCCCCTATCCATGTACTTAAATCGATGGCTTTTAAATGCTGCTAATGTGCCTGCCTCGACCACTATTTCTGGCAACTCGTTCCAAATACGCACCACCCTTTGCATGAGGAAGCTGCCCCTGATGTCCCTTTTAAATCTCTCGCCTCAGATTTAAAAGGGACATCAATGTATTAAATGTTATGGGTGTAGAATAGGGAATTGATTAAATGGTGAGGAGGAATAGATGGGCTGGTTGGCTCGTAAGCTCTGGTGTGTTTGCAGTAATTCAAGCTAGACAGTGATTGGTACCTCTTCTGTCCCATCCTGCACTGCACTTTACCTGTAACTGCAACACTATATTCTGCATTCTGTTACTGCTTTTCGCTTGTATTACCTCGAAGTACAGTTGTGATGAAGTGATCTGTATGGATGGTAAGCAAAACAGTTTTTCACTGTATCTCGGTACATGTGACAATAATAAATTCCAATTCCGTCCATTGGCCACTAACCATGTTCCTGTTCCTTGACAGAGGATGTCACTCCAATCCATCGGACAGCACTCGCAGGAAGGGAGGTCGCCGTGGTCGCCGCTTGTAGAAATTATGCCTCCAGCATTATAACTAATAAAAAAGATCCGATCACTTTCACTGCGTATTTTTAATTCCTGCCACCTCTCAAATGTATCTCTTCTGTCTTGGTGCACACAAATCAGTAGCTTTGAGTTCGCATTCAATCTGTCAGTTAGAAACCTGAGCAAGCCTGCGAATGTTGGAGCTTGTTGGGGTGTAGGGTAGGAGGCAAAAGTATTGGAGAGGTGAACCAACAGAGTGAACGGGCTTGGGCTGCAGAGTTTAGAACTGCTGGTGTTGGAATGTACAGTATAACATTTATTGCCACCATTGACTGGGGGTGCGGCAAGGAGTGTGACCCTCGATTGTCTGTTGTACAGCAAGCAAAGCCAACTTGCCTGGTAAAATGTTTAGAGCAGAGGATGTGAAGGACACCGGCTTCACCTATGGGGTTATTTCTCCAGGGGAATGCACTGGGTGGCAAATATTTGCATGTACGCAATTAAATTAAATCCAGCCATGATTGGCAATCGTCTGCATTCAGTCAAAATCTTTGTCATGGTGGTGGGATCTCATGGTTATGTCAATGTTGCAACAGTTAAGTTGCCTGTTTCATGGCTCCCAGTGACCCAGGTTCAATCCTGACCTTGGGAGTTAGTTGTGTGGAGTTTGCATATTCTCATTGTGTGGGTTCCCCCCACCCGACTGGTTCCTCTACATCAGAGATGTGCTGCAGATTCACTGGCCATTATAAATTAGGCCTTGTCTGGCTGGCTGGGGAATTGAGATTTGCTGGGCATGTTAGTGGAGGAATGCTCTGGGAGCTAGCATGGACTTGATGGGTCAAATGGCCTCTATGTCATATGGGAATACAAATAATGGCTTAAACTGTTCATCACTTTGCAGGTCTTTCCCTTCTGCTGCTTCTGAATATTACAGTGTAATATCTTAAATAGTTCCAATATGTTGGTGGAGTATAGTCTTAATGGTAGGACTCTTGGCAGTGTGGAGGATCAGAGGGATCTTGGGGTCCGAGTCCATAGGACGCTCAAAGTGGCTGTGCAGGTTGACTCTGTGGTTAAGGCATATGGTGTATTGTCCTTCAATTGGGGAATTGAATTTAGGAGCCGTGAGGTATTGTTGCAGCTGTATAGGTCCCTGGTCAGACCCCACTTAGAGTATTGTGCTCAGTTCTGGTCGCCTCACTACAGCAAAGATGTGGAAGCCATATAGAGGGTGCAGAGGAGATTTACAAGGATGCTGCCTGGAATGCGGAGCATGCCTTATGAAAGTAGGTTGAGGGAACTTGGCCTTTCTCCTTGAGAGACGGAGGATGGGGGGGGGGGGGGGGACCTGATTGAGGTGTATAAGATGATGAGAGGTATTGATCAGGTAGATTAGAGGCTTTTCCCCAGGGCTGAAATGGCCACAAGAGGACACAGGTTTTAAGGTGCTGGGGAGTAACAGAGGAGATGTCAGGGGTAAGTTTTTTTACTCAGAGAGTGGTGAGTGCGTGGACTGGGCTGCCAGTAACGGTGGTGGAGGCGGATACGATAGGGTCTTTTAAGAGACTGTTGGATAGGTACATGGAGCTGAGAAAAATAGGGCTATGGGTAAGCCTAGTAATTTCTAGGGTAGGGACATGTTCGGCACAGCTTTGTGGGCCGAAGGGCCTGAATTGTGCTGTAATTGTTCTATGTGCAAAAATCATTTTGCTTGTACAAGTGGGCAGAGCTGGTGCTGCAAGTGTGACTCCCAGGAAGCCACAGCAATGGCTCTGAAACTCCAGTCCCCTTCTGCTTTATTTTCTTTCTCTTCCAAGTATTTGCCTAGTTCTGCGAAATTCCCATTGAACTTGCTTTCACTGTGCCTTGAAAGCAGTGCTTCCGAAATCCTGACCACTTGGATGTATCTGAGAAGTCTCAAGTCTCCTCTGGTCATCTTCCATCCTCATCCTTCTGGGTATTGTCCCCTTCCTGGGAGAGAAAGCTGACTCCTGTGGGCTTGTTGCCCCTTTCACTGGCGACTGGGTGGCTAGAGAGAGCCACAGGCGCTCTAACTCATTCACCAGCAGTCCATTGGAGCCATACGGAGTCTGGTGCTGTGAATGTAAAAGGTCTTTATTCAGCACTGTGAACAGGCACTCTGGAAGGATCATGGAGAATCTTATTGTAGTAGGTTGAGATTTTGTACCGTTAAGCACAGAAAATAGCAAGTGATTAAATGCAGTTTCAACGTCAACATTTTGGGTGTGGGCAAATCCCTGGGAGCATATCTCAACTGACGAGAACTGTGCTATATCACCAAAGACTTGCAAATTTCTACAGATGTACGGTGGAGACCATTCTGACTGGCTGCATCACCGCCTGGTATGGAGACTCCAATGTACAGGATCGCAAGGTGCTGCAGAGGGTTGTAGACTCAGCCAGCTCCATCATGGGCACAACCCTCCCCACCATCAAGGACATCTTCAAGAGGCGGTGCCTCAAGAAGGAGGCATCCATCACTAAGGACCCTCACCATCCGGGACATGCCCTCTTCTCGTTACTACCATCAGGGAGGAGGTACAGGAGCCTGAAGGCCCACACTCAACGATTCAGGAACGCTTCCCCTCCACCATCGGAGGTCTATGAAACTACCTCTTTATTCCTTTTTGTTTTGCTTTATTTTTGTAATTTGTAGTAATTTTATATCTTTGCACTGTACTGCCGCAAAACAAATTTCACGGCACATAAGTCAGTGATAATAAACCGGATTCTGACATTCAGGAATCCACACACCCAAACACTGGTCTTTGACCACTGCATTGGGAGATGGCTCTCTGCAGATGATGGTGTGCATTCATGCTGCTATCCTTGCATTTGTATTACATAGGTAATTCCTAAAAGATGTCTGATGCCTAACAATCCCTAACGGTCATTGGGAATACCTTGGGAAGATAAGGCACCAGCGTGCATGTTGGGAGAGAAAGGGCAAAGTTGGATGGCAGCATTGCGACCATTGGGAGATGTAGCTCGAGGCCTTGGGAGGATGCTACGGCAATGACGAGTGCCTCTGCTGTTGGCTGTGACCTACAGGTGCCACAGTCCAGTGGAAGGCCAAACTCAGCAACAATGTCTTGTGAAGTTGTGTTCACTCGAAAACCTTGCTTGTAACCCCTCAGTTGGAAAGATCGAGGGAGACCCTTGCAGTCCAAGTCCATGTTTCCCTTAAAATGGAATTAGGTTGATAGGGTGGTGCGGAAGGGCATGTGGTATGGAGGCACAAGAGACTGAAGATGCTGGAATCTGGAGCAAAAGCAAACTGCCAGAGGAACTCAGTGGGTCAGACAGCATCTGTGGAGGGAGATGGACAGTCAACATTTTGGGCTGAAACCTTTCATATGGCCTTCAGAGGTCGGGGCATAGAATAGAAGAGCCAGGATTTTGCAACTGTACAAAACACTGGTTAGACTGCACTTTGGAGCACTGCGTGCGGTTCTGGTCACCACACTGCAGGAAGGATGTGGTTGCGCTGGAGACGGTGCAGAGGAGATTCACCAGGACGTTGCCTGGATTGGAGGACCAGTTACGGGGAGAGGTCAGATAGGCTGGGACTGTTTTCCCTGGAGCAAAGGAGGCTGAGGGGTGACCTGATAGAGGTGGACGAGATTACGAGAGCATTAATAGGAGAGGCAGTTAACATCTGTTTCCCATGGTAGGGGTATCAAAATCAAAGAGGGCAGAGGTTTAAGGTGAGGGGAAGGAGTTTTTAAAGGGGATCTGAGGGGTAAGTTTTTAACAGAGAGTGGTTGGTATCTGGCCTACAGAGGGGGTGGTGGAGTCAGATACATTCACTATGTTTAAGTGACATTTAGACAGACACTTCAATAGACAAGTTGTAGAAGGGCATGGTCCTAATGTGGGCAAATGGGATTAGTATAGATGGGCAGAAAGGTCAGCATGGACCTGGTAGGCCGAAGGGCCTCTGTGCTATACAACTCTGTGACTGTGAAACTTTTATGTTTTAAGTTCTCCTGCATTAGAGCAGGAAGGTTATGGTAAAACAATAAAAACACTGGATAGGACAAATATAGGTAGAGTACTGTCTGCAGATCTTGGTCATCACAATACAGGAAGGATGTGATGGCTCTGGAGAGGGTGCAGAGATTTGCCAAGATGTTGCCTAGGATGGCATGGGATGTCTCAGTTATGAATCCCCTTAGCACAGGTATCAGTAACTAGAGGGCATAGGTTAAGGTAATGGGCAGGAGGTTTAGAGGGGATCTGAGGAAGAATTTTTTTCTCCAGTGGGTAGTTGGATTCTGGAACACACTGCCTGAGGGAGTGGTGGAGATGTCTACTCCCACAACATTTAAGAAATGGTTAGATGAGCACTTATAATGCCTTGGGATCGCAAGTGGCTGCAGAGGGTTGTAGACTCAGCCAGCTCCATCACGGGCACAACCCTCCCCACCATCGAGGACATCTTCAAGAGGCAATGCCTCAAGAAGGCAGCATCCATCATTAAGGACCCTCACCATCCGGGACATGCCCTCTTCTCGTTACTATGATCAGGGAGGAGGTACAGGAGCCTGAAGACCCACACTCAACAATTCAGGAACAGCTTCTTCCCCTCTGCCAACAGATTTCCGAATGGTCCATGAACCCATGAACACTGCCTTGTTACTCCTCTTCTGCACTATAACAAAGTAATTTTTACGTCTTTATGTCTTGCACTGTATTGCTGCCACAAAATAACAAATTTCATGACGTATGTCAGTGATAATAAACCTGGTTCTGATTCTGATGGGATCGAAGGCTGCTGGCCAACCACTAGAAAATGGGATTAGCATGGATGGGCATTGTATCGTCAGTATGGACACAATGGGCTGATGGGTCTGTTTCCCTGCTGTTTGACTCTACAATTGAACTGAGTTAATTACATGCACATTGGAGAAACTTGGATTGTTTTCTCTGGGGCATTGGCGGCTAAGGGGAGACCTGATAGAGGTTTATAAAATTATGAGAGGCAGAGATAGGGTAGACAGCCAGAGTCTTTTTCCCAGGGTGGAAATGTATTGGTATTGGTTTATTATTGTCACATGTACCGAGGTACAGTGAACAACTTGTCTTGCATACCATTCATACAGATCAATTCATTACACAGTGCATTGAGGTAGTACATGTAAAACAGTAACAAAACAGAATAAAGTGTCACAGCTACAGAGGAAGTGCAGTGCAGGTAGACAATAAGGTGCAAGGTCACAACAAGGTAGATTGAGTCCATCTCATCAAGGTCAAGAGTCCTTCTCATTGTATAAGGGAACTGTTCAATAGTCTTATAACAGCAGGATAAAAGCTGTCCTTGAGCCTGGTGGTACGTGCCCTCAGGCTCCTGTGTCTTCTACCTGATGGAAGAGAAGAGAAGAGAGAATTTCCCAGGTGAGTGGGGACTTTGATTATGCTGGCTGCTTCACCAAGGCGGTGAGAGGTATAGACAGAGTCCATGGAGGGGAGACTGGTGTCCGTGACGAGCTGGGCTGTGTCCACAACTCTCTGCAGTTTCTTGCGGTCCTGAGCAGAGCAGTTGCCATACCAAGCCGTGATGCATCCGGATAGGATGCTTTCTATGGTGCATCGATAAAAATTGGTGAGTGTCAAAGGGGGCATGACAAATTTCTTTAGCCTCCTGAGGAAATAGAGGTGCTGGTGAACTTTCTTGGCCATGGCATCTACATGGGTGGACCAGGATAGGTTATTCAGGATAGCTGGTGATGTTCACTCCTAGGAACTTGAAGCCCCCAACCCTCTCGACCTCAGCACCATTGATGTAGACAGGTGCATGTACACCGTCCCCTTCCAGAAGTCAATGGCCAACTCTTTTGTTTTGCTGACATTGAGGGAAAGGTTGTTGTCATGACACCATGTCTATCTCCTTCCTGTACTCTGACTTATTGTTATTTGAAATATAGTCTACTATGGTGGTATCATCTGCAAACTTGTAGGTGGAGTTAGAGCAGAATCTGGTCACACAGTCATGAGTGTATAGGGAGTAGAGCAGAGGGCTGAGGACGCAGCCTTGTGGGGCACCAGTGTTGAGAATAATCGTGCCGGAGGTATTGCTGCCTATCCTCACTGATTGCGGTCTGTTGGTCAGAAAGTCAAGGATCTAGTTGCAGAGGGAGGTGTTGAGTCCCAGGTCTCGGAGTTTGGTGATGAGTTTGCTCGGAATTATAGTATTAAAGGTGGAGCTGTAGTCACACATGCACGCACACACACATGCACACACACGCGCACATGCACCCAAATACACTCACGCACGCACACACACATGCACACACACGCGCACATGCACCCAAATACACTCACGCACGCACACCCAAACATGAACACACACACAGGTGTGTGAGTGCATAGTGCATACACACACTCAAACACAAACACACCAAACACATATACACATACGCATGCACACCCATACACACCCAAACACACTCGGACATACATATACACATTGACACATACACTCACATACACCCTCTCTGCATAGATGGTTGCAAAAGGAGGAATGTTTATTGAACACTTTCCCACTCAGTGAAAACTGCACTTGGTTCATTTTCTGGACCTGTCTACCAGTCGGTGTGTGTGTGTGTGTGTGTGTGTGTGTGTGTGTGTGTGTGTGTGTGTGTGTACACCAATGTGTGTGTGTACATTTATGTGTGTGCATACCTGTGTGTGTATGTACACCTATGTGTGTGTGTAATCTATGTGCATGTGTGTATCTGTGTGTGTGCGTGAGTGTGTATATATGTGTGTGTGTATATCTGTGTGTGTGTGTGTTTATATCTATGTACGTGTGATTGTATATCTATGTGTATGTGTGTGACGGTTTATCTATGCGTGTGTGTGTATCTGTGTGTGAATCTATGTGTGTGTGAGTGTCTATCTGTGTGTGTGTGAGGGTGAATCTGTATGTGTGTGTGAATCTGTGTTTGTATGTGTGTGTGTGTTTGTGCGTGGACCTCTGTGTGAAGTTCCCCATGCTGTGCTGTAAACCACCAGTAGGTGACACCATCATCCAGTTTTTGGAACAGTACACCACAATGCTGAATCTGATTGCCTGAGGTATGACTCAGCTGTTGCTGGGCAGAGGGTCGGGATTGAGGTTGTGTTTTACAAAATTGGAAAAGGTTCTTTAATTGTCACATGTACGTCGAAACACGCAGTGAAATGCATCTTTTGCCCAGAGTGTTCTGGGGGCAGCCCGCAAGTGTTGCCACACTTCCCGCGCCAACGTAGCATGCCCACAACTTCCTAACCTGTACGTCTTTGGAATGTGGGAGGAAACCGGAGCACCCGGAGGAAACCCACAGACACGGGAGAACGTACAAACTCCTTACAGACAGCGGCGGGAATTGAACCCGGTCGCTGGCGCTGTAATAGCATTACGCTAACTGCTACACTACCAGTTTTCTGAGGGAGGGTCACACTGTGGGAGGGGTAGTACTGAGGGAGGGTCACACTGTGGGATGGGTGGTACTGAGGGAGGGTCACACTGTGGGATGGGTGGTACTGAGGGAGGGTCACACTGTGGGATGGGTGGTACTGAGGGAGGGTCACACTGTGGGATGGGTGGTACTGAGGGAGGGTCACACTGTGGGATGGGTGGTACTGAGGGAGGGTCACACTGTGGGATGGGTGGTACTGAGGGAGGGTCACACTGTGGGATGGGTGGTACTGAGGGAGTGCAGCACTGCCGTGTGTGCTACTTGTTGAATAGACAGGAAGCCCAGAATGACCAGTCCAGTTGCTGGACAGTTCTCGGTTCCGCTTTGCAGAAATGGGAAAGCAAACCCGACATCACACCAGCAGCTTCAAAACGCCCAGATGTGGAATCACAGCAACTTACTACACAGAAGATAATATGACAAGAAACAGAAACAAGAGTAGGCCATTCGGACCCTCAAACCTCTTCTGTTATCCAATAAAAAACATTAAATAAAATTTCAATAAAGTCATGAGGGGACTAGAAAGGGGGAATGCGCACAGTCTTTTTCCCAGGGTTGGGGAATCAAGAACTAGAGGGCATAGGTTTAAGATGAGAGGGGAGAGGTGTAAAATCATGAGGGGCATAGGTAGGACGAATGCCCACAGTCCAGGGTAGGGGAATCAAGAACTAAGGGGCATAGGTTTAAAGAGAGAGGGGAGAGATTTAATAGGAACCTGAGGGGCAACTTTTTCACCCAGAGGGTGGTCAGTATATGGAACGAGCTGCCAGAGGAAGTGGTCGAGGCAGGTACATTGATAACATTTGAAAGACACTTGGACAGGTACATGGATAGGAAAGGTGTTGAGGGATATGGGCCAAACACGGGCAAATGGGACTATCTTAGATGGGTATCCTGGTTAGTATAGATCAGTTGGGCTGAAGGGCTTGTTTCTGTGCTGCATCTCTCTGTGACTCTGAAGGGGCTATCCAAACGCCCAATTGTTGTTCTTGCTGAGGCTCCGGCTGCCGCCAGGTGACACCACCATCAAATTCTGGCAACACAAACTCCCCCATCAATCTCGATTGGCTGTTGTGTGACTCACTGGTTGCCAGGCAGAGTTCCCGGTTGAATTGTGTTTTGTGGAGTCAGTTGGTGGTAAGCAAAGCTGACAGGTTACAGAATGAAGCCATTCGATCCAGCACATTCATGCTTGATCTATCTTTTGGGCCACCATTCTGACTGGTCACACTGAGAATCCTAAAGGATTCAATATTAAGAGAAAAAGGGTAACTAGGGAGAGAATAGGTCCCATTAGATAAGATTTCTTTATTAGTCACACGTACATCGAAACACACAGTGAAATGCATCTTTTGCGTAGAGTGTTCTGGGGGCAGCCCGCAAGTGTCGCCACGCTTCCGGCGCCAACATAGCATGCCCACAACTTCCTAACCCGTACGTCTTTGGAACGTGGGAGGAAACCGGAGCACCCGGAGGAAACCCATGCAGACACGGGGAGAACGTACAAACTCCTTACAGGCAGCGGCCGGAATTGAACCCGGGTCGCTGGCGCTGTAATAGCGTTACGCTAACCGCTACACTACCGTGTAAGTGATCAGGATTAAGGGTCCATTAAGGATCAGGGTGTGGAGGCAGAGGAGATGGGTGAGGTCGTAAATGAATATTATATTCAAATGCACAGGAATGTAAGAAGCTGCAGAGAGTTGAGGACTCAGCCCAACACACAGAAGACAGAGGGTGGTGGTAGATGGAGTGTATTCTGCCTGGAGGTCGGTGACCAGTGGTTTTCCGCAGGGATCTGTTCTGGGACCCCTGCTCTTTGTGATTTTTATAAATGACTTGGATGAGGATGTGGATGGGTGGGTTGGTAAGTTTGCAGATGACATGAAGGTTGGTGGTGTTGTGGATAGTGTACAAGGTTGCTGTAGATTACAACGGGACACTGATAGGATGCAGACCTGGGCTGAGAAGTGGCAGATGGAGTTCAACCCCGATAAGTGTGAAGTGATACACTTCGGGAGATCAAATTTGAAGACAAAATACAAGTTTAATGGCAGGACTCTTAGCAGTGTGGAGGAGCTGAGGGATCTTGGGGTCCACGTCCATAGATCCCTCAAGGTTGCCACGCAGGTCGATAGGGTTGTTAAGAAGGTGTATGGAGTGTTGGCCTTCATTAGTCGGGGTACTGAGTTCAAGAGCCGCAAGGTGATGTTGCAGCTCTATCTGGTTAGATCATACTTGGAGTATGGTGTTCAGTTCTGGTCACCCCATTATAGGAAGGATGTGGAAGCTTTAGAGAGGGTGCAGAGGAGATTTACCGGGATGCTGCCTGGATTGGAGAGCATGTCTTATGAGGATAGGTTGAGCGAGCTAGGGCTTTTCTCTTTGGAGAGAAGGAGAATGAGAGGTGACTTGATAGTGGTGTACAAGATGATAAGAGGCATAGATCGAGTGGATAGTCAGAGACTTTTTCCCATGGCGAAAGTGAATAACACAAGGGGCATAATTTTACGGTGATTGGAGGAAGATATAAGTGGGATGTCAGAGGTAAGATTTTACACAGAGAGTGGTGGGTGTGTGGAACGCACTGCTGGCAGAGGTTGTGGGAGCAGATACATCAGGGACATTTAAGAGACTCTTAGATAGACACATGAATGATAGAAAAATGGAGGGCTATGTGGGAGGGAAGGGTTAGATAGATCTTCAGAGCGGGATTGTAAAATGTCGGCACAACATTGAGGGCCTAAGGGCCTGTACTGTGCTGTAGTATTCC
Organism: Pristis pectinata; assembly: GCF_009764475.1. Taxonomy (NCBI): domain Eukaryota; kingdom Metazoa; phylum Chordata; class Chondrichthyes; order Rhinopristiformes; family Pristidae; genus Pristis; species Pristis pectinata. Next base: position 3,446,561 of record NC_067408.1, on the reverse strand, counting down.
ATGTTCTATGGTCTATGACCGGCACATCCCTCCCCACCATTGGTAGTATCTACATGAGGCGCTGCCTCAAGAAGGTAACATCACACCACCAGTCACAGGCCTCCAGTCAGAGAGACAACCATCTACTACCACGCTATGACTTCTTTCGCTAAGCCAACGTTGAATCCAATTGGCTACTTCATCACTGCTGGGACAACTGTTATTTGTGATACATATAAATGACTTGGACGAAAATGTATTTGGGCTGATTAATAAGTAAGTTGACACAAAAATTGGTGGGGTTGTGGATAGCAAGGAGGTTGTCAAAGGGTTCAGTGGGATACAGGTCAGTTAGAAATGTGGGCAGAGAAATGGCAGATGGTTTAATCAGGACAACTGTGAGGTGTTGCACTTTGGGAGGTTAAAGATAAGAGGAAGGTATACGTAAGAGGCAGGACCCTTGGGAGCATCGATGTACAGAGGGACGCAGGTCCACAGATCCCTGAAAGTAGCCGCATAAGTGGATCGGGTGGTAAGGAAGGTGTACGGTACACTTGCCTTCATCGGTCAGGGTGTTGAGTATAAGAGTTGGGAAGTCACGTTGTAGCTGTATAAAACTCTGGTCAGGCTGCACTTGGAGTGTTGTGTGCAGTTCTGGTTGACACATTACAGGAAGTTGTGGAAATGGTGCAGGATGTTGTCTGGCTTAGAAAGTATGAGCTATAAGGGGAGGTTGGACAAACCTCTGGAGTTTTCTCTGGAGTGTTGGAGGTTGAAGGGAGACCTGATAGAAGTTTATAAAATTATGAGAGCCATAGATAGGGTAAATAGTCAGAGACTTTTTTCCCAGGGTGGAAATGTCAGATACTATAGGACATGGGTTTAAGGGGAAAGAGGGAAAGTTTAAAGGACATTTATGAGGAAGTTTTTTTTACACAGAGAGTGGTGGGTGTCTGGATCTAGCTACCAGAGGAAGTGGTGGAAGTAGATCTTGGGGTCCACGTCCATAGATCCCTCGAGGTTGCCACGCAGGTCGATAAGATTGTTAAGAAGGTGCGTGATGTGTTGTCCTTCATTAGTCGAGGTATTGAGTTTAAGAGCTGCCAGGTAATGTTGCAGCTCTATAGAACTCTGGTTAGACCACACTTGGAGTATTGTGTTCAGTTCTGGTCGCCTTGTTATAGGAAGGACGTGGAAGCTTTAGAGAGGGTGCAGAGGAGATCTACCAGGACGTTGCCTGGATTGGAGGTCATGTCTTATGAGGATAGGTTGGGTGAGCTAGGGCTTTTCTCGAGGTACTCCAGGTTAGTACAAGCGATCACCCAATCTGTCGTTGGTCTCTCCAACACAGAGGAGACCACATTGTGAGAAGCAGATAGTACACTCAGGTACTCAAGCAACTGAGTAAGAAACTACAGAGTTGTGGACACGGACATCACAGAAACCAGCCTCCCCTCCATGAACTCTGTCTACGCTACTCACTGCCTTGGGAAAGCAGCCAACATAATCAAAGACCCCACCCACCCCGGACATTCTCTCTTCTCCCCTCTCCCATTGGGCAGAAGATACAAAAGCCTGAAAGCACGTACCACCAGGCTCAAGGACAGCTTCTACCCTGCTGTTATAAGACTATTGAACGATAAGATGGACTCTTGACCTCACGATCTACCTCGTTGTGACCTTGCGCCTTATTGTCTGCCTGCACTGCACTTTCTCTGTAGCTGTGACACTTTATTCTGCATTCTGTTATTGTTTTCTATTGTACTCCCTCAATGCACTGATGTGATGAATTGATCGGTATGAACAGTTTGCAAGACAAGTTTGTCACTGGACCTTGGTACAAGTGACAGTATTAAACCAATTTACCAACTTACTAATACTGAATTGGAAGAAGTGCAGTTGGATCACTGCTTCACTTGGAAGGAGTGTTCGGGTCTCTGGATGGTGGGAAGTGAAGAGTAAATGTGCTTGCACGGGAAAGTTCCATGAGAAAGGGAGTCGGTCTTGCTGGAAGTGGGAGAGTCAACGGTGGAGAGGTCAATCCCTTTGGAATGCTGGGGGGAGGGGGAAGGAAGTCTTTGCTTTTCTGATTGGCTGTTGTGAGACTCACCAGTTGCTGGGTAAAAGTCCACGGTTGTGTTTGTGGAACTCGGAAAGGAAAGCAAACCGAACATCCCTCGGGCAGTTTCAAACCTCCCAGATGTGAAATCACAGCAACTTACTGCACAGAAGGTAAGATTACAAGAAATAGAAACAAGAGTAGGCCATTCGGCCCTTCAAACCCCTTCTGTCATTCAATAGGAAACATTCAATAAAGTCAGAATCAGGTTTCTTATCACATATGCTGTGAAATGTGTTGTTTTGCGGCAGCAGTACAGTGCAAGACGTAAAAATTACTACAAGTTAGAAAAATAAATAAATAATGCAAAAGAAGAATAACGAGGTAGTGTTCAGGGGTTCGTGGACCGAGACAGGGTGAATGCACGGTCTTTTTCCCAGGGTTGGGGAATCAAGAACCAGGGCATAGGTTTGAGGTGAGGGAGGGGAGAGATTTAATAGGAACCTGAGGCGCAAATTTTTCACACAGAGGGTGGACTGTCTATGGAACAAGCTGCTAGAGGAAGTGTTTGAGGCAGGTACATTGATAGCATTTAAAAGACACTTGGACAGGTACACGGATAGGAAAGGTTTAGAGGGAAATGGGCCAAATGTGGGTAAATGGGACTAGCTTAGATGGGCATCTTGGTTGGCATAGATAAGATAAGGTAAGATATTTATTTATTAGTCATGTACATCAAAACACACAGTGAAATACATCTTTCTGCATTATTGAGAGTGTTCTGGGGGCAGCCCGCAAGTGTCGCCACTCTTCAAGGTGCCAACACAGCATGCCCACAGCTCCTAACCCCTACATCTTTGGAGCATGGGAGGAAACTGGAGCACCCGGAGGAAACCCACGCAGACACAGGGAGAACGTACTAACTCCTTACAGACAGTGGCTGGAATTGAACCCGGGTCGCTGGCGCTGTAATAGCATTACGCTAACTGCTACACTATCGTGCCTGCCCAGTTGGGCTGAAGGGGCTGTTTCCATGCTGTATGACTCTGTGACTCTATTACTCCAAGACATGGCATTACCTCAGCACCGTATCCCTTGATTAATATCCAAAAACCTATCAACCTCTTGAATATCCTCAGTGACAGAACCTCCATGTCCCTCTTGGAAAGAGAACTTTGACCCACACCAATTTTTATCGATGCACCATAGAAAGCATCCTATCTGATGCATCACGGCTTGGTCCGGCAGCTGCTCTGCCCGAGACCACAAGAAACTGCAGAGAGTTGTGAACACAGCTCAGCACATCACAGAAACCAGCCTCCCCTCCATGGACTCTGTCTACACTTCTTGCTGCCTTGGGAAAGCAGCCAGCATAATCAAAGACCCCACCCATGCGAGACATTCTCTCTTCTCCCCTCTCCCATCGGGCTGAAGATACAAAAGTCTGAAAGCACGAACCACCAGGCTCAAGGACAGCTTCTATCCTGCTGTTATAAGAGTATTGAATGGTCCCTAGCACGATAAGATGGACTCTTGACCTCACAATCTACCTCGTTATGGCCCTTGCGCCTTATTGTCTGCCTGCACTGCACTTTCTCTGTAACTGTAACACTTTATTCTGCATTCTGTTATTGTTTTACCTTGTACTACCTCAATGTAATGAAATGATCTGCATGGACAGCATGCAAAACAATGTTTTTCACTGTACCCCAGTACATGTGACAATAATAAACCAATTTACCAATTTACCTATTCTGTCTCTGCTTCCTGTTCTATGCCTCACCTTACATTCTTTGACTGAACCTTGGGCCTCGTGATTTACTGAGTGAAGGTGCTATATAGATGGAAGTTGTTGTTGCAGCACCTTCTCTAGTGAATCAGAAGTGGCTGTTTCCCCTTTGGAGAATGTGAACCAAGTTATAAACCACTCTGGGGCGTCCAGTGGATGTGAAACTTGGGTTGGAACCCACGTTCCCCTTTCGGTGGATGAAGTCGCTGACTCTGTGCTGAGCTGTGGTCCCCTTCCTGTGTGTTTTCTAGCATTGCATCCCATGTCATTGCATCCTCAGGTCTCTGGCTGCCTGGATTCAGTTCCCTTCCTGCAGGGGACCTCTGCGTGCATACAGCTGTGGCTGTTTAGTACCTGAGTAGTCCCCAGTCACAGCATCACCTGACTGCCACTTGGCAACTGCTCTGCCCAAGTCCGCAAGAATGGACTTGGACACAGCCCAGTCCATCGCGCAAACCAGCTGCCCCTCCATTGACTCTGTCTACACTTCCCGCTGCCTCGGGATAAATAATCAGCCAAAATAATCAAAACCCCTTCCTCCCTGGTCATTCTCCCTTCTCCCCCCTCCCATGAGGCAGAAGATACAAAAGCTTGAGAACATGTACTACCAGACTCAAGGACAGCTTCTATACTGCTGTTATCAGACACTTGAACAGACTTCTTGCACGTTAAACGATGAACTTCTGATCTCAAAGTCAAAGTGGAGTTTATTGTCATCTGCACAAGTCCACGTGTGCACTCGGTGCAATGAAAAACTTACTTGCAGCAGCATCACAGGCACAGAGCATCAGATAAGCAGCATTCACAAGAAAAACATAAATTATACACAACTACCTTCCAATCTACCTCATTGTGCACTGTGTAACGAATTGACCTGTACGATCGGTTTGCAAGACAAGTTTTTCACTGGACCTCGGTACAAGTGACAATAATAAACCAATACCAACACCTTGCACTTTATTTGTCTACCTGCAGTGTACTTACTCTGCATTCTGTTTTCTTTTTTCTTGATGTACTTGTGTACGGAATGATCTGTCTGGATGGCACGCAGACAAAAACTTTTCACTGTATCTCGGTACATGTGAGCATGATAAACCAATAACCAATAACCATGGTTCTTTAGCTTCACCTGATGGGGACCCCAACATGCCCCTGCTCTCCTCATTGGAATGGGGTTGACAATGAGGATAGAGTGAGGGACACACTGGATCATGAAATGGCAGTGGACATTGCTGCTGTTGATGGTCCCCGGTGCCTCATGGATGTTTTGTTCTGCTGGACGTGTTGGGGTCATAGAGAGATACAGCACTGAAGCAGGCCCTTCAGCCCATCGAGTCCGTGCCGACCATCAAGCACCCATCTACACTAATCCTGCATTCATCCTTTTCTTATATTCTCCCCACATTCCCACCAACTCCCCCCACATTCTACCCCTCACCCACACACTAGGGGGGCAATTTACAGCGGTCGGTTAAATCACCAACCCCCTGCACGTCTTTGGGACGTGGCAGGGAACTGGAGCACCCGGGGGAAACCCACGCAGTCACAGAGAGAATGTGTAAACTCCACGCAGACAGCGCTGGAGGTCGGGATCGAACCCGGGTCTCCGGCGCTGTGAGGCAGCGGCTCTACCCGCTGTCCCACTGTGCAGCCTTCTGCGTGAAGAAATGCCTCCCAACACCACCTCTGAATGACTCACCTCCAGTTTTAAGACTCTGCCCCCTCCCACTTAGCATGAAGACAGTGCATCACAGCAATATGGAGGATGTCCTTGATGAGAAGGTAGGACTCTCTCCACAGGCACAGTCACTTCTACGAACGCTATTGTGGGCAGATGCATCTCCCACAGGTAGATTGGGGATGATGAGGTTCTTCCCTCAGGGTGGTTCACACACAACCTGTTGCAGAGTCCGTCTGGCTGCCCTGTCCTTCAATACTCATCAGACTGCAAGGTCAATGGTGCGCTTCCAAATTCAATGTCCTTGCTTGTCTCTGAACATTTTCCAAGTGTTGTTCAATGTGGAGGAACTGAGGGAGGATGGTAGGTGGGAATCAGAAGGTTTCCTTGCCACTGTTTGGTAATTGGTTTATTATTGTCACTGTACTGAGGTACAGTGAAAAACTTTGTTTTGCACGCCATCCATACAGATCATTTCAAAACACAAGTACATTGTGGTAGTGCAAGGGAAAACAATAACAGAATGCAGAATGTAGTGTTACAGTTACAGAGAAAGTGCAGTGCAGGCAGACAATAAGATGCAAGGTCATAATGAGGTAGATTGTGAGATCAAGAGTCCATCTTATCGTGCTAGGGAACCATTCAATAGTCTTATAACAGCGGGATAGAAGCTGTCCTTGAGCCTGGTGGTACGTGCTTTCAGGCTTTTGTATCTTCTGCCCGATGGGAGGGGGTGGGAGAAGAGAGAATGTCCGGGGTGGGGGGAGTCTTCGATTATGTTGGCTGCTTTACCGAGGCAGCGAGAAGTGTAGACAGAATCCACTCGATTCCATGCCTCTTAAATGTTGTTCCTGTTCCTGCCTCTACCACCTCCTCTGGCAGCTCAGTCCAGATACCAACTACTTCATGTGTGAAAAATTTAACCCTCAGATCCCGGTTAAACCTCCTCCCTCTCACCTTCAACCTGTACCCCCTGGGTTTAGACAAACCCTACCATGGGAAACAGAATCTAGCTATCTACTGATGAGGTCTGGAATCAATGTTGTAGACTCCAAGAATCACTCCTTCCAGTCTGTCTGTGAGCCTCTCCCTCCTCTCTGGTTGTTGTGTTCTGTTGCAGGAATGGTGAGGGAGGGGTCTGGTGCATTATCTGTAAGGTATATGTGAATGAAGAAAGGCTTAGTTGGTCAAACCTACACTCATGAAGAATGAGAGGTGATATTGTTGAAACATGCAAGCTTCTGAAGGGGACAGACAAGGTGGATGCTGAGAGGTTGTTTCCCCTTGTAGAACCATAGAAACTACAGCACAGAAAACAGGCCATTTGGCCCTTCTAGTCTGTGCCAAAACATTATTCTGCTAGTCCCATTTACCCGCCCCCAGCCCATACCCCTCCAGACCTCTCTCGTCCATGTATCTATCCAATTTACTCTTAAAGTTAAGAGCGAGCCCGCATTTACCACATCAGATGGCAGCCCATTCCACACTCCCACCACTCTTTGAGTGAAGAAGTTCCCTCTAATGTTCCCCCTAAACCTTTCCCCTTTCACCCTAAAGCCATGTCCTCTTGTACTTATCTCTCCTAATCTAGGTGGAAAGACCCTACTTGCATTAACTCTGTCTATACCCCTGGAAGCAAGGGGGCAAGGTTTCAGAGTATGGTGTCGTCCACTTCAGGTGGAGATGGGAAGGAGACACAAGAGACTGCAGATGCTGGAATATCAGAATCAGGTTTATTATCACTGACATATGACATGAAATGTGTTGTTCTGTGGCAGCAGTACAGTGCAAGATATAAAATTACTATAAATTACAAAAATAAATAGTGCAAAAAAAAGAATAACGAGGTTGTGATCATGGACCATTCAGAAATCTGATGGCGGAGGGGAAGAAGTTGTTTCTGAATCGTTGAGTGTGGGTCTTCAGGCTCCTGTACCTCCTCCCCGATGGTAGTAACGAGAAGAGGGCATGTCCCGGGTGCTGAGGGTCCTTAGTGGTGGATGCCGCCTTCTTGAGTCACCGCCTCTTGAAAATGTCCTCGATGGTGGGGAGGGTTGTGCCTGTGATGGAGCTGGCTGAGTCTGCAGCCTCTTGCGATACTGCACATTGGAGCCTCCATACCAGGCAGTGATGAAACCAGTCAGAATGCTCTCCACCATACATCTGTAGAAATTTACAAGAGTCTTTGGTGACAGACCAAATCTCCTCAAACTCCTAATGAAGTAGAGCTGCTGGCGTGCCTTCTTCATGATTGCATCAATGTATTGGGTCCAGGATAGACTCTCTGAGTGTTGATGCCCAGGAACTTGAAGCTGCTCACCCTTTCCACCGCTGATCCCTCAATGAGGACTGGTGTGTGTTCTCCCGACCCCCTTGGTCTTGCTGATGTTGAGAGGTTGTTGTTGCGACACCACTCAACCAGCCGATCTATCTCACTCCTGTACACCTCCTCATCGCCATCTGAGATTCTGCCAACAACAGTGGTGTCATCGGCGAATTTATAGGTGGTGTTTGAGCTGTGCCCAGCCACACAGTCATGAGTGTAGAGAGAGTAGAGCAGTGGGCTAAGCACTCATCCTTGAGGTGCGCCTGTATTGATCGTCAGCAAGGAGGAGATCTGGAGCAATGTATGAGATGCTAGAGGGACTCAGCAGGTTAGGCAGCATCTGTGGAGGGAAATGGACAATCAATGTTTCGGATCAAGACTCTTCATCAGGATCCTGGGTGTCCTCGGGGGAGTTGATGCGAATGTGGGGAGAATAAAATGGGATTGGTGTAACTGGGTGTTTGATGGTTGGCATGGACTGGATGGGCTGAAGGGCCTGTCTCTGCGCTATGCATATTCCGCATTCTGTTTTCTTTGTACTACCTGGATGTACTGATGTATGATACGATCCGTACGGATGGCACACAGGTGTTTCACTGTATCTCAGTACATGCGCCAATAATAAACCGATTCCAACCCATGACTTGGTGACAAAGGTCTGTGAGAATCTGGAACATTCCCTCCCACAAAAATCAGTCAATTGAAAGCACCCAATCTAAGATAATTATACCTTTGTTGAGCTAGAAGGATAGACTGAAGGAAGTGTGAGTGGGTTAAACTGCAGATCAGCAGTTATTTAATTGAATGGCAGAACGGACTCAATTGGCTGGAGAAACAAAGGGCCGCAGATGCTGGGGGAACACGACGATGCTGGGGGAACTCAGCAGGCCAGGCAGCATCCGTGGGGAAAAGCAGGCGGTCAACGTTTCGGGTCAGGACCCTTCTTCAGGACTGGAGAGAGGAAAAGGGGAAGCCCGATATATAGGAGGGAAAAGCAGAGCAGTGAGAGGTGGACAGAAGAGGGGAGGTGGGGTGGACACAGGGTGGTGATAGGTAGATGCAGGTAAGAGATAGTGATAGGCAGGTGCGGGGGAGGAGGGGAGAGTAGATCCACCGGGGGATGGGTCACAGGTAAGGAGAGAGAGGGGAAAAAGGGGTTAGAAAAAAGAGAGAGAGGCTGGGGAAGGGAAGAAAAGAACATGCATGGAGGGGGGGATGGGGGGGGTCGGGATTACCTAAAGTGGGAGAATTTGATGTTCATGCCGTTAGGCTGCAAGGTTCCAGAACAGAAAATGAGGTGCCGTTCCTCCAGTTTGTGCTTGGAATTCTTCTGGCAGTGGAGGAGGCCGAGGACTGATGTATCAGTGATGGTGTGGGAGGGGGAGTTGAAGTGACCGGCAACGGGGAGATGCAGGTCGCGGTTACGGACGGAGCCCAGGTGTTCTGCAAAACGGCCACCTAGTCTGCGTTTGGTCTCACCGATGTAGAGGAGGGCTGAATGGCCCTTTGTCATTGACTTCAGGAAAGGGGGCAGTGTACATGCATCTGTCTACATCAATGTGCTGAGGTCGAGAGGGTTGAGAGCTTCAGGTTCCTGGGAGTGAACATCACCAACAGCCTGTCCTGGTCAAATCACATAGATGCCACGGCCAAGAAAGGTCACCAGTGCCTCTACTTCCTCAGGAGGCTAAAGAAATTTGGTTTGTCCCCTTTGACTCTCACCAGCTTTTACCGATGCACCATAGAAAGCATCCTATCTGGATGTATCACGGCTTGGTACGGCAACTGCTCTGCCCAGGACCACAAGAAACCGCAGAGAGTTGTGGACACAGCTCAGTGCATCACGGACACCAGCCTCCCCTCCATGGACTCTGTCTTTATCTCTCGTTGTCTTGGTGTAGCAGCCAGCATAATCAAAGACCCCACCCACCCGGGACATTCTCTCTTCTCTCTTCTTCCATCGGGTAGAAGATACAGGAGCCTGAGGGCACGTACCACCAGACTTAAGGACAGCTTCTATCCCACTGTGATAATACTATTGAATGGCTCCCTTATATGATGAGATGAACTATGACCTCACGATCTACCTTGTTGTGACCTTGCACCTTATTGCACTGCACTTTCTCTGTAGCTGTGACACTTTACTCTGTACTGTTATTGTTTTTACCTGTACTACATCAATGCACTCTGTACTAACCCAATATAACTGCACTGTGTAATGAATTGACCTGTACGATCGGTTTGCAAGACAAGTTTTTCACTGTACCTCAGTACAAGCGACAATAATAAACCAATACCAATACCTCTTGTTCCCCAACCCCTCCGTTCCAATAAACCCAGCCCGCACTAGGAAGGAGAAGTGAGTAATGGAGCAAAGCCAGCTACAGGCAGGCAGAACTGCTTCAGGCTTCGGTCGAATAGTTTCACATCTGCTGTGGGTGAAGCCACCAGCGAGACCAGGAGCCTGCAACAATTGGCTGATTGGTGACTCACCAGTTGCTGGGGAGAGGTTGGTGGATGAGACAGAGTTTTGGAGGACCAGACCAGACCGTAATTAAGCAGTGAGCAGCTGCACTTTGCAGATTAACTGCAGCTCTCGCACCAGACTTGTAAGTCAAGGTCGAGTTTATTGTCATCTGCACAAGTACACAAGTACAATGAAACACTTACTTGCAGCAGCATCACAGGCTCGGAGCATCAGATAAGCAGCATTCACAAGAAGAAAAAACATTAAAACATCAATTGTACACAATTTTAACAAGAAAAAAACACAGTTAGAACAAAAAGAAGTCCATTTTAGTGCAAGGTGGTCAAGGTGCGGCTAAACTGCAGCGATTAGGGTTTTGCCAGAATAAGGTTGGGGGGAGGGGGAGGAACGCAGGCTGGCAGGTGACAGGTGAGTCCAGGTGAGGGACGGAGGTAGGTGGGTGGGGGAGGGGGGTGAGAGGGGGTGATGTGAGAAGCTGGGAGGTGATGGGTGGAAGAGACAAAGGGCTGAAGGAGGAGGAATCCGGTAGGAGAGGGCAGAGGACCCTGGAATAAAGGGAAGGTGGGGAACAGATGGGCAGGTCATGAGGGTGAGGGGAGGGTAAAGAGAAGGGGTGAGGGGGCCTCAGGAATGAGGGAAAACGAAGGGTTGGGGGGGGGAGAGGGGAGGGGGTTACCAGAAGTTAGAGAAATCGATGTTGAAGCCGTCAGGTTGGAGACTCCCCAGGCAGAATATGAGGTGTTGTCCCTCCAACCTGCGCCTGGCCTCAGTGTGGCAGGTAGAGGAGGCCGTGGACAGACGTGTCAGTGTGGGAGTGGGATGTGGGATTGAGGTGGGCGGCCACCAGGAGACCCTGGATGTTGTGGCGGACAGAACAAATGTGCACAACAAGCGGTCACCCACCCACCTTCCCCCACTCACCTGGACTCACCTGTCACCTGCCAGCCTGTGCTCCTCCCCCTCCCCCCACCTTCTTATTCCGGTTTCTACCCTCTTCCTTTCCAGTCCCGATGAAGGGTCTCAACCTGAAACGTCGACTGTTCATTTCCCTCCACAGATGCTGCCCGACCCGCTGAGTTCCTCCAGCATTTTGTTGCGATGACTCTGTCTATACCTCTCCCCTCGGAGAAGCAGCCAGCGTAATCAAAGACCCCATCCACCTGGGTCATCCTCTCTTCTCTCCTCTTCCATCAGGCAGAAGATACAGGAGCCTGAGGGCACGAACCACCAGGCTCAAGGACACTGTGATAAGACTATTGAATGGGTCCCTTAGAACCATTCACCTTGTTGTGACCTTGCACTTTATTGTACTGCACTTTCTCTGTAGCTGTGACACTTTACTCTGTACTGTTATTGTTTTTACCTGCACTACATCAATGCACTCTGTACTAACTCAATGTAACTGCACTGTGTAATGAATTGACGTATACAATTGGTGTGGAAGACAAGTTTTTCACTGTACCTTGGTATTGCTATTGGTATTGGTATTGGTTTATTATTGTCACATGTAAAAAGCTTTTGTCACGTGAAAAGCTTTTGTTTGCGTGTTATCCAGGGAGATCATTTCATACATCAGTACATCAAGGTAGTATAAAGAAAAACAGAATGCAGAACAAAGTGTTACAGTTACAGAGAAAGTGCAGTGCAGGTAGACAATAAGGTGCAAGGGCCTCGACAAGGTAGACTGGGAGATTAAAAGTTCATCTTTTAGTGTTTAAGATGTCTCTGAGCACATTTAGGTAAGATATCTTTATTAGTCACATGTACATCAAAACACACAGTGAAATGTATCTTTTGCGTAGAGTGTTCCGGGGGCAGCCCGCAAGTGTCGCCATGCTCCTGGCGCCAACGTAGGATGCCCACAACTTCCTAACCCGTATATCTTTGGAATGTGGGAGGAAACCGGAGCACCCGGAGGAAACCCACGCAGACACGGGGAGAACGTACAAACTCCTTACAGACAGCGGCCGGAATTGAACTGGGGTCGCTGGCGCTGTAATAGTGTTACGCTAACCACAACACTACCGTGAGAGGTCTGTTCAAGAATCTGATATCAGCGGGATAGAAGCTATCCTTGAGCCTGGTGGTATTGTTCTCAAGCTTTTTGTATCTTCTGCCCGATGGGAGGGGGGAGAAGAGAGAATGTCTGGGGTGGGTGGGGGTCTTTGATTATGCTGGCTGCTTTCCTGAGGCAGCGGGAAGAGTACGTGGCGGGGAGGCTGGCTTGTGTGATGGACTGGGCTGTGTCCACAACTCTCTGCAGTTTCTTGAGGTCTGGTCTTGCATTCATCCATCTCCCCTCCTCCCAGCCTAGTAGGTCAGTACAGCTCTACTGTCGCGACAGAGCATGCCCCTGGGCTTGGCTGAGAGACTTCACTGCTTCCTGCTGCAATGGTTTTCCTGAGGCTCCAATTCCGTCTGAAAGGAAGCAACGGATTGGTTGGATTGTCCAGGGAGAAGGGAGGCAGTGAAGCCATCAGACAATTCTGATTGGCCACTGGCAGCCGAATCATCAGTTGCCGAGTGAAAGCTGGTTCTTGAGGCTAAATTTTGGGATGATGAATCACAGCTTGTTATAGCAGTTTGGCTGGTTCTGCCTTTACTTCTGAATACCTTAACTAATCAGTGCATAATTATTGGACATCCTGACATATGAGCATTTAGCCCAACCCGTCCCGCCAATGCATCTATACTTACTGCAACACAGAAGGAGGGCGTTTGGCCCATCAGGAAAATGCTAGCTCCCAACAGACCAATCCAAGCAGTTCCAATCCCCCCATCCCTTTATTTCCCTGTAGGCCAACAATTTATTCTCCCTCAGTGAACTGAGGGGCAACTTTTTCACACAGAGGGTGGTGGGTGTATGGAACGAGCTGCCAGAGGAAGTGGTTGAGGCAGGTACAGTTACAATATTTGGACAGGTACATGGTATTGGTATTGGTTTATAATTGTCCCATGTACCGAGGTACAGTGAAAAACTTGTCTTGCATACCGTCCATACAGATCAATTCATTACACAGTGCATTGAGTTAGTACAAGGTAAAACAATACAGAATGCAGAGTAAAGTGTCACAGCTACAGAGAAAGTGCAGTGCAGGCAGACAATAAGGTGCAAGGTCATAACGAGGTAGATTGTGAGGTCAAGAGTCCATCTCATCGTATAAGGGAACCGTTCAATAGTCTTATAACAGTGGGATAGAAGCTGTCCTTGAGCCTGGTGGTACGTGCTTTCAGGCTTTTGTATCTTCTGCCCAATCGGAGGGAGGAGAAGGGAAAAGGGCCAAATGTGGGCAAATGGGACTAGCTTAGATGGGCATGGGTGAGATGGGCTTAAGGGCCTGTTTCCGTGCTGTATGATTCTATGACTCTAAAACGGTGCCCATTGTCTCTCCTTTGACCATTAACCAACATTGAGCAATAGTTTACACCCACAATTAATCAGCCTGCACGTTGTTGGGATGGCGGGAGGAAACTGAAGCATCCAGGTGAAACCCACGCGGTCACAGGGAGAACGTGCAAACTCTGCACGGGCAACGTTGACATTTCCTTTTTCCCCCACAGATGCTGATCGACCCGCTGAGTTCCTCCAGCAGTTTGTGTGTTGCTCCAGATTTGAAGGAGACTGTTTGAGTGGTTAATGGCACAAGAAAGCAGGGTTCAATCCTGACCTCAGGCGATGTCTGTGTGGAGTTCGCATGTTCTCGCTGCTCTGCCTGGGTTTGCTCCTAGACCACCTGGAGATGAATATTGCAGAGGTGAACCCAACTGCTCTCTGCCAATGCAGCACTCCCTTGATACCTAAGCATTTATCGTTCTGAAGTAGAATTCAAAGTTTGTGATTAAAATCATGAGGGGCAGAGGTAAGGTGGATGGTTACAGTCTTTTCCCCAGGGTAGGGGAGTAGTTTTAGACATAGACAGAGGGCATAGATTTAAGGTGAGAGGGGAAAGATTTAAGGGGGACCTGAGGGGCAACTTTTTCACACAGGGGGTGGTGGGTCTATGGAACAAGCTGCCAGAGAAAGTAGTTGAGGTGGCTACAATTATAATGTTTGAAAGGTACGCGGATAGGAAAGGTTTAGAGGGATATGGGCCAAACGCAGGGAAATGGGATTAGCATAGGTGGGCACATTGGTCGGCATGGACCAGTTGGGCCGAAGGGCCTGTTTCCGTGCTGTATAACTCGATGAATCGAAACATTAATTGGCATCGTGTTCGGCACAGTTCCAGTGCCAGTGCCAGACAAACAGATGCTGGAATCTAGACGAAAAACACGACGATGCTGGAGGAACTCAGCAGGCCGGGCAGCATCCGTGGAGAAAAGCAGGCGGTCAACGTTTCAGGTCAGGACCCTTCTTCAGGACTGAAGATAGGAAAAGGGGAAGCCCGATATATAGGAGGGAAAAGCAGAGCAGTGATAGGTGGACAAAAGAGGGGAGGCGGGGTGGGCACAGGGTGGTGATAGGTAGATGCAGGTAAGAGATAGTGATGGGCAGGTGGGGGGGGGGGAGGAGGGGAGAGCAGATCCACCGGGGGATGGGTCAAAGGTAAGGAGGAAAAACAGGGGGTAGAAAACAGAGATATAGACTAGGAAACGGAAGAAAAGGAAGGATGTGGAAGCGTTGGAAAGGGCGCAGAGGAGATTTACCAGGATGCTGCCTGGATTAGAGAGGATGCATTATGAGGAGAGACTAAAGGAGCTGGGGCTTTACTCTTTGGAGAGAAGGAGGATGAGAGGAGACATGATAGAGGTGTACAAGATATTAGGAGGAATAGATAGAGTGGACAGCCAGCGCCTCTTTCCCAGGGCACCAATGCTCAATACAAGAGGGCATAGCTTTAAAGTAATGGGTGGGAGGTTCAAGGGAGATATCAGAGGGAGGTTTTTTACCCAGAGAGTGGTTGGGACATGGAATGTGCTGCCTGGGGTGGTGGTGGAGGCAGGTACATTGGTCAAATTCAAGAGATTACTAGATAAGCATATGGAGGAATTTAAAATAGAGAGATATGTGGGAGGAAGGGGTTAGATAGCCTTAGGTGAGGTTTAAAGGTCAGCACAACATTGTGGGCTGAAGGGCCTGTATTGTGCTGTACTGTTCTATGACGACTCTATGAAAAGAAGGGGCATGGTGGGGGTATCTTAAAGTGGGAGAATGCAATGTTCATGCTGTTAGGCTGCAAGGTAACTGTTCTATGTTATATGTTCTATTTAAGTACCTTCAATCGCCAAGGTGTGGAAGGCTCAGGACCCTGGTAAAAGTGTAGATAGGTACTTGATGGACATGTTGGGCTGTCTGACTCTAGGAGGTTTCTAGCTCCGTATATCCAAGGGCGGGCTCATGTTTGGTTAAATACGGTAGGGACTTTCCGAGCCAGTTCAGAGCCAACTTCCTCCTTCAGACTTCGCTGAGATAAAAAATTAGCGCCTTGCTCTCACTGCGCATAGACCTCTCTCTGCAGTGACCTTCTCACACAGGCAGCCGGACCCGTCTCCACCAAACGCCATGTCTGTGGACGAACAACAGAACGCTCTGCTGCGCAATTCGCAGCAGGACATTGCCAGCCACAGCGATGTGGAGGTCCGAGCCGTCACTCCCACCGCTGTTCCCGGCCAGAGGTAAGACCTAGGCAGCAAACATCCTTCTCAAAAAGTCCCCGGTGTGCTGCTCACCTGCCTCCCTGGGGTTCTGGGGTCTCCAGGGTGGAAAGCACCCCCGGCTGCTGCAGGGTCTTCCTGCTGTGGATTACCCCGGGAGGGGTAACTCATTGCCCCGCACCCTCTTTGGGACAGAAGGTGAGAAGATCCCATTGTGGGGGCGAGTGGTGAGGGGAAAAGTCGCCCCGGTTACTCGTTCACCCCTTTCCCTCCACCCTTTTAGACCGGCTCTCTCCCCTCTTTCTAGTCCAGGTGAAGGGTCTGGACCTGAAACGTCGACTGTCCGTTTCCCTCCACAGATGCTGCCCGACCCGCTGAGTTCCTCCAGCATCTTGTGTGTGTGTTGCTGCAGGTTTCTGGCACCTGCAGTTTGTCGTCTCCACTCTGCATAACTGGTTGGGTGTGTCTGCCCTCCTCTGGGAACATACCCCTGGGCTGAGGTGCAGAGAGGATTAGGAAGGGACTTCTGCCCCTTCACTACCAAACCCTCACTAAAACGCATCCTTGAGAACTGATTGCAGATCTTAAACAAAAAAAACCCTGCAGTTGCTGGAAATCTGAAGTAAAACCAGAAAATGCAGGAAACACTCAGCGGGTCAGGCAGCATCTGTGGCGAGAGGAGCAGTTAGCAGGCATCAAGGGCGAAGGACAAAAAGTCCCAGACCCGAAACGTTCACCGATTTTTCTTTCTCCACAGACGCTGCCTGACTTGCAGAATTTCCTGTTTTTATTTTGTGTTACCTTGAAAAGTACTATCTGTGTTATAAAAACCCCACATTCAGGTACCTTGAGACCGGAGCCTAAAGATAGTTCTTTGTTCACTGATGCATGCAATCTTTTGGGTCACATTCGAGGAGATCAAGTTGTAAACTTTCTGCGGAAATTTCTGCCGATACACAATAGGAACTGAGAATTTCGGATTGACTAGCCACTCTCCAAATCGAACGCAGCAAGCTAATCTGAGTTTTAACGCTGGGCTTTGGGTTTGGGTTTATTGTTGGAACGCAGTTTGTGGCCGTGTAATACTTTGTGTTCTAATATTCAGGAATGACTCTGTGTTGTCAGGACAAAAGAAAAACAGACTGCTGGAGGAACTCAGCGGGTCAGGCAGTATCTGTGGAGGTAGCGGGACGGTCGATGTTTCAGTCCTGATGAGAGCTCTTGACCCGAAAGGTTGACCATCCCTTTGTCTCTACAGATGCTGCCTGACCCGTTGAATTCCTCCAGCATTTTGTACTCTTGCTCTCGATTACAGTGTCTGCAGTCTCTTGTATCTACATGGCCAGATCTCTGTCTGTTCCCTGGGGGCTGCAATTCGATCCTTTCCCTTTTGTGGAACAGAGGTCTTTAAGAAGGAAAGCTCGTAAATCTTTTTGGTTTTAATCCTCACCGCACTCTGTTGTTTCATGTGTGTGTCGACAGGCTGGTCAGCTCCACATGTTGAAACCACCCCACCCAACCCTAACCCTAACCCTAAACCCCACCCTTCTCACACATCGGAGTGCACACAAGTACATACACTTGTGGTAAGGGTTTCAGTCTGAAATGCAGAAGGATCTGGGTGGCTTTGTGTGTCATTAGCACGACACTTGTCTGTAAATATAACAAACAATTGTGGAGAACTAACAATTTTATTACTTACTGCAGATGAAAAGAGTCAGACAGCACGGAAACAGGTCCTTTGGCCCAACTCATCTGTGCCAGCCAAGTTGCCTGCCTGAGCTAGTCCCATTTGCCCGTGTATGACCCATATCCCTCGACACCTTTCCTATCCATGTATTTGTCCAAATGTCTTTCAGATGTTTAACAACATGTACCTGCCTCAACCACTTCCTCTGGCAGCTCGTTCCATATACTGACCACCCTCTGGGTGGAAAAAGTTGCCTTTCAGATTCTTACTAAATCTCCCCTCTCACCTTAAACCTATGCCCTCTAGTTCTTGATTCCCCAAACCTGGGAAAAAGACTGGGTGAATGCGCACAATCTGTGGTTCTTGATTCCCCTTCTCTGGGGAAAGTACTATGTGTATTCACCCAATCTATACCCCTATGATTTTATACACCTCTATAAGATCACCCCTCAGTCTCCCATGCTCCAAGGAATAAAGTCCTAGCCTGCCCAACCTCTCCCTATAACCCAATCCCTCAAGTCCTGGCAACTTCCTTGTAAATATTTTCTACATATTTTCTACACTCTAAATATTTTCTGCACTCTTTCTGTATTAATGGTATCTTTCCTATAGCAGGGTGACCAGGACATATCTGGAGCACCATGTCGTGTTGGTTTCCTGCCGTACAGTTGGATGTTAGTGCATTGGAAACGGTCCAGTGAGCCTTTCCTGGGCTAGTGCCTGGAATGGGTGGATGTCTTGTGACAAGAGATGGGGCTGCAGTGTTTGTGTCCATTGCAGTGGGGGGGTGGGGGGGGGAGACATGAGATCCTGAGGGGTCTTCAGAGGGTGTGTCTTGAGAGAATGTCTCCTCTTGTGGCAACATTTAGAACTGGTGTCATCCATTTAAGATAGATTGTTAATTGGTTTATTATTGTCACATGTACCAAGACACAGTGAAAAGCTTTTGTTCTGCAGACCATCCAGAAAAATCATTACATGTACTTCGAGGTAGTAAAAAAGGACGACAGAATGCAGAATATAGTGTTGCAGTTACAGAGAAAGTGCAGTGCAGGCAGACAATAAGGTGCAAGGGCCATGACGAGGTAAATTGGGAGATCAAGAGTTCATCTTATTGTACAAGAGGTCCATTCAAGAGTCTGATAACAGTGGGAGTCTTATAGAAGGTGTCCTTGATCCTGGTGGTACGTGCTTTCAGGCTTTTGTATCTTCTGCCCGACGGGAGGGGGGGAAGAAGAGAAAATATCCGGGACGAGAGGGGTCTTTGATTATGCTGACTGCTTTTCTGAGGCAGCAGGAGGTGTGGACGCTTTGAGGGTTGGGAGTTTTGGCATCCTCTCCTTGAGGGGGTGGAAGCAGGTTCTTGAAGTGTTTTGAGGCAGACTTTGCTTCTTGATAAGGGGTGGGTTACAAGGTTTCTGTGGGTGGAAAGGATGGTTGGCAAGGACTCAATGGGCCGAAGGGCCTGTTGCTGTGCTGTATCTCTCTGTGACTGGAGGTTACGTGGTGTGCAGTTCTGTTTGTAGGAAGGATGTACTTGCTCTGGAGAGGGTGCAGAGGAAATTCACCAGGATGAGGAGAGACTGGATCAGACTGGAGAAAGTTAAGGGGCGACCTGATAGAGGTCACAAAATTATGAGGGGCATAGATAGGGTAGACGGCAAGAAACATTTCCCCACTTCAGAGGTGTCTGTGCCCAGAGGGTTAAGGTGAGGAATATGAGGTTTGGACGGGATCTGAGGAAGTTTTATTTTCAAGCAGAGGGTGTTTGAAGTTGAAGGGGGTGGTGAAAGCAAGTCAGGTCAAGTCGAGTTTATTGTCCTGTGCACAAGTGCGGTGAGGTACAGGTATAATGAAAAACTTGCAGCAGTATCACAGGCACTTAGGTACAGACATGCATCCAGAATATAAATGATACAAGACAGTGATGAGAGAGGAAAAAAAGTGTGCAAAAATAAGACAGTTGTGCAAAAGAGACACAATTAGAGATAGGTCCACGGTAGTGCAAGAGGTGGTCCATAGTGTCCTGTTACTGAGGTAGGGTTAGGGTGTGCAGGTCGGTTCAAGAACCTGGTGGTTGAAGGGAAGTAGCTGTTCCTGAACCTGGTGGTGTGGGACTTCAGGCTTCTGCATCTCAGCAGAGACTCTCGCACAACATTTGAGAAGTGTTCAGATCACTTCAGGCTGAGGGCTGGAGAATGGAGTTGGTGTAGATGAGTGGGCAGCACGGAGAGAGTGGGCAGAAGGTCTGTTTCTGTACTGTGTGACTCGATGTACCAACGCCCACTCACCCTCCACCAGAGGGCACTGGTGATCCACAAGGAAAAAAAATTATTTTCTGACTTCGATCTACTTTCTCTTCTGATCTGACCGGGCTGGGGGGAGTTTGTGGATTGTTGCTGATACAATTATGTTGTCTGAGGGAGCTAGTGTGATCTCCATTTCCTCCTAGTCGAGCGGGACGGTTCATTTTGGATCCATGTCGTTGCAAATCAACAGTGTCAGTTTAGTTGCAAGGGAACACCACCAACTGCAGGTTCCCCTCCAAATTGTGTCCCATCCTGACCAGGAAGTATCTCTCCGTTCCTTCATTGTCACTGGGTCTAATCCCTGGAACTCTCTCCCCAGCAGCACTGTGGGACCACCTTCACCAGAAGGACTGCAGTGGTTCATAAAGGCATCTCACCCCCACCTTCCTCAAGGGGCAACCAGGGACGGGCAATTAAATGCTGTCTCAGCCTGTGAAGCCCACATCCCTGGTCAGTGATGCCTAGATCCTGGAAAGTGCATAAAACACCCCCCACACAAAATGCACAGACATGTGTGTGCATGCATGCACCCACGCATGCAAGCTTATGCACGCACATGCACACACTAAAGTGCAAAATGCACTTTCATGTACAAACATGCAGCCACACACGTATGTTACCATAGAACAGTACTGCACAGTACAGGCCCTTCGGCCCACAATGTTGTGCTGACCTTTAAACCTTACCTAATACTATCTAACCCCTTCCTCCCACATATCCCTCTATTTTAAATTCCTCCATATGCTTATCTAGTAATCTCTTGAATTTGACCAATGTACCTGCCTCCACCACCACCCCAGGTAGCACATTCCATGCCCGAACCACTCTCTGGGTAAAAAACCTCCCTCTGATATCTCCCTTGAACTTCCCACCCATTACTTTAAAGCCGTGCCCTCTTGTATTGAGCATTGGTGCCCTGGGAAAGAGGTGCTGGCTGTCCACTCTATCTATTCCTCTTAATATTTTGTACACCTCTATCATGTCTCCTCTCATCCTCCTTCTCTCCAAAGAGTAAAGCCCCAGCTCCCTTAGTCTGTCCTCATAATGCATCCTCTCTATACCAGGCAGCATTCTGGTAAATCTCCTCTGCGCCCTTTCCAATGCTTCCACATCCTTCCTATAATGAGGTGACCAGAACTGGACACAGTACAGGTTTTTTTTCTTTTTTTTAAAAACCCCTTGCTTGTTGTAGCCCCAACTGTGGGCCAGACCCCCGGACTTGAGGAAGCCCCATGCTGCAGCGCTCCCCTCCTGCCTGCTGCTGACACCCACTTGCATCCTCTCGCAGGCTTGCACTTAAACCCACGCCACCTCCCACCCTTACTTTCACACTTTCAGCTGCAGATTGACACTCACACAAGCATGCATACAGCGTGTAGCAGAGATGTGCACTAGATATTGCTGAGGAAGGTTGGCTGAATTTGGCTTCACCTCTACCACAGCATTCTGTACAAACATATGAATTGGGAGCAGGAGCTGAGGTGCTGCCTCAAGAAGGCAACATCTAATCCCCAAAGATCCCCACCATCCGGGCCGTGCCATCTTCTCGCAGCTCCCATCAGGCAGGAGGTACAGAAGCCTAAAGTCCCCACACCACCAGGTTCAGGAACAGCTACTTCCCTTCAACCATTTGGTTCTTGAATCAACCAACACTACAGTTTAGCAACACTGTGATCACTTTGCACTAAAATGGACTTTTTTTTTGTTCCAATTGTGTTCTTTCTTGTAAAAATGTGTACAATTTATGGTTTTCTTGTGAATGCTGCTTATCTGATGCTCTGTGCCTGTGATGCTGCTGCAAGTAAGTTTTTCATTGCACCTGTGCACACATGGGCTTGTGCATCTGACAGTAAACTCGTCTTTGAGGAGGTCACTCAGCCCCTTGAACCTGCCCCACCTTTTAATATGATCATGGCTGATCTAATTATAACCTCAACTCCCCACCCCAAGTAACCTTTCATAGAACAGTACAGCACAATACAAGCCCTTCAGCCCACGATATTGTGCCAACCTATATAAACTTTATCCACATTCAATCCATCCCCCCCCTCTACTTCATCTGCCATAACCCTCTATTTTTCTTACATCCATGTGCCTGTCTAAGAGTCTTTTAAATGACCCAATTGTATCAGCCTCTACCACCACCCCCGGCAGTGCGTTCCAGGCACCCACCACTCTCTGTGTGTAAAAAAAAAAACAACCTATCTCTGACATCTCCCTTGACCTTCAATAGGTGACCTCTAGTATTGGCCATTACTGCTCTGGGGAAAAGGTGCTGGCTGTCCACTCTGCCTATGCCTCTAATAATCTTATACACCTCTATCAAGTCGCCTCTCATCCTGCGTCACTCCAAAGAGAAAAGCCCTAACTTGCTCAACCTATTCTCATAAGGCATATTCTCCAATCCAGATAGCATCCTGGTAAATCTCCTCTGCACCGACTTGATTATCGAGTATCTGTATACCCTGTCTTAAAAATATTCAAAGACTCTTGTTTAAACCTTGGCTACACAAAGTTTCCAGTTGTTCCTTCTCTTCGTGTGACCCTGATCACGGAAGTCCAGGACCCGAGGGCACAGCCTCAGAATGAAGGGACGTCCCTTTAGAACTGAGATGAGGAGGAATTTCTTCAGCCAGAGGGTGGTGAATCTGTGGAATCCGTTGCCACAGAGGGTTGTAGAGGCCATGTCACTGGGTGAATTTAAGGCAGAGATTGGTAAGGGGGTTAAGGAAAACGGGGAGAAGGCAGGAGAATGGGCTTTGGGGGGGGAGAAAAGAATCTGCCATGGTCGAATGGTGGAGCAGACTCAATGGGCCGAATGGCCTAATTCTGCTCCTAGATCTTATGGTCTTGTCTTGTCCCAAGCATGGACAGTGTTTATCGAGATCTTCCATTTTGACACACACCACAGAAACAGGCCCTTTGGCCCAACTGGTCCATGCCAACCAAGGTACCCACCTAAGCTAGTCTCACTCGCCTGCATTTGGCCCATATCCTTCTAAACTTTTCCTATCCATATATTTATCCAATTGTCTTTTAAATACCATCATTGTACCTGCCTCAACCTCTTCCTCTGGCAGCTCATTCCATAAACACACCACCCTCTGGGTGAAGAAGTTCCCCCTCAGGTCCCCTTTAAATCTTTTCCCTCTCACCTTAAACTTATGCCCTCTAGTTTTTGGTTCCCTTTCCTTGGGCACCCTATCTATGCCCCTCATGGTTTTATACACCTCCATAAGGTCTCCTACACTCCAGGGAATAAAGTCCCAGCCTGTTCCCTCTAATTCAGTCCCTTGAGTCCTGGCAACATCTTTGGAAACGTGCAGATGTTTTGACAAAAGTCTTACAAACAATAGAATTTTGGATTGTGTTTGGATGCAAGGAGTTAATATTGTCTCGGGAATTTTTGATGATCTCACCCTGACATATTTGGATTTGATCACCTGCTTTGAAGATTGGGAGTGAGTGAGTTTGGACATTCAGGTTTAGACCTGAGGTGTTGGAACCACTTTATACAGATACAGTTGGCACTGAACATAAAATACTTGTACTGGCACCTTGCTTCTTTCAGAAGTTCCTTCGTTCCTACTTGCATTTAGATGATACTCAGCTATTAACAAAGATGAAGCTATCTAAACCAGAAAGAGCTAATGAAACCTGCCGTATAAACCGGCCCCGAGGCTCCACCTGAACAAAATGGCTACCTTTTTATTGGCCAACCTTTCTTCAAGATAGCATGTGTATTGTGTCTCAGAGGGGACGTGGGTAGGAAAGGTTTAGAGGGATATGGGCCAAACGCGGGCAAATGGGACTAGCTCGGATGGGCATCATGGTCAGCATGGACCAGTTGGGCCGAAGGGCCTGTTTCTGTGATGTGTGACTCTATGACCACTAACACAGTGGCCTAGTGGTAGCACTGTTGCCTCACAGCGCCAGAGACCTGGGTTCAGTTCTGACCTCTGGTGCTGTCTGTGTGGAGTTTGCACGTTTTCTTTGTCATTTTGTTTCACCCCCATGTGCTCCGGTTTCCTCCCACGTCCCAAAGATGTGCTGGTGGATTAATCGGCCGGTGTAGGTTATAGTGCGGTAAAAGATTCAAGGGGAATTGATGTGTGTGTCTGAGAGAATGTTACAGGGGGACAGGAGAGGGGAATGGCAGAAAGCCAACATGAACAATGGGCCAAATGTCCTCCTTTGGTGTCACAATTCATTAGGACCAAGTCCAAGGTAATTGTTTGACTGAGTAATCAATAGGAGGCCATTTTGGTACCTGAGGTACATCAAGCTGACTTCTCCAAGTCCCTGAAATGGCCACAATCCGTCAACAATGGAAATATTGGTGTAACGTCTGAATCAATAATTTACTCAGCAAGATAGATCAGGAGTACTACTTGATGTTTTTTCAAAAAAAAAGGTGAATTCAGATCGCTACACAATTTAGTCCTTCATTAATACTTAATCTTTATTTCCTGTATCCTGACGTAAGACTTACATCTTCTCATCTTTTGTGTATTCAGGAAGGAACATTTTTACTATTTCATAGCTGTCTCTTGCAGTCGCTGAGCCAATCATAGAACATAGAACAGTACAGCACAGAACAGGCCCTTCGGCCCACAATGTTGTGCTGACATAACTAATCCCTCCTACCTACAGAATGCCCATAACCCTCCATTTTCCTCTCATTCATGTGCCCATCCAAGCCCCTCTTAAAAGCCCCCAATGAATTTGCCTCCACCACCCTATCAGGCAACGCATTCCAGGCATCCACCACTCTCTCTGTTTAAAAAAAATATACCCCTCACATCTGCTCTGAACCTACCCCCTCTCACCTTAAATGCATGCCCTCTGGTATTGGATCCCTCAATAATGGGAAAAAGATATTGCTTGTCCACCCTATCTATGCCCCTCATAATTTTATACACTTCCAACAGATCACCCCTCAGCCTCTGCCGCTCCAGAGAAAAGAGCCCAAATTTGTCCAGCCTCTCCTGATAGCACATGGCCTCTAATCCAGGCAGCATCCTAGTAAACCTCCTCTGCACCCTCTCTAAAGCCTCGACATCCTTCCTAGTCAGCAAGGGTACTGGTTGAGAAACATGGGAGTGGGATTCAAGGGAAGACCTTCCTAAGGGGCTGGCACAAGGTAAAAGGGCTGAGTGGTCTCCTTCTGCACTATGGGGCTCTGATTCTGGTTTAGGTTGATCCTTATAAACCTGCTGTGGGGTGGGTTCTTGGTTCCTTGGGAAGTTTCTTGGTAAATTCTTGGGATTAACCTGGAAGGAACAGTGACCGTTCAGCCTGTGACTGTAGCCCTCCCCTCCACTCTCACTATTTTCACTTCATTATATCTCAGTGGAATAAAGCAAGGGTTAGGGTTTCAGAAGCCAAAGCAGACAGGCAGGGGTGGGGACAGCTGTTACTGCAGAGACAGAAATAGCTGGTTTTAGTGCTGGGGTGGGTTTCAGGGATCACTCAGGGGAAGTCCTTCTGATTCACTAACGTCCTTACTGGGTGCATTTTTGGGCTCCTTATTTAAGAAAGGATGTGCTGACGTTGGAGAGGGGTCAGAGAAGAGTCACTAGAATGATTCCAGGAATGAGAGGGTTAACATATGAGGAAGGTTTGATGGCTCTTGGGCTGTACTCCTCAGAAGAATGAGGGGGGGACCTCATAGAAACATTTCGAATGTTAAAAGGCCTGGATAGAGTAGATGGCGAAGTTGTTTCCCATGGTAGGGGAGTCTAGTACAAGAGGGCACGACTTCAGGATTGAAGGGCGCCCATTCAGAACAGATGCAGAGAAATTTCTTTAGCCAGAGAGTGGTGAATCTGTGGAATTTGTTGCCACAGGCGGCTGTGGAGGCAAAGTCATTGGGTGTATTTAAGGCAGGTATCTGAGTAGCCAGGGCATCAAAGGTTATGGTGAGAAGGTGGGGGAGTGGGGCTAAATGGGAGAATGGATCAGCTCATGATAGAATGGTGGAGCAGACTCGATGGGCCGAATGGCCGATTTCTGCTCCTTTGTCTTATGGTCTTCAGGGAAGGAAATCTGCCTGACTGATTCCAGACTGACCAAGTCTGGTTGACTCGTGACTGCCCTCTGGGATGGTCTGGCAAGCCACACAATTTAAGAGCGATTAGGAATGGTCAATAAATGCTGGCCTTTCTAGTGACGTCAGATCCCAAAAGCTGAATAAATAACACGGTACCAAGGTTGCAAAGAGCCTGGTTCAGATTTACTCAACTGCTGTGGAGAGGGATGGAGCTGGTGACTACCTCGATGTACTTGTGTATGGAATGATCTGCCTGGCTGGCACACGTCAAAGTTTTCTGCTGTATTTGGGTACAATTTTTCATTGCACTTGTGCCTATGACAATAAACTTGACTTTGACGACATGACAATAATAATATTCCCTGGAACATAGGACATTGAGGGGTGACCTGATAGAGGTGTATAAGATCATGAGGGGCGTAGACAGGGTGAAGGCACACAGTCTTTTTCCCAGGGAGGGGGTGCTAAAAACAAGAGGACATAGGTTTAAGGTTAGAGGGGAGAGATTTAAAAGGGGCATCGGGGCAGCTTCTTCACGCAAAGGGCGGTGCGTGTTTGGAACGAGCTGCCAGAAATAGTGGTTGAGGTGGGCACATTAGCAACTTTTAAAAGCCGTCTAGATAAGTACGTGGATAGGAGGGGTCTAGAGGGCTATGGGCCAAACGTGGACAGATGGGACTAGCTCGCTGGGCAACACAGTCGGCATGGACGAGTTGGGCCAAAGGGCCTGTTTCCGTGCTGTGTGACTCTCTGACTTGAATAAACCCATCCAATGAAGCAAGGCAATTGTGGCCATAATGGTGGGTGGGGGTTGAATCTAATCACCTCCATTTTGTTTATATACTTTATCCATCTTTATCTTGTTTTGTGGGCTCTTCCTTTGCTCTTAAAACAAACAAAGTGGTAAAGAAAATAAAGAAATGAGCCACCTTTTGGTGGTGTT
Source organism: Pristis pectinata (assembly GCF_009764475.1). NCBI lineage: Eukaryota > Metazoa > Chordata > Chondrichthyes > Rhinopristiformes > Pristidae > Pristis > Pristis pectinata. The sequence continues at coordinate 3,419,653 of NC_067408.1, read as the reverse complement.
GGTGGTTGTTTCCTTGAACACCACTAGCCCTGCTCTGTAACCCATGATATGAAATACTTCAGTCTTTGGACATAATGAAATTCTTTGGATCGGACTTTGAAGGAAGCCACCCACACGTGTGGCATTGACTTCCCCTCTCTCTGACACCAGTCACTTTGGGTATCAGTTCAAAGGTGTCATCACAGTGGCTGGGCAGCCATTTGCAGCGGAGAATTCTCACGGACAGCAAACCAGGAAGAAGAAAAAAAACTAATACAACTTTTAAACATTTTACAAAGACTAGACAAGTGTTTTTGCACAGAGAGTGTGGGTGGGTGGCTGGAGTGCGCTGCCGGGGGTGGTGTGTAGGCGTTTGGGAGACTCACGAATAGGCACATGGATGTGCAGAGAATGGAGGGATATGGACCATCTGCAGGTTGAAGGGATTAGGTGTCATTAGTTTAATTAGTTCAGCACAACATTGTGGGCCGAAGGGCCTGTTCCTGTATTGTACTGTTCTGTGTTCTAGAACAAACAAATAAGTTTAAGATAGAAGTTGAACTAACATTAATAAACTTACTTAAAATTAATACTCACTTCTTATTTTAAAATACATGATATTTTTTTGAAGATCTCTGTGGAGGAATCACAGTGGTACAGCGGGTAGAGCTGCTGCCTCACAGCTCCAGAGACCCAGGTTCGATCCTGACCTCCGGTACCGTCTGTGCGTGGTGTTTACACGCTCTCCCTGTGACTGCGTGGGTTCTCCCCCTCCCCTCCCCTCCCCCCCCCCCCCCCCCCCCCCCGGTGCTCCGGTTCCCTCCCACATCCTGAAGGCGTGCGGGTCGATGGGTTAATTGGCCGCTGTAAATTACCCCGGGTGTGTGGGTGAGGGGTAGAATCTGGGGGGAGTTGATGAGAATGTGGGGAGAATGAAATGGGATTAGTGTAGGATTGGTGTAAACGGCTGGTTGTTGGTTGGCACGGATTCAGAAACAGGTTTATTATCACTGACTTGTATGTCATGAAATTTGCGGCAGCAGTACAGTGCAAAGACATAAAATTACAAAAATAAATATTGCAATAAAAAGGAATAATGAGGCAGTGTTCATGGACTGTTCAGAAATCCGATGGTGGAAGGGAAGAAGCTGTTCCTAAATCGTTGAGCTTAAACTCCTAACTAAATTAATCCCTCCAATCTGCACAATGTATCTCTGCACATTCATGTTCCTATCTAAGAGTCTTTTCAACGCCTCTAATGTAGTCCCACCACCACCCCTGGTAGCACATTCCAGGCACCCACCGGTCTCTGTGTAAAAATACCTCTGATTTACTATCACTGATTTAGATGTCAAATTTGTTGTTTTGTGGCAGCAGTACATAAAATTACTATAAATGTCAAAATAAATAGTGCAAAGAAAGGAGGCAAATAACGAGGCAGTGTTCACGGACCGTTCAGAAATCTGTTGGCGGAGGGGAAGAAGCTGTTCCTAAATCGTTGAGTGTGGGTCTTCAGGCTCTTGTACCTCCTCCCCGATGGTAGTGACGAGAAGAGGGCATGTCCTGGGTGGTGAGGGTCCTTAGTGATGGATGCCGCCTTCTTGAGGCACCGCCTCTTGAAGATGTCCTCGATGGCGGGGAGGGTTGTGCCCGTGATGGAGCTGGCTGAGTCTACAACCCTCTGCAGCCCCTTGTGATCCTGTGCGTTGGACCCTCCGTGATGCAGCCATCAGAATGCTCTCTGCCGTACATCTGTAGAAATTCAGTGGGCTGAAGGGCCTGTTTCTGTGTTGTGACATAAAATTGGTTTGTGAAGGTTCAAGCAGGAGTAATGGATTATTCACCATTAACCCCCCCTCCCACAGACCCCATCCAACCTCCTGAAACATTTTCAGAACGTCTCACAACAGGGACTGATCTGGAAGCATCTAAAATTTTCTTCAGTGCGATGACATCATTGCAGTGAGGGTGGCCGTTACACGGTACGGGCTGCGCTGGTGCGCTGTAACACAGGCGGCAAAGTTCTGGAGTTCGGTGCTTAACTTAGCAAATGTGGAACTGTGGAGGACAGGAAGCAAGAGGAAAGGAGGGAGATCAGGAGGGAAAATAAATGAGGATGTGAGAGAGAGAACGTGAAACAGGAGAGAAAGAGAGTCTAGCGTTTTTACAACGCCTTTCACATTCCTCACGTTTCACAGCCAATGGATGTCTTTTGAGGTTCTGACGCGGTTGCAATGTCGAACAGGTGCACAGGAAGATCCCACAGACAGCAAGCTGGAATGAACAGATACTTTGTTCAGCAATACCCTTGGGCGGGGAATGGAATGGTGGGATCTCCACCGTTGACCTGTGAGGGAGTTAGAACTTGGCAAAAAGTGACAGTGGAGAAGAAGGGGAGAAACAGAAAGCAAATTGGAGAGAGAGAGAGAGAAACTAAACGAGAGAGGAGGAAATCAAAACAGCAGAGGCTGAAATCTGAAATGAAAAGAGAAAGTGCTGGGAACACTGAGCAGGTCAGGCAGCATCTGTGGAGAGAGAAACAGAGCTAGTGTTTTGGATCAAAGAATGGTGGAGGAGAGATTCGGGGAGAGAAAGTGGTTTAAGCCAGACCTGGCCCTTGATGTAAGCTGTGGGGGGTTAATTCGGGGGGACACAAGAGACTACGGACGCTGGAATCTGGAGCAACAAACAATCTGCTGGAGGAACTCAGTGGGTCGAGCAGCATCTGTGGGGGGGAAGGAATGGTTGATGTTTTGGTTTGAAACCCTGCATCAGGATTAATTCTAGGTTAGTGCTGCTGGTGGTTACTCTGACTTCCACCCAGGGCTCTGGGTAAGGGCAGGGACATTCAGGGTGTTTCCTAATGCGTTGCTACCAATGTCCATCCTCTGCCTAACATCTTGGTGACGTGTGAGGTCTGGGACCTATAGCCGGTAGCTGGTGAGAGTGGGATGTGTTCGTCATGGGACCATCCCATCTGGAGAGGAACTGAGAGACATTGGATGGAGAATTGAGAGAGGGTTTCTTGCACTGATTGGATGCTCTCTTCATTGTTATTTGTTGTGCCACCAGTGGAATTTCTCCTGAACACCAATTTCAGTTTCGGGGAAATTCCCCTGTTACAATCGAATATTAATTGACACAGACCTCATTCGGAAACTCCCTTCTGTAAATTAGGAAAACTTCCTGGACAATCTCCTGACGAGAAACGACTCACTAAAAACCCTCATCATGTGCGGATCCTTCCTTGTTACCGTGCCCCCCCCCCCCCCCCCCCAAACACCTTCAGCAGCCCCTGGGAATATCTTCACAACTCCAGGGAGAATGGACTTCAGTTACATGGAGAGACAGGGGCCTCTTTCCTTAGGGATCTCAAGTTTATGTTTATTGTCATGGGCAGACATACCCAGGGTATAAATGCCATGAAGCACCACAGTACATTACATATGTAAGTTAACATAAACTTAAATTAACATAAATTATACATAAGTTACACGACAAGGTAAACATGACGACACTAGTGCAAAATGAAGAATAGAAAAGGTAATATAGTCTGAGGTAGAATTACAGTTTTTCAGGTTGGTTCAAGAACCTGATGGCAGTGGGGAAGAAACTGTTGTTGAACCTTGAGGTGTGGGTCTTCAGGGTCCTGTACCTCCTGCCTGATGGCAGCATCAGGAAGAGGGCATGACCCGGATGGTGGGGGTCCCTGATGATGGATGTCACCTTCCTGAGACATCATCTCGATGGTGGGGAGAGCTGCCCTCCTGATGGGACTGGCTGAGTCCCACCACTCGAGAAACAAAGGACTGCAGATGCTGGAATCTAGATGAAAAACACGATGATGCTGGAGGGACTCAGCAGGCCAGGCAGCATCCGTGGAGAAAAGCAGGCGGTCAGCGTTTTGGGTCAGGACCCTTCAAGAGTCCACCACTCTCTGTAGCCTCGTGTTCCTGTGCACTGGAGTTCCCATACCCAGGAGCAGAGATAATTTGATAAAAGTTTTTAAAAAGTCATGAAGATTCTTGACAAAATAAATAGCATTGTTCTCAATTTTTACCTTGTGACTTAGACAGGGACTATTCAGCCCATCCAGTCTATGCCAGCTTCCGTATTCTGAATGGTTGAAGGGAAATAGCTGTTCTTGAACCTGGTGGTGTAGGACTTCAGGCTTCTGTACCTCCTGCCTGATGGGAGCTGTGAGAAGATGGCACAGCCCGGATGGTGGGGATCTTTGATGATGGATGTTGTCTTGAGGCAGTGCCTGCTGTGGATACTACTGATGCTGGGGTGTGCCCGTCAAGCTCATTGCTTCAACATAAAGTGTTGTCATGCAGGACTGATATGAGAAGAAGTTTCTTCACCCATTGAGTGGTGAAACTTGCAAATCCTCTACCCAAGAGGGCTGTGGAGATTCAAAGCAGAGATGAATTGATTTTTGGATATTAAGGGACGTGAGGTTAGTTCAGGAGAGTATTGAGGTACAACATCAACCATGATCTGATTGAATGACAGAGCAGCGATGAAGGTCCTGCTCCTGCTCCTGCTCCTATCTCTTACACTCTTGTGATAAGATAGTCCAGTGGTACAGCTGGTAGAGCCGCTGCCTCTCAGCTCCAGAGACCCGGGTTCGATCCTGACCTCCGGTGCTGTCCGTGTGTGGAGTTTAGACATTCTCCCTGTGACTGTATGAATTTCCCCTGGGTGCTCCGGATTTCCAGAGATGTGCAGGGTGGTGGGTTAATTATCCACTGTAAATTGCTGCTTGTAATTGGTTTATTATTGTCACATGTACTGAGATACAGTGAAGAATCACTGTTTGCATGCCTTCCAGGCAGATCATTCCATACACAAATACGTCGAGGTAGTTCAAAAAAAACAGAATGCAGAATATAGTGTTACGGTTACAGAGAGAGTGCAGTGCAAGTAGACAATAAGGTGCAAGGGCCACGATGAGGTAGATTGGGAGATCAAGAGTTCATCTTTAGTGTATGGGAGATGTTCAAGAGCCTTATGACAGTGGGGTAGAAGTTGTCGTTCAGTATGTAGGAGAGTAGTAGAATTTTGAGGGAGTTGATGGGAAGAATAAAGATGAGATCAGTATAAATGGTTGATGGTCGGCGCGGACTCGACGGGCTGTTTCCGTGCTGTATCTCTCTGTCCACTCATACACCCAGTCAGAGTTTGGCCAAGCCTTGGCCTCTGTGTAACATCAGAGTATTCCTCCTCCTCACCGGTGCGGTCTGTCTTTCAGGAGCAACAGCTGGTCGCGTGGCCTCCTTTACACGGGTGTTTCCATCCTGGTGGCAATGCTGATCGCTGGTCAAGTGGTCAGTGTCATGTTCCTGCTCAAGCAACAGGACAAGATAACGAACCTACAGAAGACAACGAGCCGGATCGAGAGCAAGTACTCCTCACCAAGCAGCGGCAGTAAGCACCACCCTCTGATTTACAATTAAATTTAATTTCGTGGATTACGGGCAGCTGTGGGGATTCTGAATTGTGGCATCTGCACACTGACCAGATTTTGAAAGGATTACAGAATAAACAACACCAGCACGTCTAATCTGATCCAAGCCAGAATAAAACCTGAAACCAGGAAGATTCCCAATTCTGATTTAAAACTGGCCTCCCAGGGATTCCCGCTGGGAGTTCCCACAGTGCGTAGTCGAGCATCCTGCTTGGATCAGAGAAGGTTAAGGGGAGATTCAGTGCAGACGTTTAAATTATAAAGGGTTTTAGTAGACAAAGTGGGTAAAACAGTCTTTCCCCGTAAGCGGTCAATGTTTAGAGACCATAAACAGCAAGAACACGAATTCACGTGGAACATTTATGGTTGTGAAATGTCCCACGTTGCTTCACTGTAGCTGTCGAATAAAAATGAACACTGACCCTTGTGACAAGATAGTAAGTGGTTGGGGGGGCTTAGTAAAGGAGGGGAGAGAGGCTGAGCGGTCTCGGGTGAGAATTCCGGGCAACTAAAATCACGGCCATTAATGGAGGTGTGATTGTACTTGGAACATAGATCAGTACAGCTCAGGAACAGGCCCTTCAGCCCACAATGTTGTGCCGAACTAACTGAACAAGTAATTAAAAGCCGAAGTAAACTAATCCCTTCTGCCGACGCAATGTCCACATCCCTCCGTTCTCTGCACATTCCTGTGCCTGTCTAAGAACCTCTTAAATGCCTCTATCGTATCTGCGTCTATCACCACCCCTGGCAGCGCATTCCGGGCACCCATCACTGTGTAAGAAAAAAACTTGCCCCACACCTTTGAACTTCCCCTTCTCGCCTTAAATGCATGCCCTCTAAAATAAGATTTTTTGACCCTGGGAAAAAGATACTGGCTGTCTACTCTTATCTATGCTTCTCATAACCTTATAAACTTCTATCAGGTCTCCCCTCAGCCTCTGCTGCTCCAGAGAAAACAACCCAAGTTTGTCCAACCTCTCCTTATACGCTGCCCTCTAATCCAAGCAGCATCCTGGTGAACCTCTTCTGCACCCTCTCCTAAGCCTCCACATCCTTCCTGTAATGGGGCAACCAGAACTGAGTGCAATATTCCAGATACTTACAACACTCTGTAATAAATTGGCCATTTGGCCCAAATCAGTAGCTTCTGACCCTCTCTTCACCTCACACCATCAGCATATTAGTGACTGATGTACGTACAATCCCATTTGATTCGAAGGGGAAAACCTCTTTACACGTCATCATAAGACCTCAATCCCCAACCTATTTCAGACGGGTAACCGGAGGGATAGGCTTTAACTAATTGGCAGAAGGATTGGTGACGAAGGAGAACACTTCTGACCCAGAAATTGTTTTGATCTGGAGATGAAAGGGAGTCAGAAATCAGAAACCATTAGAACCAGTTGGACACCGAGGGGAATAGAACTCATTTTGGGAAGAACTCTTGGATTTTGAACTAAATCACTTTTTTTTTACACATTTCATAGTCATCGAGTCATACAGCATGGAAACAGGCCCTTCGGCCCAACTGGTCCATGCTGACCACAGTGCTCCATCCAAGCTGGTCCCTTTTACCAGTGTTTGGCATAACCTTCCAAACCTTTCCTATCCATGTAGCTGTCCAACTGTTTTTTTAAAAGTGGTTATTGTACCTGCCTCAGCCACTTCCTGTGGCAGCTCATTCCCTGTTGAATGGCCTCCTGTTCCCAATTACAGAAGCAAGGCCATTCAGCCACTTTAGCCTATTCTATCAGACCCTGGTGGTTTGTAACTTAACCATTTCCTGCCTCAGTTGCATAACCCTCACCACCTTTGCTCAACTGAAGCCCGAAATTCTCAGATTTCTTTTCAGTTTTGAGTTGTCCCCATGTCCTCTAGGAGAGAGAGGGCAAAATTTCCACAAATCTTGGATGAAGAAATGTTTCCTGACAATGTGTTGGGTCTGCCCAGTGCCCAGATGTTGCTCTGTGCAAGCCACACAAAAAGCATAGGGTTTTTGGATTGTCCTGGGCTGATACCTAACCCCCCCCGCACACTTACAGTGAGGCAACTTTTTTTCATTCACTAGAACCATAGAACACTACAGCACGGAAAACAGGCCATTCGGCCCTTCTAGTCTGTGCCGAAACTTTATTCCACTAGTCCCATTGACCTGCACCCAGTCCATAACACTCCAGACCTCTCCCGTCCATGTATCTATCCAATTTATTCTTAAAACTTTAAAATGAGCCCGCATTTACCCACGTCAGATGGCAGCTCGTTCCACACTCCCACCACTCTCTGAGTGAAGAAGTTCCCCCTCAGGTTCCCCCTAAACCTTTCCCCTTTCACCCTAAAGCCATGTCCTCTCGCACTAAAATGAGGAAAATAAATATTTTTGTATCTTTTCCCTTCAGGACCAAAACCAGTCATGCACTTGAGGCCGATGATGATGGACCTACCCATGGCCTACATAAATCCTGAGGCAGAGGCTCCAAAGGTGATTTTCCACCAGGAAGATTAAAGAAGTTGCGATGGTGTCAATGAGTGAAATGACCAAAAGGCACATTAAGTAGCAGCACAGATCGTTGGCTGTTGGTGGGGGCTGTTTCACCAGAAAGAGCAGTGGTTGACTGTTCTGTGGAAGTATCTCACTGGGTGTGAAGGTGTCTTGATGAGGAGGTGAAGGGAAGGATGAAGGCACATGGGCCATCAAGTTAGACAAGATAAGATCTCTTTATTAGTCCCGTATACAGCAAAACACACAGTGAAATGCATCTTTTGCGTAGAGTGTTCTGGGGGCAGCCCGCAAGTGTCGCCACACTTCCAGCGCCAACATAGCACGCCCACAACTTCCTAACCTGTACGTCACTGGGATGTGGGAGGAAACCGGAGCACCCGGAGGAAACCCACGTGGTCACGGGGAGAGCATGCGAACTCCACACAGACAGCACCAGAGGTCGGGATCGAACCCAGGTCTCTGGCGCCGTGAAGCAGCAGCTCCTCCCGCTGCGCCACCGTGCAGACCTTTCAGGCTGTCTCAAAGGCCTTGAAGCCATCCTTGAAGTGTATCCGCCGTTCCGACGCAGCCAAGGTGTGCACACAGCAAGATCCCATAAACCAATGATGACTTCACGTGATGGTTTTGGTTGAATTGTTACCATTGGCTTCTGGATACCAGGGAGAGTGGATCTATCCTTCTTTAAAATATTGGCAGTGGCATATGGACAATAGGAGCCATTGACTGTGAAGACCTCCCTCAGCACCGTACTGGCAGGGTTGGGCCATGTTAAGGGAGAACGGGGGTTGACTGCAGGGTCAAAAGTGGGTGAGCAGCGGATTGGGAGATTGGGCCCAATGTATTCCTCCTGTGATGAGATGGTCAGAGCTGAATGTCGTCGTGTGTGAGTGGTTGTGAATTTTGTAATGCTTAAGAAAACTTCATCTATTTTACCCTTGTACTTCCCGCAGGCCCCGGCGACTACTGCTCAACCACTTACCCTCCCGGAACAAGTGCAGCAACTGTTGAAGGTACCTCTCCAACCTATTGAAGAATTTTAGAATGACACAGCACAAAGACGGGCGATTTGGCCCTTTGTAACCATGACAGCTCTTCGGAAACCCCTCCCAATCAGTCTCGCGCCATGGCTCTTTCCCCAGAACCCTGCAAATCTCTTTCCTCCCAGTGTTTCTCCAGTTCCCTTTGAAAACTCTTGGATTCATAGAGTTATACAGGCCCTTCGGCCCAACTCGTCCATGCTGACCAGGATGTCTTCCTCAGCTAGTCCCATTTGCCTGCATTTGGCCCATGTCCCTCTAAACCTGACACTTTACTCTGTTATTTTTTATAACCTGTACTACATCAATGCACTCTGTACTAACTCCATATATCTGCACTGTGTAATGAATTTACCTGTATGATCGGTATGCAAGACAAGTTTATTGAACAGTTCCCTTATACAATGAGACGGACTCTGACCTCACGATCTACCTTGTTGTGACCTTGCACCTTATTGCACTGCACTTTCTCTGTAGCTGTGACACTTTGCTCTGTACTGTTATTGTTTTTACCTGTACTACATCAATGCACTCTGTACAAACTCAATGTAACTGCGCTGTGTAATGAATTGACCTGTACGATCAGTTTGTAAGACAACTTTTTCACTGTACCTCGGTACAAGTGACAATAATCAACCAATACCAATACGAATACCCCCTGTTCTACAACACTCCCCAGGGCCCTGCTGTTCACTGTGAAAGTCCTACCTGGATTTGACTTCCCAAAATGCAACACCTCACACTTATCCAATTTTAAACTCCATTTGTCAGCATTGTGTTCACCAGGGGCAATGTACAGCAGCCAATTAACCCACTAGCTTCCAACTATGAGAAAAACACATGGAGGATTATAATGAACCACGAGAAGCTGTGGTAGACAATGATGTAGATGTGGAAATAAGAAACAATCTGCTGGAGGAGCTCAGTGCGTCGAGCAGCATGTGTGGGAGGGAAGGAATTGTTGACGTTTTGGGTCGAAACCCTGCATCAGGTCCTCCAGCAGATTGTTTGTTGCTCCGGACTCTTGCGTCTCTCTTAAATGTGGAAGTACTTCTTTATTGGGGTGACTTAAGGCTAGAATTCGAGCAAGTGTTGACTTCCTGGGCTGACGATGCTGTTCTCTATTCCTTTCAACACCAGGAAGGGAACAAGACCGTGAACATTCCAGAACTGAAGGGGAGCTTCTCCGACAACCTGGAGCTCCTGAAGCAGAGCCTGAAGGAATCCGACTGGGAGGTTGGTGATGATCAGGAAATTGCTCGGCCGTAGAGAGAGGTTCCTTCCTGTCAGCTGTAGTGCTTACCCTGATGTACAGTCTGATCAAGTATTTACAGTGTAGTAACAGGCCATTTGGTCCACCTTGTGTTTAGGCTCCATAGAAGTACACAGCACGGAAACAGGCCCTTCGGCCCAATGTCCATGCTGACCAAGATGCTCGTCTAAGCTAATCCCATTTGACTGCGTTTGGCACATATCCCTCTAAACCTCTTCTATCTATGTCATAGCGCAATCCAGCATGGATACAGGCCCTTCGGCCCAACCAGTCCATGCCGACTATGGTGGCCAGCCAGCTAGTCCCAATTTCCTGCGTTCGGCCCATATCTCTCCAAGCCCCGCCCCTCCATGTACCTATCCAAGTGCTTCTTAAATGATACTGTTGTACCTGCCTCACCCACTTCCTCTGGCAGCTTGTTCCATACACTCACCACCCTCTGCGTGAAAATCCCACTGATGTTTCTCTGCGGTGGTACGAACCATGGTTTAATACTTAACCAGATAATCCTTGCCCTGCGAAAGGAAAGATGCCATTAAGCTGGAAAGATTGCAGAAAAGATTCACGAGGATGTTGCCAGGACTTGAGAGACTGAGTTAGGGAGAGAGGTTGGGCAGGGAAGGACTTTATTCATTGGAGTGTAGGAGACTGAGGGGTGATCTTGTAGAGGCGTATAAAATCATGAGGGGCATAGATAGGGTGAATGCATACAGACTTTTTTTCCAGGGTAGGGGCATCAAAAATTAAGGGTCATAGGTGTAAGGTGAGAGGGGAGAGATTTAATAGGAACTTGAGGGGTAACTTTTTCACCCGGAGGCTAGTCTGCATATACGTGGAACTTTTTTCCCTGGAGCGGAGGCGGCTGAGGGGTGACCTTATCGGTTTATAAAATCATGAGGGGCACAGATAAGGTGGACGGTCACAGTCTGTTCCCAGGATAGTGGAGTCTAAAACTAGGTTTAAGGTGAGAGGGGAGAGACTTAATAGGAAACTGAGGGGCAATTTTTTCACCCAGAGGGTGGTGTGTATATGGAACGAGCTGCCAGAGGTAGTGGTTGAGGCAGGTACATTAACAACATTTAAAAGGTACTTGGACAGGTACATCTAAGATCCATCTAACCCTTCCCTCCCACATTGCCTCCCCATTTCTCTATCATTCATATACTTAATGATGAATTTCAATTTCTGGATAAACTGATCCTCGGCATCTATTGGAAGTATCCCTCTCAATACCAACCCAGTGATGTGCATTTCTGTGTTTTGCAGGACTTTGAATCTTGGCTTCAGAACTGGCTTCTCTTCCAACTCGTTCAAAATGAGAAGAAAACCGTGCCAACTAGTGCACCCAAATTCCAACCCCGGCGTGACCCTCAGCCTAGCGGTATGAGCAGTCGTTGGCCTTGTTCTTCCTGTCTCACCAACGCTTTCCTCAACGATCCCCTCCCACTACTGCCCACCCTGCCCCCTGCCACCTTCTCTCGTAGGTGGAGACCCTCTGAGCAAGTCGATCACCTGACTGAGGACAGGGTGGGCTTCCACTGAGGGCATTTCTCCTGCTCGGTGGGGGAAATGCTGAAGCAAGGCTCCCTCGGGGAGTTTCTCTTGAGGCTCGGTCACTTCTTGCTGTGGCCACAGTGCACAGCAATCTCTGACAGACGGTGGATGGGATTGATGGTTGCTGTCTATTTCTGTTTGGGGGGTGGGGTGGGTATAAATCACAGGAAAGGTTGTCCACATTCTCACACTGCCTTCTGCAAGTTCAGCGCATCCTGAAAACCTGTGGTTGACGATGTGGTGGTGAGCTCTTGGGTCGATGTAATTTTACAAGGATGTTGCCAGGACTAGAGGGCTTGAGTTACAGGGAGAGGTTGGCCAGGCTAGGTCTTTATTCCTTGGAATGTAGGAGGATGAGGGGTGACCTTATAGAAGGGTTTAAAATTATGAGAGGCATAGATAAGGTGGACGGTAACAGTCTCTTCCCCAGGGTAGGGGAGTCCAAAACTAGGGGGCATAGGTTTAGGGTGAGAGGGGAAAGATTTAAAAGGGACCTGAGGGGTAACTTTTTCCACGTAGAGGGTGGTGAGTGTATGGAACGAGCTGCCAGAGGAAGTGGGTGAGGCAGGTACAACGGGATCATTTAAGAAGCACTTGGATGGGTACATGGAGGGGCAGGGCTTGGAGGGATATGGGCTGGTTGGGCACCATGGTCAGCATGGACTGGTTGGGCTGAAGGGCCTGTATCCGTGCTGTATTGCTCTCTGACACTAATTAGTCCCATGGTAATATTGGGAAAGAGAGCAGGAGACTCCTTGGCTAATTTTCATCCCTTAGATAATATCCATGAGGAGAAAGAGATCACGGGGAAGGATGTGGTAACAATAGAGAGCGTGTCGAAGAGATTCACCAGGATGTTGCCTGGAATGAGGGCTGTGGTTATAAGGAGAGGTTTGATCGGCTGGGATTATTCTCATTGGAATGTAGGAGGCTGAGGGGTGACCTTATAGAGGTTTATAAAACTATGAGGGGCATAGATAGGGTAGATAGTCTTTTTCAGGAAGCAATCAAAATCGAACTGACAAACCCAACCATCACAAGTTGCTTGTGATTATAGAATTTTTCTTTGAACCATTCAACTGCTATAATAACAGCACCTTACCTTGACATTGCACCATTAACATATCAAAATAACCTAAGGACTTGATAGGAGAGATTCCCAAATAAAATCTGACTCCAAGCCACGTACAGCAAAACTCCGATAATCCGACGCACTTGGGACTTTAGTGTCAGACTAGCAAATTTTCCGGACTATTGGATGTTATTAACTTTCCAACCCCTTTTAATTCACTTTTTTTAAGATGTTACAGAGTAGAATAATAAATATTCCCAGGGCCACAATGTGTTAAGGGGATTTCAGGAACTGGGAGCAGGAGATTGGGAATCAGCACCCAACCATTGGGATTTCCGGGGCAGTCGGATTACCGGAGTTTTAAGGTGGCGAGATGGTTGTTCAAAGGCTCAGTTAGAGTGGGAGGTTTGAAGAAGCGTCTTAAAGGAGAAAAGAGAGGTGGAGACTCGAGAGACTTCAGGTGCTGGAACCTGGAGCAACACAGGAGATGCTGGAGGAGCTCAGCAGGTCAGGAAACATCTGTGGAGGCAAATGGACAGTCAATATTTCAGGTTGAAGCCCGTCACCCGGAGTGGGTCCTCCTGCTCGTCTTCCACCACCACTGGTGTCTCACGCCTCCCCCTACTCCTTGTCCTCCCCTCACTTGAGCTGTCCCACCGCCTCACTTCCCCTCCAACCCACTGCCCTCCTCTGATCCCATGCCTGACTCCAAACCCTGCTGTGTCTTCACCATCCCTTCTGACCCCTGCCCCCACCCCCAAGGGGGAATGTTCTGTCCTCAGCAGGGGCCTCACCTTCATCCCCCTACCCACTGATGACCCCCTTCTCCCGCCTCAAGCCCTCCTCCTCCTGCCCTGTCGGGATCCTTTCATCTCTGACCGCCAACGGGACATCAAGCGTCCCGACTTCACCTCTCCCCCTCACCCACTCCAACCTATTCTCTTTTGGGTCTCGACTGAAACGTCGACTGTCCATGTCCGTCCACAGATGCTGCCTGACCCGCTGAGTTCCTCCAGCGCTTTGTTGCAAGGGAGAGGTGGATTTTTCCAGGAAGGGAGTTCTGGAGATCGGGGCCCAGGCATGGACTGGTTGGGCCAAAGGGCCTGTATCTGTGCTGTATTGCTCTATGAATCTAATTAATCCCATGGTAATAGAAACATAGAAAACCTACAGCACGTACAGGCTCTCTAGCCCACAAAGCTGTGCCGAACATGTCCCTACCTTAGAAATTACTAGGCTTACCCACAGCCCTCTATTTTTCTCAGCTCCATGTACCTATCCAAAAGTCTCTTAAAAGACCCTATCGTATCCGCCTCCACCACCGTTGCCGGCAGCCCATTCCACGCACTCACCACTCTCTGAGTAAAAAAACTTACCCCTGACATCTCCTCTGTACCTACTCCCCAGCACCTTAAACCTGTGTCCTCTTGTGGCAACCATTTCAGCCCTGGGAAAAAGCCTCTGACTATCCACACGATCAATGCCTCTCATCATCTTATACACCTCTATCAGGTCACCTCTCATCCTCCGTCGCTCCAAGGAGAAAAGGCCGAGTTCACTCAACCTGTTTTCATAAGGCACGCTCCCCAATCCAGGCAACATCCTTGTAAATCTCCTCTGCATCCTCTCTATGGCTTCCACATCCTTCCTGTGGTGAGGCGACCAGAACTGAGCACAGTCCTCCAAGTGGGGTCTGACCAGGGTCCTATATAGCTGCAACATTACCTCTCGGCTCCTAAATTCATTTCCGTAATATTGGGAAAGAGCAGGAGAAGTACAGCTGTCAAAGGCAAGAGTCAGGGTAAATGGAATTCTGTTTGGCAGGAGGTTCAGTGAACTTCCGGGCCGGAGGAGGTTACAGAGATAAGGTGAGCAGGCAGCAATGTCTTACAGGGATTTGAAAAGGTTGAAGATTTTAAGGTCATAACATTGTCAGACTGGGAGCCAGTGTTGGTGGGTGGACATCGAGGGTTATGGGAACAAGCAGGCAACTTTCATGCATATATGGCTCCCTAACGTTGGAGGGCTTTGCATCATGATGAGATTTTGTTGCCTGTCTTGAAGTAAATCAAATCATTTTTGCTTCAACAGAGAGGAAGATATTCTCCAGCATGGCCATGAGACCGATGCTCCATGCTCTGCCACTCTCAGCTGATGAACCCAAGAAATCCGAAATGCCCAAACTGGTGCCTGTAACAAGGGGTAACTATGGCAACAAGTATATAACTTGGTATTAGGAAGGGGCTTGTGATTGGGCGTAAGTAAAAAAAAACATGAGCTTGGGAAAAAGGGGATCCTGGAATCTAGGAAGATACATCATGGAATGGTGTGGGAAACTCCTGGATTAGAATCTAAACATCTGATATGGGAACTTATTAAAAATGAGGGATCTCCAGTGGGAGGCAGTGGGGCGAGATGTTTTTCTCTCTCAGAGCTGTGAATCGTTGGAACTCTCTTTCTCAAAGGGCAGTGGGAGCAGAGTCTCTGAATCTTTTCAAGGCAGAGGTGAGTAAATTCTTGACAAGCAAGGACTTGAAAGGTTACCGTGGATAGGCAAGAGTGCAAAATCGAGGTGACAAATCAGCTACATTCTTGGTAATTAGGGGAGCAGGTTAGAGTCCGAATGACCCACTTCTGCTCTTAATTAATTAGTTTGTGTGTAAGGGTGCGTTGAACTCCACTACTGAAATTCAGTTCTGCTGACCTCATTTGAAGCCACATCATACATAGGACAACATTCTGCGCCATGTCAGGAGCTCACAGTTCAGTTGGCTCATGTGGAGCAGGAGGACACCACCTCAGGGAATTCCAATAAAAAATTGGAAGCAATATTCCATAGGGTGGGAGGTCCATCTGTGCATCAGACTCCTGAGGGTGCAGATAGTTTTGAATTATTGGTGAGATTTCTTACAGAAAATATTTTGGAAGCAACCAAAGACTAATGTGGCTGGGAGCTCACCACGTCTGATGCACCAATAGGTTGTATTAGTCCTCCGTACCCTGCAAGTTCAGTGGACAGCTGAGTGTTGAGGTGTGTACCATCAGCTGGTACCGACTGGTACCAACCAGAGAGGACTCTCTGAGCTAACGTAGAAGGTGTCAAGGGGAAAAGATGATTTTGGACACTGCTTCCTGCACCAGATGGGCTGGGATTCTCTCTGACTGCACATGTGAAGACCAGTCCACAAGTGCCATTGACCCCAAGGGTGAGATTTGAACCCTGCATTACAACCTTCACTAACTGTGTGTTTGTAGCTTCATAACATTCCCTGAGTGACTGCCTCATCTCTCCCACACACTGAATCCTCCCCGCAGCCCACGGACACTCTCCCCCATCGCTGACTCTCATCCCCACTGAATCCCCTCCCACAGCCCACAGACACATCCCCCCCCATCACCGACTCTCCCCACCCACTGAATCCCCTCCCGCAGCCCACAGACACTCTTTCCTCCCCCTGACATCCAGTTGAGAGAACAAAACTGGATGACATCTGCAGGCTAGATGGCGATCAGTCTTGTTCAAGAACATGAAGTTTATCATGGAAAGGAAATGACTTCCGAAAAGACAACATTTCAATCTGGCCATTTGGTTTTAGTTTTACATTTTATGGGTTTCATTATGTACTTTCCATGAAGTATGACCAGATGTTAGTTAACTGATAGAAGGCATGGGGTCTGCTGCTTAATTACATTACTAAGACCGTACATTAAGTCTTCATGGTGAAGCCACAATTTAGATGCCTACTTTCATAGTGCTACTCTCTCATGCTCATGAACAGTCACAAGCCAGAATTACTGGGTGCTAGTGGTGAGTCAACTCCCTCAGGGAGCTGATGTGAACGATAACATCATGTAGCACAGGACATATGGGAGATTAGAACAAAATTTTGATCTTTGGACTCTCAAACACCCTCTAGCACAATGCATGGAGATTCTTCCTTATCACGGAATCCAACCACCCACTGAATCCCCTCCCACAGCCCACGGACACTCCCCCATCACCAACTCCCCCCACCCACTGAATCCCCTCCCACAGCCCACGGACACTCTCCCCCATCACCAACTCCCCCCACCCACTGAATCCCCTCCCACAGCCCACGGACACTCCCCCATCACCGACTCTTTCTTCCCCCCCCCCCCCCCCCCCCCCCACCCGACCCACTGAATCCCCTCCCACAGCCCACGGACACTCTCCCCCATCACCAACTCCCCCCACCCACTGAATCCCCTCCCACAGCCCACGGACACTCCCCCATCACCGACTCTTTCTTCCCCCCCCCCCCCCCCCCCACCCGACCCACTGAAATCCCTCCCACAGGCCACAGACACTCTTCCCCCATCACCCACTCTCCCCCCACCCACTGAATTGCCTCCCACAGCCCACGGACACTCTCCCCTACCACATCTCCAGCTGCCCCTTGGTTGGAGGGATGAGGATGAGTGAGGTGCAGAGTGTGAGGAAGGGGCAGACAGCTCCGGCCTACGATGGACCCTGTTGTGACGCCACCGTTATTTTCCCTCGCGCAGTTGAGAGGCCGGAGACCGAGTGCGAGAGGCAGCGCAGAAAGAAGATTATCCCTGGCAGGTTCCACCCCACTTGTGACAAACACGGGAACTTTGAACCGAAGCAGTGCCACCCCAGCACTGGATTCTGTTGGTGCACCTATCCGAACGGGACTGAGATTGCGGGAACCGCAACACGAAGCCACTTGGATAGTTGTGAAAGTAGGCCTCCACTTTCTTTGTGCACTTGTTGAGTAAGGACGTGACTAACGAGGCCCTGTTACCTGGGGATGGCATTCAGTCCCTCAGCCCAGTGACTGAATCCCCTCCCACAGCCCACGGACACTCTCCCCCATCACCGACTCCCCCCACCCACTGAATCCCCTCCCACAGCCCACGGACACTCTTCCCCCATCACCGACTTCCCCCCACCCACTGAATCCCCTCCCACGGACACTCTTCCCCCATCACCGACTCCCCCCACCCACTGAATCCCCTCCCACAGCCCATGGATACTCCCCCCACCCACCAAATCCCCTCCCACAGCCCACAGATACTCTTCCCCCATCACCGACTCCCCCCACCCACTGAATCCCCTCCCACAGCCCACGGACACTTCCCACCCCCCCATCACTGACTCCCCCCCCCCCCCCCCCCCCCCCCCCACCCACTGAATCCCCTCCCACAGCCCACGGACACTCTTCCCCCATCAGTGACTTGAGCCATCATTTATTCTTCTGAGGAACTCCCTATATTACTGTTCTCTGACTTTCCCCAAATTAATCTGCTTCATTCTTCTATCCTCTAACCTGAAAGATTATCCACACATCGTCTCAGACCCCGAATGTTTTGTATCCCAGACTGGTTTTAACAGACATTTAAGACATTGGCAGTTTCAGTATTTTCTCTGCCTCCCAGATTAAATTAGCCTTTCTTTCTATCTTCAGGCTTCCTAAACCCAGATGACCCAAACATTTCCGGCTTGGGCACGTGAGTAACAGGGAATGTCCTTGGATAATCCTAAATGTCCAGTACGGAAATGGCCACTTTGCCCAACAAAACTACATAGCCTCTTGCTCTCTTTAGTTTCTCTAATCCTCTAACCATATCTGTCTGCTCCTTCCTCGGCCAAATGCTTGTTGAGTTCTTTGTCCTCACCACCCTCTTGAGCAAGGATGGTTCTTTGAAACTCCCTGTTGTATTTGACAGATGTCCACTACTGTCTGCGCCTCTGCCTCTGCCCCTGCCTCACACCGCTGCTGAAACCCTGGACCTGTAGACGTGATGCTTTGTTCAATCTGCAGAGAGAATGGGAAGGAATGTTGAAGAAATTAAAAGCATGCATAACAGGAGCCGGATAGTGGAGCTGAATGGCCTGCTCTTGCTCCTGTTTCGTGTGCTTGTAGTATCATGGCTGATCTAAAATCACTCCACATTCTTGCCTGTATTCAGTAACCTCTCAGGCCCTTGCTTATTAAGAATCTATCCAGCTCTGTATTAAAAATTTTCAATGATAGAGGAATTGGTGAAATGGGTATGTCGTGATATTTCCTAAACTGATGCAAATCTTTCTCCTCTCTTACAGCATTTGATGCTTAAGGATGAAACACCAGTGGACACAGGTCATCTCGACCAGCTTTGCTCCCCACACATACATTAATTGCAAAGATTGATTTTTTTTTTATTAACATTGGGTTTGATTGATAACTATTGACAGCTGACCTGTACCCAGTAGATTTATTGCCTTTCCTGCTTAAGATTCATCCATGAGGAACTTTTCTTTTTAAAGTAGAAAAATCAAATTGCTCCAGTCTTTGAAGTTCCACGTACAACCTGACTTCTACATGCCTTGGAACTCCCTGGGATGGGCAGTTGGACACCTGAGCAGATTGTTAACTCTGTACAACGTTCCACTGAGGTTCTCTGTTGATCTTTTAGCTGGAGACCAACAAAGAGTGTCTGGGGAATTTTAGGGATTTTCTCAAATAAATTATCAGATTTTCAATTAGTAATCATAGAGTAAAACAGAAGATTATTTTGCAGTAAATCTTCAGTCCAACTGGTCCAAAGTGCCCACCTAAGCTAGTTCTATTTGGCCCATATCCCGTGAAACCTTTCCTATCCTTCTCCTAAGTGAATTAATTCAGATGCCTCCTGGGTCTGCAGTAGAAATAGCAAGGCACAATATCCGAAGGTCAATTCAGGAACAACTCTTTTCGTTTTGGTCACTTTGATGCAAACCTAACAAACTCTCCTAGATAATGGCCAGCATTTCGACTTGAACCTAAAGCTTGGTCCATAACCCCAGAACTCCCTGCCTATCGTTGGGACCACCATCAGCACCTGAAGCTCCCAGGTATAAAAGAGGACACCCTCTAAGGTCACCAGCGACTCTCACATTCAGATTCATATTTTGACTCAGACCTTGTTCCTTTGTAGTTTTACTTTATCTGAAGTGATTTCTCTCCCCCATGTATTTTGGGGCTCAGTGCTTGAGCAAATTATAGGGGTACAGTTTAAGATTCTCTGCAATGCTCCTTTATGAGACAATTAAAAATGCATTGATGTTATTACTTTATTTACCACTTTGTTTGGAGTTAGAATTGCCTATAATTACTTTGCTAAACAATAATATTGCTTCTAGATCTCATTAATATTTGGTAATTGCTAATTATTGCTGGGGAAGATTACTTTGCAATAAAAGGGAGTGGATTTAATTTTGATTTTTCTTTGAATTTTGGAGACAATTGGAACTGGATGAGTGGGCAATGAACAGTTGGCTTATCATGAGGCCCGTCAACTTGGCCTCGGTCCTTTAGTGTTGAGGCTGTGTGTGTGTGTGTGTGTGTGTGTGTGTGTGTGTGTCAGGCTGAGTGTTGTGGCATTGCACAGGTCTAAAGCTGGTTGGGTGTGTGCAGGCCCAAGAGTGGGTGACCTGGAGTTTCAGCTCAGCTTCCTAGAGAACCATTAATCTTCATGCATGACTGGAGATGCCAGGTCAAACTCAAAAGTTCCCAGATGTGGAGTACTGTGGCTGTTTGCTGCAAGTATCAGCCAATCAGGAGTTAGGAGCCTATTTTTCCACCAATGGGCTCAAGGACGGGCATCTTGTGTAATCAGTGATGGGGGAATGGGGGCAGGCTTATATGGAGTGTGAGATAACATGATAAAACCTCAAGGACTACAGCCAGAGTTCACATCACCCTCACGGGTGCTGTGGACTCCTGCACTGTCGAAGATCAAGGTGGCTCTTTGTATTGGGGAAGTTAAAATGATCCAAGTGACCCATGTGAAATAAAAACTTGACAAAATCATCTTGGTTTTCTGTTCTCTAATGAGCCATGTGTGATAGAGAAAAACTCAACTGCATTTAGATGGTGCTTTTTAAGAATATCCCAAATCAATCTACAGAAACAATAATGCTGAACAAATCACGAAGCTAATTAGTGGTAAATTGGTTTGTTATTGTCACTGTACTGAGGTACAGTGAAAAACTTTGTTTTGCATGCCATCCGTACAGATCATTACACAGTGCACTGAAGTAGTGCAAGGTAAAACAATAACAGAATGCAGAATAAAGTGTTACAGCTACAGAGAAAGTGCAGTGCAGGCAGACAATAAGGTGCAAGGTCATAACGAGGCCGATTTTGAGGTCAAGAGACCATCTTATCGTACTAGGGGATTGTTCAATAGTCTTATAACAACAGGATAGAAGCTTGAGTCTGGTGGTATGTGCGCCATAAGCTCTACAACAGTAAAATTATGAAAAAGAGTCATAAAGTCATACAGCATGGAAACAGGCCCTTTGGCCCAACTGGTCCATCCTGACCAAGATGTCCACCTAAGCTGGTCCCATTTGTCTGCGCTTGGCCAATATCCTTCTCAACCTTTCCTATCTGTGGACCTGTCCAAGTGCCTTTTAAATGTTGTTATTGTACCTGCCTCAACTACTACCTCGTTCCATATACTCACCGCCTTCTGTGTGAAGAAGTTGCCCCTCAGGTCTCCTTTAAATCTTTCCCCTCTCACCTTAAATCTGTGCCCTTTAGTTTTTTGGTTCCCTTTCCCTGGAGGAAAAAATGCTGTGTGCATTCACCTATCCATGCCCCTCATGATTTTATACACCTCTGTAAGGTCACCCCTCAGTCTCTTACACTCCAAGGAATAAAGACCTAGCCTGCACATAGCTCAGGTCCTCGAGTCCCGGCAACATTCTCATAAATCTTCTTTGCAATCTTTCCCACTTAATGACATCTTTCCCATAACGGTGACAAAAACTGTGCACAACACTCCAGGTGTGGCCTTGCCAATATCTTGTAAACTGCAACATAACATCCCAACCACTGTGCTCAGTGCCCTGACTGATGGAAGCCAGCGTGCCAAATACCACCTTCACCACCCTGTCTACCTGTGGCACCACTTTCAGAGAAGGTGGAGTTAAATGTTGGTCGATGTACTTGGGAACTTCCCCTGCTCAATCTTCATGGAATTATTTTTCTGTCCATCTGAATGGACTTTAATATAACATCTGATCACAAGGGCACTGCGACAATGCAGCACTCCCTCATCACTGCACTGCATCACTCTCTCAACACTGCACTGCAGCACTCTCTGAACACTCCACTGCAGCACTCCCTCAATACTCCACTGCAGCACTCCCTCAACACTCCACTGCAGCACTCTCTCAACACTGCAGCACTCCCTCATCACACCACCGCAGCACTCCCTCATCACACCACTGCAGCACTCCCTCAACTTGCACTGCAGCACTCCCTCAACACACCACTGGAGCACTCCCTCAACACTGCACTGCAGCACTTCCTCATCACACCACTGCAGCACTCCCTCAACACTGCACTGCAGCACTCCTTCAACACTGCACTGCAGCACTCCCTCATCACACCACTGCAGCACTCCCTCAACACTGCACTGCAGCACTCCCTCAACACTGCACTGCAGCACTCCCTCATCACACCACTGCAGCACTCCCTCAACACTGCACTGCAGCACTCCCTCATCACACCACTGCAGCACTCCTTCAACACTGCACTGCAGCACTCCCTCATCACACCACTGCAGCACTCCCTCATCACACCACCGCAGCACTCCCTCAACACTGCACTGCAGCACTCCCTCATCACACCACTGCAGCACTCCCTCAATACTGCACTGCAGCACTCCCTCATCACTCCACTGCAGCACTACCTCAATACTGCACTGCAGCACTCCCTCATCACACCACTGCAGCACTCCCTCAACACTGCACTGCAGCACTCCCTCATCACTCCACTGCAGCACTCCCTCAACACTGCACTGCAGCACTCCCTCATCACACCACTGCAGCACTCCCTCAACACTGCACTGCAGCACTCCCTCATCACACCACTGCAGCACTCCTTCAACACTGCACTGCAGCACTCCCTCATCACACCACTGCAACACTCCCTCAACACTGCACTGCAGCACTCCCTCATCACACCACTGCAGCACTCCCTCAACACTGCACTGCAGCACTCCTTCAACACTGCACTGCAGCACTCCCTCATCACACCACTGCAGCACTCCCTCAACACTGCACTGCAGCACTCCCTCAACACTGCACTGCAGCACTCCCTCATCACACCACTGCAGCACTCCTTCAACACTGCACTGCAGCACTCCCTCATCACACCACTGCAGCACTCCCTCATCACACCACCGCAGCACTCCCTCAACACTGCACTGCAGCACTCCCTCATCACACCACTGCAGCACTCCCTCAATACTGCACTGCAGCACTCCCTCATCACTCCACTGCAGCACTACCTCAATACTGCACTGCAGCACTCCCTCATCACACCACTGCAGCACTCCCTCAACACTGCACTGCAGCACTCCCTCATCACTCCACTGCAGCACTCCCTCAACACTGCACTGCAGCACTCCCTCATCACACCACTGCAGCACTCCCTCAACACTGCACTGCAGCACTCCCTCAACACTGCACTGCAGCACTCCCTCAACACTGCACTGCAGCACTCCCTCATCACACCACTGCAGCACTCCCTCAACACTGCACTGCAGCACTCCCTCATCACTCCACTGCAGCACTCCCTCAACACTGCACTGCAGCACTCCCTCATCACACCACTGCAGCACTCCCTCAACACTGCACTGCAGCACTCCCTCATCACTCCACTGCAGCACTACCTTAATACTTCACTGCACCATTGGCTTTGGGCTTTTCTCTGGAGTGGGACTTGAACCACCAACCTTCAGACTCGAGAGGCGAGGGAGAGATAACTTATTGCCCAGTGAGCAAGAGAGGTTATATGTGATGAAAAAATGCAGATGTCGTGGTGAAAGTGGACACCAGTAGTATAAAGAGCAAGGTCACCTTGTGGCTAACACCTTAATCAGGCACACAACCCCTCCAATGATAGGTGAGTAAGACTACTGGTAGTAAATACGAGCTCCTGCCTAACAGCTTCAGTGTCCCTGGTTCAATCCCGACCTCCGCTGCTGTCTGTGTGGAGTTTGCACGTTCTCCCTGTGACTGCATGGGTTTCCCCCGGGAGCTCCATTTTTTCCCCCACATCCCAAAAACCAGTCAGGATACTTTCAACGGTAAATCTGTAGCAGTTTGTTAGAGTGTTCGGTGACAAGCTGAACCTCCTTAAACTCCGAAGAAAGTAAAGTCGCTGGCACGCCTTCCTTGTGATTGTATCTATGTGCTGGGCCCAGGACAGGTCTCCGATATGTTAACGCCCAGGAATTTAAAGCTACTGACCCTCTCCACCACCGATCCCCCAGTGTAGACTGGTGCACGTTCACCCTCCTTCCCCTTCCTGAAGTCAATGATCAGTTCTTTAGTTTTACTGACATTGAGCGAGAGGTTGCTGTTTGGGCATCACTTACCGATTGCATCTCTATCCTGACTCATCAATACCTGTGATTCATAGAACAAGGAACATAGAACACTAGAACACGGTACAGGCCCTTCGGCCCACGATGTTGTGCCGACATTTTATCCTGCTCTAAGATCTATCCAACCCTTCCCTCCCACATAGCCCTCCATTTCTCTATCATTCATGTGTCTATCTAAGAGTCTCTTAAATGTCCCTAATGTATCTGCCCCCACAACCTCTGCCGGCAGTGCGTTCCACGCACCCACCACTCTCTGTGTAAAAAAAACTTACCCCTGACATCCCCCTTATACCTTCCTCCAATCACCTTAAAATTATGTCCCCTCATGTTAGCCATTGTCGCCCAGGGAAAAAGTCTCTGACTGTCCACTCGATCTGTGCCTCTTATCATCTTGTACACCTCTATCAAGTCACCTCTCATCCTCCTCCTCTCCAAAGGGAAAAACCCTAGCTCACTCAACCTATCCTCATAAGACATGCTCTCCAATCCAGGCAACATCCTGGTAAATCTCCTCTGTACCCTCTCTAAAGCTTCCACATCCTTCCTATAATGAGGCGACCAGAACTGAACACAATACTCCAAGTGTGGTCTGACCAGATTTCTGTAGAGCTGCAACATCACCTTATGGCTCTTGAACTCAATACCCTGACTAATGAAGGCCAACACACCATACGCCTTCTTAACAACCCTATCGACATGCACAGCTTGAGGGATCTATGGGCGTGGACAACAACACCTGAAGCACTTTACAGCAGTGAGATACCTGTAGTGTGAGTGCCGCTATAATGTAGGAAATGCTGCTAAAGTCTCGTAAACACCAATTAGTGTCATACAGCACAGAAGCAGGCCCTTCAGCCCATCGAGTGGACACCTACATGCAGTTAGGATTATATAAAATTATGAAAGGCATAGACAGAGTAGACGTTCAGAGTGGAAATGTAAATACCACAGGGCATAGTTTTAAGGTGAAAGGGGGAGAATTTAAGGGAGATTTATGAGGCAAGATTTTTTTACACAGAGAGTGGTGGGTGCCTGGAACGGGCTGCCAGGGGTGGTGGAAGCAGATACGATAGTGACGTTTAAGAGCCCTGAGACAGGCACATGAACAGGCAGGGATATGGACCATGTACAGGCAGATGGGATTAGTTTAATTTGGCATCATGGTTGGCACAGACATTGTGGGCCGAAGGGCCTGTTCCTGTGCTGTATTGTTCTATGTTCAAGGTACATTAATCCCATTTTATTCTCCCCACATTATCATCAATTCTTCTCAGATTCTACCCCTCACCCACACACTAGAGGCAATTTACAGCGGCCAATTAACCCACCGACTGGCACGTCGTTGGGAAGTGGGAGGGAACCAGAGCACCTGGGGGAAACCCACGCGGTCACAGGGAGAACGTGCAAACTCCACACAGAGGACACCAGGTCGGGATCGAACCCGGGTCTGTGGAGCTGTGAAGCAGTGGCTCTACCCGCTGCACCGTGTACTGCCCTGTCGTAGAGTCATAGACTCACAGACTCGGACAGGAAAGGGCCCTTCTGTGGTGAGGGTTTCTGCCTCCAGTGGGTTCCAAATCCCTGCCCACCCTCTCCCATTGCTTCTCTAATCCTTCTACTTTGTTTCCATGTACCCTGCCTTTGAGCTCCTCCTCGCTGACAATCAACACAGGCACACCTCAAGGATGTGTGCTTAGCCCACTGCTCTACTCTCTCTACACTCAGGACTGTGTGGCTGGGCACAGCTCAGACGCCATCTATAAATTCACCGATGACACCACTGTTGTTGGCAGAATCTCAGATGGCGATGAGGAGGCATACAGGAGTGAGATAGATCGGCTGGTTGAGTGGTGTCGCAACAACAACCTCGCACTCAGCGTCAGCAAGACCAAGGAACTGATTGTGGACTTCAGGAAGGGGAAGTCGGGAGAACACACACCAGTCCTCATTGAGGGGTCAGCGGTGGAAAGGGTGAGCAGCTTCAAGTTCCCGGGCGTCAACATTTCAGAGGATCTATCCTGGGCCCAACACGTTGATGCAATCATGAAGAAGGCACGCCAGTGGCTCTACTTCATCAGGAGTTTGAGGAGATTTGGTCTGTCACCAAAGACTCTTGCAAATTTCCACAGATGTACAGTGGGGAGCATTCTGACTGGTTGCATCACCGCCTGGTATGGAGGATGCACAGGACTGCAAGAGGCTGCAGAGGGTTGTAGACTCAGCCAGCTCCATCACGGGCACAACCCTCCCTGCCACTGAGGACATCTTCAAGAGACGGTGCCTCAAGAAGGCAGCATCCATCACGAAGGACCCTCACCATCTGGGACATGCCCTCTTCTCGTTACTACCATCGGGGGGGAGGTGCAGGAGCCTGAAGACCCACACTCAACGATTCAGGAACAGCTTCTTCCCCTCCGCCATCAGATTTCTGAACGGTCCATGAACCCATGAACACTACCTCATTATTCCTCTTGTGCACTATTTATTTATTTTTGTAATTTATAGTAATTTTTACATCTTGCACTGTACTGCTGCCACAAAACAACACATTTCACGTCGTATGTCAGTGATAATAAACCTGATTCTGATTCTGAGCTAAGTGAAATCGAGCCTCTTGTGTGTGTTGCTTCTTATTTACAGAGAGGGCTTCTCGATGGATTGTTTTCCTCAAAGCAGAGCAGATCAAAGGGAGATTTAATCAAGGCATTCAAGACAATAAGCAGAAACCATTCCCAGTGGCAGGAAGCTCAGAGGACAAGGAATGATGTAGAAAAGAGCCAGGGCGGGGGATGGGGATTGTTACTTGCTCAGTAGGAGGCTGTACATTCCATTCAACCATTGCTGAAGAGGTGAGGTATTTTCTCATGATAGAGGACGTGCTTGTCTGAGAAAGCGGGGGAACAGACACACCAGGAAGTTCTAAAGGGAACCCAGTGAGGTAATTGGAAAATAATCTGACGGAACGTGGAGCCAAGCAGGGGAGCGGGCCTGAATTGAAAGTCCCATCCATTTCCCTTTTGAAAGCTCCAGTTGACTCTGTTTCCAACCCCCTCAGAAGCAGTGCATGCAGATCACAACTGGGTGTGGAACACTTACACCCACCTCTGGCTCATTTACCAATCAGTTTACACCTACATGCCCTGGTTGCTGACACTCTATACTATCAATGCACAAGGCTGAAAGGTCTCCCACTGTGATAGTATTGGTAAATAAATTGGTAAATTGGTTTATTGTTGTCACATGTACCTAGGTACAGTGAAAAACTTTGTCATCCATACAGATCATTTCATCACAACAGTGCATTGAGGTAGTACAAGGGAAAACAATAACAGAATGCAGAATAAAGTGTTACAGTTACAGAGAAAGTGCAGTGCAGGCAGACAATAAGGTGCAAGGTCACAACGAGGGAGATTGAGAGGTCAAGAGTCCACCCAATAAGGTGCAAGGTCACAATGAGGGAGATTGAGAGGTCAAGAGTCCACCCTATTGTGTTGAGGGTCCGTTCAATTTAACAGCGGGATAGAAGCTGTCCTTGAGCCTGGTGGTACGTGCTTTCAGACTTTTGTATCTTCTGCCTGATGGGAGAGGGGAGAAGAGAGAATGTCCGGGGTGGGTGGGGTCTTTGATTATGTTGGCTGCTTTAACAAGGCAGCGGGAAGTGTAGACAGAGTCCATGGAGGGGAGGCTGGTTTCGTGAAGTGCTGAGCTGATGTGGTTGGTGATGTGGAGAGTACTGGGATTCCTATAGAACTTGCTTGGATGAGTACAGTTTCAACAACACTCAAGAAACTCGACACCATGCATGACACAGCAGCCCACATGATAGGCACCCCATCCACACCCATTCACTCTCGCCACCACCGACACACAGTGGCAGCGGTCTGTACCATCTACAGGATGCACTGCACAACTCACCAAGACTCTTTAGACACACCTTCCAAACCCACCACCTCTACCAGCTAGAAGGACAAGGGCAGCAAAAGCCCGGGACCACCACCTAAGAGTTGCCCTCCGAGACACACTCATAGAGTCAAAGAGTTATACAGCACGGAAACAGGCCCTTCGGCCCAACTTGTCCATACTGGCCAAGATGTCCATCTAAGCTCGTCCCAGTTGCCTGCAATTGGTCCATATCCCTCTAAACCTTTCCTATTCATATACTTATCCAGTCTTTTAAATGTTGTTTTTTACCTGCCTCAACCACTTCCTCTGGAAGCTCGTTCCATATACTGACCATCGTCTGTGTGAAGAAGTTGCCCCTCGGGTCCCTTTTAGATCTCTCCCCTCTCACAAACTAATGCCCCCTAGTTTTTGGTTCCCTTTCTCTGGGAAAAAGACTGTGTGCATTCACCCTATCTCTGCCCCTCATGATTTTATGCACCTCTATAAGATCACCTCTCAGTCTCCTACACTCCAAGGAATAACTTCCTAGCCTGTCCAACCTCTCCCTATAACTCAGTCCCAAAAGTACGTTTAGTAAAAAGGGAAGAAACAGAATGCAGGATATAGTGTTCCAGTTGCAGAGAAAGTGCAGGGCGAGTAGATAATAAGGTGAAACGGCCCATGATTAGGTGGTTTGAGAGATCAAGAGTTCATCTTTATTGTATAGTAGGTCTTATAACAGTGGGATGCAAGCTGTCCTTGAGCCTGGTAGTATGTGTTCACAAGCTTTTGTATCTCCTGCCCGATGGGAGAGGGTAGAAGAGAGAATATCCGGGGTCAATGGGGTCTTTAATTATGTTAGCATCTTTCCTGAGGCAGCGGGAAGAGTCAACAGACAGGAGACTGGTTTTCATGATGGACTGAACTGTGTCCACAACTCTTTCCAATTTCTTGGGGTCTTGGGCAGAGCAGTTGCCAGATAGGATGCTTTCTTTGGTGCATCTGTAAAAATTGGTGAAGGTCATCAGGAACATGCTGAATTTCCTTAACCTTCTGAAGAAGCAGAGGTGTTGGTGAGCTTTCTGGGCCGTAGCGTCCACGTAGTTGGACCAGGACAAATTGTTGGTGATATTTACTTCCTAGGAACGAAGCTCTCAACCATCTCCTCTTCAGTACCATTGATACAGACAGGGAAGTGTTTCACCCAGCTTCCTGAAGTCAATAACCAGCTCCTTTGCTTTGCTGACATTGAGGGAAAGGATATCGTCCTGACTCCATGCCACCTCCTTCTTATCTCGTCGCCATTTGAGATCTGGGCCATTATGATGGTGTCATCTGCGAACTTGTAAATGGTGTGTTTGGAAGAGTGCTCTCCTCCATTTTACTCTGCACCACTTTAGTAAGGAAAGGGGGCAGAGGAATTACACTGGTGTACTGGGGGACCAAGATACACAGTTCTTCAGAACACTGAGGCTACTCTAAATCTTTCCCTAAAGTTATTTGGAATTTGTGACTTCATATTTCAGAGAAATCAGATTAGTTTTGGTTTTTTAAAGCTGGGGAAATACTTCAGCACAAACAATCATCATTTTTCCCTTGCTTACGTAGACAGGGAATTTTTTACCCAACAATCAGAGGTAGGCTGTACTGCACCTTTGAGTATCACATTATGTGCAAGGCTTTTTGAGAAACCTTACAGAATGGACATTGTAATTGGCAAACGAATCTCACTGTTGATAAACACACACAGAGATTGAGAGGAGATTTGAACGAGAACTGGAAAGAGTGCCGGAAAGATTTACAAGGATGTTGGCAGGACTTGAGGGACTGAGATACAGGGAGAGGTTGGAAGGCTAGGACTTTACTCCTTAAAGATCATAGGAACTGAGAGGTGATCTTATAGAGGTGTATAAAATCATGAGGGGCATAGACAGGGTGACTGCGCACAGCCTTTTTCCCAGGGTTGGGGAATCAAGTAGAGGCTATAGGTTTAAGGTGAGATGGGAAAGATTTAATAGGAACTTGAGGGGCAATTTTTTTTACACAAAGGGTGGTTTTTATGTGGAACAAACTGCCAGAGGAAGTGGTTGAGGCAGGTACAATAACAACTTTTAAAAGTTAGTTGGACAGGTCCATGGATTGGAAAGGTTTGGAAGGTTATGGCCAAATGTGGGCAAATGGGATGGGAATCTTGTTCAGCATGGACCAGTTGGGCCAAAGGGCCTGTTTCCATGCTGTATGAATCTCTGACTCTATGAAGTGCACAAGACCACAATTGGTTTCGACGGGTCAGGTAGAAGGAAGCTGTTCAAGGAGCCACAGATTTAAAATGTTGGACAAACTGTCCAAAAAACATGTGGGGACAAACCTTTTTATAGAAGGTGCTGGTTTAGATGTGGAACTGTGTGTCAGGTAGTGGAAGCAGAGTCAATCAGAGCCTTCAAAGGGGAACTGAAGAGGTTTTGGAGAGATATTAATTTTTAAGTTTTAGAGAGGGTGCAGAGGAGATTTACCAGGATGCTGCCTGGATTGGAGAGCACGTCTTATGAAGATAGGTTGAGTGAGCTAGGGCTTTTCTCTTTGGAGAGGAGGAGGATGAGAGGTGACTTGATAGAGGTGTACAAGATGATAAGAGGCATAGATCGAGTGGACAGTCAGAGACTTTTTCCCAGGGCGAGAATGGCTAACACGAGGGGGCATAATTTTAAGATGATTGGAGGAAGGTATAAGGGGGATGTCAGGGGTAAGTTTTTTACACAGAGAGTGGTGGGTGTGTGGAACGCACTGCCAGCAGAGGTTGTAGGGCAGATACATTAGGGATATTTAAGAGACTCTTAGATAGACACATGAATGATAGAAAAATGGAGGGCTATGTGGGAGGGAAGGGTTAGATAGATCTTAGAGCAGGATAAAATGTTGGCACAACATTGTGGGCCGAAGGGCCTGTACTGTGCTGTGATGTTCTATGTTCTTTGGAGAGTGCGGAGGAATGGGACTGATGGAATTAGTCTACTGAATGGCCTCTTGCTGTGCCATAATACTGCCTATGATTCCATCAGATAATATATTTGGATTGAATAATAGAGTAATAGAGTCATACAGCACAGAAACAGGACCTTGAGCTCAACTGGTCCATGGTGCCCACCTGAACTAGTTCCATTTGCCAGTGTTTGGCTCATATCCCCCTAAACCTTTCCTAGGGTGAAAAGATTTCTTTATTAGTCACATGTACATTGAAACACACAGTGAAATGCATCTTTTGCGTAGAGTGTTCTGGGGGCAGCCCGCAAGTGTCGCCATGCTTCCAGCGCCAATATAGCATGCCCACAACTTCCTAACTTATGCATGTACCTGTCCAATATTGTAACTGTACCTGCCTCTGCCACTTCTTCTGGCACTGAAAATGGCATGAAATTCTCAGGAAAAAGATTATAAAATTTTATAAACCTGATAGAAATTTATAACATGGTTAGACAGCCAGTATCTTTTTCCCAGGGTTGAATGTCTAATACTAGAGGACATGCATTTAAAGTGAGAGGGGGAAAGTTCAAAGGAGATGTGCAGGGCAAGTTTTTTACACAGAGAGCGGTGGGTGCCTGGAACAGGCTGCCAGAGGTGGGCGTGGAGGCAGGTATGATGGAGGTGTTAAGAGGCTCTTGGAAGAGGACATGAGGATGCAGGGAATGGAGGGGTATGAACCATGTACAGGCAGAAGGGATTAGTGTAATTAGGTATCATTAGCTTAATTGGTTCAGCACAGACATGGTGGGACAAAGGGCCTGTTCCTGTGTTGTTCTGTTCGATGTTCCAAAGAGGGCCAAGAGGATGCAAGATGCAGATACAACACTCACTACAGTTAACAGGTCATGAAAGAAAACTACCAAAACTCTGGGGCAAGACCGTTGTAATACAGCAGTTACTTAATGTGGTATTACCACCTACAGAGCACAGGGGACAGTTCTGGTCTCCATCTCATTAACAGAGGGACTGGGTAATTAGCTAAAAGGATGGACTAGAATAAAACCAGAAAGAATTGACTCTGACACTCTTCTCTCTGGAGTGCAGTTCTGGCCACCCCATTACAGGAAGGATGTGGAGGCTTTGGAGAGGGTGCAGAAGAGGTTCACCAGGATGTTGCCTGGATTAGAGGGTATGAGCTATAAGGAAAGGTTAGAAACATAGAAAACCTACAGCACAATTCAGGCCCTTCGACCCACAAAGCTGTGCCGAACATGTCCCTACCTTAGAAATTACTAGGCTTACCCACAGCCCTCTATTTTTCTAAGCTCCATGTACCTATCCAAAAGTCTCTTAAAAGACCCTATCGTATCCGCCTCCACCACCGTTGCCGGCAGCCCATTCCACACACTCACCACTCTCTGAGTGAAAAACTTACCCCTGACATCTCCCCTGTACCTACTCCCCAGCACCTTAAACCTGTGTCCT
Source organism: Pristis pectinata (assembly GCF_009764475.1). NCBI lineage: Eukaryota > Metazoa > Chordata > Chondrichthyes > Rhinopristiformes > Pristidae > Pristis > Pristis pectinata. The sequence continues at coordinate 3,387,028 of NC_067408.1, read as the reverse complement.
CTTGTGGCCACCATTTCAGCCCTGGGAAAAAGCCTCTATCTACCCGATCGATGCCTCTCATCATCTCTGTCAGGTCACCCCTCATCCTCTGTCGCTCCAAGGAGAAAAGGCTGAGTTCACTCAACCTGTTTTTATAAGGCATTCCTCCTCCTCATTTCCAAAGGGATGTCCCTTTATTCCAAGGCTTCTTATTCTGAGGACGTGAATTACTCCCTTCCTTACACAGAATTTTCAAACCCCCACCCAGTCAATGCCTGTGACTACCCTTGTTGTTCTTTCTGCACGCCCTGGACCCCAGCCAGTTGCCAAGGTTTCCCAAGGACAGCATCCTTAGCGGGGAGGAGTGCGTTGATTTCATAAGGTGCCATATAATATTAGCTGTCTGTTACACATCCGGCCCCCAGCCCACTTTACCCTGCATTTGGATGAGCTTTCCTTACAATAAAAAGCCCAAAATGAAGGGCGATTGGATCAGTTGATGCTTATGAAATCCCTCTGTGGAGTTCAGTGGAATTGAAACCCGTGAGAGTGCAATAACAGAAGGCTGAGTCAATCGGCCCAGTTTACACTGTTGCCCAAAGTCAAGGCAGCATCTCCAATCTTTGTGCTGAAGCCTTCTCCTCAGTGCGTGCCATGAATGGGGTTCCTGGCCACACAGCCACCAACAGTGACCGCACGTTCTGTTCCAGACAGAATTGGCACCGCACTCTGCACTCCCAACACAAGCAAGTACTACACTTTCTGTTTGTTAAATTAAAACTAATAGTTAATGCCTATTTACAATCTATGTTAATGTTCAGAAATAGGAAACAGCTGTTCATAACTAGCTGTAAAATACTTGGACATTTACACCATACCAAAGCATTGCAGTTCTTTGATGTAACTTTTATCTGAGGAGATGGTTCTAATTTTCCAAGTAGAGCTAGGTGTGAATGATGAAGCAAATTCAAAGGGCTGAATGGCCTCTTCCAGGAAAAGACCATTCACTCTTCGAGCCTGTTCCATCATTTGGGATCAATAACTCTCCATTGGCTGCCTCATGTCCAATAGATTTCTTTATTAGTCACATTTACATTGAAATGTAAATGTAAAGATTGGACCAACTTGTTTTCTCTGGAGCGTCGGAAGCTGAGGGGAGACCTGATAGGCTAAGGGGTGACCTGAGAATCATCAAGGTTACAAATTATCTTTGATAGGGGAAGGTAGGTAGATAAGGTGGTGAAGAAGGCGTACAGTATACTGGCCTTCATTAGCTGGGGCACAGAATATAAGAGCGGGGAGGTTATGGTACAACTTTATAAAACATCAGTTAGGCTGCACCTGGAGCACCGTGTGCAGTTCAGATCACCACACTATAGGAAGGACATGATTACACTGGAGAGGGTGCAGAGGAGATTCACCGGGATGTTGCCTGGGATGGAGTGTTTCACTTATAAATCTTCAAGAGACAGTGCCTCAAGAAGGCGGCATCCATCACTAAAGACCCTCACCACCCGGGACATGCCCTCTTCTCATTACTACCATCGGGGAGGAGGTACAGGAGCCTGAAGACCCACCCTCAATGATTCAGGGACAGCTTCTTCCCCTCCGCCATCAGATCTCTGAACGGTCCATGAACCCATGAACTCTTTTGCACTATTTATTTATTTTTGTAACTTATAGTAATTTTATGCCTTGCACTGCACTGCTGCCGCAAAACAACACATTTCATGACATACGTCAGTGATAATAAACCTGATTCTGATAAAGGGGGGTTGGAAAAGCCTGGGTTTGTCTTCCTTGGAGTGGAGAATCTGATAGAGGTGCCCAAAATTATGAAGGGCATACACGGGGAAGAGTAGGAAACGTCCCCTTTAGCAGTGGTGTCTAAAATTAGAGGGCGTAGATTTTGAATAGAGGGTAAGAAGTGTAGAGGGAATCTGAGGAGGAACTTCTCAAGGTGCTTGGGATCTGGAACGCACTGCTGTGGAGGCAGAGATTCTCACAACATTTAGGGAGTATCTTGAATCACCAAGGCTGTGGACCAAGTAAATAATTTGGCTAGGGCTGTGTACAACTGTAACAGATTTTCAGTTATGAAAGGGAACACACCAACATTTAGTCTCCACTGATCCGGTGATCTGTGTACACGGCCCACTTTCCCCTTAGGAACCTATTGTTCTTGACTTTTTACCATTTTAGTAGCACTCAGATCAATCCTTGGATAATCAGGCTTGAATTCCTTTTCCCACGTACTTACCCATTTGCTTAACCTATCAATGTCTTTTTTGATTCTGTGAAAAGACACTTGGACAGGAAAGGTTTAGAGGAACATGGGCCAAATGCAGGAAAATGGGACTAGCTCAGGAAGGCACCTTGGTCAGTATGGATGAGTTGGGCCGAATGGCCTGTTTCCGTGCTGTATAACTCTATGACTCAATGACCCTATTGTTGTGTCACCAGCAAACCCGTATATGTAAAACTCTGAGACTCCGGCACCCTCAGGACTTTTGATGCTGGACTGGCAGATCTTCCTGACTATTGGATATTATTCCCGTCTCACCCCAAGACATGTAATTCATTTCTTTCATGATGTTACACTGTAAAATAATACATTTTCCAGTGAATCGTGAGTTTAAAGGGAGTGGGAAACAGGGCCCCATTGAGTCCAAAGGGGGTTGGAGACTGGGCCCTGGTGAGTCTAATGGGAACAGAAAACAGGGCCCTGGTGAGTCTAAAAGGAGTGGGAAACAGGGCCCGAGTCCAAAGGGAGTGGGAAATGGGGCCCTGGTGAGTCTAAAGGGAGCGGGAAACAGGGTCCCAGTGAGTTTAAAGGAACAGGTATAAACAGAATTCTGGTGAGTCTGAAGTGAATATGGGAACCAAGGCCCCAGGGCTTTCAAAGGGAGAGCAGGAAACAGGAGCTGGTGAGTCTGATGCCAAACCAACATAGGACTCGCTCAAAAAAAGTGAACTGCTGAAAATCTTTGTGGGCCGCATCCTAACTCTGTACCCCAGTTCACCAATGCAAGGTTGGAGAAGGCAGGTAGTTCAGTTATTTCACTGGTTTAAAATATGCTAGGCTGGAGGGAGTTTTTATTTTAATTTGATTCTTTTTCTTAAATTATTTAAATCCATTTGGAACACTCCTGACCGTTTGTGTGGTCCAGCTGAGACTGGAACTGAATCTGCTGACGAGAGAGCGGTGCAAGAGGTTACGACAACAGACATTAGTGGGACTGCCCTCCATAGAAAGCACTCGATTCTGGGGCTCGTTAATCGGCTTAATTGTGAAGATGGTAGATTGTTGACTGGGCAGGAATAAGGAGCCAAGGAAGGTTGATGGACTTAGGATCAAAATGTCACAGATACAGAAAATCAGAACCAAAATCAGAGAATGCTCAGCAGGTCGAGCAGCCTCGGAAAGACAAATGGAGGCCTTCATTGGCAGAGGATTTAAGTATAAGAGTAAAGGCACCTTACTGCAATTATATGTAGCTGTCGGTGAGTCTGCATCTGGAATATTAGAGCAATACAACACAGAAACAGGCCCTTCAGCCCAACTGGTCCATGCTGACCAAGATGCCCATCTAAGCTAGTCCCATTTGCCCATGTTTGGCCCATACCCCTCTAAACTTTTGCTGTTCATGTGTGCAGGTCTCCCTGACCGAGGAACGATATTCTTGAGATAGAGGGTTCACCAGATTGATTCCTGGGATGGTTGAAGTGGATAACAGGAGAGATTAAGCAGATTGGGAAAGTACTCCCCAGGGGTTAGATGGTTGAGAGGTGATCTCATTGAATTATAAAATTCACACAGGGCGTACAGAATCATAGAGTCCACAGCACAAACAGGGTCTTCAGCTCACCAACCACCAGCTACATACCTATTGTAAACCACATTCCCACACCTGATCTTCTATGCTTTGGAGATTCAAGTGAAAGTTCCTGAAAAATGCATCACAGGTAGACAGGGTGGTGCAGAAGGCGCTTGGCACACTGGCCTTCATCACTCAGGGCATTGATCCAGGAGTTGAGACGTTATGTTGCAGTTGTACAAGGCGTTGCTGAGGCCGCACCTGGAGTATTGTGTACAGTTTTGTTATGGGAAGATTTCATTAAGCTGGAAAGAGTGCAGTGAAGATCTACGAGGATGTTGTCAGGACTCAAGGGCCTGAGTTATAGGGAGGGGTTGGGCAGGCTAGGTCTTTATTCCTTGGAGTGTAGGAGACTGAGGGGTGACCTTATAGAGGTGTATAAGATCAGGAGGGGCACAGATAGGATGAATGGCCACAGTCCAATATTGGGGAATCAAGAACTAGAGGGCATAGGTTTAATGTGAGGGGAGAGATTTAATAGGAACCCAAGGGGCAACTTTTTCATACAGAAGGTGGTACGAGCTGGCAGGGGAAGTGGTTGAGGCAGATACATTAACAATGTTTGAAAGACACTTGGACAGGTACGCGGATAGGAAAGGTTTAGAGAGATATGGGCCAAATGTGGGCAAAAATGGGATTAGCTTAGGTAGGCATCTTGGTCAGCATGGACGAGTTGGGCTGAAGGGCCTGTTTCTCTATGACTCAAGAGCTCGCCTAGATACTTAAATGTTGTGGGAGTCCCTGTCTCATCCACCCCCTCAGGCAGCGCGTTCCACATTCCAGCCACCCTCTGGGTGAGAAAATCTTTCCTCGGATCGAGAGGGGATCTGCCCCTTCCCCTGAACCTGTGCCTTCTAACTCGACAGAATAGAAGCAGGGATGATGTCCTCCCCACTAGGATGTCTAGAACTGGGAGCAAAGAATGGGTCAAATGGTATAATTCTGTATCATAAATGTTCTTTCATTTAATTTAATGAAATAATAACATAATAAATAATGAAATAGTCTCAGTAAATGGTTCAAATATATATGTGGTAATAAAATATCTGCATTTAGAAATAAGTGGAGAAACTTTGTGAAAGTATTGTGGTCCACAGTGGAGATAAAGATTCAGAAACGAATGGCAGGGCACGAGGGAGTGTAATGGAACAGAGGGACCTAGGAGGACAAGTGCAGAGTTTATTGAAAGTGGCGTCGTAGGTAGACAGGGTGGTGAAAAGGCGTTTAGCACACTGGCCTTCATCAGTCAGGGCACTGAGTCTAGGAGTTGGGACATTATGTTGCAGTTGTATAAGTCGTTGGTGAGGCTGCACTTGGAGCACTGTGTACAGTTGGGGTCGCCCTGTTATAGGAAAGATGTGGTTAAATTGGAAAGAGCACAGTGAAGATTTACGAGGATGTTGCCAGGACTCGAGGGCCTGAGTTACAGGGAGAGGTTGGCCAGGCGAGGTCTTTATTCCTTGGAATGTAGGAGAATGTGGGGTGATCTTATGGAGGTTGATAAAATCAGGAGGGGCATAGATAAGGTGGACGGTAATGGTCTTTTGCCCAGGGTAGGGGAGTCCAAAACTAGGGGGCATAGGTTTAGGGTGAGAGGGGAAAGATTTAAAAGGGACCCAAGGGGCAACTTTTTCACACAGAGGGTGGTGAGTGTATGGAACGAGCTGCCAGAGGAAGTGGGTGAGGCAGGTTAATTTAAGAAGCACTTGGATAGGTACGTGGAGGGGCGGGGCTTGGAGGGATATTTTTCTCCGAACGCAGGGAATTGGGACTAGCTGGGTGGGCACCGTGGTCGGCATGGACTGGTTGGGCCGAAGGGCCTGTATCCGTGCTGTATTGCTCTATGACTCTAATTACACAGCAGTAAGTCCTGGGCTGGATCAAACTCACCCTCCAGGGTGCCTACTGTCACTCAACCTCCTACTCCTTCTGGTATTTACCTACTCTACAAATGAAGGGGGTGGATGAGCAGATCCGATGTTCCCAAAGTACATCCAGTAGGATGGATAGTGATCCTAGTGGCAAATGGGCCTCAGGTGGTGGTTCCTGAGGCTCCGCTCTGGACAAACCTGATGGCCTTTGACCGCTCATTGGTCTTGAGGGGAGAATAAAATGGGGTTGGTGTAGATTAGTGTAAATGGGCGCTTGATAGGGCAGACTCAGTGGGAAGGAAGGTCTGTTTCCAGTCAAGTCCAGTTTATTGTCATGTGCACAAGTACGGTGAGGTACAGGTACAATGAAAAACCTTGCTTGCAGCAGCATCACAGACACGTAAGTACAGACAACACACAATATAAATTATATGAGATAATTATTCAAGACAGTGAAGAGAGAGAAAAAAAGTGTACAAAAACAAAGTGCAAAACACAATCAGAGACAGGTCCATGGTAGTGCCAGAGGTGGTCCGTAGTGTTCTGTTGCTGAGGTAGGGTTAGGGTTGTGCAGGTCGGTTCAAGAAACTGATGGCTGTAGGAAAGTAGCTGTTCCTGAACCAGGTGGTGCGGGACTTCAGGCTTCTGTACCTCCTGCCTGACAGTAGCAGCGAGAAGATGGCGTGGTCTGGATGGTGGGGATCCTTGACGATAGATGCTGCCTTCTTGAGGCAGCGCCTCCTGTAGATGCTGTCAGTGGTGGGGAGGGATGTGCCCATGGTGGACCGGGCTGTGTCCACTACTCTCTACATCCTCTTGTGTTCCTGTACATTGGAATTTGCATACCAGGCCATGATGTGACCAGTCAGGATACTTTCAACAGCACATCTGTTGAAGTTTGCTAGAGTATTTGGCGACATGCCAAATCTCCTTAAGCTTCTAAGAAAGTAGAATCGCTGGCATGCCTTCTTCGTGATTGTATTAATGTGCTCGTCCCAGGACAGGTCATCTGAGATGTTAACACCCGGGAATTTGAAGCTGCTGACCCTCTCTACCTCCGACCCACCAATGACCCACCAACGGCTCAATGACTTATATGACTCCATCCCACATTTCTCTTGGAATTCAAAGTTCAACGCTAACTTTGCTGAAACCCACCTTCCCAATTCCATACATGTTGGTCCAGCCATCCCTAATCCCAGCTCCAATCCCGGATGTACGAGTTAGTTTGCATTCAAGTGCAAAAGGCCTGGCTGCTGTTCTGGAGCTGCAGCTGGTATCTGAGACCAGCAGTTTAATGCTCACACTGACATTTAATTGCTGCTGCCAGCACTTTATTCCTGTCAACCAGAGACATCACTGAAGTCTTGGGGTGAATTTCCTGAACCAACAATCCATAGGAATCTGGTTTCCTCCCACACGACCTCCTTTAATTAAACCAAAGGGCAAGACAGCCAGCACATGAGACATTACTGTAAAACAAAACACAGCGAGGCTCATGCGGGAAGTCCCTAACACATTTCCTCTTTCATATTAACTCACAGAGGACTTGTCTGACTTTTTTCTCTGATATCCACTTGGGTACAAAATTAGAACCAGACCCTAATCCTGTCCTGCCACAGTCATTCCAAACCCAACACAAGCCTGAGGACTTTTAATGTTCTTACACGCGTGTAGTCAGATCCCATTGGCTGTGGCTTGGAGAATCAGATGGTGGAGGACTGAGCCTTAGTGCGTTTGGTTGTAAAGCAAATTCAGCAAGAGAGGGGGCTAGAAGCTTTGTGGTGCAGAAGGGAGGGTCAGAGAGAGAGAGTAAAAAGGAAGGCCTGGGATGGTGTGGAGACCGGGGGAGTCTGAATGACACAAGTTGTGGTATTGGTTTATCATTGTCACTTGTACCGAAGTACAGTGAAAAACTTGTCTTGCATACCGATCGTACAGATCAATTCATTATACAGTGCAGTTACATTGGGTTAGTACAGAGTGCATTGATGTAGTACAGGTAAAAACAGTAACAGTACAGAGTAAAGTGTCACAGCTACAGAGAAAGTGCAGTGCAATAAGGTGGAAGGTCTCAACAAGGTAGATTGTGAGGTCAGAGTCCATCTCATCGTATAAGGGAACCATTCAATAATCTTATCACAGTGGGATAGAAGCTGTCCTTAAGTCTGGTGGTACGTGCCCTCAGGCTCCTGTATCTTCTACCCGATGGAAGAGGAGAGAAGAGAGAGTGACCCGGGTGGGTGGGGTCTTTGATTATGCCAGCTGCTACACCAAGGATGGGAGGCTGGTTTCCGCTACTGCTGAGTGCTGAGCTGGTGCCTGCTGAGAGAGGGAAAGTGAAGGTTTGCCTTGGGGAGAGATGAATAAAATACACAGTGGTGCAGCGGGTAGAGCAGCTGCCTCACAGCGCCAGAGACCTGGGTTCAATCCTGACCTCGGGTGCTGTCCGTTCAGAGTTTGCACGTTCTCCCTGTGACTTTGTGGGTTTCCTCCTTCATCCCAGAGACTTGCAGGTTGGTGGGTTAATTAGCTGCTGTAAATTGCCTCCAGTGTGTGGGCGATGGGTAGACTCTGGGGGAGTTGATGGGGAATGTGGGGAGAATAAAATGGGATTAGTATAGCATTGGTGTAAATGGGTGGCTGCTGGTTAGCACAGACTTGATGGGCCGAAGGGCCTGTTTCCTTGCTGTATCTCTCTATGACTCCATGACCAGGAGAGAGAGAAAAGTGTTGGAAATGAGAGAAACTGATTAACTCAAATCGTTGAATACAGGGTGTAATATTCTTGGCAAAAGATGAGGCGTTGCTCCTTGAACTTACGTTGAGCTTTGTTGAAGTAGGAGGCGAAGGGCAGAATTTCAGAGTGGGAGTTGGATAGAGAATTAAAATGACAGGAGACTGGAAGCTCAGAGTGATCTGTGCAGACTGAAGGTTCTGCATAGTGGTCACTCAATCTGTGTTTGGTTTTAAAACAGAAAATGCTGGAAACGCTCAGTAGGTCAGACGGCATCTGTGGAGGGAGAAGCAGTTCTGATCACCACACTACAGGAAGCATGGGTAGGCTTTAGAGAGGGTGCAGAAGAGATTCTCCAGGATGTTGCTGGGAGTAGAGGGTATTAGTTATAAGGAGAGGTTGGACAATCACAAAAACCATTCTTCCTACCATGGATTCTGATAAGATAAGATATCCTTATTCGTTACATGTACATCGAAACGCACAGTGAAATGCATCTTTTGCGTAGAGTGTTCTGGGGGCAGCCCGCAAGTGTCGCCATGCTTCCGGCGCCAACATAGCACGCCCACAACTTCCCAAACTGTATGTCTTTGGAATGTGGGAGGAAACTGGAGCACCCGGAGAAAACCCACGTGGACACGGGGAAATGTACAAACTCCTTTTGTACAAACGGACATGGTAGTGTTGCTAACTACTACACTACCATGCCTGTTAACACTTCCTGCTGCCTCAGGAAAGCAGCCAACATAATCAAAGACCCCGCCCACCCTGGACATTCTCTAATCTCTCCCCTCCCATGCGGCAGAAGATACAAAAGCTTAAGAACATGTACCTCCAGGCATAAGGACAGCTTCTACCCCGCTGTTATAAGACTCTTGAACAGACCTCCTATAAGATACACTTTGGAAGATCGAACTTGAAGGTGAAGTACAAGGTTAATCGTAGGATTCTTTGCAGTGTGGAGGAACAGAGGGATCTTGGGGTCTAAGTCCATAGATCCCTCAAAGTTGCTGCACAAGTTGATAAGGTGGTTAAGGGGTATGGTGTGACGGCCTCCATTAGTCGAGAGATTGAGTTCAAGAGCAGCGAAGTAATGTTGCAGCTCTTTAGATCTCTGGTTAGACCACACTGAGAGTATTGTGTTCAGTTCTGGTCACCTCATTATAGGAAAGACATGGAAGATTTTGAGAGGGTGCAGAGGAAATTTACCCGGATGCTGCCTGGATTAGAGAACATGTTTTATGAGGATAGGTTGAGTGAGCTAGGGCTTTTCTCTTTGGAGCGACACAGGATGAGAGGCGACTTGATTGAGGTGTATGAGGGGTATAGATAGAGTGGACAGCCAGCACCTTTTCCCCAGGGCGGCAATGGCCAATACCAGAAGACATCAGTTTATGGTGAGCGGAGGAAAATCTAGGGGAGATGTCAGAGGTAGATCTTTCACGCAGAGAGTGGTGGGTGCCTGGAACGTACTGCCGGGGGTGATGGTAGAGGCTGATACAACAGGGACATTTAAAAGATTCTTCGATAGGCGCATGGATGTAATAAAAGTGGAGGGTTATGGGCTGTGTAGGAGGGAAGGGTTAGATTGATCGTGGAGTAGGTTTATATAGGTTGGCACAACATTGTGGGCTGAAGGCCCTATACCATGTTGTACTGTTCTATGTTCTATATTCTATGTTCTGTAAGGATGGACCCTTGACCTCCTATTGTGGCCCTTGCACCTTATTGTCTGCCTGCACCGCACTTTCTCTGTAACTGTAACACTATATTCTGCATTCTGTTTTCCTTTTTACTACCTTGATGTACTTCTGAATGGAATGATCTGTCTAGATGGCATGCAAACAAAGGCTTTGCACTGTGTCTCAGTACATGTGATAATAGTAAACCAATTACAAACTTAAATTGTTTTCTCTACAACGTCAGAGGCTGAGGAGTGAGCTGATAGAAATATCTAAAATTACAAGAAGCGTAGATGGGGTAGAGAGTCGGAAACATTTCCCAGGATGGAGAGGGATTGAGGTGAACGTCAGAGGTGTGTTTAAGGAGAAGTGAGGGGAAGAGGGATGGAGGGATATGGTGACTGGCGGAGAGGGAGAGGAGTGGGTAGAAACTGCAAAATTATATGAACCCTCTTAGGTACACTTATCCCACTTGCCCACATTAGGACCGTAGCCTTCTATACCTCGTCTATTTAAGTGTCTGTCTAAATGCCTCTCAAATGTAGTGAGTGTACCTGATTGCACTCCAGTGTGTTCCAGATAACAACCCCTCTCTGTGTCAAAAACTTACCCCTCAGATCCCCTTTAAAACTCCTTCCTCTCACCTTTAACCTCTGCCCTCATGTTATTGATACCCCGACTGTGGGAAAAAGATTTTGACTATTTACCCTATCTCTGCCTCTCATCAAAACAAGCCTAGCCCATCCGAGCTCTGAGACACAGTAGACTGCAGATGCTGGAATCTGGAGCAAGAAACGAACTGCTGGAGGAACTCAGCGGGTCAGGCAGCATCTGTGGGGGAAAATGGACAGCTGACGTTTCAGGCGGAGACCCTTCATCTGGACTGAAAGATAGAGGGGAAGTAGCTAATGAAGGTCTCGACCTGAAATGTCGACTGCTCACTTCTCTCCACAGATGCTCCCTGACCCGCTAAGTTCCTCCAGCGGTTTGTTTGTTGTCTGCCCAATCTCTCCCCATAAAGTCCCCCAATCCAGGTAACACCCTGGTGAATCTCTTCTGCACGCTCTCCAGCCCATCTACACCCTTCCTGTAGTGTGGTGACCAGAACTGCATACAGTGCTGCAACTGTGGTCTAACCAGTGTTTTGTACATTTGTAAGATAACATCCTGACTATATTCCATGCCTGGATCAGATGTCTTCTTCACCGCACTATTGATCTGTACATTCAGATCAATTCTTTGTAGCCTCATACAAGGAACCTGAGCAAGACTGACGTAAACACACTTGTTTCCACTGTACAGAACCCTCCTGGCCCACAAGTTCTTGTTCGTGGACTGTCTGATGAAGTGCGCTGATAAAGCCAAATGTTCCCTCCCTGAGTGAAACAAAGTGAACTTTTAGTCACCATTAATTTCTCTTTAAATTCTGGAAGTGTGTTTCTGCCGTGCTTTCACATCTCCTTTTCTCGCTGTGGCCTGTGGTTTCCATGCACTGGAATGATGGGACTGTGGGACTGATGTCATCCACCTCCTGGTGAACTGGGGCAAAGGGGCCGGACAGCTGTGTGGAGGCCACTCAGCCCGTCTGGTCTGTGCTACCAGTCAAGGTTGGTCTATATTCTAACTCCGCCTTGGTCCATTAGTCCTGTGGGCACTCACCTCACAAAGGTCTGTTGAGTCTTGGAAGCTCCAACATCCACAGCCCTCCCACGCCCCTCTGTGTCCTACATCCCCTGGCTCTGATCTCAGTATTTAGCCTTCTTGATGTAGAACACAGCACAGGAACAGGCCCTTCATCCCACTATGTCTGTGCTGACCATGATGTCAATCTACCTAAACACATCTGCCTGCACATGGTCCATATCCCTCTGTTCCCTGCCTGTTCATGTGTCTGTCTAAATGCCTCTTAAATGTATCGTATCTGCCTCCACCATCTCCCCTGGCAGTGCATTCCAGGCACCCACCACTCTCTGTGCAAGAAAAAACCTTGTCACGTGTACCGAGATAGAGTGAAAAGCTTTTGTCTGCCTGCCATCCAGACAGATCATTCCATACATCGGTCCGTCGAGGTATAACAAAGGAAAAAGCAATAACAGAAGTGTTACAGCTACAGAGAGAGTGCAGTGCAGGTAGACAATAAGGTGCAAGGCAATAATGAGGTCGATTGGGAGATCAAGAGTCCATCCGTATCTTGACTTTCCTTCGTGACTGAGGGAGAGACTCCGGAATAGAGAATTGCAAAGATTCACCACCTTCTGGGTGAATACATTTCTTCTCATCTTCTCCTGAATGATCCTTATTTCAGGACTGTGACCCTTGGTTCTGGACGCTCCTGCAAGGGGAAACACCTGCATCAATCCTTCTGAGTATTTTGAATGTTTCAGTGGTGATCTCCCATTCTTCTACGCCAGGATTGTACCAGTGCAGACTGCTCATTTCTCATTGAACAAGTCACCATCGCAGGAATCAATCTGGTGAATCTTCACAGCCGTCCCTCTCTCCTTCCTCAGGTGGAGAGACCAATCCTGTTCAAAATACTCCATCTGGAATATATTTGGTGAAAGATGTTTTTATTCTTGTATTGAATCATAGTTGTAGAGCAATACAGCACAGAAACAGGCCCTTCGGCCCAACTCATCCATGCTGACCAACCCTCTTAGAATAAATTCAACATACCCTTGGCAGCCTAATTGTTTTCCATAACCACCCATTAACTTTCAGGGATTGGTGTACAAGGACACACAGGTCCCTCTGAACACACACATCTTGCAATCTGTCACCATTTAAAAAAATAATCTGTGCTTTAGAGTCATAGAGTTATACAGCACGGAAACAGCTCCTTCGGCCCAACTTGTCTGTGCCGACCAAGGTACCTTCCTGTGCTAGTCCCATTTGCCTATGTTTAGACCAAATCCCTCTAAAACTTTCCTATCCATGGAACTGTCTAACTGTCTTAAATGTTGTTATTGTACCTGCCTCAACCACTTCCTCTGGCAGCTCGTTCCATATACCCACCACCCTCTGTGTGGAAAAACTTGCCCCTCAGGTCCCTTTTAAATCTTTCTCTTCTCAACTGAAACCTCCGCCCTCTAGTTTTAGACTCCCCTACCCTGGGGAAAAGACTGTGACCCATCCACCTTATCTATACCCTTCATGATTTTATAAAGCTCTATCAGGTCTCACCTCAGCCCCCTTGACTCCAGGGAAAACAGTCCCAGCCTGTGCAGTCTCCCCTTATAACTCAAGCCTTCCAGTCCCAGTGATATCCTTGTGAATCTCTTTTGAACCTTTGCTTTCTATCAAAGTAGGACTTCACATTTTTCTACATTACTTTCCATCTGCCAAGTCTGTACCGTACACTTTGACTGTCTATATCTCTTGAAGCCTCTGCACCCTCAAGGGTCACACTGTTATCCAGCTTTATTTCATGAATAAGTTTGGATATGTGACACTTGATTCAAATCATTGAGATAGCTGGTGAATTGTTAGGGCCCCAGCAACCAATCTGTGGCACCCATTACACAGAGCCTCCTGAGCAAAAAACAACCATTTTAATCTCGCAGTCCAGATGAAATATTGACTGTCCATTTCCCTCCACAGATGTTGCCTGACTCCCTGAGTTCCTGCAGCAGTTTGTTTTAGCTCCAGTTTAATCTACACTCTGACTTTCAACCAGGCATTAACCCACACCCAATCCTGTGTGCTTTCATTTTACGTAATAAACTCTTGTGTGGAACCTCATCAAAGGTCTTCTGAAATTATGAAAAACGCCACATCCTTTGGACCAACCCCTAATCTATTCTGCTAGTCACAATCTCTTAAAGACTGGAACAGATATTCTTTAAACTTGATTTATTTTCATTTTGACTGTCCAATTCCATTCATATTTTTTAAGTGTTCTGAAACCACTTCCTTATTATTGAATTCCAGAAACTTCCAGCAAACAGGTCAGCAGTTCCTCATTTTTTTCTCTTCCTCTTTCTTAAATTGAGGGGTTACACTTGTTAATCTGTAGGATCCGTTCCAATCCATGGAATTTTGGAAGAAGTCAAACCAATGTAGGACTTACACTATGAATGGCAGGGCACGAGGGAGTGTAATGGAACAGAGGGACCTAGGAGGACAAGTGCAGAGTTTGTTGGAAGTGGCATCACAGGTAGACAGGGTGGTTAAAAGGCGTTTAGCACACTGGCCTTCATCAGTCAGGGCAGTGAGTCTAGGAGCTGGGACGTTAAGTTGCAGTTGTATAAGTCGTTGGTGAGGCTGCACTTGGAGCACTGTGTACAGCTTGGGTCGCCCTGTTATAGGAAAGACGTGGTTAAACTGGAAAGAGTGCAGAGAAGATTTACGAGGAAGTTGCCAGGACTCGAGGGCCTGAGTTACAGGGAGAGGTTGGCCAGGCTGGGTCTTTGTTCCTTGGAATGTAGGAGAATGAGGGGCGACCTTATAGAAGTGTTTAAAATTATAAGAGGCATAGATAAGGTGGACGGTAACAGTCTTTTTCCCAGGGTAGTGGAGTCCAAAACTTGGGGGCATAGGTTTAGGGTGAGAGGGGAAAGATTTAAAAGGGACCTGAGGGGCAACTTTTCACTCAGAGGGTGGTGAGTGTGTGGAACGAGTTGCCAGAGGAAGTGGGTGAGGCAGGTACAACAGGATCATTTAAAAGCACTTGGATAGGTACATGGAGGGGTGGGGCTTGGAGGGATATGGGCTGAATGCAGGAAATTGGGACTAGCTGGGTGGGCACTTTGGTCAGCATGGACTGGTTGGGCCGAAGGGCCTGTATCCGTGCTGTATTGCTCTGTGGCTCTAAACTGGCAGCAAATGCATCCAATTTCTTCACTGCCACACTTGGAAACTGGTCATTGAATTGTATGGACTCATTGTCTCTCACTCTCAGTCATCTCTCCAATGCTATTTTAGTTTTACTTCTGCATGGTAGTGTAGCGGTTAGCATAACGCTATTACAGCGCCAGTGACCCAGGTTCAATTCCGGCCGCTGTCTGTGAGGAGTTTGTACGTTCTCCCCGTGTCTGCGTGGGTTTCCTCCGGGTGCTCCGGTTTCCTCCCACATTCCAAAGACGTACGGGTTAGGAAGTTGTGGGCATGCTATGTTGGCGCCGGAAGCGTGGCGACACTTGCGGGCTGCCCCCAGAACACTCTACACAAAAGATGCATTTCACTGTGTGTTTCGATGTACATGTGACTAATAAAGAATTTTATCTTATCTTTGGGTGGCAGAGTGGCACAGCTGGTGGAGACTCTGCCTCACAGCTCCCGAGACCCGGGTTCGATCCCGACCTCCGGCGCTGTCTGTGTGGAGTTTGCACCTTCTCCCTGTGACCGCGTGGGTTTCCCCCGGGTGCTCCGGTTTCCTCCCACATCCCAACGATGTGCGGGTTGGTGGGTTAGTTGGTCACTGTAAATTGTCCCTGGTGTGGCTCTAAAGAGTCAAGGTCAGTGTAGAGGGTGAAAGAGCGACCCAGCTTCCAACCACCACACACGTTTCCCCTAACCCCCCATCCCACCATCCATCTGGTTCCATTTGCCGTGCACCTCTCCCCTAACGGTTCCCAGTCTCACCTCCTTTACCTATCCAAGTCCAGCACTGGGAGCCCTCTGTGTTCCTGCTTATCTCCCTCCAGCGGCTGTCTCCACCCTCACCCTCCCCTCCCCTCACCTCGCTCCATCGGCCTCTCATTCCTCTCTCTCTCCGTCTGCCTCCATCTCTCGCCCACCTGCCAGTGTCTCCCAGCTCCACCTCCTCCCTCCTCCCCCACCTGGGACAACCTGCCCGTCATCTTACACCCCTCCCCAGTCCGCCAATCACCTTGGAATCCTTTCTCGCCCCTCCCGCTCTCCTCTTTATACCGACCACCTCCCCTCTCTGCTCTCAGTCCTGATGCAGGGTCTCGACCCAAATCGTTGACAGTTTCTTTCCCCCACAGATGCTGCTTGACCCGCTGAGTTCCTCCAGCAGATTGTTTGTTGCTCCTTATAACGTGCCTGACGCTGAAGCAGACACTCCGCTCCCGGTTTTGCCATGGGAAGAGCAGGATGGGGGAAAGGGTTCAAGGATGTGCTCAAAGCCTCTTTGAGGTGAAGCATTTCCACTGACTCCTGGGAATCTCTGCCCTGTGGGGAGGGAGCATTCAAGGTGGTACTGAGCCCCTAGAGTTCATGAGGCCCTGTGTAACAGGCAGGGAACCACAGCACCTCCCAAACTACCCGCCGCCCACTTACAACACAGTGCAGCACGGGAACAGGCCCTTCGGCCCACCATGTCTGTGCCAGCCATGATGTCAGTCCAAACTAATCCCATCTGCCTGCACCTGGTCCATGTCCCTCCACTTCCTGCCTGTTCATGTGCATTAAATGCCTCTTAAACACAATGCACAGGATCGCAAGAGGCTGCAGAGAGTTGTAGACTCAGCCAGCTCCATCACGGGCACAACACTCCCCACCATCGAGGAAATCTTCAAGAGGCGGTGCCTCAAGAAGGTGTCGTCCATCACTAAGGACCCTCACCACCTGGGATGTGCCCTCTTCTCGTTACTATCATCAGGGAGGAGGTACAGGAGCCTGAAGACCCACACTCAATGATTCAGGAACAGCTTCTTCCCCTCCACCATCAGATTTCTGAACGGTCCATGAACCCATGAACACTACCTCGTTATTCCCCTTTTGCGCTATTTATTTATTGTTGTAACTTAGGGTAATTTTTATGTCTTGCACACATTTCATGACATGTGTCAGTGATAATAAACCTGATTCTGAGATTCTGTATCTGCCTCCACCACCACCGCTGTCAGCCCATTCCAGGCACCCACCACTCTCTGTGTAAAAAACTTGCCCCGCACATCTCCTTTAAACTTCCCCCCTCTCACCATAAACCTATATCCATTAGTATTTGACATTTCTACCCTGGGAAAAAGACACTGGCTGTCTACCCTATCTCTGCCTCTCATAATTTTATAAACTTCTATCAGGTCTTGTCTCAGCCTCCGACGCTCCAGAGAAAACAACCCAAGTTTGCCCAACCTCTCCTTATAGCTCATACTCTCCAAACCAGGCAGCATCCTGGTGAACCTCTTCTGGACCCTCTCCAACGCCTCCACATCCTTCCTGTAATGGGGCGGCCTTCTGCTGATGTCAGCCACCTCCTGTCCCACCTGTGGCAGTGTCTGCAGGTTCCATACTGGTCCCATCTGTTGCTTCAGAGCCTATAGGGTTGGACTGGAGGCAAATCACCCTCAGCACTGAGGGACTGCCTGAAAACACATTGCTGACTGCCCAGCTGAATCCCCCTTCTTAGCTCCTCTGAAAGATGCTCCTCTTCCTTGGATTGCTGGCCCCCTCTCCGTCTGCAACCTCCCCCAACGAACCAGGAAAGAAAAAAAGACCAAATTTCTCCAGCACTCTTTATGACGTAGGGGCATCGCTACATGTCTTCCAGCCACTGGTAAACTATATTGGTTTATTATTGTCACATATACCGAGGTACAGTGAAAAACTTGTCTTACATACTGTCCATACAGATCAATTCATTACACAGTGCATTGAGGGAGTACAAGGGAAAACAGTAACAGAATGCAGAATAAAGTGTTACAGTTACAGAGAAAGTGCAGTGCAGGCAGACAATAAGGTGCAAGGCCACAACGAAGTAGATTGTGAGGTCAAGAGTCCATCTTATCGTACTAGGGAACCATTCAATAGTCTTATAAAACAGCGGGATAGAAGGTGTCCTTGAGCCTGGTGGTACGTGCTTTCAGGCTTTTGTATCTTCTGCGCGACTGGGGGGGGGGCAGCAGGGTGAGAAGAGAGAATGTCTGGCATGGGTGAAGAAAAACACAAATTAAACAATTTTTACAAGAACACAACTAGAACAAATAGACCCGAAGTTCATTGTAGTGCAAAGTGATCAAAGTGGTCATAGTGTTGCTGAGGTAGGGTTGGGGTTGTGCCGGTTGGTTCAAGAACTGAATGTTTGAAGGGAAGTAGCTGTTCTTGAACCTGGTGGTGTGGGCCTTCAGGCTTCTGTACCTACCGCCACAAGTCATAAAATATTTCAACAAGAGGCAGCTTTTTCATGCAATGGGAAGTGAGTTGGTTTTTCATGGACTGAAGGAGCTAATCTCTCAATAAGTGTTAATCCAGCAGTAACCAGGGGAATCTGCTCTCGCCCACACTTACACTGAACGTCTGTCACCACCTCGTGTCTGAATGTTGTCACAGCAGTTGGATTGTTCCACATTTCAACATTGTCAGAATCAGAATCAGTTTTATTATCACTGACTTAAATGATGTGAAATTTGTTGTTTTGCGGCAGCAGTACAGTGTAAGACATAAAATTACTATAAATTACCAAAAATAAATAAATAGTGCATAAAAAAAGGAATAACGAGGTAGTGTTCATGGGTTCATGGACTGTTCAGAAATCTGATGGCAGAGGGGAAGAAGCTGTTCCTGAATCATTGAGTGTGGGTCTTCAGGCTCCTGTACCTCCTCCCCGATGGTAGTAATGAGAAGAGGGCATGTCCCAGGTGGTGAGGGTCCTTAGTGATGGATGCCACCTTCTTGAGGCACCGCCCCTTGAAGATGTCCTCAATGGTGGGGAGGGTTGTGCCCGTGATGGAGCTGGCTGAGTCTACAACCCTCTGCAGCCCCTTGCGATCCTGTGCATTGGAGCCTCTATACCAGGCGGTGATGCAACCAGTCAGAATGCTCTCCGCCGTACATCTGTAGAAATTTGTAAGATCACATCATCCCCTTGGCAAACCTTTCAGAGATCTATTCAGTCAGATATACTCGCCCTGCCCTTTCTCCATCGCCCTGTAACATGTTCCAGTCACAATAATTCTATGTTGTTCTTCTAGTTTATGCTGTAATGGCTTTGTGATCGTGGTGAGGGGTCACCATATAAATAGCCCAAACAGCTAGAGGATTATTAATAAGACAATATTCAAATTATTTAATTTCCCAATCCAACTATTCTGACCTGTCTTCCAGTGGCCTTCTCCACTGCCAATGTAAACCAGAAGAACAACATCTTATCTTCCGTTGAGGCACCTTACAACTTTCTAGAGTCAACATTGCAGTTTCCAACTGCAGGTCAACTGCTCTCTCACCACTTCCCACTGTTATCCTTATGTCTCCATCCCATTTCATTTAGATTCTGCTCTAGCACCACCTACAAGTTTGCAGATGATACCACTGTAGTGGACCGGATCTCAAATGACGATGAGTCGGAGTACAGGAAGAAGATAGAGAGCTTAGTGACATGGTGTCATGACAACAACCTTTCCCTCAATGTCAACAAAACAAAAGAGCTGGTCATTGACTTCAGGAAGGGAGGAGGTACACATTCTCCTGTCTACATCAACGGTAGGTCGAGAGGGTTGAGAGCTTCAAGTTCCCGGGAGTGAACATCACTAATAGCCTGTCCTGGTCCACCCATGGAGGGAAACCAGCCTCCCCTCTATGGACTCTGTCTTTACCTCTCGCTGCCTTGGTGAAGCAGCCAGCATAATCAAAGACCTCACCCACCTGGGTCACTCTCTCTTCTCTCCTCTTCCATCGGGTAGAAGATACAGGAGCCTGAGGGCACGTACCAGCAGGCTTAAGGATAGCTTCTATCCTACTGTGATAAGGCTATTGAACGGTTCCCTTATACAATGAGATGGACTCTTTGCACCTTATTGTCTACCTGCACTGCACTTTCTCTGTTGCTGTGACACTTTACTCTGTACTATTATTGTTTTTACCTGTACTACATCAATGCACTCTGTACTGTGTAATGAATTGACCTGTACGATCGGTTTATAAGACATTTTTCACTGTACCTCGGTACAAGTGACAATAATAAACCAATACCAATAGTCAACACCTCGCTAACGATCAGTACACATGCTCCTTATCTTCCAACCTGTCTTAACCAAATTTCATCTCGTCTTTGGTCTCACACCTCCGCCCTGTAACCTCTGAGACCTGTAACCCAGCTCTAAGGAAGGGTCCCTGACCTGAAACATTGACTGGTTTCACAAGAGACTGCAGATGCTGGAATCTGGAGTAGAAAACAAACTGCTGGAGGAGCTCAGCGGGTCGGGCAGCGTCTGTGGAGGCAGAGAGATAGTCAACGATATGGGTCAAGACCCTGTATCAGTCCCGACCCGAAACCCGACCATCCCTTTGCCTCCACAGGTGCTGTTCGACCCTCTTCTTGTGTTACAAACAAGACCCGTGTCTGCGTGGGTTTCCTCCGGGTGCTCCGGTTTCCTCCCACATTCCAAAGGCGTACGGGTTAGGAAGTTGTGGGCGTGCTATGTTGGCGCCGGAAGCGTGGCGACACTTGCGGGCTGCCCCCAGAACACTTTACGCAAAATATGCATTTTACTGTGTGTTTCGATGTACATGTGACCAATAAAGATATCTCATCTTTTCTCATCTCATCTCATCTCATCTCATCTCAGCGGATTGTGTGATTTTGCATTGACTGGTTTCTCTTTCCACAGATGCTGCTTGACTGACTGAGTTGGTATTGGTATTGGTTTATTATTGTCACTTGTACCGAGGTACAGTGAAAAATTTGTCTTGCACACCGATCGTACAGGGCAATTCATTACACAGTGAGTTCTTCTGACATTTGTGTTTTGTTTTAAATTCCAGTATCTGCAGACTGAATATCCATGAAACTGTTAAATTGCTCAGACGCAGGCATTCTACATGGCTCTCCTGTCCAATATCCCACTATGAACATATACTACAGTGTGTCCAGGATTTTGAACTGAAATATCGACAATTCCTTCCCCACCCACCCCCCCCAGACGCTGCTCGACCCGCTGAGTTCCACCAGCAGATTGTTTGTTGCTCCAGATTCCAGCGTCTGCGGTCTCTGTGTCTCCGGATGCATTTCTGGTGGCATCCATCATTAAGGACCCTCACCATCCAGGACATGCCCTCTTCCCATTACTACCATCGGGGAGGAGGTACAGGAGCCTGAAGACCCACACTCAACGATTCAGGAACAGTTTCTTCCCCTCTGCCATCAGACTTCTGAACGGTCCATGAACCCATGAACACTACATCGTTATTCCTTCTTTTTGCACTATCTATTTATTTTTGGAATTTATAGATTTTCATGTCTTGCACCGTGCTGCTGCCACAAAACAACAAATTTCATGTCATAAGTTAGTGATAATAAACCTGATTCTGATTCCACATCTCCCTTCAGCTCCTTCTCTGATCATTCTCGCTCTGCCCTCTCACTGACTCCCACCAATGGAAACAAATTCCCCCTCATTCATTCCAGCAAAGGCCTTCCTGATTTTGAATCTCTTTAAGTCTCCTAGTAATGTTTGCTGCTCAAAGGAGCAACCCCTCTACATTCTTCTACACTCTTCACCCCTCCTTCTCTGGGACCGTTCTGTGGTAGGACAATGTGTTCTCACTGATCACTGCCAGGAGACTGGTACAATGGAGCACACATCTCTAGCAGCAACTTTTCCTGATGCTTATTCCTGAGCTTATTTCAGACCAAAGGAGGTTGCCCATGTCACACAGAGGAGAACAGGCCCTTCGGCCCAACTTGTCCATGCTGACCAAATTGCCTATCTAAGCCAGTCCCATTTGCCTGCATTTGGCTCATATCCCTCTAAACCTTTCCTATCCATGCACCTGTCCATGTGTCTTTTAAACGTTATCATTGTACCTGCCTCAACCACTTCCTCTGGCAGCTCGTTCCATATACGGACCACCCTCTGCGTGAAGAAGTTGCCCCTCAGGTCCCCTTTAAATCTTTCCCCTCTCACCTTATACCCTGGGAAAAAGACTGACCATCCACCCTATCTATGCCCCTCATGATTTTATAAACCTCTATAAGGTCACCCCTCAGCCTCCTTTGCTCCAGGGAAAACAGCCCCAGCCTGTCCAATCTCTCCTCATAACTCAAGCCCCCCAGTCCTGCACCCCTTCCAGTTTAATTACATCCTCGCTACCTCTGGGTGATCAGAGTGACACACACTGGGACAAAGATGAAAGGTTTTTCATTTGAAAGTATCTGAAACCAAACTGCAGGCGATTAATTGCATTTATTCATCCGTGGTACGTGGATATTTCCCATGTCCTGCTGTCTCCCAGCCAAGGTTGTTGGGTTATTCCTGAAGCCAGCTCAGACTCAACCGCACTGGTCCACATTGAGAGTCACATCCAGGGCAGTGGAGGGTGGTGGGGTGTGGCAGGTGGGGGGGAATGTGTGGGGGAGGAGGAGGAGGAGAGACCAGGCGGATCTGGGAGAGGATGGCGGATTTTCTTCCCTGAAGATCAAATGGGTTTTATAGCAGTTCAGATTATTCGCGGTCAGTGTTGCAGACACTTGGTCTGACACAGAACATAGGGCAGTACAGCGCAGGAACTGATCCTTCAGTGCAATGATATCTGTGTCGATGGCCTGGAGGGTGGGGATCTTTGATGACGGATGTGCCGTCTTGAGGCAGCGCCTCCTCTAGATACTCCCGATGGTGGCGGTAGCTTCTTCACAGTGGAGCAAGAATTGAAGAATTCTCATAACTCCAAATTAAGATCTGAGCATAATCTTCTTCCACTGTTTGTCTGTGTGCATGCAATGGATGCAAAATGGAGACACAAGAGACTGCAGAAGCTGGAATCTGGAGCAAAAAGAACAGCCTGCTGGAGGAAATCAGCGGGTCAGGCAGCATCTGTGGAGGGAAACGGACAGTCGACGTTTCAGGTCGGGACCCTTCATCTTGGTTCAGGTGAAGGGTCTCGACCTGAAACACCAACTATCCATTTCCCTCCACAGATGCTGCCGGGGAGATCCTCACCAGCAGGTGAGGCAAGAGCATCATGAAACAACTATAATTGCTCTTCAGAACCACTGCTGAAAAATAATGGGCTGCCCACTTAAGGCAAATTCGGGGTGAAATCATTTCTCCCCTGGCTGAGCTGTGGGCTGGAATGAGTGGTTTGCCTTATGAGGGAAGATTGCACAGGCACGGCTTGTATCTGATGGAATTTCAAAGAGTGAGTGGGGATTTGTTTGGAACATAAGATTCAGGGTGGATATGGAGTGGATGTTTCCTCTAGTGGGAGAGTCTAGAATGAGGGGTTGGGGTGTTTTGAGACGGATGAGATTTTTTCACCCTCTCAATCGTAAGCCTTTAGAACTCTTCCTCAAAGGGTAGTGAAAGCAGGGTCTTTGAACAGTTATAAGGCAGCAGTCGATCAGTTCTGGGGAAGCTAGGAGGTGGAAGGTTACAGGGGTGGGCAAGGACACAGAGTTAAGGTTACAATCAGATCAGCCACAACCTCAATGAGTTGTAGAGCCAGTCTGAGGGGTTGAACAGTCTTCTCCGAGTACATACAGGGTCATAGAGTTACACAGCATGGAAACAGGGCCTTTGGCCCAATGCATCCAGGGCAACCAAGGTGCCTACCTGTGCTAGTCCCATTTCCCTGCATTTGGCCCATATCCCTCTAAACCCTTCCTATCCATGAACCTGTCCAAGTGCCTTTTAATATTGTAATTCTACCCTCCTCAACCACTGTCTCAGACAGCTCGTTCCACCTACCCACCACTGTGTGAAAAACTTACCCCCTCAGGTCCCCTTTAAATCTTTCCCCACTCACCTTAAACCTTTCAAAGTCAAAGTCGAATTTATTGTCACATGCACAAGTCCATGTGTACACAGGTGCAATGAAAAACTTACTTGCAGCAGCATCACAGGCACAGTGTCAGATAGGATTCAGAATTCAGAATCAGGTTTATTATCACTAACATATGTTGTGAAATTTGTTGTTTTGCAGCGGTAGTACAGTGCAAGACAAAGAGTACTATAAGTTACCAACAATAAATAAATAAAATAGTGAAAAAGAGGAATAACGAGGTAGTGTTCATGGACCGTTCAGAATTCTGATGGCGGAGGGAAAGAAGCTGTTCCTGAATCGTTGAGTGTGGGTCTTCAGGCTCCTGTACCTCCTCCCCGATGGTAGTAACGAGAAGAGGGCATGTCCCAGGTGCTGAGGGTCCTTAGTGATGGATGCTGCCTTCTTGAGGAACTGCCTCTTGAAGATGTCCTCGATGGTGGGGAGGGTTGTGCCCGTGATGGAGCTGGCTGAGTCTACAACCCTCTGCAGCCTCTTGTGATCCTGTGTATTGGAGCCTCCATACCAGGGAGTGATGCAACCAGTCTGACTGCTCTGCACCGTACATCTATAAAAATTTGCAAGAGTCTTTGGTGCCAATCAATCTCCTCAAGCTTCTAATAAAGTAGAGCTTCAATAAACTTCTAGTGAAGTAGAACATAGAACAGTACAGCACAGTACAGGACATTCACCCCACGATGTTGTGCCGACCTATATAAACCTACTCCCTGATCAATCTAACCCTTTCCTCCTACACAGCCCATAACCCTCCATTTTCCTTACATCCACGTGCCCATCTAAGAGTCTTTTAAATGTCCCTGTTGCATCAGCCTCTACCATCACCCCCGGCAGTGCATTGCAGGCACCCACCACTCTCTGTGTAAAGAACCTACCTCTGACATCTCCCCTAAACTTTCCTCTGCTCACTATAAACTGATGTCCTCTGGTATTGGCCATTGTCGCCCTGGGGAAAAGGTGCTGGCTGTCCACTATGTCGATGCCCCTCATAATCTTATACACCTCTATCAAGTCACCTCTCATCCTGCGTCGCTCCGAAGAGAAAAGCCCTAGCTCGCTCAACCTTTCCTCATAAGACATGTTCTCTAATCCAGGCAGCATCCTGGTAAATCTCCTCTGCACCCTCTTGAAAGCTTCCACTTCCTTCCTATAATGAGTTGACCAGAACTGAACGCAATATTCTAAGTGTGGTCTTACCAGAGTTCTATAGAGCTGCAAATTTACCTCACAGCTCTTGAACTCAATCCCCCAACTAATGAAGGCCAGCACACCATACGCCTTCTTAACTACCCTATCAACTTGTGTGGCAACTTTGAGGGATCTATGGACTGACCCCAAGATCCCTCTGTTCCTCCACACTGCTCAGACTCCTGCCATTAACCTTGTTCTCTGCCTTTAAGTTCATTCTTCCAAAGTGAATCACTTCACACTTTTCCAGATTGAACTCCACCTGCCACTTCTCCGCCCAACTCTGCATCCTGTCTATATCCCATTGTAACCTACGATAACCTTCTACACTACTCACAACACCTCCAACCTTCGTGTCATCCGCAAACTTACTTACCCACCCCTCCACTTCCTTATCCAAGTCATTTACGAAAATCACAAAGAGCAGGGGTCCCAGAACAGATCCCTGCAGAACACCACTAGTCAAACGACCTCCAGGCAGAATATTCTCCATCTACTACCACCCTCTGCCTTCTGTGGGCAAGCCAATTCCGAATCCATGCTACCAAGTCTCCATGGATCCCATTCCTCATGACTTTCTGGATGAGCTCACAATGGGGGATCTTGTCAAACACCTTACTGAAGTCCATATACACCACATCCACCGCTCTACCTTCATCAATTTGTTTTGTCACCTCCTCGAAAAATTTAATTAGGCTTGTGAGGTATGACCTGCCCCTCACAAAGCCATGCTGACTATTCCCAATAAGATTATGCTTCTCCAAATGCTCTTAAATCCTGTCCCTAAGAATTGTCTCCAAATAGCTTGCCCACCACTGACACAAGACTCACTGGTCTATAATTCGCAGGATGATTCCTATTACGTATCTTGAACAAGGGAACAACATTTGCCATCCTGCAATCCTTTGGTGCCACTCCTGTGGCCAGGGAGGACAGAAAGATCATCGTCAATGCCACAATAATCTCTTCCCTTGCCTCCTGTAGTAACCTGGGGTATATTGTGTCTGTCCTTGGGGACACTATAAGCAGCATTCACAAGAAAAACACGAATTAAACAACTTTTACAAGGAACACAATTAGAACAAAAAAAGTCCATTTTAGTGCAAAGTGATCAAAGTGGTCATCGCGTTGCTAAACTGTAGTGATTCGGGTTGTACTGGTTGGTTCAAGAACCGAATGGTTGAAGGGAAGTAGCTGTTCCTGAACCTGGTGGCGTGGGACTTCAGACTTCTGTACCTCCTGCCCGATGGGAGCTGTGAGAAGATGGCACGGCCCGGATGGTGGGGATCTTTGATAAAGGATGTTGCCTTCTTGAGGCAGTGCCTGCTGTAAATACACCCAGTGGTGGGGAGGGATGTGCCTGTGATGTATTGAGCAGAGTCCACTACTCTCTGCAGCTCCTTACGTTCCTGTGCATTCGAATTGCCATCCCAGACTGTGATGCAACCAGTCAGGATACTTTAGTTTTAGACTCCCCTACCCTGGGAAAAAGACTGACTTTCAAACTTTAAAGTAATGGGTGGGAAGTTCAAGGGAGATATCAGAGGGAGGTTTTTTACCCAGAGGGTGGTTGGGGCATGGAATGCGCTGCCTGGGGTGGTGGTGGAGGCAGATACATTGGTCAAACTCAAGAGATTACTAGATAGGCATATGGAGGAATTTAAAATAGAGGGATATGTGGGAGGAAGGGGTTAGATAGTCTTAGACAAGGTTTAAAGGTCAGCACAACATTGTGGGCCGAAGGGCCTGTATTGTGCTGTACTGTTCTGTGTTCTAACCTAAATTCATCATCTTTCATAAAATTCAGCCTTGCTTTTCCTAATTCTTAAGAGTAAGTTCTATAGCAACTTGCTAATCATCCTCAGACAAATTCCGGATTGGAGGTTCGGTGGGAAAATACTCAGGTGCAGCTCCTGGATGCTAATGATTCTTATTCTGAGAGCTGGGCTGAAGATCTGAAGTGGATGAGTCACAGATTAATTAAAAACTGCAATTTTGCTTTAAGTCTTTGCAGACTGCAAGGTTAAAGTCGAAGACAACGTACAAAACCCCCCCACAGAAATCCAAAGAGTTGTCACACTGGGACTAATAAAGATATTAATAAAAACTTGACAGTAGATTTCATGAAAGCGCCTCCTGGAACTAATCTCGCAAAAGATTTTTGTGAAGCTAGAAGTTCCAATAAAGAAGTTTTTGAAAACTCATCTCTTCAAATTCCCCATCTACCACTGCTCAATTCTGAAATCTGGATCCCAGCAAAGAGCAGTGGAAGTTTTCAGGATCACAGAGGAAGGTTGCTGAAGGATTGCTGCCCCTTTCTCACCTCTGTAATGCTGGCTCCCTCAGACCTACACTAGTTCTCTTGCTGAAACACTAATTCCTCAGTATTACCTCACATGGGAAGTAGGGCAACACGAGGTTCAGAGCAAGGACTGAGGGGTGGTGAGCTGTACATTGGATCTGGGCACAGAACAAGTGGTGATTTTCTCATTCTTTACAAAATTCTTTGTGAGGAGCGCCTCATTGTCCAAAGTAAGGGTAAGATAAGATGGACTCTTGACCTCACAGTATACCTCATTATGACCTTGCACCTTAATGTCTGCCCGCACTGCACTTTCTCCACAGCTGTGACACTTTATTCTGCATTCTGTTATTGGTTTACCTTGTACTACCTCAATGTACTGTGTAATGAATTGATCTGTATGAGGGGCATAGACAGAGTTAATGCAAGTAGGCTCTTTCCACCTAGATTAGGAGAGATAAATACAAGAGGCTTTAGGGTGAAAGGGGAAAGGTTTAGGGGGAACTTCTTCACTCAGAGTGGTGGGAGTATGGAACGGGCTGCCATCTGATGTAGTAAATGCAGGCTCACTCTTAAGCTTTAAGAATAAATTGGATAGATATATGGACAGGAGAGATCTGGAGGGTTATGGACTGGGTGCATGGAAGTGGGACTAGCGGAATAACGTTTCAGCACAGACTAGAAAGGTCGAATGGCCTGTTTTCTGTGCTGCATTGTTCTATGGTTAACACTATACAAGTGACAATAATAAACCAATTCCAATTGTTCCACCTCAGAATCAGATAAAATGATACAGCACAGAGGCTATTCACCCCCTTGTGCTTACTCCGTGGTGGACATCTCCAGTTAGTCCCCACCCTCTGCTCTTCTCCCAGAGACCTGAAAGATTTTCCCCCTCAATTCAATCAGAACTTTCAAAATTCCCATTAAATCTGCTTTAGCCACACTATCAGGCAGCACATCCCTGATCACAACTCGCTGTGTAAGGACATTCTCCCCTCCCCTCCAGTACCTATGTCAATCCCCTTCACTGTGTCCACCAGTCACCTGCCCTCCTTACACTGGAAACACCATCTCGATTTGTTTTAAAAACCCAAACATGAATTTGAACACCTCGACTAACTGTCCACTTAACCTTCTCAGGGGAACAACTTCCCCGGTTCCTCCGAGCTCTCCGTGGATTTGAAGTCTCTTCTCCCTACAGGCATTCCAAAAGTTCTCCACATCCTTCCAGGATGCTGCCTGGATTAGAGGGCATGTGTTATAAGGAAAGGTTGGACAAACTTGGGTTGTTTTCTCTGGAGTGTCGGAGGCTGAGGGGAGACCTGATAGAAGTTTATACAATTATGAGAAGCATAGATAGAGTAGACAGCTGGTATCTTTTTCCCAGGGTCAAAATGTCTAATACTAGAGGGAATGCATTTAAGGTGAGAGGGGGAAAGTTCAAAGGAGATGTGCGGGGCAAGTTTTTCCACACAGAGAGAGTGGTGGGTGCCTGGAATGTGCTGCCAGGAGTGGTGGTGGAGGCAGATACGATAGAGGCTTTTAAGAGGCTCTTAGATAAGCAGGTGAACGTGCTGGGAATGGAGGGATATGGACTATGAGCAGGCAGAAGGGATTGGTTTAGTTAAGCATCATCCTGTGCTGTACCATTCTATGTTCTATCTTCTAATCCACGTCATCGGTATACAACTCTCTAGTCCCCATTTTACTCAATCAAACCCCCCCATTATTCTAAACCCTTCCATTAAATCTTCCCTTAACCTTCCCTGCTCTAAGGTGAACCTTCCCTGCTTCCTCAGTATCTCAGGGCTACTGGTCCCTCCTGTCTGGGACATTCACTTCTGCACCTTAAGGCCTCAACACCCTGCACCCAGGAGAAGTTTTAAAACCTTGTTATGAATGCATTTTGTTTTTCATTTCAGTTGTTGTAATTATGGATTTCTGTGATCTCTCTGTGGAACCATCAATAGACTCAACAATTCTCCTTAACTAAAATAAAGATTCACTGAATCGGTTCCTGGGCGGATGGGTTTGCCAGACGAGGAGAGAGTGAGTGATCTGGGGCTAAATTCTCTGGAATGAAAGGAGATTTCATTGCAATTTAGAGAACATAGAACAGTACACACAGGAACGGGCCCTTCGACCCACCATGTCTATGCAGACCATGATGCCAATCCAAACTAATCCCATCTGCCTGCACATGGTCTACATCCCTCCATTCCCCTGCCTGTTCATGGGTCTGTCTAAATGCCTCTTAAACGTTGCTAATGGTATCTGCTTCCACCATCTCCCCAGCAGTGTGTTCCAGGACCTCTCTCTGTGTATAGAACACGTCCCTCGTAAATCTCCTTTAAACTTTGCCCCTCCCACCTTAAACCTATGCTCTCTAGAGACACGGCCATAGAGTCATACAGCACGGAAACAGGCCCTTTGCCCATCTCGTTGCTGACTATCAGGGCTGGTCCCCTTTGCCTTGTTTGGTCCACATCCCTCTAAACCTTTTCCTATCCAAGTGTCCTTTAAATGTTGATAATTGTACCCGTGTCAGCCACTTCCTCTGGCAGCCTATTCCATACACCCACCACCCTCTTGTGTGAAAAGCTTGCTCCTCAGGTCCCTCTAATTTTAGACTCCCCTACCCTGGGAAAAGACTGATTATCCACCCTATCAATGCCCCTCATGATGTTATCTACCTCAGTGTCTGATGCACCAGGGAAACAGCCCCAGCCCATCGAGTCTCTCCTTGTAACTCAAGCCCTCCAGTCCTGGTAACATCCTCATGAATCTTCTGGAATTGCAATTGGTTTATTATTGTCTCATGTCCCAAGGTACAGTTAAAAACTTGTCTTTACATACCGTTCATACAGATCAATTAATTACAGTGCATTGGGGTAGTACAAGGGAAACAATAACAGAATGCAGAATAAAGTGTTACAGTTACAGAG
Source organism: Pristis pectinata (assembly GCF_009764475.1). Lineage (NCBI taxonomy): Eukaryota > Metazoa > Chordata > Chondrichthyes > Rhinopristiformes > Pristidae > Pristis > Pristis pectinata. The sequence goes on along the minus strand of NC_067408.1, from coordinate 3,356,766 downwards.
AAGTGCAGTGCAGGCAGACAATAAGGTGCAAGGTCAGAACAGCTTAATGAATCCTCCCTATAGCTGGGCGACCAGAACTGCACACAATCCTCCAAGTGCAGTCTCACTAACGCCTTGTACAATTGCCAACATGACATCCCAGCTTCTATAAGCCCTGACTGATGAAGGCCAGTGTGCCAGATGCCTTCTTCACCACCCTGTCTACCTATCTCACCATTTTCAGGGAACCATGTACCTGAACTCCTAGGTCCCTCTATTCTCCAACACTCTCCAGGGTCCTACCATTAACTGTGTAAGTCCTGCCCTAGTTTAACTATTTCAACATTTCCATCCTGAGAAAAAGGTCTGACTGTACCCAATCTATGCTTCTCAATTCTGAAGACTTCAATCAGAGTGTGGTGGATGTTTGGGATTTACTACCCCTGGGTCCATGAAGGTCAATCATGGAGCTCATACAAAACAGAGATGGTGTTGTAAGACAAGTTCGAAAGGTCTCGAAGGGCAAGGACTCCAGACACAGTATTTGGAGTTAAAATGATTTATTCACAAAGACACATGTGGGATGGAATGAATAGGAACGGATGCACACTTACACACACACACAACAAACTGGTTACAAATGATCAAGGAAGAAACAAAGAAACACTACAGTACCTGACCCCCCTGACTCAGTGCAAGCATCGTCTCTATGCTCCCGGGAATCTACTTAGGATGCTCCTAACCCCTGTAGAAGTGCACACTCTTACCACTGGTCTCTCTAGCATTGTTTTGATTCCTGGAGCAATCAAAAGAGAGCAAACCACACACATGTGGCATTCTTTATAGTGCTGGAGGGCTGGGTGGTCCAGCCCAGGTAATTCAAACAATCCAATGATTCAAGGCCAGGTACAAAGGTGTGTACAGGAACCAATGGTCAAGGGTGTGAACTAATGGGTGGGTGGGGCCAGACCTTGATTGACAGTGGTGTGGCTTTCGACCATGTCCTCAATGGTGTCATGTGATAGCCATAAACCTTCACAATACAGATGGGCAGGTTTCTGGGCACTGAAGGAACTGAGGGATATGGGGACAATGCAGGCAAATGACACTGAGGTAGCAGATCATGGTGGAGATAAGAGATAAGATATCTTTATTAGTCACATGTACATCGAAACACACATTGGGGGGCAGCCCGCAAGTGTCGCCATGCTTCCGGCGCCAACATAGCATGCCCACAACTTCCTAACCCGTATGTCTTTGGAATGTGGGAGGAAACCGGAGCACCCGGAGGTAACCCACGCAGACACGGGGAGATCATACAAACTCCTTACAGACAGCGGCCAGATTTGAACCTGGGTCGCTGGCGCTGCAAAGCGTTATGCTAACCACTACACTACCATGCCTGGAGCAGGGGTTCGAGGGGCCGAATGGCCCATTCCTGTTCCTTGAGTGTAAGATCCTGAAGCCTTTAATCTGCTTCACCAAGAATTAATCAGAAGTGATCTCCCATTAACTTTGATTAGTCGTTGTACCTAACAGTTAATTATTCCATTTGAACCTTGTAACTGTTGAACTGGGCAAAGAGCCAACAAGCTGGAACACAGCTTGTAATGTTGCTGCCTCTCAGCTCCAGAGACGTGGGTTCGATCCCGACCTCCGGCGCTGTCTGTGTGTGGAGTTTACACGTTCTCCCTGTGACCGTGTGGGTTTCCCCTGGGTGCTCCCACATGGAGTCATACAGAACAGAGATAGGATCTTCGGCCCAACTGATCCATGCTGACCAAGATTCCATGAGAGCTAGTCCCAATTGCCTGCATTCCGAAGATGTCCCTCTGAACCTTTCCTATCCATGTACCTGTCCAAGTGTCTTTTAAATGTTGTTATTTAACTGCTTCAACCACTTCCTCTGGCAGCACGTTCCATATATGGACCACCCTCTGGGTGAAGAAGATGCCCCTCAGGTTCCTATTCAATCTCTCCCCTCTCACATTAAACCTGTGCCCTCCAGTTCTTGATTCCCAAACCCTGGGAAAAGATATCCTAAAGGAGAGTTGTAGGTTAATTGGCCGCTGTAAATTGCCCCCAGTGCGTGGGTGAGGGGTAGAATCTGAGGGAAGTTGAGGGGAATGTGGGGAGAATAAAATGGGATTGGTTTAAACGGGTTGTTGATGGTCAGGCAGGATTCAGAGGGCCGAAGGGTCTGACTCCTTGTTTTCTGATTCTATGACTCACTGAGTCCATGAATGAAAGAAGGTCTCACAGAAGCTCTGCTTCCAACACTTGGAGCAGGCTGGATTGTGTTGGAATTCTTATTCCTGAGGAGAGTGAGAATGAGAGAGGGAGTGCGAGAAATGAGAGAGGAGCAGAGGGAGGAGGAGAGGCGGAGAGAAGGGCAAACAAGCACGAAGGGAGGAAGAGGAGGGAGGGACAAGAGAAACAAAGAGCCGCAGATGCTGGAATCTAGATGAAAAACATGACGATGCTGGAGGAACTCAGCAGGCCAGGCAGCGTCCGTGGAGAAAAGCAGGCGGTCAACGTTTCGGGTCAGGACCCTCCTTCAGGACTGAAGGTAGGAAAAGGGGAAGCCCGATATGTAGGAGGGGAAAGCAGAGCAGTGAGAGGTGGACAAAAGAGGGGAGGCGAGGTGGGCACAGGGTGGTGATAGGTAGATGCAGGTAAGAGATAGTGATGGGCAGGTGCGGGGAGGAGGGGAGAGCAGATCCACCGGGGGATGGGTCACAGGGAAGGAGAGAGAGGAAAAAGGGCTAGGAAAGGGCAGAAGAGAAGAAGCGTGGTGGGGGGGAGGAGGTGTTTGTGGGGGTGGGGGAGTGGGGAAGAGCGTCTTGGAACCTTGCAGCCTAGCAGCATGAACGTTGAATTCCCCAACTTTAGGTAATCCCCACCCCCCTTCCCCACAACACCCTCCCCCCCCCCCCACCACGCTTCTCTCTTCTTCCCTTTCCTAGCCCTTTTTCCCTCTCTCTCCTCACCTGTGACCCATCCCCCGGTGGATCTGCTCTCCCCTCCTCCCCCGCACCTGCCCGTCACTATCTCTTACCTGCATCTACCTATCACCACCCTGTGCCCGCCCTGCCTCCCCTCTTCTGTCCACCTCTCACTGCTCTGTTTACCCCTCCTATATATCGGGCTTCCCCTTTTCCTATCTTCAGTCCTGAAGAAGGGTCCTGACCCGAAACGTTGACCGCCTGCTTTTCTCCACGGATGCTGCCTGGCCTGCCGAGCTCCTCCAGCATCACCGTGTTTTTTCTTCGAGGAGGGAGGGACAGTGGGGAGAGGGTGAGGGTAATGTTTGAGACTTATGTTATGTTAGGAGTGCTTGTAACATTATGTTAGCATGTGAACAAGTCCGTTCCTTTATTCCAGGGTCCACTGCCCTCTCCTACCGGATTCCTTCTCCTTCAGCCCTTTGCCTCTTCCAGCCATCATCTCTCAGCTTCTTGCATCTCCCCCCTCCCCCACCCACCTACCTTCCCCCCCTCACCTGGACTCACCTGCCAGCCTGTGCTCCTCCCCCTCTCCCCGACCTTCTTATCCCGGCTTCTGCCCTCTTCCTTTCCGGTCCTGATGAAGGGTCTCGACCCGAAACGTCGACGGTTCGTTTCCCTCCACAGACGCTGCCTGACCTGCTGAGTTCCTCCAGCATTTTGTGTACACTGTAAGTCCATTCCATATATTGTACCAAAGTTTAGGAAGAAGATTCCAGAAAGTATCCCTCTCAGCACAGAAGCTGTCAGTTTGTCACCACATAGCAGCTACACAGCAGACATCGGCGGCATTCATTCTGTCAGTTCTTTTGTTTAGGAGAACAGTTTATTCGTTGAATCTGCCTGTCATCCTTCAGAATCCTAGAGTGATATACTACGAGAAAACAAGAGGGGGAGAGGGGAGGGGGAGGGGGGCAGAGAGGGCAGAGAGGGGGAAGGGGGACTGAAAAAATGAGGGGGAGACACACAGGGGGAGGATGGTGAGAAGGAGAGGAGAAAGGGAGTGAGGCAGAGGGAATGAGAGAGAGAGTGAGGGGAGTGGGGAGGGGAGAGAAAATGGGAGGGGGGAAAAGTGGGGTGAGAGTGAGAGAGGAGGGGTAGAGAGGGTGAGAGAGGAAATGGAGAGAAAGGGGAGAGAATGAGAGAACAAAATAAGAGATTAGAGTCACAGAGTCACAGAGCACATGGATACAGGCCCTTCGGCCCAACCAGTCCATGCCGACCACGGGGCCCACCCAGCTAGTCCCAACTTCCTGCATTCGGCCCATATCCCTCCAAGCCCCGACCCTCCACGTACCTGTCCAAGTGCTTCTTAAATGATACTGTTTGTCCCTGCCTCACCACTTCCTCTGGCAGCTCGTTCCATATACTCATCACCCTCTGTGTGAAAAGTTGCCCCTTGGGTCCCTTTTAAACCTTTCCCCTCTCACCCTAAACCTATGCCCCCCAGTTCTGGACTCCCCCTACCCTGGGGAAAAGACTGTTACCGTCCACCTTATCTATGCCTCTCATGAGTTTAAACACTTCTATAAGGTCGCCCCTCATTCTCCTACGTTCCAAGGAATAAAGACCTAGCCTGGCCAACCTCTCTCTATAACTCAGGCCCTCGAGTCCTGGTAACATCCTCGTAAATCCTTTCTGCACTCTTTCCAGTTTAACCGCGTCTTTCCTATAACACGGTGACAAAACTGTGCGCAGTTCTCCAAGTGCGGCCTCACCAGCAACATCATGTCCCAACTCAGTGCCCTGACTGATGAACGCCAGCCTGCCAAGCGCCTTCTTCACCACCCTGTCTACCTGTGACGCCACTTTCAACAAACTATGCACTTGTACTCTGAGGTCCCTCTGTTCCATTACACTCCCTAGTGCCCTGCCATTCATAGTGTAGGTCCTACGTTGGGGGAAGGAGAGAGGGTAAGAGAAAAGAGGAACGGAAGAGAGGAGGAGGGAGAGAGATTTTTAATGGGGAGAGAGATAGGGAATGGACAGGGTGAGAATGTAAGAATGAGAGGATGGAGGGAGGGAGGGGGAGAGGAGTGTGGGAGAAAGAAGGAGGGCAAGGGGAGGGACAGAGTGCGGGAGAGGGAGAGGGAGATGGGGTGAGGAGGGAGAGAGAGAGGGAGGGAGAGGGAGGGAGGGAGAGAGAGGGAGGGAGAGAGAGGGAGAGGAAGAGAGGGGAGGGAGAGAGAGGGAGGGAAGAGAGAGGGAGGGAGAGGGAGGGAGGGAGAGAGAGGGAGAGGGAGGGAGAGGGAGAGAGAGGGAGAGGGAGGGAGAGAGAGGGAGGGAGAGGGAGGGAGGGAGAGAGAGAGGGGAGAGAGGGAGGGAGAGAGGGAGGGAGAGAGAGGGAGGGAGAGGGAGGGAGAGAGAGGGAGGGAGAGGGAGGAGAGATGAGAGAGGGAGGGAGGGAGGGAGAGGGAGGGAGAGGGAGGAGGGAGAGAGAGGGAGAGGGAGGGAGAGAGAGGGAGAGAGAGGTGAGAGATGGAGGGAGAGAGGAGGGAGGGAGAGGGAGGGAGAGAGAGGGAGGGAGGGAGAGGGAGGGAGGGAGAGGGAGGGAGAGGGAGGGAGGGAGAGGGAGGGAGAGGGAGGGAGGGAGAGGGAGGGAGAGAGAGGGAAGGAGAGAGAGGGAGGGAGAGAGAGGGAGAGGGAGGGAGAGAGAGGGAGGGAGGGAGAGGGAGGGAGGGAAAGGGAGGGAGAGGGAGGGAGAGAGGGAGGGAGAGAGAGGAGGGGAGAGGGAGGGAGAAAGAGAGAGAGGAATAAATCCTCAGAAGAGTGCTAATTGAAGCACCTATTAAATTAAGCTTGTCTCTCAGAGGGGAGGAGTTGGTCATGGTTTAGCAACATTTGAAATTAAATTGTTGCTGGCACTAATGAACAGCAAGTAATACAGCAGGAAAGAAAACCCAGTATTGTGTGGGCAGGCGGCCAGTGTGAAATTAAACCTGCCTCATTGCAGCCTTTCCCAGAGGGAGGAGGCATAGTCTGCCACATCCTCCACCACCTCAGGACACCCAACCATCGCTTCCCCACGATGGGGCATTTCACCAACTCAAGATCTATAGCCCCCCTGCTCCCAAACACAAGGACTTGGCCCAAGTTAATGTATGGGAGCAGAGGTGAAGCTATGATTGTGATACAACTGTGCTGTTAAGTTACCTTCATATTTAAAAAAAAGCAGTAGAGGCTACCTCATTAAATATATTTAAGACGCAGTAGATTTTTGCATAGTAAGGGAATTAAGGGTTATGGGGAAAAGGCAGGTAGGTGGATCTGAGTCCACGGCCAGATCAGCCATGATCTTATTGAATGGCGGAGCAGGCTCGACGGGCCGGATGGCCGCCTCCTGCTCCTACTTCTTATGTCCTTCTGTCCATCCTTGCTGGACAGATCTCAGGACTTCACCATTGAAGAGAACTCTCTCTATCATTACATGGCAAGTCCAACAAGAGAGGGGACATCTTTCTCCATGTTCGTCTTTTATTGCAGCACTTTGTTTTATTTCAGATCATTATCTTTCCTTCTATTTCCCTTATTAATCTCACTCCCTTGGTATTGGTATTGGTTTATTATTGTCACTTGTACCGAGGTACAGTGAAAAACTTGTCTTGCAAACTGTTCATACAGATCATTGAGGTAGTACAGGGTAAAAACAATAACAGAATACAGAGTAAAGCGTCACAGCTGCAGGGAAATGCATTGCAGGTAGACAATAAGGTGCAAGGTCAAACAAGTCCATCTCGTCGTATAAGGGAACCGTTCAGTAGTCTTATCACTGCGGGATAGAATCTGTACTTGAACCTGGTGGTATGTGCCCTCAGTGTGTGCCACCATACCTGGTGGTATGGGAGAGGGGAGAAGAGAGAATGACTCGGGTGGGTGGGGTCTTTGATTATGCTGGCTGCTTCACCAAGGCAGTGAGAGGTAACAACAAAGAGTCCATGGAGGGAGGCTGGTGTCTGTGATGTGCTGGGCTGTGGCACAGTACCTCTGCAGTTTCTTGCGGACCTGGGCAGAGCAGTTGCCGTACCAAGCTGTGATGCATCCAGATAGGATGCTTTCTATGGTGCATCAATAAAAATTGATGAGTGTCAAAGGGAACATGCCAAATTTCTTCAGCTTCCTGAGGAAGTAGAGGCGCTGGTGAGCTTTCTTGGCTGTGGCATCTAGGTGGTTGGACCAAAACAGGCTATTGGTGATGTTCACTCCTGGAAGCTCTCAACTCTCTTGACTTCAGCACCAATGATGTAGACAGGTGCACGTACACCACCCCCTTTCCTGAAGTCAATGATAATTCTTTGGTTTTGCTGACATTAAGGCTACCTTGTCCATGCCTGACTGACGCCCATCTACAACTAGTCCATTGGCCTGCACTAGGTCCATATTGGTATTGCTATTGGTTATTATTGTTACTTGTACTGAGGTACAGTAAAAAACTTGTCTTGCGCTACCGTTCATACAGGTCAATTCATTACACAGTGCAGTTACATTGGGTTAGTACAGAGTGCATTGATGCAGTACAGGTAAAACAATAACAGTACAGAGTAAAGTGTCACAGCTACAGAGAAAGTGCAGTGCAATAAGGTGCAAGGTCACAACAAGGTAGATCGTGAGGTCAGAGTCCATCTCATCGTATAAGGGAAACCGTTCAATAGTCTTATCACAGTGGGGTAGAAGCTGTCCTTACGTCTGGTGGTACGTGCCCTCAGGCTCCTGTATCTTCTACCCAATGGAAGAGGGGACAAACCGAATTTCTTTTACACTCCTGAGGAAGTATAGAGGCACTGGTGAGCTTTCTTGGCGTGGCATCTATGTGATTTGACCAGGACAGGCTGTTGGTGATGTTCACTCCAGGAACTTGAAGCTCTCAACCCTCTCGACCTCAGCACAGTTGATGTGGACAGGTGCATGTACACTGCCTCACTTACTGAAGTCAATGACCAGCTGTTTTGTTTTGTTGACATTGAGGGAAAGGTTGTTGTCATGACACCATACCACTAAGCTCTCTATCTCCTTCCTGTACTCCAATTCATCGCTGTTTGAGATACAGCCCACTACAGTGGTATCATCTGCAAACTTGTAGATGGAGTTAGAGCAGAATCTGGCCACACAGTCATGAGGTATAGGAAGTAGAGTAGAGGGCTGAGGAAGCAGCCTTGTGGGGGACCAGTGTTGAGAATAATCGTGCCAGAGGCATTGCTGCCTATTCTCACTGATTGTGGTCTGTTGGTTAGAAAGTCAAGGATCCAGTTACAGAGGGAGGTGTTGAGTCCTAGGTCTCTGAGTTTGGTGACAAGCTTGCTTGGAATTATAGTATTGAAGGCAGAGCTGTAGTCAATAACAATAGTCTAACGTAGGTGTCTTTACTGTCCAGATGCTCCAGAGCTGATGTGAAGGGTCAGGGAGATGGCGGCCGCTGTAGACCTGTTTCAGCGATAGGCGAATTGCAGTAGGCCCAGGTTGTCTGGTAGGCTGGAGCTGATGCGTGCCATGACAACCTCTCAAAGCACTTCATGATGGTGGATGTCAGAGCCACTGTCGGTAGTCATTGAGACAGGTTACCTGCTTTTCTTCGGTACCGGGATGATAGTTGTAGAGTCTAAATTTAAAGGTGTAGAACGATTATAGTAAGGGTAATAAGTAGATCTGTAGAGATCAGATTGCAATGAGTCACCACGCTCCGGCGGCATATCCCACTTATTTCCATCCAACTACCAGTCCAAATGTTGTAATATTATCTGCCTCCTCTTCCCCCCTGGCAGCTCGTTCTAAATATTACTAACCACTGCATGAAAAAATTTAACCCTCAGATCTCCTTTCAATTTCTCCACTAGTGAGAATATCTCAACATCTCCCCTGTCATGCTCCCTTAGGATCTTATATGTTTCAATAAAATCACCACTCATTCTTCTAAACTCAGTGGAAGATAGATTTAATTGCTTTAGCAGCTCATGACAGCACAGCCCTCTTATCTCAGGAGTTAGCCTGGTGAATCCCTTATGGACTGGAAGGTGGTTAATAAGACCATATGGATCACTTGCCTTTATTGGCAGAGCCACAGAATACGAGGACGGGGAGGTCGTGGTAAGGAAGGCCTACGGCATGCCTGCCTTCATCGGTAGGGGTGTTGAGTACAAGAGTAAGGAAATCATGCTGCAGCCGTTTAAAACTTTAGTCAGACTGCACTTGGAATATTGTGTGTGGTTCTGGTCGCTCCATTACAGGAAGGATGTGGAGACTATGGAGAGGGTGCAGAAGAGATTCACCAGGATGCTGCCTGGATTAAAGGGTATGAGCTACGAGGAGAGGTTGGACAAACTTGGGTTGTTCTCCCTAGAGCGTTGGAGGCTGAGGGGAGATCTGATAGAGGTTTTTAAAATTATGAGACAGTCAGAGTCTCTTCCCCAGGGTAGAAATGTCAAACACCAGAGGACCTGCTTTTAAGGTTAGAGGGGGGATGTTCAAAGGCAACGTGAGGGGCAAGTTTTTGCACAGAGAGTGGTAGGTGCCTGGAACGGGTCACCAGGGGTAGTAGAGGAAGCAGGCGGTTTGGTGGAGTTTAAGAGGCTTTTAGACAGACACATGAATATGAAGGGACTGGAGGGATGTGGATGATACACAGGGGGAGGACATTTCGTATAAATTGGCATCAAGATTGGCACAACATTGTGGGCTGAATGGCCTGTCCAGTGCTGGACTGCTCTATGTTCTATGTTTAACTGTATAAAGCACTGGATAAGGTAAGATATCTTTATTGGTCACATGTACATCGAAACACACAGTGAAATGCATCTTTTGCGTAGAGTGTTCTGGGGGCAGCCCGCAAGTGTCACCACACTTCCAGCGCCAACATAGCACGCCCACAACTTCCTAACCCGTACGTCTTTGGAATGTGGTAGGAAACCGGAGCACCTGGAGGAAACCCACGCTGACACGGGGAGAATGTACAAACTCCTCACAGACAGCAGCCGGAATTGAACCCGGGTCGCTGGCGCTGTAATAGCGTTATGCTAACGGCTATGCTACCGTGCCTGTCCTCCAGCTAAGCCAAAGCTGAAGAACTGAGTTCATTTCTGGTCACCACACTGCAGGAAGGATGTGAGAGCACAGGAGAGGGGGCAGAGATTTACCAAGATGCTGCCAGGACTGAGGAATTTTAACTATGAAGAGATGTTGGCTGGGCTTGAGGTGTTTTCTTTGGAGGAGAAGACTGAGGAGAAGTACAAATGAAATGTATAAAATACGCATACATCAGCCACGGTGAAGAGGAATATTTCCCTTGTATAGGCTGCACAGTTTAGGGAAAAAATAAATGCTTTAATCCACCCAGTGAGTTGAGAGTCAGGATCTCACTGTCTGAAAGCACAATGGGGGCAGAAACTGTCACCATGTTAATAAATGCCCCTGGATGAGCAGTTGAAGAGCTGAGTTCTGGAATGGACACGTAGTCTTATGAGAAAAGGTTGGACAGGTTGTGTCTGCTAGAGTTTAAAAAGCTAGAGGAGACTTTGAGTATGGAATTTGGGATGTTATGTTAAAGTCAAAGTCGAGTTTATTGTCATCTGCACAAGTCCATGTGAGCACAGGTGCAATGAAAAACTTACTTGCAGCAGCATCACAGTCACAGACCATCAGATAAGCAGCATTCACAAGAAAAACATAAATTATACACAATTTTTGCCAGAAAGAACACAATTAGAACAAAAAGATGTCCATTTTAGTGCAAAGTGGTCACAGTGTTTCTGAACTGTAGTGATTCTGGTTGTGCCGGTTGGTTCAAGAACCGAATGGTTGAAGGGAAGTAGCTGTTCCTGAACCTGGTGGTGTGGGGCTTCAGGCTTCTGTGCCTCCTGCCCGATGGGAGCTGCGAGAAGATGGCATGGCCCGGATGGTGGGGATCTTTGATGATGGATGTTGCCTTCTTGAGGCAGCACCTCCTGTAGATACTCCCAATGGTGGGGAGGGATGTGCCCGTGATGTATTGGGCTGAGTCCACTCCTCTCTGCAGCTTCTTACATTCCTGTGCATTCGAATTGCCGTAGCAGACCCTGATGCAACTGTACAAAATGGTGTTCAGACCACACTTGGAGTATTGTGTGCAGTTCTGGTTACCCACTATAGGGAGCATGTCATTAAGCTGGAAAGGATGAAAAAATGATTCACAAGGATGTTATCAGGACTGGAGGGCTTCAGTTATAAGGAGAGGCTGGATAGGCTGGGGTCTTTTCCTAACCAGCTTTTGCCCTAATATCTACTCTTGCAAACGTCTCTTGAGGACAAGCTGGGACCATCTTGTGATCTTTGCGATATCTTATAACTTTGGTAACATTGCCACGTAACAAAGGTCCAGGAGCGAAGCTGGTGTTTACATTAGAGATAGAACAGGACACCACAGGAACAGGCCCTTCAGCCCACTATGTCTGTATCGACCACAATGTCGATCTAAACTGATCACATCTGCCTGCACTAAGTCCTTATCTTTCTATTTTCTTCCTGTCATATGTCTAAATGCCTCTTAAACATTGCTCTTGTATTTGCTTCTACCACATCCCCTGGCAACGTGTTCCACTCTGTGTAAAAATGCTTGTTTCTTAAATCTCCTTTAAATTTTTCCCCCTCTCACCTTAAACCTGTGCCCTCTATTATTTGACATTTTCACCCTGGGTAAAAGATTCTGACCATCAACTCTATTTTTATAAACTTCTATCAGCCTCTGACGCTCCAGGGAAAACAATCCAAATTTGTCCGACTTTTCTTTAGCTTATTCAATCTAATCCAGGCACCATTCCAATGAACCTCTTCTGCACCCTCTCCAAAGCCTCCACATCCTTCCTGTAATGGGGGTGAACAGAACTGCACACAATGCTCCAAATATGGGTGAAGCTGCAACATGAATTGCTGACTTTTATTCTCAATGCCCTGACCTATGAAGGCAAACATGCCATAAGCCTTCTTCACTACCCTATCCAATTGTGTTGCCACTTTCAGGGAGCTATGGACTTGCAGCCAAAGATCCCTCTCTGCATCGATGCTCCCAGGGGACCTGCTATTTACTGCATACTTTCCCTCTTGCACTTGACCTCCCAAAGTGCAACACCTCACACTTGTCCAGATTAAACCCAATCTGTCTTTTCTCCGGCCGAATTTCCAACTAATCTATATCCTGCTGTATCCTCTGGCAACCTTCCTCATTATCCACAACACCAATTTTTGTTTCATCTGCAAACCTACTCATCACACCATTGTAGCTGTGACACTTTACTCTGTACTGTTATTGTTTTTACCTGTACTACATCAATGCACTCTGTACTAACTCAATGTAACTGCACTGTGTAATGAATTGACCTGTAAGATCGGTTTGTAAGACAACTTTTTCACTGCATCTCGGTACAAGTGACAATAATCAACCAATACCAAAACCAATACCAAATTTATATTTTTGTCGAAATCATCCAAATAAAGGAGATTTACAAAGCAAGAATTTTTCCACAGAGAGTGGTGGGTGCCTGGAAAGCACTGCCGGGGGATGTGGTGGAAGCAAATATGACAGCAATAGTGATAGGGACAACTTCATGGTCCAACCATGTAGACACCACGGCCAAGAAAGCTCACCAACGCCTCTACTTCCTCAGGAGGCTAAAGAAATTTGGCATGTCACCCTTGACACTTGCCAACTTTTATCAATGCACCGTAGAAAGCATCCTTTCCAGATCCATCACAGCTTGGTACGGTAACTGCTCTTCCCGTGACCGCAAGAAACTGCAGGGAGTTGTGGACACAGCTCAGCACATCACGGAAACCAGCCTCCCCTCCATGGACTCTGTCTACACTTCCCGCTGCCTCGGGAAAGCAGCCAACATGATCAAAGACCCCACCCACCCTAAACATTCTCTCTTCTCCCCTCCCATCAGGCAGAAGGTACAAAAGCCTGAAAGCACGTACCACCAGGCTCAAGGACAGCTTCTATCCCGCTGTTATAAGACTAGTAAACGGTCCCCTAGTACGATAAGATGGACTCTTGACCTCACAATCTACCTCGTTATGACCTTGCACCTTATTGTCTGCCTGCACTGCACTTTATCTGTAGCTGTGACTCTTTACTCTGTATTCTGTTATTGTTTTCCCTTGTACTACCTCAATGCACTGTGTAATGAATTGATCTGTATGAATGGTATGCAAGACAAGTTTTTCACTGTACCTTGGTACAAGTGACAATAATAAACCAATTTACCAATTCCATGATAAACCAATTCCAATTCTTCCCCTCCGTCATCAGATTTCTGAACGGTCCATGAACCCATGAACACTACCCCGTTATTCCTTTTTCTTGCACTATTTATTTATTTTGTAATTTATAGTAATTTCTATGTCTTTGCACTGTACTGCTGCGATATCACTGTGTAAGTCAGTGATAATAAACCTGATTCTGATCACTACAAACATAAGAGGTCCCAGGAACTGATCCTTGTGCAACATCACTGGTCACAGACCCCCAGTCAGAGTAACATCTCTCTACCACCACCCTCTTCTATGACCAAACCAATTTTGAATCCACCCTACCAAGTGGATCCCATGTGACTTAATCTTCTGGATCAGCCTACTATGAGGGACCTTGTCAAGTGACTTAGTAAGAACATAAGTAAGGAAGTGTTGCAAGGTTTCCTTTTCTTATTTGAAAAGTTGGGTTTGCCCAGAGCATCTCTGGATAGGAATTTTGGTCAACTTTGGTTCATGCATTCTTACTGAAGAGCATACGTAGACTTTCCAATGGGAAACGGGAGAAATACTTGAAGGGGAAAAGATTGCAGGGATGTGGGAAAAAGAGGGGAATGTGACTAATTTCAGATCCCTTCCAAGGAAGCAGCACAGACATATTAGGCAGGATGCATCATTCTCTAAGTTGCTTCCTCTAATATAGGGATCACTCTGCACCAGACATGGTGAAAATCCGGTCCTGTTTACACCTAACACTTTGGCTGGGATTTGCTCCATTTAAAACCAATCACCAGAGTGTGAAAGTTTACCATCAGGTGTCAGATGCAAAACACAGACTGGATCAAACGTCAGGGAAATGTGTGAACTCAGAATTAGTATCAGGTTTATTGTCACTGACATATGTCGTGAAATTTGTTGTTTTGCGGCAGCAGTACAGTGTAAGACATAAAGACATAAAAATTACTATAAGTTACAAAAATAAATAAATAGTGCAAAAGCGGAATAACAAGGTAGTGTTCATTGGTTCAGAAACCTAATGGCACAGATTTGAATTAGCAATAACACCTTACTTACTTACCACAGCACAGAAGGCCACTCAGCCCATCACAATCACACCTCTCCCAGCAGAGCTATCTCGTCAGTCCCATTCCTTCTCTCCATATTAGACCCACAACTTATTTCTTCTCTAATACCCTTTGATCTTTTTGTCATCTACACTAGAGGTAATTTAGTGATTAATTAACCTACCAACATGCCACTGGATGTGGGAGGAAACTGGAACACCCCGGGGAATCTCACATGGCCACAGGGAGAACGTGCAAACTCCACACAGACAGCGCCTGAGCTCAGGATTGAACCCGGATCCCAGAGCAGAAGGTGGTGCAGCGCTGTGCCACCATTATGGAAACTACAGCAGACTCAGGGAGGGAGGACCAGGAACGAGGCTCTGTTTATGGGAAGACGAGCAGGAGGGAATTCTATTCAGAGAAGGAGAATAGATCACACTGAGATCGGAGACACAAGACACTGCAGGTGCTGGAATCTGGAGCAACACACAAGACGCTGGAGGAAATCAACGGGTCAGGCAGCATCCATGCAGGCAAGTGGGATCAGTATAGGTGGGCATGATGGTTGGCATGGACCAGATGGGCTGAAGGGCCTGCTTCTATGCCACACAGCTCTATGACTATGACATACAAAAAGGGCAGGCATGGTAGTGTAGCAGTTAGCGTAACGCTATTACAGCGCCAGCGACCTGGGTTCAATTCCGGCCGCTGTCTGTAAGGAGTTTGTACGTTTTCACCGTGTCTGTGTGGGTTTCCCCCGGATGCTCCAGTTTCCTCCTACACTCCAAAGACATACAGGTTAGGAAGTTGTGGGCATGCTATGTTGGCGCCGGAAGTGTAGCAACACTTAGATAAGATAAGAGATCTTTATTAGTCACATGTACATCAAAACATGCATCTTTTGCGTAGAGTGTTCTGGGGGCAGCCCGCAAGTGTCGCCACACTTCCGGTGCCAACATAGCACACCCACAACTTCCTAACCCGTACGTCTTTGGAATGTGGGAGGAAACCGGAGCATCCGGGGGAAACCCACGCAGACACGGGGAGAACGTACAAACTCCTTACAGACGGTGGCCGGAATTGAACCTGGGTGGCTGGCGCTGTAACAGCGTTACGCTAACCACTACACTACCATACCTACACTTGGTGGCTGCCACCAGAACACTCTATGCAAAGATGCATTTCAGTGTGTGTTTCGATGTACATGTGACTAATAAAGAAATCTTACCTTATCCTAAATTCATGGAGTTTTGGACGCTTGCCGAATGGAAGGATATATGGCTCAGGTGGGAGATTGGATGAGGTGAAGGATCAGACTTGACAAACTTCAGATTGCTGCCCCCGTTTCCCACTTTCCCCATGTTCTGAGCTCTGTGTGTGCTCAGCAAAGCTTGGACAGAAAGAGTTAATGACTTAGGTTTTAATCCCTCTTAAACAATCTGCAAACAAGTGGGTCATTGATTGAGTTTGGGACAGGATGAGAAGCTGTGGGGATTCGGTGGGGAGGGAGGTGGAGTTTGGTCACAGAATGACTTTTGATAACTTGATTAGGAAAACTAACATTTAAACAAGAAAAGCAAAACTGTTTTCAAAGAAACTCCTCAAACCTGCAGAAAGTATTCTTCCAGGGGTTAAGGTGCCAATACAGAAGGTACACTTAGTTCAAATGGAAACACGACACTGTCCAAATATTTCGGTCTGTTTACCTGATGGGGAACTGTGTTCAATCTCTTCCGATCTGGTGAAGTATTTTTAAATTAGCAGTGTGACCTGTTGTTGTCGTAGGTGAAGGTGAACGACCCTGCCCAAAATCAGAAAGCGATTTCCACACACACCAGGAACTTGTTCTGTTAATGACTCTTCTCTGGGGAAACAGCGAACTGGCCAGGTTTAACCTATTTCTGATGGAGTAACCCTGCTGATTGGAAATCCAGAGGCTTGCACAAGTCATAGTCATAGAGTCATAGAGTCACACAGCAGGGAAACAGGCCCTTCAGTCCAAATCATCCATGCCGACTGTGTTGCCCAGCGAGCTAGTCCCATCTGCCCACGTTTGGCCCATAGCCCTCTGAACCTCGCCTCTCCATGTACTGATCTAGGTGGCTTTTAAATGTGCCCGCCTCCACCACTATTTCTGGCAGCTCATTCCAAATACACACCACCCTTTGCGTGAAGAAGCTGCCCCTGATATCTCTTTTAAATATCTTGCCTCTGATCTTAAACCTATGGCCTCTTGTTTTTAGCGCCCCCTCCCTGGGAAAAAGACTATGAGTTATCTTGAATTAGTAATATATTGATGTAGTGATAATCCTACTGACCAGCAATAGGCCTGAATAATTCATTAGTTTTGAGAGGACTAGAACATAAAAGCAAGGATGTACTGCTGAGGCTTTATAAGGCGTTGGTCAGATTGCGTTTGGAGTATTGTGAGCAGTTTGGGGCCCTGTATCTAAGGAAGGATGTGCTGGTCTTGGAGAAGGTATTGGTATTGGTATTGGTTTATTATTGTCACTTGTACCGAGGTACAGTGAAAAAACTTGTGAGGAGGTTCACAAGAATGATCCTTGAAATGAAAGGCTTAAAGTATGAGGAGCGTTTGCCATCTCTGGACCTGTACTCGATGGAGTTCAGAAAGATGAGGGGGGATCTCATTGAAACCCTCCGGATACAGAAAGGCCTGGACAGAGCGGACGTGGAGAGGATGTTTCCATCAGTGGGAGAGTCCAGGATCCGAGGGCACAGCCTCGGAATAAAGGGACGTCCCTTCAGAACTGAGATGAGGAGGAATTTCGTCAGCCAGAGGGAATTCGTTGCCACAGAGGGCTGTGAAGCCGCTCCAGCACTCAATAAGATCATGGCTGACCTTTCACCTCAGTGTCACTTTTGATGCCCCCATATTCCTTGATTCTCTTAATCTCTAAAAAATTATCGACAGTGAAGAAAGTTATCAAAAGTTACAGAGGGATCTTGATCAGCTCGGTTAGTGGGATGAGGATTGTCAAATGGCTTTCAATTCAGCTAAGTGCGAGGTATTTCATTTTGGGAAGACAAATGAGGGTAGGACTTTCACAGTGAACAGTAGGGCCCTGGGGAGTGTTGTAGAACAGAGGGACCTAGGATTACAGGCATATGTTTCGCTGAAAATGGCATCACAGGTAGACAGGATGGTGAAGAAGATATTTGGTACGCTGGCCTTCATCAGTCAGGGCATTGAGTATTGGGGTTGGGATGTCATGTTGCAGTTGTATAAGATGTTGGTGAGGCTGCACTTGGAGTATTGTGAACAGTTTTGGTCGCCCTGTTAGAGGAAGGACGTCATTAAGTTGGAAAGAGTGCAGAGAAGATTTACAAGAATGTTGCCAGGACTTGAGGGACTGAGTTATCAGGAGAGGTTGGACAGGCTAGGACTTTATTCACTGGAGCGTAAGAGAATGAGGGGTGACCTTACAGAAGTGTATAAAACCATGAGGGGTGTAGATAGGGTGAACGCACACAGACTTTTTCCCAGGGAAGGGGAACAAAACACTAGAGGATACAGGTTTAAGGTGAGAGGGGAAAGATTTAAAAAGGACCTGAGGGGCAACTTCACCCTGAGGGTGGTTGGTATATGGAATGAGCTGCCACAGAAAGTGGTTGAGGCAGGTACAAAAACATTTCAAAGGCGTTTGGATAAGTACCGATAGGAAAGATTCAGAGGGTTATGGGCCAAATGCAGATACATGGGACTAGCTCAAGAAGGCACCTCGGTTGACATGGGTGGGTTGGGCCAAAGGGCTTGTTTCCATGCTGTGATTCTGTCTTCATTGGGCCTCACAGCCTCTATGGAAGATTCACCACCCTTGGGTTGAAGAAATCTCTTCTCTTCTCTGTCTCCAATCCTGGTGACCACGACCCCTGGTTCTAGACCCTCCAGTGAGAGGAATCATCATCCTTGCTTCCTGCAAGCCAAACTCCAGAGTGTTGTATCTTTCAGTGAGGTCACCTCTTATTTTCCAAACACTAGGGAGCGTAGACTCATTCCGGTTAATCTCTCCTCTTGGGACAAACCACACAGCTCAGGAATCAGTCACGCCAACCTTTAGTTCAGTCCCTCCTCCAAGTTTATGCTTCCTTTGGTAGGGAGACCACAGAGTTGTGCACGATATTCCAGCTCAGCTCTCACCAGGGCCCTACACAACTTCAGATAGATATCTTTGCTCTTGTACGGCTAGTCCATGAGGATTCTCGAACTTCTACAGATTCGCTGTAGGAAGTATCCTGATGGGTTGTATCTCAGCCTGGTATGTCAATGGTTCTGCTCTGGACCGACGGAACCTGCAGAGAGCGATAAACACAGCCCAGTCCGTCACTTCCTTCTATCCAGTCCGTCTTCACCATGCGTTGCATCAGGAAGGCTGATGTATCGCCAAGGATGCCTGTCCCCCTGGCTGGTCCCTTTTCTCTCTTCTGCCTTCTGGGAGAAGATACAGGAGCTTGAAAGCCCGGATGTCTAGACTCAGGAACAGCTTCTTCCCTACTGCTGTCAGACTCCTGAACCAGTCACCTCTCTCACACCCCCTTCCCGGCGGTGCTGCCACGTTCTCGGACTCTGAACTCTGCCTCTTCTGTTATTGTCACCTTAGCATTTCTTTTTGCACCACCTCAGACTGCTCTGCATTTTGTTATTTTGTGTCTGTTGCCGTGTTTCTTGTTTACTTATTATAACCTAGTCCACTGTTTACTCTGTGAGCTTCACACGAGCAAGAAATTTCATTGCACCTGGTGTACTTGGCAATAAACTAATCTGAATCTGAATCAAGTCCCCTTGCAACAAAACCTTCTTCGTTGTCCGCTGCACTCACCCACATCAAGTCAAGTTCAAGTTACACTTTATTGTCGTTCGCCCACCTGCTATAAAAACACACGGAGGAACGAAATGTCGTTTCCCCCAGACTCACACAACAGAGGACATACATAGAACAGAGGACGTACAATAAATGCAGACAAAAAAATTTTGTAAGTACAAATAGTGCAAAAAAACAGTATATACAGAATACAAAATTAGTGCAGGGTTAGTGCAAAACCGAGCTGGACGATGAAAATACAGAACTCAGTGTGTTGCACTAATTGAATAAACATGTTCAGCAGCAGCCAAAGTTCTTATACGCTGTTGTGCAAATCAGGGCTTTTGACGTGGCATTTGTCTGAAACTGTCTCCAGGGTATTCAGGAGCCTGACAGCCTGGGGAACATGTGCAAGATATCCAGGGTCCAGCTGAACACCACCTTTCAGTCGCTCATGTTTGAACCATACTTTTTCTATTTTTCCTACCAATGTGAATGACCTCACATTTCTTCACATTATAGTTATAGAGGGATGCAGCACAGAAACAGGCCCTTCAGCCCAGCGAACCTATGCGGACCATCAACCATCTACTTACACCAATCCCATTTTATTCTCCCCACATTCCCATCAACTCCTCCCAAACTCTACCCCCACCCACACACTAAGGAGGCAATTTCTACCAGCCAATTAACCCACTGATCTGTATTTCATTGGGATGTGGGAGGAAACCGGAGCACCAGGGGGAAACTCACAGGGAGAACATGTAAACTCCACACAGACAGCGCCGGAGGTCAGGATCGAACCCGGGTCTCTTGAGCTGTGAGGCAGCGGGTCTACCAGCTGCGCCACTGCCAGCCAAGTCAACAACAACCTCTCCACAACTCTGCAGTGCCCCCTCTCTGCCTGGCATTACTATCAAAGTAACCGCAGCTACTGGTCCTCGGAAATGGCTGTGAAACTTGGAATACCTTTGGAAGTTTTGATGTGAAGAATTAATTCTAAGAATTCCAGAATTAATTTTATTTCATCTGTTGATGGAAAATTCAGAGCTAAATAGGTTTGTGAAGTAGTTTCATCACAGATATTAATCAGGATTACAGCTAGAAGTTTGTTCAATAGCTCTTTGAGCTGGACAGAAATATTTGGCTTTAAAAAGAAATGCTTCTGTGTGGCGAAATCACTTCTCTCACATCCCCTTCCCGGAGGTGCTGCCACGTTCTTGGACTCTGAACTCTACCTCCCTTGGTTATTCCGTTGTTATCACTTTAGCATTCCTTTGTACACCACCTCAGACTGCATTGCATTCTGATATTTTGTGCTCGTTGCTGTATTTATTGCTGTATTCTCAGGAGGCTAAAGAAATTTGGTTTGTCCCCTTTGACTCTCACCAACTTTTACTGATGCACCACAGAAAGCATCCTATCTGGATGTATCACGGCTTGGTATGGCAACTGCTCTGCCCAGGACCGCAAGAAACTTCAGAGAGTTGTGGACACAGCCCAGCGCATCACAGACATTGGCCTCTTTACCTCTCATTGCCTTGGTGAAGCAGCCAGCATAATCAAAGACCCCACCCACCCACCCGGGACATTCTCTCTTCTATCCTCTTCCATCGGGTAGAAGATACAGGAGCCTGAGGGCACGTACCACCAGACTTAAGGACAGCTTCCACCCCACTGTGATAAGACTATTGAACAGTTCCCTTATACGATGAGATGGACTACGACTTCACGATCTACCTTGTTGTGACCTTGCACCTTATTGCACTGCACTTTCTCTGTAGCTGTGACACTTTACTCTGTACTGTTATTGTTTTTACCTGTACTACATCAATGCACTCTGTACTAACCCAATGTAACTGCACTGTGTAATGAATTGACCTGTATGATTGGTTTGCAAGACAAGTTTTTCACTGTACCTCGGTACAAGTGACAACAATAAACCAATACCAATACCACGTACACTGTTTACTCTGTGAGCTTCACACGAGCAAGGAATTTCATTGCATCTGGTGTATGTGGCAATAAACTAAAGTAAACTCACTAACTAAGCCACTGAAATCGTATTAATTATGTGGGTTAAAGAACTAAATCTGGGCTTGGTGTGCGCTCTGTGATCAGGCTCTCAGGAATGTGAGGATCTAACAGAAACAGAATAAGAAATAGAATCAGGAGAAGGCCATTTGGCCCCTTTAGTCTCCTCTGCCACTCAATAAGGCATAGGAGCAGAATTAGGCCATTCGGCTCATCGAGTCTGCTCCGCCATTCGATCATGGCTGATTTATTTTTCCCTCTCCAGCCCCATTCTCCTGCCTTGTCCCCGTAACCTTTGACACCCTTACTAATCAAGAACCTATCAACCTCCGCTTTAAATGTACCCAATCACTTGGCTTCCACAGCCGTCTGTGGCAATGAATTCCACAGATTCACCACCCTCTGGCTAAGGATATTCCTCCTCTTCTCTGTTCTAAAGGGACATCCCTTTATTCTGAGGCTGTGCCCTCTGGTCCTGGACTCTCCCACTGACGGAAACATCCTCTCCACGTCCCCTCTATCCAGGCCTTTCAATATTTGGTAAGTTTCAATGAGATCCCCCCTTATCCTTCTAAACTCCAGCGAGTACCAGAACTATCAAGCGCTCTTCATATGTTAACCCATTCATTCCCAGGATCATTCTTGTAAACCTCCTCTGGACCCTCTCCAACACCAGCACGTCCTTCATTAGATACGGGGCCCAAAACTGCTCACAACACTCCAAATGTGATCTGGCCAATGTCTTATAAAGACTCACCATTACATCCTTGCTTTTATATTCTAGCCCTCTCGAAATGAATGCTCACATTGGATTTGCCTTCCTTATTACCAACTCAACCTGCAAGTTAACCTTCAGGGAATCCTGCACTAGGACTTCCAAGTCCCTTTGCATCTCCGATTTCTAAATTTGCTCCCTGTTTAGAAAATAATCTACGCCTTTATTCCTTCTACCAAAGTGCATGACCGTACCTTTCCCTACGCTGTGTTTCATCTGCCACTTCTTTGCCCATTCTCCCAACCTGTCCAAGTCCTTCTGCAGACTCCCTACTTCCTCAACACTACCTGCCCCTCCACCTATTTTTGTAGCCTCCGCAAACTTGGCCACAAAGCCATCAATTCCGTCATCCAGATCATCAACATATAATATGAAAACTCAGGCCTATAATTCCCTGTCTTTTGCCTCCTTCCCTTCTTAAAGAATGGAGTGACATTTGTGATTTTCCGGTCCTCTGGAACCATTCCTGACTCTAGTGATTCACTACTAATGCCTCCGCAATCTCTTTAGCTGCCTCTTTCAGACCCTGGCATGTAGTCCATCTGGTCCAGGTGACTTATCTACTTTCAGACCTTTCAGTTTTCCAAGTACCTTCTCCTTAGTAATATTGACTACACTCACTTCTGCCGCCTGACTCTCTTGAATTTCTGGCATGTTGCTGGTGTCTTCCACAGTGAAGACTGATGCAAAATACTTATTCAGTTCATCCACCATTTCTCTGTTCCACATTACTTCCTCTCCAGCATCATTTTCCAGATGTCCACTCTTTTACTCTATATATCTGAAAAAACTTTTATATTATTGGCTAACTTTCCTTTATATTTCATCTTTTCTCCCCTTATTGCTTTTTAGTTGCCTTCTGTTGGTTTTTAAAAGCTTCCCACTAATGTTTGCAATATTGTATGCTGTCTTTGACTTCCCTTGTCAACCACAGTTGCCTCATCCTCCCTTTAGAATGCTGCTTCTTCTTTGGAATGAAATGATCCTGCATCTTCCAAATTACTCCCAGAAACTCCTGCCATTGCTGCTCTACTGACATTCCTGTTAGGGTTCCCTTCCAATCAGACTTGGCCAGCTCCTCTCTCATGCCTCTGTAGTTACCTTTACTGAATTGTAACACCGATACATCTGATTTTAGCTTCTCCCTCTCAAATTGCAGGGTGAATTCTATCGTATTATGATCACTGCCTGCTAAAGGTTCCTTTACCTCAAGCTCCCTAATCAAATCTGGTTCATTGCACAACGCCAAATCCAGAATTGCATTTTCCCGAGTGGGCTCGACGACAAGTTTGTGGGTGACCTTTTACCTCAGCACCACTTTCCTGCACTAGCCACATATCTCTCAGTATTCACATTGTAAAGCAGACACGGATCCCAACCACAGGTCTGACTAAACTAAAAACTGAAACTGCTGGAAACACTCAGCAGGTCAGGCAGCATCTGTGGGGAGAGAAACAGTTAGCCTTTCAGATCCAGGACCCTCCATCCAAACAGAATAGGTTTGACTCCTGTCCTTAAATGAACCTCAGCCCATCAACATGTTATGTTAATGCCACACTTCATCATTTTTAACCTTGGCTCATGAAACATTAGAACACAAGTTTATAACCTTGTTGACTCTCTTTCTCTCTCACACACTCATGCACAAACATACACTCATCTGCACAAACACACACACACATGCACAGTCTCATGTGCACCCCACATGCATACGCATACACAACCTGGGCCCAGCACATAGGTCCAATCACAAGAAAGGTGCACCAGCATCTTTACTTTGTTAGGAGGTTAAGGAGGTTCAGCTTGTCACCGAACACTCTAACAGACTTCTGCAGATGTACTGTTAAAAGTGTCCTGACTGGTTGCATCACGGTCTGGTACGGCAATTCGAATGCGCAGGAACGTAAGAAACTGCAGAGAGTAGTGGACTCTGCCCAATACATCACGGGCACATCCCTCCCCACCATCGGGAGTATCTACAGGAGGCGCTGCCTCAAGAAGGCAACATCCATCATCAAAGATCCCCACCATCCAGGCCGTGCCATCTTCTCACAGCTCCCATCGGGCAGGGGGTACAGAATCCTGAAGTCCCACACCACCAGGTTCAGGAACAGCTACTTCCCTTCAACCATCAGGTTCTTGAACCGACCTGCACAACCCTAATCACTGCCTCAGTATAGAAACACTAAGATCACTTTGCACTATAATGAACTTTGATTTCTCTTGTTCTTAATGTGTTCTTTCTTGTATAACTTATGTTTAGTTTATGTTCTGTCTCTGATGTGCCTGTGATGCTGTTGCAGGTAAGTTTTTCATTGAACCTGTGCACACATGGATGTGCAGATGACTTTGATAAGCATAAACACACACACTCACACTCACACAAACACACACTTGTATGCACGTGGGTTAGAAATACTTATATAACTGAGTAGTTTGAAGCTTGTTGACATTTGGTGACAACCTCGCAGCCCCTGGGTATTTCAGTTACCACGTCCCACTTCTCTCGAGGTGTAATCATTATATTGAGCTCCTCTCCAGCTTGTCTACTGAGTAATCTTTTGGAATTCCCCTTGCACTGAGGGTGGGTTTATCCAGCACCGTACACAGCAAGCACTGTATACAGCCAGGTAATCGGAAAGCTGAGGATTACTGTTGGTCGGAACAACTCTCTTGCTCATAATAACTTAGAATCATTGAGATATTTCACGTACCCTCCAAGGCCAGTGTTGAACATCTTTGAAAGAACACAACATTCCCTCAGAATCAGAATCAGAATCAGATTTATTATCACTGACTTATAAATGTGTTGTTTTGCGGCAGCAGTACAGTGCAAAGACATAAAAATTACTATAAGTTACAAAATAAATAGTGCAAAAAAAGAGGAATAACGAGGTAGTGTTCATGGGTTCATGGACTGTTCATAAATCTAATGGCGGAGGGGAAGGAGCTGTTCCTGAATCATTAAGTGTGGGTCTTCAGGCTCCTGTATCTGCGTGGGTTTCCTCCGGGTGCTCCGGTTTCCTCCCACATTCCAAAAACGTACGGGTTAGGAAGTTGTGGGCATGTTATGTTGGCACCGGAAGTGTGGCAACACTTGTGGGCTGCCCCCAGAACACTCTACGCAAAAGATGCATTTCACTGTGTGTTTCAATGTACATGTGACTAATAAAGAAATCTTATCTTATCTTATCCTCCCCAATGGTAGTAATGAGAAGAGGGCACGTCTCGGATGGTGAGGGTCCTTAGTGATGGATGCCACCTTCTTGAGGCACCGCCTCTTGAAGATATCCTCGATGGTGGGGAGGTTTGTGCTGACTGATGCACAACCCTGAGGCGTTGCCTAGTCCATGGGCTCTAGCTGTCTCTCCATGTTGTAAAGCTCACAAAAGAGTTTGTGTTTCTACAGGTTTTACTGACGTTGATTGACTGGTAAAGCTTCAGCCCCATGGTAACAGCTAGCATGGGCGACAGTGGCGCAGTGGGTGAAGCCGCTGCCTCACAGCGCCAGAAACACGGGTTCGGTCCCGACCTCTGGCCCTGCCTGTGTGTGGAGCTTGCACGTTCTCCCTGTGACTGCGTGGGTTTCCCCCGGGTGCTCCGGTTTCCTCCCACATCCCAACGACATGCAGGTTGGTGGGTTAATTAGCCGCTGTAAATTGCCCCCTAGTGTGTGGGTGAGGGTTGGAATCTGGGGGGGGGGGGGAATTGAAGAGAACGGGTTAGAGCAAATGGGTTGTTGATGGTCAGTAGGAAGTTAGTGGGCCCTTTCTGTGCTGTATCTTTCTGTGACTCTGACTCTGATAACTGTGGGATCTTTTATATCCAGTTGAGAGGGCAGACAGTGTCCTCCTATCTGACAGGGATCTTCTCATACATAGCAGCACTCTGTCGGTACTGCTCTGGGTGTGTGGCCTTGATTTTAGACTTATAGAGTCATGGAGCACAGAAACAGGCCCTTCGGCCCACCATGTCCATGCTGACCGAGCACCCATCTATACGAATCCCATTGACCAACACTTGGTCTGTAGCCTTCAATACCTTGGTGATTTGTCCGGATGCTTCTTAAATGTTGTGGGAGTCCCTGCCTCCTCCACCTCCTCAGGCAGTGCGTTCCAGATTCCACCCACCCTCTGGGTGAAAAAGATTCTTCAGACACTCTCTAAATCTCTTACCTCTTGTCCTAAACCTTTGTCCTCTAGTTTTGGACATATCTGCTTCTCACTATCGAACCTATCTATGACCCTCAAAATCTTAAATCCCTCAATCAGGTCCCCCCTCATCCTCCTCCGCTCCAAGGCTAACAGACCCGTCTTCTCCAGTCTCTCCTCGTAACTAAAATATTCCATCCCAGGCAACGTCCCGGTGAATCTCGTCTGGACCTTCTCCAGTGCAATCACCTCCTCCCTACAGTGGCCCTTTGTGCTCCTAGCTCTGGCTTGGAACTTAGCCTCCATTTCTGGCACTGATGAGGGAAAGTTACCCTCAGAACGTTACCCACACATCCTCCAGATAAAGGTTCTCGACCTGATATGGTGACTGTCCATTTCCCTCCACAGATGCTGCCTGACCCGCTGAGTTCCTCCAGCAGTTTGTGTGTTGCTCCAGATTCAAGCATCTACAGAATCTCTTGTGTCTCCAATCAGATAGGTTGAGTGAGCTCAGGCTTTTCTCTTTGGAGAGAAGGACGATGAGAGGTGACATGATGGAGGTGTACATGATGATAAGAAGCATAGATCAAGTGGACAGTCAGAGACTTTTTCCCAGGGCAACAATGGCTAACACGAGGGGGCATAATTTTAAGGTGATTGGAGGAAGGTATAAGGGGGACGTCAGGGGTAAGTTTTTTACACAGAGAGTGGTGGGTGTGTGGAACGCACTGCCGGCAGAGGTTGTGGGGGCAGATACATTAGGGACATTTAAGACACTCTTAGATATCCACATGAATGATAGAGAAATGGGGGGCTATGTGGGAGGGAAGGGTTAGATAGATCTTAGAGCAGGGTAAAATGTCGGCACAACATTGTGGGCCGAAGGGCCTGTACTGTGCTGTAGTGTTCTATGTTCATCAGGAGCACACAGAGGCTCTGCATAACTGGCAGAAAAAGTGGACGGCCTCCCAAAGCTATCGCCTGCCCATGGATCACCTCCTGGCCCGTTTGTGGGAGAGTCTGCAGATGCCACCTTGGCCTCGCCGACTACCCCCAGAAGCCACAGGAGTGGAAGCAGGGCACCCTCGATCGTGAGGACTGACCGAGAAGATGAGAAGAGTGTGGGGAAAAAGACAACACTCCCAGGGCAGTGCTGTAGTGTCAGAAGTGCTGCTTTAGAACATAGAAGAGTACAGCACAAGAACAGGCCCTTCGGCCTACCATGTTGTGCTGAACTAGTTAGGCTGATGATCAGAATTAGATTTATTATCACTGACTTAGGTGACATGAAATTTGTTGTTTTGCGGCAGCAGTACAGTGCAAGACATAAGATTACTATAAATTACAAAAGTAGGTAATTATTTTACAAAAAAAGGAATAATGAGGTAGTGTTCATGGGTTCATGGACCATTCAGAAATCTGATGGAGAAGGGGAAGAAGCTGCTCCTGAATTGTTGAGTTTGGGTCCTAATTACACTGATGCCTTCTGCCTGCACATGGTCCATATCCCTCCCTTCTCTGCACATTCATGTGCCTATCTAAGAGCCTCTTGTAAGCCTCTGTGGTATCTGCCTCCACCCCCACCCCTGGCAGTGCATTCCAGGAACACACCACTCTTTGTGTAAAATACCTGCCTTGCACATCTCATTTGAACTTCTCCCTCTCACCTTAAATGTATGCCCTCTAGTATTAGACGCTTTGTCCCTGGGAAGAAGGTACCAACTTGTCTACTCTACCTATGCCTCTCATAATTTTAAACTCATCATCATGCATTTTACCTGAGGTGCTGGGCTGTGTGCAAAAGACTCTGCACCCTCCAGCTGAGAGAAACAGGGAGTTTACCCCGGTGTTGTGCGAGCCAATATTTCGCCCTGACACAACATCATTACAAGGAGCTGGTAGAGCCGCTGTCTCACAGCTTCAGAGACCCAGGTTCGATCCTGACCTCCAGTGCTGCCTGTGTGTGGAGTTTGCACGTTCTCCCTGTGACCACGTGGGTCTTCCCCCCGGGTGCTCCGGTTTCCTCCCACATCCCAAAGCCGTGCGGGTCGGTGGGTCAATTGGCTGCTGTAAGTGGCCCCTAGTGGGAGCTGATGGGAATTTGGAGAGAATGAAATGGGATTGAGGGCAGGCACAGTAGTGTAGCAGTTAGTGTAACGCTTTACAGCGTCGGCGACCCGGGTTCAATTCTGGCCACCGTCTGTAAGGAGTTTGTACGTTCTCCCCGTGTCTGTGTGGGTTTCCTCCGGGTGCTCCGGTTTCCTCCCACATTCCAAAGACGTACGGGTTAGGAAGTTGTGGGCATGCTACATTGGCGCCAGAAGTGTGGCGGCACTTGCGGGCTGCCCCCAGAACACTACGCAAAAGATGAATTTCACTGTGTGTTTCGATGTATATGTGGCTAATAAAGATATCTTATCTTATCATATCTAGTGTAAATGGGTGGTCGACGTTCAGTTGATGGACTCGGTGGCCTGTTTCCATGCTGTCTATGATGCTCTGACTACAGTAATTAAGTTACTGAATACAGGGACCTGGTAAATTGGTAAGTTAGTAAATTGGTTTATTATTGTCACCTGTACCGAGGTACAGTGAAAAACTTTGTTTTGCATGCCATCCGTGCAGATCATTTCATTACATCAGTGCATTGAGGTAGTACAAGGGAAAACAGTAACAGAATGCAGAATAAAGTGTTACAGTTACAGAGAAAGTGCAGGTAGACAATCAGGTCATCTTAGAGTCATAGAATTTAGATTTGAAAGAGTAGAACAATCATAATAGAAATAATGAATAGATCTGCAGAGAGCAGCTTGCAATGAGTCACCATGCTCTGGCACCATTGAGCTCCTGTTAATTAAAGCTACAGAAAACAAACCGCTTGCTGACCATTGATCGAGAAGTGTGATTTCAAATCCCACCACACAGCCATGGGCCACCCGACCGCTTCGTCGAGCACCTTCGCCCCGTCAGCCACTACGGCCAGGACCTCCCGGTGGCCACCCACCTCAATTCCACTTCTCACTCTTGTACTGACATGTCTGTCCACGGCCTCCTCTACTGCCACACTGAGGCCAGACGCAGGTTGGAAGAACAACACCTCATATTCCACCTTAGTAGTCTCCAACCTGACGGCATCAACATCGATTTCTCGAACTTCCGGTATCCCCTCCCCTCTGTTTTCTCCCCCCTCCCTTTTCCCTCTTACCCTCTTTTGTTTTCCCTCATTCTTGTGACCTCTCACCCATTCTCCTTCCTCTCCCTCGTCCTCATGACCTGTCCACCTCCCTCTGGTTCCCCACCTCCTTCCCTTTTTTCCGTGGTCCACTGTCCTCTCCTATCAGATTCCAGCTTCAGCCCTTTGCCTCTTCCACCCATCACCTCCCAGCTTCTCACATCACCCCCTCTCACCCCCCTCCCCCACCCACCTACCTCCCCCCCTCACCTGGACTCACCTGTCACCTGTGCTCCTCCCTCTTCCCCGACCCTTTTATTCTGGCTTCTGCTCTCTTCCTTTCCAGTCCTGTTGAAGGATCTCGACCCGAAATGTCGACTGTTTATTTCCCCCAGCAGTCTGTGTGTGTTACCCAACCGTGACATGTGGCCTGGGCACTGGAACTGCAGTGAGTAAATCTCGGTGAGAGCGACCATGGAACCGCAGGGTGGCTGTGGATATCCACCGAGGTCACTGACGTCCTTCAGGGGAGGAGATCTCCCCTCCTTATCTGGTCTGGTCCATAAGTGACTCCAGACCCACCAATGGGGTTGAATTTTTGCTACCCTGTGCACTTGCCCAGCAAGTGGCTCAGGTCGAAGGAGATGTTAGGGAGAAGCAATAACTGGCATTGGTTAACTGGTTGACACCTTTTCTACATCACAACAGTGCTTAAACTGCAAAAGGAATCACAGTCATAGATTCAGCAGGGAAGCAGGCCCTTCAGCCACTTGCTGAACCTTCACTGCTGTCTCTGTATTGCAAGTGCATCCTTCCTTGGCTAGGGAGACCAGATAGCGTTACAGCTGTTTATGAGTATAAGTATTGGGACATCATGCTGTACAAGATGTTGGCTGGGCCGCACTTGGAGTATTGTGTGCAGTTCTGGTCACCGCACTATCGGAAGGATGTGATAGAGAGGGTGCAGAGAATGCTCACAAGAATGTTAGCTGAATTGGAGGGCTTGAGTTATCAGGATAGATCCGACAGGCTGGAACTGTTTTCCCTGGAGCGAAGGAGGCTTAGAGGTGACGTGACAGAGGTGTATAACATTATGAGAGGCAGAGATAAGGTAGATAGTCCGAGGCAAAAACAACAAGATGCTGCAGGAACTCAGCAGGCCAGGCAGCATCCGTGGAGAAAAGCAGGCGGTCAACGTTTCGGGTCAGGACCCTTCTTCAGGACTGAAGATAGGAAAAGGGGAAGTCCGATAGGGGGGATAAACAGAGCAGTGATAGGTGGACTAAAGAGGGGAGGTGGGGTGGGCACAGGGTGGTGATAGGTAGATGCAGGTAAGAGATAGTGATGGGCAGGTGGGGGGGGGGGAGGAGGGGAGAGCAGATCCACCAGGGGCTGGGTCAAAGGTAAGGAAGCAGGCACCCCATGGGGGGAGGGGAGGAGAGGGAAAGGAAATAGGCAAGGAGAAAAAAGAGACATAGGCTGGGAAAGGGAAATCTCCAGTCCTGAAGAAGGATCCTGACCCGAAACGTTGACCGCCTGCTTTTCTCCACGGATGCTGCCCGGCCTGCTGAGTTCCTCCAGCATCATCGTGTTTTTCATCTAGATTCCAGCATCTGCAGTCCTTTGTTTCTCTTCCTGTAGATAGCCAGAGTCTGTTTCCCATGGTAGGGGTGTCTAAAGTTAGAGGGCATGGGTTTAAGGTGAGAAGGAGGAGGCTTAAAGGGGATCTGAGGGGTAAATGTGGTTGGTGTCTGGAATGAGCTGCCAGAGGAGGAGGTGGAGGCAGGAATAGTAACAACATTGAAGAGGCATCTGGACAGGTACTTGAACGAGCAGGGCAGAGAGGGAGATGGATAGGCAGGTGGGATTAGTGCAGAGAGGCATGGTGGTTGGTATAGACGTGGCAGGCTGAAGGGCCTGTTTCTATGCTATACAACTCTATGACTCTGTGACTCTGCAATCTCACCAGAGTCCATTGCATTGGATTTGAAAGTGCATTATGGTCTGGTACGGCAATTCGGATGCACAGGAACGTAAGAAGCTGCAGAGAGTAGTGGACTCTGCCCAATACATCACGGGCACATCCCTCCCCACCATCGGGAGTATCTACCTCAAGGAGGCAACATCCATTATCAAAGATCCCCACCATGTGGGCCGTGCCATCTTCTCACAGCTCCCGTCGGGCAGGAGGTACGGAAGCCTGAAGTCCCACACCACCAGGTTCAGGAACAACTACTTCCCTTCAACCATTCAGTTCTTGAACCAACCGACAAAACCTTAATCACCACGACAGTTCAGCATCACTATGACCATTCTGATCACTTTGCACTAAAATTGACTTTTTATTTCTTTTGTTCTGTGTTTTTTTTCTTGTAAAAATTGTGTTTATGTTTTTCTTCTGATGCTATGTGCCTGTGATGCTGCTCTTAGTAAGTTTTTCATTGCCCCTGTGCATACATGGACTTTTACATATGACAATAAACTCGACCTTCACTTTAGATCAGTCTCTGCCTCAGAATTCATTTACCCTTTCTCTCTCTTCTACCTCATGACCACACTGTCTTCACTCTGGATTTTCCATCTTCATGTTACCAGCTTGTTATAAATATCTTGGAAAATGGAAAACACAGATGTTTTTATTCCTGGTTTTTGGCAGGTTTCACTCTTCCCGTTTTAAATTCCGCTGAATTTTAAGAATGCTACAGTCAGCGTTCGTGTGTGTGTGTGTGTGCTTCATGTCCCCAGGAGACCCAGACTCAAGCTTCTGTCAGGTTATTAAACTGTCACAGCCCTGAAACAGTGGAATCCTTTCTGCATGAAAGTGCCCTATTTCTGACTGGTCTCAGTTTTAAAATCTTAAACCTTGGCTTAAACTATCTCACAGAGTTCCCAAGTGGATTTTCTTAATTTCTCCTGTTCTGCATTCTCAATCCTTGCCAGAAGCACTAATTAGCTTCCTTCACTCTGGGAGCTCCCCACGTGCATGTCCTATGTAGTGGTGACATATGAGAATCTTTTGCCCTTGCTGGACCCTTTTAACTACTTCTCTGAGGGAAATAGGCATTGCTGATAAGACCAGTGTTTATTGTCCATCCATGGCCGGAGTTCATGGGTCAAACTCTACACCGGTGGCGTCCCAAGTGCTGAACAACTATAGGCAGGTCTGTCACGTCATTGGGTTGTTAAACTGTGGCCCTGTCTAACTTCTTACGATGAAGAGGATTGATGAGGCCAGGGCGTTGGACGTTGTTAGCAGGGCCTTTGACGAGGTCCCGCAGGGCAGTCTAGTCTGGAAGTTTGGATCGCATGGGATCCAGGGAGAGCTGGCCAAACTGGATTCATAATTGGCTTGATGGTAGGAAGCAGGGGGGTGATAGTGGAAGGTTGTTTTTCAGACTGGAGGCCTGTGACCACTGATGTGCCACAGGGATCAGCGTTGGGACCTTTGTTGTTCACTGTTTATATAAACGACTTGGACGAGAATGTACAAGGCACGGTTAGTAAGTCTGCAGATGGCAGTAAAGGAGGTGGTGTCATGGACGGTGAAGAAGGTTATCACGGGGGAACCTGTGGAGAGAGAAACAGTTGACATTTCAGTCCGATGAAGGGTCTTCAAGCTGAAACATGAACTTTGATTCTCCCTCCACAGATACTGTTTGTCCTGATGAATTCCCCATTCTCAGTTTCCTCCTCCTCTGTGCCTCAGACAGCACCTTTGTAACCTCGGGACGTCTCAGAAAAAGATATCAATAAACATCTCTGGGTTATTAGAGCCCTGGTTTCCTAAGTCACCAATGAGGGAGAGTGGAGCTGATTCTCAGTCTGTGGCAATGTCTGCTCCAGTTCTCTTCCAGGGATGTCATTAGGAGACCTACTCTTTGCAAGATGTTAATGACCTTGGTTTATGGTCACTGGATTAGGAACAGAAAATGCTGGAAATACTTGCTCTGAGAGAAACAGGGCATTTTGTTTTTTGTTATTCTAAGGAGGACAACATATCAATGACGGTGAGAGACACAGGCGAGTGACATGGGCAGATACAAGGCAGGTAGAATTCAAAGTCGAGTTTATTGTCATCTGCACAAGTCCATGTGTGCACAGGTGCAATGAAAAACTTACTTGCAGCAGCATCACAGGCACATAGCATCAGATAAGCAGCATTTACAAGAAAAACATAAATTAAACACATTTTTTACATGAAAGAACACAACTAGAACAAAAACAAAGTCGATTTTAGTGCAAAGTGATCAAAGTGGTCACAGTGTTGCTAGACTGTAGTGATTAGGGTTGTGCCGGTTGGTTCAAGAACCAAATGGTTGAAGGGAAGTAGCTGTTCCTGAACCTGGTGGTGTGGGACCCAATGGGAGCTGTGAGAAGATGGCACGGCCCGGATGGTGGGGATCTTTGATGATGGATGTTGCCTTCTTGAGGCAGCGCCTCCTGTAGATACTCCCGATGGTGGGGAGGGATGTACCTGTGATGTATTGGCAGAACTTAATGCAGGGAAGTGTGAAGAGATCCATTTTAGGCGGAAGGCATTGCGGGGACAATGTAAACTCTCTAGCAACATCTTGAAGAGGATGCAGAAACAGGATGCTCAAAGAAACCCTCAAAGTTGGCAGGATAGCATTAGAAGGCTGCAATAATTATTTGATTTCTGCGCTTTACAAAGAGTTACACAAGCAAGCAAGTCATGTTTGCAACAAGGAGTTAAATTCGGCTGGAGTTCTGTGGTAATATTTAAGCAAAGCTTTTTAGGAAAGGCGTCAAGACCTTGGAGAGGGTGTGGTGATTTGTCAAACTCGGCGCCAGGCTTGGGACCTCAGTCACATTGGAGAGACAGAGGCAGCTGGGGTTGATCCACTCAGAACAGAAATGGTTAAGAGGAGGTTTAATAGAGATGTTCAAAATCAGGCAAGGCCTTTAGAGGGAAGGAGAAACTGTTCTCAGGGTGGGAGAGGCAGTTCCGAGGGAACAGAATTAAATTGGGAAATTGGGAAATTGGGTTATTATTTTCACATCAGAATCAGAATCA
Organism: Pristis pectinata; assembly: GCF_009764475.1. Taxonomy (NCBI): domain Eukaryota; kingdom Metazoa; phylum Chordata; class Chondrichthyes; order Rhinopristiformes; family Pristidae; genus Pristis; species Pristis pectinata. The sequence goes on along the minus strand of NC_067408.1, from coordinate 3,322,516 downwards.
GGTTTATTATTATATGATGTGAAATGTGTTGTTTTGCGGCAGCAGTACAGGGCAAGACATAAAAATTACTGTAAATTACAAAATAAACAAACAGTGCAAAAAAAAGGAATAATGAGGGAGTGTTCATGGGTTCATGGACCGTTCAGAAATCCGATGGTGGAGGGGAAGAAGCTGTTCTTGAATCGTTGAGTGTGGGTCTTCAGGCTCCTGTACCTCCACCCCAATGGTAGGGCATGTCCTGGGTGGTGAGGGTCCTTAGTGGTGGATGCCGCCTTCTTGAGGCACCGCCTCTTGAAGATGATCTCAATGGCGGTGAGTGTTGTGCCCGTGATGGATTTGGTTGAGTCTACAACCCTCTGCAGCCTCTGCACATGTACCAAGGTCCAGTGAAAAACTTGTCTTGCATGTCATCCGTACAGATCATTTCATCACGTTAGTGCATTGAGGCAGTACAAGGGAAAACAGTAACAGAATGCAGAATAAAGTGTTACAGCTACAGAGAAAGTGCAGTGAGGTAGACAATAAGGTGCAAGGCCATAATAAGATAGATTGTCAGGTCAAAGGCCCATCTTATTGTACTAGGGAACCGTTCAATAGTCTTATAACAGTGGGATAGAAGCTGTCCTTGAGCCTGGTGGAACGTGCTTTCAGGCTTTTGTATCTTCTGCCCGATGGGAGGGGTGAGAAGAGAGAATGTCTGGGGTGTGTGGGGTCTTTGATTACATTGTCTGCTTTACTGAGGCAGTGAGAAGTTTAGACAGAGTCCATGGAGGGGAGACTGGTTTCCGTGATGTGCTGAGCTGTGTCCACAACTCTCTGCAGTTTCTTGCAGTCACAGGCAGAGCAGTTGCTGTACCAAACCGTGATGCATCCAGATAGGATGCTTTCTATGGTGCATCGATAAAAATCGGTGAGGGTCAAAGGGGACTTGCCAAATTGCTTTAGCCTCCTGAGGAAGTAGAGGCAGGCACGGTAATGTAGTGGTTTGTACAATGCTATTACAGTGCCAGTGACCTGGGTTCAATTCCTACTGCTGTCTGTAAAGAGTTTGTATGTTCTCCCCGTGCCTGCGTGGGTTTCCTCCGGGTGCTCCGGTTTCCTCCCACATTCCAAAGACGTGCGGGCCAGGAAGTTGTGGGCATGCTATGTTGGCACCGGAAGTGTGGCGACACTTGTGGGCTGCCCCCAGAACACTCTATGCAAAAGATGCATTTCACTGTGTGTTTCGATGTACATATGACTAATAAAGATATCTTATCTCAATGGTGAGCTTTCTTGGCCATGGCGTCACCGTGGTTGGAAAAGGACAGGCTATTGTGATGTTCTGAGGAACTTGAACCTTTCAACCCTCTCGACCTCAGCACCATTGATGTAGACCGGAGCATGTGCACCTCCCCTCTTCCTGAAGACAATGTCCAGCTCTTTTGTTTTGCTGACATTGAGGAAAAGGTTGTTGTCATGACACCATGTCATTAGGCTATCTCCTTCCTGTGCTCCGACTCATCATTATTTGAGATATGGCCTACTACAGTGGTATCATCTGCAAACTTGTAGATGGAGATTGAGCAGGATGGCAGGGCTTTTCTCTCCCTGTCCCTCACATTAAGACCACCACACAGGGGTCCCTGCTGAACATAAGAGACAGGGTGGTGGAGGCTGGTACCTTTACAACATTTAAGAAGTATTTACATGTCTTAGAAGTATCATCAACTCGTGAAAGGCTACAGATCAATTGCTGGTGAATGGTATAGGTGGATAGTTGATGATCAGTGTGGACATAGTGGGCTGAATTGCCTCTAAGCTGTATGACTATGACTCTAGTTGTGGGAGTTGACTCTCGATGCAGTGGTGGGTCTTCTGCTATTTGGTTTCTGCTCCACTTTCCCTCTTGATTGCCTTGATCCCCTTAATATCCAAAGATCTATTAACCTCAGCCATAAATAACAACTCAACAACTTAGTCTTTTTCCCAGGGTTGGGGAATCAGGAACTAGGCATGGGATTAAGGTGAGAGGGAAGAGATTTAATAGGAAACTGAGGGGGAATTTTTCCACCCAGAGAGTGGTCGGTATATGGAACGAGCTGCCAGAGGAAGTGGGTGAGGGAGGGACATTATCAACGTATAAAAAGGTTCTGGGACAGATACGTGGATAGGAAAAGTTCAGAGGGTTACGGCCAAACGGGGGCAAATGGGACTCACTTAGTTGGGAATCTTAGTTAGCGTGGACCAGTTGGGCCAAAGGGCCTGTTTCCGTACTGTATGACTCTGTGGCTCGGGCAGCAGAGTGGTGCGTTGTCTGGATGTGCGGGTCCAATAACTCTCAGAAAGCTTGGACAAAAAAGCCTGCTTGATTGGCTCCCCATCCACCACCCTCCGCCACCGACGCACAGCGGCCGCGGTGTGCACCATCCACAGAATGCACTGCAGTTATTTGCCCAGGACACTCCGACAGCATCTCCCAAACCCGTGACCTCCACCACCGAGAGGGACAACGGCAGCAGGCACAGGGGAACACCACCACCTCCAGGTTCTCCTCCAAGTTGCACACCATCCTGACTTGGGAAGCTATCGCTGTTCCTTTACCATTGCTGGGTCTAAACCCTGGAACTCCCTCCCCAACAGCACTGTGGGAGCACCTTCACCAGAAGGATTGCCACGGTTGAGGACACAAGCTCACTCCCACCATCTCAGGGGTAATTAGGGAAGGGCAATGTCCAGGGGAAAAAAAGTGCCCTGCATGCTTTTCCCTGCCATGGCTACTAAATGACATAGAACGTAGAAAATAGAACATTATAGCACAGTACAGGCCTTTCGGCCCATGATGTTGTGCTGACCTTTTAACCTACTCTAAGATCTATCTAACCCTTCCCTCCCACATAGCCCCCCATTTTTCTATCATTCATGTGTCTATCTAAGAGCCTCTTAAATGTCCCTAATGTATCTGCCCCCACAATCTCTGCGGGCAGTGCGTTCCACGCACCCACCACTCTCTGTGTAAAAAACTTACCCCTGACATCCCCCTTATATCTTCCTCCAATCACCTTAAAATTATGCCCCCTTGTGTTAGCCATTGTCGCCCTGGGTAAAAGTCTGACTGTCCACTCGATCTATGCCTCTTAACATCTTGTATACCTCTATCAGGTTTGGATAAACATTTGGATATTTTAATCCTGCTTTCTCCTGTCTGCTTGTGACAAGCAATAAATCCAACTCCTCGCTGGTCAGCTGGGAACAGCCCCTAATTGAGTTGCATCTTCAAGTCATAGATTCATAGAGTTATACAGCATGGAAACAGGCCCTTCAGCCCAACTGGCCCATGCTAGTTCCATTTGCCTGGGTTTGGCCCATATCCCTTGAAACCTTTCCTATCCGTGTACCTGTCTGAGTGTCTTTTAAACGTTGTAATTGTACCTGCTGCTCCCACTTCCTCTGGCAGCTCGTTCCATATACTCACCACCCTCTGTGTGAAAAAGCTGCCCCTCAGGTCCCTTTTAAATCTTTCCCCTCTCACCTTAAACCTATGCCTTCTAGTTTTAGACTCTGGGGAAAAGACTATGACCATTCACCATATCTGTGCCCCTCATCATTTTATAAACCTCTATAAAATCACCCCTCAACCTCCTTAGCTCCAGGGAATAAAGTCCCAGCTCTCTCCTCATAACTCTAGTCCTGGTAACATCCTTGTGAATATTTTCTGCACCCTTTCCAGTTTAATGACATCCTTCCTATACCTGGGTGACCAGAACTGCTCACAATACTCCAAGCATGGTCGCACCAACATCTTGCACAGCTGAAATATAACATCCCAACTCCTGTGAGCTTCTGTCAAGAATATTCATGGCTCAGCATTCACGGGCCAACTCACAGAGAAGAGTTGCAAAACCCTTCCAGGTTACGTGTTCATATTGCTAACTCATGGATCGATGAGTCACCACTTTCTGGAGAACATTGTGTCCCACCACAGTAGCTGGGATTAGCGGACAGATGTACTGTCCTAATATGAAGTTGCTTATATTCCTTGTCTGCTTTACTAGATGCCTATAGTGTAATCACGGGAAGAGACTGTGGTTTAGAACTGATAGCTTTCTCTCTGCTCTCAATTCACATGACTCCCAGTTTATTGAAGCAAAAAGGAAATGACTCTGTTTGTAATTTAAATTTATTTCTTACTTTTTCATTTCATGCCAAACCCTGAGTTTAACCATGGCCCTGTTAATAGTCCAGATACTAACTCAGCACATCATGGAAACCAGCCTCCCCTCCACGGATTCTGCCTACACCTCATTGCCTCGGTAAAGCAGCCAATATAATCAAAGATCCCACCCACCCCAGACATTCTCTCTTCTCCCATTGGGCAGAAGATACAAAAACCTGAAAGCACGTACCACCAGGCTCAAGGACAGCTTCTATCCCACCGTTATAAGACTATTGAACAGTTCCCTAGTACAATAAGGTAGACTCTTGACCTCACAATCTACCTCATTATGACCCTTGGACTTTATTGTCTGCCTGCACTGCACCTCCTCTGTAGCTGTGATACTTTATTCTGCATTGCGTTATTGGTTTTCCCCTGTACTACCTCAATGCACCGATGAAATGATCTGTTTGGATGGCATGCAAAACAAAGTTTTTCACTGGACCTTGGTTCATGTGACAATAATAAACCAATTTACTAAGCCTGGGTTTACATCTGTGCTCTGCCCAATCTTCAGTAATGGGAGGTTCTTTACGTCCTTGATCTTACTCTGCCCAGATCCCAGATAGAACATAGAACATTACAGCACAGTACAGGCCCTTCGGCCCACGATGCATTTGAAAGTAAAAAAAATGCTGAAATAAAAACAGGAAACGCTGGAAACACTCAGTAGGTCAGGCAGCGTCTGTGGAGAGAGGAGCACAGTCAAAGCTTTAGGTCTGGGACCTTTCATCAGAAGTGTTGAACTGTGGTCTAGCAATTCCCTGTTTTTATTCCAGGTGCATTTACCTGGGATACGGATTAGGTCCAGTTCCCAAAGACAACAATCTGCTGGAGGAACACAGCAGGTCAAGCAGCATCTGTGGGAGGAAGAACTTGTGTCTCTTTAGCAGGAGTTCTGTGAGACCCTCTCTCACTGCTCCCCCTCTGTGGTTTCTACTGCTCTCCTGCTCTTCGATCATTCCCCCAACAGATGCTGCCTGACCAGCTGAGTTCCTCCAGCAGATTGTTTGTTACTCCAGATTCCAGCGTCTGCAGTCTCCTGTGTCTCCAGTTTCCAAGGGACTGTTTCTAATTGGTTCCTTCTACAGCTGAATTGGTAAACTGGGAAATTGGTTTATTATTGTCATATGTACCGAGGTACAGTGAAAAACGTTGTTTTGCATGCCTTCCATACAGATCATTTCATTATGCAGTGCATTGAGGTCGTACAAAGGAAAACAATAACAGAATGCAGAATATAGTGTTACAGTTACAGAGAGAGTGCAGTGCAGGCAGACAATAAGGTGCAAGGCCATGACAAGATAGATTGTGAGGTCAAGAGTCCATCCTATCGTATGGAGGTCAAGGACCTTCTTTGCTACCTTGACCATGTGGCCAGTTGTCACTCTAGAACCTTGGCAGATGATTGACAAGGGGAGCATCACAGTCCAATGGAGAGGGGAAAACAAAGAATATAGAGGGATTTGAATGGGGCTTGGGGGGTAAACAGGAGAGAGAGGGCGGTCAACTTTGAGGATTGAGGATTCGTGAAATCGGGCTCAAGGGAGGCTTAGACAGAGAAAGATGGAAGAATTTGTGGGCGAGAGGGTCTCAGCATTCCCTGGGTCAATAGCAATAAGAATGGAGGGAACGATGAGGGACAGCAGCTGTTGAAGGGCCGAATGGATATCTGCAAGAGTCAGGACCAATAAAGTGGTGGTATCTGAGTCTCTTCCAGTGGGCAAATGATGAAGGCAAATAGAATGTTGGCCTTCATTGCTAGAAGGATTGAATTTAAGAGCAGGGAGGTTATGCTGCAACTGTACAGGGTACTGGTGAGGCCACACCTGGAGTACTGCGTGCAGTTCTGGTCTCCTTACTTGAGGAAGGATATACTGGCTTTGGAGGCGGTGCAGAGGAGGTTCACCAGGTTGGTTCTGGAGATGAGGGGGTTAGCCTGTGAGGAGAGATTGAGTTGCCCGGGACTATACTCGCCGGAATTTAGAAGAATGAGGGGATTTTATGGAAACATATAAAATTATGAAAGGGAGAGATAAGACAGAGGCAGGAAGGTTGTTTCCACTGGTAGGTGAGACTAGAACAGGGGGACATGGCCTCAAGATTTGGGGGAGTAGATTTAGGATGGAGATGAAGGGAAACTTCTTTTCCTAAAGAGTAGTGAATCTGTGGAATTCTCTGCCCAGGGAAGCAGTAGAGGCTACCTCATTAAATATATTTAAGACACAGTTAGATAGATTTTTGCATAGTAGGGGAATTAAGGGTTATGGGGAAAAGGCAGGTAGGTGGATCTGAGTCCATGGCCAGATCAGCCATGACGTTGAATGGCGGAGCAGGCTCGATGGGCCAGGTGGCCGACTCCTGCTCCTATTTCTTGTGTTCTTATGTTATGAGAGATATTTCTGTGGGGAGGGAAGGAATTGTCTACAGTTTGGGTCGAGACCCTACATTGGCAGTACCCTCTAAAGGGCAAGACCCTTAACAGTGTTGAAGAGCAGAGAGACCTTGGGGTGCAAATCCGTGGCTCACTGAAAGTGGCTACACAGATAGATAGGGTGGTTAAGAAGGCTTATGGAATGCTTGCTTTCATCGGGGTATTGAGTATAGGAGTCAAGAGGTTATGATGCATCTCTATAGAACTCTGGTTAGGCTGCATTTAGAGTATTGCGTGCATTTCTGGTCACCTCACTATAGGAAGGATGTCGAGGCTTTAGAGAGGGTGCAGAGGAGGTTTACTACGATGCTGCCTGGAGTCGAGGGCATGTACTATCAGGAGAGGCTAGACAAACTTGGGCTCTTTTCTCTGGAGGGGTGATCTGTTGGAAGTGTATAAAGTTATGAGGGGCATAGATAGGGTGGACAAGCAATATCTTTTACCCATTATTGAATGATCCGATACCAGAGGGCATGCATTTAAGGTAAGAGGGGGTAGGTTCAGAACAGACGTGAGGGGTAAGTTTTTTACTGAGAGAGTGGTGGATGCCTGGAATGTGTTGCCTGATAGGGTGATGGAGGCAAACTCACTGGGGGCTTTTAAGAGGGGCTTGGATGGGCACCTGAATGAGAGGAAAATGGAGGGTTATGGGCATTCTGTAGGTAGGAGGGATTAGTTATGTCAGCACAACATTGTGGGCCGAAGGGCCTGTTCTGTGCTGTACTGTTCTATGTTCTATGTTCTATCAGTTGTAGTCTTGATGCAGAGTCTTGACCCCAAACGTCGACAGTTCCTCTCCCCCCTACCGATGCTGCTTTACCCACTGAGTTCCTCCGGCAGATTGGAGACACAAGAGATTCTGCAGATGCTGGAGTCTGGAGCAATACACAAAAAGTGCTGGAGGAACTCAGAAGGTCAGCCTGCTGAGTTCCTGATGATCCAGTCCTGATGAAGGGTCTTGGCCTGAAATGGCGACTCTTTATTTCCCTCCATGGAGGCTGCCTGACCCGCTGAGTTCCTCCAGCAGATCGTTTGTTGCTCCAGATTCCGGCATCTGCAGCTTCTTGTGTCTTGAAGAGGGAGGTTTACTACTGGTGGGTTGATGGGGAGTGGGGGAGAGTTTCTGCAGTGAGGCAAAGTGTGACAGAGTAGGACGGCCTTCGCTCTGAGAACTATCAGACCGTCAGACACTTCCCCACGAGTGTTAGGAACAGGATGTCCGCAACACAAGCAGGATCATAATGAAATTGGAGAGCAACGATAGCAGAAGCTCGAAGTCCCTGGCTCTCACCCGAGCTCCCCACCCCTCCCTGTAGCTGCTACCACTCTGACTCCACACTGGGTTGGAGTCGATTTTGCTTCGCTGCTCGCTCAGTTCTGAAGCTCATTGCCAAAAGCTTCTAAGTAGTCCCAACTCCGCCAGTTTAACCTGTTTTTTTATATAATTTCCTGAATTTTTTATTTATGGCTGTTGCTTAGCCAAGGAGATCGAATGACCGCACGCAGCATTGTTTAACTCATCGTTTCCTGGGCTGTGTAACTTGGCTGCAGCCTCTCTACTCCAGCACAGAGCAATACAGCACGGATATAGACCCTTCGGCCCAACCAGTCCATGCTGACTATGCTAGTCCCAACTTCCAGCGTTCGGCCCATATCCCTCCAAACCCCACCCCTCCATGTACCTATCTAAGTGCTATGGACCCATAACAACTGACATCTCCCAGCTACATGGCAGTAAGCTGGAGAGGGGGCAGGAAAGACTCACGGGGATGTTGCCGGGACTAGAGGGCTGGAGTTATAAGGAGAGGCTGGACAGGCTGGGACTGTTTTCCCTGGAGCGAAGGAGGCTGAGGGGTGACCTTATAGAGGATTATAAAATCATGAGGGGCACAGTTAAGGTGGATGGTCACAGTGTTTTCCCCAGGTTAGGGGAGTCTAAAACTAGGCATAGGTTTCAGGTGAGAGGGGAAAGGTTTAAAGGGGACCTGAGGGGCAAAAGTTTTTCACACAGAGGGTGGTGGGTATATGGAACAAGCTGCCAGAGGAAGTGGTAGAGGTGGGTGCACTTTCAAAACTTAAAAGATATTTACATAGTTAGGAAAGGTTTAGAAGGATATGGGTTAAACACGGGCAAATGGGATGAGCCCAGGGAGGCAACTTGGTCGGCATGGACAAGTTGTGCTGTATAACTCTGTGAATCTATGGCACAGAGTTAGCACCCCAAGGAGGAGTTATCAGATAAAACTGGGCAGCAGGTCTTCGGAGGAGGTGTTGTGACAGAGGGTGGGGGGTTTTTGGAACTCTCTCCCTCAAAGGGTGGTGGAAGCAGAGTCCCTGAATATTTTGAAGGCGGAGGGAGGTGGATTCCTGAGACACGTGAGTGAAAGGTTACCAGGAATAGGTAGGAATGTGGAGCTGAGGCTGCGATCTGATGTCTTCTCTAAACGGCGGAGCAGGCTAGAGAGGGGGAGTAGTCCACTCCAGCTTCTGGTTCGGATGTAGGTATCCAAAACCTTGGTCAAAGAGGTAGTTTTGTTGTAAAGGAGGAGGGAAAGGTGGAGATGGGTAAGCTGTGGGAAAGGATTGCAACAGATTATGGTCCATGCAACAGAAGGTACGACTGATACTGGAGAACGGAGAGGCAAGGAACACCAATTAAAGCAAATTGGAGACACAAGAGAGACTGCAGAAGCTGGAATCTGGAGCAAAAAACTTCTGGAGGAACTCAGTGGGTCAGGCAGCATCTGTGGAGGCAGAGAGATGGTTGGGGTTTCAGGTCGAGACCCTGCATCAGGACTGATTGTGTTGAGGGGAGATAGCCAGTATAAAGAGGGACGGGTTAGGCAGGGGCTGGTAGGTGATGGGTGGAACCAGGTGAGGTGGAAGATGATGGGCTGATGGAGCCAGGAGGGAGGGGTGAAGTTGGGAGCCAGCGGAGGGTAGGGGAGGGGAGGGTAGTGGTAGAATCAGAGGCTGGGTCACCCTGCACTAACACTGGCTCCTTTTCCAACACTGACACAAACTTTGGCTCATTTACTGTTTACCAGCACTGGCTCCTCACTGGCCGTGAAATGTCCAACACTGTTCACTGACAGCTGAGTTCCCAGTCAGAATGACCTGCATGTCTCTCTGCACCAACACAGAACGCCAGATGAAGTTTTGACTGATTTATCACTCTATTATTTCTTAACTAAAACCAGATGTGGAGTAGTTTTCTGGTTGGAGGACTGATTACATCAGTCAACCACTGGCCTGCCGTACCTTTCAAAATGACAAGCTAAACAAATTTCGCAGCTATTTTTTTTCTGACCACTATTTTTTGGCATGCTGTACACCCTGAGACTGGCCATGGATTCCTGGTGTGTAAATCTGTAATGGCTGCATTACACTGCTGGGCTTTCTACAGGATACGTTCACCCATCAGTTGTTACAAGACCTCACTTTTAAAACTCTCCTCCTTTGTTTGAGTCTTGCTCCTTTCCTTAATCTGGAGCCTGCTTTGGACTCTGAGGTCTTCAGAGAGACATGCACTCTTTCAGGTATGGACCCTGGAGCCATACAGCATGGAAACAGGCCATTTGGCCCACCCTGTCTATGCTAACCTGTGGGCACCCATCTATATTAACCCCATCATCCAGCAGATGGCCCCGGCTTTCTATTCCTGGGCAATTCCAGTGGTCGCCCAGATACTTCATAAGTGCTGTCAGTGACTCTACTTCCACCACTCTCTCAGGCAGTGTGGTCCAGGTACTCACCACTCTCTGGGTGAAAAAGGTCCCAGAATCAGAATCAGGTTTATTACCACTGAAATATGTTGTGAAACTTTCTGTTTTGTGGCAGCAGTACAGGGCAAAACATAAAAAAGTCACAAAGATAAATAAATAGTGCAAAAGAGGAATAACGAGGGTTCATGGGTTGATGGACCATTCAGAAATCTGATGGTGGAGGGGAAGAACCTGTTCCTGAATCATTGAGTGTGGGTCTTCAGGCTCCTGTACCTCCTCCCCGATGGTAGTAACGAGAAGATGGCATGTCCTGGGTGGTGAGGGTCCTTAGTGATGGATGCCGCCTTCTTCATGTCCTCGATGGTGGGGAGGGTTGTTCCAGTGATGGAGCTGGCTGAGTCTACAACTCTGCAGCCTCTTGTGATCCTGTGCATTAGAGCCTCCGTACCAAGCGGTGATGCAACCAGTCAGGTCTGAGGTCCCCCTTAGCTCCCCTCTAAATTTCTTCCCCCGTAGTGTAGCAGTTAACGTAACACTATTACAGTACCAGTGACCTGGGTTCAATTCCTGCCACTGTCTGTAAGGAGTTTGTACGTTCTGCCCGTGTCTGCACGCGTTTCCTCCAGGTGCTCCGGTTTCCTCCCACATTCCAAAGACATATGGGTTAGGAAGTTGTGGGCATGCTATGTTGGCGCCGGAAGCGTGGCGACACTTGCGGGCTGCCCCCAGAACACTCTACGCAAAAGATGCATTTCGCTGTGTGTTTCAATGTACATGCGACTAATAAAGATATCTTATATCTACGTCCTCTAGTTTTATCTGCCCCGATAAGGGGAAACCACCCCTGCAGTCTACCCTATCTCTTCTACTCCAAGGAGAACAGACCCAGCCTCTCTAGTCTCTCCTAATAACTGAAACACTCCATCCAAGGCAACATCCTGGTGAATCTCCTCTGCACCCTCCCCAGTGCAACCACAGTGTGGTGACCAGAACTGCAGATTCTGCCCTGGAGATCATCAACTGCAGCTCATGCCCTAATCTCTATCGTTCCTCTACTGTCAGCCGTGCCTTCACCTACCTGGGCTCCAAGCTCTGATTTCCCTCTTGAATGTTGCCCACCTCTCTAATCCCCCTCTTCCTCCTATATCCAGATCCTTAAAGCCATCTGACCAATTTTTGGCCACTTGAGCAGGTAATCTCACAACATTTAGGAAGTGTCTGGATGAGTTTGAATCATCAAGGCATGGAGGCTGGGGACTGAGTGCTGGTAAAAGGCGTTAGTATAAATGAGTACTTAATGGCCAGCATGGATAAGGTGGACCGAAAGGCCTTTTTCTGTGCTATATGTCTCTGTATATCACGGTGCTGCGTGCCACAGGTTCGATCCCGACCTCAGGTCCTGACTGTATGGAGGTTGCACGTTCTCCCTGTGACCACGTGGGTTTCCCCTGGTGCTCCGGTTTCCTCCTACATCCCAAAGACATGTGGGTTGGTATTCCATGGTCCATTGCCCTTTCCTACCGGATTCCTCCTTTTTCAGCCCTTGGCCTCTTCTTCCTATCACCTCTCAGCTTATTACATCTTCTTTCCCCCCCCCCCCCCCCCCAACTGTCTGGACTCACCTGTCACCTGGACTCACCTGTCCCCTGCCTGCGTGCGCTCCTCTCCCTCCCCCCACCTTCTTATTCCGGCTTCTGCCCTCTTCCTTTCCAGTCCTGATGAAGGGTCTCAGCTCGAAACATCGACTGTTTATTTCCCTCCATGGATGCTGCCTGACCTGCTGAGTTCCTCCAACATTTTTTGTGTATTGCTCCAGATTCCAGCATCTGCAGAGTTTCTTGTGTCTCTGGGTTGGTAGGTTAATTGGCCGCTGTAAATTGCCCCTAGTGTGTGGGTGAGGGGTAGAATCTGGGGGTGTCGATGGGAATGTGGGGAGAATAAAATGGGATTAATGGTTGGCAGGGACTCAGTGGGCTAAAGGTATTGGTATTGGAATTGGTTTATTATTGTCACTTGAACTGAGGTACAGTGAAGAACTTGTCTTGCATACTGATCGTACAGGTCAATTCATTACACAGTGCAGTTACATTGGGTTAGTACAGAGTGCATTGATGTAGTACAGGGCCTGGTTTTGTACTGTTTCTGTGACTTTGTGACGATAATTTTCTTTTCTGGCCTGGCGTCAGATTTTCTCTGATTACACTCCTGTGAGTTGCCTTGTGTCAGCTTATTGCCCAGATGCCTTACATAGAACATGGAGTATAGAACATGGAACATACAGGAACACCCCTTTGGTCCACAACGTTGTGCTGAACTAATGCTGAGCTAATTGCACCTAATCCCTTCTACCTGCAAGTGGTCCATATCCCTCCATTCTCTGCACATTCATCTAAGAGCCTCTTAAGTGCCTCTATCGTATCTGCCTCCACCACCACCCCAGGCAGGACATTCCGCACACCCACCACACCTCCTTTAAACTTCCCCCCTCTCACCTTAACTGCATGCCCTTAGACATTTTGACCCTGGGAAAAACATGCCAGCTTCTACTCTGTGCCTCTCATAAGTTTATAAACCTCTATCAGATCTCCCCTCAGCCTCTGCTTCTCTAGAGAAAACAATGCAATGCCCTGTATCAGTGAAGGTTATTGTTTATTGACGCGATGGAGCAGAGCCACTGTCTATCGGTCATCCATCTGCGGGACAGTTCTGGGTGTGCTGATGATGGTCATTTCTCCTGGTCACCTGTGTCTCAGCAGGCTGCATACTCTTCTAGCATCTACAGCTGTGCTTTCACTAGGTAGGGGGTAGGGGCAGTGTAATCTCATTCATCCATTCATGCGCACCACTAATTAGTCGGTTACTTGATTAGTTGGTTACTAATTAGTTGGTTACCATAAATGTTTACCTCAGTGTACAGTGTGTGTGGAGCTCGGGAGGTCTGGGGCCTGAAGCAATGAGGCAGATGGACAATGAGGCAGAGGTTATAGAAGCTAAAGACTTAGATCCACAGAATCCACACTAGTAGGCCAGTCGGCCCATCATGCCTGTGCCAGCTTTTTGACAGAACCCTCTGATCAGTCCTACCTCCCCTGTTCACAGTGTCATAAAGTTGTAGAGCACAAAAACAGGCTCTTCGGCCCACTATGTACATGCCCACCATTGTAAATCTATACTAGTCCCATTTACCTGCATTTGATCCATATCCTTCTGTGTCTTAGCAATTCAAGGTGTGTCTAGAAGCTTGTTAAGTGTTGGCTGTTCACACCGCACGTAGAACTACAGAACACAACAGCACAGAAAATAGGCCATTCGGCCCTTCTAGTCTGTGCCGAAACTTTATTCCGCTAGTCCCATTTACTCGCACCCAGTCCATAACCCTCCAGACCTCCCCCGTCCATGTATCTATCCAATTTATTCTTAAAACTTAAGAGTGAGCCCGCATTTACCACGTCAGATGGCAGCTCGTTCCACACTTCCACCACTCTCTGAGTGAAGAAGTTCCCCCTAATGTTCCCCCCAAACCTTTCCCCTTTCACCCTAAAGCCATGTCCTCTCGTACTTATCTCTCCTAATTTAGGTGGAAAGAGCCTACTCGCATTTACTTTGTCTATACCCCTCATAATTTTGTAAACCTCTATCAAATCTCCCCTCATTCTTCTGCGCTCCAGGGAATAAAGTCCTAACCTGTTCAATCTTTCCCTGTAACTCAACTCCTGAAGACCTGGCAACATCCTAGTAAATCTCCTCTGCACTCTTTCAATCTTACTGATATCCTTCCTATAGTTAGGTGACCAGAACTGCACACAATCACCTGGACATTTCTTTCAGTATTCTTCTACTTCCCTTTTGAAGTTCATGTTGAACGTGACTCCACTGGCCCTTTAATTCACAACAATTCAATGCATAAAAAACATTCTCCTGCTCTCCCCTCCCATCTTTGGCCGGTACCCTTCAGACTGTCCCCCACTGGTCACTGATGGCCCTCCCTCTGGGAACAGCTTCTCCTGAGGTGCGCCATCCAAAGCCCCTGCACTGTGAAAGTCTTGAGTGAAGGCCTCCTCACCTCTTCTCCTTCAAGGGAGATGATTCTGCATCGTCACAGGTTACATTCCCAAAATGCGAATATCTGTGCAATTTGTAATCAAAAGTAAAATACTACAGATGCTGGAAAGACAGAATTAAAAGAAACACGGAAAATGTTGGAAATACAGGCAGGATCTGTGGAGAGGGAAATGTAGTTAATATTTCAGGTCACTCACCTCTCATCAGAAATGGGGAGCGCCAGAACTCAAGCTGCAGAGGAATTTATTATATTGCATTTAGGACACTGAGTACAAGAGTTGGGACATCGTCTTACAGCTGTACAAGACGTTGGTGAGGCCACACTTGGAGTATTGCATGCAGTACTGGTCGATTTACTATAGGAAGGATGCCATTAAGCTGGAGAGGATGCAAAAAAGATTCAAAATTAGATAAAATCAGATTTCTTTATTAGTCGCATGTACATCAAAACACACAGTGAAATGTATCTTTTGTGTGGAGTGTTCTGGGGGCAGCCCGCAAGTGTCGCCACGCTTCCGGCGCCAGCATAGCATGTCCACAACTTCCTAACCCGTACGTCTTTGGAATGTGGGAGGAAACCGGAGCACCCGGAGGAAACCCAAGCAGACATGGGGAGAACGTACAAACTCCTTACAGATAGCAGCTGGAATTGAACCCAGGTCGCTGGCGCTGTAATAGCGTTAGGCTAACCGCTACACTACATGTTACCGGGACTGGAGGGCTTGAGTTATAAGGAGAGGCTAGATAGGCTGGGACTGTTTTCCCTGGAGCGAAGGAGGCTGAGGGGTGACCTGATAGAGGTTTATAAAATCATGAGGGGCACAGATAAGTGAATGGTCACAGTCTCTTTCCCAGGGAAGGGGAGTCTACAACGAGAGGGCATAGGTTTAAGGTGAGAGGGGAAAGATTTAAAGGGGACCTGAGGGACAAGTCTATACAGAGGGTGGTGGGTAGATGGAACGAGCTACCAGAGGAAGTGGTAGAGGTGGGTACAATTACAGTGTTTAAAAGACGTTTGGACAGGTAGGAGGGATATGGGCCAAACGCAGACAACTGGGAATAGCTCAGGAAGTCACCTTGGTCAGTATGGACTTGTTGGGCCAAAGGGCCTGTTTCTGCGCTGTATGACTCTATGACTCTATGACACATGATGTAGTCTCCTCTGCACTGGGACAAACAAACACGGGTTAAACAACCACTTGTGGAACACCTCTGATCCATCTACCAGGGGGACCCTGATCCCCCAGTACTTTAATTCTCAGCCCCACCCCCTTTCAGAATCACGGTCACATGGTTGCAGCATGGAAAGAGGTCATTTGTCCCAATGACTGGCTTTGAGTAAGACCAGTCCAGCCACTCCCACTCCCTCCACCCTCTCCCCATTGCCCTGCGACCTCTTTCCTTTCAGATTCCCATCCAGTTCCCTTTGAATCTGCCTCCACTAGCTTCCTGGTTGTGCCCTCCTGACCCCAACCACTCGCTATGACGTAGGTCTTTCTCTCGTGTCTCTTTGATTCTCTCATCAATCACCTTCAATCTCTGTCCCCTGGTTCCAGCCAATGGGGAAATGCTTCTCTCTCTCTACTCTGTCCAGCCCCTGAATGACGTTGAACACCTCTCTCAGATCCCCTCACAACCTCCCCCGTTCCAAGAAGAACAAATTCAACTCCTCCAGTCCATCCAGAAAACTAAAGTCCCTCATCCCCGGACTGGCTCTGGCAAAGTTCTTTTGAACCTTCTCCAAAGCCTTCACGTCTTTCCAAGGCGTGCAGCTTGGAACCGGACACAATATCTCGAAGGGTCTCGACCCAAAACGTTGACTGTCCATTTCCCCCCACAGATGCTGCCCGACCCGATGAGTTCCTCCAGCAGCTCGTTTTTTTGCTCCAGATTCCAGCTCCTGCAGTCCCCACTGGACACCATACTCCAGCCCTGCCCCAACAGGTGTCCACCATGACTTCCTCACTTGTCCTCTCTGCATCTGTCTATAAAGCCTTGGATCCTCAATGCGTTCTTTTTAAACCACTCTCATCCTGTACAGCAGATGGGAAGAAATGCCAGTCGATCGTTGCTTCACCTGGAGACTTTTCAGGGTGGGAAGGGAGGAGATGAAAGGGCAGGTGTTAGATCTCCAGTGGTTGCATGGAAAAATGCCAAAAGACGAGATGTGGGAGGCAGGGGTGGAAGGGTGGAGCGGGGGTGGGGGGGGGGGTGGGGGGTGGTTGGGTTCACAAAGGGGGCGATCCCTTCGAAATTCTGAAAGGGGAAGGGAGCGGAATATGTGTCTGGTGGTGGAACCCTGCTGAAATTGCAAGGGATAACGCTGGTGGGTGGAAGGTACACCTGTGTCTATACTTATGTCCGCCTCGGGAAAGCTGCCAATATAAACAAAGACCCCACCCACACCGGACATTCTCTCTTCTCCCGCCTCCCATTGGGCAGAAGATACAAAAGCCTGAAAGCACGTACCACCAGGCTCAAGGACAGCTTCTATCCCGCTGTTATAAGACTAGTGAACAGTTCCCTAGTACGATAAGATGGACTCTGGACCTCACAATCTACCTCGTTATGGCCTTGCACCTTATTGTCTGCCTGCACTGCACTTTCTCTGTAACTGTAACACTTTATTCTGCATTCTGTTATTGTTTTCCCTTGTACTACCTCAGTGCACTGTGTAATGAAATGATCTGTATGGACGGCATGCAAAACAAAGTTTTTCATTGTACATGTGACAATAATAAACCAATTTACCAATTTAAGAGATCAGGGGATCTCTGTTCCAGCTCTGTCCAGCAGGAGAGGGGGTGAGAGTACAGATGAGATGCGGTCAAGGTCTCTGTCCATCAAGGTAGAGGGGAAGTCCAAGTCAGGTTCTTTACCAGTCACTACTCTCACACACCATGTCTCCTGAATCCCTCGACCCCAGGGGCACTTGGTATGATGCCTTGAATACACAGCTCTACCATGAGAAGTGCCTCAACCCGCAGGGAACTGGACAAACAAATATTGTGGGACTGTTTACTGCACAACACCAAGTAAAGCTGGAGTGGATTTCACTACACAGCCTTGTTCTCCCAGTAGTTGGCACGGCTGTGTGCGGAAGGTTTATTTGTGGAGAGTTTGGCTTGGTTGACAGGGCACTTACCTTGAGGTTCGAAGGTGCAGGCTTCATTTGCTGCAGGCAGGTGTTGTTCGATATAAACCATTAACCCAGTGTTTCCTAGGGTGTACAAGATAGGGTGACATGCAAGAAGGGATGTGCTCTGTCCCCCAGCCAACACTTAACAATCCCTCCAACTTTAAATTGCTAGACTCACCATTTAACCCTCATACATTAAATACAAAGGGCCAGTAAGCAGAATGGAACCAGTGCAAAGAAATGAGGAGTTAAAAAATTGCACAGAGAGTCATTATGACCTGGAATATACTGTCTGAAGGGACAGTTCAGAGAGATTCAATAGTAAGGGAGCTGGATCAATGTGAGAGGTGAATATTTTTAGCTGAGAAGAGGGACTGAGCACAAGGGAGGAACCTCCAAGAAAAGCGCTGGTCATTTAGGACTGAGATGAGCCAACTTTCTCTCAGAGGACTGTAAATCTTTGGAGTTCTTTACCTCAAAAGTCAGAATCAGAATCAGAATCAGGTTTATTATCACTGATTTATAAGTCGTGAAATTTGTTGTTTTGCGGCAGCAGTACAGCAGTAATCTATAAATTACAAAAATAAATAAATAGCGCAAAAACAAAAGGAATAACAAGATAGTGTTCATTGGTTCATGGACCGTTCAGAAATCTGATGGCGGAGGGGAAGAAGCTGTTCCTGAATCATTGAGTGTGGGTCTTCAGGCTCCTGTACCTCCTCCCCGATGGTAGTAATGCGAAGAGGGCAAGTCCCAGGTGGTGAGGGTCCTTAAAGATGGATGCCGCCTTCTTGAAGATGTCCTCGATGGTGGGGAGGATTGTGCCCGTGATGGAGCTGGCTGAGTCTACAACCCTCTGCAGCCCCTTGCGATCCTGTGCATTGGTGCCTCCATACCAGGTGGTGATACAACCAGTCAGAATGCTCTCCACCGTACATCTGTAGACATTTGCAAGAGTCTTTGGTGTCGGATCAAATCTCCTCAAACTCCTAACAAAGTAGAACTGCTGGTATGCCTTCTTCGTGATTGCATCAATGTGCTGGGCCCAGGATAGATCCTCTGAGTTGTTGACGCCCAGGAACTTGAAGCTGCTCACCCTTTCCACCGCTGACCCCTCAATGAGGACTCCTGACTTCCCCTTCCTGAAGTCCACAATCAATTCCTTGGTCTTGCTGACGTTGAGTGCGAGGTTGTTGTTGTGACACCACTCGACCAGCCGATCTATCTCACTCCTGTACACCTCCTCATCGCTATCTGAGTAAGGAAAAAATAAGGGCAATGGAAATGATCAGGAAAGAGGGAGGGTCCTGAGATGGTTGAAATTACTACTTAGGAATGAGACAAATGGAATAGAGGCCAGAAATAGTGGTTGAGGCAGGCACGTTAGCAACATTTAAAAGCCATCTAGATAAGTACATGGATGGGAGAGGTTTAGAGGGCTATGGGCCAAACGCGGGCAGATGGGACTGGCTCGCTGGGCAACACAGTCGGCATGGAGGAGTTGGGTTGAAGGGCCTGTTTCCATTCTGTATGACTCTGTGACTCTATGACGATTAAAAATTTGTAAATTGGTAAATTGGTTTATTATTGTCACATGTACCGAGGTACAGTGAAAAGCTTATCTTGCACACCGTCCATACAGATCAATTCATTACACAGTGCATTGAGGTAGTACAAGGGAAAAGCAATAACAGAATACAGAACATAATTTTACAGTTACAGAGGAAGTGCAGAGCAGGAAGACAACAAGGCCATAATGAGGTAGATTGTGAGGTCAAGAGTCCATCTTATCGTACTAGGGAACCGTTCAATAGTCTTATAACAGCAAGATAGAAGCTGTCCTTAGGCCTGGTGGTATGTGCTTTCAGGCTTTTGTACCTTCTGCCCGATGGCAGAGGGGAGAAGAGATAATATCTGGGGTGGGTGGTATATCAACTTCCAATACAACAATGTGTGCAGGATCCAAAATAAGATTTTGGATCCTGTCTTTATGAGGATAGGTTGAGCGAGCTAGGGCTTTTCTCTTTGGAGAGGAGGAGGATGAGAGGTGACTTGATAGAGGTGTACAAGATGATAAGAGGCATAGATCGAGTGGACAGTCAGAGACTTTTTCCCAGGGCGACAATGGCTAACACGAGGGGGCATAATTTTAAGGTGATTGGAGGAAGGTATAAGGGGGATGTCGGGGTAAGTTTTTTACACAGATAGTGGTGGGTGCGTGGAACACACTGCTGGCAGAGGTTGTGCGGGCAGATACATTAGGGATATTTAAGAGACTCTTAGACACGTGAATGCTAGAGAAATGGGGCGATGTGGGAGGGAAGGGTTAGATAGATCTTAGAGCAGGATAAAATGTCAGCACAACATTGTGGGCTGAAGGGCCTGTACTGTGCTGTAGCGTTAAAAAAAAGATGGGGGAAACTAGTGGGAAGATTTTTCAGTGAGGAGGTTAATGAGGTTGGGTTCTGGGCCAGGTCAGAGTGCAGCATGCTCATCTCTGTCAGAGGTTGTGGATTCAAACCACACTCCAGGGCCTTCAGTACAAACCTCTCAGCTGATACCCCCTTTGTAGTACAGAATGAGTGCAGCGCTGTTAACCTATTTTCAAGAAGAGTCATTAAAATGAGGATGTCTCTGCCCTCCCATATGTGTCGAAAGATTCCTTTGAAACTGCATTGAAGAAAGACAGGGGGAGTCTCCTGTTTTGGGCCAATATTCATCCCCTGTCTAATACCTCTGGGGAAGAAAGAAATATCATTCAATCACCACAGTCTCTCTGTTTGCGGGATCTTTCTGAGAACACATTTCCTGCTTTTCAACAGTGACTTCCCAGAGACTGAGGAGGATGAGGGATTTTCTCCCACTGGGGATGGTGAAGTGTCTTAGCATGGAAACAGGCCCTTCGGCCCACTGAGTCTGTGCTATCAAGCACCAATCCTAGACCAATCCCATTTTATTCTCCCACATTCCCATCCACTCCCCCCAGATTCTACCCCTCACCCACACACTGGGGGCAATTTACAGCGGCCAATTAACCCACTGACCCACACGCCGTGGGAATGTAGGGGGGAACCGCATCACCCAGGGGAAACCCACTTGGTCACAGGGAGGGCGTGCAGACTCCACACACAGACGGTGCCAGAGGTCAGGATCGAACCGGGCTCTCTGGTGGTGAGACTGCGCCACTGGGAAAATGGATGAATGGAAGAGGGAGAAGGAAGGGAGATGGAGGAGGTTGGAGAGACCAGCACAAACTGGTAGGACTGAATGGCCTTCCTTCAGAGCTGCATGCTCAATGTAACCTGATCACTGCTCTTGCAATCCTGCTCGCTGCGTGCTTGGCTCATTTTTATTCCAGATTTATTGCCTCCTTTCCTTTTTTATTTAATTCTCCACTTGAATTACGGACACATCTTCAATCTCTCCCCAGACTGGCCCTTTATTAAACTGTCAGTAGCCAGAGCTGAATGCAGGGTAGGATTTTTGAGATGACATCTTCCAGATTCATCTCTTAAATTAGAAGCTGGGCTGCATCGGACATGCCTGTGTGAATAATGTTGAGGGGACTATTTGCTTCCAGCTCTATGTGTCTGTAGAATCACTTCGGAACAGTTACAGTAAAGAAAGAGGACATTCTACCCATCAAATCTATGCTAGCTCCTTGTAGAGTCATCCTGTCAGATCCATTCCTTGTACCCCTGCAAATTATTCTCTCTCTAGCTCTCTAATTCCCTTCGGAAGGCCCTGATTGATTCTTCTTACACCTCCCCTATAGGCTGTGAATTCCAGATCGTAACCAAAAATTCTTTATCGAGATCCTCCTTTGTATCTTGCAAATCCACATCTCCTGGATCTTTGAACCACCTGCAATCACCTTTTAAATCTTTCACCTCTCACCTTAAACCTAAGCCCCCTAGTTTTTAGTTCCCTTTCCCTGGGAAAAAGACTGTGTACACTCACCCTATCTATGCCCCTGTCTACCTGTGACATCACATTCAGGGAACCATGTACTTGTACTCCGAGGTCCCTCAGTTATACAACACTCCCCAGGGCCTCACCGTTCACTGTGAAAGTCTTACCCTCATTTGTCTTCCCAAAATGCAACACCTCGCACTTATCTGAATTAAACTCCATCTGCCATTTCTTGGCCCACTGACCCAGCTGATCAAGATCTGTTAATCCTGATAACCATTTTCACTGTGTATGACACCACCTATTGTAGTGTCATCTGCAAGCTTACTAACCACGTCTTGTACGTTCTCATCCAGATCATTGATATAGATGACAGATAGCAATGGGCCCAGCACTGAGCCCTGGGCAGCAGCGCTAGTCACAGGCCTCCAGTCTGAAAAACAACCTTCCACCATCACCCTCTGCTTCCCACCACTAAGTGAATTGTATATCCAATTAGCTAGCTTTCCTGGGAACTTTGATCCACCTCAGGTCCTCCTATTTTTGTTTCCTTTCCCATACCACCCCTCCACCTCTCATCACCCATTTCCACCCCCTGCCCAACGTCCTGCTTCCATTCCATCCTACTACCCACGCACTGGATCCCCTTCCCCATCTGGTTCCAACTGTCCTACACCTCTCCCCTAATGGTTCCCATTATCACCTTCCATCTTTATCAGATTCCAGCACTGGGAGCCTTTGTGTCCCCACTTATCACCCTCCAGCCTCTTGTCTCGCAATCCACCTGTTCCATCGGCCCATCGTCCTTCACCCCTCCTCGGACCGCCTGTCGCCTCTGGCCCCTGTCCCACCCCTCCCTCTCACCTCTTTTTCTGGCCATCTCCTCTCTACACTCTCAGAACCGATGCAGGGTCTCGACCGGAAATGTAGACTGTTCCTCTCCCCCCACAGATGCTGCTCGACCCGCTGAGTTCCTCCAGCTGATTGTTTGCCGCTCCAGATTCCAGCGTCTGTAGTCTCTTGCATCTGCCCTCTTCACTGCCTTATCTACCTGAAACAATACCTTTGGAGATCCTTGGATTTGTACACCCTCTGTTCCTCAGTACCCCCCGGAGCCCTCCCACCCTGGAATGTGGCTGAAGAAACGATAGGAGCAAATTCAACGGGAACTTTCAGCTGGGAGTTGGAGAAATACTTGGAAAGGCAAACAAACTCAAAGCACAAGGGAATTTGACCAAATGGGAGCTCCCTCAAGGTGCTGACAGAACGAGGGTGGTCCATCATCAGGGTTACTGAAGGTCAGTGCTTGTTACACCCTCTGTAGGCTTCACCCTGGAGGCCTTGACAGGCTGTCAAACTGGCTGGATTTGTCCAACAAATGTACCGGTGGTGAATTAATCCGTAGATGGCACAGGACTCCAGCTGCAACTGCTCAAGCGCTGAGCTGAACGAGCAAAGAGGCAGCCGAGTCTGTATGTTATTGTAATCAAATGGATGAAACGCCAGAAGTAAGCTCTGCTTGCCTTTGTGTTTCTTGCGCAGCAGAGACAAAAAACATTTGCCAGGCCGCATCCCTTGGTTCGTCAGCTCCTGGACTGCACCGCCTTTGACTCACCACCGAGGAGGTGCATTCAAGGTTGCTGTGAGAGTCAGCGGGTTTGTGGTAAATGTCAGAGGACAGCTTGTCTCCTGAGAAGGAGACAGAGGGATCCAGGAAAGGAGAGAAGTGTCGGAAGTGGTCCAAGGGAATTTGACGGTGATAACACCGGTAAATTGGTAAATTGTTCTATTATTGTCACATGTACCGAGGTACAGTGAAAAAGTTCTCTTGCGTACTGTTCATACAGATCAATTCATTACACAGTGCATTCAGGTAGTATAAGGGAAAACAATAACAGAATGCAGAATAAAGTGTTACAGTTACAGAGAAAGTGCAGTGCAGGTAGACAATAAGGTGCAAGGTTATAACACGGTAAATTGTGAGGTCATGGGTCTATCTTATCGTACTAGGGGGCCGTTCAATGGTCTTATAACAGCAGGACAGAAACTGTCCTCGAGCCTGGTGGTACGTGCTTTCAGGCTTTTGTATCTTCTGCCTGATGGGAGAAGAGAGAATGTCTGGGGTGGGTGGGGTTTTTGATAATGTTGGCTGCTTTGCCGAGGCTGGTTTCCGTGACACGCTGGGCTGTGTCCACAACTTTCTGCAGTTTCTTGTGGTCCCAGGCTGAGCAGTTGCCGTACCAAGCTGTGATGCATCCAGGTAGGATGCTTTCTATGGTGCATCGATAAAAGTTGGTGAGTGTCAAAGGGGATATGCCAAATTTCTTTAGCCTCCTGAGGAAGTAGGGGTGCTGGTGAACTTGAGGAGATCTGCGGGAAGCAGTGGCTATTTCGATATGATTAATGTAGTCTAAATCACGTTGATGTGATTGTGTTAACTTCTCTGGGAGGTGCAGTGGGTACAGCTGCTGCCTCACAGCTCCAGAGACCTGGGTTCGATCCCAACAACCGGTGTTGCCTGCGCGGAGTTTGCACGCTCTCCCAGTGACCGCGTGGGCTTCCCCCCAGGTACTCTGGCTTCCTCCCACACCCCAGAGACGTGCATCCTCCACTACCCCCCTCTGGCAGCTCATTCCATATGTCCACCACCCTCTGTGTGAAAAACTTTTCCCTCAGTTCCCTTTTAAATCTTTCCCCTCTCACCTTACACCTGTGACCTCTAGTTTTAGACTCCCCTACCCTGGGAAAAATACTCTGGACTATCTACCCTATCTATGCCCCTCATAATTTTATAAACCTCCTACGTTGCTGTGAGAACAAACCCAGTCTGTCCAATCTCTCCTTGTAACAGCCCTCCATTCCCGAAACATCGACTGTCCATTTCTCTCCATAGATGCTGCCCAACCCAGCATCTTGTGGGTAACATCCTGGTGAATCTCTTCTGCACCCTCTCTATTGCTACTACCTGTGCTGTGGTGACCAGAGCTGCACACAGTACTCCACGTGGGACCTTGCTGTGCACAGCCTGCCTGCTGCCTCCCTTACATTACAAAATGATGACACCTTTCAAGTATTTCATTGTCTGCAGGGCATGTTCTGAAGGGGAGGCCATCAGAAATGAAGGTTTCCCTCATCCTGTGATCTGCAGGTTCCTTCAGTTCTCCTCAGGATGAGAGCTCTGGTACTTGGGTTGCTTCTCTTCTGCTTAGCCCACCGCACTTCTGAAGATTCGACTTTGCATTTGGGTGAGAGGGGTATATATTATGGGACGATGGTAGCTGGCAGAGCCGCTGCCTCACAGCTCCAGGGATCCAGGTTCAATCCCGACCTCTGGCACTGTCTGTGTGCGGAGTTTGCATGCTCTCCTTGTGACCGCGTGGGTTTCCCCCGGGTGCTCCGGTTTCCTCCCACATCCCAACGACATGCGGGTCGGTGGGTTAATTGGCCGCTGTAAATTGCCCCCAGTGTGTGGGTGAGGGGTAGAATCTGGGGGGAGGTGATGGGAATGTGGGGAGAATAAAATGGGATTAGTGTAGGATTGGTGTAAACAGGTGACAAATGATTAGTGAAGACTCAGGGGGTTGAAGGGCGTATTTCTGTGCTGTATAAATCTATGACTCTATGAAATGGAAGCATCTCAACAAGTCAGGTCTTAACTTGTGTTGAGTTTGTTCATCTCAACCAGATTGGTGTTGGGCGTCCAAACAAGCAGTGCCCTCTCAACAGTGCTCCCAATTAAGGGGTATTCTCCACGGAATATTCAAGCAGGGAGTGGTCATTCCAATGTGCCATGTTCCCATGACAACCATTCCGTTCAAAGTAAAAGTCCACGGCAGACTCCTGCCCACTGACATCTGGTTACAATCAGGGAAGAAATTGCAAACATTTTTGGCCCCTGTTTGCTTCTTAAAGGGAATCCGACACGTGGGTGGTTTCTTGGTCAGCGGAGTCTGGTTGGAGGTAACCCTTTCTGTGCTGTACTGGGGGTAGGGATGGGTTTCCCCATGGCGCTCTCCCTACATCAACAGAGGGACCTAGAGCCACAGGTACATGGTTCCCTGAAAGTAGCGTCACAGGTAGACAGGGTGGTGAAGAAGGCGTTTGGCACGCTGGCCTTCATCTGTCAGGGCGTTGAGTTGGGATGATATGTCGCAGTTGTACAAGATGTTGGTGAGGCCGCACTTGGAGTTTTGGTCACCTTCTTATAGGAAAGATGTCATTAAGCCGGAAATAGTTCAGGGAAGGATGTTGCCAGGACTCGAGGGCCTGAGTTATAGGGGGAGGTCGGGCAGGCTAGGTCTTTATTCCTTGGAACGTAGGAGACTGAGTGGTGACCTTACAGAGGTGTATAAAATCATGAGGGGCATCGATAGGGTGAATGTGCTCAGTCTTTTTCCCAGGGAAAGGGAATCAAAAGAGGCCATAGGTTTAAGGTGAGAGGGGAAAGATTTAAAAGTGACCTGAGGGGCAACTTTTTCACACAGAAGGTGATCTGATTGTAATCTCCACAGTCTTGCCTATCCCTGATAAGCTTTCACACCCTCACTTATCAAGAATCTCTCTGCCTCTGCATCAAAAATACTCAAACGCTCTTTGAGGAAGAGAGTTCCAAAGACTCATCGCCCTCTGAGGAGAAAGAATTTCATCTCATCTCTGTTTTATCTCTGGACAACAGCTTATTTTTAAACAGTGGCCCCTATTTCCTGATTCTCCCACAAGAGGAAACATCGTTCCCACACGCATCCCTCAATCGAATCCCCACTCGCACTCCTAAGCTACAAGGGCCACAGAGCATGATAAGATGGTGCAGGAAAGATATGACCAGAATATACTCGATGGGCTGAATGGCTTCTCCCTCCCAGTACAATTCTACAATTCAACAGCAGCACTGGAAATGGCTCAGTGGACATTTACAAGGATGCTCTCTTTGGAACAAGGAAGCTGCGATGAAATTTATAAAACTATGAGAGGTCTACAGGGGTAAAGAGGAAAGCTGTACTTCTCTCAGCAAGGGAGAACCGGTCAAGGTAATTGTGAGAAAGATTCAAGGGGAGATGAGGGAATTCTCCCCCCGTGGGAGGTGGAGATCAGGAACTCACTGCCTGAAACCCTCCCTACATTTAAACAAGTACTTGCACTTTGGACGGAGCTGATGGTCTATAGACCAGGATCTGAGAAGTGGGATTAGATTGGTCTCCTTCTCAACCAGCATGAATAATGGACACAATGGCCTCTTTCTCAGCCTGAATGGACATCACAGTGGCGCAATGGTTAGTGCTGCTACCTCCTGCAATCCGGGTTCGAACCTGACCCCCAGCGCTGTCTGTGTGGAGTTTGCACGTTCTCCCTGTGACCCCGTGGGTTTTCCTGGGGTGCTCCGTTTCCCTCCCACATCCCAGCAACATGCAGGTCGGTAAGATAATTGGCCACTCCAAGTTCCCCCTGGTGTAGCTGGGAGGCAGAAGAACCATCATGGCAATAGGGAGAACAGGTTGTGATGGAGAGGGATTGACAAGGTTGCAGGGTAGTCTCGATGGGCTGAATGGCACCTTCTATATGGTGAGAAGTTGGGAGATAATGTTGCAGTTGTATAAGTCATTGGTGAGGCCGCACTTGGAGCACTGTGTACGGTTTTGGTCGCCCTGTTATAGGAAAGACGTCATTAAACTGGAAAGAGCGCAGAGAAGATTTACGAGGATGTTGCCAGGACTCCGAGGGCCTGAGTTATAGGGAGAGGTTGGCCAGGCTAGGAATGTAGGATTCTGAGGAGTGACCTTATAGAGGTGTATAAAACCACGAGGAGCTCAGGTAGGGTGAATGCACACAGTCTTTTTCCCAGAGAAGAGGAACTAAAACTAGAGGGCAAAGGTTTAAGATGAGAGGTGAAAGATTTAAAAGGAACCTGAAAGGCAAGATTTTCACACAGAGGATGGTGTGTATATAGAGCGAGCTGCCAGAGGAAGTGGTTCAGGTAGGTAAAATAACAATATTTAAAAGACATTTGGACAGGTACAGGGAAGGTTTGGAGGGATATGGGCCAAATGTGGGCAAATGGGACTAGCTTGGTGGGCACCATGGCCAGCATGGATAAGTTGGGCTGAAGGGCCTGTTTCTGTGCTGTGAGTCTATGACTCTATGACACCAGGAATCCACAGAGGTGCATGAACCAGCAGGACGCATTTACCAACACAGAGTGATGTGGAGTGGGAGTGACACCTGGAGAGTGAGGGTCAGTCTGTCCTGTCCCACTTTTCCCCAGGTTTCTCCTCCACAGGAGTGTGAGGCAGGATCACCCGCCTTAAATTTCACTCTGAGCTCATTAGAACTGAAACTACGTTGGATTGCAGTTCAGTGTAATATTTTCAGCAAATTACCTTTCATCACCTTGGCAGCCAATGTTTCTGTAAAGCTGCACTTGAGATTTTTTTTTGCTGAGTTAAGTATTAATATTCTCAAAAACAGAAAATCATTTCAACAAATTTGCTCTGAATCTCTTTAAGTAGCAGTTTCTTCTGTTACATTTTGAGCTTTTCTTTGGGAATATATTTAACAGCTGCTGCAAAATTGTTTATATAACCACCATCCTACAGAAGAGACTGAGGCTGCCTGTATCCTATCTCACACCACTCACCCACTGCACACAAGATCTTTGGTTCGCAGACTGGTTATGTTTTAATTATAACATTCACATCCATTGGTTATTCTGGCCCCTCCCTCACCTCAATCACCTCAGAAACCACACAACTGAGGTAGAAGCACGTCCTCCTTAAGATGGGAGACCTCCTGCATCTCTGCAAGGCTCCAAGGTACTTGCACCCCTCCAAATATTGAGCACTTGTGCAACATGGATTTTAATTTCTCCAACTCACAAGGTGCTGGAGGAACTCACTGGACATCCTTTCCCTCCACAGATGCTGCCTGATCCGCTGAGTTCCTCCAGCACCTGTGTGTTGCTCCAGATTCCAGCATCTGCAAGTCCCTTAGGTCTCTATTTGAATCACTCCAACACTGTTGGCCATCCATTGTGTGCCTGAATACCGAGAACTCCTGCCATCCTCTCTAACGCTTAAAGATGTCACTTGGGGGGGGGCACGGTGACACAGTGGGTAGAGCCGCTGCCTCACAGCTCCAGAGGCCCAGGTTCGATCCCGACCTCCGGCGCTGTCTGTGTGGAGTTTGCATGTTCTCCCTGTGACTGTGTAAGTTTCCTCTGGGTGCTCCGGTTTCCTTCCACAAAGATGTGCAAGTTGGGTTGGTGGGTTAATTGGCCGCTGTAAGTTGCCCCCAGTGTGTTGGTGAGTGGTAGAATCTGGGGGGGGGGGGGGTGGGGTTGATGGGAATGTGGGGAGAATAAAATGGGATTGGTGTGGGATTAGTGCAAATGGGTAGTTGATGGTCAGTATGGACTCAAGTGGGCTGAAGGGCCTGTTTCCGTGCTCTCCCTCTCTCTCTCTCTCTCCCTCTAACTCTCCCTCTTTCTCTCTCCCTTTCCCTCTCTCTCTCCCCCACTCTCCCTCTCTCTCTCCCCCTCTCTCCCTCTCTCTCTCTATCTCTCTCCCCTCTCTCCCTCTCTCTCTCTCCCCCTCTCTCCCTCTCTCTCTATCTCTCTCCCCTCTCTCCCTCTCTCTCTAACTCTCCCTCTCTCTCTATCTCTGAGATCTACATACCGAACCATGCCTTTAATCACTTAATGTTGTTTATTGTCTTGATGTTGTTCTGTTAAAACATTCTGCTTTACGGATGATTACCTTCCAATGAGGAGGTACATTAAGGCTGGTCAACTATTGTGGCCATAGAGTGATACAGCACAGAAACAGGCCCCACGGCCCATCATGCCATGCTGTCCACCAACCACCCATCTTCACCAATCCCATTTCCCAGCTCTTGGTCCGTAGCCTTCTCTGCCTTGGTGATTCAAGTGTTCGCCCAGATACTTCTTCTGTGAGGTCAGATCCCTTCTGAACCCCTCATTCCTCACCTTAAGCCTGTACCTTCTGGTTTTTGTTGTCTCTGTTATGGGGAAGAGTGTCCCACCATCTAAGCCCCTCATCATTTTGTTTACCTTGATTGCACCCCCCCCCCCCCCCAATCTCCTCCACTCCAAAGAAAACAAACCCAGCCTCTCCAGGGGTGGGAGTGAGAGTTGCAATGGCTACTGTTTCGAAGAAGATGAGGGAAGTTCTTCTTCCCAGAGTCCTGAGGACCGTGTTTATACCCGAACCAATCACATTGAGGAGGATGGCCTGCAGAGGAGCACAGTTGCTGTTTGTGGGATCTTGCTGTGCATCAGCCTTTGGTTGCCACTTTACTAACCTGGCTAAGCTGCCCTGCCCGGGACCGCAAGACACTGCAGAGAGTTGTGGACACAGCTCAGCACACCAGGGAAACCAGCCTCCCCTCCATGGACTCTGTCTACACTTCCCGCTGCCTCAGTAAAACAGCCGACATAATCAAAGACCCCACCCACCCTGGACATTGTCTCTCCTCCCCTCTCCCATTGGGCAGAAGATACGATGAAAACATGTATGACCAGGCCCAAGGACAGCTTCTACTCAGCTTTTATCAAAATCTCGAACGGACCTCTTGTGTGATACAGATGAACTCCTGATCTCCCAATCTACCTCGTCGTGGCCCTTGCACCTTACTGTCTGCCTGCACTGCACTTTCTCTGTGACTGTAGCACCTTATTCTACAGTCTGTTATTGTTTCTTGTTTTGTACCACCTCGATGTACTGATGTATGGAATGATCTGTCTGGATGGCACGCAACAAAGCTTTTCACTGTGTCTCAGTACATTGACAATAGTAAACCAATTACCATTTACTCTTTAAAAAGTGATTTTAAACAGCCTGAGAATTAATAGAACACCGTGGAAATGCAAACTCGAGTTTATCTGAATTAGAAGTTACTTCTCATCCACACCCTGCCAAATGCCAAAACTTCACCCCACCATGTTCCAGTCATCGAGATGTACATCACAAAAACAGGCCCTTCAGCCCACCATGTGCATGCTGACCTTTTTGCCCATCCACACTAATCTCATTTGCCCGCATTAGGACCAAATCCTTCTGTGCCTTGCCTAGTTAAGTGTCTGTCTAAATGCCTCTTAAATGTAGTGAGTGTGTCTGATTCCACCAGCAGTGAAGAGAGTGGATGTTTCAGGTGGTGGATGGGTGCCATTCGAGAGGGTTGCTTTCTCCTGAAAGGCATTGAGGTCTTGACTCTTGTGGGAGTCGCACTCATCCAGACAAGTGGAAAAATCTCGCCTTGCGCCTTGTAGGTGGTGGACAGGCCTGGGGAATTTGGGAGGTGAGTACCCAGCCTTTGACCTGCTCTTGAAGACACAGTTTATGGTACGGTTAAGTTTCTGGTCACCGATAATCGTGGGGGCTGAGAGGGTTAATTTTAAGTAAAGTGGGGGTCAGTGAGAGGGGTAAAGTGGGGTTGACTGAGGGTTGGATTGGGGTCAGTGTTATGGTGGTTGACAGATTGGACAGTACTGAGGGATTACCCCTTCACAACCACCAGAACACCTAACCTGTCTTACTTTGACCTCACTGGAAGGACCTCACATTTCTTCATACGGCTCCTTTCATAAGAAAAATGCACAGGTTCTGACAAAGGGTCGTCAACCTGAAGTGTTAACTCTGCACTTCTGTGCAGTTCTGGTTGCCCCATTACAGGAAGGATGTGGAGGCTTTGGAGAGGGTGCAGAAGGGGTTCACCGGGATGCTGCCTGGATTAGAGGGTATGAGCTACAGGGAGAGGTTGGACAAAGTTGGAGCATTTTCTCTGGAGCATTGGAGGCTGAGGGGAGACCTGATAGAAGTTTATAAAATCATGAGAGGCATAGGTAGGGTAGAGTCTTTTTCCCAAGGTGGAAAGGCCAAATACTAGAGGGCGTAGATTTAAAGCGAGAGGGGGAAAGTTTAAAGGAGATGTTTGAGGCAAGTTTTTTTTACACAGAGAGTGGTGGGTGCCTGGAACGGGCTGCCAGGGGAGGTGGTGGATATAAACCCAATGACAACGTTTAAGAGTCATTTAGACAGACACATGAACAGGCAGGGAGTGGAGGGAGATGGACCTTGTGCAGGCAGATGGGATTAGTCTAAATTGGCATCATGTTTGGCACAGACATGGTGGGCTGAAGGGCCTGTTCCTGTGCGGTACCATTCTATGCTCTGTGATATCTTAATCTCTGTTAAATCTCTCATTTGCAAAGACTGTTCCTTAGAGAGTGAAGTCCTTCACGGTTTTACTTGTTCTGGTCTCTGGTGCAGGATTTGAACCCAGGACCTCTCTCAATCAGAGGCAGGAGTGTTACCCACTGAGTCACAGCTGACAATCCACCCTTTGACTGGGGAAAGGGTGATACAAGGAAATCGAGAGGATAAAGCTGGCGAGGTGTGCACACTGGGGTCCCCCAGGACTGAATTAGCTGCAGTAAAGTGAATGCTAAATGGGGACTAGCTGCCTGGGAACAGAATCAACAGGGCAGTGAGTGGGTTCAGTCAACCGCAGCCTTGGTTCACATATCCTCGTGATGTAATGTATGATATTCCCACACATAAACCAACAGAGAAGGGAACAGTTGGTCTACACACAGTTCCTCTGGTCCCATGGCCCTGTCTCAACTCAGGCCAATCACCAGGCTTTCTCTCCGGCTAACTGCAGTAGTTTTGGACTCCCCTACCCTGGGGAAAAACACTGTTACCGTCCACCTTATCTATGCCTCTCATAATTTTAAACACTTCTATAAGGTCGCCTCTCAATCTCTTATGTTTCAAAGAATAAAGGCCCAGCCTGGCCAACCTCTCCCTGTAACTCAGGCCGTCTCGTCCTGGCAACATCCTTGTAAGTCATTTTGGCATTGGTATTGGTTTATTATTGTCACGTACTGAGGTACAGTGAAAAACTTGTCTCGCATACCGATCGTACAGATCAATTCATTACACAGTGCATTGAGGTAGTACAGGTAAAAACAATAACAGAATACAGAGTAAAGTGTCACAGCTACAGGGAAGTGCAGTGCAGGTAGACAATAAGGTATAAGGTCACAACAAGGTAGATTGTATAAGGGAACCGTTCAATAGTCTTATCACAGTGGGACAGAAGCTGTCCTTGAGCCTGGTGGTACGTGCCCTCAGGTTCCTGTATCTTCTACCTGATGGAAGAGGAGGGAAGAGAGAATGTCCCGGGTGGGTGGGGTCTTTGATTATGCTGGCTGCTACACCAAGGCAGCGAAAGGTAAAGACAGAGTCCAAGGAGGGGAGGCTGATTTCCGTGATGCGCTGGGCTGTGTCCACAACTCTCTGCAGTTTCTTGCGGTCCTGGGCAGTGCAGTTGCTGTACCAAGCCATGATGCATCCAGATAGAGTGCTTTCTGTGGTGCATCAATAAAAGTTGGTGAGTGTCAAAGGGGACAAACCGAATTTCTTTAGCCTCCTGAGGAAGTAGAGGCGCTGGTGAGCTTTCTTGGCTGTGGCATCTACGTGATTTGACCAGGACAGGCTATTGGTGATGTTCACTCCCAGGAACCTGAAGCTCTCAACCCTCTCGACCTCAGCACCATTGATGTAGACAGATGCATGTACACCGCCCCCTTTCCTGAAGTCAATGACCAGCTCTTTTGTTGTGCTGACATTGAGGGAAAGGTTGTTGTCATGACACCATTCCACTAAGCTCTCTATCTCCTTCCTGTACTCTGACTCATCATTGTTTGAGATACGGCCTACAACGGTGGTATCATCTGCAAACTTGTAGATGGAGTTAGAGCAGAATCTGGCCACACAGTCATGAGTATAACCACGTCTTCTTGTGGTTTATTGTGTTCTTTATGTCTTGTATGGTGTCGAGCTTCTTGAATGTTGTTGACACTGCACTCACTCAGGCAAGTGGATAGTGTTCCGTCACACCCCTGACCTAAGCCTTGTACAGGCTTTGGGGAGTTAGGAGATGTGTTACTCACCACAAGATTCCCAGCCTCTGACCTGCTCTTGTAGCCACACTGTGTACATGGCTACTCCACTTCAGTTCCTGGTCAATGGTAACCCCAGGATATTGACTGTGGAGGATCCAGTGATGGTAATGTCATTGGATGTCAGGGGGTAATAGCTGGATTTTCTCTTGGTGGATATCGTCATTGCCTAGCACTTGGGTGGCGTGAGTATTACTTGCCGTCCATCAGCCCAGGTCTGAATATTATCAAAAATCCCTCTACCTCTCCCACCTGCTTCCACTGATCTTTGAGAAAGAGAGTTCCAAAGCTTCACCACCATCTAGGTGAAGAGGTTTCTTCCTCATCTCAATCCTGAATGGCTGATTACTTATTTTTAGATGGTGACCCCTGGTTCTAGACAGGGGTGTGTGGTCCCAGTTGTGGGAGACTAAGGAAAATGTGGGAAAGGTACTGAGGCTGTCAAAGGAACAGAGTTGGTTTGATTGGGCAAATGGCCAACTCTAGTCCTGCAATGCAGCCAAGGTTTGGAAGGCAGTTGACAGGAAGTGGTGTGGTGAGTTTCTAGCTCACCACTGTATCCTTAGCAATGAGGTAGAGAAGTAAAGGGAAGCCTCCCGCTGAGCGTTTGACACAGCAGTAAGGGAAAAGATTGCTGCTACATCTGGCCTACAGACGCAGTCATGGCCTGGTACAGAAATTCCAATGGTTAGGAATGCAAGTGGCTGCAGAGAGTAGTTGACACAGCCCGGTCCATCACAGGCACATCCCTCCCCACCACTGACAGCATTTACAGGAGGCGCTGCCTCAAGAAGGCGGCATCTATCATCAAGGATCCCCACCATCTGCGTCATGCCCTCTTCTTACTGCTACTGTCAGCCTGAAGCCTGAAGTCCCACACCACCAGGTTCAGGAACAGCTACTTTCCTGCAGCCATCATGTCCAAGAACCGACCTGCACAACCCTAACCCCACCTCAGCAACGGAACACTACGGACCACCTCTTGCACTACCGTGGACTTGTGTCTGATTGTGTCTTTGCACTAATATCTTGTTTTGTACAGTCTTGTATAATTTATGTTCTGTGTGTTGTCTGTACCTACGTGCCTATGATGCTGCTGCAAGCAAGTTTTTCATTGTACCTGTACCTGACCGTACTTGTGCACACGTACAAGTGTGGAAGCCATAGAGAGGGTGCAGAGGAGATTTACAAGGATGTTGCCTGGATTGGGGACCATGCCTATGAGAACAGGTTGAGTGAACTTGGCCTTTTCTCCTTGGAGCGACGGAGGATGAGGGGTGACCTGATCGAGATGTATAAGATGATGAGAGGCATTGATCGTGTGGATAGTCAGAGGCTTTTTCCCAGGGCTGAAATGGTTGCCACAAGAGGACATAGGTTTAAGGTGCTGGGGAGTAGGTACAGAGGAGATATCAGGGGTAAGTTTTTTACTCAGAGAGTGGTGAATGCGTGGAATGGGCTGCCGGCAACGGTGGTGGAGGCGGATACGATAGGGTCTTTTAAGAGACTTTTGGATAGGTACATGGAGCTTAGAAAAATAGAGGGCCGTGGGTAAGCCTAGTAATTTCTAGGGTAGGGGCATGTTTGGCACAGCTTTGTGGGCCGGAGGGCCTGAACTGTGCGGTAGGTTTTCTATGTTTCTATGTTTTTATGACAATAAACTTGACTTGAAATAAACATTTTAAAATCAATAACTGACCTCATCTTCCTCAAGGGCCGCAAACATCATCCAATGGTCTTTCCCCCTCCTTGTGACCAGCTGACTGCCACTGATGTTCCCCTCTGTGTGGCTTCTCTGCCTAGGTTAAGTGCAGCTTGAACCAGCAAAATACTGAATTGGAAATCATTTCTTGGAAGCACACAATGTGTTAAACGTTGATGGAACAAGTTGTATGCGGAGGGTGCAGTCAATGTTTTGAAAAGTCAAATTGTTTCAGAACAAAGCGGTTCTGTGGCATTGGTTGAAGTGGAGCTGTGGGCCAACTTTCTGGGAGAATTTCCCGTTCCTCTTTGACGTGGACGTTTAATGTTCTCCAGAATATGCAAATGTGAATCTGATATCCCAGCCTGAAATTGGCACTTGTGCCAGCTAATTGTGAGACCAAATTCAAACTGACTATTTTCTCCTCATAACTCTGCACTCATCGTAAACTTTGTTATACCTCTCTGTATCAATCCCAAACTAATCCCACTGTTCCGCCTCTAACCCTCACGGACATTTATTCATCCCAATGAACCCGATTACGTTATTCTTCTTAAAGGTCTGTATTGATCTGAAACACCTCCCACTGCTCTACTCCTCCCAGAACCCACGTCAATACCAAACCACACAAGAACACAAGGAAATAGGAGCAGGAATAGGGCACTCAGCCCTTCAAAACTGCCCCACCATTCAACGTGATCATGGCTGATCTACGCTGGCCTCAACTCCTCTTCTGTGCCAGTTCCCCGTAACACA
This sequence comes from Pristis pectinata, assembly GCF_009764475.1. Classification (NCBI taxonomy): domain Eukaryota; kingdom Metazoa; phylum Chordata; class Chondrichthyes; order Rhinopristiformes; family Pristidae; genus Pristis; species Pristis pectinata. The sequence goes on along the minus strand of NC_067408.1, from coordinate 3,286,614 downwards.
CAATTCCTCGATCTTTCAACTATTTACCTATCTCCACCTTAAGTATATCTAACGATCCGGTCTCCATCACCCTCGGCGAGAAGGATCACTGTGTCCTGCACTCCCATAATCCCGGCTCAATCCAACTGGCCCACATTGACATAGTCGGGTCAATCTTAAACTAGTTCAATTCTCCCACAGTCTCCCCATCTCTCTGCCTACGGGTGCATGACATTTCTCTTAACTGCTCACTCTTGGTGAAGCAGTAACTCAGCAAGATTTCTACCGCAAGGTTCTAACCTTTACCTCAGAGAGAAAAGAGCAGCTGACACAGGGTGCGATCACCTGTAGCTCCCCTTCCAAGTCAAACCCCTGACTTGGAAATAGATCAGCCATTCCTTGCCCTGAGGAGGTCATTAAGCTGGAACGGGTGCAGAAAAGATTTCACGAGGATGTTACCAGGATCGGAGGGCTTGAGTTATAAGGAGAGGCCGGATACACTGGGAGTTTTTTTCCCGGAGAGGAGGCTGAGGGGTGACCTTGTAGAGGTTTATAAAATCATGAGGGACACAGATAAGGTGGATGGTCGCAATTTCCCCAGGGTAGGGGAGTCTAAAATTCGAGGGCATAGGTTTAAGGTGAGAGGGCAAAGGTTTAAAAGGGAACTGAGGGGCAAATTTTTCACACAGAGAGTGGTGGATATGTGGAACGAGCTGCCAGAGGAAGTGGCAGTGTTGGGTATAATTACAAAATTTAAAAGACAGTTGGATAAGTACATGGATAGAAAGAGTTTAGAAGGATATGGATCAAATGCAGGCAAATGGGACTAGCTCGGTGGGCACCATGGTTAGCATGGATAAGTTGGGCCGAAGGGCCTGTTTCTGTGCTGTATAACTCTATTCTCACTTCCAACACAGCAACACCTCCACTCTGTGACTGCTGTGGATCGAGAAGGTTATTCACCACCACCTTCCAGGGTTAACATATGCTGCCCTTGGCCAGTCATGCCAATATCATACACATACACATGTACACGTACATGTGTGCACAGGCTCCTTATGTGTCAGTTTACCATGTTGGCTGTAGCCTGCTCTCTGGCCAATGGATTGCAGGATTACTTACTCATTACAATGGAGGAGGCCATTCAGCCCACCAGGTCCATACCAGCTCCCAGCAGATCGATCCGATCCGTCTCACTCCCCTCTGTAGTCCTGCAGACATTTCTCTCTCACATGCCCAGCAACTCCCCTTTGATTCTTTTGCCACTTACCTATCCCAGGGGTCATTTACAGCAGCCAAATAACAAAGCCGCACGTCTTTAGCATGTGGGAGGAAACCAGAGCGGGCACAGGGAGAACATAGGACGTAGAACAGCACAGCACAGGAACAGGCCCTTCAGCCCACAATGCTGTGCCCAACTAATTAAGCTAATGATGTTTAATTAAACTAAACCCCTCTGCCTGCACAAGGTCCATATCCCTCCATTCTCTGCACATCTATGTGCCTATAGAAGAGCCTCTTAAACACGTCCATTGTGTCTGCTTCCACCACCATCCCTGGCAGCCCATTCCAGGCACCCACCACTCTCTGTGTAAAAAAACTTGCCCCGCACATCTCCTTTGAACTTGCTCCCTCTCACCTTAAGTGCATGCTCTCTAGTATTAGACATTTCAACCCTGGGAAAAAGATACTGGCTGTCCACTCTATCTATGCCTCTCATAATCTTATAAACCTCTATCAGGTCTCCCCTCAGCCTCCACCGCTCCAGAGAGAACAACCCAAGCTTGTCCAGCCTCTCGTAAGGACACAAGCCCTCGAATCATGCAGCATCCTGGTGAACCTCTTCTGCACCCTCTCCAACACCTCCACATCCTTCCTGTAAAGGGGCGACCTGAATTGAATGCAATACTCCAGATACAGCCTAACCAGAGTTTTATAAAACTGGAACCTACCTTCCTGTCTCTTGAACTCAGTGCCTCGACTAATAAAAGCAAGCATGCCTTATGCCTTCTTTACCACCCTATCGACTTGTGTGGACACTTTCAGGGAGCTATGCATTTGCAACCCCAAGATCCCTCTGCACATCAGAATCAGAATCAGGTTTATTATCACTGACTTATATGTTGTGATATTTGTTGTTCTACAGCAGCAGTACAGTGCAAAGATGTAAAATTACTATAAATTACAAAATAAATAAATAAATGGTGCAAAAAAAAAAGAAAGGAATAACGAGGTAGTGTTCACAGGTTCACGGACTGTTCAGAAATCTGATGGCAGAGGGGAAGGACCTGTTCCTGAATCACTGAGTGTGGGTCTTCAGGCTCCTGTACCTCCTCCCTGATGGTAGTAACGAGAAGAGGGCATGTCCTGGATGGTGAGGGTCCTTAGTGATGGATGCCACCTTCTTGAGGCATCGCCTCTTGAAGATGTCCTCAATGGTGGGGAGGGTTGTGCCCGTGATGGAGCTGGCTGAGTCTACAACCCTCTGCAGCCTCTTGCGATCCTGTACATTGGAGCCTCCATACCAGGCGCTGATACAACCAGTCAGAATGCTCTCCACCAGACATCTGTAGAACTTTGCATTAACTGTGTACTTTCCCTTTACGTGTTCCCCAGGCAAATGTAAGGTGTTGAAAACTCCCCACAGACAGCATGGATGGCAGGTTCGAATGCAGTTCACGGGAGCTGGGAGGCAGCGGCACAAACTGATGCACAGCTGTACTCGCCCAGCATGCACCCACTTATGAGTAACTAGGAATTGATGACTAAATGTTGATAGAGCTTCAAAATTGACAAGATAAATAAGGACAAAACGTGTAGGAAACATTGGCCGCTTCCTCAATGACTCGTAGTTGTTCCACTGAGCCAGAAAAACATGGATCACAAAATGATCTCCTGAAAATGGTCCAGCAAGTTATGGATCAAAGGGTGTGTCAGGGATTGGTGGTTAAATGCTCTCAGACACCAGCCAATATCTGGATGTTACCCAGGCCTCATTATCTGTGAAACCATTGGTGAACATTCCCAGTTCTGATGTCGTGAAGGGAAGAGTTATACCGGCAGTAAAACGAGACTGATCCCCTGGCATTGTGTTACCAGGAGAGGGAGGGGATACTGGGCCCAAGGTAAAACATAGAATATAGAACAGTACAGCGCAGGAGCAGGCCCTTCAGCCCACAATGTCTGTGCCAAACACGATGCTAAATCTCTTTCACCTGCACATGATCCGTATCTCTCCATTTACAAGTTACTTGATCAGCTGGGTAAGTGGGTGTGGAGTTTAATTTGGATAAGTGCGAGGTGTTGCATTTTGGAAAGTCAAATCCAGGTAGGACTTTCACAGTCAACAGCAGGGCCCTGGGGAGTGTTGTAGAACAGAGGGACCTTGCAGTACAAATACATGGTTCCCTGAAAGAGTGGTAGACAGGTGGTGAAGAAGGCCTTTGGCACGCTGGCCTGCATCAGTCAGGGCATGGAGTATAAAAGTTGGGAGGTCATGGTGTGGTTGTACAGGATGCTGTTGAGGCCGCACTTGGAGTATCGTGTTCAGTTTTGGTCACTCTGTAGTAGGAAAGATGTTAGATGTTAGATGAAAAATGTTATCTGGAAAGAGTGCAGAAAAGATTTACAAGAATATTGCCAGAACTTGAGGGACTGAGTTATAGGAGAGGTTGGACAGGCTCGGAATGTAAGAGACCAAGAGGTGACCTTATAGAGGGGCATAGATAGGGTGAATGCACACAGTCTTTTTCCCACAGTTGGGGAATCAAGAACTAGAGGGCATAGGTTTAAGGTGAGAGGGGAGAGGTTTAATAGGAACTTGAAGGGCAACTTTTTTATACAAAGTGTGGTATCTATGTGGAATGAGCTGCCAGAGGAAGTGGTTGAGGCAGGTACAATAACAACATTTAGAAGACAGTTGGACAGTTACATGGATTGGAAAAGTTTAGAAGGCTATGGGTCAAGCGCTGGCAAATGGGACTAGCTTGGATGGGGCATCTTGGTCAGCATGGACCAGTTGGGCCGGAGGGCCTGTTTCCGTGCTGCATGACTCTATGACACTGCCTATTCATGTGTTTATCCACTATTGTATCTGCCTCCACCACCACCCCCGGCAGCCCATTCCAGGCACCCACCACTCTCTGTGTAAAAAATTTGCCCCACACATCTCCGTTAAACTCTCCCCCCCTCACCTTAAATGCATGCCCTCTGGTATTGGACATTTCCGCCCTGGAAAAATGATTCTGTCCACCCTATCCATACCTTCCATAATTTTATAAACTTGTTAAAGTTTGTTGGGATTTGCAATTCTGCTGCTTTTGACGACTCCACCTCTGAGTCTATCCCAAGAGGGGCACATCACACAACACAGTGGAGCCTGAAATGTAAAAACAGAAGTCCAAATCCCTGAGGAAGTCCTATTTATTCCTGAGGATTCCTGGGTCCTGGAAAAAGTTGTTAGGGACTCCTGGGACCATTCTCTCTGGGGAGGTGTGTGTGGTTAGGGTTTGACCAGCCCTCCTGATTGGTGTTGATATTGGTATTGGTTTATTATTGTCACTTGTACCAAGGTACAGTGAAAAACTTGTCTTACAAATCAATCGTACAGGTCAATTCATTACACAGTACAGTTACAGTGAATTAGTACAGAGTGCATTGATGTAGTACAGGTAAAAACAGTAACAGTACAGAGTAAAGTGTCACAGCTACAGAGAAAGTGCAGTGCAATAAGGTGCAAGGTCACAACAAGGTAGATCATGAGGTCATAGTCCATCTCATGGTATAAGGAAACCGTTCAATAGTCTTATCACAGTGGGGTAGAAGCTGTCCTTAAGTCTGGCGGTACGTGCCCTCAGGTTCCTGTATCTTCTACCCGATGGAAGAGGAGAGAAGAGAGAATGACCCGGGTGGGTGGGGTCTTTGATTATGCTGGCTGCTTCACCAAGACAGCGAGAGGTAAAGACAGAGTCCAAGGAGGGGAGGCTGGTGTCCGTGATGCGCTGCGGTTTCTTGTGGTCCTGGGCAGAGCAGTTGCCGTACCAAGCCGTGATGCATCCAGATAGGATGCTTTCTATGCTGCATCGGTAAAAGTTGGTGAGAGTCAAAGGGGACAAACCGAATTTCTTTAGCCTCCTTAGGAAGTAGAGGCGCTGGTGAGCTTTCTTGGCCGTGCCAGCTACATGATTTGACCAGGACAGGCTGTTGGTGATGTTCACTCCCAGGAACTTGAAGCTCGCAACCCTCTCGACCTCATACGTTGCCACTGTGTGCTCTGCTAAAGGATACTTCCGATGTGTCAGCCAATTCCCAGCTCAGGTGCTCCTGTTGTAATAGACCATGTTTTCTGTTTTAAATCTGCACATGCTTTGTTTGCCCACAAATCCATTCAGCAGCCTTCAGACTCCTCATTAACCTTTAGCTGTGTTAGCCGGCACAGTGCAGAAATACCTCGCCGTGGTGATTACATTTCACGCCAATTAAACTAGTGTTGGGGGTTTGTGTTTCAGAACAGAAAATTGTTTCAGGCTCTGAACTGTGAAGGAGCATAAAATGGGTTTCCAAGCGCACCACATTCTGACAGTTCCACACATTCAGCTGAGATCCCTCTGCTTGGTTTAATCCTGGCTGGGATGGTCTCTCTCTGAGAATTCATTGCAGAGAATAACATCACGACTGAGGGCTTATCCTACTGCAGAGAGGCTTGGGAAAGTGTGCTGCCCCTGGAGAGGGTCCAGAGGAGGTTCACAAGAATGATCCCGGGAATGAAAGGGTTAATGTAGAGGAGCGTTTGATGTCTCTGGATGGAGTTCAGAAGAATGAGGGGGGATCTCATTGAAACCTACCGGATACTGAAAGGCCTGGATAGAGTGGACGTGGAGAGGATGTTTCCATCAGTGGGAGAGTCCAGGATCTGAGGGCACAGCCTCAGAATAAAGGGACGTCCCTTTAGAACTGAGATGAGGAGGAATTTCTTCAGCCAGAGGGCAGTGAATCTGTGGAATTCATTGCCACAGAGGGCTGTGGAGGCCAAGTCATTGGGTGTATTTAAGGTAGAGATCGATAGGTTCTTGATCAGTAAGGGGGTTAAGGGTTATGGGGAGAAGGCAGGAGAATGGGGTTGAAAAAAATCGACCGTGACTGAATGTTGGAGCAGACTCGATTGGCCGAATGGCCTAATTCTGCTCCTATATCTTTTGGAAATCCTCCTTGTCATTACTGACAATAGGATTGAAACGTGACCTGCCAAAGAATAAGAAAGTCTTGAATTTCTATAGCACCTTCCACAACCTTGCCAAGGGCTCTACAGCCATTGGATCATTTGTGAAGTGCAGGCACCCTTGCAATGTAGGGGATACAGCTCTTGATATGCATGCAGCCAGCTCCCACAAGTAGCTCTCTATCTCCTTCCTGTACTGTGACTCATCGTTATTTGAGATACGAACTACTATAGTGGCATCATCTGCAAACTCGTAGATGGAGTTAGGGCAGAATCTGGCCATGCAGTCATGAGTGTATAGGGAGTAGAGTAGGGGGCTGAGGACAGGGGAAACTCACCGCTGTTCTTCATCTATGTGTGATCGTTCAAACCCACTGAAGGAAACAGATGATGTCTGGGTCAAACATCTCCACTGAAATGCAGACCCCCTGATAATGCAGCACTCCCTCTGTGCTACACCTGCAGCCATAGCCTTGAATTCCATACTGTTTTTTTATTGGTTTATTGTATTGTCACAGGTACCGAGATACAGTGAAAACCTTTTGTCTTGTGTGCCATCCAGACAGATCATTCCATAATTACACTGAGGTAGAAAAAAGTAAATAGAATGCAGAATATCATGTTACAGTTACAGAGAAAGTGCAGTGCAGGCAGACAATAAGGTGCAAGGGCCACGACAAGGTAGATTCAGAGATCAAGAGTTCTTCTCTTATTGTACAAGACGTCCATTCAAGAGTCTGATGACAATGGGATAGAAGCTGTCCTTGAGCCTGGTGGTATGTGTTCTCAGACTTTTGTATCTTCTGCCCGACGGGAGAGGGGAGAAGAGAGAATGTGCTGTTGGGAACTGAGCAAAAACAGTCCCTTGTCTGTCCCATTGAAGACCATTCCTCCAGGATCCTGACTCCTATCAAAGATCATCTCCCTAGCCTCCTAACCCCCCCCCCCCCCCACAGGTCCATCCCACCAATGTGTCCTAATTCTTCCACTGAAATCTATCCCATTGAAGGCAATACCTCGACTGGTCTCCTTCACTCCCGTTGAAGCCTATGTGACTGGTTGCATCATGGTTGGGTACGGCAATTTGAATGCATAGGAAAGTACAAAGCTGCAGAGAGTAGTGGACTCTGCCCAATACATCACGGGCACATCCCTCCGCACCATCGGGAGTATCTACAGGAGGCGCTGCCTCAAGAAGGAAACATCCATCATCAACGATCCCCACCATCCAGGCCATGCCATCTTCTCGCAGCTACCATCGGGCAGGAGGTACAGAAGCCTGAAGTCCCACACCACCAGGTTCAGGAACAGCTACTTCCCTTCAACCATTCAGTTCTTGAACCAACCAGCAAAACCCTAATCACTACCTCAGTACAGCAACATTGTGACCACTTTGGGCTTTGTTTTTTTTTGTTCTAATTTTGTCCTTTCTTGCATAATCTTGTATAATTTATTTATTTTTGTAATTTGTAGTAATTTTATATCTTTGCGCTATACTGCTGCCGAAAAACAACACATGTCACGTCATATGTCAGTGATAATAAATCTAATTCTGATTCTAGTTCTGCTCATTGATGTTTTTTTCTTGTGAATGCTGTGTATCTGATGCTCTGTGCCTGTGATGCTGCTGCAGGTAAGATTTTCATTGCACCTGTGCACACATGGACTTGTACATATGACAATAAACTTGACTTTGACTCTGTAGTACACTACAATTAAAGCCCTCCCTTACCATGCTGAAACTCATCCCTCCCTGACTCAAATTCTTCTATAAAACAATGGGCACTTTCACTCTCCAAAGCAAATATAAGTGTGCCTGCACTGTTGCAGACTGCAGCCCAGACCTCTCCTCCCGTGGTTCAGCTCCTCCTGGAAGCTCTCATTAATGCTCCATCTGGAAGAGCGGTTCCCATTCAAAAGGAAACAGATGTGGCTGTGTTCCACATCTGTAAGTGCACTGCTCGCGGACAACGCAGCCCCTCACATCCCTGTATCAATGACAGCTGGGGCAACCTCGGCTGCCGGTCAAGGGCCATGACAGGATCCTGTGTTCTAACACGACGTGACAACACAAAGGCTTGGAGACAAGTTGGAACAAAGCACCACGTTCATGTAATTACACAGCATTCACAGCACAACCAGCCAACTGACCCGTGTTAGTGTTTGTTCTCTGTGCCAGGCCCTTCCCACCATCTCTCCCCATCTCCCTCTCCTGCTCTGCCTTGCAAATTCATCCCTTTAAATCCATCGTCCACAAAACCGAGCTCCAAACCCTCCCCAAGGACAGACTTCTCCTGCATGTGTTTTTGTTTTATGTCATCCATCTTATACCGTCAGCCCTTGCTTTAATCTTTGTCAGACGTGGAAACATCTACATCCACCCGATCAAACACTCACACTTTGAAGGCTTCAGTCAGGATACCAGCCCTGTCAGTTACAATGGCCTCTGCCCTCACTAACTCAATCAAAGCGCAATCATATTAGACATGCATCATCAGCTGCCTCTCCAGCTAACTTCCTGCGTCATTCAATCTGGAAATGTTGAATCATAAGTAAATTCTTGCCTTGAATGCCAGATACCTTTCATCATTCACCACAGCACAGACACAAGCCATTTGGCCCATCAGACTTGCAACAGCTTTTTGGTAGATATATTCAATTAGTTCCACTGACCACACTCCACCCATAGGTCTGCAAGGAATGTTTCCCCATTTCTGGCTTTTATGCAATTCCCTTTGAAAAGATTTACCCAATTCACACACTCCCCACCCGCTCTCCTGCTTCTCCTCACCCCCCCACCCTGCACACTTCTCCCAGGCCCCTCCTATTGAATCTCTCTCACCAGGCACCACATCCCTGACTACAGCAACTCACTGCAGTTAAACATACAATAAGATATCTTTTTTAGTCACGTGTACATTGAAACACACAGTGAAATGCATCTTTTGCGTAGAGTGTGCTGGGGGCAGCCCGCAAGTGTCCCCACGCTTCCGGTGCCAACATAGCATGCCCACAACTTCCTAACCCGTACGTCTTTGGAATGTGGGAGGAAACCGGAGCACCCGGAGGAAACCCACGCAGTCACGGGGAGAATGTACAGACTCCTTACAGACAGCGGCTGGATTCGAACCCGGGTCGCTGGCGCTGTAAGTGTTACACTAACCGCTACACTACCGTGCCTACTTATGACTCCTCCTCTCCCCCTGACTCTTTTCCCAGACCCTTCACTCCATGTCCAGTGGCACCAACGCTCCTTCCCTTGTTACTTTATCAAAATCATTCAACATCTAGACAATTAAAATTTCCCTTAACCTTTTGTGCTGTAATGAAAAGAAGACTGCATTCTCTAATCTTACCACGTCCCTATCCAGCAAAGTCCTCTATCTGCCTGGATGAGTGCAGCTTCAGCAAGACTCAAGAAGCTCGACACCATACAGGACATAGTAACCCGCTTGATAGGCTCCACATCACTCAAGAAGGCAACATCCATCATCAAAGATCCCCACCATCCAGGCCATGCCATCTTCTCGCAGCTCCCATCGGGCAGGAGGTACAGAAGCCTGAAGTCCCACACCACCAGGTTCAGGAACAGCTACTTCCCTTCAACCATTCGGTTCTTGAACCAACCGGCACAGCCCTAATCACTACAGTTTAGCAACACTGCGACCACATTGATCACTTTGCATTAAAATGGACGTTATTTTTGTTCTGATTGTTCTTTCTTGTAAAAATTATGTTTAATTTATGTTTTTCTTGTGAATGCTGCTTATCTGACACTATGTGCCTGTGATGCTGCTGCAAGTAAGTTTTTCATTGCACCTGTGCACACGTGGGCTTGTGCATGTGACAATAAACTCGACTTTGACTCCTCCACTGACACACAGTAGCAGCAGTTTGTACCATCTACAGGATGCACTGCAGCAACTCACCAAGACTCCTTAGACAGCACCTTCCAAACCCTGATGCAGGGTTTCTATCTGGAACATTGACAATTCTTCCCACCCCACCCCTCCCCAACAGATGTCCTCAACCCTCTGAGTTCCTTCTGCAGATTCAGATTCAGAATCAGCTTTATTATCACTGACATTTGTCATGAAATTTGTGTTTTGCAGCAGCAGTACAGTGCGAGACATGAAGACATAAGAATTACCATAAGTTACGAAAATAAATAAGTAGTGCAAAAAAAGGAGTAACGAGGGAGTGTTCATGGGTTCATGGACCATTCAGAAATCTGATGGCGGAGGGGAAGAAGCTGTTCCTGAATCATTGAGTGTGGGTCTTCAGGCTCCTGTACCTCCTCCCCGATGGTAGTAACGAGAAGAGGGCATGTCCTGGATGGTGAGCGTCCTTAGTGACAGATGCCGCCTTCTTGAGGCACCGCCTCTTGAAGATGTCCCCGATGGTGGGGAGGGTTGTGCCCGTGATGGAGCTGGCTGAGCCTACAACCCTCTGCAGCCCCTTGCGATCCTGTGCATTGGAGCCTCCATACCAGGCGGTGATGCAACCAGTCAGAATGCTCCCCACCGTACATCTGTAGAAACTTGCAAGAGTCTTTGGTGACAGACCAAATCTCCTGATGAAGTCGAGCTGCTGGCGTGCCTTCTTCATGATTGCATCAATGTGTCGGGCCCAGGATAGATCCTCTGAGATGTTGATGATTGCATGTTGTTCCAAACCCACCACCTCTACCAGCTAGAAGGACAAGGGCAGCAAAAGCACGGGGACCACCACCCCCTGGAAGTTGACCTCCCAGCCACACACCGTCCTAACTTGGAAATATATCGCCTTTCCTTCACCGTCGCTGAATCAACATCCTGGAACTCCCTAACAGCACTGTGGGCACACCCACACTTCAAGGACTGCAGCGGTTCAAGAAGGCAGTTCACCACCACCTTCTCAGGGGCAACTAGGGATGGGCAGTTAAATGCTGGCTCAGCCTGTGAAGCTCACATCTCATGAATGAATAATAAAAATAATCCCATCCCATGTTTATTCATGTCCCTCAATGTTAGCTTTGTAGATTAGAGAACAATTTACAGAATAAAAGGAAGGGAGGGGAATCTTCATCAATACATCAGTGTCCAGCTGCAAACTCTTGGACCATGCCACAAGAGACTTGCATCCTTCTCTCGTGGCCAAGTGTCACAACTTGCGATGGTGCAGATGTTTGCCTTCAGGCTGAATCACACAGCTGTGCAGTTTACGGGAGACAGTGCCTCAGTTCTTGGTCTTGCATTGGACCAGAATCTCATGTAAACTTGCTGGGTGTGTCTCCTGCTTCACTGCAGCAACAATTTCAGAAGAGTTGCAGAAGATCAAACACATCATTCCCATGAGGCGAACAGATTTGCCAATATCTTCTTCCTTGACTTAGAATGCTTGTGACATAAGACGTATCCTTCCCGAGAGTCGTAGGGCAACGTACTGTAGGTAAATTGGTAATTGGTTTATTATTGTCACCTGTACTGAGGTACAGTGAAAAACTTTGTTTTGCATGCCATCCATACGGATCATTTCATTACAACAGAGCATTGAGGTAGTATAAGGGAAATGAATAACAGAATGCAAATAAGGTGTTACAGTTACAGAGAAAGTGCAGTGCAGGCAGACAATAAGGTACAAGGTCATAATGAGGTATATTGTGAGGTCAAGAGTCCATTTTCATACTAGGGGACCGTTCAATAGTCTCATAACAGTGGGATAGAAGCTGTCCTTGAGCCTGGTGGTACGTGCTTTCAGGCTTTTGTATCTTCTGCCCGATGGGAGGGGGGAGAAGAGAGAATGTCCGGGGTGGGTGGGGTCTTTGATTATGTTGGCTGCTTTCCTGAGGCAGCGAGAAGTGTAGACAGAGTCAATGGAGGGGAGGCTGGTTTCCGTGATGTGCTGAGCTGTGTCCACAACTCTCCACAGTTTCCTGTGGTCCTGGGCAGAGCAGTTGATGGACTAAGCTGTGATGCATCCGGATAGGATGCTTTCTATGGTGCATCAATAAAAATTGGTGAGGGTTAAAAGAAACAAGCTCAAGGTGAAGATTTGTTAGTCACAGCTGATCTGTCTGTAGGAGGTGTAAGTAGAACATAGAATGTGGAACAGTACACAAACCGAGTCAAGATTTCAGGTCAAAGACCCTTTAGCTTCTTCTGCAGACATCTGTGCAATGCACAGAGGAAGAGGATATGGGACTGATGGGGTCACCACACCATGAGCTATTGGTATTGGTGTTGGTTTATTATTGTCACTTGTACCGAGGTACAGTGAAAAACTTGTCTTGCATACCGTTCAGACAGGTCAATTCATTACATAGTGAAGTTACATTGGGTTAGTACAGAGTGCATTGAGGTAGTACAGGTAAAAACAGTAACAGTACAGAGTAAAGTGTCACAGCTACAGAGAAAGTGCAGGGCAATAAGGTGCAAGGTCACAACAAGGTAGATCGTGAGGTCAGAGTCCATCTCATCATATAAGGGAACCGTTCAATAGTCTTATCACAGTGGGGTAGATGCTGTCTTTAAGCCTGGTGGTACGTGCCCTCAGCCTCTTGTATCTTCTACCTGATGGAAGAGGAGAGAAGGGAGAATGACCCGGGTGGGTGGGGTCCTTGATTATGCTGGCTGCTTCACCAAGGCAGTGAGAGGTAAATACAGAGTCCAAGGAGGGGAGGGTGGTGTCCGTGATGCGCTGGGCTGTGCCCACAACTTTCTGCAGTTTCTTGTGGCCCTGGGCAGAGCATTTGCCGTACCAAGCCGTGATTAACAATTCTGTTACTCCATGACTCCATGAACTTTTGTTGACAATCTTCCAGTCTTCTTAAGTTCCAGCTGTATCATTGATTATACAAAGTAAACCAACCTCAGCAGCTCACTGCCCGTGTTTGGGGCAGAGAATGATGTTTCAGAAAGGGACAAGATGCAAATGTTTCACCTTTGGACTGGGGCAGGGAGCTGGGGCAGGCACACGGACTGATATCTCACTCCCCGCAGCAAAGAGGTGGCAGCTGACGGTGATTTGAGTTTGTAATCAGTTTCCGTGGGTGTCTCTGCAATTATTAAAAGACTCTAACTTGAGAGAATGATTCATTGAAGAGTTCCACAACTCTCAGGAGGCTTTTAACTTAAACAGCCAAGTTCATAAACACAATATGCTTTTATCGTGAAAGGAATCAGCTGTCCAATTAAATTTTGGAATGTGAGCCCATTGGCAGGGCTTGGTTTGCTCAGAATCTTCTGGGTTTTAAAAGGCTGTGTAAAATTAAATGAAAGTCAACATGTCTTGGCGTCAGGGGTTGTGGGTTCAAGAAACACACTCCACAGAAACATGGTTAACGTTCCCAGTGCAGTAATGAGGGAGTGTCGCACTGTGGAAGGAGCGGTACTGATTCCGGGCTTACATCCGCGCACGGGTGTCCTTGGAGAGGGAGCACGCGGTATCCGCAGGCACCCTGGTTGAGTTCCGCGATCAGCGGGCCCCTCAGGGGATCTCGTGTGTCGTGGATGGTGTGAACGAGATTCTCATCTGTAGTGGTGCGTTTTGCGGTCATTAGTTATTTGCTGTAGTTATGTAGTTTGGATCTGTGTGCGTAGATTTTTCTTGTTGTCGTTTTGACACTGGATGTCCTTTTGTAGTGCTTTTAGCGAATAAATGTTTGTAAAAGAAAGGGGCGGTACTGAGGGAGCTTCACTCTGTGGGAGGGGCGGTAGGGAGGGTCACACTGTGGGAGGGGCAGTAGCTTGATAACACTCAGTGCTGTTGAGTATTTTTAACCACAACCATTCTAATGCGCTCCAGGATGACCTTGACAAACACACAAATTGGGAACAGAGGCCACTTGGCCCCTCAAACCTGCTTCACTGTTCAATGGCGGATCTGATTGTAACTCCAGCTCCACAATCCCGCCTATCCTGGTGAACTTTCACCCCTTTGCTTACCAAGAATTGATCTTCCTCTGCCTTAGAAATATCCAAAGGATTCCACTGCCCTTTGAGGAAGTTCCAAAGACTCACAACCCAATGAGATGAAAATAATTTGCCTCAACTCTGTCATAAAATAATGACCTCCCTCCCAACACTTGTCCCATCCTCATGAGGCAGAGCTCATGGAAACCTTTGGTGATCTTGTTCTTCTTCGCACCATCTCATCCCTTGCTTTCAAACCTCTCCCTGGACAACACTCTCTCCATAACCCTGTCCAGCCCTGAAACCCCCTGAGATGTCTGCTCTACTTCCGAAAATTCCCGACTCTCGATCATCCGGAGACCTGGGTTTGAGCCCGACCTCCGGCGCTGTCTGTATGGAGTTTGCACATTCTCCCTGTGACTGCGTGGGTTTCCCCTGTGTGCTCCAGTTCCCTCCCACATCCCAAAGGCGTGCAGGGTTAATTGGCTGCTGTAAACTGCCCCTGGTGTGGTAGAATCTGGGGAGAGCTGATGAGAATAAAATGGGAGTACTGTGGGATTAGTGTAAGTAGATGGTTGATGGTCAGCACAGAATTGTGCCCTATGACTGTATCATTCTGTCCTATCTATTGCACTCATCCACAGCGAGGCTATGCTCTCAGATGCCTGGGCCCCGAGCTCTGGAAATCTCTCCCCAAACCTCTCTGCCTCCTCTCTCCCTGCTCTTCAAGACAGACCCTAAAACCTCCCTTTGATCATAGTCATGCTATCTCTTGATGTGGCCTGGTGACTGAATTTTTAGTTCTCCTTTTGGAAAATTTGTACAAGAAGGTTTACAAGGATGTTGCCAGGACGAGGGCCTGTGTTATAGGGAGAGGTTGGGCAGGTCAGGACCTTATTCCTTGGAGCGTAGGAGACTGAGGGGTGACCTTATAGAGGTGTATAAAAGCATGAGGAGCATAGATAGATAGGGTGAATGCACGCAGTCTTTTTCCCAGGGATGGGGAATTAAAAACAAGAGGACATAGGCTTGAGGAGAGAGATTTAAAAGGGACCTGAGGGGCAACTTCTTCATGCAGAGGGTGGTGAGTATATGGAACGAGCTGCCAGAGGAAGTGGTTGAGGCAGGTACAATAACAACATTTAAAAGACACTTGGACAGGTCCATGGATAGGAAAAGTTTAGAAGGATATGGGCCAAACGCCGGCAAATGGGACTAGCTTAGATGGGCATCTTGGATGAGTTGGGCCGAAGGGCCTGTATCCATGCTGCATGACTCTATGAATCTGAAGTTCTCCCCTCTCTCTCTCTGCCCCTAAAGATAGTCCTTAAAACCTCCATTTCATCAAGATTTTGGTCACAGCTGTGGCATCTCCTGATGTGGCCTGGTGGTTGAATTTTTAGTGTTCCTGTTGAACACCTTGAGAAGCTTTACTGCTGTGTAAGTGAAAATTATTTTTTGCCATCTCAGCACAAGTAATCGCAACTTCAAAGAGGAGCCCATACAACAACTTTAAGAAAATGTTGGGTGTTTTGCAGAGAGATATCTCGAGGCATTTCACACATTATCAAAACAAAAACTTGGCAGAAGGTCAAAGACGAAGATAATAAGATGTCACTAAATGCTACAGAATATCATCGCAGGAGAGAGAGGTGAAGAGGGTTTACAGAAGGGATTTGTGGCACAGTGGGGCAGCGGGTTGAGCCGCTGTCTCGCACTTCCAGTGATCCGGGTTCGATCCCAACCTCTGGTGCTGTCTGTGTGGAGTTTGCACACTCTCCCTGTGACCGCGTGGGTTTCCCCCGGGTGCTCCGGTTTCCTCCCACATCCCAAAGATGTGCGGGTCGGTGGGTTAATTGGCCGCTGTAAACTGCCCCCGTGTGTGGGTGAGGGGCAGAATGGGGGGGATTTGATGGGGAATGTGGGGAGAGTAAAAATGGGGTTAGTGTAGGATTGCTGTCAATGGATGGTTGATGGGCAGCATAGATTCGATGGGCTGAAGGTCCTGTTTCCATGCTGTATGACGTATGAATTGCAGAACTCAGGACCCAGGCAGATGAAGGCATGGCTGCCTGTGCTGAATGAGGATGATCTGGGGCCAGAACTAGAAGTGCGTCGGGATCCTGGAGGGATGGGGGTGAGGGGAGGGAGGGTCACATGACATAGGGAAATGGGCACGGAGAAGTCTGAAGACAAGGTTTGAAGGTTTGGATGTGAGAAGTTAGTAGCCTTGGAGCTGGAGAGGTCATCAAGCACAAGAGGCTGGAGAGGAGGGGGGTGGTGTAAGTTGGGTCATAGAACGTAGACCAGTAGAGCACAGGAAGAGGCCCTTTAGTATTGGCATTTGCATTGGTTTATTATTGTCACTTGTACCGAGGTACAGTGAAAAACTTGTCTTGCATACCGATCGTACAGGTCAATTCATTACACAGCACAGTTACATTGGGTTAGTACAGAGTGCATTGATGTAGTACAGGTAAAAACAATAACAGTACAGAGTAAAGTGTCACAGCTACAGAGAAAGTGCAGTGCAATAAGGTGCAAGGTCACAACAAGGTAGATCGTGAGGTCAGAGTCCATCTCATCGTATAAGGGAACCGTTCAATAGTCTTATCACGGTGGGGTAGAAGCTGTCCTTAAGTCTGGTGGTACGTGCCCTCAGGCTCTTGTACCTTCTACCTGATGGAAGAGGAGAGAAGAGAGAATGTCCCGGGTGGGTAGGGTCTTTGATTATGCTGGCTGCTTCACCAAGGCAGCGAGAGGTAAAGACAGAGTCCATGGAGGGGAGGCTGGTGTCCGTGATGCGCTGGGCTGTGTCCACAACTTTCTGCAGTTTCTTGCGGTCCCGGGCAGAGCAGTTGCCATACCAAGCCGTGATACATCCAGATAGGATGCTTTCTGTGGTGCATGGGTAAAATTTGGTGAGAGTCAAAGGGGACAAACTGAATTTCTTTAGCCTCCTGAGGAAGTAGAGGCGCTGGTGAGCTTTCTTGGCCATGGTATCTATGCGATTTGACCAGGACAGGCTGTTGGTGATGTTCACTCCCAGGAACGTGAAGGTCTCCATGTTGTGCCAAACTAATTAAACCAATGACTCCTAATTAATCTAATCCACCTTCCCTGCTCGTTGACCACATTCCACCATTCTCTGCACATCCAGGGGCCTATCTAAGAGCCTCTTAAACACCTCGATTGTATCTGCCTCCACCCCCACCCCTGGCCACACACTCCAGGCACCCACCACTCTGCGTAGAAATCCTGACCCACATCTCCTTGGCAGCAGAGTTTTGGATGAGTTCAGGTTTATATAGAAGGTAGGGGCAAGAGGAGTCCATTTGGCCCCTCAGGCCTTTCAATGACTGGTCTTCTCTCTCAATGCCACGTTCTCCCCTGTGCCCTTTGAGGCTGATCCGGTGTGAGGGGAGCGGGGGCAGTCCAAATGTAATTCAGGGAGGGTTGAAGATTCCAGATGCTGACACAGGGAGGGGACAGGATGTTTCAGCTGTGGAAGTTATCCAGGACTCCCAGGTCATGAACGGATGTGACTAACAAGGCAGGAATTTTGCTCACCAATCCGCAGCAGGGAGAGGAATCCCAGCACCGTCTGAGGGACAGGGAGCCTCTGACAGTATTGCACTCCCTCAGTGCACGCACACTCAGGCAAGCACTGGCCTTCTGACAGAATCGTGTTTCCTCAGTACAGCCCCTTTTTTTTGTATAAAACGTTTATTTGTTAAAAACACTACAAAAAACAACCAACAGCAAATACACTACATCTAGTACAGAGAGAAACAACCCGGCCAAAACCAATACCCACGCAAGACTACGCCCACTACCGCAACGCACAACACTTCATACCAAAATTGCATCGGTCTCGTCCACGACACATGCGATCCCCTGAGGGGCCCACCGAGCGCGGAACTCGGCCAGGGCGCCCGAGGAGACCCCGTGCTCCCGTTCCAACGACACCCGCGCGCGCACGTAAGCGCAGAAGACGGGCAGGCAGGCCGACCTGCCGGAACCCTCAGCCGCCCGCCGCCGCGTCCCGTGGATGGCCAGCTTGGCCAGGCCCAGCAGGAGACCCACTAGGAGATCCTCCGTGCTCACTACCGCCCCCCCACAGTGTGACCCTCCCTCAGTACCGCCCCTCCCACAGTTTGACAGTACCGCCCCTCCTGCCATGTGACACTCCCTCAGTACCGCCTCCCTGACATTGCTGCACTCTCTCAACACTGCACCCCACCATCACAGCTCCCCCTCATTCCCATTCTAATTATTCTGGGTGTCACCAAAGAGGTTCTTTCCAAATGCTCAGGAATCATTCAAAAATTCCATAATTCAGGAACTGTTTCCAAATCACATTCTATAGATTCTGGGAGACCAGGTCTCTTGTTTGCACTTGCTGTGTGTAGTTCCCGTATTCGGTGTCCTAGTTCAAATAACATCTGGGTGAAAAGAATCCTCTCTCAGATGCAATCTGTGTAACCCTTTGCACAGTTCCACACTAATTACCTGCTGCCTTGATTCCAAATGCCAAAACCAGATTTTCACAGAGTCTGAAGAAAGAATTCATTGATCCTTCAACCTGCTTTGCACGTCCAAGAAAAATAACTGTTGGAAATATTATTCAAGTCACTGCTGCACTTGGATGACAATCTGGTCATCAGGATCCATTCCAGGAACTCATTCCCTCCAAGGCTGAGCACTGTGTGTGAAGTTGAAGCAGTGTTGGTTGAGACTAATTACACTGGCCATTTGCCTTTGTCCTGTGGCCTACATCCTATTGCCCAACATTCCTCCCTCAACCGATCCCACCAGACCCAAACAGCAGGTTTTCTGATCATTTGTCATGTTCATTGTGTGTGCACTCAAGCCTTGTATACACTGGCTGGTAACCTCTCGCTGTAAATCAACCTCGGTCTCACTTCAAAAACTAAATCATGGATTGGGACTTCTGAAGGTCCGATAAACAAATCCCTTGACTTGCATCCTTTTCCCAATGGTCAACTGCAGACAGAAACATTTGTGTGTCATTGGGACCTTCACGGAACAAGTGCTGTGTTATGGATTTCAACTGGATAGAGTCATGGAGTAATGCAGCCTGGGAACATGCCCTTCAGCCCAAATCATCCATGCTGACCAAGGTGCCCACTGAAGCTAGTCCCATTTGTCCACGGTTGGCCCATATCCCTCTAAACCTTTCCTATCCATGTACCTGTCCAAATGTCTTTTAAATGTTGTTAATGTACCTGCCTCAATACCTCGTTCAACTTCAAGAGGCGGTGCCTCAAGAAGGCATCATCCATCATTAAGGACTCTCACCACCCGGGACATGCCCTCTTGATAAGAAATCTTTATCAGTCACATGTACATCGAAACACACAGTGAAATGCATCTTTTGTGTAGAGTGTTCTGGGGGCAGCCCGCAAGTGTCGCTACGCTTCCAGCACCAACATAGCATGCCCACAACTTCCTAACCAGTACGTCTTTGGAATGTGGGAGGAAACCGGAGCACCCAGAGGAAACCCACGCAGACACGGGGAGAACGTACAAACTCCTTACAGACAGCGGTGGGAATTGAACTCGGGTCGCTGGCGCTGTAATAGAGTCACGCTAACCGCTACACTACCATGCCTTCTCGTTACTACCATCGTCAAGGAGGTACAGGAGCCTGAAGACCCACACTCAACGATTCAGGAACAGCTTCTTCCCCTCTGCCTTGTTGTTCCTTTCTTTTTGCACTATTTATATATTTTTGTAATTTACAGTAATTTTTATGTCCTGCACCATACTGCTGCCGCAAAACAACACATTTCACGTGATAATAAACCCGATTCTGACCTTGTGCTCCATCGGCCAAGAGGGTGCTCAGATGTAAGATGGAGAGATTTGTGTGGCTGTTTTGTGACTTAGGCAGTGGGATATAGAACCATAGAGCCATAGAACACTACAGCACAGAAAACAGGCCATTTGGCCCTTCTAGTCTGTGTCGAATCTTTAATCCACTAGTCCCATTGACCTGCACCCAGTCCATAACTCTCCAGAGCTCTATGTATCTATCCAATTTACTCTTAAAACTTAAGAGTGAGCCCACATTTACCATGTCAGATGGCAGCTCGTTCCACACTCCCACCACTCTCTGTGAAGAAGTTCCCACTAATGTTCCCCCTAAACCTTTCCCCTTTCACCCTAAAGCCATGTCCTCTCGTACTTCTCTCTCCTAATCTAAGTGGAAAGAGCCTACTCGCATTAACTCTGTCTATACCCCTCACAATTTTGTAAACCTCTATCAAATCTCCTCTCATTCTTCTACGCTCCAAGGAATAAAGTCCTAACCTGTTCAATCTTTCCCTGTAACTCAACTCCTGAAGATCCGGCAACATTCTAGTAAATCTTCTCTGCACTCTTTCAATCTTACTGATATCCTTTCTATGGATCATCTGTGGCCTCATTGCATGGTGGAATAGGATGAAGGGGCTGAATGGCCTGTCCTCTGCTCCCGTGTTCCTGAGTAAGCAATTGAAGGGCTTAAAATAACTGGGAATTCCTTTACTCAGATGCAAAATATCCTAATATTGCCGTCCCTGACAGATAATTGTAGAAAAGATATTTTTAATATGTTAACCTTGTTATTATCTGCAGTTTTCTGGAGTACAGTACTCCCACTTACAAAGCTGTGAGTAGTGGACAGGCACTGTGTAACAGGGACTACAGAAAAGAAAAACACTCCGAGGTTGCTGCTACTGTTTGCCAGTAACAGGAGATAATCTGTGCTTCCTATGACCCGGGAGACCCATGAACAATTCATTTCATAACATTTTATAATGCCTATGTTGCATCTGGTAATACAATTGGCTTTGTTTGAGCCACAGGGATTTAAATACCTGTTGCTGAATCGCAAATCAAAGAGAAATTGGACCTGAATGGGATTTTCACTTTTCTTCATTCTGGGATGGGTTAGAACAGAGACAACATGAGTTAGACACAGAGCAAAACTTGCTGCTGTGTCCCTTCACACACTCCCTGGGCAGGGACAGCCCGGGTCAGACACAGAGTGAAGCTACCTCTACACTGTCCCATCACACACTCCCAAGGTTAGGTACAGAGTAAATCTCCCTCCGCACTGTCCCCCCACACACGCCCAGGGCAGGGACATCATGGGTCAGATACAGAGTAAAGATCCCTTTATAGAGTCCCAGAAAATCACAGTACAAGTTTTAGATCCTTGCGTTGAGTTCTGTAGACATTAAGGTCAGTATTGCCTTGGCATTTTTGATTTTGTTTGAACCATTGTTGGTCCTGTAAAGATCTGTGTGCATCAACATCCATGTCCCTTAGAAGTGGCTGCTCCTCAAGTTCTGGCTTCACTTCAGCCCCACCGTCCTGATACTTGGGCACCCGGTGTGGAGTTGGGGCGGGGTGTGTGGTGGGTGGGAGACATCCCCGTCAGTCTGCTCCTGGGCCTGGCCAAGGTGGCCATTCAAAGGTTCAGGCAGTAGAACATAGGGGGTCCATCCAAGCCACTGCCTGCCTCTCTTCCAAGGATAAATCCATGTCTGGGTGCCTCTTGAATTAGGGTAATTGGTTTATTATTGTCACGTGTACCGAGGTTCAGTGAAAAACTTTGTTTTGCATGCCATCCATACAGTTCATTTCATCACATCAGTGCATTGACGTAGTACAAGGAAAACAATGACAGAATGCAGAATGAAGTGTTACAGTTACAGAGAAAGTCCAGGTTGTAGAAAGTGCAGATTGTGAGGTTAGGAGTCTATCTTATCATTCAAGAGGTCCCCTCAATAATCTTATAACAGAGAGATAGAAGCTGTCCTTGAGCCTGGTGGTACGTGCTTTCAGGCTTTTGTATCTTCTGCCCAGTGGGAGGGGGGAGAAGAGAGAATGTCCGGGGTGGGTGGGGTCTTTGATTACATTGGCTGCTTTTCTGGGGCAGCAGAAAATGTGGACAGCGAGAAGTGTAGAGGAGCACTCACTCTCTGGAGACCTTCCAGGACCATTGGGCACCACATGCTTGTTGACATTCCAATAAAGTTATTTAAAAAAAGAACAGAAATGAGCAGGAAGTGTTGGACACAGAGGAAAGCTCCTTCTGCGTTTCTCAAAATAGAGTTGTTGAAGTCCTCCTTATAGTGGCTGCTAGATTAATGGTTAACTTTAATTGCAAGATTGATAGATTTTTGTTAACTGCAGGGGATCTGGGGTGAAGCTGGATATATGGAGTTAGAGCACAAATCAGCCTCGATAAGATAAGATCTTTATTAGTCACATGTACATTGAAACACACAGTGAAATGCATCTTTTGCGTAGTGATTTTGGGGGGCAGCCCGCAAGTGCCGCCACACTTCTGGCACCAACATAGCATGCCCACAACTTCCTAACCCGTACGTCTTTGGAATGTGGGAGGAAACCGGAGCACCCGGAGGAAACCCACGCAGACATGGGGAGAACGTACAAACTTCTTACAGACAGTGGGCGGATTTGAACCCGGGTCGCTGGCGCTGTGAAGCATTATGCTAACCACTATGCTACTGTGCCGTCCTTTCTCTCTTTGATCTCTTTCAGTGGAGCAGCTCTCTCCTTCCTTACCATCACAGCCACAGGACAAGCATTACGCAGTGGAACACCTGCAGGACTGGACTGGGCTTCAGGAAGGGGAAGGAGGGTGAACATGCACAAGTCTACACTGGGGCATTGGCGGTGGAAAGGGTCAGCAGCTTTAAATCCCTGGGCATTAACATATTGGACTACCTGTCCTGGGCCCAGCACGTAGATGCAATCATAACCAGCATCTTTATTTCCTTAGGAGCTTAAGGAGGTTCGGCTTGTCACCGAACACTCTAACAAACTTCTACAGATGTACTGTTGAAAGTATCCTGACTGGTTGCATCATGGTCTGGGGCAGCAATTCGAATGTGCAGGAAGGTAAGAAGCTGCAGAGAGTAGTGGACTCTGCCCAGTACATCATGGGCACATCCCTCCCCACCATCGGTAGTATCTACAGGAGGCGCTGCCTCAATAAGTCAACATCTATCTCTCTGTATGAGGAGCATCTGATGGCTCTGGGCCTATACTCGCTGGAGTTTAGAAGGACTAGGGGAATCTCATTGAAACCTACCGAATATTGAAAGGCCTGGATAGAGTGGATGTGGAGAGGATGTTTCCAGTGGTGGGAGAGTTTCCAGAGGGCACAGTCTCAGAAAAAAAGGGACATCCCTTTAGAACTGAGATGAGGAGGAATTTCTTCAGCCAGAGGGTGGTGAATCTGTGGAATTCGTTGCCACAGAGGGCTGTGGAGGCCAAGTCATTGGGTGTATTTAAAGCGGAGGTTGATAGGTTCTTGATTAGCTAAGGCATCAAAGGTTACGGGGAGAAGGCAGAAGGATGGGGTTGAGAGGGAAAATTAGCCATGATCGAATGGCAGAGCAGACTCGATGGGCCGAATGGCCTAATTCTGCTCCGATATCTTATGATCTTATCCATCATTAAAGATCCCCACCATCCAGGCCACGCCATCTTCTCACAGCTCCCATCGGGCAGGAGGTACAGAAGCCTGAAGTCCCACACCACCAGGTTCAGGAACAGCTACTTCCCTTCAACCATTCGGTTCTTGAACCAACCGGCACAACCCTAATCACTACAGTTTAGCAACACTCTGACCACTTTGATCAGTTTGCACTAAAATTGACTTTTTTTGTTCTATGTGTGTTCTTTCTTGTAAAATTATGTATAATTTATGTTTTAGTTTATGTTTTTCTGGTGAATGCTGCTTATATGATGCTATGTGCCTGTGCATACATGTACTTGTGCATATGACAATCAACTCAACTTTGGACTTTGTCTTGTGTGAAGGATGGCTCCTGTAAATGGTGCAGCTGGGGGAACAATATAATCAGGCAGGTTCTGGACAATTAGGCAGGTCGATCTAATTCGGCATGTTAATAGAGGTAGGCAGGTTCAGCGATGTGGTTGCACAACGACAATGTGATCTCCTTGTTCCGCAATAAAATGTATTGTCATGATCTTGCGGACGGCAAGTGCTGAACAAACAGGACACAGCAGCAGGACGTCAGCCTCTTGATAACATTGTGTTGAAGGAACGTGATGCAGCCTAACCAGAGTTTTATAAAGCTGCAACATAACTTCCCGACTCTTGAACTCAATACGCCGACTATTAAAGGCAAGCATGCCGCACGCCTTCTGTATGCTGAGCTCTGTAACGGTATACATTGCCACAACTTGGCAAGTCAGGTAGAAGGGGCCAGAAAACACTCTGGGTCCATCTCATGATGCATCAGTTATGTTGAGATCTTAAATAAACCACCTTACTGCTAACAGGCAGACTCCAGTGTTGACTTTTGAGTCTAACAGCTCCATTTTGCCACAGGACACTATCAGGAGCAGAAACCCACAATGCGTCAGGCTTATCTGCAGGAAACCACTCGGGTTGGTGACGGGCAATAGACATTCCTGCTCATTTCCCAGGTAGTATTTCAGTTGTCTACAATTTACAGAGAGCAGTGAGAGAAAGCCCAAAATTATAGAGAAAGCTCAACAGTACACAGTTAATGGCAGTGCTGATGAAGGGCCTCGGCCCGAAACATTGACTGTCCATTTCCCTCCATAGATGCTGCCTGACCCGCTGAGTTCCTCCAGCATTTTGTGTGTGTGTGTGTTGCTATAGTTAATGCAAGACCCTTAACAGTATTGATGTACAGAGGATCTTGGGGTCCAAGTCCATAGCTCCCTGCAAGGTTGATACTGTGGTAAAGAAGGCGTACGACATGCTTGCCTTTACTAGTTCAAGAGTCAGGAAGTTATGTTATAGCTTTATAAAACTCTGGTTAGGCCATATCTGGAGTATTGCATTTACTGTAATTCTGGTCGCCCCATTACAGGAAGGATGTGGAGGCTTTGGAGAGGGTGCAGAAGAGGTTCACCAGGATACTGCCTGGATCAGAGGGTATGAGCTATAAGGAGAGGTTGAACAAACTTGGGTTATTTTCTCTGGAGCCTCAGAAGCTGAATACAAGGCCTAATACAACTTTTAAAAATTATGAGGGGCATAGATAGACAGCCAGTTTCTTTTTCCCAGGGTTGAAATGTCTAATACCAGAGGGCATGCATTTAAGGTGAGGGGGGGGGTAAGTTCAAAGGAGATGTGCAGGGCAAGTTTATTTATACAAGGAGTGGTGGGCACCTGGAACAGGCTGTCAGGGGAGGTGGTGGAGGCAGATACGATAGAGGTGTTTAATAGGCTCTTGGAAGAGGACATGAATAGGCAGGGAATGGAGGGGTATGGACCATGTGCAGGCAGAAGGGATTAGTTTAGTTGGCCATTTAATTAATTTGGCACATTGTGGGCCGAAGGGCCTGTTCCTGTGCTATACTGTTCTGTGTTCTATTGTACCTGGTGGTTTATTTGGAAGGGGGGAAACCACTTGAGATCTGAGCTGGGCCGCTGGGAAGCTCACTAAGTGGTGAGCGGTCTTGCCTCGTCCACTTCCCTGTGGGATAGTGAGCTCTGTGGATTCCTCACATCAAGTCGTTTGACAGAATGTGCAGAAGAAACCTCACAGAAGACAGGGGGGTCAAAACAAAGTGGGTGGTCGTTATTCAAGGGATCCTCACAATTCTTACTCTGAAGTGATGAATATGGCGATAACCCAGAGAGAAACTGGAGTCACATCTCAATCATAGAGAGAAATGCACAGGAACAGGCCCTTCAGCCACCATGTAAGATAAGATCTTTATTAGTCACATATACATCGAAACACACAGTGAAGTACATCTTTTGCGTGGTGATTTTGGGGGGCAGCCCGCAAGTGTCGCCACACTTCCGGCACCAACATGTCTGTACATGATCCTATCCCTCCAATCCCATCTTATTCTGTCAGGCATGGGAGTGTGGCAGTTAGTGTAACAATTCCAGCCACTGTCTGTAAGGAGTTTATACGTTCTCCCCGTGTCTGCATGGGTTTCCTCCGGGTGTTCCGGTTTCCTCCCACATTCCAAAGATGTACGGGTTAGGAAGTTGTGGGCGTGCTATGTTGGCACCGGAAGCGTGGCGACACTTGCGGGCTGCCCCCAGAACACTCTACGCAAAAGATGCATATCATTGTGTGTTTCGATGTACATGTGACTAATAAAGATATCTTAAACACCTCTATTCCAACTGCTTCCCAGGCACCCAGCACTCACTCTGTAAAAAACCTGCCCCGCACATCTCCTTTAAACTTTCCCCCTCTCACCTTAAAGCTATTCCCTGTAGTATTTGACATTTCCACCCTGGGAAAAAGACTGTCTATCTATGCCTCTCATAATCTTATAACCTTTTTTCAGATCTCCCCTCAACCTCTGACACTCCAGAGAAACAACACAAGTTTGTCCAACCTCTCCTTATACCTAATACTCTCTAATCCAGGCAGCATCCTGGTGAACCTCTTCTGTACACTTTCCAGAGCTTCCACATCCTTCCTGTAATGGGCCGACCAGAACGGCACACAATACTCCAAATGCGGCCTAACCAAAGTTTTATACTTAGAGAATTAACAGCCTTAAAGCAAAAATTACAG
This sequence comes from Pristis pectinata, assembly GCF_009764475.1. NCBI lineage: Eukaryota > Metazoa > Chordata > Chondrichthyes > Rhinopristiformes > Pristidae > Pristis > Pristis pectinata. The sequence goes on along the minus strand of NC_067408.1, from coordinate 3,259,936 downwards.
TTCACAACCAATATCACATTTGCTTCAATCGCAGAGACAAGACCATGAAAATCCCATTATAACTCAAGAAGCAGTATGGAAGGAGGTCTACCCTTTGCTGGAGGTGCTGCCTGTTAAACAAAGTCAAGATCAAAGTCGAGTTTATTGTCGCGTGCACAGGTACTTGTATATGAAAAACTTACTTGCAGCAGCATCACAGGCACAGAGCATCCGATAAGCAGCATTCACAAAAAAAACATAAATTAAACATAAATTGTACACAGTTTTTACAAGAAAGAACACAATAAGAACAAATAAAAAACAAAGTCCATTTGAGTGCAACGTGATCAAGATATAAGATATTTATTTATTAGTCACATGTACATCGAAACACACAGTGAAATGCATCTTTTTGCGTTACTGAGAATGTGCTGGGGGCAGCCCGCAAGTGTCGCCACTCTTCCGGCGCCAACATAGCATGCCCGCAGCTCCTAACTTGCTAAACTGTAGGGATTAGGGTTGTGCCGGTTGGTTCAAGAACCGAATGGTTGAAGGGAAGTAGCCGTTCCTGAACCTGGTGGTGTGGGACTTCAGGCTTCTATACCTTCCGCCCGATGGTAGCTGCGAGAAGGTGGCACGGCCCGGATGGTGGGGATCTTTGATGATGGATGTTGCCTTCTTGAGGTGGGGAGGGACGTGCCCGTGATGTACTGAGTCCACTACTCTCTGCAGCTTCTTACATTCCTGTGCATTCGAATTGCCATACTAGACCACGATGAAGCCATGAGACCATCTGCTCAGTCACCTGGGTATGACAAAATATACAACATTATCTCGGAGAAGGATAGAGAAGTACTCTGGCCAATGTTTATTCCTTATTTGACTTTATCAACACGAATGATCTGGGCACCATCATGATGTCGTTTCTGGGATCTTGCTGTCTGCAGCTTGGCTGCCATGTTCCTGCAGCACAACAGTGATGGCACGTCTGAAGTCCTTCAACGAACAGGGAGCTTTGGGAAGGCATAAGAGGCACAATTTGTGGAGACACTAGAGACTGCAGATGCCGGAATCTGGAGCAACAAACAATCTGCTGGAGGAACTCAGTGGGTTGAGCAGCGTCTGTGGAGGCAGATGGTCAACATTTCAGGTCGAGACCCTGCATCAGGACTGAAGAGCGGAGAGGGAAGGTAGCCAGTGTAAAGAGGAGAGGGGGAGGCGGTGAGACAGGAGCCGGTAGGTGATTGGTGGACCGAGGGAGGGTGAGGGATGACGGTCAGATGGAGCCGGGTGTGGGGAGGGGAGGGTGAAGATGGAGACAGAGGCTGGAGGGAGATAAGCGGGAACACAAATGGCTGCCAGCGGTGGAATCCGGGAAGTAAGGAAGGAGATAACAGGGACCATTAGGGGAGAGGTGTAGGGCAGGTGCAACAGATGGTGGATGGGGAGGGGGGGTAGAAATCCAGTGGGTGAAGTTTGTGCAGAGTAGGTGGATGGAACCAGGAAGGGGAGGGGGACAGAAATCGATGATGGGGGCTGGGTGCTGGGGGGGGGGGGGGTGGTGGGTGGTATGGGATAGGGAGCAAAAATAGGAAGACAGGAGGTGGATTGGGAGTGGGGGTACACAGGACATATGGGTTAACTGGAACTGGAAGTTTCAATGTTCAGATGAAAGAAAGCCAAGTTTTTATTTTTAATGGACCCTATCGATCTATGAAGCAGAGCAAGATCCCACAAACTAATAATAGAACCAGATAATTTGTTCTTTGTTAATACAAGTTGACGGTTAAATATCAACCAGGTCACCCAAGCAGAAATCTCCGAGACTCTTACAACACAGAAGAAGACCCTTCGGCCCAACTCTTCCATGCCGACCAAGATGCCCATCGAAGCTGGTCCCATTTGACTGCATTTGACCCATATCCCTCTGGACCTTTCCTGCCCATGCACCTGCCCAGGTACCTGTTGGCCTGTTCTTTCTCGTTATATTGCAACAGTGCAGCTCTCTGCATGAACTTTTTTTTTATTTATGCACTTTTAGGGATCTTGGCATCACTTTGAGCATTTATTGCCATCCCTATCTGTCCCCTTGAGAAGGTGGGAGTGAGCCACCTTCTCGAACCGCTCCAGACCCTGGTGAAGGTGCTCCCACAGTGCTGTCGGGGAGGGAGTTCCAGGGTTTAGACCCAGTGACGATGATAGAACAGCGATATAGTTCCAAGTCCGGATGGTGTCTGACCTGGAGGGGAACCTGTGGGTGGTGGTGTTCCCCCGAACCTGCTGCCTTTGTCCTTCTTGGTGGGAGAGGTTGTGGGCTGGGAAATGCTGGCTACCATTTTCTCGATGGTCCACGCTGTACGCTGGTGGTGGATGGGGCAAGTGTTTAGGGTGGTGGCTGGGTGCCGATCGAGTGGGTCGCTTAATCCCAGAAGGTGTCCAAGCTTCTTGAGTGTGGTTGGAGGAGTACTCATCCAGGCAAGTGGAGAGTGTTCCATCACTTGACTTGCGCTGGAATATGTACTTATCTATCTGGAGTAGGATTTGAACCATGGCTTAAAAAAGAGAAAGAACAGCCCCACAAGCAATGACTGAGCTATTCAGAAGGTGATATATGAATGCAAATTAATGTTATTGCTGCTGGCACATCTTGCCAGATATACGATCAATGTCGGTTCTGTTCAATGCTCCCACGTAACTAAGATCAACATCTCCTGCAATTTTAACTGTTATAATTTATCAATGCTTTAGGTCTGCAGAGATGTGCAAATATCATTTGCATATTAATAAGCCACAAGCATCTGCAAATAAATATTCATGACAAGAGTCTGTGAGATAAAAAGATTGAATGTTGTTGGAAAATATTTGCAAACTGAATATTGCTGTGTCTTGTGAAGCTGCCAGATCCTTTTCAGGAACACATCCCTGGAGAACCTGAGGAGAGTCTTGTTGCTGCCCAGTTACATTACACTGCTCAGTTGAAATTATGCAGGAATGTTGCAAGTTTGGAATTAAATCAAGAAGGCTGAGTTATGGCTGAGCATGGAGTGTTACGGTTAGTGGTTCAATTCCCACTCCAGAGGCACCACAGTCTTGGCTGGTGTCGCAGTACTGAGGGAGTGCTGCATTGCCTCGTCATGTAATGTCAAGCCAAAGCCTTGTTGGACCTCCATGGACTCCAAAGCCTCCATGGACTGTCTACACTTCTCGCTGCCTCAGTAAAGCAGCCAGCATAATCAATATAGGAAGGATGTGGAAGCTTTAGAGAGGGTGCAGAGGAGACTTACCAGGATGCTGCCTGGATTGGAGAGCATGTCTCATGAGGATAGGTTGAGTGAGCTAGGGCTTTTCTCTTTGGAGAGAAGGAGAGTGAGAGGTGACTTGATGGAGGTGTACAAGATGATAAGAGGCACAGATCGAGTGGACAGTCAGATACTTTTTCCCAGGGCGACAATGTCTATCACGGTGGGGGGGGGCGGGGTGGCATTATTTTAAGGTGATTGGAGGAAGGTATAAGGGGGGTGTCAGAGATAAGTTTTTTTTTACACAGAGAGTGGTGGGTGCATGGAACGCACTGCCGCCAGAGGTGGTGGGGGCAGATACATTAGGGATATACAAGGGACTCTTAGATAGCCACACGAATGATAGAGAAATGGTGGGCTATGTGGGAGGGAAGGGTTAGATAGATCTTAGAGCAGGATAAAATGTCGGCACAACACCGTGGACCAAAGGGCCTGTACTGTGCTCTATGTTCTATAAAGGCCCCACCCACCCCGGACATTCTCTCTTCTCCCCCCTCCCATTAGGCAGAAGATACAAAAGCCCAAGAACATGTACCACCAGGCTCAAGGACAGCTTCTATCCCGCTGTTATAAGACTATTGAACAGACCTCTTGTATGAGAAGATGGACTCTCGACCTCACAATCTACCTCACCGTGGCCCTTGCACCTTATTGTCTGCCTGCACTGCACTTTCTCTGTAACCACAACACTATATTTTGCATTCTGTTATTGCTTTTCTCTTGTACTACCTCAAAGTACTTATGTTTTGAAATGATCTGTATGGATGGCATGCAAAACTAAGTTTTTCACTGTATCTCAGTACATGTGACAACAATTACCAACACCAAATCCACTTCATTAAATCTATACTTGAAAAGATAAGATCAATAAAACTACTGAATTATCATAACAACTTATTTGAGTCCCCAGTATCATTCAAGGAAGGAAATCTACTGTCCTTACACAGTCTGGCCTATATGTGACTCCAGACCCAGTCCCCCTTGGTAACTCTGAGCTGCCTCTGAAATGGTCCAGCAAGCCCATCAGTTTTGGCAATTTGAATGCACAGGAGCATAAGAAGCTGCAGAGAGTAGTGGACTCAACCCAATACATCACAGGCACATTCCTCCCCACCATCGGGAGTATCTACAGGAGGCGCTGCCTCAAGAAGGCAACATCCATCATCAAAGATCCCCACCATCCGGGCCGTGCCATCTTCTCACAGCTCCCATTGGGCAGGAGATACAGAAGCCTGAAGTCCCACACCCCTAGGTTCAGGAACAGCTACTTCCCTTCAACCATTCAGTTCTTGAACCAACCAGCACAACACTTACAGTCTAGTAACACTATGATCAATTTGCACTAAAATGGACTTCGTGTTTTTTTGTTCTAATTGCATTCTTTCTTGTAACAATTGTGTATAATTTACGCTTAATTCATGTTTGTCTTATGAATGCTGCTTATCTGATGCTATGTGCCTGTGATGCTGCTGCAAGTAAGTTTTTCATTGCACCTATGCATGTGACAATAAACTCAGCTTTGACTTTGATCCCGAGTGCAGACATCCCATCCAGGTGGAACAACATCACTGCAACTACTCTGCAAAGCCCTGTAAGAATTCTGCATGTTTCAATCAGATCTCGACTTTGACTACGACTGAGTTCATGGACTATTTGGAATGGGCAATAAATGCTGGGTTTATACTGACATCCTTGCAGTGAAAAGAAACTCTTGGTGATGTGGTTTGAGGCTCGAGTGGTGACGTGGACATTGGACGCCAACACAGATCCTCAAACCAAGCCAACTTTAATTCTGAGTCACCTGTGGAGATATATTTGAACAGGCAACCAAAGGCTTGGTCAAAGGAGAGCCGTCTCTGGAGTGAGTGGAGAGGTTGAGGAAGGAATTCCCGAAATTCAGTCCCGGAAGCTGACAGGACAGCATCAAATGGGAAATTCAAGGATGTTCATAAGGCCAGAGATTGACGAATAAACAGGGAGACTAATCAGAACCTGAGAGAAAGAACTTGGTTGATGAAACCTTGCATATAATGGGAGTACACGCCCTTGTCTGTATCAACGGTGCTGAGGAGGAGATGACTGAGACCTTTGTGTTCCTGGGTGTAAATATCACCAACAATTTGTCCTGGTCCAACCACGGGGATGGATGTTACAGCCAAGAAGGCACACCAACACCTCTATTTCCTCAGATGACCAGATGACTCTCAACAATTTTTATCGGTGCACCATAGAAAACATCCGATCTGGATGCATCACGGCTTGGTACGGCAGCTGCCTTGCCCAAGAGCGCAAGAAATTGCAGGGAGTGGTGGACTCAGTTCAGTCCATCACGGACACCAGCCTCCCCTCCATTCACTCTGCCTACGTTGGGAAAGCAGCCAACATAATCAAGGACACCACCCACCCCTGACACTGTCTCTTCTCACCTCTCCCATCGGGCAGAAGATATAAAAGCTTGAGAGTATGTACCACCAGACTGAAGGACAGCTTCTATCTTGCTGTTATTAGACTCTTGAATGGACCTTGCTTACACTGAAAGATAAACTCTTGATCTCCTAATCTCCTTCATCATGGCCCTTGCACTTTATTTGTCTGCCTGCACTGCACATTCTCTGTAACTGCAACACTATATTCTGCATTCTGTTTTCCTTTTTACTACCTCAATGTACTGATGTATGGAATGATCTGTCTGGATGGCACACAAAAGCTTTTCACTGTATAACGATAAGTCAATTACCAATTCCAATTCTTTGTGAACTAGGGTGATGAATCACTCACATTCTATCAGCCTCCTTAAACAGAACGTGTCAACACCGACAGAAGTTGCGTAGTCGAGGACTTTATTCCCTGGAACGTAGGAGATTGCGGGGTGACCTGATAGAGGTGTATAAGACCATGAGGGGCGTAGACAGGGTGAAGGCACACAGTCTTTTTCCCAGGGAGGAGGTACTAAAAACAAGAGGGCAGAGGTTTAGGGTCAGAGGGGAGAGATTTAAAAGGGACATCAGAGGCAGCTTCTTCACGCAAAGGGTGGTGCGTATTTGGAGTGAGCTGCCAGAAATAGTGGTTGAGGCGGGCACATTTAAAAGCCACCTAGATAAGTACATGGACAGGAGAGGTTTAGAGGGCTATGGGCCAAACGTGGGCAGATGGGATTAGCTCGCTGGGCAACACAGTCGGCACGGAGGAGTTGGGCCGAAGGGCCTGTTTCCGCGCTGTATGACTCTAACTGTCACACCCAACATTTCCTCCTCATGAGCCTCCTGATGTACAACAAATAAAAGGTTCGACGGTCAGCCAGTGAACGATGGAGCAGACTTGAGGGACCAAATGTCCTACTCCTGCTCCCCTTCCTTCTCTGCTCACACTCTGCACAGCCTCGCCAAGAGATGCGCAGCAGCACATCAACACAGCTCAGGCTGAAATAAAGCACGCCACATTTCATCAACGTCAAACCAGAAGCGAGCAGCCAAGTTAGTAAATTTTTAATGAATGATGTATCTATAATAGAGGCAGACTTTAAAAATATGTTTAATTAAAGTATGCTAAAGCAATAATTTTTCTAGAAAACAAATTTTCTCTAGGTAGAGTTCAGCCAGTTAAATGTTATTTTTAAAAGTGTTTTTCCTATCTTAGTATAGGAACAGGGAGTACATGCACAGCAAGATCCCACCGTGTCATAGAGTCATACAGCATGGAAACAGTCCCTTCAGCCCAACTTGTCCATGCCGACTGTGTCACCCAGTGAGCAAGTCCCACCTGCCCACGTTTGGCCCACAGCCCTCTAGACCCCTCCTATCCATGGACTTATCTAGGTGGCTTTTGAATGTTGCTAATGTTCCCGCCTCAACCTTCTGGCGGCTTATTCCAAATACGCACCACCCTTTGCGTGAAGAAGCTGCCCCTGATGTCCCTTTTAAATCTCTCGCCTCTGATCTTCAACCTGTGCCCTCTCGTTTTTAGCCCCCCCTCCCTGGGAAAAAGACTGTGTGCTTTCACCCTGTGTCCCTCATGATCTTATACACCTCTATCAGGTCACCCCTCAATCTCCTACATCCCGGGGGCAGTGTAGGGGCAGGCACGGTAATGTAGCAGTTAGCATAACGCTTTACAGCAGCAGCGACCGGGGTTCAATTCCGGCCACTTTCTATAAGGAGTTTGTACGTTCTCCCCGTGTCTGCCTGGATTTCCTCCGGGTGCTCCGGTTTCCTCCCACATTCCAAAGATGTACAGGTTAGGAAGTTGTGGGCATGCTATGTTGGCTCTGGAAGCATGGCGACACTTGCGGGCTGTCCCCAGAGCACTATACACAAAAGATGCATTTCACTGTGTGTTTCGATGTACATGTGACTAATACAGTTATCTTAAAGTCCTAGTCTACTCAACCTCTCCTTGTAACTCAAGCCCCCAAGTCCAGGCAACATCCCAGTAAATTTTTTTCTGCACTCTTTCTAGTTTATTAACATTTTTCCTATAACAGGACGACCAAAACTGTGCACAATATTCCAAGTGAGGCCTCACCAATGTCTTATATAACTGCAACATAATGTTTTAGATAAACAAAGCAAGACAGCACCGGAGTGTGGTGACTCGTTGCAAGCTGCTCTCTACAGATCTACTCATTACCCTTACTATAATCATTCTAACCCAATGTAACAGCACCGTGTAATGAATTGACCTGTATGATCGGTATGCAAGAGAAGTTTTTCACTGTACCTTGCTACAAGTGACAATAATAAACCAATACCAATTCCAATATCGATTGAGAATCAAATTAGGGGGATTGACAGGGTAGATGGGGGGGGGGGGGGGATGATATTTCCCCTGTGTGGGGTGTCGAGAAACAGGGGTTATAGTCTCAAGAGGTCAGCCATTCAGGACTGAGATGAGAAGCAATCCCTCATCCAGAAGGTAGTGGATCTTTGGAATTCTCCATACAAGAGATCCATGATCAGTCATCTTCTGATCCATGATCGGAAGAGATCAGTCACTGAGCTCAGCGCACAGCTTCCAATCTCAAATGCCTTCCTTCCCCTCTTCCATCTTCCCCAGAAAATGGGGGAATCACGATCTGAGAGTCTCCTCTGTCTAAGAGCAACTGCTCAGACACCGCCCCATTAACTCCCGTCCATCCCCGCCAGCCATTCAATCCCGTTAAAGCACCGGCTTTGTCGTAGGAATCGGGAGAGGATGCAGAGGGCATTTCACCAGGATGTCACCTGGATCCAGCATGAGGAGAGACTGGAGCTACTGAGTTTGTTTTTCCCTGGAACAGCGGAGACTGAGGAGGAACCTGAGAGAATTTATATAAAATTATGAGGGGATAGATAGAGTTGATCATCAGAACCCAAGTGCCTGTGATGCTGTACCTGTGCCTCAACGTACTTGTGCACAGGACAATAAACTCAACTTGAATCTTTCTCCCTTGGTGGGGGTGTATATGGTGAGAAGAAGTTCAGAGGGGATCTGTATTTCCACACAGAGCGAGTGTTTAGCGTGCTGCCTGAAGAGGTGGTGGAAGCAGAGACTCTCACAATATTTAAGAAGCATCTAGACCAGTAATGAAAGGCCAAGGCACAGAAGTGCAGAGGAGATGTTGCCGGGACTCGAGGGACTGAGTTATGGAGAGAGGTTGGGCAGGTTGGGGCTTTTATCCTTGGAGCGTAGGAGAATGAGGGGTGACCTTATAGAGGTGTATAAAATCATCAGGGGTATAGATAGGATGAAAGCACACAGTGTTTTCCCAGCGAAGGGGAATCAAGAACTAGAGGGCAGAGGTTTAAGGTGAGAGGGGAGAGATTTAATAGGAACCTGAGGGGCAACTGTTTCACCCAGAGGGTGGTCAGTTTTTGGAACAAACTGCTAGAGGAAGTGGTTGTGGCAGGCACTTGGACAGGTACATGGATAGGAAAGGTTTAGAGGGATATGGGCCAAACACAGGCAAATGGGACTAGATTAGATGTGAATCTTGGTCATCATGGACCAGTTGGGCCGAAGGGCCTGTTTCTGTGCTGTATGACTCTATGACTCTAAGGCTATGGATCTAATGTGGGTAAGTGGGAGAGATACAGATAGGTACAATGGTTGGTATGGACAGGGTGGGCCGAAGGTCCTTTTTCTGTGGTGTATGACTCTATTGCCGACGACACGATGACTGCCAATCTCTGCTCATGCCACTTACCGATTTCTCTCCAGCAAATGAAAAGTCTAAGCAAGAGCAGCTTCACTTTGCTTTTGCAATATGATTGTCTCCTCCATAATCTCTCTCCTTCAGTGGAGCAATGCTTGCCAAACATGCCCTTTGTCAGATTGATTCCCTGCATTCCAACGGCAGAGGTTGGCCATGCAGAGGGAGAGAAATAACGAGAAGAGAGATTTCGAAAATAAGAATGAAAACGAAAGAGAGAAAGCACAAAAAAAAGATTGAAAATTAAAGACCAAGGAGAGAGAAAGGGAAACTCCGAGGGGAAAGGATAGAAAGTAAATGGCAGTATGGAGAACGGAAACTTGGAGGAGCTTTTTCTCCGAGATAGAACATAGAACAGTACAGCACAATACAGGCCCTTCGGCCCACAATGTTGTGCCGACCTTTAAACCTCACCTAAGACTATCTAACCCCTTCCTCCCACATATCCCTCTATTTTAAATTCCTCCATATGCTTATCTAGTAATCTCTTGAATTTGACCAACGTACCTGCCTCCACCACCACCCCAGGCAGTGCATTCCATGCCCCAACCACTCTCTGGGTAAAAAACCTCCCTCTGATATCTCCCTTGAACTTCCCACCCATTATTTTAAAGCCATGCCCCCTTGTATTGAGCAATGGTGCCCTGGGAAAGAGGTGCTGGCTGTCCACTCTATCTATTCCTCTATATATTTTGTCCACCTCTATCATGTCTCCTCTCATCCTCCTTCTCTCCAAAGAGTAAAGCCCAAGCTCCCTTAGTCTCTCCTCATAATCCATACTCTCTAAACCAGGCAGCATCTTGGTAAATCTTCTCTGCACCCTTTCCAACGCTTCTACATCCTTCCTGTAATTGGAATGGAAGAGCAAGCTGATTCAGTGGAAAGAGGTAATAAGGGATAAGGACCCAGAAGATGGAGTGGTGAAGGTCCTTGACAGGTTCCAACTGCTCAGGTCAATCATCACCCCAAAAACGTTAATCAGCCTTCATAATCAGTCACTAACGATGGCCCCAAAAATCTGGGTGACGTGTGCTGACCGTCGTTTTGAGTAGAAGTGCCGGACAGTTCAACAGCGAGGGAGTGCTGCACTGTTGGAGGGGCCATGCTGAGGGAGCGCAGCGCTGTCAGAGGGACAGCGCTGAGGGACAACTGCAGTGTCAGAAGTGCAGGGCCTAGGGAGTGCCACCTGGTCAGAGGTCCGGTACCAACAGAGCCCTGAATTGTTGGCAGGGCAGTGCTGAGAGAGTGCGACACTCCCAGAGGGGCAGTACTGAGGGGTTGCTGCACTGTCAGAGGAGCAGTGTTGAGGGAGTGTGGAAGTGCGGTATTCAGTATTGGGGCAGTGCTAAAGAGCCTTGCACTGGGCGAGTGCAGCACTGTCAATAGGGTAGAGCTGAGGGAGGGTCAGAGGGTCAGTACAAAGGTCATGCTCCACTGGCGGAGATGTGAAGTTTCAGTCAAGATCTTAAACTGGGCCCCCTTCTCCACTGAAGTGGACATAAACCATTCCAAAGCCACCATCTTGATGAAGATCTGATGATTTTTCTCTCATCCAACACTGATGAAAAATAAATCACCTGGCTATTTATTTTGTTGCTTGTGGGAGCTTGCCGTGTACACATGGGGGTCACAGGGAGATACAGCATGGAAACAGGCCCTTTAGCCCACCGAGTCCATGCTAACCATCAGCCACCCATTTACACCAATCCTATATTAATTCCATTTTTTATTCTCCCCACATTCCCATCCCCCAGATTCTACCCCTCACCCACACACTTGGGGGCAATTTACAGCGGCCAATTAATCCACCGACCCACACGTCGTTGGGATGTGGGAGGAAACCGGAGCACCTGCGGGAAACCCACCCGGTCGCAGGGAGAGCGTGCAAACTCCACACACAGGCAGCGCCTGAGTTCGGGATCGAACCCGGGTCTCTAGCGCTGTGAGGCAGCAGCTCCACCTGCTGTGCTGCCCTGTTTATCATTGAGTGCTGCTCCCTATGTTACAAAGTTAACTGTGTTACATTTACCCTGTAGAAATAAGAATTGCTGGAAGCACTCAGCAGGTCTCTTGTACTGACACAAGGCTCAACTCAAAGATCAACTCCTCATCTTCTGACTGGGCACATGGCAGCCTTCTCAACTCAGTATCAAATTCTCCAACATTAAATAACTCACATCCCCAGGTAATGAACGGGTTCCATTCTTGCAGACATCTGTAAGTCAATTTTGTCCATAAGTACAGAAAAACAATCACGTGACAGTGCTATGATGAATGGCATCAAAGGCACGTAAAGCCTGACAAGACAGAACAATTACTAATCGTGGAGAGAGGGCGAGGAAACTGGTTCTGTCATTCGTTCCAATGAGCGAATATGTACATTGGACTTTTGAATTCAGTAATATTATGGGAGCTTGTTTGTATGTACGGATGCCTGTAAGTCAGGCATTCGTAACCTAGGACAGACTGTATCACAATCGGCCATATCATCCATCTGTGATATTAGCTCATTTCTTCTCTCTGACTGCTAAGTATGTCCTACATCCTGCTATCAGCAACACAGTACCATAGACATAGAACATTACAGCACAGTACAGGCCCTTTGGCCCACAATGTTATGCCGATATTTTATCCTGCTCTAAGATCTATCTAACCCTTCCTTCCCACATAGCCCCCCCACCATTTCTCTATCATTCATGTGCCTATCTAAGAGTCTCTTAAATGTCCCCAATGTATCTGCCTCCACCACCTCTGCCGGCAGTACAGTCGCACGCACCCACCACTCTCTGTGTAAAAAACTTAGACCTGACATCCCCCCTATACCTTCCTCCAATCACTTTAAAATTATGCCCCCTCGTGTTAACCATTTTGACCCTGGGAAAAAGTCTCTGACTGTCCACTCGATCTATGCCTCTTATCATCTTGTTCACCTCTATCAAATCACCTCTCATCCTCCTTCTCCAAAGAGAAAAGCCCGAGCTCACTCAACCTATCCTCATGAGACATGCTCTCCAATCCAGGTAACATCCTGGTAAATCTCCCCTGCACCCTCTCTAAAGCTTCCACATCCTTCCTATAATGAGGCGACCAGAACTGAACACAATACTCCCAAGTGTGGTCTAACTAGGGTTTGATAGAGCTGCAAAATTATCTCTTAGCTCTTGAACTCAATACCCTGACTAATGAAGGCCAACAAGCCAAATGCCTTCTTAACAGCCCTATCAACCTGCACGGCAACTTGGAGGGATCTATGGACGTGGACCCCAAGATCCCTCTGTTCCTCCACACTGCTAAGAGTCCTGCCAGTAACTTTGTATTCTGCCTTCAAATTCGATCTTCCAAAGTGTATCACTTCACACTTTTCTGGGTTGAACTCCATCTGCCATTTCTCAGCCCAGCTCTGCATCCTATCAATGTCCTGTTGTAATCTACAGCAACCTTCTACACTATCCTTAACACCACCAACCTTCGTGTCATCAACAAACTTACTAACCCAACCTTTCACATCCTCATCCAAGTCATTTATAAAAATCACAAAGAGCAGGGGTCCCAGAACAGATCCCTGTGGTGCACCACTGGTCACCGACCTCCAGGCAGAATATGCTCCATCTACAACCACCCTCTGTCTTCCATGGGTGAGCCAATTCTGAATCCACACAGCCAAGTTTCCCTGGATCCCATGCCTCCTGACTTTCTGAATAAGCCTTCCATGAGGAACCTTATGAAATGCCTTACTAAAATCCATGTACACCACATCCACTGCTCTACCTCTATCAATGTACTTTGTCACACCCTCAAAGAATTCAATCAGGCTTGTGAGGCACAACCTGCCCCTCACAAGTCCATGCTGACTGCCCTTAATCAGCCTATGCTTCTCTAAATGCCCATAAATCCTGTCTCTAAGAATCTTCTCCAGTAATTTGCCCACCACTGAAGTAAGACTCACTGGTCTGTAGTTCCCAGGGTTACCCCTACTCCCTTTCTTGAACAAAGGAACAACATCTGCCACCCTCCAATCATCTGGCACTACTCCTGTGGCCAGTGAGGATGCAAAGATCATTGTCAAAGGCACAGCAATCTCTTCCCTTGCTTCCCATAATAACCTTGGATATATCCCATCCAGCCCCAGTGACTTATCGATCCTAATGTTTTTCAAAAGTTCCAGCACATCCTCTTTCTTCACGTCGACATACTCCAGCATATCAGCCTGTTGTACACCATCCCCTGAAATGTCAAGGTGACTACTGGTGACTACTGAAGCAAAGTATTCATTAAGGACCTCCCCTACCTCTTCTGACTCCAGGCACATGTTTCCTCTTTTATCCCTGATTGGTCCTACCCTCACTCTAGTCATCCTCTTATTCTTCACATATGTGTAGAACACCTTGATCCTACTCGCCAAGGACTTCTCATGCCCCCTTCTAGCTCTCCTGTCCATTCTTAAGCTCCCTCCTGGCTACCTTGTAACTCCCAAGAGCCCTGTCTGATCCATGCTTTCTAAACCTCAGGTAAGCTTCTTTCTTCCTCTTGACAAGATATTCTACATCTCGTGTCAACCACGTTTCCTTCACTCTACCACCCTTACCCTGCCTCAATGGGACAAACCTATCCAGAGCCCTATGCAAGTACTCCCTAAACAACCTTCACATTTCCGTTGTGCATGTTTCCCAAGAACATCTGTTCCCAATTTACACTCTCAAGTTCCTGCCTAATAGCATCATAATTCCCCCTCTCCCAACCCCAATTAAATACTTTCCCATATCGTCTGCTCCTATCCCTCTCCAAGGTTTTGGTAAAGGTCAAGGAGTTATGGTCACTGTCTCCAAAATGCTCTCCCACCGAGAGATCTGAAACCTGATCAGGCTCATTGCCTAGTAGCAGGTCCAGTATGGCCTCTCCTCTAGTCGGCCTGTCCACATACTGTGTCAGGAAGCCTTCCTGGACACACCTAACAAACTCTGCCCCATCTATCTCCTTTACACTAAGGAGGTGCCAATCAATATTAGGGGAGTTGAAATCACCCATGACAACAGCCCTGTTATTTTTGCACCTCTCCAAAATCTGCCTCCCGATCTGCTCCTCAGTGTCTCTGCTGCTATTGGGGGGTCTGTAGAATACTCCCAATAGAGTGACCACTCCCTTCCTGTTTCTGACTTCCACCTACACTGACTCAGTGGACGATCCCTCCAGGACATCCTCCCTTTCTACAGCTGTGACACTGTCCCTGATCAGCAAAGCCACTCCCCCACCTCTTTTACCACCGTTCCTGTCCCCTTAGAAACATTTAAACCTTGGAATATCCAGCAGCCATTCCTGCCGTTGTGACAGCCAAGTGTCTGTGATGGCCACCACATCGTAGTTCCATGTACTTAGCCACGCTCAAAGTGCATTACCCTTGTTCTTGACACTTCTTGCATTAAAAGAAGCATAATCAATCTAACTCCCCATTTGACTTGGTCTGACCCTAGACCATAGAGCAGAGAACAGTACACCACAGGAACAGACCCTTCGGCCCACCATGTCTGTGCCAAACACGATGCCAAATTAAGTCCAGATGAAGGGTTTCAACCTGAAATGTCGACTGTCCATTTTCCTCCATAGATGCTGTACCACCGAGGACATCTTCAAGAGGCAGTGCCGCAAGAAGGCAGCATCCATCACTAAGGACCCTCACCATCCGGGACATGCCCTCTTCACGTTACTACCATCGGGGAGCAGGTACAGGAGCCTGAAGACCCACACTCAACAATTCAGGAGCAGCTTCTTCCCCTCCGCCATCAGATTTCCGAACAGTCCATGAATCCATGAACATTACCTCGTTATTCCTCTTTTTTTGCACTATTTATTTTGTAATTTATAGTAATTTTGGTATCTTTTGCTGCCACAAAACAACAAATTTCATGCCATATATCAGTGATAATAAACCTGATGCTGACCTGCTGAGGTCCTCCAGAACTTTGTGTGTTGTGTCAAGTTAAACTAAATCTCTTCTGCCTCCAATGATCCATATCCCTCCATTCCCTGCATCGAACAGCCTCTCAAACACCACTATTGTATCTGCTTCCACCACCACTCCTGGCAGCACATTCCAGGCACCCACCACTCTCTGTGTAAAAAACTTGCCCCGCACATCCCCTTTGAACTTTCCCCCTCTCACCTTAAATGCATGCCCTCTGGTATTAGATATTTCAACCCTGAGAAAAAGATACTGGCTGTTTACCTCTATACCTCTCATAATTTTATATACCTCTATCAGGTCTCCCCTCAGCCTCCGCCGCTCTGGAGAAAACAACCCAAGTTTGTCCAACTTCTCCTTATAGCTCAAACCCTCTAATCCAGGCAGCGTCCTGGTGAACCTCTTCTGCACCCTCTCCGAAGCCTCCATGTCCGCCCTGTAATGGGGTCATGGAGTCAGGCAGCACAGAACCAGGCCCTTTGGCCTACCAGGTCCGTGCTGACTACCGATGCTGTTGGTTCACAGCCTTCTTTACCTTGGCAATTCAAGTGCTCGTCCAGATGCTTCTGAACTGCCGTGAGAGTCTCTGCCTCTACCGCCCCCTCAGGCAGTGCTTTCCAACTACCCCCAGGGGGAGAAATTGTTCCTTAGATCCCCTCTAAACCTCTTCCATCAGGTAGAAGATACAGGAGCCTGAGGGCACGTACCACCAGGCTCAAGGACAGCTGTTATCCCACTGTGATAAGACTATTGAACAGTTCCCTTATATGATAAGATGGACTATGACCTTGTTGTGACCTTGCACCTTATTGCACTGCACTTTCTCTGTAGCTGTGACACTTTACTCTGTACTGTTATTGTTTTTACCTGCACTACCTCAATGCACTCTGTACTAACTCAATGTAACTGCACTGTGTAATGAATTAACCTGTACGATCGGTATGCAAGACAAGTTTTTCACTGTACCTCGGTACAAGTGACAATAATGAGGAAGCCATGTTGCAGCTGTATAAAACTTTAGTCAGACCACACTTGGAGTATTGTTTGCAGTTCTGGTTGCCCCATTATAGGAAGGATGTGGAGACTGTGGAGAGGATGCAGAAGGGGTTCACCAGGATGCTGCCTGGATTAGAGGGCAAGAGTTATAAGGAGAGGTTGGACAAACTTGGGTTGTTCACCCTGGAGCATCGGAGGCTGAGGGGAGACCTGACAGAGGTTCCTATAATTATAAGAGGTATAGATAGGGTAGACAGTCAGAATCTTTTCCCCAGGGTAGAAATGTCAAACACCAGAGGACATGTTTTTAAGATTAGAGGTGGGAGAAGTTTAAAGGTGACGTAAGGGGCAAGTTTTTGTTTTACACAGAGAGTGGTGGGTGCCTGGAATGGGTCACCAGGGGTAGGAGTGGAAGCGGGCAGTTTGGTGGAGTTTAAGAAGCTTTTAGTCAGACACATGAATATGAAGAGACTGGAGGGATGTGGATGATACACAGGAGGAGGACATTTAGTATAAATTGGCATCAAGGTTGGCACAACATTGTGGGCCGAATGGCCTGTCCCATGCTGGACTGTTCTGTGATTTACCAATTTAATTTACCAATTTATTCTCCTTGTTTTATCTGCCCCTCCTCCCATTCCGTCCTGATGAGGGGTCTCGACCTGACACACGTTTATTTCCCTCCATAGATGCTGCCTGACCTGCTGAGTTCCTCCAGCACTTTGTGTGTTGTACCCCCTTCACCTTCCCTGCAATTTTATATTACCTTTTTCATCTTTTCCCCAATTCTGACAACATGTCTCTGACTTGAAGCTTTTGTGGCGACTCACCGTCTAGTCGGGCGAACCGGCTCGGCAGTCAGGTCGCGCGGTGTCGGAGCGACGAGGCCCAAGATGGCGACAGGCCTCGTCTTTCCGAGCGACGGGGAGAACCCGCGCGCGGGAAAGTCCTGATGACGTAGGACTTACGTCATTGCCGGTTTTTTAGGCGGGAGTTTTCTCCCTTAAAGGGCCCGCGCAAGGCGGGAAAATAAACCAGTTCTGTTTGGCAATCCTCCGAGTGAGTCTTGTTTTATTCCGCAGTAGCAACCGCTACATTGGTGACCCCGACGGTCCAAACAGCTTTTGGACCCGCGAAATGGACGACAGCGCAGCAGCCAACGCAGTGGCCCTCAAGCTGCCCACCTTTTGGACACTTCGGCCCAGCGTCTGGTTTGACCAGGCCGAAGCGCAATTCCACCTTCGGCAGATCACCTCCGACTCCACGAAGTACTACCATGTGGTTAGCTCTCTGGACCAGGAGACAGCCGCCCAGGTTGGAGACTTCATCCAGTCGCCTCCGGAGGAAGATAAGTACCCGGCTTTCAAAGACCTTTTGATCCGGACCTTCGGCCTCTCCCGTCGTGAGCGCGCCGCCTGCCTGCTTCATCTGGATGGCCTGGGGGACAGACCCCCATCCGCCCTAATGAATGAAATGCTGGCATTGGCCGAGGGACACAAGCCATGCCTGATGTTCGAACAGGCCTTCCTCGAACAGCTCCCTGATGACATCCACTTGTTGTTAGCTGACGCCGACTTCAGCAACCCCCGTGAGGTGGCCGCCCGGGCAGATGTCCTGTGGAGGGCCAAGCGCGAGAGCGGTTCGTCCGTCAGTCAAATCACCAGGCCGCGAGCCCGACGCCCGCCTCGCCCGGCCCCAGCAACCGAGCAGCCACGCCCCAGGAACGCAGGCGACGACACGGCTTACCAGCTGTGCTTCTACCATCAGAGGTGGGGTGCGGAGGCCCGTCGATGCCGCCCACCCTGCAAGTTTCAGGGAAACGCCAGGGCCAGCCGCCGCTGATGGCTACGGCGGCTGGCCGCCGACAGAGCCTCCTCTTCGTTCAGGACAAGAAATCTGGACGGCGTTTCCTCGTTGATACTGGAGCGGAGGTCAGTATTTCGCCCCCGACAGGCCGCGATACTCGTGACAGGCCACCAGGTCCTCTACTCAATGCCGCCAACGGTACAACGATATGGTCTTTCGGCACCCGTACCCTTCAATCACACTTTGGCGGCAGCCGCTTTACCTGGACCTTTACCCTTGCCACCGTCGCTCGACCACTCCTAGGAGCCGATTTCCTTCGGGCCCACAACCTGTTAGTCGACCTGTGAAGGAAGCGGTTAGTCCACTCTAGCACTCTCCGGACCTATCCCCTGGGAGAAATCAGCCCACCAGCCCCGCGCCTGGACTCCATTTCCCTTTCTGGCGACGATTTCGCCAAGCTCCTAGCCGAATTCCCATCGATTTTGGCACCTTCGTTTACAAATTCTAGGCCCACACACGGGGTACGACACCACATCATTACCACAGGGCCACCCCTTCATGCCCGAGCACGGCGATTACCTCCAGACAAGCTCCGCCTGGCAAAGGAAGAGTTCCGTCACATGGAGGAGCTGGGGATTGTTCGCAGGTCAGACAGCCCCTGGGCCTCCCCCCTGCACATGGTCCCCAAAGCCACCGGAGGGTGGAGGCCCTGCGGCGACTACCGCAGGCTGAATGACGCCACCACCCCGGACCGCTATCCCATCCCTCACATCCAGGACTTCGCAGCGAACTTACACGGGGCCCGCATCTTTTCCAAAGTGGACCTCGTTAGGGGATACCACCAAATCCCGGTCCATCCGGATGACGTCCCCAAAACTGCGATTATCACCCCATTCGGCCTGTTCGAATTCCTTCGGATGCTGTTCGGCCTTAAGAACGCCGCGCAGACCTTCCAGCGGCTGATGGATGCGGTAGGCCGAGACCTGGACTTCGTGTTCATTTACTTGGACGACATACTGATCGCCAGCCGTAACTGCCAGGAACACCTTTCCCAACTCTGCCAGCTGTATTCCCGCCTCCGCGATTTCGGCCTCACGATTAACCCGTCCAAGTGCCAATTCGGACTTGACTCTATCGATTTCCTCGGCCACAAAATCACCAGCGACGGGGCAACACCCCTACCTGCCAAGGTGGATGCTATCCGCCATTTTGCCCGCCCCGACACAGTCAAAGGCCTACGGGAATTCCTTGGGATGGTCAACTTTTACCATCGTTTCATCCCTGCAGCAGCCTGTATCATGCGCCCTCTGTTCTCGCTGCTGGCTGGTAAGGGCAAGGACATCATCTGGACTGACGAGGCTGCGGCAGCTTTCGTTAAGGCCAAAGACGCCCTGGCAGACGCCACGATGCTGGTACACCCCAGGACTGACGTCCCGACTGCCCTCACGGTAGACGCGTCCAACACCGCGGTGGGTGGGGTACTGGAACAGCTACTCGAAGGCCGCTGGCAACCCTTGGCATTTTTCAGCAAGCACCTTAGACCGCCCGAACTGAAGTGCAGCGCTTTTGATCGGGAACTTCTAGCACTGTATCTGGCGGTCTGGCATTTCCGATACTTTCTAGAAGGCAGGCCTTTCACCGCTTTCACCGATCATAAGCCTCTGTCCTTTGCCTTCTCCAAAGTCTCCGATCCCTGGTCAGCTCGTCAGCAGAGACAATTATCCTACATTTCCGAGTTCACAACTGACATCCAACATGTCTCCGGAAAGGATAATGTTGTTGCTGATGCACTTTCCAGACCAACCATCCACAACCTATCCTTGGGTGTCGACTACACGGCCCTGGCTGACGCACAGCAAGCCGACGACGAACTGCCCAGCTACAGAACTGCAGTCTCGGGTCTACAGCTCCGAGATTTCTTGGTTGGTCCAGGTCAGCGGACCCTACTTTGCGACGTTGCGACTGGTCAGCCCCGCCCTATAGTCCCTGCAGCCTGGCGGAGACGCGTTTTTGACTCGGTACACTGGTTGGCGCACCCGTCCATCAGATCTACTGTCCGACTGGTCGCCAGCAAGTTTGTCTGGCATGGCCTGCGCAAACAGGTCAGTGAGTGGGCCAGGACTTGTCCGCACTGCCAGACGTCAAAAATCCAGTGACACACCAAGGTCCCACCACAGCAGTTCGAGCCTACCCGTAGGAGGTTCGACCACATACACGTCGACCTCGTGGGCCCTCTGCCGGTTTCAAGAGGAGCCCGGTACCTCCTTACTATCGTGGACCGGTTCACGAGGTGGCCTGAGGCAACCCCCCTGACTGACATCACAACTGATTCCTGCGCCCGAGCGCTGCTCACAACTTGGGTCTCACGTTTTGGCGTTCCGGCCCACATCACTTCAGACAGAGGCACCCAATTCACTTCCAGTCTCTGGGCTGCATTAGCGAACCTGCTAGGGACGCAGCTGCACACCACCACGGCCTACCATCCTCAATCAAACGGGTTGGTGGAACGTTTTCACCGCCATCTAAAATCGGCCTTGATGGCCCGCCTGAAGGGTCCTAACTGGGTTGACGAGTTCCCTTGGGTCCTGCTCGGCATACGCACTGCCCCCAAAGAAGACCTCCGCACTTCGTCAGCTGAGCTTGTATACGGGGCGCCACTAGTTGTCCCCGGGGATTTCATACCTGCCCTTCGGGACCAAGGGGAACAACCCCCAGCAGTCCTACAAAGACTGCGCGAGAAGCTTGGCGCCTTGGCCCCGATTCCCACCTCATGGCACGGTCAAGCCCCATCCTGCCAGCCCAAGGAACTACGGGACTGTAAGTTTGTTTTCGTTCGCAGGGGCACACCTCGGGCGCCATTGCAACGACCATATGAGGGACCATTCCGAGTCATACGGAATAACGGATCCACTTTTATTTTGGACATTGGAGGCAGGGAACAGGTTTTCATGGCGGACCGCCTCAAACCGGCCCATTTGGATCTGCAACAGCCTGTCGAGGTTGCCACGCCGCGACGCAGAGGCCGCCCCCCTAAGCGGCAGCTGGCACAGCCCACGGACCTTGGGGACTGTCTCGCCGGTTCTGGGGGGGGGGTTGTGTGGCGACTCACCGTCTAGTCGGGCGAACCGGCTCGGCAGTCGGGTCGCGCGGCGTCGGAGCGACGAGGCCCAAGATGGCGGCGGGCCTCGTCTTTCCGAGTGACGGGGAGAACCCGCGCGCGGGAAAGTCCTGATGACGTAGGACTTACGTCATTGCCGGTTTTTTGGGCGGGAGTTTTCTCCCTTAAAGGGCCCGCGCAAGGCGGGAAAATAAACCAGTTCTGTTTGGCAATCCTCCGAGTGAGTCTTGTTTTATTCCACGGTAGCAACCGCTACACTTTACCTGTTTCTCCCTCCACAGATGCTGCCTGACCTGCATCTTCTTTCTGGCTTTTATTTCAGATTTGCAGCATCTGCAGCTTTGTTGTAATTTTCCCGATGGAATGCCTTCCTTGTGGGGAGCGGGATATGGGGCACATTCCTTGCAGGATGAGGACCCTCCTGTTTGCACAGCTGAACTTAAAATTCCCTGCAACCTGGTGGTGTTGAAGAATGAATGGCCGGAAAATGATTGGCAGCTCGATTATCCAATAGAGCTCAGGGTATAGGGCACGCCCCTGCACATATGCACCAATTAGAGGAGAGAGGGGTGTACCGACAGCAGAACTAGTATGAGCCGGGCTGTAAGTGGCGAGGGTAGTGTAGGGTTTGCTGTCTGAACGTTGGAGTTGACAGAATTACGGCTGCGTTGAATTAAACCTTCGAAAGTTCTTTGCTGCCGAGAAAATTTAAAACAAGCAACTGGAGAAAAAGTTTGCAAACTCTTTGGAAAAGTTTGTAGCAACCTTCCAAGGTTCTCTGCTGTCGAGGAAAGTTTAAAAGTCTTTGGAAAAAATGTTTGAAAACTTTGGAAAAAGTTTTGCAACAACCTTGGAAGGTTTTGGAAAGAGAATTTAAAGGAAGCCTTTTAGTTTGAAAACCCTTTGAAAAAGTTTGCAAACAAGCTATGGCTGTTTATACCCTGACTAGCTTCTCCTTGATGAGTTTGCTGTCTTTTGGCTACTTGTCCTGGGACTGGATGAAACCCGACTCGAGCGGGAAGAAGGCGGCAGTGGCGGACGGGGCCGCGGGCAAGCCCCACATCATCTTCATCCTGGCGGATGACCAAGGCTTTCACGACATAGGGTACCACAACCCGGAGATCCGCACCCCGACTATGGACAGGCTGGCGGCGGAAGGGGTTAAGCTGGAGAACTATTACATCCAACCCATCTGCACCCCTTCCAGGAGTCAGCTTATAACGGGAAGGTGAGAGGGATTGGGAACTTAAATTCCTGAATTTTATGAAAACGGTATGGAGGCAGGGTAGTAGCTGTTGTCCATATGGACTCCAATAAGGCATTCTGGTCACCCCATTACAGGAAGGATGTGGAGGCTTTGGAGAGGGTGCAGAAGAGGTTCACCAGGATGCTGCCTGGATTAGAGGGTTTCCTCTGGGTGCTCTGGTTTCCTCCCACATTCCAAAGCTGTATAAGTTAGGAAGTTGTGGGCATGCTATGTTGGCGCTGAAAGTGTAGCAACACTTGTGGGCTGCCCCCAGAACACTATGCAAAAGATGATAAATCAAAGTATTGAGTACAGGAGTTGGGATGTTATGGTGAGGTTGTGTAAGATATTGGTGAGGCCAAATTTGGAGTATTGTGTGCAGTTCTGGTCACCTAACCATAGGAAAGCTATCAGTAAGATTGAAAGAGTGCAGAGGAGATTTACTAGAATGTTGCTGGGTCTTCAGGAGTTGAGTTACAGGGAAAGATTGAACAGGTTAGGACTTTATTCCTTGGAGCGTAGAAGAATGAGGGGAGATTATGAGGGGTATAGACAGTTAATGCAAGTAGGCTCTTTCCACCTAGATTAGGAGAGAAGTACGAGAGGACGTGGCTTTAGGGTGAAATGAAAAAGGTTTAGGGGGAACCTCTTCACTCAGAGTGGTGGGAGTGTGGAACGAGCTGCCATCTGATGTGGTAGGTGTGGGTTCACTCTTAAGTTATAAGAATAAATTGGATAGATACGTGGACGGGAGAGGTCTGGAGGGTTATGGACTGGGTGCAGGTCAATGGGACTAGCGGAATAAAGCTTTGACACAGACTAGAAGGGCTGAATGGCTTGTTTTCAGTGCTGTAGTGTTCTATTCATTTCACTGTTTTTCAATGTACATGTGACTAATAAAGAAATCTTATCTATAAGGAGAGGTTGGACAAACTTGGGTTGTTTTCTCTGGAGCGTCAGAGGCTGAGAGGAGACCTGCGAAAAGTGTTAT
Source organism: Pristis pectinata (assembly GCF_009764475.1). Classification (NCBI taxonomy): domain Eukaryota; kingdom Metazoa; phylum Chordata; class Chondrichthyes; order Rhinopristiformes; family Pristidae; genus Pristis; species Pristis pectinata. The sequence continues at coordinate 3,236,358 of NC_067408.1, read as the reverse complement.
AAAATTATGAGAGACATAAGTCAGTGACTTAAAAAACCTGGATTCTATGTTGTGAAGTTTGTTGTTTTGCAGTACAATGCAAAGACAAAAAATTACTATAAATTACAAAATAAATAGAGACAGCCAGAATCTTTTTTCTCATGGTTGAAATGTCAAATACTAGAGGGCATGCGTTTAAGGTGAGGGGGGGAAAGTTTAAAGGAGATGTGTGGGTCAGGTTTTTATTTTACACAGTGAGTGGTGGCTGCCTGGGGAGTGGTGGCTGCTGATACGATGGTGTTGTTTTTGGATAGACTCATGAATGTGCAGGGAATGGATCATGTACAGGCAGGAGAGATTGCTTAATTTGGCATAGTTTTGACGCATGCATTTTGGACCCAAGATCCTGTTCCTGTGCTGTACTGTTCTGTGCCCTATTTAACGAGGTCCTGTGTGATAGGCTGGTCCAGAAGGTTAAGGCACTTGGGATCCAAGGTGAGCTGGTTAATTGGATCTAAAATTGGCTCAGTGGTAAGATGCAGAGGGTAGGGGTTGAAGGATGTTTTTCTGGTTGGAAGTCTGTGACGAGGGATTGGTTCCGGGTCCTTTGCTGTTTGATATATTATCAATTTGGACGTGAATGTTAAGAGGTATTAAAACTAAACTTTTATTCATGCAGCACGGTAACAGGCTCTTCTGGCCCAACAAGTCCTCACTGCCTATTTTAAACTCATGTTAACCTACCCGTATGTCTTTGGAATGTGGGGGGGGGGGGGGAACCAGAGGAAACCCACACAGACATGGGGAGAACATACAAACTCCTTACAGACAGCGGTGGGAATTGAACCCTGATTGCTGGCGCTGTAATAGCGTTACGCTAACTGCTATACTACCGTACTGCCCCATGATAAGATCTTTATTAGTCACATGTACATCGAAACGCACAGTGAAATGCATCTTCTGCGTAGTGATTTTTGGGGGGCAGCCTGCAAGTATCGCCACGCTTCTGTATGATGAATACGTTTGTGGGTGGTATAAAAGCTGGTGTTGTAGATAGTGAGAAAGGTTGTCTAAGGATTCAGGAGAATACGGATCAGGTGGAATTTAATCCTGACTAGTGTGAGGTGATGCATTTTGAGAAGTCGGATAGGGGTCGGACGTGCACAGTGAATTTTGGGGCACTAAGGAATTTCGATGAACAGAGAGACCTTTGGGTCCAAGTCCATAGACCCCTGAAAGAGGCAACACTGGTGGATAGGCTGGTGAAGAAAGCATATGGTACACTTGCCTTCATCAGTTTGAGCAGAGAATACAAGAGTTGGGATGCTATGTTGCAACTGGTTTATTACCAACATTTGAAAGGTACACAGGAAAGGTTCAGAGAGATATGGGCCAAGTGTGGGCAAGTGGGACTAGCTTGGTTGGGCATCTTGGTCAGCATGGACCAGTTGGGCCGAAGGGTCACAGTGAACGGAAACAGGCCCTATGGTTAGACTGCACTTGGAACATTGTGGGCAGTTCTAATTGGCGCTCTGTAGGAATGATGAGATTGTGCTGGAGAAAGTGCAGAGGAGATTCCCCAGGATGTTGCCTGGATTGGAGGACTTCAGTTATGGGGAGAGAGTGGACAGGCTGGGCTTGTTTTCCCTGGAGCGAAGGAGGCTGAAGGTGACGCATTTCAATAACCATTGTCTTCATCTCATGGTGTTAAACTGGGAGGAAAGTCTGTGTAATTGGCTGATGAAGTTATTGGAGTGTGGTTTAAAACCTGCCTATTCATCCAGTGCCCCTCAAGGGACAAAGTCTGACCTTGCCTGGTCTGGCCATTGTGACTCCAGACCCCTCTGATTCTTAATTGACTTCTCGATTCAAAGGGGAAGTTGAGGATGGTATTAAATGCTAGTGGTGCAGTGGGAGAGCTGCTGCCTCACAGCTCCAGAGACCCGGGTTTGATCCTGACCTCCGGTGCTGTCTGTGTGGAGTTTGCACGTCCTCCCTGTGACTGTGTGGGTTTCCCCCAGGTGCTCCGGTTTCCTCCCGCATCCCAATGACGTGCGGGTTGTTGGGTTACCTGGGTGCTGTAAATTGCCCCCAGTGTGTAGGTGAGTGGTGAGCTAGGGAACTGGTTAACAGAAGGAAAAATAAGTTAAGATATCTTTATTAGTCACATGTACATCGAAATGCACAGTGAAATGCATCTTTTGCGTAGAGTGTTCTGGCGGCAGCCCGCAAGTGTCGCCATGTTTCTGGTGCCAACATAGCACGCCCACAACTTCCTAACCCGTACGTCTTTGGAATGTGGAAGGAAACTAAAGCACCCAGAGGAAACACAAGCAGACACAGGGAGAACATACAAACTCCATATGGACAGCGACCAGAATTGAACCTGGGTCGCTGGCGCTGTGATGACGTTACTCTAACCCCTACACTACCGTGCCTGCCCTTCAGATGTATCAGGGAATTCGTGCAGTAAAGTATCTCCAGCCACTAACTGTTGTGGCAGTTGTTTATAACAGGACCTGTGTAAACTTCTCAGCTATTACCCACTTTCTGTAGAACCTTTGCCAATCAGAATTAAAATTGGAAACAAGTCTATATGGCCATACCCTCGGGTAAATGTTAAGATACTTGCAATAAAATTAAGTCGACCTTTTTAAATATATTCCCAGCTATTTGCTTTAATGCTTTCACTTCCATTCATAGAATGATGTATCAGAAAAGGAGGCCATTCCCCCCATTGTGTCTATGCTGACCCTTTGAAAGTGCTGCCATTTAATCCCAGTGCAGTTGGAATTATTATATAGAACACAGAACCTCACAGCACAGTACAGGCCCTTCAACCCACGATGTTGTGCTGACATTTTATCCTACTCTAATATCTACCTAACCCTTCCCTCCCACATAGCCCTCCATTTCTCTATCATTCATGTGGCTATCTACGAGTCTCTTAAATGTCCTGAATGTATCTGTCCCCACAAGCTCTGCTGGCAGTGCGTTCCATGCACCCACTCACTGTTTTTTAAAAAAAATTTTTACCTCTGACATCCCCCTTGTACCTTCCTCCAGTCACCTGAAAATTATGCCCCCTTGTGTTAGCCATTTCTGCCCTGGGGAAAAAGTCTCTGACTGTCCACTCGATCTATGCCTCTTATCATATTGTACACGTCTGTCACCTCCATGAGTACTCCATTTCTGTTACTCTCTTGAAGACCACGATATCGTGTGAGGTCAAATAGTAATATAAAAAAATACCCACATTTTCCATGAAAGAAAAACAGAAAATGCTGGTAATACCCAGCAGGTCAGGCAGCATCTGTAGGATTAGTGACTGAACATAGAATAGAACAGTACAGCACAGGAACAGGCCCTTCGGCCCACAATGTGCTGAACAGGATGCCAAATTAAACCAACCCCTTCTGCTTGCACATGATCGATATCCTTCCATTGCCTGTGTATTCACATGCCTGTTTAAAAGCCTCTTGAATGCCACTATTGTACATGCTTTCTCCACCTCCCCTCACAGCCCATTCCAGGCACCCATCACTGTGTCTTTTTTTTTAAAAAAACTTGTACATCTCCATTAAACTTACCCCCTCTCACCTTAAAGATATCCCTTCCAGTATTTGACATCTATACCCTGTGGGGGGAGAAAGATGTGGGCTGTCTCCTCTATCTGTGCCTCTCATAATTTTATCATCTTGCAGGCTGCCCTCAGCATATTCTCAGTCACGCAAAAAAGACGCATTTCACTCTGTGTTTGGATGTACATGTGACTAATAAATAAATAAAACTTCTATCCCCTCAGCCTCCAGAGCTCCAGAGAAAATAACCCAAGTTTGTTCAACCTCTCCTTCTAGCTCATGCCCTCTAATCCAGGTAGCATCCTGGTGAACCTCTTCTGCACTCTCTCCAAAGCCTCCACATCCTTCCTGTAATGGGCACAATACTTGAAGTGCGACCTAACCAAAGTGTTTGTGTATTCTAATGAAAGGTCCTTGACTTGAAATGTTAATTGTTTCTCTTCCCACAGATGTTGCCTGACTTGAGTATTTCCAGCATTTCCTGTTTTTATTTTGGATTTGCAGCAACTGCAGTTTTTTTTTGATTTGCATTAACCAGTCATCCTGCAGTTTCTCATCTCTACTGGAGGAGTGGCTCTGCAGTGCCACTGGTGGCAGGAGGGGTTAATCACTGTCTGATTACATGGAACATTCCCAATACAATGGGAACAATAATTTATAAATTGTATCATCTTTATAAATTTAGAGATTTTAACATTGGTTTTTATAAATGGAGTTTAAATATCTATAGGAAACCTTAACAGATGAGCACTGAGTGTTTTGCAGCATCTTCTGATTTTATTTGATTTCCAGCGTCTGCAGTCTTTGGATTTTCTTGAACACAACAGAGTCTTAGAGAGAGACAGCACGGGAATGGGTTCTTCAGCCCACTGAGTCCCTGCCGACCATCAACACCCATTTAAACTAATCCTACATTAACCCCATTTTTTTTTAAAATTCTCCCCATATGCTCATCAACTTCCTCAGATTCTACCCCTTGCCCACATATTAGGAACAATTTACTGTGGCCAATTAAACTACTAACCCCACACAATTAGAACAAAAGAATAGTCCAATTTAGTACAATGTGATCAAAGTGGTCACAGTCTTGCTGAACTGTAGTGATTAGGGCTGTGCCGGTTGGTTCAAGAACCAAATGGTTGAAGGGAAGTAGCTGTTCCTGAACCTGGTGGTGTGGGACTCCAGGCTTCTGTACCTTCTGCCCAATGGTAGCTGCGAGAAGATGGTATGGCCTGGATGGCGGGGATCTTTGATGATGGATGTTGCCTTCTTGAGGCAGCACCTCCTGTATATACTCCCGATGGTGGGCATGGATGTGCCCGTGATGTATTGGGCATGGATGTGCCCGTGATGTATTGGGCAGAGTCCACTACTCTCTGCAGCTTCTTACATTCCTGTACATTTGAATTGCCGTCCCAGACCATGATGCAACCAGTCAGGACACTTTCAACAGTACATCTGTAGAAGTTAGTGTCTACAAGTTGAAACTCTTTAGCCTCCTAAGAAAGTAAAGACACTGGTGTATCTTCCTTGTGATTGCATCTACGTGCTGTGCCCAGGACAGGTTGTCCGATACGTTAATGCCCAGGAACTCTCTCCACACTGATTTCCCCCAGTGTAGACTGACGCATGTTCTCCTTCCTTCCCCTTCCTGAAGTCAACAATCAGCTCTTTAGTTTTGCTGACGTTGAGCGAGAGGTTGTTGTTGCGGCACCACTCAACCAGGTGACCTATCTCGCTCCGGTAAGCTGACTCATCGCCACCTGTGATCTGTCCAACAACAGTGGTGTTATCAGTAAATTAGTTTATGGCATTAGAGCTGTGCTCAGCTGCACAATCATGTGTATAGAGAGTAGAGCAGGGGGCTAAGCGCGCAGCCTTGAGGTGCACCTGTGTTGACGGTCAGCGAGGAGGAGATGTGACTGAGGTCTGAAAGTTGAGTATCCAGTTGCAGAGGGAGGTACAGAGGCCCAGGTCTCGAAGTCTGAAGATGAGTTTGGATGGGATGATTGTGTTGAACGCTGAGCTGTAGTCAATAAACAACACCCTGATGTACAAGTTTCTGTTCTCTAGTTGGAGCCAGAGAAATCACATCTATTGTTGACCTGTTGTGTCGGTAGGCAAATTGAACCAGATCCAAGTCCTCTCTGAGGCAGGAGTTGATTTGTGCCATAACCAACCTCTCATTATGGTTGATGTAAGCACTAGAGGATGGTAGTTTTAGGTAAGATGTTGTAGTCTGTGGGCAGAAGTAAAAGATCCTGAGGTACTACTGGGGGAGAAGCAGTGTTCTCGGTGGCCTCTGTACTGATGTTTACCCTCAACCAGCATTGCTAAGAAACGGGTGATCATTTGGTTGTATGTGGGAGTACCCCATATACAATTGTCACCTAAGTCCCCTACATTACACAATGTCCTGATCTTCAGAAATCCTTTGGCTGTGAAACTTTTGAACTTCCAGAGTTGGGGTGGGAGGGGGCAGAGTGTAAAAATATTTTCTCTACACTGTTCTCTTTGATGTCAAAGTGTTTGCAGCCCAGAAACAGGCCCTTTGGCCCACTACGTCCATGCCGACTTTTTTTTGCCCATCTACACTAATTCCATTTGCCTGCATTAGGTCTGTATCCTCTATGCCTTGTCCAGTCAATATCCTGTCTAAATGTCTCAATCATAGTGACTATATCTGACTCCTCCTCTTCTCACAGCGAGTTCCAAATATCGACTGCTCTGCGCACACATATATATATATATTTCACAAAAAAAACTTTCTCCTCTGATCTGCAGAGGTACCCGGAATGCATTGCCAGGGGTGGTGGTATGATAGAGGTGTTTAAGAGGCTCTTAGACAGGCACATGGATGTGCAGGGGACGGAGGGATGTGGACATGGTGTCGGCAAAAGGGATTAGTTTAGTCAGGCGTTTCATTGGTTTGGCACAACATTGTGGGCTGAAGGGCCTGTTCCTGAGCTGTACTGTTCTATGTTCTAACCCCTTTAAAAACCCCTTTAAAACTCCTTCCATTCACCTTAACCCAACACCCTCTTGTTTTTGATAGCCCTACCATGGGATGTGAGTAAAAACTTCAGCCTAACAACCTCTCTGTGGATTCCATTCTCTGTTTGTTTATCCATGCAGCTATTGTATAGATAGTTATCACAGAAAAGCCATTAGAGGCTGTTAATGTTTTTAGCTACCTCTCTGCCGCTGGTTCACAATTCCATGGCCTTGTTTAACTTTACTGAGATTGGGAGTCTGCCCCCACCCCGCCACTGTCTGCCCCCCACCCTGTCAGTCTGCCCCTGCCTCCCTGCAGGAACCCTCATCTGCCCCTTGTTACCTCCCAACTCCTCTGAAACCTTCCCAGTCCAAAACTCTGCTGCCTCGTGTCTTAACTTGTACTGAGTCCTGTTCACCCAACTCTCTGCTCTCAGATCCACACTGGCTCCTGGATAAGCTGCCTTTTTAAGAAAATAAACCTTCTTGACGATGCAAGAGACCGTAGATGTTGGAATTTGGAGCAAAAAACCTCCTGCTGGAGGAACTCAGAAGGACATTCTGTGCGTTTCCCTCCACAGATGCTGCCTGACCCACTGAGTTCCTCCAGCAATTAGTTTTTCATTCAAACCTTTTTTATTTTTTTAAAAAAAAACTGGCTTTTAATGTGGACACACAATAAACCCTCCGTAACCTCAGATCACTGTCTTTCTCCAAATTTGATCTGGCCTCCATTCCTTCATCTGTGAAATCCCTGAACGACTTCACCCCCCTACCTTGAATTGGGAGGTTGGACAATGGCACAATTCTGGAGAGTGTCTCAACACAGACACAGACACACAAACACAGACACACCAGCAGGTCAGACAGCATCTGTGGAGGGAAATGGACAGTCAACATTTTGGGCTGAGACCCTTCATCAGGACTCCAGATTTCCTACACCTTCGGTCTCTCTTGTGTCTCCATTCTGGGGAGCGTCTCTGTGTATTTTGTTTGCATTCATGTCTTGCTTTGCAGTTTTCATGTGTAACTGGGTTCTGTGAGAAAAACACTCTGATGCTGGAGGAACTCAGCAGGCCAGGCAGCATCCGCGGAGAAAAGCAGGCAGTCAACGTTTCGGGTCAGGACCCTCCTTCAGGACTGAAGATAGGAAAAGGGGAAGCCTGATATATAGGAGGGAAAAGCAGAGCAGTGAGAGGTGGACAAAAGAGGGGAGGCGGGGTGGGCACAGGGTGGTGATAGGTAGATGCAGGTAAGAGATAGTGATGGGCAGGTGGGGGGGGGGGGGAGGGGCGAGCAGATCCACCGGGGGATAGGGTAAGGAGGAAAAAAAGGGGGGGGTAGGAAAGAAGAGGCTAGGAGAGGGGAGAAGAGGCATGGCAGGGGGTGGGTATGGGGTCCTGACCCGAAACGTTGACCGCCTGCTTTTCTCCGCGGATGCTGCCTGGCCTGCTGAGTTCCTCCAGCATCGTCGTGTTTTTCATCCAGATTCCAGCATCTGCGGCCCTTTGTTTCTCCTGAGTTCTGTATGTTGTTTGAATCTACGTGTCTGTGGTGCTGCTGCAAGCAAGTTTTTCATTGTATCTGTACCCCACTGTGCATATGGCAATAAACTGGACTTGGCTTGAGTGTGTAGCTGCAGAAGAACTAGTATGTGATTGTGCAGAGAGCCCATGAAGTCAGTCGGGCGTGTAGAGAGCCCAGTTAAAGCACGTGGAGTCCTGGGATCAGAAACAGAGGTTACAGCAAACCTGGACAAAGACACTGGTTAGATCACAGCTGTCAAATTGGGTCCAGTACTGGGTGTCATTTAGGAAGGAGGCAAAGATCCCAGAGAGGGGGCAGAAAAGATTTTTCAAATGGTCTCCGGGATGAACTATTTTACCTACAAGGGTGGACTGAAGAGGGGCGTGACTCTCATTGAGGGAAAGAGTCAGGAGGAAATTTCATTGAGCTAGAAAGTTGACAACTGGTTTGGGTTAAATGGTGACACTGTTCCTTTCAGAAGGAGCTCTGGAGTACTAGGGTAGAGACATCTTGCACCAATTATGTTGGACCCTGGTGAGACCATATCTGGAATATTGTGTACAGGTTTGGCCTCCCTACAAGGAAGGATGTACTTGTGATTACAGGGAGTGCAGCAAGGTTCACCAGATTAAACTAGAGTGGTTTGTCTTGTCCATAGAGGCTGGGCCTCTGGAGTTTAGGTGAATGAGATGTTATCTGATTGAGAAATACAAAATTCTTGTGTGGGATCGATAAGGTAGATGCTGGGGTAATGCTTACTAGAACATAGCACAGGAACAGGCCCTTCGGCCCACTGTCTGCACCAAACATGATGCCAAATTAAACTGATCCCTTCTGCCTGCACATGATCCATATCTCTCCATTCCCTGCATATTCATGTGTCTGTCTAACAGCGTCTTAAACACCACTATCGTATCTGCTCCCACCATCACCCCTGGCAGCCAGTTTCAGCCACCCACCGCTCTCTATGTTTGTATATTTACAAAAAAACTTGCGCTGCACATCTCACTGTCACCCCTCAACTTTTCCCCTCTCAATGAAAATGCATATCCTCTGGTATTTGACATTTCTACCCTGGGACAAAGACTCTGACTGTGTACCCAAGTAATCAGGGACTTGTATACCACTACTTAAATCAGTGAATCTGTTTCCACTGCTCTTTTGAGGGAGAACATATCACATTCACATGTCCTTTGAACTTAGCCCCCTCTCACCTTGCATGCACGCCCTCTGGTATTAGATATTTTAACCCTGGGGGGAGAAAGATACCAGCTGTCTACCCTATCTATGCCCCTCGTAATTTTATAAACTTCTAACTTGTCTCCCCTCAGCCTCCAACGCTCCAGAGAAAACAACCCAAAGTTTGTCCAACCTCTCCTTTTAGCTCATACCCTCTAATCCAGACAGCATCCTGGTGAACTTCTGCACCCTCCCCAGAGTCTCCACATCCTTCCTGTACTGGGGTGACCAGAATTGAATGCAATACTCCAGATGCAGCCTAACCAGAGTTTTATAAAGCTGCAGGATAATTTCCTGACTCTTGAACTCAGTGCCTCGACTAATAAAGGCAAGGGTGCTGTACACTTTCTTTACCACCCTATCAATTTGTGTGGCCACTTTCAGGGAGCTAAATAAGGTCATGGTTGGTCTGGTTGTGACCTCAACGTGGTCCTGCTGTCCCACAGCAACTTTTGGCCCACTTGCTTATCAGAGGTTTGTGCACTGCCACCTAAAATAAAAATCAGTGATTCTGCTTCTGCAGCCCTTTTAAGGGAGAGTGTTTGCCTGACTCAGTTTTTCCTTCTCTGAGAGGGTTGTGAGTCATTGGGATTGAAATTCCCAGACACAACTCCGTGTGCGTGCTCCTGTCTCTGGATGAGTTGGGATTGGAGAGAGTGCAGCAGAATGAATGACTGGCATTAGTTTCCTATCTCGTGATCTCGCAACATCCCAAAGTGTCCTATCAACAAAAATGTACATTACCGTCATAAATGTCCAATGGCAGTATTGAGAACATAAACAACATTTGACACACCAAATGGCCTTAATTAGAGGTGGGTTATAAGGAGACAGACAGCCCAATGTATGGCATCTCATGACCTCAAAAAGCCCCAAGTGCTTCACAACCTATGCATGGTCACTGTTGTAATGTGGGAGAATGTGGCAGCCAAACTGTGTGCAGCAAGTCCCATGGTGATGTGAAGTGATCCAGTTGGAGAGTGCACATGAGATGGGAACTGGTTTCGGAAAAGGGCAGCTTACAGTTTTGGGTGTCCTTGAGGGGGACGTAGTTAGACGAAGTTCAGTGAAAGTTGATTCCTGAGTTGAAAGGAAGTCTCGTGAGAAGGTTAATCTTTGGATCTGTACTCATTGGAAGAATGAGGTGATCTTACTGAAACATCAAAGACTCTAGAGGGACTCAACAGGTTATTCCCTCGAGTTTTTCATCCCTTGGTGTACTAGAACTATAGAGGGTACGGTTTATGAATAAGGGGTCACCTATTTGAGGATGATGGGCATTGGCCCGGAAAGTGGAACTGAGGCCAAGCTCGGATCTTGTTGGAGCAGGATCGAGGTTGTGGTGCGGGTCTCAGGCGGCCATGGATGAAGGGGCAGCAATCCCACCAGAGAAATGGGACAGACCAGCTCTGGTTTTGTCCTTCTCCATCTGAATCTGGGAATCGGAATCAGGTTTATTATCACTGACAACTGTCGTGGAATTTGTTGTTTTGTGGCAGCAGTACAGTGCAAGACATAAAAATTACTAAGTTACAAAAAAATAGTGCAAAAGAGGAATAGTGATGTGAGAAACAAAGGACCGCAGATGCTGGAATCTAGATGAAAAACACGATGATGCTGGAGGAACTCAGCAGGCCAGGCAGCATCCGTGGAGAAAAGCAGCCGGTCAACGTTTCGGGTCAGGACCCATCAACCATGACTGTTGAAGGCCAGCGTGCTGTGCCTTTTTCACCACCCTGTTTATTTGTAATGCCGCTTCAGTGAACTAGGTACTTATCTGAATTGAAAGGCATTTGCCAATCTTCGGCCCTCTAACCTAGATGATCAAGATCCCCCTGTGATTTCTGATAACCACCTTCACTGTCGACCATACCACCTATTTCAGAATCAGTTGCAAACTTACTAACCATACCTTGTACAGTCACATCCAAAGTGCATATATAAAATAACAATGGTCCCAGCACCCACTCCTGTGGCGCACCACTAGTCCCAGGCCTCTAGTCTGAGAAACAACCTATCACCTTCACCCTCTGCTTCCTTCCATCAAGCCAATTACGCATCCATTTGGCTATCTCTCCTTGTTAAGGTAGTTTAAAGAAAAACAGAATGCAGAATATAAGGTGCAAGGGCCATGATGAGGTAGATTGGGAGATCGAGAGTTCATCTTTTAGTTGATGAGAGGGCTGTTCAAGGCACTGACAACAGTGGGATGGAAGCTGTCCTTGAGTCTGGTAGTTGGTGCTCTTCAAGCTTTTGTATCTTCTGCCCGACAGCAGAGGGGAGAAGAGAGAGTGACTGGGTAAAACTCCGGTCAGACCACACTTGGAGTATTGTGTTCAGTTCTGGTTGCCTCATTATAGGAAGGATGTGGAGGCTTTAGAGAAGATTTACCAGGATGTTGTCTGGAATGAAGAACATGTCTTGTGAGGATAGGTTGAGTGAGCTAGGGCTTTTCTCTTTGGAGAGGAGGAGGGTGAGAGGTGACGATGGAGGTGTACAAGATAATAAGAGGCATATATCGAGTGGACAGTCAGAGACTTTTTCCCAGGGCGACAATGGCTAACGTGAGGGGACATACTTTTAAGGTGATTGGAGGAAGGTATAAGGGGGATGTCAGAGGTAAGTTTTTTTTTAACACAGAGAGTGGTGGGTGGGTGGAATGCTCTGCCGGCAGAGGTTGTGGGGGCAGCTACATTATGTACATTTAAGAGACTCTCAGGTAGCCCTCCATTTTTCTATCATTCATGTGGCTATGTGGGAGGGAAGGGTTAGATAGATCTTAGAGCAGGATAAAATGTCAGCACAACATTGTGGGCTGAGGGGCCTGTACTGTGCTGTAATGTTCTATGTAATGATTTGTTTTTTACCCAGGAATGGCCTGTAATAGAAATCTCTCACCCTGTAAACATTCTTGTCAATATCCTCTGCACCATCTCCAAAACCTTCATCTCTTTCCTACTGTACAGCATCCAAAACTGGGGGTGAGCCAGTGTTTAGATAGGCTCATCACGACTTCCTTGCACGTGCTTTATTTTAAATCTGTTTCTCAGATTGCCATGCCTCTTTCAACAAACTGCGCACATACAAACCACAAGTATGTGCTTGGCTCCATTGCTGATGGGCACCCAACCCACCCATTGAACCTCTACCCAGCACCTGCCATTCAACTTATCCAGTGTACTGAGCCCAAGGATTTGTACAGCTATCATTGGAGCCCATTTTCACAATACCTTGGACCTTAACACCTTGATGCCTTTTGAAGATCCCAGTAGAACTGGTTAAACCTTTCAGTTGGCGTCATCTGTTGGTGTTTTCACATACCTGCAGGAGCACAGTTAAAAGTTGCTGAATATTTTTAAAAATACTGACACTGTTACCCAATGAAACTTGCAAGCTGTCCTTGTTTAAAGCAATTCTCAGTTATTTTGTATCTGGTTATTCACAGGTGGTAGACAAGAGACCTGAATAAAAATGCTTTTGTTGTATGATCACACGCACTGGGTCAAAGATCTTAATTGCATCAAGGAACATTTTAACAGTTGTTTTATTATTGTCACGTGTACCAAGGTCCAGTGGAAAAACTTTGTTTTGCATGCCATCCATACAGATCATTTCATCACATCAGTGCATTGAGGTAGTACAAGGGAAAACAACAGAATGCAGAATAAAGTTTTACAGTTACAGAGAAAGTGCAGTGCAGGCAGACAATAAGGTGCACGGCCATAATGAGGTAGATTCTGACATCTGGAGTCTATCTTATCGTACAAGAGGTACATTCAATAGTCTTATAACAGTGGGATAGAAGCTGTCCTTGAGCCTGGTGGAATGTGCTTTCAGGCTTTTGTATCTCCTGCCCGATGGGAGGGGGGAGAAGAGAGAATGTCTGGGGTGGGTGGGGTCTTTGACTATGTTGGCTGTTTTACCGAGGCAGCGAGATGTGTAGACAGTCCATGGAGGGGAGGCTGATTTCCGTGATGTGCTGAGCTGTGTCCACAACTCTCTGTAGTTGTTTCTTGTAGTCTTGGGCAGAGCAGTTGCCGTACCAAGCTGAGATGCATCCAGATAAGGCTTTCTATGGTGCATCTATTAAAAATTGGTGAGGGTCATTGGGGATGTGCAAATTCTTTAGGCTCCTGAGGAAGTAGAGGTGCTGGTGAGCTTTCTTGGCAGTGGTGTCTAAGTGGTTGGACCACGCTAGGAACTTGAAGCTCTCAACCCTCTCCATGATAGTACTGAGGTACTAATACAGAAAATAACTGCGCTCTAAAACATTGCTGGTCACGTTGGTTCATGGGAGAATTTAAATTCACCAATTTGAGAATGGATTTGAGGAGTGGAAAGAAACCACTTCCCAGGGTAGATGTGGCAATGATGTGTTTCCCCTGGTTGGAGGTGTTTAAAAATGGGGTCATCTCAAACCAGGGGTTGGCCGTTCAAGAAACTTCTTCAGAGCGTGGTGAATCTTTGGAATTCTCTGCTCCAAGAACTGGAGGCTCAGTTGCTGAGTGTGTTTACGACAGAAGGGTGTTCGGATGTAAAATAATTTGAAGAATATGGGATGAGTTATTAAACGGTAGAGTAGACATGAAGAGCTGGTTGGCCCACTGCTTCTAATTATGTTTTTTAAAACCCTTGCAACTTCAGGCACCAGAATTTTTTTAATATTTATTTGTTCAGGGAGTGTGGACCTTGCTGTCATTTATTGTCTGCCCCTACTTCTGAATGGGAGGATGTTCGGAATCGATCAGATTGCCGGGTCTGGAGTTGCCACACTCTGTTAATATTGCATGTTTACTTCCTTTAAAGTACATTAGTGAACCAGATGTATTTTACGACAATCCAGTAACTTCATGGTTGTTGCTACTGGGAGGAGCCTCTATGTTCAAAGCAGGGATGCCTGGGGCATTTTGACTGAATTATTGGCTGCTGTATTAATCAACGAATTGCCATTGTTCTGTGTGAAGCTGAACAAAAGATGGATTGGTCTTCATCCAGCAACCACGCAAGCAAGTCCCAAAATGACCCTTGAAAATTGCAGATGCTGGAAATCTGGAATGAGAAGCACAATGTTGGGGATGAGCAGCAACTTTGTGGAATCATCCAGATGGCTTGTTTAGGGACAGTCAGCATGGCTTTGTGCAGGGCAGGTCATATTGATTAGGTTTTTTGAGGTGGTGACGAAGGTACTTGATGAGGGTAGGGCAGTGGATGGTGTCTACATGGACTTTAGTAAGGCATTTAACAAGGTCCCTCATGGTAGGCTGATCCAGAAGGTTAAGATGCATGGGATCCACGGTGAATTGGTTCAGAATTGGCATGTCCATAGAAGATATTGTGGTGGAGGGGTGTTATTCTAGCAGGAGGTCCATGACCACTGGTGTTCCGCAGGGATTGGTGCTGGGACCTCTGTTTGTGATGTATATCAATGACTTGGATGGAAATGTAGATGGGTGGGCTAGTAAGTTTGCAGACGACACAAAGGTTGGATTTGTAGACAGTGTAGAGGGCTGTCAAAGGATATAGCAGAATATAGATCAGTTACAGATATGGGTGGAGAAGTGGCAGATGGAGCTTAATCTGAGCAAATGTGAAGTGTTATATTTTGGGAGGTCAAATGTAAGAGGACAGTATACAGTTAATCGCAGGACCCTTAACTATTGACATTCAGAGGGATCTTGGGGTCCAAGTGCATAGCTCACTGTAAGTGGCCACGTAAGTAGATAGGGTGGTAAAGAAGGTGTACAGCATGCTTCCCTTCATCGCTTGGGACATAGAGTATAAGAGTATGGAAGCCAAGTTGCAGTTGTGTAAAACTTTGGTTAGACCGCTCTTGGAGTATTGCGTGCAGTTCTGGTTGCCCCATTATAGGTAGGATGTGGAGGCTTTGGAGAGGGTGTAGAAGAGGTTCACCAGGATGCTGTCTGGATTAGAGGGTATGAGCTATAAGGAAAGGTTGGACAAACGTGAGTTGTTTTCTCTGGAGCGTCGGAGACTGAGGGGAGACCTGATAGAAGTTTATAAAATTGTGAAAGGTATAGATAGGATAGATGGTCAGAATCTTTTTCCTAGAGTAGAAATGTCTAATACTAGAGGGCATAGCTTTAAGGTGAGAAGGGGAAAGTGTAAACAAGATGTGTGGGGCAAGTTTTTCTTTACAAAATGTAGTGGGTGCCTGGAATGTGCTGCCAGGGGTGGGGGTGGAGGCAGATATGATAGAGGCATTCAAGAGGCTGTTAGATAGGATATGGATCATGTGCAGGCAGAAGGGATTTAGTTTAATTTGGCATCATGCTCGGCACAGACATTGTGGGCCGAAGGGCCTGTTCCTGTGCTGTACCATTTAACATAAAATGTTTGAAGTTTCATATCATCAGAATCGGCTTTGGCCGAGAACTTGTACACATTCAGCCCGTACACCTATTGTCCAAAGCTTTCTGATGCCGTTACTCAAAGCATTTTAAAATGGTCAGACATTCCGGCGCTCTCACTGTTCTGCCATTCAGTGCCCTGTGCACACGTTTCTGTCCTTGTAACTCTTGATCAATCTCAGATGTTAAAGTTACCACTTGATCTGGCTTTCGTGGTCCTGTGCAGCAGAGAATTCGGAATTTCCGCCACCTTAAATATTTGCAAGTTCCCAGCTCCAACTTTCATATCGTCCCCTAGTTCCAGACACTTTTAACAAGCGGAAATACTTTTATTCCATCTCCTCCAGAGGCTAATATCTCAAACTTCAATCAAATCTTTTCTTTTTATTGGTTTATTATTGTCACATGTACCGAGATACAGTGAAGAGCTTTAGTTTGCGTGCCATCCAGACAGAGAATTCCGTGCATAAGTACTTCGAGGTAGTAAAAAAAGGACAACAGAATGCAGAATATAGTGTTACAGTTACAGAGAAAGTGCAGTGCAGGCAGACAAAGTGCAAGGGCCATGACGAGGTAGATTGTAGATTAGCGTATGAGAGGTCCGTTCAAGAGTCTGATAACTTCTAAATTCCAGTGGAACAACATTTGTTTAACACTTTTGCAAACTTTGTTAGATGTTCTGATTTGTAGAATAGTGTCTACAAAAGCTCGTGACTTCTCATCACTGGCCTTTTCAGTTTTACCCATTCATTAAAATAAAGCTTAATACTCTGTAAAGGAAGGGGTTAAATCTCTCCACGCTCTGTCCTGGCAAAATAAACCAGCGACAGGCCTTTAGGGTGAAATGAGTTCCTGATTCGAGTGAAATATTTGGTGTATCCCGAAGCAAATACTTTGCATTTCATTCTTCAGGGATTGTTTGCATAGCTCCAAGCCGCTGGTCTTGCAGCAAAGAGACTTTGTTAACCTGCAATCCTTTCCTGGCGCAGGCCATGCACAGGAAAAGCTTGCAGTTCGACAAGGAGCTCTGTGCATGAGGAATTGGAACAGGCCATTCAGCCCCTCTGTAGGAGCAAGCGGGAAGGCCACACGGAGTCGGTGTTCGAAATAACGGGCGATTTATTACAACTGGAGACCAGTCAAAACTGATCTACCTGAGGGTGAATTTGGTACAACTTTCACATTCTCAGTTGACAAGATTAAACAGAGGGTTGATTAACAGTAAAACTAGGTTTGGATAACAGAACGGTGGTTACAGAAAGACCTAAGTAACAAACTAGGTCTTGATTACAGAATAAAATGATTATCTACAAGTCCAATTTAGTTAACAGTAAATCCACTTTTCTATTCCAACAATGGATACACGCTACAACGTAATTAATGAAGCTCCTGAAACTTGGGTGTTGTCACTGCTATGGTCCCATATCTCTACTCTTGGGCTCTGTCTGTGGTTCCTCTTGCTGCATTAGCACAGTCCACATCCCTACTTACTAGTTACTAGCCCTCACTATTCTTTCCCCTACAACACCCTCGAACCTGCTCTGGTTAAGATCATCTTCCACCTCCTGCACTATCCCCACATCCCAAGGTAGGGGAGTCTAAAACTAGAAGGTATAGATTTAAAGTATTTGGTATTGGTTTATTATTGTCACTCGTACCGAGGTCAAAACTTGTGTTGCAGATCAATTCATTACACAGTGCACTGAGTTAGTACAGAGTGCATTGAGGTAGTACAGGGTAAAAACAATACAGAGTAAGTGTCACAGCTACAGAGAGAGTGCATTGCAGGCAGACAATAAGGTGCAAGGTCAAACAAAGCAGATTGTGAGGTCAAGAGTCCATCTCATCGTATAAGGGAACCGTTCAATAGTCTTATCACTGTGGGATGGAAGCTGTCCTTGAGCCTGGTTGTATGTGCCCTCAGGCTCCTGTATCTTCTGCCCAGTGGGAGGGGTCTTTGATTATGCCGGCTGCTTCACCAAGGCAACGAGAGGTATAGACAGAGTCCGTGCAGGGGAGGCTGGTTTCCATGATGTGCTGAACTGTGTCCACAACTCTCTGCAGTTTCTTGCGGTCCCGGCAGAGCATTTGCCATACCAAGCCATGATGCATCCGAATGGGGTGCTTTCTATGGTGCATCAATAAAAGTTGGTGGGAGTCAAAGGGGACGTGCCAAATTTCTTTAGCCTCCTAAGGAAGGAGAGGTGCTGGTGAACTTTCTTGGCCGTGTGTCTACGTGGTAAGGGGGAAAGATTTAAAAGGGACCTGAGGGGCAAGTTTTTCCTACAGTGGAGGGTACATGAAACGAGCTGCCAGAGGAAGTGGTAGAGGCAGATCCAATTACAATGTTTAAAAGACATTTGGACAGGTACATGGATAGTCAGAGTCATAGAGTAATACAGCATGGAAACAGGCCCTTTGGCCCAACTGGTCCATGCTGATCAAGGCGACCATAGGAAAGGTGTACTAATTCTGTTGCTAGTTTATTTTAGCAGAGATTTAACCAAGTTAGTTGTGCTCAAGACCGGACCCCACAGCCTCCGGTCTCAGAAACGTCTGCCCACTGCTGACTCGTTGTGCAGTGGTGATCACCTTTAACAGTGCCAGTGCTAATACAGACTTCTAGCAGTGTCGGGGTTACAGTGACTGTGACCACACCTGTGTTAGTAACTATAACAGTGACCACCATAGAACCTTTTCACGACCTTGCCTCAGCCACAGGTGGAAACCTCTCCACTGCTCCCCACACTGGACCCATTCACAATTTTAAGCATCTTGATACAAGAGACCAGGCGTGTTCAATCTTTCTTGACAGGCGTTCCACTCTCCAAATTGTCCTTCACACCATTTCCAGTGCTGAACAGCACCAGTCAGCAGAATGCAGCACCGGCCACTCAGTGACATGTCTAACAACCTGCCCCTCACCCACACCTCCCTCCCTCTGGTTCTTCACTTCCTTCCCTTTATTCCATGGTCCACTGTCCTCTCCGATCGGATTCCTTCTCCCTCAGCCCTTTGCCTGTTCCATCTGTCACCTCACAGCTTATCGCATCATTCCCACTGCCCTCCCCCCCCCCCCCCCCCCCCCCCCCCCCCCCCACCCACACCACCTACCTTCCTTCCACCTGTCACCTGGATTCGCCTACCACCGTACTCCTCCTCCTCACCCCCCAACCCTTTTATTCTGGCTTCTGCCCTCTTTCTTTCTAGTCCAGATGAAGGGTCTCGGCCCGAAACATTGACTGTCCATTTCCCTCCACAGATGCTGCCTGACTCGCTGAGTTCCTCCAGCATTTTGTGTGTGTTGCTCTAGATCAGAATTGATCACTCTCAGCTTGGTTTCAGTCCCATTGTAATTCCAGTGAACTTGACTCCTGCTCAGTTGAATGGAGGATATCTCCCCAGTGAGTCTAGATCCAGGGCCATGACCTCAGCAAATGGGTCTGCTGGTCAGGATCGAGATAAGGAGGAACCTCTTCATTCAGAGGGTGGTGAAACTTTGAATTCTCTGCTCTGAGGGAGGGTGAAGGAGGGAGGGAGGTTCAAACACTTGGGCAGACTGGGATCAATGTCCTCGGGGAGATTGTTTGCTAGTGCTGTGGGGGAGGGTTTAAACTAATATGGCAGAGGGATGGGAATCCACGCAGAAAGACAGAGGGAAGCAGAGCGGAGACCAGAGCAAAAGTTAGAAAAGAGAAGAGTCAGAGTGGATGACAGAAAAGTCAAATGCACAGGACACAAAGGTCACTGGATTCTAAAAGGACAATGAGTGTAAAGGCACGTTATCTGAATGCCCGTAGTATTCGAAACAAGGTCAGTGAACTTGTGGCACAAATCAGTACAAAGGGGAATGATTTAGTGGCCATTACAGAAACGTGGTTGCAGGGTGGAGATGAGTGGGAATTAAATATCCAAGGGTATTGGGTAATACAGAAGGATAGGCAGGGAGGTAAGGGAGGTGGGGTAGCGCTCTTAAGGATCAGATCAGGGCGATAGTGAGAGAAGATATAAGATCTAGGGAGCAAAATGTTGAGTCCATCTGGGTAGAAATTAGGAACAGTAAAGGGAAAAAAAATCATTGGTGGGTGTTGTCTATAGGCCACCGAATAATAACATTACAGTGGCACAGGCAATAAACCAAGAAATGTTTGATGCATGTAAGAATGGAACGGCAGTTGTCATGGGGGAACTTTAACTTCCACATAGATTGGGTGAATCAAGTTGGTCGAGGTAGTCTTGAGGAGGACTTCATAGAATGCATCCGTGATAGCTTTCTTGACCAGGATGTTAGTGAACCTACAAGGGAAAATGTGATCTTAGATCTGGTCCTGTGCAATGAGACAGGGAAAATTAACAATGTTGTAGTTAGGGATCCTCTTGGAAAGATTGGATTTCTCATACAAATAGAGGGTGAAATAGTTCAATCTAAAACCAGTGTATTATGCTTAAACAAGGGAGACTACATCGGGATGAGGGAGGAGTTGGCCAGCGCAGACTGGGAACACAGGCTGTGTGGCGGGACAGTTGAGGAACAGTGGAAGAGTTTCAAAGAGATTTTTTTAAGGTGCTCAACAAAAGTACATTCCAGTTAAAAGCAAGGACAGTAAGGGTGGGGAGAGCCAGCCGCGGATAACTAAGGAAATAAAAGAAGGCATCAAGCTAAAAGCTCATGAATACAAAGTCGCCAAGAGTAGTGGGAAACTGGAAGATTGGGAAAACTTTAAAAAGCAACAAAGAACCATGAAGCAAGCAATAAGGAAAGTGAAGATGGATTATGAAAGCAAACTAGCACAAAATAGAAAAACAGACAGTAAAAGTTTCTATAATTATATAAAGCGGAAAAGGGTGGCTAAAGTGAATGTAGATCCCTTGGAAGAAGAGACGGGGGAATTAATACTGGGTAATGTGGAAATGGCTGAGGCCTTCAACGACTATTTTGTGTTGGTCTTCACAGTGGAGGACACGTCTAACATGCCAAAGAGAGATGTTATGGATGCAATTGGAGGTGAGGACCTCGATACAATTGCTGTCACTAAAGAGGTAGTGATGAGCAAACTAGTGGGTCTAAAGGTAGACAAATCCCCTGGTCCTGATGGGATGCATCCCAGGGTACGGAAAGAAATGGCGGAAGTTAGACTAGAGGCATTTGTGATAATTTACCAACATTCTCTGGACTCTGGGCAGGTCCCGGCAGATTGGAAGGCAGCGGGTTTCACGCCACTGTTTAAAAAAGGATGTAGACAAAAGGCAGGTAACCATAGGCCAGTTAGCTTAACGTCTGTAGTTGGGAAAATGCTTGAAGCTATCATTAAGGAAGAAATAGTGAGACATCTGGATAGAAGTGGTTCCATCAGGCAGACACAGCATGGATTCAGGAAGGGCAGGTCCTGTTTGACAAAATTACTGGAGTTCTTTGAGGATATAATGAGCGCAGTGGATAGAGGGGAACAGGTGAATGTTGTATACTTGGATTTCCAGAAGGCATTTGATAAAGTGCAGCATCAAAGACTTATCCATAAGATAAGGATGCATGGAGTTAGGGGTAATGTATTAGCATGGATAGAGGATTGGTTAAGCAATAGAAGGCAGAGAGTTGGGATAAATGGGTGTTTCTCTGGTTGGCAATCAGTGGTGAGCAGGGTGCTGCAGGGGTTGGTGCTGGGCCTGAAACTGTTCGTGATGTACGTTAACAATTTGGAAGAGGGGATCGAGTGTAGCATATCTAAGTTTGTGGATGACACTAAACTGAGTGGAAAAGCAAATTGCGCAGAGGATGCGGAGAGTCTGCAGAGAGATATAGATAGGTTAAGTGAGTGGGCAAGGGTCTGGCAGATGGAGTACAGTGTTGGTAAATGTGAGATCATCCACTTTGGAAGGAGAAATAGTGAGACATCTGGATAGAAGTGGTTCCATCAGGCAGACACAGCACAGATTATTATTTAAATGGTGAAAGATTGCAGCGTGCTGTTGTGCAGAGGGACTTGGCAGTGCTTGTGCATGAATCGCAAAAGGTTGGTTTGCAGGAGCAACAGGTTATCAAGAAGGCAAATAGAATGTTGGCCTTCACTGCTGGAGGGATTGAATTTAAGAGCAGGGGGGTTATGCTGCAACTGTGCAGGGTACTGGTGAGGCCACACCTGGAGTACTGCGTGCAGTTCTGGTCTCCTTACTTGAGGAAAGATATACTGGCTTTGGAGGTGGTACAGAGGAGGTTCACCAGGTTGATTCCGGAGATGAGGGGGTTAGCCTATGTGGAGAGATTGAGTCACCTGGGACTATACTCACTGGAATTCAGAAGAATGAGAGGGGATCTTATAGAAACAACATAAAATTATGAAAAGGATAGATAAGATGGAGGCGGGAAGGTTGTTTCCACTGGTAGGTGAGACTAGAACGAGGGGACATAGCCTCAAGATTTGGGGGAGTAGATTTAGGACGGAGATGAGGAGCAGCTGCTTTTCCCAGAGATTAGTGACTCTGTGGAATTCTCTTCCCAGGGAAGCAGTAGAGGCTACCTCATTAAATATATTTAAGACACAGTTGGATAGGTTTTGGCATAGTAGGGGAATTAAGGGTTCTGGGGAAAAGGCAGGTAGGTGGACCTGAGTCCACAGCCAGATCAGCCATGATCTTATTGGATGGCGGAGCAGGCTCAACAGGACAGATGGCTGATTCTGGCTCCTATTTCTTGTGTTCTGATGTTCTTAAAATAGAGATCTATAGATTTCTGGGCATTAAATGAACCTGGAGAGAGAGTTGTAGAGTTCTTCAGCGCGGAAACAGGCTGGGGGGAGACCTGATAGAAGTTTGTAAAATTGAGGGACAGATAAGAATTGACAGCCGGTATCTTTTTCCCAGGGTTGAAATGTCTAATACTAGAGGGCATGCATTTAAGGTGAGTGGGTGTAAGTTCAAAGGAGGTGTGTGGGGCGAGTTTTTGTTTTACACGGAGTGGTGGGTGCCTGCACTGTGCGGCTGGAGGAAGTGGTGGAGGCAGATACGATAGAGGCTCTTAGATAGGCACATGAATGTGCAGAGAATGGAGGGATATGGACGATGTGCAGGCAGAAGGGATTGGTTTAATTAGCTCGGCACAACGTTGTGGGCTGAAGGGCCTGTTCCTGTGCTGTGCTGTTCTGTGTTCTGAACAGAAGCACACAGAAAATAGGAGGAGGCCACTCAGTCCTGCCTTGCCATTCAGTGACCACGTCTAATCTATGGAGACACAAGTCTGCAGATGCTGGTCTCTGGAGCAACACAGAAACTGCTGGAGGAACTCAGCGGGTCGGGCAGCATCTGTGGCGGGAAACGGACAGTCAACGTTTCAGGTCGAGACCCTTCATCTGGACTCCGGACTGATCTACTGGCCTCGACTCCTGTATCAGTTTCCCATAGTCCTCAATCTTTTAAGTAAAAGATCCTCCTCCACCTTAAATACTTCTCACAACCCAGCCTGCTCATGTTTTCGGTCGATGACCTTCCATCAGAACTCGTTGCCACAGATGACCAGTGCATATCAACAATGCATTGACCCGAACGGTTACCTGCTTCTCTCTCCACAGGTGCTGCCTGACCTGTTGGTGTTCCCAACCTCCTGTTCTTGTTTCCCAATTCCAACTAATCCCGAGTTATGCAACACTACTCCAAACCATGGACATTCCCAGGTTGAGGAAGCTGTAGATTTTTGCTGATATCTTGAAGGTTTTTTCCACCTCTTAGAATCAAATGTGAGATTGCTGTACTCGTTACTTTGCTGGTAACACCTAGGATTCTGCTAGTGTTGAGACATTCAGTACACACAGCTGGTAGAGCTGCTACCTCACAGCTCCAGAGACCCGGGTTCAATCCCGACCTCCAGCGCTGTCTGTGTGGAGTTTGTACGTTCTCCCTGTGACCACGTGCTCCAGTTTCCTCCCACATCCCAAAGACGTGCAGGTCGGTGGGTTAATTGGCCGCTGTAAATTGCCCCCGGTGTGTGGGTGAGGGGTAGAATCTGGGGGGAGTTGATGGGAATGTGGGGAGAATAAAATGGGATTGGTCAAGGATTGGTCCTTGATAGTCAGCACAGACTCAGTGGGATGGGTGTAAATGGGTGGTTGATGGTCGACACGGAGTCAGTGGGCCAAAGGGCCTGATCCCAGATGTATCTCTCTCTGAAAATGATCAACTTGAACTGATCTTAATGTCTGTGTGCCACGGCTTTGAGGGAATTCTAATGGGTGGGAGGTAGAACTGGTGCGCCCTAGTCTCCCAGCTATAGAGTGATGTTTAAGGAAAGTCACCTGAATTTGTGTAGCACCCATCATCCCCCAAGATGCCCCACTTTACAGCGTAGGGTTTGGCAACTATTGCAATGTAGGAAATATGTCGGCCAATGTACACAGCAAGATCCCACAGACAGCAAAGTGGTAATGACCAGTAAATTGATTGAGGAATAAACATTGTCGCTGGGAAACACTTACCCTGTTCTGTGTCTCAAGGAAAGGTTTGATCCAAGTGAGAGGAGGCTGAGTGAGGTCTGAAGGACAGCGCCTCCTGAGGGGACTGCCCAGAACTGCAATGAAGTGTGGGGCCCAGACCTTGTTTGCAGGCTGGGATTTGAACTGTCCGTGTCGGGGTTCGAACGTGATCACTGGATTTTGGGCCTTGAAGCACTGACTGAGCAGTGGGTGCTGCCCTCAGGCTCACCTACCAGACGGGTTTAGACTTGATCATGAGCTTCTACCACCTGGGATGTCTGTAGTTTGGCACAGTGTTTGCAAAACTCAGGATTAATCTGTGACTCTCCTCAGTGAAAGTGCCAAAGAAAGCCATTCAACTACAATGCCTGTACTAGTTTCTATTCAATTAGTTCTAATCTTATTTATCAGTTTATTATTGTCACATGTACCAAGGTACAGTGAAAAACTTTGTTTTGCCTGCCATCCATACAGATCATTTCATTACATCAGTGCATTGAGGTAGTACAAGGGGAACGCCCACCTTGTGTTGTAGGTTTCAGTGAAGCCTGGAAGAGATGGCAGGCAGTGAGGCAAATAAGGCCCTGGAGAAGTAGCTTGTTTAACTTTCATCATTAAAAAAAACCAGCAGCTGTTTGTCTCGAAAGATTTAACAAAGGAAGTTTTTCTATTAAAATGTGTTGCTTGTACTAAATTAGTTGCAGAACAAAGACCCAGTTGTGAAAGACAAAATAAACTTGCACAAAAGCTTTAGCTGCCATGTAAAATTGTGTTTTTTTTTAAATAATTATTTTTCATTCTTGATGTGGATGTCACTGGGGAGGCTAGCACTTATTGTCCATCCATAAATGTCCTTGAAGTTCTGCGGTCCTTCTGGTGAAGGTGCTCCCACAGAGCTGGTGGGGAGGGAGATCCAGCATTTTGACCCAGTTGCCTACCTCAGGAAGTGGGTGAGGCAAGTACGACAGTGTCATTTAGGAAGCACTTGGCTGGGTACATGGAGGGGTGGGGCTTGGAGGGATATAGGCCAATATAGCCCATGGTGGGCACCATGGTCAGCATGGACTGGTTGGGCCGAAGGGCCTGTATCCCTGCTGTATTGCTCCATGGGTCTGAGTGACAATGAAGGAATGTGATATATTTCCAAGTTAGGGTGGGGTGTTACTTAGAGGGGACCCTCCCTTGTGTCAGCTGACCTTGTCCTTGGTGGTAGCGGTCGTGTGTTTGGAAGGTGCTACTGGAGTAATCTGTGTAAGTAACTACAGTGCATTTTGTGGATGGTGCATACTGCAGAAGCTGGTGATGGAGTGAGTGTATTTAGGATGGCAGATAGAAAAACTAATTACATGGACAGTTTGTCACATATTCGCAAGTCCAAAATGCTTCCTTGGCAACTATTACTATAGAAACTGTTTTCAATTGCAGAAGGCTGGTAACTAGAAAGATTGAAATGTTAGTGTTCAGGGAGTCAGTGTACAAGAATCGTCAAAAGTTATCACGCAGGTTCTGGAAGCAGTCAGGAAGGCAAATGGTGCACTGGCCTTTATTGAAAAAGGATTTTGGTAAAGAGGTCTTGCTGCAAGTGTATTGGCCTCTGGTGAGACCACTCCTGGAGAATGGTGAACAGGCCTGGTCACCCTTCCCAGGAAAAGATGTACATAGAACATAGAAGAGTACAGCACAAGAACAGGCCCTTTGGTCTATGATGTTGTGTTGAACTAACTAAACTAGTAATTAAATGCCTAACTAAACTAGTCCCTTCTGCCGACACAATGCCCACATCCCTCCATTCTCTACACATTCCTGTGCCTATCTAAGAGCCTCTTAAGCACCCCTATTATGTCTGCTTACACCACCACCCCTGGTAGTGCAATCCAGGCACCCACCGTTCTGTGTTTTTTAAAAGAAAACTTGCCCCACATATCTCCTTTGAATCTTAAATGCATGCCCTTTAGTAATTGACATTTCAACCCTGGGGGGTAAAAGATACCGGCTGTCTATCTATCCTCTCATAATGGTATAAACTTCTATCAGGTCTCCCCTTAGCCTTTGCTGCTCCAGAGAAAACAACCCAAGTTTGTCCAACCTCTTCTAGCACATGCCCTCTAATCCAGGCAGCATCCTGGTGAACCTCTTTTGCACCCTCTCCAAAGCCTCCACATCCTTCCTGTAATGGGGTGACCAGATCTACTTGAACTGATAAGTAGATCAGTGATAGGGTTCAGCAACAGGTTATGGGATTGCTTCCTGGGACAGATTGTTTGACCTTTTTGTTTTGAGGAGAGGTTCAAAAGACCAGGCTAAAGTCTAAAGGAATAAAGTGATCTCATTGAAATGTTTAGATAAAAATGTACGGGGTAGGTGCTGGGGAAACTGTACTGCCAGCTGTATAATGAGAAGTGGGGGTCAATCTCAGACTGGGGGGGCTGGCCAGTAAGCACAGATTTTTTTCAATCAGAGGATGGAGAATTTCAGGAATTCTCTACACACAAGGCTGTGGAGGCTCTATTGCTGAGTATATTCAGGGAAGAGACCAGCAGATTTTTGGATGTTGAGGATAGGAGAGTGCTGGGAAATGATGCTGAGTGAGGAGATCACCATGATCTTAATGGTAGAACAAGTGCAAGGGAGATGAGTGACCTCCCATTCTTGGATTTAAGATCGTCAAAAGAAAAAATGAGGTATCAGGAGGACCAGGAAAAGGGTCAACCCTTTAAGCCTGCTCCCTTTGAGATCAGGACCTTTTCAACTTTATCCCCATAATCACCGATTGCCCTGACACAGCAAAAATCTATGTTGGCTTTGAGGATTTATAGAGGATGAATTCTCACAGCTCCCAGTGGCAAGGAATTGATGAGGCTCTCAACCCTGGAGAAATTCTTCCTCGGCTGCCTTGAGGAACGGCTTCTTCCCCTTCGCCATCAGATTTTTGAATGGTCCATGAATACTACCTCGTTATTCCTTTTGTTTTGCACTATTTTTTTTTGTGATTTGTAATAATTTTGTCTTTACGCTGTACTGCTGCCGCAAAACAATGAATTTCATGACAGAAGTCAGTGACAATAAACCTGATTGTAATTCTGGTTCTGAACACTCCCATGAGACGAAACACCTTCAGTGTTTACCCTATCTGGCCCCTAACAATCTTATGTGTCACCTGTCGTTCTTCTAAGCCTCAATGAGCACAGACCCAACCTGTTCAATCTTCCCATAAGATGATTGTTTCTGGGATCATCATTTGAAACTTCTCTGAACTGTACCCATTGATAATATCTTAAGATTTATTTATTGGTCACATGTACATCGAAACACACAGTGAAATGCATCTTTTGCGTAGAGTGTTCTGGGGGCAGCCCGCAAGTGTCGCCACGCTTCCGGCGCCAACATGGCATGCCCACAACTTCCTAACCCGTATATCTTTGGAATGTGGGAGGAAACCAGAGCACCCGGAGGAAACCCACACAGACACGGGGAGAACGTACAAACTCCTTACAGTGGCCAGAATTGAACCCGGGTTGCTGGCGCTGTAATAGTGTTACGCTAACCACTACACTACTGTACCCCAGTACCATTTACAGTTGTAGTAAGACTTGTGTCCACCAGCACAGTGGTGGACCGGGCTGTGTCTACTACTCTCTCCAGCCTCTTGCGTTCCTGTGTGTTGGAAATGCCGTACCAGGCTGTGATGCAACCAGTCAGGCCTCGGTTGCTGTGTGTGTGGAGTCTGCACGTTCTCCCTGTGACCGCGTGCGTTTCCCCCGGGTGCTCCGGTTTCCTCCCACATCCCAACGATGTGCGGGTCGGTGGGTTAGTTGGCTGCTGTAAATTGCTCCTAGTTTGTTGGTGAGGATTGATGTAGGATTCGTGTAAATGGGTGATTGATGTTCAGTATGGAATCTGTGGGCTGAAGGGCCTGTGTCCGTGCTTTCTGTGACTCCATTTTCACTCTATGACATCTTTACAGGCGCATTCCAAATACAAGGATGTGACTGCACTGGAGAGGGTGCAGAGGAGATTCCCCAGGACATTGCCTGCATTGGAGGAATTTAGTTATGAGGAGAGATTGGACAGGCTGGGCTTGTTCTCCCTGGAGCGGGGGAGACCTGATCGAGGTCTATAGGATTATGAGATGCATAGACAAAGACTTTGCCCCGTGGTAGGGGTATCAAAAAGGTGAAGCTGGATCGCTGACAGCATTTAATAGGCATCCAGAAATAGGGGACTAACTTAGATGGGCATCTTGTTTGGCATGGACGAGTTGGGCCGAAGGGCCTGTTCCCCTGCTGTATGACGCTATATCATTGAAATATGGGCCCAGATTCCATTTGTCTTTCTGATTACCTGCTAACTGCCTCCAAAGAGAACAACTTTACATCTTCCCTCATTACAACTGCATTCACCATTTTGCCCCCACACTTAACATTGTCTCTCTGTGAACTGCCTGTATTCTCCTCTGTAGCTGCTCTTGTATCATCTCTGTCCATTTGCTTCCTTCCTCTGAGTCATTAATGTATTATACACAGCTGCTGTAAACATTTACTGGTGTGTTGTTGTGGTCTGAGACGCTGGAAGCCAATTCAGCAAACTTTCAACTGGAGAAATCTTCAAGAGTAGGCCATCTGGCCCCTCAAGCTTGCTCTGTCATTCGATGTGACACCACCGTCCTGCACAGTTCTTGTATCCTAAGTAACAAAAAAAAGGCACATGCAGGGAATTCGGAACAAAAACCAAAAAAGTACTGGAGGTGCTCGGATCCTGAAGGGTCATTCATTCTGTTTCTCTCTCCACAGAAGCTGCTTGGCCTGTTGAGTGTTTTCAGAATTTTCTGTATTTTTTTTCCCCAAACCATCCGATTCTGTTCCTTCTGGAAGTCCCTCTTCCTCTGCCTTTGACAGGCTCAATGAAGTGAGTCTCCTTCCTTCTTGGGCAGGAAGAATTCCAATGATTGGCACCCCTCGGATAGAAGAAGATAAAATAAGAAGGTCCTCCTTCTCTGATCCTTATCCTGAGCCGATGGCTGGTGAGTCCAATTCACGGCACAGGAAGCGGTCTTTCCAAAGGAAGTTGATGTTGCATAGAAAAGGTGAGCAATTTAGTTCCTGGGCATCAGCATCTCAGAGGATCTATCCTAGGCCCAACACATTGATGCAATCACGAAGAAGGCACGCCAGCCCCTCTACTTCGTTAGAGTTTGTGGAGGTTTGGTACGTCACCAAAGACACTTGCAATAGATGTACAGTGGAGAGCATTCTGACTGGTTGCATCACTGCCTGGTATGGAGGCCCCAATGCACAGAATCGCAAAGAGGCTGCAGAGAGTTGTAGACTCAGCCAGCTCCATCAGGGGCACAACCCTCCCCACCATTGAGGACATCTTCAAGAGGCGATGCCTCAAGAAGGCAGCATCCATCACTTAGGACCCTCACCATCCGGGACATGCCCTCTACCATTGGGGAGGAGGTACAGGAGCCTGAAGACCCACACACAACGATTCAGGAACAGCTTCTTCCCCTCTACCATCAGATCTCTGAATGGCCCATGAACACTACCTCACTATTTACTTTTGTAATTTATAGTAACTTCATGTCTTTGCACTGTACTGCTGCCGCAAAACAACACATTTCACAACATTACAAGTCAGTGATAATAAATCAGACTCTGACTGTTTATCTGCAACACCTTGTCCCCAGGTTGGATCCAAGCATCTGCGGCCACTGCTCCTCTCATTATTGAGCTGATGTAAATCCCTCCATCCCCTCACTCGTTGCTCTGACCAACAATACTGAGGCACAAGTTGTTCTTCCGCCTGATCAGTCTCACCATGATGATATTGCCCAGCTGTAATTGGAATTGGTTTTCTTTTGTCACAAGTATCGAGATAGAGTGAAAAACATTGTTTTCCATGCTGTCCATACAGATCATTCCAAACATAGGTATGTTGATTTGGAATTGGTTTATTATTGTCACAAGTACCAAGGTACAGTGGAAAAACTTGTCTTGCATACCGTTGGTACAGATAAATTCATTACACAGTGCATTGAAGTAGTACCGGGTAAAAGCAATAACAGAATGTAGAATATAGTGTAACAGAGAAAGTGCAGCGGAGGTGAACAATGAGGTGCAAGGTCATAATGAGGTAGATTGGGAGATCAAGAGTCCATCTTATCGTATGAGAGACCTGTTCAATAGTCTATAACAGCGGGATAGAAGCTGTCCTTGAGCCTGGTGGTACGTGCTTTCAGGCTTTTGTACCTTCTACCCCGTGGGGGGGGGGGAGAAGAGAGGATGTCTGGGGTGGGAGGGGTCTTTGATTATGCTGGCTGCTTTACCGAGGCAGCGGGAAGTGTAGACAGAGTCCATGGAGGGGAGGCTGGTTCTTGTGACACGCTGGGCTGTGTCCAAATTTCTTGCAGTCTTGGGCAGAGCAGTTGCCATACCAAGCTGTGATGCATCTGGATAAGATGCTTTCTATGGTGCGTCAATTAAAATCGGTGAGGGTCAACCGGGACGTGCTGAATTTCCTTAGCCTTCTGAGGAAGTAGAGGTGCAGGTGTGCTTTCTTGGCCATAGAACAGTACAGGCCCTTTGGCCCACAATGTTGTGCCAACATTTTATCCTGCTCTAAGATCTATCTAACCCTTCCCTCCCACATACCTCTCCATTTTTTTTTGAGTCCTGCCATTAACCTTATATTCTGCCTTCAAATTTGATCTTCCAAAGTGTATCATTTCACACTTTTCTGGGTTGAACTGCATCTGCCACTTCTCAGCCCAGCTCTGCATCCTATCAATGTCCTGTTGTAACCTACATCAACCTTCTACACTGTCCACTACACCACCAACCTTCTTGTCATCAGCACACTTACTAACCCATCCTTCCACATCCTCATCCAAGTCATTTATAAAAATCACAAAGAGCAGGGTGGTTGTCTTGACACCATGTCACTAAGCTCTCTGAGATCCGGCCCACTATGGTGGTGTCATCTGTGAACTTGTAGATGGAGTTAGAGCAGAATCTGGCCACGCAGTCATGGCTGTAGAGGGAGTAAGGAACCAGCATGGGTTCAGTGGCCTCTTCCACCACAAGGTCTTTAGGTGATTAGTTGTGAGTTCTACATGGTACGTTATCCTCTTCTGGTTTGTGTGTCTCCTACAGGTACCAGATCCACACGGGGCTCCAACACTCCATCATTCGGCCGAGACAACCCAACTGCTTGCCCCTCAACCAAGTGACCCTGCCCCAGAAGCTGCAGGAAGCGGGCTACTCCACCCACATGATTGGCAAGTGGCACCTGGGCTTCTACAAGAAGGACTGCCTGCCCACCAGGAGGGGATTCGATACGTTCTTCGGGACGCTGACCGGGAGCACGGACTACTACACGTACGACAACTGCGACGGCCCTGGGGTGTGTGGCTTCGACCTCCACGATGGGGAGAACGTGGCGTGGGAGTACAGCGGGAAGTACTCCACTTTCCTCTACGCCCAGAAGGTCGCCAAGATCTTGGCCTCGCACAGCCCCAAGGAGCCGTTGTTCATCTACGTGGCCTTCCAGGCCGTCCACACCCCCCTGCAGTCCCCCAAGGAATACATCTACCAGTACAGGTCGTTCGGCAACGTGGCGCGTCGCAAGTACGCCGCCATGCTCACCTGCATGGACGAGGCCATCAAGAACATCACCCTGGCCCTCAGGCGGTACGGTTACTATGACAACAGCGTGCTGATCTACTCGACCGATAATGGGGCCCAGCCTTTCTCTGGGGGTAGCAACTGGCCTCTGCGAGGTCGGAAAGGAACGTACTGGGAAGGAGGGATCAGGGGGGTTGGGTTTGTCCACAGCCCCCTGATCAAGAAAAAGAGGAGGGTGAGCAGGTCGCTGGTGCACATCACCGACTGGTACCCCACCCTGGTATCACTGGCTGGGGGCAACCTGACCGAGAGTCCCCCGCTCGACGGGTTTGACCTGTGGCCCACCATCAGCAGGGGGAAGAAGTCGCCGCGGAAGGAGATCCTGCACAACATTGACCCCTTGCACAGTCCGGCCAAGTCCGGCTCCTGGGCGGAAGGTCGGGGTATCTGGAACACGGCTGTGCAGGCTGCGATCCGGCTGGGAGACTGGAAATTACTGACCGGGGACCCTGGCTACAGTGACTGGATACCCCCGCAGACCTATCCCAGCCTTCCCGGCACCTGGTGGAACCTGGAACGTCAGAGGCTGGGTCACCGCAGGACGCTGTGGCTCTTCAACATCACGGCCGACCCCTACGAGCGGGAGGAGGTGTCCGCCAAGCACCCGGCCGTGGTCAGGAAGTTGCTGGGGAGGCTGGCGCACTACGACAAGACCGCCATCCCGGTGCGTTACCCGGCCGACGACCCCCGGGCGAACCCAGAGTTCAACGGGGGCGCCTGGGTGCCCTGGGCGAGCGAGGACGAGGAGGATCAGTGGGCCAAGGGCACGGTCAGGGAGAAGACCAAGAAGAAGTCTTGCAAGATTTGCAAGCTGAAGTCTTTCTTCAAGAAACTAAACACGAGGATAATGTCCAATCGGATCTAGGAAGAGCTGTGGTCCATCGATGGGGGCCCATTGACCCAACGCTGGGAGCTGACTGGGTGCAAGGTGGACCTTAGACAGTGCCGTGAGGTGCTGAACACAGATGCTGGCCACTCTGCACGGATGAAGCATCCTTCCCCACCCACCCCACCCATCCCTCCCCCCCTCACTGGGTGGTGCAGTGGTGCAGCCTCACCTCTCCAGATACCTGGGTTCGATTCTGACCTCTGTTGCTGTTCTGGGTGGAGCTTGCGCATTCTCCCTGTGACCAGGTGGGCATTTTCCCCTGGTGCTCTGGTTCCTGTAGACGCATGGTGCGGGTTGGTGAGTTCATTGGGCTGCTGTAAATTGCCCCGGGTGGGTGATGGGGCAAATCAGGAGGTAGTTGATGGGCTTGTGTGAGGGAAGGGGTCCTGTGGAAATGAGCAACAATGGACCTGTTGGAGGAACTCAGCGGGCCGAGCAGCATCTGTGGGGGGAGGGGAATTGTCAACGTTTCGGGGCAAAACCCTGGCAGACGGCAATTCCTTCCCTCCCACAGACGCTGCTCCACCCGCTGAGTTCCGCCAACAGATTGTTTGTTGCTCAAGATTCCAGTGTCCTGCAGTCTCCTGTGTCTCCAGGAATGGAACTGATGGGACTGCTCTGAGTGCTAGCATCAGCTTCGATGGGCTGGTTGGCCTCCTTTTGACATAGATAATTCAAGGACCTAGGAGGGTAATAGAATTGTGTAGATTAAGGGTATTGTATAACCAATCCAAAGCCCTGTGCTAACAATTGTGAGACCAGAGTTCAGATCCCACAGTGACACTTAAATTGTTTAACTGAGTACTTCTGAAGTGGACCAACAAACCAAGGGTTCAGGGGCAACTGGGGATGGGCAATAACTGCTGGCCTTGAAATCACTTGCACCAGAACCTTGGGAAAGAGTTGTTCCAACAAGAGAACTTATTTCCTCTGTGGGAGATCTTTGGTACCAGGCCATTTGTAAGGCTCGGCTTGGTGGGTGGGAACCTGGATCTCCCTTGTGTGTAAAGATGTTAATGTCGGGGGCTCAAATGAAGTGAAAAACTGAGCCCTTGGTGCGTTAAGATAAGATTTCTTTATTAGTCACATGTACATCGAAACACAGTGAAATGCATCTTTTGCGTAGAGTGTTCTGGGGGCAGCCCGCAAGTGTCGCCACACTTCTGACGCCAACGTAACATGCCCACAACTTCCTAACCCGTACGTCTTTGAAATGTGGGAGGAAACCGGAGCACCCGGAGGAAACCCACGCAGACACTGGGAGAACGTACAAACTCCTTACAGACAGTGGCTGGAATTGAGAGTCTGTTTTGGAACCAGGAATGGATCTAATTGAATTGGGCAGAATTAACAGTCGGATGTAAAAGTGTGGATTGATCAGACAACCAGCATGGATTTGTTAAAGGTGGATATTCTTTGAAGTAGGAGCATTGATGAGGGAGATGGATTTCCAAATGAAATTTGATCAGGTCACGCATTCCTTGATTGACATGTTTGGTATGCATATTTCTGTATAATACCATAGACTCTTTGGAGTACGTGTCTGCGAGTTTTCTTTTTGCAATAACAAATAGCCCACCCCTCATCATGCACAATGTCATATCCCAAAATCCCCACGATACATTTTAGCTAGCCTTTTACAATTTATAAAATGTGGTGGAATTAAATGTTTTTGAGGAACTTGCCTCTGTTAAAATTTGGAGAATGGCGTAATTGGCTTGTCAAGATTGAAGGCCATGGAATAAGGGGCTGTAGAATCAAGGGGCGGAGTAATAGTGGGGGGTTATGTTCTGTACTGGAGCGATGTGCACATTGGGGTTCCCAGAGGCTGGGACAAGGGTCCCTGCTTCACGTATGGTAACATTTCAGATGAAGGACATTAATAGACCATGGGGATATAAACTGGAGTGGGTGAAGAGTTGGCAGGTGGAATTTAAGTGCTGAGGAAATGTGAAGTGTTGCAATACTGTTGGGAAGAATGAAAGACTAACTTCAAGAGCACAAGGACAAAGATCAGTGGGTATATGTTCATGGTTTGTTGTAAGTGGTAGGGAGGCTGAGAAAGTTTTAGAATAACCCTAGGCAGGATTGGGAGCACATCGATTGTCCAGCCCCCACAGATGCTGCCTGACCCGCTGAGTTCCTCCAGCAGATTACGTGTTGCTCCTGATTCCAGCATCTGCGGTCTCCTGCGTCTCCTTTGTGCTGCTCCACTGCGAAGTCTCTTCAAGGCTGTGGCCACTTTGAAGAAGTTCTCCACCTCTCTTCAGGAGTTGTGTGAGGCGCTTGCTCGCTGCTTCTACCCCAACTGCCCCCCCCCCCCCCCCCCCCCCCGATCTCTACTGCTCTCTGGCTCTTTGACCACGTGCTCACTCAGGCTGGTTCCCACAGCCACATGTCCTTCCTGGGCATTTGTCTCCACCGCCATCTTGTCTCACGTGGCTTCCAGCTCTGTTTCCAGACCTCCCAGTTTGTCCCCAGCAATGATCCTGGTATTTGCATTGCATTGACTGCTTCTCCCTCTGTATTCTATGTTCTACCCTCCCTGCCGTGCACCGATACCTGCTAGCCCTCCCTCTTCCTCTCCCACAGCTCCAGCTTATGCTGTCCACCATCTGCTACGGACCTCTCCAACACTTGGTCCTCTGCCGGTTCTTCTCCACGAAGGATCAGAAGCTCGCTCGATGCTGCTCCTCTTCGACCACCCATCCCAGTCTCTCGCTCCACCCCTCACTCCTCCGAGCCCTCCTCTACCCACCACCTCACTTCCCCCGAGCCGTCCAACCCACTACCCTCCCCTGACCTGACCATGTCTTCACCATCCCCTCCGACCTTCCCCCTCTGAGGAGGAACATTCAGTCCTCAGCAGGTGCCTCACCTTTGTCCCCCTGGCGCCCGCATCTCAAAGGGTTCTGCGCCCACCATGGTGCCAAGCTCTTCTTCCATCACCACGCCTACTTCGGCAAGGATTCCATTCCCCCCCCCCCCCCCCCCCCCCCCACAACCACCAACTCCTCCTCCCCTTGGACACCCCCCTCTGGCCTCGTGCCCTCTCTGGATCTTTTCATCTCTAAATTGCCGACAGAATGTCAACTGTCACCCACACCAACCTCCCCCCCTCTGAACGCACTGCCCTCCAATCTCTCCGCACTAACCCCAACCTCATCAAACCCGCAGACAAGGGCGGTGCTGTTGTGGTCTGGCAGACTGATCTCGCCCTTGCCAAGGCCAGACAAATGGAATGTTGGCCTAGAGGGATTGAATTTAAGAGCAGGGAGGTTATGCTGCAACTGTACAGGGTACTGGTGAGGCCACACCTGGAGTACTGTGTGCAGTTCTGGTCTCCTTACTTGAGGGAAAGATATACTGGCTTTGGAGACGGTGCAGGGGAGGTTCACCACGTTGATTCCGGAGATGAGGGGCTTAGCCTATGAGGAGAGGTTGAGTTGCCTGGGATTATACTCGCTGGAATTCAGAAGAATGAAAGGGGATCTTATAGAAACTTATAAAATTATGAAAGGGAGAGATATGATAGATGCAGGAAGGTTGTTTCCATTGGTAGGTGGTACACAGGGGACATAGCCTCAAGATTTGGGGGAGTAGATTTAGGACACAGATGAGGAGGAGCTGCTTTCCCAGAGAGTAGTGAATCTGTGGAATTCACTGCCCAGGGAAGCAGTAGAGGCTACTTCATTAAATATATTTGAGACACAGATAGATTTTTGCATAGTAGGGGAATTAAGGGTTATGGGGAAAAGGCAGGTAGGTGGATCTGAGTCCACGGCCAGATCAGCCATGATCATATTGAATGGCGGAGCAGGCTCGATGGGCCAGATGGCCTCCTCCTGCTCCTATTTCATGCTCATATATAGGACAGGCTCTTGGTGATGTTCACTCCTAGGAATTTGAAGCTCTTAACCCTCTGTTGGTGTAGACAGGAATGTGTGCGCTACTCCCTTCCTGAAGTTAATGACCAGTTCTTTTGTTTTGCTGACATTGAGGGAAAGGTTTATGTCATGACACCATGTGACTAATCTCTCTATCTCCTTCCTGTACTCTGACTCATCGTTATTTGAGATACGGCCCACTACAGTGGTGTCATCTGGAAATTTGTAAATGCAGTTAGAGCAGAATCTTGCCATGCAGTCATGAGTGTATAGGGGGTGCTGTACCATTCCATGTTCTAAGCTAATCTGTCTGTGGTCTGTAAAACGTAGACCTTTTACTGGTTCTTGTCCACCTCGAGAGTTTCAGACAAATGTAAACTGGGGCCAGATCCAGAAGTGGGAGGGGTGAAGGGTCATCCATCACCTTTGGTAGGACTAAGCTACTTCCAGTTTCTCCTTTCCAATCTTCTTTTCAGCCATTAGAGTCCCTCTACTTGGCAGTCTGAGTAAAGCCTCAGATGGTAACGTAGTTGAAATGCTTAGAACTTCCTCAATAGCCCAGTGGGGAGATGATTTGAACCGATGCTACTCAGTTTGAGGCCCATCCTTGCCCTTCCTCATCCTTTAGATGGACAGACTCCATGAGCAGCACCAGTCTAAGGATCAATGTCCTCCCTGGACCCAGCTGGTTATCTCGAGCAGGGAAGGGTGGGGCCAAAAGCAGGAGGGATCCTTCACCACGGCTGCCTACAGGTCCAGATTCCACTGTATCCATCCTGAGGGAGGGATTGTGATGTGGGAGAGATGCTCACCACACTGCGTGGGGTGTGGATGTTGGCCGCTAGCAGTGACTGCCCCGAGGAGGATGCAGATGTGGAACGTTGGAGATGATGCAGAGTCCATTGCCAGTGAGAATTTCCTGGAAAAATCTAGGGGTTGGCCCAACGGTCTGGTATTCCAGATGTGGACTTGCCAACACCCTGCACAACTGTAACTAAACCTCCCTGTTTATTAATCTCCCCCAACCCTTTCGCAATAAGGGTCAACATTTCCAACATTGAACTGTTTGTTGGATCCACAGCAAAAGACAAACTTCTGGATGAACTTGGCGGGTTGAGCAGCGTCTGTCGCCAATATCCTTGCAGCGAGATTTGCTAGGGTGGTTCGGGAGGGTTTAAACTAGTTTGTGAGGGGGAAGGGAACCAGAGGAGTAGGTCAGAGGAAGAAGGGGATGGGGAAAAGTCAGATCAAACAGGTAGAGAGGCTTTGGGGAAGGAGAAGCAGAATACAGGCTATAAAAGTAGTAAGGTAGATGGACTGAAGTGTGTTTACTTAAATGCAAGAAGTGTCAGGAATAAGGGGGATGAACTGAGGGCTTGGATAAGTATGGGGGACTATGATATCGTGGCTATTACTGAGATGTGGCTGACGTCAGGAGAGGAGTGGATATTGAATATTCCTGGTTTTCGGTGTTTTAAGAGGGATAGGGAAGGGGGGAGAAGAGGAAGAGGGGTGGCGATACTGGTCAGGGACACTGTTATGGCTGTGGAAAAGATGGATGTTGTAGAAGGATCATCTCTGGAGTCCGTATGGGTGGAATTAAGGAACAAGAAAGGAGCAGTTACTCTACTAGGAGTATTCTATAGGCCCCCCGGTAGCAGTAGAGATATAGAGGAGCAGATTGGCAGGCAGTGTTTGGAGAGAAGCAGAAATAACAGGGTTGTTATAATGGGAGACTTCAACTTCCCAAATATAGACTGGAACCTGCTTAGTGCCAAAGGTTTAGATGGGACGGAATTTGTTAGATGTGTCCAGGAGGGATTCCTGACGCAGTATGTTGACAGGCCGACTAGAGGGAATGCCGTGTTAGATCTAGTTTTAGGAAATGAACCGGGACAGGTGAAGGATCTATTGGTGGGTGAGCATTTGGGGGACAGTGACCATTGCTCCATAACCTTTAAAATTGTCATGGACAGGGACAGGTGCAGAGAGGACAAGAGGTTTTTCAATTGGGGAAGGGCTAACTACGAGGCTATAAGGAGAGAACTTGGGAGTGTAAATTGGGATGTCCTTTTTGAAGGAAAATGTACCATGGAGATGTGGTCGATGTTCAGGGATCTTATACAGGATGTTAGGGATAAATATGTCCCAGTGAGGCAGAGAAGGAATGGCAGGGTGAAGGAACCGTGGGTGACGAGAGAGGTGGAACGACTTGTTAGGGAGAAGAAGGTAGCATACGTGAGGTATAAGCAGCAAGGTTCAGACAGGGCCCGTGAGGAATATAGGGTAGCGAGGAAGGAACTTAAGAAAGGGCTGAGGAGAGCTAGAAGGGGACATAAAAAGGCTTTGGCTAGTAGGGTTAAGGAAAATCCCAAGGCCTTTTTCAAGTACGTGAAGGATAGGAGGATGGCTAGGGTGAAGGTAGGTCCGATTAAGGACAAAGGTGGGAGAATTTGCCTGGAGGCGGTGGAAGTGGGAGAAGTTCTGAATGAGTACTTCTCTTCGGTATTCACCAGGGAAAGGGGTCTTGATGATGCGGAAGGGAGTGCTAGTAGGGGTAATGTTCTCGAGGTTGTTGATATCAAGAGGGAGGATGTGTTGAAGTTGTTAAATAATATTAAGACAGATAAATCTCTGGGGCCTGACGGGATTTTCCCCAGGCTGCTTCGAGAGGCTAGGGAGGAGATTGCTGAACCGCTGGTAAGGATCTTTGAGTCCTTGTTGTCTACGGGGGTGGTGCCGGAGGATTGGAGGGTTGCGAATGTTGTCCCCTTGTTCAAAAAAGGTAATAGGGATAGGCCAGGGAATTATAGACCGGTGAGTCTCACTTCTGTGGTGGGTAAGCTGTTAGAAAGGATTCTAAGGGATAGGATTTATGAACACCTTGAGAATCATGGACTGATTAGGGACAGCCAGCATGGCTTTGTGAAGGGAAGATCTTGCCTCAAGCCTGATAGAGTTCTTTGAGGAGGTGACCAGGAAGATTGATGAGGGCAGTGCGGTGGATGTGGTTTACATGGATTTTAGTAAGGCGTTTGATAAGGTTCCTCATGGTAGCTTCTTCAGAAGGTCAGAGGCCAAGGGATCCAAGGAAGCTTGGCTGTGTGGATTAGGAATTGGCTTGCATGTAGAAAGCAGAGGGTTGTGGTGGAAGGAGTACCCTCGGATTGGAGGGCAGTGACTAGTGGTGTCCCGCAGGGATCGGTTCTGGGACCTCTACTTTTTGTGATATTTATAGATGACTTAGATGAGGGGGTGGAGGGCTGGGTTAGTAAGTTTGCGGACGACACTAAGATCGGCGGTGTTGTGGATAGTGTGGAGGGCTGTCGGAGCTTACAGAGGGATATTGATAGGATGCAGAGCTGGGCTGACAAGTGGCAGATGGAGTTCAATCCGGAGAAGTGTGAGGTGGTACACTTTGGAAGGACAAACTCCAGGGCAGAGTACTGGGTGAATGGCAAGGTACTTGGCAGTGTGGAGGAGCAGAGGGATCTTGGGGGTTCATATTCACAGTTCACTGAAAGTTGCCTCACAGGTGGAAAGAGCAGTTAAGAA
This sequence comes from Pristis pectinata, assembly GCF_009764475.1. Taxonomy (NCBI): domain Eukaryota; kingdom Metazoa; phylum Chordata; class Chondrichthyes; order Rhinopristiformes; family Pristidae; genus Pristis; species Pristis pectinata. The sequence continues at coordinate 3,196,195 of NC_067408.1, read as the reverse complement.
GGCCAATGGGATGTTGGCTTTCATAAGTCGCGGGATTGAGTTTAAGAGCCGCGAGGTTATGATGCAGCTTTACAAAACTCTAGTTAGGCCACACTTAGAGTACTGTGTTCAGTTCTGGTCACCTCATTATAGGAAGGATGTGGAGGCGTTGGAGAGGGTGCAGAGGAGATTTACCAGGATGCTGCCTGGATTGGAGAGTATTGAATATGAGGAGAGGCTTAAGGTGCTAGGGCTTTATTCACTGGAAAGGAGGAGGATGAGAGGAGACATGATAGAGGTATATAAAATATTGAGAGGAATAGATAGAGTAGACAGTCAGCGCCTCCTTCCCAGGGCACCAATGCTCAAGATGAGAGGTCATGGCTTTAAGGTTATGGGTGGGAGGTTCAGGGGAGATGTCAGAGGGAGGTTTTTTCACCCAGAGAGTGGTTGGTGCATGGAATGCACTGCCTGGGGTGGTGGTGGAGGCAGATACATTGAACAGGTTCAGAGCTTGTTGGATAGGCATATGGAGGAACGTGAGATAGAGGGATATGCGGGAGGAAGGGGTTAGGTAGTGTGAGGGTGGTCTGATGGACGGCACAACATGGTGGGCCGAAGGGCCTGTTTTGTGCTGTATGGTTCTAAGGGCGTTTTGCGTTGAGACCCTGCATCAGGACTGGGCTTTTGCCCGCCTGTTTGTAATTCGTGCACCAACCTGGACGCTTCAAGAGGCAATTAGGGATGGGAAATAAATGCTGGCCTTGCCCATGGCATCCAGATCTGGAAAAATGAATAAACGCACCAGGTTCTAGATGCCTCTACGAAGGAGGTGATCTTAGTTTTGAGTACCTAAGGGGAAGATAACCAAGAGGCAAAGTAATATCCCACAGAAGTGGGGGGTAATGGATTGCCAAGGGTAGAGATTCGGCCTCTGACCTGCACCTCATCCCAATCGTTACACTTGGAGCCCCCGCAGACAGATCGACCTGACCTTTTAGAGTCATACAGCACGGAAACAGGCCCTTCGGCCCAACTGCTCCATGCTGACCAAGACACCCATCTAAGCTAGTCAAATTTGGCTCATATCTTTCTAAACCTTTCATATTCATGTACCTGTCCAAGTGTCTTTTAAGTGTTGTTAAGGTACCTGCCTCGCCCACTTCCTCTGGCAGCTTGTTCCATGTATGGACCACCCTCTGGGTGAAACAGTTGCCCCTCAGGTTCCTATTAAACCTCTCCCCTCTTGCCTTAAACCTATGCCCACTAGTTCTCGATTCCCCAACCCTGGGGGAAAAACACTGCACATTCACCATGTTCCTGTTAAATCTCTCCTTGGTTCCAATGGAATGAATTCTGGAAGCAGAGTAGAATGGACTGATACTCAAGTGTAATGCAATTGGCAGTAATGGCAGGGAATAAGTTTCTGGGGAATAAGTTTCTGGGGAAAACATTGCCTTGGAGCTATCTCCTCTGATGCGCTGAGTAACTTCACCCGTCCTTGCCTTATACATGACTCCTGTACTGCACCACTGTAATTGAACCTTAGCCAGCTCCCTGAAGTGACCCAATAAATCACCCAGTTGCCGTTGCCTTCTCCACTAATCTGGGATTGGTCAACAGGTGCTGGTTGTCACCGACATCCCTCTCCGATCTCCAGAGATTTATTTTGGGATTGGGTGGAAGAGACTATTGATCCAACTGACGCCTTAACTGGATTAAACTGGTCGGATTCAAAGGGTCAAGATCCCTACCTGAAACTTAGTTATTCCAAAGGTTAAGACATTGAAGGAAACCCCAAGGTTTATTAGTGTCCTGGCCCATTTTTGATGAAGTTGAATATCCATGAAGACTTGGCCAATTATTTTTTACGTTGTTTATTTAATATTGTGATCGATTGTATGTGAAATAAATTGAACTAATGGGAGCTGAGGTCTGGTGTTCTCATTTTTCTTGTAGTCTCACTTTCTTCTAACTGCTGCCTTCCTTAGTTGCATTTCAGCTTATTGAGATCAACAAAGTGGCAAGATACCTGTGTATCTGTCCAACATTTTTATTTCCCTTTTAAGTAACAAATTCTTGGGCAGCTGGGTTTCCACCATTCATTCCCATCCCAGGACCAATGTGGTGAATTACTTCTGCTAAATGTGCCCCAGGGATGACGGGTCAATTAACCATGCACTGGGTCCTGAAGACCACCACCAGTGTTCTACTGCCTGAAAGTCCGTCATCTTGCTTGTAGTCCCCCATTCTGAAAGAGGTGGCACAGCAGGTAGTGCAGGACCCCATATTTAATCCTGACTGCTGGGGGCATCACCGCCTGGTATGGAGGCTCCAATGCACAGGATCGCAAGAGGCTGCAGAATGTTGTAGTCTCGGCCAGCTCCATCACGGGCACAACCCTCCCTGCCATCGAGGGCATCCTCGAGAGGCGGTGCCTCAAGAAGGCAGCATCCATCATTAAGGACCCTCAGCACCCGGGATGTGCCCTCTTCTCGTTACTACCATCGGGGAGGAGGTACGGGAGCCTGAAGACCCACACTCAACGATTCAGGAGCAGCTTCTTCCCCTCCGCCATCAGATTTCTGGATGGTCCATGCACCCATGAACACGACCTCGTTATTCCTTGTTTTTTTTTTGCACCATTTATTTACTTTGTAATTTATAGTAATTTTACGTCTTTGCATTGTACTGCTGCCGCAAAACAACAGATTTCACAACATATAAGTCAGCGATAATAAACCTGATTCTGATTCTGACGTGCAGAGGGATCTTGGGGTTGCAAGTGCATAGCTCCCTGAAAATATCCACACAAGTCGATAGGGTGGTAAAGAAGGCGTACGGCATGCTTGCCTTTATTAGTCGAGGCACTGAGTTCAAGAGTCAGGAAGGTAGGTTAGGTTGTATCTGGAGTATTGCATTCAATTCAGGTCGCCCCATTACAGGAAGGGTGTGGAGGCGTTGGAGAGGGTGCAGAAGAGGTTCACCAGGATGCTGCATGAATGGTCCATGATCACTCCCTGATTTTTTTTTGCACTATTTATTTATTTTTGTAATTTATAGTAATTTTACGTCTTTGCACTGTGCTGCTGCTGCAAAACGACAAATTTCACGTCATCTAAGTCAGTGATAATAAACCTGAGTCTGACGATAAGGTAGAAGGAGAGGGGGCAATGCAACTGGCAGGAGCTGGCACACAACTCGACTGCCTCCCTGCTTTAATGTGACCGGATTCATTTACAGCTCTAATTACAGCTTTCTAAATGAATAGTGTCGGAGGCTGAGGAGTGACCTGGTAAAAGTTTATATAATTCTGAGAGGCACAGATTTTTCCCAGGGTGGAGGTGTCAAATACTAAAGGGCACAGGTCTAAGGTGAGAGGGGGAAAGTTTAAAGAAGAGGGAAGTTTTTTTACAGAGAGTGGTGGGTGTCTGGGACTGGCTGCCAGGGGTGGTGGTGGAAGTAGATACACAGAACATACAGCACAATACAGACCCTTCGGCCCACAATGTTGTGCCGACCTTTAAACCTCACTTAAGACTATCTAACCCCTTCCTCCCACATATCCCCCTATTTCAAATTCCTCCATATGCTTATCTAGTAATCTCTTGAATTTGACCAATGTACCTGCCTCCACCACCGCCTCAGGCAGCACATTCCATGCCCCAACCACTCTCTGGGTAAAAAACCTCCCTCTGATATCTCCCTTGAACTTCCCACCCATTACTTTAAAGCCGTGCCCTCTTGTATTGAGCATTGGTACGACAGTGGTGTTTAAGAGGCTTTGAGATAGATATATGAGCATGCAGGAAATGGAGGGATATGGATCATGTACAGGCAGATTGGATTAGTTAGATTGGTATTTTGGTTGGTACAGACATGGTGGGCGGAAGGGCCTGTTCCTGGGCTGTACTGTTCCATGTTCTAATAAATTAAATTAGAACATAGTGGTGGTGGCGAGGAAGAGTGTTTAGGGAGGTGGATGGGGAGCCAATCAAGCGGGCTGCTTTGTCCTGGATGGTGTCGTGCTTCCTGAGGGTTGTTGCAGCTGCACTTATCCTGAGAAGTGGAGTGTGCTCCATCAAATGAAAATCAAAAAAATCTGCAGATGCCAGACATCTGAAGTAAAAACAGGAAACGCTGGAAACACTCAGCAGGTCAGGCAGCATCTGTGGAGAGAGAAACAGTTAACGTTTCAGGTCTGCGAAGACTAAATTAGTTTATAGTCATATACACCAGGGTGCAAGGAAGTTACTTGTTCGTGTGATGCTCACAGACTAATCAGTATACGTGGTTCCGATGATGGGTCTCAGACTGAAACATTAACTCTGTTTCTCTCTCCACAGATGCTGCCTGACCTGCTGAGTGTTTCCAGCATTTTCTGTTTGTGTTCCATCACTTTACCGACCTTTGAAAGGCTTTAGGGTGTCACAAAGGGAGTTACTTGATGTAGGACACCCAGCCTCTTGACGTTCTCTTGTAGACACAGATTTATCTGGCTGGTCCAGTTGACTTTCTTGTCAATGGTGCCCACCAGGATATGAGTAGGGAGAGATTTAATGATGGTAATACCATTCAGTGTCAAAGTCAAAGTCGAGTCAAAGTCAAAGTCGAGTTCATTGTCATCTACACAAGTCCATGTGTGCACAGGTGCAATGAAAAACTTACTTGCAACAGCATCACAGGCACAGAGCATCAGATAAGCAGCATTCACAAGAAAAGCATAAATGAAACATAAACAATTTTTACAAGAAAGAACATAATTAGAACAAAAAAAGAGTCAATTTTAGTGCAAAGTGATCAAAATGGTCATAGTGTTGCTAAACTGTAGTGAATGGTTGAAGGGAAGTAGCTGCTCCTGAAACCTGGTGTGTGGGGACTTCAGGCTTCTGTACCTCCTGCCCAATGGTAGCTGCAAGAAGATGGCACGGCCCGGATGGTGGGAATCTTTGATGATGGATGTTGCCTTCTTGAGGCAGCGCCTCCTGTAGATACTCCCAATGGTGGGGAGGGATGTGCTCGTGATGTACTGGGCAGAGTCCACTACTCTCTGCAGCTTCTTGCGTTCCTACGCATTCGAATTGCCGTCCCAGACCGTGATGCAACCAGTCAGGACACTTTCAACAGTACATCTGTAGAAGTTTGTTACAGTGTTCGGTGACAAGCTGAACCTCCTTAAACTCCTAAGAAAGAAAAGATTCTGGCGCGCCTTCCATGTGATTGCATCTATGTGCTGGGCCCAGGATAGGTCTCCAATATGTTAGCACCCAGGAATTTAAAGCTGCTGACCCTCTCCACTGCCGATCCCCCAGTGGAGACTGGCGCATGTTCACCCTCCTTCCCCTTCTTGAAGTCAAGGGTGAATGTTATTGCCAAGTACATCCATGGTGCGAATTTTACTTGCCACTTAATAGCCTATGCCTGAATCTTATCACATTGCAGACATGAACTGCTTCATTTGCTCAGGAAGTTGCAAAAGGAATTAAATACTTTTCAATCATCAGTGAACATCCCACCCGATTTATAGAATATAGAACATTACAGCGCAGTACAGGCCCTTCGGCCCACGATGTTTACGAGAAGATAAGACAAGATTTCTTTGTTAGTCATACATACATTGAAACACACGGTGAAAGATATCTTTTGCGTAGAGTGTTCTGGGGGCAGTCTGCAAATGTCGCCACGCTTCTGGCGCCAACATAGCACATCCACAACTTCCTAACCCATACGTCTTTGGAATGTGGGAGGAAACCGGAACACCCGGAGGAAACCCACGCAGACACGGGGAGAACGTACAAACTCCTTACAGACAGCAGTGAGAATTGAACCGGGGTCACTGGCACTATGATAGCGTTACACTAACTGCTACACTACTGTGCCTGCCCTTTTAACCTTTTGTGCCAACCTTTTAACCTACTCTAAGATCTATCTAACCCTTCCCTCCCACATAGCCCTCCATTTTTCTATCATTCATGTGCCTATCTAAGAGTCTCTTAAATGTCCCTAATGTATCTGCCCCCTCAACCTCTGCCAGCAGAGCGTTCCATGCACCCACCACCCTCTGTGTAAAAAACTTACCTCTGATATTCCCCCATAACTTCCTCCAATCAGCTTAAAATTCCGTCCCCTCATGTGAGCCATTTCTGCCCTGGGAGAAAGTCTCTGACTGTCCACTCGATCTATGCCTCTTATCATCTTGTACACCTCTATCAAGTCACCTCTCATCCTCCTTCTCTCCAAAGTGAAAAGCCCGAGCTCACTCAACCTATCCTCATAAGACATGCTGTCCATTTCAAGTAACATCCTGGTAAGTCTCCTCTGCACCCTGTCTATAGCTTCCACATCCTTCCTATAATGAGGCGACTAGAACTGAACACAATACTCCAAGTGTGGTCTAACCAGAGTTTTATAGAGCTGCAACATCACCTCACAGCTCTTGAACTCAATCCCCCGGCTAATGAAGGACAAAACACCATACGCCTTCTTAACAACCCTATCAACCTGCGTGGCAACTTTGAGGGATCTGTGGATTTGGACCCCAAGATCCCACAGTTCCTCCACATTGATAAGAGTCCTACCATTAACCCTGTATTCTGCCTTCAAATTCAACCTTCCAAAGTGAAGGACTTAACATTTTTCTGGGTTGAACTCCATCTGCCACTTCTCAGCCCAGCTCTGCGTCCCATTAACGTCCTGTTGTAACCTTCGACAACCTTCTACACTATCCACAACACCACCAACCTTCGTGTCATGGAAGCTGGAAGGAAGGTCAATAATGAAACAGCTGAAGATGGTTGGGCCCAGCACACAGCCCTGAGAAGCCCTGCAGTGACGTCCTAGAGCTGGGATGATTGACACCCAATAACTACAACCTCTGTGTGAGGTATGACCCCAACCACTGGAGAGTTTCCCCTTGATGCCCTGTTTACCAGGGCTCCTTGATACACCACTCGGTCAAATGCTGCCAAGGGCAGCCACTGTCACCTCACCTCTGGGAATCAGCTCTTCAGTTCACGTTTGGAGTCAAGTGATGCTGGTGAAACTAAAACCGGGCATCAGCAACCCACCCACTGCCCCAAACATTGAAGGAACAACAATCTGGTCGCATCTCACCACTGGGTATCACTGTGCATAAATTAGTATCCATTAACGGAGACCTCACGCCTCAAGTGGTTGACTGGATGTAGGGCCTGGGGTTGGAAAGGGACTCTCACCACTCTCGGCTGGTGAAACAAGTTTGACTGGTCTGAGGATATGAAGGGTTCTATATAAATGTAGCTTCCTTTATTCTCTCTTTCCTTCCTTGATCTCTATCTCTCACTGCTTTCCCCGCCCTTCCCCCTTCTCTCTCTCCCCCTCTCCCCCCCCTTCCTTCCCTCTCTCTCCCTCCCCCTTCCTTCCCCCTCTCCCCCTCCCCCTTCCTTCCCCCTCTCTCCCTCCCCCTTCCAACCCTCCTTCCCTTTCTCTCTCCTTCTCCCCACCTCTTTCTCTCTCTTTCACCCTCCCCTTCCTTGCCTCTCCCTGTCTCCTCCTCCCCCTCACCTCCTTCCTCCCATCCCTCCCTCCCTCCCTCCCTCTCTCCTGGTTTCTCCCTCCCCCTCGCTCCCTCCCTTCCCCCCCCTCTCTCCCTCCCCCTCTCTCCCTCTCTCGCCCCCCTTCTCTGTCACTTTCCTCTACCTCTCATTCAAAGATCAGTGACTCATGAAACATGCCCACATCTCTCCCTCTCTCTCAAGGACAGACAATAAACATCAGCTTGGGATGTGTCAGCCAGACCTGAGATATAAAGCCCATATTCCACAAATGCGTCTTAACGTTAAAGATGGCAAAACAGTGTATGAGTAAAAACACAAAGACAAGTAAAATATTAATCCTTTGTTCTGCCTCCAACTATCTTTTTGTTCCAATATTTCAAAAGGACAAACTTTGAGTTTCAGAGCAGAAAGTTGCTGTACAATTACAGTTCTTTCAGATAGAATATCTAATCATTTCAGTTATGACTTGGGGCTGAGTCAGCGAGAGGGAAAGTATTTGCAATGAGTGTCTGGGTGCTTATGTGTAAAGATTTGCGATAGCCTGTTCTCTGCTAATTCCCATCATATCAGGAGGAGGAGGAGGGTTACGTAACAGGTCGATCGCTCAGGAATTGCCCTGGATAATCTCAGCCTGGGCCCACTGCAAACAAACACAAGTCATTGTAATACACAAAAAAAAATCTGCTGGAGGGACTCAGCGGGTCGGGCAGCATCTGTGGAGGGAGATGGACAGTCAACGTTTCAGGTCGAGACCCTTCACCTGGTATATAGATGAGAGCTGGTATATAGAGGTGGGGGGAAGGGGAGGGGCAAGAGCTGGCAGGTGATGGGTGGATCCAGGTGAGGAGGGGGGGATCGGCAGATGGGGGAGGGGAGGGTGGTGACAGGGACAGAGGCTGGGAGGGGACAGGTGGAGGTGACAGAGGGCTGCAGATGGTGGGATCTGATGGGAGAGGAAGGTGGAGCCTGGAACCAAATAAGGGAGGTGGGGAGGGCAGATGGGAACAGTGGGGGGGAGGGGACCCAGTGGGAGGGGTGTGTGGGTGACGGGCAGATGGCGTGGGTGGGGGGGAGGAACAGGGTGCTGGGGGCTGGGGAGGGTGTAGGAGGAACTGGGTAGATCAGGGGGAGAGGAGAAAGGGACAGAGGGGGAGCAGGTTACCTGAAGTTGGAGAATTCAATGTCCGTGCCGTCAGGGTGTAGACTCCCCGGGGGGAATATGAGGGGCTGTTCCTCGAGTTTGTGTTTGGCCTCACCCCGGCAGTGGAGGAGGCCGAGGACAGATTGTTCGGCGTGGAAATGGGGAGGGGAATTAATGTGCACCTCCGGGCGCCCATGGTGGATGGAGTGCAGGTCCTCGGCAAAGCGGTGGCCCAGCCTGCGCCTGGTCTCACCGATAGAGAACAGGCCACATCGGGAGCGCCAGATGCGGTAAACAAGGTTGGAGGGGGTGCACGGGAAGCTCTGCCTCACCTGGAAGGTTTGTTCAGCTCCCTGGATGGCGGTGAGGGAGGAGGTGCAGGGGCAGCTGTTACACTTCCTATAGTTACAGGGGAGAGTGCCTGGGGAGGGAGGGGGGATGGGTCGGGAAGGATGAGCAGACCAGGGAGTCACAGGGAGAGTGGAGGTAAGGAGAGGAAGGTGTGGTTGGTGGTTACTGAGGTATGGTTACTACCACGTTGTAGCTGGGAGTAGCTGCAGTTACAGAGAAAGTGCAGTGCAGACAGACAATAAGGTGCAAAGCCATGACGTAGTAGATTGTGAGGTCAAGAGTCCATCTTATCAGACAAGATGTCTGTTCAACAGTCCTATAACAGCAGGATAGAAGCTGTTCTTGAGCCTGGTGCTACGGACTTTCAGGCTTTTTATCTTCTGCCCGATGGGAAGGGGGGAGAAGGGAGAATGACCGGGGTGGGTGGGGTCTTTGATTATGTTGGCTGCTTTGCCGAGGCAGCGAGAAGTGTAGACAGAGGGGAACTCTTGTTCCCTGTTCGTTCTTGGGGAGGTGAGGTGAGAGCAGAAGTGGGGGAAATAGAGATTATGTCGATGAGGGCTCCATCAGATGTTCCACTGGTAAAGTAGTGAAGAGACTTCAAAAGTGTTTAATTGACGATAAAACAAGTTGGAAAGTTCTGAGGTTGGAATGATACAAGATAAAGGAAACTGTTGCACTTTCAACAGTCCATGAGAGGTGGGTGACTTCTCAAACCATCTGCATGATAAAACGATTTGAAATTTCTTGAATTACTGTAGCTTTAAACACCTCAGCAGAACTGCTCAGGACTTGGAACAAACTTTGAGTTCCTCAGTGGAGCAGTCTGAGAACAACCTGATGTGGAACTGTGCAGTCGATTCATGGAAAGCCTTGGAAAACCAACTCTGGAAAAAGCCAAAGTCAATCAAAGGAAACCAGAAGAAGCAGCTTTCTGAATGTTGGTCTACTTTTTGTGGTGGATCTATTGAATGAGGTTCAACGGTTAGACTCCAAGGCATTCCTTGAGAAAACAAAGAAAAAATTAAGCAAGTCACCAGAACGGGTCTGAATCATTGACAGAAAGTCAATGCTTAGGTAGCTGCCAAAAGGGAAAGCAAACATGGGGAGACGAGGAAGTTGATGGAGTCAGTCAGTGAGTCAGGTGCCATGGGGTTGGCCGAGACTGTGGGTGGCCTGATGGACCAACTGTCTGCCAGACAACCTGTCACCAACCAGCAAACTTGGCAAAGGGAGTTCAACAACTTGGCAAGTGGAGCTTAGTGTAGGAAAGTGTGAGATCATGCAGTTTGGTAAGAGGAATCAAAAGGCGGACTGTTACCTAAGTGGGGAGAGATTGTAAATCAGAGGGATTTGGGTGGTGTTCCAGTTCATGAATCGTAAGGAGGTTAGCAGACAGGTGCAGCAGGTGGTTCAGATGGCAAATGGTACGTCGGGTTTCATTGCAAGAAGGTGGGAATTTAAAGCAGAAAAGTAATGCACAGGGTGTGGGTGAAGACACGCCTAGAGTACTGCATTCACAACAAGGTAAAACAATAACAGAATGCAGAATAAAGTGTTACAGAACAGAGAAAGTGCAGTGCAGGCAGACAATAAGGTGCAAGGTCATAACGAGGTAGATTGTGAGGTCAAGAGTCCATTTTATCGTACTAGGGAACTGTTCAATAGTCTTATAACAGCCGCTCAGAAGCTGTCCTTGAGCCTGGTGGTCCGTGCATTCAGGCTTTTGTATCTTCTGCCTGATGGGAGGGGGGGAGGAAAGAGAATGGGGTGGGGAGGGTGGGGTCTTTGATTACGTTGGCTGCTTTTCCGAGGCAGCGAGAAGTGTAGACAGAGTCCGTGGAGGGGAGGCTGGTTTCTGTGATGTGCTGGGCTGTGTCCACAACTCTCTGCAGTTTCTTGCGGTCACAGGCAGAGCAGTTGCCGTACCAAGCCGTGATGCATCCGGATAGGATGCTTTAATCGGAAATAACATCCAATGGTCTGCAAGATCTATTGGTCCACCACAACCAAAGTCCTGAGCGTGGGATTCTTGGACTTTTACAGTCAAAGTCAAAGTTGAGTTTAGTGTCATCTGCACAAGTCCATGTGTGCACAGGTGCAATGAAAAACTTACTTGCAGCAGCATCACAGGCACAGAGCATCAGAAGCAGCATTCACAAGAAAATGAATTAAACACTATTTTTACAAGAAAGAACACAATTAGAACAAAAAAAGTCCATTTTAGTGCAAGCCTATCAAAGTGGTTACAGTGTTGCTAAACTAGTGATTAAGGTTGTTGCGGTTGGTTCAAGAACCAAATGGTTGAAGGGAAGTAGCTGTTCCTGAACCTGGTGGTGTGGGAATTCAGGCTTCTGTACCTCCTGCCCGATGGTAGCTGTGAGAAGATGGCATGGCCAGATGGTGGGGATCTTTGATGACGGACGTTGCCTTCTTGAGGCAGCACCTCCTGTAGATACTCCCGATGATGGGGAAGGATGTGCCCGTGATGTATTGGGCTGAGTCCACTCCTCTCTGCAGCTTCTTGCGTTCCTGTGCATTCGAATTGCCGTACCAGACCCTGATGCAACCAGTCAGGATACGTTCAACAATACATCTGTAGAAGTTTGATAGAGTGTTCGGTGACAAGCCGAAACTCCTTAACCTCCTAAGAAAGCAAAGACGCTGGCACACCTTTCTTATATGGTTGTTATGATTGAAATGTAACATTGTTAGTAATTTTTTAAGTCATAGATTTGAGATCTAAAAGAGTAAACTGATTATAATAAGTGTAATGATTAGATCTGTTGAAGCCAACTTGCAAAGACTCACCACGATCCAACGCCAGCAGACAAAAGCTTTTCACTGTATCTCGGTACACGTGACAATGATAAACCAATTACCAAATGGGGGGAGCAGCTGAAGGGAACCAGCAGATGAATTGGGAGATGAGGAAACATTTAACTCATGATGTGATCCGGGATGAGCCTGAATGAGCAATAGAAGCAGCTTGAACAGGAAGGTACAAAAGAAAAAGTGGAGGGAGGTATATTATAGGTAGATAGGGTGGGAAAGAGGACACATTGCATGCTTACCTTCATAGGTTGGGGCAGACAATATAAGAGTTGATATTGGTATTGGTTTATTATTGTCACATGTACTGAGGTACAGTGAAAATCGTGTCTTGCATACCATTGATACAGATCAATTCATTACACAGTGCACTGAGGTAGTACAGGGTAAAAACAATAACAGAGTAAAGTGTCACAGCTACAGGGAAGTGCAGTGCAGGCAGACAATAAGGTGCAAGGTCATAAGAAGGCAGATTGTGAGGTCAAAAGTCCATATCATCCTTTAAGGGAACTGTTCAATAGTCTTATCATCATGGGGTAGAAGCTGTCCTTGAGCCTGGTGGTATGTGCCCTCAGGCTCCTGTATCTTCTGCATGATGGGAGAGGGGAGAAGACAGAATATCTTGGGTGGATGGGGTCTTTGATTATGCTGGCTGCTTCACCCAGGCAGTGAGAGGTATAGACAGAGTCCATGGAGGGGAGGCTGGTTTCCATGATGTGCTGAGCTGTGTCCACAGCTCTCTGCAGTTTCTTGCGGTCCTGGGCAGAGCAGTTGCCGTACCAAGCTGTGATGCATCCAGATGGGGTGCTTTCTATGGTGCATTGCATTGCAACTTTACAAAGCACTGGTTAGACAGCACTTGGAGTATTGTGACTCGAGATTCTGCAGATACTGGAAATCTGGAGCCACACACACAAAATGCTGGAGGAACTCAGCAGCTCAGGCAGCATCTATGGAGGGAAATAAACAGTCGATGTTTCGGGCCGAGACCCTTCATCAGGACTTGGAGCACTGTGTGTGGTTCTGGTCACCACACTACAGGAAGGATGTGGTCGCGCTGGAGAGAGTGCAGAGGAGATTCACCAGGGTGTTGCCTGGATTGGGGGACTTTAGTTCTGGGGAGAGATTGGATGGGCTGGGGACTGTTTTCCCTGGAGCGAAGGAGGCTGAGGGGTGACCTGGTAAATATACAAGATTATGAGAGGCACAGGTAGGGTAGACATTCAGAATCTTTTTCCCACAGTAGGGGTATCAAAAACAAGAGGGCAGAGGTTTAAGGTGAGAGGGAGGAGGTTTGCAGGGGATCTGAGGGGTAAGATTTTTTACACAGAGAGTGGTTGGTATCTGGAACGTGCTGAGGAGGGGGTGGAGTCACATACAGTCCCTGCGATTAAGAGACATTTAGACAGATATTTAAATAGACAAGGCATGGAAGGATACGGACTTAATGCGGGCAAATAGGATTGGTGTCGATGGGCAAAAGGTCAGCATAGATTGTTTTGGGCCGAAGGGCCTGTTCTGTGCTGGACGACTGTATGACTATGGCTGTGCGGAAAGATTGAGTGGGACTAATTTAACTGTTCCACCAAGAACCAGAATAAAGATAATGGGCTGAATGGCCGACTTGAATGATGTGTCATTCTCTGATACTATCCCCGCTGGATCGTCGGTCCACCTTTGGTGGTCTGTCTCCTGGCAGGAGCAGGGACCTCCCTGACATGCTGCCCTCGGCTGGTATCTAGTGACCTCTGCTGGGGGAGCCCTGTATGTGGATGCTGAACCCAATTACGGCACCTCTGGATGTTGCTCCTTCCCCAGGGCTCAAGAAAGGAAACAAGAGAAGGAAACTAGACAGAAAAGTAACTCTGGAAGAAACATTTATAATCAGTGATCGTGAAGAAGGAAAACTTACAGGATCTGGCTTCACTGCACAGATTGGGAAATATTGGGATAGATTTTCCTGCCCTTGGGATTGGAATTGATTTATTATTGTCACATGTACTGAGGTACAGTGAAAAACTTGTCTCGCATACCATTCATACAGATCATTTTATCACATCAGAGCATTGTGGTAGTACAAGGGAAAACAATAACAGAATGCAAAATAAAGTGTTACAGTTACAGAGAAAGTGCAGTGCAGGCAGACCATAAAGTGCAAGGTCATAATGAGGTAGATTGTGAGATCAAGAGTCCATCTTATCGTACTAGGGAACCGTTCAATAGTCTTATAACAGTGGGATAGAAGCTGTCCTTGAGCCTGGTGGTACGTGCTTTCAGGCTTTTGTATCTTCTGTCTGATGGGAGGAGGGAGAAGAGAGAATGTCCGGGGTGGGTGGGGTCTTTGATTATGTCGGCTGCTTTACCAAGGCAGCGAGAAGTGGTAGACAGAGTCTGGGGAGGGGAGGCTGGTTTTCCGTGATATGCTGAGCTGTGTCCACAACTCTCTGCAGTTTCTTGTGGTTTTGGGCAGAACAGTTGCCGTACCAAGCCGTGATGCATCAGATAGGATGCTTTCTATGGTGCATCGATGAAAATTGGTGAGGGTCAAAGGGGAGCTTTATGAGGAAGTGAGCTTTCTGGCCGTGACATCTATGTGGGTGGACCAGGACAGGCTATTGGTGATGTTCACTCCAGGAACTTGAAGCTCTCAACCCTCTTGTCCTCAGCACCAGCCCCCTGTGTGTAATATGCATGGAAATTGGGAAGTGGGAGTGGGCTGGGAAGTAAACTGAGTCAACCTTTCGTCTTCCATATATTTCACACAGACTCTCACACTCAAACGAAGAGTGACGCAGTGGCGCAGTGGGTCGAGCCGCTGCCTCACAGCACCAGAGACCGGGATTTGATCCCCACCTCTGGTGCTGTCTATGTGTGGAGTTTGCACGCTCTCCCTGTGACTGTGTGAGTTTTACGCCCGGTGCTCCGGTTTCCTCCCACATCCCAAGGACGTGCGGGTTGGGAGGTTAATAGGCCGCTGTAAGGTTGCCCCCAAGTGTGTGATAAAAGAATTCAGGAATGTGTGAGAGAGAGTAAGTTACAGGGCTACAGCGAGAGAGAATGCGGTTGTGGGACTGGTCTAGCATGGAAACAATAGGCCAAATAGCCTCCTTCTGTTTTCTAGTAAATCAATAAAAGGCTCTGGTCTGGAGTCACATAAAGGCTAGACTGGGTGATAAGCCAGATGGGATTTTACAGTATTTTTGTGGTCTTCGTTGCTACAGTATGTCTATTTAAAATAACATTCCAGGTTATTAACTGAATTTAAATTTGACAACTGTGGTGGCAGGATTTGAACTTGGGATCTCTGGACAGAGTGTCAGGGTTTCTGTGGTATCAGTCCTGCAACTTAATTGCTGCATTTCATGGCAAGTAGTTCACACCAACCGCTGAGGACAAACCACCTGCAAGTACATTGCTCCCTGCAGCCTGGAGGGGTAAGCGAAGACCCCACCCACCTGGGTCATTCTCTCTTCTCTCCTCTTCCATCAGGTAGAAGATACAGGAGCCTGAGGGCACGTACCACCAGGCTCAAGGACAGCTTCTACCCCACTGTGATAAGACAATTGAACAGTTCCCTTATACGATGAGATGGACTCTGACCTCACGATCTACCTTGTTGTGACCTTGCACCTTATTGCACTGCACTTTCTCTGTAGCTGTGACACTTTGTACTGTTATTGTTTTTACCTGTACTACATCAATACACTCTGTACTAACTCAATGTAACTGCACTGTGTAATGAATTGACCTGTACGATCGGTATGCAAGACAAGTTTTTCACCGGACCTCGGTACAAGTGACAATAATAAACCAATACCAATACCAAGGGGTTCATCATCAGGGTACACTGGGACTATCTCTGGACTGAAGAGGCACTCCAGTTCACCACCTGCCAGAGTCTGACGTCACAGACTGGCCAGCCCAGGTACGGACACCAGGCTTCCTTCTTTGACAGTCATTAATCGACCAAACAGATCATAGAGTCATACAGCACAGAAACAGGTCCTTCAGCCCACCATGTCCTTGCTAACCCTTCTGTCCATCTACACCAATCCCATTTGCCCACATTAGGTCTGTATCTCCTTCTATACCTTATCCATCTAAGCGTCTGTTTAATGTCTCTCAAACGTGGTGATTGTACCTGATCCTTCCTCCTCCTCTGGCCGCACGCCTCCAGATACCAACCACTCTCTGTGTAAAAATCTTACCCCTCAGATCCCTTTAAAACTCCTTCCTCTCACCTTAAACCTCTGCCCTCTTGTTTTTGATACCCCTACTGACTCTTACTATCTGCCCTATCTATGTCTCTCATGATCTTATACACCTCCATCAGGTCACCCCTCAGTCTTTCCTCCAGGAAAAACAAGCCCAACCTATCCAATCCCTCTCTATACCAATGGTCATCCAATCCGGGCAACATAGAACCATAGAACCATAGAACAGTACAGCACAATACAGGCCTTTCGGCCCATAATGTTGTGCCGACCTTTAAACCATGCCTAAGACTATCTAAACCCATTCCTCCCACATATCCCTCTATTTTAATTCATCCATATGCTTATCTAACAATCTCTTGAATTTGACCAATGTACCTGCCTCCACCACCGACCCAGGCAGCGCATTCCATGCCCCAACCACTCTCTGGGTAAAAAACCTCCCTCTGATATCTCCCTTGAACTTCCCACCCATTACTTTAAAGCCATGCCCTCTTGTATTGAGCATTGGTGCCCTGGGAAAGAGGCGCTGGCTGTCCACTCTATCTATTCCTCTTAATATTTTGTACACCTCTATCATGTCTCCTCTCATCCTCCTCCTCTCCAAAGAATAAAGCCCCAGCTCCCTTAGTGTCTCCTTATAATGCATACTCTCTAAACCAGGCAGCATCCTGGTAAATCTCCTCTGCGCCCTTTCCAACGCTTCCACATCCTTCCTATAATGAGGTGACCAGAACTGGACACAGTCTTCCAAGTGTGGTCTAACCAGAGTTTTGTAGAGCTGCATTACCTCGCGGCTCTTAAACTCGATCCCGCGACTTATGAAAGCTAACATCCCATAAGCTCTCTTAACTACCCTATCCACCCGTAAGGCAACTTTCAGTGATCTGTGGATATGAACATCTTTGTAACGATCCAATTGTTTCATCGTCACTGAAATGATCTTTAATTGAATTGTTTTATTTTTGAACTATTGATTAAACTTGCATTCCCGTCACTGTACCACTGTTTCAGGGCCTTGATCGTTGTGTCTTTAACTTAACCCTTGCATTGCCGCCCCGTGAGCAAGGAACGTGGGCTGCAGATCTCTTCTACCATTTCAAGTTACGGCTTAGCTCTCCCACCAAGGGGACGTGCAGTAGCTGATGGGAACACCACCATCCATAGGTTCTCAGTCAAATCGGACACTAACCTAACTGGGGAATAAATCACCCATCCTTCATCATTGGGTCGAAATCCTGGAACAGCACTGTGGGAGCATCTTCACCAGAAGGTCTGCGATGATTCAGAAGGTGGATCATCCCCACCTTCTCAAGGGCAAGTCAGGATGGACAACAAATGGTGACCTTGCCTGTGATGCCCAGATCCCAAATATCAATAAACAACACGTCCTAAATCCAACTCTTCCACCCCCTCAGTTGCCCTCTTTTCAGGACGAAGGCAGGTCTCAGGGAGGTGTTCACTGAGAGGCTGGTGGGGCAATGTTTCCCATGGTGAAGGTGTATTAATAAAATGAAGGCCAGGTGTTCAGGGGTGACGTCAGCAGAACTTAATACAAGTGGGGAGGGGAATATCTGAGGCTCTGGAAGGGTGAGGGATAGAACACAGAACAGTACAGCACGGGAACAGGCCCTTCAGCCCACGATGTCTGTGCCGACCATGATGCCTGGACATGGATCCATATCCCTCCATTCCCCCTCTCACCTGGACTCACCTGTCACCTGCCAGCTTGTGCTCCTCCCCCTCCTCCTACCCTTTTATTCTGACTTCTGCCCTCTTCCTTTCCTGTCCTGATGAAGGGTCTCGGCCTGAAACGTCGACTGTTCATTTCCCTCCACAGATGCTGCCCGACCCGCTGGTTCCTCCAGCATTTTGTGTGCGTCCCTCCATTCCCTGCTTGTTCACGTGCCTGTCTAAAAGCCTCTCAAGCACCACTGTCGTATCTGCCTCCACCACCTCCTCTGGCAAGCCCGTTCCAGGCACCCACCGCTCCCTGTGTAAAAAAAACCTGCCCCACACATCCCCTTTAAACTTCCCCCCTCACCTTAAATCTATGCCCTATAGTATTTGACATTTCTACCCTGGTGAAAAGATTGTCTACCTATCTATGCCTCTCATAGTTGTATAAACTTCTATCAGGTCTCCCCTCAGCCTCCGACCCTCCAGAGAAAACAACCAAGTTGTCCAGCAAACAATCTGCTGGAGGAATTCAATAAGTCACGCAGCATCTGTGGGAGGAAACTCGACCCGTTGAGTTCTTCCAACAGATTGTTTTTTGCTCCAGATTCAAGAAACTACAGTTTCTTGTGTCTCCAAGTTTGTCCAACCTCTCGTTATAGCTCGTGCCCTCTAATCCAGGCAGCATCCTGGTGAACCTCTTCTGAACCCTCTCCAAAGCCTCCACACCCTTCCTGTAATGGGGTGACCAGAACTGATAGGTAGGGTTAACTGGATTAATGGAGCAAAGATGGAGGCCAGCCTTAATGTCATTGAATGGTGGTCTGGGGTCTGAGGAGCATCCTCTTGTTCCCACAAGAAGGAACCACAGTAAAGGAGATAGATGATCAGTGAGCCATCCACTGCTTGCCTGAGAACTCGTTTACTTGGTTCTACGCACAGAGACTATTTGAACACCATACAGGTATTGAAGGTCACCATAGCAACCAAGCAGTCTTTAATAAAAGCACAATTCTTCCAAGATCAACTATGTATTAGCAAAGGAGCTTGCATTTTGGAGTTGGTTAATCATTGGTTGGAGCCATCACTAGTACTTGGTAACCCAGGCAACCAGGCTAGAGCATAAGAAGTAGGAGCAAGGGCAGCCCATTCAGCCTCTGAGGCACTGACCTTCAGTTTCAGATCCTTTGTCCTGTCTGAAACGGAAGCAGATGGAACGCGGGTGTTAAATGATAAGCTAAGATTTCTTTATTAGTCACATGTACGTCGAAACACACAATGAAATGCATCTTTGCGTAGAGTGTTCTGGGGCAGCCCGCAAGTGTCGCCACGCTTCCGGCGCCAACATAGCACGCCCACGACTTCCTAACCCGTACGTCTTTGGAATGTAGCAGGAAACCGGAGAACCCGGAGGAAACCCACGCAGACACGGGGAGAACGTACAAACTCCTTACAGACAGCGGCCGGAATTGAACCCGGGTCGCTGGCGCTCTAACAGTGTTACGCTAACCGCTACACTACCATGCAAGGTATGTGGAGATAGGGCAGGAAAATGGAGCTGAGGTAGAAGATTAGCCTTGACCTTGTTGAATGGTGGGGTAGGCTCGAAGGGCCAAATGTCCTGCTCCTGCTTCTATTTCTTACATTCCACTCTCTTGTCCAACTTCCCAAATCTATTTCTCTTAACCTTGAAGGGTGTTCACAGTCACCCACAGCCCCTGGGTCAGAACTCCAGAGATATCCATCCACCCCTCTGGGAAAGGGTTTCTTCTTTTACAATATTTTTATTAATTCCAGATAGAAAATACAAAGTAATATAACAAAAAGGAAAGACAAATGTTACAAAATACATTGTATTGAATCACAGTTAAAATCACAACACCTCATATTGGTAAACAGAAATGATAACTACTTAATATTGATAAATTGGAATAATTTTATTATAAAAAATCTAAAACCCATGGGTTTCTTCTCAATGCAGTCCAAGACTGCAGCTGCTGTGATGCTATGTGCCAGTGATGCTGCTGCAAGTGAGTTCCTGTGCATACATGCACTTGTGCACATGACAGTAAACTCGGCTTTGACTTGTGCTGAACTAAAAACAGGAAACGCTGGAAACACTCGGCAGGTCAGGCAGCATCTGTGGGGAGAGAAACAGTTAATGATTCAGGTCAGAAACCCTTCGTCAGAACTGAAAAAGGGAGCACCAAGTTGGCCGAAGCAGAGAGGGAGATGGGTGGGAAGATGGGGTGAAATGCACGGCACTTTCCCTGTAACTGTAATGTCATATTCTGCAATCTGTTTTCCCTTTGTACCACCTCGACGTACTTGTATATGGAATAATCTATTTGGATGGCACGCAAACAAAAGCTTTTCACTGTATCTTAGAACCATAGAACCATAGAACACTACAGCACAGAAAACAGGCCATTTGGCCCTTTTAGTCTGTGCCAAAACTTTATTCCACTAGTCCCATTAACCTGCACCCAATCCATAACCCTCCAGACCTCTCCCGTCCATGTATCTACCCAATTTATTCTTACAACTTAAGAGTGAGCCCGCATTTACCACGTCAGATGGCAGCCCGTTCCACACTCCCACCACTCTCTGAGTGAAGAAGTTCCCTCTGATGTTCCCCCTAAACCTTTCCCCTTTCACCCTAAAGCCATGTCCTCTTGTACTTATCTCTCCTAACCTAGGTGGAAAGAGCCTACTCGCATTTATTGTCACATCTTGGTACATGTGACAATAATAAACCAATTACCAATACTAGTTCCTAACCATTGAATGGACAGTGAAGCTCTTTTGCTTGTGTAATGTGTTGCTGATGTTGTGAAGTCTGGGTGATGTTGTGTTTTGACTGGCTGAGATCTGCCTCTCATACTGAGTTCTAATTCCAATTGCCGCGCAAGTTGGTAGGGTGGTTAAAAAGGCGTATGGTGTGCTGGCCTTCATTAGTCAGGGGATTGAGTTCAAGAGCCGCGAGGTAATGTTGCAGCTCTATAAAACTCTGGTCAGACCACACTGAGAGTATTGTGTTCAGTTCTGGTCACCTCATTATAGGAAGGATGTGGAAGATTTAGAGACGGTGCAGAGGAGATTTACCAGGATGCTGCCTGGATTAGAGAACATTTCTTATGAGGAGAGGTTGAGCGAGCTAGGGCTTTCCTCTTTGGAGCGATGCAGGATGAGAGGCAACTTGATAGAGGTGCATAAGATTATGAGGGGCATAGATAGAGTGGACAGGTAGGCCTTTCACACAGAGAGTGGTGGGTGCCTGGAACACACTGCCGGGGGTGGTGGTCGAGGCTGCTACAACAGGAACATTTAAAAGACTCAGATAGGCGCATGGATGTAAGAAAAATGGAGGGTTATGGGCTTGTAGGAGGGAGAGGTTAAATTGATAGAGTAGGTGTTTATATAGGTTGGCACAACATGGTGGGCTGAAGGGCTCGTACTGTGCTGTACTGTACTGTTCTATGTTCTATGTTCAGATGCTCTACAAAGGGGAAGACACCTCTCAGCCACTCCTGTCAGTCCCTCTCAGATTCACGTTGGTTTAAGGGCAAAAGATACCTGGGCAACAGCTTTCTAATACCAGAGGGCATGCATTTAAGGTGAGAGGGGGAAAGTTCAAAGGAGATGTGCAGGGCAAGTTTTTTACACAGAGAGTGGTGGGTGCCTGGAATGTGCTGCCAGGGTTGGTGGTGGAGGCAGATACGATAGAGGCTCTTAGACCGGCACCGGAATGTGGAGGGATATGGACCTCGTGCAGGCAGAAGGGATTAGTTTAATTAGGTGTCATTAGCTTAATTAGTTCAGTACAACACTGTGGGCCGAAGGGCCTGTTCCTGTGCTGCACTGTTCTGTGTTCTACATCCTGGTCGTGATCTGTACGTTGATTGGGACTTGGATGCTTCTCATCCAGCATCCTTCTCCAGTCCTGACACAGTTAAGAACGTTCAGTAGGAAAGCACTGAAATGGTGACTTTCTGTTGTGTTGACCTTTCCACTGTCCACATATCAGGGGTATGATGGAGCCTAGCTGAGTTAAGTTTATTGTCATGTGTACAAGTGCGGTGAGGTACAGAGACAATGAAAAACTTGCTTGCAGCATCACAGGCACGTAGGTACAGACAACACACGGAACATAAATTATAAAAGATAATGAAAAAAAAACTGAGTAAAACAAAGCATTAGTGCAAAAATAAGAGATAAGCCCACGGCAGTGCAAGAGGTAGTCCATAGTGTCCCGTTGCTGAGGTAGGGTTAGGGGTGTGCAGATCGGTTCGATAACCTGATGGTTGTAGGGAAGTAGCTGTTCCTGAACCTGGTGGTGTGAGACAACTCACCTGGGTGAATGTTAGCACCATCCAGGACAAAGCAACACACTTGACTGGGGCCCCATCCACCCGCCTGAATCTTCAGCCCCTCCATCATTGCGGACAGTAGCTGTAGTGCGTACCATGCACAAAATCCACTGCAGGCTACCCTGACAGTACCTCCCAAACCTGTGACCTGCACCACCAAGAAGGATAAGAGCACCGCCACCTGCTGCTTCCCCTCCAGAACTCACACCATCCTGTCTTGGAAATATCTTGTCGTTCCTTCATCATCACTGGGCCTAAGTCCTGGCACTCCCTCCCCAACATCACTGCCGGAGCACCTTCCCCAGAAGGACTGCAGCGGCTTCAAGAAGGCAGCTCACCTGTACCTTCTCAAGTGGCAATGAGGGATGGCCAATAAATGCAGCGCTTGCCAGCACAGCTCACATTGCAAATATGAATTTTAAAAAATCCTTTGAGGTGATCTCAGAATTTGTGTGAAGGAGGTGAATATTTAGGGGGGGGGGTTGATGAGGTGCCGATCAAGTGGGCTGCTTTTCCCTGGATGGTGTCAAGTTGTGGTGGAGCTGCACTCATCCAGGCACACAGAGAATATTCCGTGATCACGGTTGGACATCCTTACAGATTAAAACCACCCTGTGTCCTAGAACACAGAACATAGAACATAAAACAGGACAGCACAGAAACAGGCCCTTCGGCCCACAATGTTGTGCCCAACTAATTAAATTAGCAGTCAGATTCTCAACTAAACTAATCCCTTCTGTCTACACAATGTCCACATCCCTCCATTTCTCACACATTCATGTGCCTATCTTAGAGCCTCTTAAACGCCTCTATCGTATCTGCCTCCACCACCACCCCTGGCAGCACATTCCAGGCACCCACCACTCTCTGTGTTAAAAACTTGCCCCGCACATCTCCTTTGAACTCCCCCCCCCCCCAACCTTAAATGCATGCCCTCTAGTATTGGACATCTTGAGCCTGTGAAAAAGATACCGACTGTCTACTCTATGCCTCTCATAACCTTATAAACTTCTATCAGGTCTCCCCTCAGCCTCCAACGTTCCAGAGAAAACAACCCAAGTTTGTCCAACCTCTCTGTATAGCACATGCCCTCTAATCCAGGCAGCATCCTGGTGAACCTCTTCTGCACCCTCTCCAAAGCCTCCACATCCTTCCTATAACGGGGTGACCAGAACTGAATGCAATACTCCAGATGTGGCTTAAGTAGAGTTTTATAAAACTGCAACATAACATCTTGAACTCAATGCCTCGACTAATAAAGGCAAGCAAGACCTGCTGTGGGATTCACTTGTCCATGACTTTAAGGTGTGGATTGATGCCCTCATGTTCAAAAGCACGGTGACCACAGACTTACAAGACTTGAGAGCCTGAGTTATGGGGAGAGTTTGGGCAGGCTGGGACTTTATTCCTTGCAGTGTAGGAGTTTGAGGGGTGACCTTACAGAGGTGTATAAAACCATGAGGGGCGTAGATAGGGTGAATGCACACAGTCTTTTTTCCAGGGAAAGGGAACCAAAAACTAAAGGACATCGGTTTAAGTTGAGAGGGGAAAGATGTAAAATGGACCTGAGGGGCAACTTCTTCACATAGAGGGTGGTGAGTATATGGAACGAGCTGCCAGAGGAAGTGGGTGAGGCAGGTACGATAGCAACATTTAAAAGGTGCTGGGACAGGTACATGGATAGGAAAGGTTTAGAACGATATGGGCCAAATGCAGGCAAATGGGACTGGCTTAGGTGGTTGGTATGGATGAGTTGGGCTGAAGGGCCTGTTTCGTGCTCTATTACTCTATGACTCCATAACACTCTATCCTAACCTGATAGAGGTGCAGAAGATGATGAGGGGCATTGATCAGGTGGATAGTCAGAGGCTTTTCCCCAGGGCTGAAATGGTGGCCCCAAGAGGACACGGGTTTAAGGTGCTTAAGTTTTTTACTCAGGGAGTGGTGAGTGTGTGGAATGGGCTGCCGGCAACGGTGGTGGAGGCGGATACGATAGGGTCCTTTAAGAGACTTTTGGATAGGTACATGGAGCTTAGAAAAATAGAGGGCTATGGGTAAGCCTAGTAATTTCTACGGTAGGGACATGTTCAGCACAGCTTTGTGGGCCGAAGGGCCTGAATTGTGCTGTAGGTTTTCCATGTTCCTATGTTAAGCCATTCACAATGAGATTAATTGACTTTCCCAATATCTGTACGCTACATATCTTGAGCTTTCAGTCGTTGCTGAGATTCAGTCTTCTATTTCATTATAAATTAAGCCATGGTGATGATATTTTGTATACCTCAGTGGCAAATATTCCAGTGCAGTAATCTTGAGTGCATTGGAATTTGGGAATGCAGATGATCAGATGGGAAGCACTGTCCAGGAAAGGCTGGGATTGTTCCCAGGGAATGGTAGGCGAGGAGACATGGCAGGAGCAATTAATGGGAACATCCACAGGCATCTGGGAAAATCTCCTTAGAATAACAGTGTTGAGTGGGGGAAGGAGGGTGAGCTGAATAAAACTGATTAATTCTGGAAACTTCTGGATTGTGTTCGGTTTTGGGCACCCTGCTACAGGAAAAATGCCCTTAAGCTGAAAGAATGCAGAGGATGTTTACCAACATGTTGCCGGGACTCGAGGGACTGAGTTATGGAGGGAGGTTGAGCAGGTTGGGACTTTTATCATTGGAGCGTAGGAGACTGAGGGTGATCTCACAGAGGTCATGAGGGGCATAGGTAGGGCAAATGCGCACAGTCTTTTCCCAGGGTTGGGGGAACTGGTTTAAGCTGAGAGCGGAGAGATTTAAAAGGTACCAGGGGCGACTTTTTCACCCAGAGGGTGGTCGGTATACGGAACGAGCCGCCAGAGGAAGTGGTTGAGGCAGGTACGTTAACAACATTTAAAAGGTTCTTGGACAGGTACACAGATAGAATTAGAATCAGCCAAACTCGGCAAATGGGACGAGCTTAGATGGGAATCTTGGCCAGCATGGGACAAGGGCCTGTTTTCTGTGCTGTATGACTCTATCACTCTATAAACACTCAGCAGGTCAGGCAGCATCTGTGCAGAGAGCGACAGAGTTAATGTTTCAGGTTGAAGACCCTTTGTCAGAAGTGAAAGAACAGAGGTGGAGATGGAGGAAAGGTCGGTGACTTGGGACCCAGAGAGACTGAATGATGCTGGCTGAGGGAGGGGTGGTGGACCTGGAGCTGAGTTGTGGGGCAGGGTGGTGGGGGGGGGGGTTGTTGGGGAGATGAGATGTAATTAGGAGACCAAACAAGATCTGGACTTACCACCAGAACCTGAAATGGTGCAAATGGGACATGCGAACTGCAAAAACTGCTTCCTGGCAACTGTTCTATTCAGTGTAAAGTCATAGAGTTGAAAGAAAATAGGCTTGTTTCTGTGTTGTATTCAAGAGGCTCTCAGATGGGCTCATGAATATGCAGAGAATGGAAGAATATGGATATTGTGTAGGCAGAAGGGATTAGTTTAGTTGGGCGTTTAATTACTGGTCTCATTAGTTTGGCACGACATCGTGGGCCGAAGGGCCTGCTCCTGTGCTGTACTGTTCTATGTTCTAAACAGGCCCTTCAGCCCACCACATCCATGCCGACCCTTTTGTCCATCCACACTGATCCCATTTACCCACAGTAGGACCCCATCCTGGTCTATTCAAGTGCCTCTCGAAATGTCTTTTCAGTGTAGTGATTGCATCTGATTCTGCCACCTCCTCTGGCAGCGAGTTCCAGATATCACCCGCTCTCCATGAGGGGCGTCGATAGGGTGAATGCACTCAGTCTTGTTCCCAGGGTTGGGGAATCAAGAACTGGAGGGAATGGGTTCAGGGTGAGAGGGGAGAGATTGAATGGGAACTTGAGGGGCAACTTTTTTTACGGACAGGGTGGCCGGTATATGGAACGAGCTGCCAGAGGAAGTGGTTGAGGCAGGTACATTAAAAACATTTAAAAGGTGCTTGGACAGGTACATGGACAGGAAAGGTTAGAACATAGAACATAAAACATTACAGCAGAGTACAGGCCCTTTGGTCCACAATGCTGTGCCAACATTTTATCCTGCTCTAAGATCTATCTAACCCTTCCCTCCCACATAGCCCCCCATTTCTCTATCATTCATGTGACTATTTAAGACTCTTAAATGTCCCTAATGTATCTGCCCCCTCAACCTCTGCCAGCAGAGCGTTCCATGCACCCACCACTCTCTGTGTAAAAAACTTGCCCCTAACATCCCCCTTATGCCTTCCTCCAATCACCTTAAAATTATGTCCCCTCGTGTTAGCCATTGTCACCCTGAGAAGAAGTCTCTGACTGTCCACTCGATCTATGCCTCTTATTATCTTGTATACCTCTATCAAGTCACCTCTCATTCTCTTTCTCTCCAAAGGGAAAAGCCCCAGCTCACTAAAACTATCCTCATAAGACATACTCTCCAATCCAGGCAACATCCTGGTAAATCTCCTCTGCATCCTCCCTAAAGCTTCCACTTCCTTCCTATAATGAGGTGATCAGAACTGAACACAATACTTCAAATGTGGTCTAACCAGAGTTCTATAAAGCTGCAACATTACCTTGTGGCTCTTGAACTCAATACCCCGACTAATGAAGGACAACAGACCATACACTTTCTTAACAACTCTATCAACCTGCGTGGCAACCTTGAGGGATCTATGGACTTGGACCCCAAGATCCCTCAGCTCCTCCACACTGCTAAGAGTCCTGCCATTAACCTTGTATTCTATCTTCAAATTTGATCTTCCAAAGTGTATCGCTTCACACTTATCCAGGTTGAACTCCATCTGCCACTTCTCAGCCCAGCTCTGCATTGTATCAATGTCCTGTTGTAACCTACACCAACCTGCTACACTATCCACAACACCACCAACCTTTGTGTCATCAGCAACCCTACTAACCCACCCTTCCACATCCTCATCCAAGTCATTTATAAAAATCACAAAGAGCAGGGGTCCCAGAACAGATCCCTGCGGAACACCACTGGTCACCGACCTCCAGGCAGAATACGCTCCATCTACCACCAGCCTCTTCTATGGGTGAGCCAAAGTATTCATTAAGGACCTCCCCTACCTCTTCTGACCCCAGACATGTTTCCCCCTTTTATCCCTGATCGGTCCTACCCTCACTCTAGTCATCCTCCTATTCTTCACATACGTGTAGAATGCCTTGGGGTTTTCCTGAATCCTATTCACCTTTTCATGCCCCCTTCTCACTCTCCTGTCTATTCTTAAGCTCCCTCCTGGCTACCTTGTAACTCGCCAGAGCCCTGTCTGATCCATGCTTTCTAAACCTCAGGTAAGCTTCATTCTTCCTCTTGACAAGATATTCTACATCTCGTGTCAACCACCCTTGTCTCTTGTCTGGTTTCGAGGGATATGGGCCAAATGCTTGGATGAGCATCTTGGTCAGCATGGACCAGTTGGGCCAAAGGGCCTGTTTCCATACTGTAACTCTGGGCCTGGTTCTTACTTCCTCCCCTTTAAAAATCCTTCCTCTCACCTTATACCCATGCCTTCTACCATGGGAAAAAGACTCTGTCTACCCTATCCATGCCTCTCACGATTCTATACACCTCCATCAGGTCACCCCTCAGCCTCCTTCACTCCAGGGAAAACAAGCCCAGCCTTTCCAATCTCTCCCCAGAACTGAAGTCCTCCAATCCAGGCAACATCCTGGTGAGTCAGAACATAAAGTCCAGAGGGCTGTAATTTGTCCAGTCATGCTAACAGGCCTTGCACTTACGCTGAGCTTTTAGGGGCAATGTAAGAGGCAAAATGTGAGGTCAGACTGAAGTGGGATGGAGAACGAAATATACCAGAGCTCAGGGTCACCCATGTGGACTTAAATAGAGATGCCCTGCAGCCTTTGGAGATTTAATAGGCATGTTTGTTGGAGAAACTATTTCCTTTGTTGAAGTCTCATTAGCCAGAGGATGTAGGTTTATGGTATTTGGCAAAAGATCCAATGCAATTAGGATGACAATTGTGTTGCTATAAATTAATGAGCCGGGCTTGGGTCTGCAACACGTCCTTTTAAATGTTTGTTGATAACACAAAATAAGAAGTCGAGTAAACAAAATGCAGAGAAACAGAGGTCGGGAGGAGCAGAGACATTCATCATAAAACAGACTACTTTCCTCAAAGTGGTTATTGGGGTGTCTTGTGTCCACACAAGTGGGCAGATGGGCTCACAGTTTGATGTCAGTCAGAACGCCTCATGTCCAAACACAGAGGACGCAGGAGGCAGGAGTTGATGCTCTGATCTTGAGAGGGTGCAGAAAGGATTCACGAGGATGTCACTGGGACTGGAGGGCTTGAGTTATAAGGAGAGACTGGACAGGCTGGGACTGTTTTCTCTGGAGTGAAGGAGGCTGAGGGGTGACCTTTATAAAATCATGAGGAGCATAGATAGGGTGGTCACGGTCTTTTTCCCAGGGCGGGAGAGTCTAAAACTAGAGGGCACAGGTTTAAGGCAAGAGGGGAGAGGAGATCTGAGGGGTAGGTTTTTCACACAGAGGGTGGCAGGTCTATGGAATGAGCTGCCAGAGGAAGTGGTAGAGGCAGGTACAATTCCAATGTGTAAAAGACATTTGGACAAGTACATGGATAGGAAAGATTTGGAGGGATTTGGGCCAAATGCAGGCAAATGGGACTAGCTCAGGTAGGCATCTTAGGACAAGTTGGGCTGAAGGGCCTGTTTCCGTGCTGTATAACTCTGTGACTATGTCTCCAGTGGGACATTTGAGTTTATCAATGTAAAAGTCGAGTTTATTGTCATAGAACAGGTGCAATGAAAAACTTACTTGCAGCAGCATCACAGGCACAGAGCATCAGATACACAGCATTCACAAGAAAAACATGTTAAACAGAATTTTTACAAGAAAGAGCACAATTAGAATAAAAAGAATGTCCATTGTAGTGCAAAGTGGTCATTGTGTTGTGATACTGAGGTAGTGATTAGGGTTGTGCCGGTTAGTTCAAGGACTGAATGGTTGAAGGGAAGTAGCTGTTCCTGAACCTGGTGGTGTGGGACTTCAGGCTTCTGTACCTCCTGCCCGATGGGAGCTGCGAGAAGATGGCACGGCCCGGATGGTGGGGATCTTTGATGATGGATGTTTGAAGTGAATGGTAGATGTGGTACTGAGACAGAGCTGACCAAATCCCCACAGCACTTAAAGTCCAATATTTAATTACTCTGAGTGGTGGATCTGTTTTATTGACACTATAGCTCAGTCTAAATATCGTGTTTGTAAAGTGAACCACTTATTGGTATTGTTGTCACATGTACCAAGATATAGTGAAAAACCTTTGTTTTGCATGTCATCCAGACTGATCATGCCATACATACATAAAACTTAGAGAACAACGTTCTATCTAAAACTTACATAACATCTTGATGTCATTATAAATTAAACTTACCCACCTTGGTTATCAGTTCAACCTGGAAATCGCATCTCTGCCTCAGGGTTGAGATTCATAGTCTGGATTAGACCCTCCACCTCTCTGGATAGCCAATAAATACTGATTCATAAATTGATAGTGTCACCCACATTATGAAGGTTAATAAAAAATATCTCACAATTTCCTGAACCATTTTAGAAATCTAAGTGCACCATGCAGACTGTGAGTCAAGTGCAGTAAAGGGGGAGTTGTTGCATTGCTGGAGGGAATTGGTAATTGGTTTATTATTGTCACATGTACTGAAATACAGTGAAAAGCTTTGGTTCTGCGTGCCATCCAGACAGATCATTCCATACATCAGTACATCGAGGTAGTAAAAAGAAAACAGAATGCAGAATAAAGTGTTACAGCTGCAGAGAAAGTGCAGTGCAGGCAGACCATAAGGTGAAAGGGCCTTGACGAGGTAGATCTTTTAGCACCTGAGAGGTCCATTCAAGAGTCTGATAACAGCAGGATAGAAGCCTGGTGGTACATGTTTTTAAGCTTTTGTATCTTCTGCCCAGTGGGAGAGGGGAGAAGAGAGAATGTCCAGGGTGGGAGGGGTCTTTGATTATGTTGGCTGCTTTCCCGAGACAGCGGGAAGTGTAGACAGAGTGCATGGAGGGGAGGCTGGTTTGTGTGATGGACTGGGCTGTGTCCACAACTCTCTCCAATTTCTTTCAATCCTGGGCAGAGCAGTTGCCATACCAAGCCATGATGCATCCGGATAGAATGCTTTCTATGGTGCATCTGTAAAAATTTGGTAAGAGTCATAGGGGACATGTTGAATTTTCTAAGCCTTCTGAGGAAGTAGAGGTGCTGGTGAGATTTCTTGGCCGTAGCGTCCACGTGGTTGGACCAGGACAAATTGTTGGTGATGTTTAGGATGAGAAAGTAAAATGAGGAGATGTAAACACACAGAGGTGGATGAGAAAGGTCGCAAACCAGTCTTTCAAAGATCAGGGAGTTCAACCTTGGAGTCCTGAGGTCAAGATTTATTGGCAAGAAACTGCAGAGAGTTGTGGACACAGCTCAGCACATCGCAGAAACCAGCCTCCCCTCCATGGACTCGGTCTACACTTCTCGCTGGCTTGGTAAAGCAGCCAACATAATCAAAGACCCCACCCACCCCGGACATTCTCTCTTCTCCCCTCTCCCATTTGGCAGAAGATACAAAAGCCTGAAAGCACGTCCCACCAGGCTCAAGGACAGCTTCTATCCCGCTGTTATAAGACTATTGAATGGTTCCCTAGTACGTTAAGATGGACTCTTGACCTCACAATCTACCTCATTATGACCTTGCACCTTATTGTCTGCCTGCAGAGCACTTTCTCTGGAGCTGTAACACTTTATGTAGCTGTAACATTCTGTATTGTTTTCCCTTGTGCTACCTCAATGCACTGTGTAATGAATTGATCTGTATGGACAGTACGCAAGACAAATTTTTCACTGTACATCGGTACATGTGACAATAATTAACCAATTCCAATTCCAATCATACTGAATGGTAGAGCAGGCTCCAGCAGCCAGTGACTAAACTCCTGTTTAATGTCCTTGTGTTTCCATGTCCAACCAACATCATGCAGATTATCACGACTTTATCACCTTGCTACTTACTAATGATGTCATTAAACTGGAAAGGGTGCACAAAATTTTCATGAGGACGTTACCTGGACTGGAGGATCTGAGTTATATGGAGAGACTGGATAAGCTAGTACACTTTTCCCTGGAGCGTAGAAGGCTGAGGGGTGATCTTGTAGAGGTTTATAAAATCATGAGGGCATAGATAAGGTATCACAGTCTTTTTCCCAGGGTAGAGGAGTCTAGAGCTAGTGGGCAGAGGGTTAATGTGAGAGGGGATCTGAGGGGCAGGTTTTTTACACAGAGGGTGGTCAGTCTATGGAATGAGCTGCCAGAGAGAGTGGTAGAGGCAGGTACAATTACAAGATGTGAAAGACATTTGGGCAGGTTCATGGATGGTAACTGTTTAGAGGAATGTGTCCATGATGTTAAGGAATGGATTGATGCTCTCAAGATCCACAGATAGGAAAGATTTGGAGGAATATGGGCCAAATGCAGGGAAATGGGACTGATTCAGGAAAGCATCTTGGTCGGCACGGATGAGTTGGGCCGAAAGACCTGTTTCCGTGCTGTATAATTGTATGACTCTATGACTTGATGTACTATACAAATTGTCTGTTCTGCTTTTGCATGATATGTCAGCCAAAAAGCTCATCATTCTATGTCATGGAATTTACGGGGTCCTGGCTTATGAAGGTGCTACAGGAATGCAAGCTTCTCTTTCTCCAGGGCTTCAGATTTGAATCAATCTCCAAGGCAACAATTCCATTTTTCACCCTGAACATTTTTAGCCTTTATCAATTGTGTTAGATCCACATTTTATTCATTACAAACAAGTTCTCACAATTTTTAATAAGCCCAATTCACGAACCCAATATAATTTTCTGCAGCATATTTGATCTGCATTAATTTTGGTCTATTATTATAACCTGGGGGAGTTCCTGCCCTGTTTCCAATGAAGAGATACAATACTCGTAACACCACAGTATCCTCTTCTCCCATGTTCCTCAGGACAATTTTGGTGAAGTACCATCACTTTTTATAGACACAACACCTTGAGCTTTTGGGAGTAGCTTAGAGTCACAGAGCAATACAGCACGGATACAGGCCCTTCCGCCCAACCAGTCCATGCTGACCATGGTACCCACCCAGCTAGTCACAATTTCCTGCATTCGGCCCATATCCCTCCAAGCCTCGCCCCTCCATATACCTATCCAAGTGCTTCTTAAATGACACTATTGTACCTGCCTCACCCACTTCCTCTGGCAGCTCGTTCCATATACTCACCACACTCTGCGTGAAAAAGTTGCCCCTTAGGTCCCTTTTAAATATTTCCCCGCTCACCCTAAACCTATGCCCCCCAGTTCTGGACTCCCCTACCCTGAGGAAAAGACTGTTACCGTCCACCTTATCTCTGCCTTTCATAATTTTAACATTTCTATAAGGTCGCCCCTCATTCTCCTACATTCCAAGGAATAAAGACCCAGCCTGGCCAACCTCTCCCTATAACTCAGGCCCTCTAGTCCTGACAATGTCCCCATAAATCTTTTCTGCACTCTTTAAACTTTAAAGTAGAAAAATTTCCCAAAGGATTTTGTTTGATCAATTGGAACCAGAGTTACATAAGGAGATTGAAAAACAGAACAAACTTCAGATGCTGGGAACTTGGAATAAAGACAGGAAATTCTGCAGATAGTCAGCAGCGTCTGTGGAGACAGAAACAGAGCCAGCGTTTCAGGCTGAAGGACTGGAAATGTGAGATAACGGGGAGGTTAGTTTGCAGAGAGAGAGGAACAGAGAGAAGAGATGTCTGTGATAGCGTGGAGATTGAGGTTGTCCTGGAAACACAAGTGAATGCCTGTAAATCAGTGTGGGGGAGTCT
This sequence comes from Pristis pectinata, assembly GCF_009764475.1. Taxonomy (NCBI): domain Eukaryota; kingdom Metazoa; phylum Chordata; class Chondrichthyes; order Rhinopristiformes; family Pristidae; genus Pristis; species Pristis pectinata. Next base: position 3,163,179 of record NC_067408.1, on the reverse strand, counting down.
AAATACACGAACAATGGCAGAACTGTGAGAGACAAAACACTGCAGTTGCTCGAAATGAAACGAAAGAGAATGTTGGAAATACCCAGCAGGTCAGGCAGCATGTGTGGAGTGAGAAACAGAGTTAATGAACTACATTAGAACTGGCCAGTTCTGACACAAACAGGAAAGGCTGGTTATCTGATATTGCTGAATATATGAATATGAACTTTTACCGATGCACCATAGAAAGCATCCTATCAGGATGTATCATGGCTTGGTACGGCAACTGATCCTCCCAGGACCGCAAGAAACTGCAGAGAGTTGTGGACACAGCCCAGTGCATCACAGAAACCAGCCTCCCCTTCTTGGACTCTGCCTTTGCCTCTCATTGTCTTGGTGAAGCAGCCAGCATAATCAAAGACCCCACCCATCCGGGACATTCTCTCTTCTCTCCTCTTACATCGGGTAGAAGATACAGGAGCCTGAGGGCACATACCACCAGGCTTAAGGACAGCTTCTACCCCACTGCGATAAGACTATTGAACAGTTCCCTTATACAATGAGATGGACTATGACCTCACGATCCTTATTGCACTGCACTTTCTCTGTAGCTGTGTCACTTTACTCTGTACTGTTATTGTTTTTACCTGTACTACATCAATGGACTCTGTACTAACTCAATGTAACTTCACTGTGTAATGAATTGACCTGTACGATCAGTTTGTAAGACAAGCTTTTCACTGGACCTCAGTACAAGTGACAATAATAAACCACTAAACCAATATTATTGAGTCTGGAGGGCTTCAACATTCCCAGTTGGAAGATGAGATGGTGTTACTTAATCTTACATTAGGCTTCATTGGATCAAGGACAAAGGAAAAGGCACAGAGAGGGAGTGGGACAGAGAATTAAGGTGGAAACTCAGGGTCGCTGAAGATGCTCTATAAAGTGGTCAACCAATCTGCATCTGGTTTCTCCAGTGTAGAGGAGACCACATCATGAGCAAAGGAAGGAGTTGGAAGGTGTGCAACTCCCAGAGTAATACAGCGTGGCATTACACCCCACACAAAGAACGAATGGAGACCAGGCTTATCGATGACATCCCGAGGCTCCACCCCTGGCCCCACCTTGACGACCTTCGACAGGTGGTGATGATTTGACAGCCAGCTTTGCTGGCTTTAAGTGTCTCTGATAAATTAAAAATCATTTGAAGAAAATACTTAACAATAAATGCCATTAATTAATTAAAAACATAATATCCTTGTCAATATCCTTGCGGCCAGGTTTACTGGGGTGGTTCGGGAAGGTTTAAACTAGATTGCGAGGGGGAAGGGAACCCGAGGAGTAGGTCAGAGGAAGAAGGGGATGGTGAAAAGTCAGATCTGACAGGTAGAGAGGCTTTGGAGAAGAAGCAGAGTACAGGCTATAAAAGTAGTGAGGTGGATGGGCTAAAGTGCATTTACTTAAATGCAAGAAGCATCAGGAATAAGGGAGATGAACTGAGAGCTTGGATAAGTACATGGGACTATGATATTGTGGCTATCACAGAGACATGGCTGACATCAGGGCAGGAATGGATATTGAATATACCTGGTTTTCAGTGTTTTAAAAGGGATAGGGGAGGGGGGAGAAGAGGAGGAGGGGTGGCTATACTGGTCAGGGACACTGTTACAGCTGCAGAAAGGGTAGATAATGTAGAAGGATCCTCTCTAGAGTCAATATGGGTGGAAGTTAGGAACAAGAAAGGGGCAGTTACCCTCCTGGGAGTATTCTATAGGCCCCCCAGTAGCAGCAGGGATACTGAGGAGCAGATTGGGAGGCAGTTTTTGGAAAGATGCGAAAATAATAGGGTTATTGTCGTGGGAGACTTCAACTTCCCAAATATTGATTGGCACCTACTTAGTGCCAAAGGTTTAGACGGGGCGGAGTTTGTTAAGTGTGTCCAGGACGGATTCCTGTCACAGTATGTTGACAGGCTGACCAGAGGGAATGCCATATTAGATCTAGTTTTAGGTAATGAACCGGGACAGGTGACAGATCTATCAGTGGGTGAACATTTGGGGGACAGTGACCATTGCTCCATAACCTTTAGAACTGTCATGGACAGGGATAGGAGCAAAGAAGATGGGAAGATATTTAATTGGGGAAAGGTGAATTATGAGGCTATAAGGCGAGAACCTGAGAGTGTAAATTGGGATGACATTTTTGAAGGGAAATGTACTATGGAGATGTGGTCGATGTAAAAGGATCCTTTGCAGGATGTTAGGGATAAATTTGTCCCGGTGAGGCAGAGAAGGAACCGTGGGTGACGAGAGAGGTGGAACAACTAGTTAGGAAGAAGAAGGCAGCATACAAAAGGTGTAAACAGCAAAGATCGGACAGGGCCCGTGAGGAATATAGGGTAGCAAGGAAGGAACTTAAGGAAGGGCTGAGGAGAGCAAGAAGGGGACATGAAAAGGTTTCGGCGAGTAGGGTTAAGGAGAACACCAAGGCTTTTTTCTCGTACGTAAAGAGCAGAAGGATGGCTAGGGTAAAGGTAGGTCCGATTAAAGACAAAGGTGGGAGGATGTGCCTGGAAGCTGTGGAAGTGGGTGAGGTTCTCAATGAATACTTCTCTTCAGTATTCACCAAGGAGAGGGGTCTTGATGATGCTGAGGACAGTGTTGGTGAGGGTAATGGTCTAGAGTATGTAGATATCAAGAGAGAGGATGTGTTGGAGTTGTTAGAAAATATTAGGACAGATAAGTCCCCGGGGCCTGACGGAATATTCCCCAGGCTGCTTCGCGAGGCGAGGGAGGAGATTGCTGAACCGTTGGTTAGGATCTTTGAGTCCTCGTTGTCCACAGGGATGGTACCGGAGGATTAGAGGGTGGCAAGTGTTGTCCCCTTATTCAAAAAAGGTAGTAGGGATAGTCCAGGGAATTACAGGCCGGTGAACCCTACTTCTGTGGTGGGTAAGATGTTAGAAAGGATTCTAAGAGATAGGATCTATAAGCATTTAGAGAGTCATGGACTGATTAGGGACAGCCAGCATGGCTTTGTGAAGGGAAGATCTTGCCTCACAAGCCTGATAGGGTTCTTTGAGGAAGTGACCAGGAAGATTGATGAGGGTAGTGCAGTGGATGTGGTCTACATGGATTTTAGTAAGGCGTTTGACAAGGTTCCACATGGTAGGCTTCTTCAGAAGGTCAGAGGGCAAGGGATCCAGGGAGGCTTGGCCGTGTGGATTCAGAATTGGCTTGCCTGTAGAAAGCAGAGGGTTGTGGTGGAGGGAGTGCATTCGGATTGGAGGGCTGTGACTAGTGGTGTCCCACAGGGATCGGTTCTGGGAACTCTACTTTTTGTGATATTTATTAATGACTTAAATGAGGGGGTGGAAGGCTGGGTTAGCAAGTTTGCAGATGACACAAAGATTGGCGGTGTTGTGGATAGTGTGGAGGGCTGTTGGAAGTTTGAAGAGGGATATTGATAGGATGCAGAGCTGGGCTGACAAGTGGCAGATGGAGTTCGATCCAGAGAAGTGTAAGGTGGTACACTTTAGAAGGACAAACTCCAAGGCGGAGTACAAAGTAAATGGCAGGATTCTGGGCAGTGTGGAGGAGCAGAGGGATCTGGGGGTTTATATCCACAGATCACTGAAAGTCGCCTCACAGGTGATAGGGTAGTTAAGAAAGCTTATGGGATGTTAGCTTTCATAAATCAGGGGATCGAGTTTAAGAGCCGCGAGGTAATGATGCAGCTTTACAAAACTTTGGTTAGGTCACACTTAGAGTACTGTGTCCAGTTCTGGTCGCCTCATTGTAGGAAGGACGTGGAGGGGTTGGAAAGGGTTCAGAGGAGATTTACCAGGATGCTGCCTTGATTAGAGAGTATGGATTATGAGGAGAGACTAAAGGAGCTGGGGCTGTTCTCATTGGAGAGAAGGAGGATGAGGGGAGACATGATAGAGGTGTACAAGTTATTAAGAGGAATAGATAGAATGGACAGCCAGCACCTCTTCCCCAGGGCATCAATGCTCAAAACATGGCTCTAAGGTAATGGGTGGGAAGTTCAAGGGAGATATCAGAGGGAGGTTTTTCACCCAGAGAGTGGTTGGTGCATGGAATGCGCTGCCTGGGGTGGTGGTGGTGGCTGATACGTTGGACAAGTTCAAGAGATTGTTAGATAAGCATATGGAGGAATTTAAGATGGAGGGATATGTGGGAGGAAGGGGTTAGATAGTCTTAGGTGTGGCTTGAAGGGCGGCACAACATGGTGGGCCGAAGGGCCTGTATTGCGCTGTATGGTTCTATGGTTTCTATAAATAAACATGGACATAAGTACTACACTGACAAAAGAACAATAAGCAAACACTGTCGAACCTGGAGACACAAGACACTGCAGATGCTGGAAGCTGGAGCAATAAACTATCTGCTGGAGGACTGGAAGACCAGGTACAGACTGGGTGATTGCTTTGCCGAGCACCTTTGCTCTGTCCACTATGACCGTCTGGAATTCCCGGTTACAGGATACACTGCAGCAACTCACCAAGGTTACCTGGACAGCAAGCACGGTAGTGTAGCGGTCAGCGTAATGCTATTACAGCGCCAGCGGCCCGGGTTCAATTCCGGCCGCTGTCTGTGAGGAGTGTGTATGTTCTCCCTGTGTCTGCGTGGGTTTCCTCCGGGTGCTCCGGTTTCCTCCCACATTCCAAAGACGTACAGGTTAGGAAGTTGTGGGCATGCTGTGTTGGCGCCGGAAGCGTGGCGACACTTGCGGGCTGCCCCCAGAACACTCTACACAAAAGATGCATTTCACTGTGTGTTTCGATGTACATGTGACTAATAAAGATCTCTTACCTTATGATGCAGGGTTTCAACCCAAAACGTCGACAATTCCTTTCCCCCCACAGATGCTGCTCGACCTGCTGAGTTCGTCCAGCTGACTGTTTGCAGCTTCAAACCCACCACCTCTACCAGCTGGAGGGACAAGGGCAGGAAAAGCACAGGGAACACCACCCCCTAGAAGTTGCCTCCGAGACACACACCATCCTGACATGGAAATATATCGCCATTCCTTCACCGTCGCTGGGTCAAAACCTTGGAACTCCCTCCCTAACAACTCTGTGGGCTTCAGAATCAGAATCAGATTTATTATCACGGACTTATATGGCATGAAATATGTTGTTTTGTGGCAACAGTACAGTGCAAAGACATAAAACTACTATAAATTATAGAAATAAATAAATAGTGCAGAAAAAAAGGAATAACGCGGTAGTATTCATGGATTCATGGACCGTTCAGAAATCTGATGGCGGAGGGGAAGAAGCTGTTCCTGAATCGTTGAGTGTGGATCTTCAGGCTCCTGTACCTCCTCCCCGATGGTAGTAACAAGAAGAGGGCATGTCCCGGGTGGTGAGGGTCCTCAGTGATGGATGCCGCCTTCTTGAGGCACTGAAGATGGTGGGGGTGTTGTGCCCGTGATGGAGCTGGCTGAGTCTACAACCCTCTGCAGCCTCTTGCGATCTGTGCGTTGGAGCCTTCATTTTTCACGTCAAGGACTGCAGAGGTTCAAGAAGGCAGCTCACCGCCACTTTCTCAAGGGCAACTGGGGATGGGCAATTAAATGCTGGCTCAGCCTGTGAAGCCCACATCCCTTGAATAACTATAAAAAAAGAACTTGGCAAGTTGGTGAAAGTTTCTGCTATGGCATGGGAATCTCACCAACACTTACACTGAGAAACCTGAGCAATTTTCCCCAGTAAAATCCGGGCCTTTATTACTCCTGTTAGCAATACTTCACTGACAGTCAAACTGCCTCTTCACTGATCTACACTATAACATTGTGCATCTATAACTTTCCTCCAGGGTATAACCTTCAATCAGGTGAATTCACAACCCTGCAGATGATGAGGTGGTGTGTGCCCGAGACAGCAGGACCAAGATGACATTCTGAGTTCGGCCAATTATTGGAAATTACATTCCCACGACACAAGAGCCTTGTACAAAGGGAGGGAGCCTGAATGCCTTTCTTTATTAAAGACATGGATTCATAGCGTTATGGAGCTCAGGAACAGGCCCTTCAGCCCAACTTGTCCATGCTGACCAAGGTGTCTTCCTGAGCTAGTCCCATTTGCCTGCATTTGGTCCATATCCCTCTAAACCTCGCCTCTCCATGTACCTGTTCAAATGTCTATTACTTATTCGCTTTTGGAATGTGGATGCCACAGGCAAAACCAACACCTATTTGCCCCGAGAAGGTGGTGGTGAGCTACTTTCTTGAACCACTGCAGTCCTTCTGGGGAAGGTGCTCCCCAGGTGCTGTTGGGGTGGAGGTTCCAGGACTTAGACCCAGCAACAATGAAGGAGCAGCGAGCTATATCCAAATCAGGATGGTGTGTGACTTGGAGGGGAACCTGCAAGCGGTGGTGTTCCCCTAAACCTTCTTGGTGGTTATGGTGCTGGTTTGTGAGGTGCTTTTGGAGTAACCTAGATGGGTAACCAATGTGCATTTGATAGATGCAACCACTGTGTGCCAGTGGTGGAGGGGCTGGGGGACTTAGGATGGTAGGTGGGGTGACAACCAAGTGGGTCGCTTTGCCAAGTCAAGTTTCTTGAGATTTGTTGATGCTGCGCTCATCCAGGCAAGTAGAGGGTGTTCCATCACAACCTGTGCCTTGTGTCAGGAGGTGAGTCACTCACCACAGGGTACCCAGCCTTTGACCTGCTCTTGTAGTCATGGTACTTTAATGGCTGGTTCAGTTGAGTTTCTGGTTAATGGTGCACCTCAGGATATTGACAGTGGTGAACTCGGCAGTGGTAACACATTGAATAGTAATGGTGAGTGCTTGGAATTTCTCTTGTTGGTGATGGTCCTTCTTCTCACTTATCAACCCATGCCTGGAGGTTGCCTTGGTCTTGCTGCATGTAGGCATGGTCTGGTTCCTTTGCTGAAGAGTTGCAAATGGAATTGAACATCAATTATCAGTGACCATCCTCACTTCTGACCCTACGAAGGTCACTAATGAAGCAGCTGAAGATGGTTGTGCCCAGAACACTGCCCTGAGGAAGTCCTGCAGTGATGTCCTGGGGCTGGGATGATTGACATCCAACAACTACGGCCATCTTCCTTTGTGTGAGGTATAACCCCAAGCAATGGAGTGTTTCCTCTTGATGTTCATTAATAGAACATGGAACATGGAACATAGGACAGCACAGCATGGGAAAAGGCCCTTTGGCCCACCATGTTGGGCAGAACTAATTAAACTAGTAATTAAATGCCCAACTAAACTAATCCCCTCTGCCAACACAATGTCCATATCCTATCATTCTCTGCACATTCATGTGTCGATCTGAGAGCCTCTTAAGTGCCTCTATTATATCTGCCTCCACCACCACCCCTGGCAGCGCATTCCAGGCACCCACCACTCCTTGTGTAAAAAACTTGTCCCGCACATCTCCTTTGAACTTTCCTCCCTCACCTTAAATCCATGCCCTCTAGTATTAGACATTTCAACCCAAAATGGATATCAGCTTTCTACCTCTGTCTTTCATAATCTTATAAACCTCTATCTGGTCTCCCCCCAGCCTCTGCCATTCCAGAGAAAACAACCCAAGTTTGTCCAACCTCTCCTCATAGCACACGACCTCTAATCCAGGCAGCATCCTGGTGAACCTCTTCTGCACCCTTTCTGAAGCCTCCACATCCCTTCCTGTAATGGGGTGACTAGAACTGAATGCAATACTCTAGATGCGGCCTAACCAGGGTTTCATAAAGCTACAACCTAACTTCCCGATTTTTGAACTCAGCGCTTCGACTAATAAAGGCAAGCATGCTGTATGTCTTCCTTACCACCCTATCAACTAGTGCAGCCACTTTCAGGAAGCTACAGACTTGGACCCCAAGATCCCTCTGTACATCAACGCTGTTAATGGTCTTGCCATTGACTTCAAGTTTACCGGGGCTCCTTGATGCTACAACTCAGTCAAGTGCTGTCAAAGGCAGTCACTCTCAACTCACCTTGAGAATTCAGCTCTTTGATCCACGTCTGGACCAAGGCTGTGACGAGATCTGGAACCGGGTGGTCCTGATGAAATGCAAACTGGGTATCGGTGAGGAGGTAAGTGACGTTTGCTCACACACACCGCAGTGATAATTAACAGATGATTGGGAGTAGACTGGTTAAAATAATGAGTCAAGGAGTTATACAGCACGGAAACAGGCCCTTCAGCCCAACTGGTCCATGGCAACCAAGACACCCATCTAAGCTGGCCCCATTTGCCTGTGTTTGGCCCATATCCCTCTAAACCTTTCCTATCCATGTGCCTGTCCAAAAGTCTTTTCAATGTTGTTGATGTACCTACGTCACCCACTATTTGTCATTCATATCAATGATTTGGATGTGAATGTACAAGGCATGGTGAGTAAGTTTGCAGATGATATGAAAATAGGTGGTGTTGTGGGATTTACAGAGGGATCTTGATCAGTTGGGTCAGTGGGCTGAGGAATGGCAAATTGAGTTTAATTCAGATTTGTGTGAAGTGTTGCATTTTGAGAAGACAAATGAGGGTAAAAACTTTCACAATGAACGGTGGACCCCTGGGGAGTGTTGTGGAACAGAGGGACCTTGAAGGACAAATACATGGTTCCCCGAAAGTGGCATCGTAGGTAGACAGGGTGGTGAAGAAGGCTTTTGGTACGCTGGCCTTCATCAGTCAGGGCATTGAGTGTAGAAGTTGGGATGTTATGTTGCAGTTGTACAAAACGTTGGTGAGGCCGCATTTGGAATATTGTGTCAGTTTTGGTCACCCTGATATGGGAAAGATGCCTTTAAGCTGGAAAGAGCGCAGAGGAGATTTATGAGGATGTTGCTGGAACTTAAGGGACTGAGTTATGGAGAGAGGTTGAGCAGGTTGGGACTTTTATCATTAGAGCATAGGAGAATGAGGGGTGATCCTATAGAGGTTTGTAAAACCATGAGGGGCATAGATAGGGTGAATGCACACTGTCTGCACACAGGGTTGGGGATTCAAGAACTAGAGGACATCGGTTTAAGGTGAGAGGGGAGAGATTTAATACGGACCTGAAGGGAATCTCTTTTACCCAGAGGGTGGTCAGTATATGGAACGAGCTGCCAGAGGAAGTGATTGTGGCGGGTACATTACAACATATAAAACACTCTTGGACAGGTACACGGATAGGAAAGGTTTAGAGGGATATGGGCCAAATGTGGGCAAATGGGACCAGCTTAGATGGGAATCTTGGTTGGCATGGACCAGTTGAGCCGAAGGACTCTGTGACTCTATGACTTCTTCTGGAAGCTCATTCCATATACATCTCTATAAGGTCATCCTTCAGACTCCTACGTTCCAAGGAATAAAGTCCAAGCCTGCCCAACCTCTCTCCACAATGCAGGCTCTCGAGTCCTGGCGACATCCTCGTGAATCTTCTCTCTGCTCTAATGACATCTTTCGTACAACAGGGTGACCAAAACTCAACACAATACTCCAAGTACGGTCTCACCAATGTGTTGTACAATGGCAACATAACACCCCAACCCCATTACTCAGTGCCCTGACTGATGAAGGCCAGTGTGTCAAACATCTTCTTCACCACCCTGTCTACCTGCGGCACCACTTTCAGTGAGCTATGTACCTGTACTCCATGGTCACCCTGCTCCACAACGCTCCCCAGGACTTCCCAAAATGCAACCCTTTGCACTTATCTGAATTGAAAGCCATCTGCCATTCCTCAGCCCACTTACCTGACTGATCGAGAGCCCCCTGTAATTTTTGGTAACCGTCTTCACTGTCTACGACACCACCTATTTTAGTATCATCTGCAAAGTTTCTAACCATGCCTTGTACACTCGCATCCAAATTGCTTGCATAAATAACGAACAACAAAGGTCCCAGCACCGACCCCTGTGGCACACCATTAATCACAGGCCTCCAGTCCAAGAAACAACCCTTGACCATTACCCGCTGCTTCCTACCATTGAGCCAATTGCAAATCCAATTAGCTATTTCTCCCTGGTTCTCATGCGATCATACCTTCCAGACTAGCCTACCATGTAGGATCTTGTCAAAGGCTTTGCTGAAGTCCATATAGACAACCGCTACTGCCCTACCCTCACCTACTCTTTTGGTCACTGGTAAGCATGTGAGTGAAGTATGGAACTGGATGGGAGACGGGGATGGGTGTGAGAGGCTGCTGTGGGACGGGAAGGGGTGAAAATGGGTGGGAGACTGGAGAGCGCTGTGAAATTCCGTCAAAAAGAAACATAATTGTTGTATTTTTCACAGAACAATGATGAAGAGATGTCCTTAAAATCCTGTTATTTGATAGCTGTAACCCCTATATGAAGCAAGAGTATAAAATTGCAAATGATGGAAATCTGAATGTGAAAATGCAAGAATCACACAGCAAGTCAGGTAGCATCTGTAGAGAGGGGAGCATTAATATTTTGGGTAAATGATTGAAGACCATGGTAAATTGGTTTATTATTGTCACATGTACCGAGGTCCAGTGAAAAACTTAGTTTTGCATGTCGTCCATACAGATCATTTCATCACATCAGTGCATTGAGGTAGTACAAGGGAAAACAATAACAGAATGCAGAATAAAGTGTTACAGAGAAAGTACAGTGCAGGCAGACAATAAGGTGCAAGGTCATAACGAGTAGATTGTGAGGTCAATAGTCCATCTTATCATACAAGAGGTCTGTTCAATAGTCTTATAACAGCAGGATAGAAGCTGTCCTTGAGTCTGGTGGTACGTGCTTTCAGGCTTTTGTAGCTTCTGCTTGATGGGAGGGAGGAGAAGAGAGAATGTCCGGAGTGGGTGGGGTCTTTGATTATGTTGGCTGCTTTACCGAGGCAGCGAGAAGTGTAGACAGAGTCCATGGAGGGGAGGCTGGTTTTCGTGATGTGCTGAGCTGTGTCCACAACTCTGCAGTTTCTTGTGTTATAGGATCTATAGAATTTTGGGAGATGATAACCGGAGCATTCATTATCTCTATAGGGACCTCCTTCGAAACCTTCAGATGCAATTATTAGGCACTGGGAATTATTTTAGTCGTATTTATTCCTCCAATGTATTTTTCTTTTGCAAATGCTAATTACCCTCAGCTCATTCACTCTGGATCTGGAGATCACTATTATTTTCAGGGTGGGAGTGTTCTGCACCTTCTTCCTGAAGACAGATACAAAGTGATTGTTTGTGTTTTTGTGTCATTTTCTGATTCTCCAATATAATTTCCCCTGAAATAAAAATAGAAAATGCTGGAAAATATCAGCAGGTCAGGCAGCATCTGTGGAGAGAGAAGCAGGGATAATGTTTTAGTTCAATGATCTTTCATTGGAACCCCTAAGTCTGTCCAAAGTCTGAATTTCTCCTGTCTCAATTTGCTAATCTTTTCCATTTTACATGTCTACAGAAGGTTTTACAGTCTGCTCATGCTTCCTACCAGCTTAATCTTATCTTCTGGTTTCCCACCCCTTATCAATGGGTTTTCCTTTGCTGAATTCTGAAACTATTTGCTATTTTTTTGGCAATTTTATGAGCATTTTCCTTTCATGTAACTATCGTCAACTTCTCTCGAATGGACTGCATTTCCTGTCGGGTTTTGGGGGTACATTTTTTTGTTGTAAATCATTCTTTGAATGCATGACTTACAACAAAAATATATACCCCCAAAATTTTTTACAGATGCACCATAGAAAACACCGGGGTTCAATTCCTGTCACTGTCTGTAAGGAGTTTGTATGTTCTCCCATGTCTGTGTGGGTTTCCTCCGGGTGCTCCGGTTTCCTCCCACATTCCAAAGACGTACGGGTAGGTTAATATGGGTTTAAAATGGGCGGTGTGGACTCGTTGGGCTGGAAGAGCCTGTTACCACGCTGTAAATAAAATTTTAAAAAAACATCCTATCAGGATGCACCACGGCTTTGTATTGCATCTGCTCTGCCCGAGACTGCAAGAAGCTGCAGAGAGTTGTCAAGGCAGCCCAGTCCATCATGCAAACCGGCCTCCCCTCCATCCCCTCTCACCTAGATCTACCTACCACCCGCCAGCTCTTGCTTCACCCCTTCCCCCCACCTTTCTTATACGGGCCATCTCCCCTCTTTCTTTCCAATCCTGATGAAGGGTCTCGACCCAAAACGTCGACTGTCCATTTCCCTCCATAGATGCTGCCCGACCTGCTGAGTCCCGGCAGCTTTTTGTGTGTGGGTCCAGATTTCCAGCATCTGCAGTCTCTCCGTGTCCCCTCCATTGACTCTGTCTACACTTCCCGCTGCCTTGGGAAAGCTGGCTGGTTCTCATACCTTTTAACATAGTTTCCGATTTACCACAGCCAGCTTGTGCTTCATGTGTCTGTAATTTGCTCATCTCAGAATGAACCAAATCACTTTCAATGGATATAAAAAGTTGTCATATTATGATCACTCTTCCCCAAAAGCCTCTTCACTCCCAGATTATCAGTTAACGCTATTTCACTATGCAATATTAAATCTAAAATTACCAATACCGATACCAGTACCGATACCAGTACTGATACCAGTACCTGTTCCCTCAATGAATCCTCAACACATTGACCAAGTAAATCATCTTTGTCCTTCACATTATTACTGCTGTTAAAGTTCCTCATATTTCCTACATTCCCTTGGCAACCCGAATTTCCTGATTTATACCATGTTCTGCATTACCACAACAGTTTGGGAGCTGGTACATTGATGTTTTCTGCTCCTTATCTTCCCCCAGACTGATTCTACATCTTGAGCTGAGATCCACATTCTCCGCTGCCTACGTCCGTCCCTTATTATCAAAAATATTTTGCCTCCTTTTCCATCTCTTCTAAAAGTTAAGTATACTGGGATATTTATTTCTTAACCTTGGTCACTTGGCTACAATGTCTTCTGCCATCACTGTTAGATCGGACCCATTTATAGCTCTATTTATGCCATTAATACACCTACCTAGTCACAAATGCATTTAGATAAAGATCCTTCAATTTTGCCTTTTGCTATTTTCCTTGCTCTGACTGTAATGAAGGGTGTACTTTTATGTTTGTGTACTTTATTCCTTCCTGTTGCAATCTGGCTTGCTACCCTGAACAATCAGCTTGTTCTTTCTGTTCAATTCTCTAAATTACCCTTTATCTCAATCTTTACTATGACTACTTAGTTGAAAGCCTTAGCTACAAGCCCTTGTCATTCCATTCACTAGGACACTGGTCCCAGTGTGATTCAAGTGCAGTCTGTCCCAGTCAAACAGCTCCCTCTTTCTCCACTACTGATGTCAGAGTCCCTTCAATTGAAACACAAATCCCCCACACCAACCTTTGATCTGTGCACTCAACTCTTTGATCTTACTAACTCCACCATTGAAAGCATCTACATGAGAAGTCAGCCTCTATCGTCAAGGATCCCCACCGTCCGGATCATGCCCTCTTCTCGTTGCTACCATCGGGCAGGAGGTACAGAAGCCTGAAGTCCCACACCACCAGGTTCAGGAACAGCTACTTTCCTACACCCATCAGGTTCTTGAACTGACTTGCACAACCCTAACCCTACCTCAGCAACGGGACACTACGGACCTCCTCTGGTCCTGTTTTGCACAGTCTCTTTTTTTCTCTTCACTGTTATGCATAATTTATGTATAATATATGTTCCATGTGTTGTCTGTACCTATGTGCCTGTGATGTTACTGCAAGCAGGTTTTTCATTGTACCTGTACCTCACCGTACTTGTGCACAGGACAATAAACTCGACTTGGTGTGACTTGATGTGGCTCAGGAGCCAATGATTGCAAAGAACACTACAACTGGCAAGGAGCTCCCTCAACTTTTATTACTGGAGACAAGTTACAAAAAATCTTCTGAACACAAGATCCAGAACGAGCTGCCTCTGGAAATCTGACAAACTAAAGAGGACGGGCAAAGTTCACTGGGCAGGACACCACCAAAGGTCAAACTACAAGACCACAACATCCACTGATAGACAATACAGGCAAATATCGACAGGAAAATAAGCAGGCCAAGAATGAGTTGGCAATATGTAACTGGGTAAAATTTAATATTGACAACATGAGACCTTTGGAGTTTCGAAGAATGTTGAACATATATAAGAAACATAGAAGGGGCTTCACAGGTTAGATGTTGAGATGTCTCCACCAGGGGTAGAGGCTTGAATGAGGAAGGCACCATCACAAAATTAGGGAGGTCAGTTAAAACTGAGGTGTGTGGGAACTGCTTGCGGAGGCTGGGGAACTCCTGGAATTCTCTGCCCTGGAGGGTCTTGGAGACTGGATCTTTGGATGTATTTATAGAGGAAGCAGATGCACTTTTGAGGGATCAGGGAATTGAGGGTCACGTGGAACTGGTACCGAAAAGGAGATGAGGTCTGGAGCAGATCGGCCACGATCATACTGAATGGTAGGGCAGGCTTGAGGGGCCGAGTGGCCTACTCCTGCTCCTTTTTACTTATTGAAGTAGATAATGAAAGGATAGGTCAACGAAGGAGGTTTTAGTGTAGATAGACAGCTGATATCTTTTTCTCAGGGTCAAAATGTCCAGCACCAGAAAGCATGCATTTAAGGTGAGAGGGGGAAAGTTCAAAGGAGATGTGCAGGGCAAGTTTTTTACACAGAGAGTGGTGGGTGCCTGGAATGTGCTGCCAGGGGTGGTGGTGAAGGCAGACATGATAGAGGTTATTAGACAGGCACATGAATATAGAGGGATATGGACCATGTGCAGGCAGAAAGGATTAGTTTAATCAGGTGTCATTAGCTTAATTAGTTCGGCACAACATGGTGGGCCAAAGGGCCTGTTCCTGTGCTGTACTGTTCTATGTTCTAGTGAGGAAAGGTGGAGAGATGCTTGGGGACACTTCCAGTGGTTAGTCCTTGTCGTGGAAGGCATATCCACCAGTAGAAAGCAAGGTATGGTTATGGCGAGGGAGTGGAGTCATGGAGTAATACAGCATGGAAACAGGCCCTTCGGCCCATAAGACCATAAGACAAAGGAGCAAAAATCAGCCATTCAGCCCATCGAGTCTGCTCCGCCATTCTATCATGAGTTGATCCATTCTCCCATTTAGCCCCACTCCCCCACCTTCTCACCATCACCTTTGATGCCCTGGCTACTCAGATACCTATCAATCTCTGCCTTAAATACTCCCAGTGACTTTGCCTCCACAGCTGCCCGTGGCAACAAATTCCACAGATTTGCCACTCTCTGGCTAAAGAAATTTCTCCGCATCTCTGTTCTGACTGGGCGCCCTTCAATCCTAAAGTTGTGCCCTCTTGTACTAGACTCCCCGACCATGGGAAACAACTTTGCCACATCTACTCTGTCCAGGCCTTTTAACATTCGAAATGTTTCTATGAGGTCCCCCCTCATTCTTCTGAGGAGTACAGCCCAAGAGCCGTCAAACCTTCCTCATATGTTAACCCTCTCAATCCTGGAATCATTCTAGTGAATCTTCTCTGAACCCTCAGCAATCCATTGGTTTTGGCCCAACTGGTCCATACCGACCACAGCATCCTCCCTGTTAGTCCCAGTTGCCTGCGTTTGGCCCATAACCCTCCAAGCCTCTCCCCTCCTTGTACCTATCCAAATGCCTCTTAAATGTTGCGATTGTACCCGCCTCGACCACTTCCTCTGGCAGCTCCTTCCAGGTACTCACCACCCTCTGTGTAAAGAAGTTACCTCTCAGGTCTCTGTTAAACCTTGTATCTGTGCCCTCTAAAACTAGAGTCCTCACCCCTGGGGAAAAGACTATGACCGTCCATCTTATCCATACCCCTCATGATTTTATAAACTTCTATGAGGTCAGCCTTCATTCTCCTACACTCCAAGGAATAAAGATCCAGTATGACCAAGCTATAACTCAGGCCCTCTATTCCCTATAACTCAGGCCCTCTAGTCTAAGCAGCATCCTTGTAAATCTCTTCTGCACCCTCTCCAGCTTGACAATGTCCTTCCTATAATGGGGTGACCAAAACTGCACACAGTACTCCAAGTGTGGCCTCGCCAGGTGTCTTTGGAGAAGTGGACACAGTTGGACGTGTGTGTTTCACAGTCTGGGTGGTCTGTAGGAGGTGAAGGGAGGTATGAAGTCATGTCGGGAGGTGAGAACTCTACAAGTGAAGGTAGGTTGGCTGAATTTTCTGTGCATTACATTCTCGATCTTGCTCTTCCTTTCAGCCTTGTTTGAAGTCAGTTGGCAGCTGGGGCCTGGAGCGGGTTGTGCATTATCTCATCCAGTCAGCATGTGGTGATAACTCCCTGCGGACAAGCAGCAACTCCCAGGAGTAGGTGGTGTTGCTCTCAGGTGACTTGAAGGTTACATTCACAGCGATACTTAGCATCTGTTGACCTGTGTCTCGCATTGACCGTCAGGGTACTGTGGGTGTCGGGTGAGGTGCAGTGAGGGAGAGCTCACTGTGCAGCACCATCCAATAAGACCAAGATATAGGAGCAGAATTAGGCCATTCAGCCCATCGAGTCTGCTCCACCATTCAGTCATGGCTGATTTTTTCTTACCTCAATCCCATTCTCCCAGTAACCCGTAACCCCCTTAACCAATCAAGAACCTATCAATCTCTGCCTTAAATACACCCAATGATTTGGCCTCCACAGCCATCTGTGGCAACGAATTCCACAGATTCACCACCCTCTGGCTGAAGAAATTCCTCCTCATCTCAGTTCTAAAGGGACATCCCTTTATTCTGAGGCTGTGCCCTTGGATCCTGGACTCTCCCACTGACGGAAACATCCTTTCCATGTCCACTCTATCCAGGACTTCCAGTATCCGGTAGGTTTCAATGAGATCCCCCCTTATCCACCTGAACGCCATTGAGTACAGGCCCAGAGACATCAATCACTCTTCATATGTTAACCCTTTCATCCCCGGGATCGTTGTTGTAAAGAGAGATTGATAGATTTTGGATACTTAAGGGAAGCAAGGGATAGAGGGATAGTTCGCAAATTGAGGAAAGATTTAAAAGGGACCTGAGGGGTAACTTCTTCACCCAGAGGGTGGTGAGTATATGGAACGAGCTGCCAGTGGAAGTGGTTGAGGAAGGTACAATGACAACATTTAGAACACACTTGGACAGGTACATGGATAGGAAAGGTTTAGAAGGATATGGGTCAAACATAGGCAAATGGGACTAGCTCAGGTTGGCACCTTGGTTGGCATGGATGAGTTGGGCCGAAGGGCCAGGTTTCCATGCTGTGTGACTCTGTGATCTTGATGAGTGGCACAGCAGGCTCAAAGGGCCGAATGGCCTCTTCCTAGTTCTTATGAGAAAGGATGACTCCAGTGTTGAGACAACTGAGCTTGAGACATACTGCGGTGTTGGCCACATTGTCCACATACTGCGGTGTTGACCACATTGTCCACGTACTGTGGTGTTGACCATGTTGTCCACATTCTGTGGTGTTGACCATGTTGTCCAGTGCCAGAGGTAGGATCATTCCCTCAGATACAGCACCCTGGGCTGAGGTTGTCAACCGAGGCTCCATCTACTCACTTGGATGGACAAGGAAATGCCTTGGTTGTGTTTCAAGGAAGAACAGAGGAGGGCTCCCTGTGGTGCTGAGGCTGATGTTCACCCTTTCATTAATGTCACTACAACACATTCCCGAGACTGGGATCAAAGTGGTGCTGAGGAAGTGGGGTCTGTTCCAGATCCTGAGCTGATCTGGAGCCTCAGCCTGGATCACTAGTCCGGATTACTAACCTAGGATAACCAGCCTGGATGACTATCCCGGATTACTAAACCAGGATAACCAGCCTGGATTATTAGCCTGGATTACTAGCCCAGGATAACCAGCCAGATTACTAACCTGGATTACTAACCTGGATTACTAACTTGGATTATTAGCCTTTATTGCTAAATTAGATTACTACCCCAGGATTACCAGTTTGAATTACTAGACCGGATTACTAGCCCAGGTCTCTGAGGTGTGGCCTCCATCCTACACGATATCTCTATCTTCCCACTCAACGATTGGTATTTACCAGGCACTTTGATCTCATAAATCTCTGTCACGCTCTTGTGGAATGAGCATCAAAGCAACATTCCACACTTGGAGCCACTTTGGGAGACATGGGGACAATTAAAGCTCAGTTAAAGGGCCACCTCTCCCTTCTCTCAAAGGAGGTGGAGGGGTTGAAGAGGTTTCGGGGCTTCACGGCAGTTAGTGCCACTGCCTCACAGCAACAGATACACTGCTTCTATCCCGACCTCCGGTGCTGTCTGTGTGGACTTTGCACGTTCTCCCTGTGACCATGTGGGTTTCACCCAGGTGCTCTGGTTTCCCCCCACAAAGGCGTAGGGGTTGATAAGTTAATTAGTTGCTGTGCATTGCCCCTAGTGTGTAGCTAGGTCCTCCTGTGGTAAATTATTGTCACGTGTACCAAAGTCCAATGAAAAACTTTGTTTTGCATGCCATCCATACAGATCATTTCGTCACATCAGTGCATTGAGGTCGTACAAGGGAAAGCTAACAGAATGTAGAATATAGTGTTACAGTTACAGAGAAAGTGCAGCCCAGGCAGACAATAAGGTGCAAAGTCATAACGAGTAGATTGTGAGGTCAATAGTCCATCTTATCATACAAGAGGTCCGTTCAATAGTCATAACAGCGAGATAGAAGCTGTCATTGAGCCTGGTGGTACGTGCTTTCAGGCTTCTGTATCTTCTGCCTGATGGGAGGGGGGAGAAGAGAGAATGTCCTGTGTTGTGGTAAGTGAAGGATTCCAGAGCTTTGGCAGCTGAAGGCTCAGTCACCAGCGATGGAGCGATGGAAACCACAGGTGGTCAGGTGAGGGTGTCCGGTAACAGTGTGGTTAAGTTCCTGACTGACAAGTTTAGTCCCTCCACGTCGCTCTGGAACACAAATTCAAATACTTAAGCAAATCAGAAACATGAAACCACTGGACTGTTACAAGGATTCAACAGGTTCACTCAGGTGCAGAAGAGGTTCACCAGGATGCTGCCTGGATTAGAAGGTATGAGCTATAAGGAGAGGTTGGACAAACTTTGGGTTGTTTACTCTGGAGCGTTGGAGGCTGAGGAGAGACCTGATAGAAGTTTATAAAATTATGAGAGGCAGAGATAGGGTAGATCTTTTTCCCAGGATACTAGAGGGCATAGGTTTATATAAAATCTTTTTATTTATAAGATCTTTATTAGTCACACGTACATCGAAACACACAATGAAATGCATCTTTGCGTAGAGTGTTCTGGGGGCAGGTGAGAAATAGAGAGTTTAAAGGAGATGTGTGGGGATAGCTTTTTACGTAGAGAGCGGTGGGTGCCTGGAACAGTTTGCCAGGTGTAGTGGTGGGAGCAGATACGTCGGTGGTGTTTATAAGGCTTTTAGACAGACGCATGAATGGAGGGATATGGATCAGATACAGGCAGGTGAGATTGGTTAGACTGGCACCATGGTTGGCACAGACATGGTGGGCCGAAGGGCCTTGCTGTGCGTCAGTGTTGTATGTTCCATGTTTAAACTATGCCGGTTTTACACAGGCCCATCCATGCCATGAGAAATGAGCCCAGGAATCCGTCCTGTGGGGTCGTTAAATGCCCCTTGGTCGACACTGCCCATATCGAGCACACCGCCAGGAACGTGCTTCAGGAAGGCTCTGAGGAGACTGTAGAGCGGACGAGGCTACGGGCTCAGGAAGGGAGAGTGCGTGGAGGGGTCGGAAAATGCAAGGGGTGAGCTGGTTCCATTCCCAGCCCGCAGCTTGCTCCACCAGTCCCTCACCTCACAGAACAAACAGGTTTAGGAGGAGGACTCGTTTCACTGACAGTACGGATGTCAGTGGCACTTTCCTTCTCTGCGTGGGCTTCTGTTTACACTGCTGAGGAAAACCATGGCAACAGTGGGATCAGTGCTGGTAACTGGGCCAACTTCACTGGGGATCTGGATGCAGGCAGATTAGACAAACCCAGAGTTACACACACACACACACACACACACACACACACACACACACACACCACCTACACCCCACCTACACACACGCACACACACACACACACCCCACCTACACACACACACATACACACACACGCACAGGCACACACACAGACACACACACACACACACACTCTGAGCGTGGGAAGCAGTTGTTGCCAAATCACCCCGCTCAATCGTTCAACATCCACCGTCAACACTCACGAGATATTCCTATACATCACTGGGTATCGAATCCGCACTCATTCTCATCCGTTGACAGTTGGGGAGGTTGGACAGGCTAGGACCTCATTCCTTGGAGTGTAGGAAACTGAGGGCTGATCTTATCGAGGCGTTATAAAATGATGTGGGGCACAGACAGTGAATGCACGCAGTCTTTTTCCCAGGGAAAGGAAATCAAGAACTAGAGGACATGGGTTTAGGGTGAGAGGGGAAAGATTAAAAAGGGACCTGAGGGGCAACTTCTTCACACAGAGGGTGGTGAATATATGGAACGAGCTGCCAGAGGAAGTGGTTGAGGTAGGTACATGAACAACATTCAAAAGACACTTGGACAGGTACAGGGATAGGAAAGATATGGGCCAAATGCTGCCAGATGGGACAAGCTTAGATGGATATATTGGTCAGCATGAACGAGTTGGGCCAAAGGGCCTGTTTCCGTGCTGTATGACTCTATGACTCTATTACAAGAGATGAGGCCTACGCTTGGAATATTATTTATAGTTTTGGCCGTCACAGTTAACAAGAAGGGTATACTTGCTTTGGAGGGAGTGTAGCGAAGGATCACCAGGCTGGTTCTTGGGAAGGTAGGTCTGTCATATGAGAACAGAGTGAGTAGACTTGAATTCTGTTCCTTGAAGTTCAGCTGAATGAGAGGTGACCTCATTGAAATGTGCAGAACTCTTCGAGGGGTCAGTAAGGCAGTTATGAGGAAGATGTATCCCTGGCTATAACTAGAGGGTCACAGTTTTAAAGTGGTGACAAGGCCATATGAATGGTGTGCAAGACAAGTTTTTCACTGTACCTCGGTACATGTGACAATAATAAACTAATTTACCAATTCAGTGTCAGGTGAAGAGCTCAGAAGGTGGTAATTCTTTGGAAATCTGTAGCCTTGAGGAATGTGGAGGTTCACTCATGGATTGAATTCCAAACAGAAATTGATGCATTTCTGGGTAATGTTGGAGTCAAGAATTGGAATTGGAATTGGTTTATTATTGTCACTTGTACCGAGGTACAGTGAAAAACTTGTCTTGCATACCGATTCTACAGATCAATTCATTACACAGTGCATTGAGGTAGTACAAGGGAAAACTAACAAAATGTAGAATAAAGTGTTACAGCTAGAGAGAAAGTGCAGTGCAGGCAGACAATAAGGTGCAAGGTCATAACGAGGTAGATTGTGAGGTCAAGAGACCATTTTATCTTGGGGATAGGGTGTTGAGGGAGGAAATGAGCCATGATCTTGCTGAATGGTGAAATGGGCTCTGTTCCCAAATGGCCTGCTCTTAGTCCGAATTCTTATGTTCTTATATAATTCTTCACTGTGCAGCAGAACAAGGTCATGTTTACCCTGCTGTTGCACCATTAGCAGTTAACTAATAAAGTGTTGTATCTTGCTTCAAACTGTTTCTCTTCCCTGAAGCAACAGAGTGGTATGAAAGTAGGAACTGTGGATGTACAGAGGGATCTCGTTGTACTGGAACATACAGACACAGAAATCCTTGCACACCTTGGTGATTCAGATGCTCGCCCAGATGCGTCTTAAATGTTGTGAGAGTCTCTGCCTCCATCACTCCCTCAGGGTGTCCGTTCCAGATTCCAACCATGCTTGGAGTAGGCATCCCCTGGAGGCCGAGGGTGACTTCCTCCCATCTCCTGTGCTCCTGTCGAAGGGACTCGCTTGTGTAGGCAGAAGGGATCAGTTTAGTTAGGCGCTCAATTGCTAGTTAAATTAGTTTGGCACAACATTGTGGGCCGAAGGACCTGTTCCTGTACTGTACTGTTCTATGTTCTGTGTTCTATATTCAACACTCAATGTTTCAGGAACAGCTTCTTCCCCTCCGCCATCAGATTTCTGAGCGGTCCATGAACCCATGAACACTGCCTCATTATTCCTCTTTTGCACGATTTATTTATTTCTGCAATTTATAATAATTTTTAAGTCTTGCACTGTACTGCTGCTGCAAAACAACACATTTCACGGCATATGAATCAGTGATACTGAACCTGATTCTGACTCTATCATTCAAAACGATCATGGCAGATCCTGTGCCTTGTCCACTTTCCATCCTGAGTCTCATATCTGATTCCCTTTATCAAAGCTTCTTAACAGCACTGAAAGAGGCCTTATTGCCCACCTCGTCCGTGCCTAATCTCATTGGGCCGAGTCAGGCCAGTATCCACCCTGCCCCATCCCTGTCCAAACATTTCTTCAACATAATTGTATCTGCCTCCACCACATCCTCTGACAGCTCATTCCAGATATTCACCACTCTCTGTCCAAAAATAGATTGGTTAACCTTGAATACACAACCACACATCTCTGAGGCAGAGACATGCAAGGATTCTCAACCCTGTGCATACTGATATTTCTCTTCTTCCCAGTCTGAATGAATGACCCCTTCTTGTGAGACCACAACCTCCCTGTTCCGGACTGTGCCAGTGAAGCCTCTCAACATCTACCTTGCCAGACCTTCTCACCGGTGTCACCCCTCGTTCTTCTAAACCCTGTTGGGTATTGTCCAACCGCACTCAGTCTCTCAGAACAATTCTCTCATCCTGGGAACTGGTCCAGTGTATCTCTACTGCAGTACTTCCAAAGCAAGAACACTGTGTGCAATTGTGTGCAATTCTGGTCGCCCCGTTACAGAAAGGATGCGGAGGCTTTGGAAAGGATGTGGAAGAGGATGCTGCCTAAATTAAAGACTACGAACTATAAGGAGAGGTTGGACAAGCTTGGGTTGTTTTCTCTGGAACGGCAGAGGCTGAGGGGAGACCTCATAGTGGTCTATAAAATTATGGGAGGCATAGATAGGGTAGAGAGTCAGAATCTTTTTCCCAGGGTAGAAATGTCAAATTTCTAGAGGGCATGCATTTAAGGTCAGAAGGGAAAGTTTAAAGTAGAGGTGTGAGGTATGTTTATTCCACAGAGAGTGGTGGGTGCCTGGAACGGGCTGCCAGGGGAGGTGGTGGAGGCTGATATGATAGAGGCGTTTGAGAGGTACTTGACAATGCAGGGAATGGAGGGATGTGGATCATCTGCAGGCAGAGGGGATTAGTTTAATTTGGCATCATGGTCGGCACAGACATTGTGGGCTGAAGGGCCTGTTCCTGTGCTGTATTATGTTCCATGTTCTAAGAACACCTTTTATTGGTATAGGCATTGGTATTGGTTTATTATTGTCACTTGTACCGAGGTACAGTGAAAAGTTTGTCTTACAAACCGATCATACAGGTCAATTCATTACACAGTGCAGTTACATTGGGTTAGTACAGAGTGCATTGACGTAGTACAGGTAAAAACAATAACAGTACAGAGTAAAGTGTCACAGCTACAGAGAAAGTGCAGTGCAATAAGGTGCAAGGTCACAACAAGGTAGATCGTGGGGGTCATAGTCCATCTCATTGTATAAGGGAACCATTCAATAGTCTGATCACAGTGGGGTAGAAGCTGTCCTTAATCTGGTGGTACGTGCCTCAGGCTCCTGTATCTTCTACCCGATGGAAGAAGAGAGAAGAGAGAATGTCCCGGGTGATTATGGTGGAAGGTTTGGACACCTAGAATTTACTGAACAGGTAATGCAATATTGCCTTATTTCTCCAGCCCAACCTCCTTATGTGGTGGGGAGGCTGAGTTTGCTTTGTTCACATGCTTGCACTGAGCAATCTCCTCGCAAAGCTTCATCGTCACTCATCTGCATTCTACAGAGTTAACTTCTGAAACCTCTCAGCCAGGTGATTTCACCGTAAAAGTCCCGACTGCCCTTCATATCGAGATCAGATTAGCTGCTGACAGACTTTTGTGGCAATATAAAGTGGAATAGATTCGCATAATTAAATAGCGTGCCATGCTATAATAATGCTTCAAAACCTCATTTGATAGCGCAGCAAAGCAAGTAGTCATTAGAGACAGCAATTTGACATTCCACACTGTCCAGTCACCAACCTTTGTCTGTGTTTACGTGAAACAAGAGAGCTCAAAATAATAGAAGCTGAAATAGGCCATTCAGTCCCTCACTTCTGGTCTAGCATTCAGTGAGCTCATGGGTGATCTTCTACCTCATTGCCACCTTCTTGTACTAACCCCATAGAACATAGAACATAGGACAGTCCAGCACTAGATAGGCCATTCGGCCCACAAAGTTGTGCTAATCTTGATGCCAGTTTACACTAAATGTCCTCCTCCTGTGTATCATCCACGTCCCTCCATTCCCTTCATATCGGTAGTGTAGCGGTTAGCGTGACGCTAGTACAGCACCAGCGACCTGAGTTCAATTCCGGCCGCTGTCTGTAAGGAGTTTGTATGTTCTCCCCATGTCTGTGTGGGTTTCCTCTGGGTGCTCCGGTTTCCTCCCACATTCCAAAGACGTACGGGTTGTGGGCGTGCCATGTTGGCGCCGGAAGTGTGGCGACACTTGCGGGCTGCCCCCAGAACACACTACACAAAAGATGCATTTCACTGTGTGTTTCAATTTACATGTGACTAATAAAGATATCTTATCTTCTATTCATGTGTCTATCTAAAAGCCTCTAAAACTCCACCAAACTGCCTGCTTCCGCTACTACCCCTGGTGACTCGTTCCAAGCACCTACCACTCTCTGCGTAAAAAACTTGCCCCTCACATCGCCTTTAAACTTCCCCCCTCTAACCTTAAAAGCATGTCCTCTGGTGTTTGACATTTCTACCCTGGGGAACAGATTCTGACTGTCTACCCTATCTATGCCTCACATAATTTTAAAAACCTCTGTCAGGTCTCCCCTCAGCCTCCGACGCTCTAGGCAGAACAACCCAAGTTTGCCCAACCCTTTCTTATAGCTCATACAGGCAGCATCCTGGTGAACCTCTTCTGCATACTTTCCACAATCCCACATTTCCTTCTTAACTAAAACCCTATCGATCTTTGTCTTGAATATACTCAACGACTGAGCCTTCACAGCCTTCTTGGGTGGAGGTCTGAAGATTCAGTACTCAATGGGTGAAGAAATTTCTCCTCCTACCTCCCCTTAGTGCTGGGCCCGAAGTTTGTGGCTGTGATACTTCCTTCCTGGGAAATAACAACTCCCCAACCAAGCTCTTGACCCAAAACAGTGGCAATTCCTTTCCTCCCACAGATGCTGCTCAACCCACTGAGTTCCTCCAGCAGATTACCCTAATACTCCCTTTCAGAGTCTTGTAATTCAATAAGATCACCACTCACTCTGCTAAATTGCCGTCAATGTAGTCCAGTCATACTTCACCTCTTATAGAACATAGAACATAGAACAGCACAGCACAGGAACAAGCCCTTCAGCCCACGATGTTGTGCCAAACTAATTAAGCCAATGTCATCAGATCCCTTCTGCCTGCACATGGTCCATATCCTTCCATTCTCTGCATACTCAGAGCCTCTGAAACACCTTTATTGTATCTGCCTCCACCACCACCCCTGGCAGCACATTCCAGGCACCCACCACTCTGTGTAAAAAACTTGCCCCACACATATCCTTTGAACTTAACCCCCTCTCACCTTAAGTGCATGCCCTCTGGTATTAAATATTTCGACTCTGGGGAAAAAGATACTGGCTGTCTACTCTAGCTATGCCTCTCATAATCTTATAAACCTCTATCAGGTCTCCCCTCAGCCTCCGACACTCCAGAGAAAACAACCCAAGTTTGTCCAACCTCTCCTTGTAGCACCTGCCCTCTAATCCGGGCAGCATCCTGGTGAATCTCTTCTGCACCCTCTCCAAAGCCTCCACATACCACCTGTAATGGGGGCGACCAGAATTAAACGCAATAATCCAGACATGGCCTGGAGGTTGTTCGGCGGTGACTGTTGTACTTTGGATGAAGGTGGGAGGTGTCAGTATATCGTGTGCAAATGTGGGCAGTTCCTTTGTTGAGGGGTTTCCCCCTCGGAGTGGTTTCCAGTTGAGCTGGCCAGCTGCTTGTTGCATCGAGTCATACAGCATGGATACAGGCCCTTCGGCCCATCATGTCCATGGTAACCATCAGGCACCCACTTACACCCGTCCTATACTAATCACATTTTTTTATTCTCCCCACATTCCGCCCAGGTTCCACCCCTCACCTGCACACTAGGGGCAATTCATGGTGGTCAATTAACCCACCGAACCGCACGTCTCTGGGATGGGGGACGAAACCAGAGCCCCTGGGGGAAACACAAACAGTTCCCGCGCTCACATGGAGGTGGGGCCGAGCCGGGACAACTGCGCTGCCGAGAGTTCACAGGGTTCTGCCTCTCGCGGAGCTGACTAGGCACCCGTCATGTCGTCCTGCATCAGCTGATACACAAGGTTGTTGGTGAATCCACAGAGCGTAGCCTCCGCTTGTGCCTCCTGCCCCCCGCCCACCCTGGTGGCAGAGGTCACAGCTTTGGGATGTACTGTTGGAGAGGACTTGGTAAATAAATTGGTAAATTAAATTGGTAAATTGGTTTATTATTGTCACACGTACCGAGGTACAGTGAAAAACTTTGTTTTGCATGCCATCCATACAGATCATTTCATCACATCAGTACATCGATGTAGTACAAGAGAAAACAATAACAGAATGCAGAATAAAGTGTTACAGTTACAGAGAAAGTGCAGTGCAGGCAGACAATAAGGTGCAAGGTCATGATGAGGTAGATTGTGAGGTCAAGAGTCCATCTTATCGCACTAGGGAACCGTTCAATAGTCTTATAACAGCGGGATAGAAGCTGTCCTTGAGCCTGGTGGTACGTGCTTTCAGGCTTTTGTATCTTCTGCCTGATGGGAGGGGGGAGAAGAGAGAATGTCCGGGGTGGATGGGGGTCTTTGATTATGCTGGCTGCTTTACCGAGGCACCGAGAAGTATAGACGCTGCTGCCCTCGTCCTTGGTGGTAGAGTTCCCGGGTTTGGGAGATGATGTCGGAGTAGCCTGGATAAGTAACTGCAGTGCATTCTGTAGATGGTGCACACCGCGGCCACTGTGCGCCGGTGGTGAAGGGAGTGAATGTTCTTGAGAATTGTTGGAACTGCACTCAAGTGGATCCAGGCAAGTGGGTCACACTCCTGATTTGTACCTTGTAGATGGTGGAAAGGTTCTGAGGTGTTGGGAGATGAGTCAATCACCACCATTCTCAAGGACTCAAGGACAGCTTCTATCCCACTGTTATCAGACTCTTGAATGAACCTCTCCTATGCTAAAAGATGAGCTCTTGAACTCTTGATTTCCCAATCTACCTCATCGTGGCCTTTGCACTTTATTGCCTACCTGCACTGCACTTTCTCTGTAACTGTAATGCTATATTCTGCATTCTGTTTTCTTTTTACTACCTCGATGTACTTATGTATGGCATGATCTGTCTGGATGGCACACAGACAAATGCTTTTCACTGTATCTCATTACATGTGACAATGATAAACCAATACCAATATGCAGCCTCTGAAACCTCAGTGTTTATATGGCAATTTATTCAGGCTTCTCTCTCCATGGATACTGCCTGAGTTGTTGAGGATTTCAAGCATTTTCTATTTTCTTAGGCAGAGCACAGTTAATGGGAATCTGAAATAAACTAAATAAAACCACCAACTGGATATGTTTTTGCTGTTTTGACAAATGTATTTTAATTTTCACTATGATATGATGAATCACTCTTCTTTTCCATAAATGCAGTTTGCTGTCATTTCAGACCAGTCAGCAATGAGCCCACGGTAACAAGTTGCACTAATTTTGTATTTCACACCCCATCGCAATCCACCCAGGGTCCTGGAAGTGAGAGGTAGTCTAAGGAATGGGAATCATAGGAAAACACTCTGGTTGGAGCCATACCACACTCAAAGAAAGCTGCTTGTAGTTAGCAGAAGTCAATCATCCCAGCTCAAGGACCTCACTGGAGGAGATCTTCAGGGCTCTGCCCTGGGCCCATCAGTCCGTCAAGTAAGGTCTGAAGTGGGATGTTTACAGATAAAGCAATAATCAATTCCATTCACAGCTCCTCAGCAATTGAAGCAGCCCACGCTTGCATGGATAACATTCAGGCAAGGGTGATAGGCAGCAAGTAACATAAATTTAAATAAATAAATTGGTTTATTATTGTCACATGTCCTGAGGTACAGTGAAAAACTTGTCTTGCATTGATCTGTACGAATGGTAAGCAAGACAAGTTTTTTCACTGTACCTCGATACATGTGACATTAATAAACTAATTTACCAATTTTACCCTCAGGTTTCCCTCCAGAGCACACACCATCCTGTCTTGGGAAATATATTGTTCCATCATCGTCACTGGGTCTATGTCCTGGAACTCCCTCCCCAACAACACCGCGGGAGCACCTTCACCAGAAGGACTGCAGGTGTTCACGAAGGTGGCTAACCCCCCACCTTCTGAAGGGGCATTTGGGGACGGGCATAAATGCTGGTCTTAGCAGCAACACCCGGATCCTGAATGAAAACAAATGTGAATTTAAATAATAAGTCCCTGTGTAAAGAGGAAGGAATGCATTCCAGATAGAAAGACAATTGTATCTGAATACTGAACACATTTCAAGAGGATGTGTATTAAACAGATCAAGTGATCACTAACATCCATTTGACTGTATCCTGCTCAACCACAATGTCACCAATCAACCAGTTATCTTTCAGTTTGACAAGATTATCCGGTCTTTCAGAGGAATAAGTCAACAGTGAAGCAGACTACAGGGTGAGAAACATATGGCTGTTTCTTCCATGTTGTACCTATGTGCAGCAACATATTTCCTATGTGATATTAAACCAAAATCAGAATCAGAATCAGGTTTATTATCACTGACATATGTCGTGAAATGTGTTGTTTTGCGGCAGCAGTACAGCGCAAGGCATAAAATTACTATTAATTACAAATTAAATAAATAGTGCAAAAAAAAGGAATAACGAGGCAGTGTTTCCTGGGTTCATGGACCGTCCAGAAATCTGATGGCAGAGGGGAAGAAGCTGTTCCTGAATTGTTGAGTGTGGGTCTTCAGGCTCCTGTACCTCTTCCCTGATGGTAGTAACGAGAAGTGGGTGTGTCCCGGATGGTGAGGGTCCTTAGTGATGGATGCCACCTTCTTGAGGCACCGCCTCCTGGAGATGTCCTCAATGGCGGGGAGTGTTGTGCCCGAGATGGAGCTGGCTGAGTCTACAACCCTCTGCCGCCTCTTGCGATCCTGTGCATTGGAGCCTCCCTACCAGGCAGTGATGCAACGAGAGAAGCAAAGGGCCGCAGATGCTGGAATCTAGATGAAAAACATGATGATGCTGGAGGAACTCAGCAGGCCAGGCAGCATCCGTGGAGAAAAGCAGGCGGTCAACTTTTTGGGTTAGGTCCTGAAGAAGGGTCCTGACCTGAAACGTTGACCGCCTGCTTTTCTCTATGGATGCTGCCTGGCCTGCTGAGTTCCTCCAGCATCGTCGTTTTTCATCTGTTATAAAATGAGTCAGAAGGCTCTCCACCGTACATCTATTGAAATTTGTAAGGGTCTTTGGTGACATACCAAATCTCCTCAAACTCCTAACGAAGTAGAGGCGCTGGCGTGCCTTCTTCGTGATTGCATCAATGTGTTGAGCCCAGGACAGATCCTGCAAGATGCTGACGCCCAGGAACTTGCTTCTCCTCACAGCTGTGTGTAATAGATGTCACAGCACTATTTCCCGGAGATCGTGGGAGCTTTCCCTGGTGTCCTGGCCATCGTTTAACAACCAACAACTGACCAAAGCATGTGGCATGTGGCGACTTGCTATGCAAAAAGACTGCCCTTCGAAGGTGCTTGAATGGGAACATCTCGAGCTGGTGACAGGTGCTATGTAAATGCAAGCCTTTCATTATTTCCTGAAAGGGAGAGCTGTTCAGAAACTAACCCCCACTCTGCCAACCACTCTCCTCTCCCGGGGCTGCTCAATTGACGAGATAGAATGGCAGGGCAGGCTTGAGGGGGCGAGTGGCCTACTTCTGCTCCTATTTTCTCATGTTCCCACGCTGATTAATGTAAGTGAGTGCCCGAATGTCGGCACGGATTCCGTGGGCCGAAGGGCCTGTTTCCATGCTGTATGACGGTATAATTCAATAGAACAGCACAGCAAAGGCCCTTCAGCCCACCATGTTGTGCCGAACTAGTTAGACTAGTAATTAAATGCTTAATTAATCTAATCCCTTCTGCCTACACAATGTCCTGAAAGCATGTACCACCAACCCACTGTTACAATACAATAGATGGACTCTTGACCTCTCAACCTACCTCGTTATGACCTTGCACTTTATTGTCTGCCTGCACTGTACTCTCTCTGTAACTGTAACACTTTATTTGCATTCTGTTATTCATTTCTCTTGTACTACCTCGATGCACTGATGTGATGAAAAGATCTGTATGGGTGGCATGCAAAACAAAGTTTTTCACTGTACCTCAGTACATGTGACAATAATAAACCAACCCAACAATTTAATTTACCAATTGACATTCCTGTGCCTATTTAAGAGCCTCTTAAACGCCTCTATCATATCTGCCTCCACCACCACCCCTGGCAGGGCATTCCAGGCACCCACCACTCTCTGTAAAAGATTTGCCCCACACAGCTCCTTTGAATTTACCCCCTCTCACCTTCAGTGCATGCCCTCTGGTATTAGACATTTCTACCCTGGGAAAAAGATACTGGATGTCTACCCCATCTATGCTACATCTGGAGTATTGTGTTCAATTCTCGTTGTCCCATTACTGGAAGGATGTGGAGACCTTGGAGAGGGTGCAGAAGAAGTTTACCAGGATGCTGCCTGGATTAGAGGGCATGAGCTATAAGGAGAGGTTGGACAAACTTGGGTTGTTTTCTCTGGAGTGTCGGAGGCTGAGGGGAGACCTGATAGAAGTTTATAAAATTGTAGGAATGGGTTGGAGTAGACATTACTTTATGTATCAATGGTGCTGAAGTGGAGATGGTTGAGAGCTTCAAGTTTCTAGGTGTAAATATCACCAACAACTTGTCCTAGTCCAACCACATAGATGACGTAGCCAAGAAAGCACTGAAGTACCTTTACTTCCACAGAAGGCTGAGGAAATTTGGCATATCCCCGATGACCCTCACCAATTTTAACAGATGCACCATAGAAAGCATCCTATCCGGATGCATCACGGCTTGGTACAGCAACTGCTCTGCCCGAGACCGTACCAAAATGCAGAGAGTTGTGGACACAGCCCAGCACATCATGGAAACCAGCCCCCCTCCATGGACTCCTGTCTACGCTTCTCGCTGCCTCGATAGAGCAGCCAACATAATCAAAGACCCCACCCACCCTGGAAGTTCTCTCTTCTCTTCCCTTCCATCGGGCAAAAGATACAAAAGCTTGAAAACACATACCACCAGGCTCAGAACCCAAGCTTCTGTCCCACTGTTAGAAGTCTCTTAAATGGACCTCTTGTACAATAAAGATGATCTCTCAATCAATCTCATCATGGGCCTTGTACTTTATTTGTCTTCTTCCCCTCCGCCATCAGATTTCTGAACAGTCTGTGAACCCATGAACACTGCCTTGTTATTCCTTTTTTTTGCACTATATATTTATTTTGTAATTTATAGTAATTTTTATGTCTTGCACTGTACTGCTGCTGCAGAACAACACATTTCACGTCATATGTCAGTGATAATAAACCTGATTCTGATTCTGATACCTGCACTGCACTTCCTCTCTAACCGTAACACTATATATTTTGCATCTGTTATTGCTTTTCCCTTGTTCTACCTCAATGTACTGATGTGATGAAATGATCTGTCTGGATGGCATTCAAAACAGCTTTTCACTGTATTCGGTACATGTGGCAATAATGAAGCAACGTTTCATATGTTGATATAGAATCATAAGAGTCATAGAGCACTACAGCACAGAAACAGGCCCTTTGGGCCCATCTGGCTTTATGCCTAGTCCCACCTACCTGCACCCGGACCATAGCCCTCCATACCTTTCTCATCCATGTACCTGTCCAAACTTCTCTTAAATGTTACAATTGAACCTGCATCTACCACTTCCACACTCGCACCGCCTTCTGAGTGAAGAAGTTCCCCTTCAGATTCCCCTTAAATATTTCACCTTTCACCCTAAACCTATGTCCTCTAGTTCTAGTCTCACCCAACCTGAGGGGAAAAAGCCTGCATGCATTCACCCTATCTATACCTCCCATAATCTTGTTTACTTCTATAGGATCTCCCCTCATTCTCCTGCACTCCAGGAAGTAAAGTCCTAACCTATTCAACCTGTCCCTGTGACTCAGGTCCTCAAGTCCCAGAACTTGTAAATTTTGTAAGTTCACGTAAATTTTCCCTGCACTCTTTCAAGCTTATTGATATCTTTCCTGTAGGTAGATGACCAGAACTGCACACAGGTTTGGCCTCATCAATGTCTTGGCATTACATCCCAACTCCTGTACTCAATGCCCTGATTTATGAAGGCCAATTTGCCAAAAGCTCTCCTTATGACCCCATCTACCTGTGATGTCACTTTCAAGGAATTATGGATCTGTATTCCCAGGTCCCCTTGTTCTACCGCACCCCTCAGAGCCCTACCATTCACTATGTAATTCTTACCCTGGTTTGTCCTCCCAAAGTGCATCACCTCACACTTGTCTGCATTAAATTCCATCTGCCATTTCTCAGCCCATTTTCCCAGCTGGTCCAGATCACTTTGCCAGCTTTGATAGCCTTCCTCGCTGTCCACTACACCCCCAATCTTTGTGTCATCTGCAAATTTGCTGATCCAGTTTACCACATTATCATCCAAATCATTAATATAGATGATAAACAACAACGACCCAGCACCGACCCCTGCGGCACACCACTGGTCACAGACCTCCAGTCAGAGAGACAACTATCTACTACCACTAAGCCAATGTTGAATCCAATTGATTACTTCATCCTGAACGCCAAGCGACTTAACCTTCTGGGTCAGCCTCCCATGTGGGACTTTGTCAAAGACCTTGCTAAAGTCCATGTAGACAATGTCCACTGCCTTCCCTTGATCAACCTAACTAGTAACCTCCTTGAAAGGCTCTGTAATATTGGTTAGACGTGACCTGCTAAGCACAAAGCCATGTTGACTATCTCTAATCGGGCCCTGTCTATCCAAATACCTCTATATCCTGTCCCTCAGAATACCTTCCAATAATTTACCCACGACTGATGTCAGGCTCACCAGCCTATAATTTCCCAGCTTTTTCTTAGAGCCTTTCGCGAACAACGGAACAACATCAGCTATCCTCCAGTCCTTCAGCACCTCACCTGTGCCTAAAGATGTTTTAAATATCTCTACCAAGGCCCCTGCGATTTCTGCACTAGCCTCCCACAAGGTCCAAGAGGACACCTTGTTAGGCCCTGGGGATTTATCCACTCTAATTCATCTCAAAACAGCAAGCACCACCTCTTCCGTAATCCAGATATGGTCCATGACCTAACGACACTTTTTCCTCAGTTCTATAGACTCTGTGTCTGTCTCTTGAGTAAATACAGATGCAAAAAATTTATTTACGATCTCCCCCATATCTTTCATCTCCACACATAGTTGTCCATGCTGATCTTCAAGAGGACCAATTTTGTCCCTTGCTACTGTTTTGCTCTTAATATAGCTGTAGAAACCCTTGGGATTCTCTTTCACCTTGTCTGCCAGAGCAACCTCATGTCTTCTTTTAGCCCTCCTGATTTCTTCTTTAAGTGTTCTCTCGCATTTCTCATACTCCTCAAGTGCCTCAGTTGATCCTAACTGCCTATACCTGATACACCTCTTTTTTCTTTACCAAGGCCTCAATATCCCTCAATAATCAAGGTTCCCTGAACCTGTTAGCCTTGCTTTTTATTCTAACAGGAACATACAGATTGTGTACTCCCAATATTTCACTCTTGAAGGCTTCCCACTTACCAAGCATCTCTTTGCTGGAAAACAGCCTATCCCAATCCACGCCTGCCAGATCCCTTCCGATGTCATCAAAATTGGCCTTTCTCCAGTTTAGAATCTCAACCTTAGGACCAGTCCCATCCTTCTCCATAATTACCTTGAAACCAATGGAATTATGATCACTAGATCCAAAGTGTTCCCCTACACACACTTCTGTCACCTGCCCTGTCTCGTTCCCTAAGAGGAGATCCAGTATTGCGCTCTCTCTAGTTGGGACGTTCACATGTTGATTAAGGAAATTTTCCTGAACACATTCGAAAAACTCTATCCCATCCAGTCCTTCTACAGTATGGGGGTCCCAGTCAATATGTGGAGTCTATATATCAATATATGTTGCTCAGTCAGCCCAGTTGAGAGACATTTTAGGAGCTCAGATTATTATATCTGACTGAAAACCTTCCCTTTCCCTTGCTATGACTGTCTGTTCCTATCAACCACAGTTAGCACACCTGAGACTGTCTCTTTTCACTCCTAATCAGATCAGCAACGTTCATTTATATGGCACCCTTCAAGCAATAAAATCTCCCAAGATGCTTCTTGGCTGCTATTATCAAACAGAATTCGGTGCTGTCACACAAGGAGCTGTCACACAAATAAAAACCTGTTTAGTTTCAAGGAGGAGAGACTGAAGGTTTTCAGGGAGGTTCTTTCAGAGCTCAGGGCCCAGGTAGCTGAGAGACAGAACCACCAGTGTGTGATGGAAACCAGGAATGACCAGAGAAGTGCATAAGGAGATGTGCTATATGGAGAGGTTGGACAAACTTTGAGGCATTGAGTTCAAGAGTTGGGAAGTTAAGCTGCAGCTTCATAAAACTCTGGTTAGGCTGCATCTGGAGTATTGCATCAGTTCTGGTCACCCCATTACAGGAAGGATGTGGAGGCTTTGGAGAAAAGGTTCACCAGGATGCTGCCTGGATTAGAAGGCAGGTGTTACATGGAGAGGTTGGACAAACTTGAGTTGTTTTCTCTGGAGTGGCAGAGGCTGAGGGGAGACCTGATAGAGGTTTATAAAATTATGAGAGGCATAGATAGGGTAGACAGCCGGTATCTTTTTCCCAGGGTCCAAACACTGGAGGGCATGCATTTAAGGTGAGAGGGGGAAAGTTCAAAGGAGATGTGCAGGGCACATTTTTTACACAGAGTGCAGTGGGTGCCTGGAATGCGCTGCCAGGGGTGGTGGTGGAGGCAGATATGGTAGAGGTGTTTAAGAGGCTTCTAGATAGACACATGGATGTGCAGAGAATGGAGGGATGTGGATCATTTGCAGGCAGAAAGGATTAGTTTAGTTAGGTGTTTAATTACTAGTTTAATTAGTTTATTAGTATTGGTATTGGTTTATTATTGTCACTTGTACTGAGGTACAGTGTCAATTCATTACACAGTGCAGTTACACTGAGTTAGTACAGAGTGCATTGATGTAGTTCAGGTAAAAACAATAACCGTACAGAGCAAAGTGTCACAGCTACAGAGAAAGTGCAGTGCAGTAAGGTGCAAGGTCACAACAAGGTAGATTGTGAGGTCAGAGTCCAAGTTTAGCACAACATTGTGGACCGAATGGCCTGTTCCTGTGCTGTACTGTTTTATGTTCTGAGTGCAGATGTCCTGGAGATTACATTGACAGGGAGGAGGGAAGGGATTTGAAGGCAAGTTTAAGAACAGGATAAATGGAAGAATTGATGGGCCCAACATGACCACTAATTTTTTTGATCACGGTGAAATGAGTGTGGAGAAAATTGAGTACAAAAGGAGAACCAGATCACACCACCAGCCAGCCATTGGTGAATGACGTTCCATTTTTGCTTTGAAAAGGCTGAGACAATGTTCTGCTGGATTTGAAACACAAATTGCTCACTTTGTTGTGGTAATGCCGCAGATTTCTAATCTCAGATCTGGGATCAGACGGCCAGTTTGCTTCTTAACTCTGCCTGGTCAGGAGGGAATTGAAGCAGAGTTGGATGTGAAGTTCCGTCGGTACCCAGCCACATCTCAGTCTGTAGCAACCTGCTTGCTGGGTCCAGACACAAAGCATCCAAACTGGCTCAAGTGCGGCACAGAGGGAGTGTGGATCCTCGTCCCTGTGCCCTCTCAGGTGAATTCAGAGGAACAAGGGAGCTCCCCCCAGCATTAGAAGAAGTAGGCCATTCAGCCCCTCGTCTGCCCCACAATTCAGTATGATCATGGCTGATCTACCCCAGGCCCCAACTGTGCCAGTTACCCACAGCCCTCAATTCCTCGATCCTACAAAAATTTATCAACCTCCTCTTTAAATACCCATAAGACCATAAGATATAGGAGCAGAATTAGGCCAGTCGGCCCATCGAGTCTGCACTGCCATTCAATCGTGACTGTTTTGTTTTCCTTCTTCCAACCCCATTCTCCCCGTAACCCTTAACCCCCTCACCAATCCTGAACCTGTCAATCTCTGCCTTAAATACACCCAATGACGTGGCTTCCACAGCCCTCTGTGGCAACAAATTCCACAGATTCACCTGCCCTCTGGCTCAAGAAATTCCTCCTCATCTCAGTTCTAAAGGGACGTCCCTTTATTCTGAGGCTGTGCCCTCGGATCCTGGACTCTCCCACTGATGGAAATGTTCTCTCCACATCCACTCTATCCAGGCCTTTCTGTATCCTGTAGGTTTCAATGAGATCCCCCCTCATCCTTCTGAACTCCATCAAGTACAGGCCCGGAGACTTCAAATGCTTCTCATATGTTAATCCCCCAGTGAACTAACCTCCATGACCCAGAGTCACACAGTGCAGAAACAGGCCCTTCAGCCCAACTCGTCCATGCCGACCAAGTTGGCTACCTGAGTTAGTCCCATTTTCCCGCGGTTGGTCCGTATCCCCTACATTCCTGTCCATGTACTTGTCTAAATGTCTTTTAAACATTGTAATTGTACCCAATTCTACTACTTCCTCTGGCAGCTCGTTCCACAGACCCACCACCCTCTGTGTGAAAAACTTGCCCCTCAGGTCCCTGTTAAGTCTTTCGCCTCTCACCTTAAGCCTATGCCTTCTAGTTTTAGACTCCCCTACCTTGAGGAAAAGACCGTCCATCTTATCTCTGTCCTGAATGCTAAGGTCACCCCTCAGTCTCCTCCGCTCCAGGGAAAACAGTCCCAGCCCATCCAATATCTCCTTATAACTCAAGCCCTCCAGTCCCGGTAACATCCTTGGGAATCTTTCCTGCACCTTTTTTAGCTTAAGGACATCCTTCCTATAGCTGGGCGACCAGAAATACTCCAAGTGTGGTCACACCAATGACTTGTATGGTTGTAATATGATGTCCCAACTCTTGTACTCAAAGGATACAGGGCAGAGAACTCCAGAGATTCACCACCCTCTGTGGGAAGAGGTTCCTACACACATCAGTTGTAAATGACCGCTTCCTTTTTTTGTAACCATGACCCCTTGTTGGAGACTCTCCCACCAGTGGAAACATCTCAACATTTAACCTGTCAGGTCCCCTCAGGATCTTACATGTTTCAATCGTGTCATCCCTTGTTCTTCCAAACGCCGAAGAATATAGAACCTTGGACAATGATCATCCTTCACTGCTCAACACAAAATAATCTGGTCATTTCTTAATTTTTTTGTGTGGGGGCTTTCTGTGCATAAACAGACAAAAATGACTAGTTGGCTCTAAAGGTCATTCAGATATCCTTAAAGGGATGTTAAGGGCACTATAGATAAATGCAAGCCTTTATTTCTTGCATATTTCTTCTTCCAACCTTTCAAATACCAAGACGGAGACACAAGGGACTACAGGTGATGGAATCTGGAACACTCTTAGCAGTGTGGAGGAACAGAGTGATCTTGGGGTCCATGTCCATCAATCCCTCAAGGTTGCTGTGCAGGTTGATAGGTTTGTTGAGAAGGTGTACGGAGTGTTGGCCTTCATTAGTCGGGGTATTGAGTTCAAGAACCACGAGGTAATATTGTAGCTCTATAGAACTCTGGTTAGACCACACTTGGAGTATTGTGTTCAGTTCTGGTCGCCTCATTATAGGAACGATGTGGAAGCTTTAGAGAGGGTGCAGAGGAGATTTACCAGGATGCTGCCTGGATTAGAGAGCATGTCTTATGAGGATAGATATAAGACAAGATATTATTTATTTATTAGTCACATGTACATCGAAACACAATGTGAAATGCGTCTTTTTGCATTACTGAGAGTGTGCTAGGGGTAGCCCGCAAGTGTCGCCACTCTTCCGGTGCCAACATCGCATGCCCACAGCTCCTAAACTGTATGCCTTTGGAATGTGGGAGGAAACCGGAACACCCAGAGGAAATCCATGCAGGCATGGGGAGAACGTACAAACTCCTTACAGACAGCGGCGGGGGCCTTTCTCTTTGGAGGGAAGGACGATGAGAAGTGACTTGATAGAGGTGTACAAGATGATAAGAGGCATAGATCGAGTGGACAGTCGGAGACTTTTTCCCAGGGTGACAATGGCTAACATGAGGGGACATAATTTTAAGGTGATTGGAGCAAGGTATAAGGGGGATGTCAGGTGTAGGTTTTTTTACACAGAGAGTGGAACACACTGCCGGCAGAGGTTGTGGGGGCAGATACATTAGGGACATTTAAGAGACTCTTATATAGACACATGAATGATAGAGAAATGGGGGGCTATGTGGGAGGGAAGGGTTAGATAGATCTTAGAGCAGGATAAAATGTCGGCACAATATTGTGGGCCGAAGGGCCTGTACTGTGCTGTAGTGTTTTATGTTCTAAGGTTTTCCAACAGTGCTGTCAGGGAGGGAGTTCCAGGACACAGACCCAGCGACGGTGAAGGAACGGTAAGATATTTCCAGGTCAGGATGGTGCCTGACCTGTAGGGAACCTGCATGTGGAGCTGTTCCCATGCACTTGCTGCCCATGTCCTGCTGGATGGGAGAGGTGGTGGGTTTGGGAGGTGCCGTCAGAAGAAGTGCAGTGCATTTTGTTGACGGAGCTCACTGCGGCCACTGTGCGTTGGTGGAGGGAATGAATACTTAAGCCGATTGAAAAATATCACCGCAAAAAAATATTCAAAGGAAGTGCATGTTTTTTGCAAGTCCTTGGCATTTTGCGGAGTTCAGGAGATTATCTTCAGGAGATTTCAGCACAGTTCTGGAGTTTGGCAGCTCTGTGTCTCTAGAATTACTCAAACAATATTATACCACTTTTTTCTTGAGAGGGCGGATACTGGTATTTGGCATTGGTTTATTATTGTCACTTGTACCGAGGTACAGTGAAAAACTTGTCTTGCATACTGATCGTACAGGTCAATTCATTATACAGTGCAGTTAGATTGAGTTAGTACAGAGTGCATTGATGTAGTACAGGTAAAAACAATAACAGTACAGGGTAAAGTGTCACAGCTACAGAGAAAGTGCAGTGCAATAAGGTGCAAGGTCACAACAAGGTAGATCGTGAGGTCATAGTCCATCTCATCGTATAAGGGAACTGTTCAATAGTCTTATCACAGCGGGGTAGAAGCTGTCCTTAAGTCTGGTGGTACGTGCCCTCAGGCTCCTGTATCTTCTACCGGATGGAGGATGAGCGAAGAGAGAATGACCCGGGTGGGTGGGGTCTTTGATTATGCTGGCTGCTTCACCAAGACAGCGAGAGGTAAAGACAGAGTCCAAGGAGGGGAGGCTGGTGTCCGTGATGCGTTGGGCTGTGTCCACAACTCTCTGCAGTTTCTTGCTGTCCTGGGCAGAGCAGTTGCCGTACCAAGCCGTGATACATCCAGATAGGATGCTTTCTATGGTGCACCGGTAAAAGTTGGTGAGAGTCAAAGGGGACAAACCAAATTTCTTTAGCTTCCTGAAGAAGTAGAGGCACTGGTGAGCTTTGTTGGCCGTGGCAGGCTTTCAATCCTTCATAATTGTGAGACTTCATTTGGAGCACTGTGTACAGTTTTGGTCGCCCTGTTATGGGAAAGACATCATTAAACTGGAAAGAACGCAGAGAAGATTTACGAAGATGTTCCCAGGACTCAAGAGCCTGAGCTATTAGGGAGAGGTTGGGCAGGCCAGGACTTTATTCCTTGGAGAATGAGGGGTGACCTGATAGAGGTGTATAAATCACGAGGGGTATAGATAGGGTGAATGTGCACAGTCTTTTTCACAGGGTTGGGCAAACTAAAAACTAGAGGGCACAGGTTTAAGGTGAGAGGGGAAAGAATTAAAAGGGACCTGAGGGGCAACTTTTTCACACAGAGGGTGGTGAGATTATGGAACGAGCTGCCAGAGGAAGTGGTTGAGGCAGGTACAATAACAACATTCAAAAGGCATTTGGAAAATATGTGGACAGCAAGGGTTTAGTGGGATATGGGCCAAATGTGGGCAAATGGGACTGGCTTGGCGGGCATGATGGTCAGTATGGATGAGTTGGGCTGAAGGGCCTGCTTCTGGGTTGTGTGACTATGATTTTGTTTGTCTTACTGGCCAGGTCCTACTGCAGAGGCAATAGGTTGCCAAACAAGAAAATTGTTTAGTGCCAACTAGTACTGAGATGTTGCTGCCTAAATGACGAATTATTGAAGTGTGTGTGTGTGTGTGTGTGTGTGTGTTTGTGTATGTGTGTGTGTATTTGTGTGTGTGTGTCTCTGTGTGTGCATCTGTGTGTTTGTGTGTGTGTGAGTGTGTGTGTGTGTGTGTGTGTGTGTGTGTAAGAAGGAATAAAAATCTTAATCTTCTTGAACACTGTTACTTGCGGAGATTTGAGAAATGTCAACCCAATTAAACAGGAATCAATTTCTCTTGTAAAAGCACATGGATTAAAGAGCATTTAATTGTTCATTTTTAATATTCAACAATTTGAGATTGAAATATACGAATTTAATCTCCCTTCTCTTCACAAAAGAGAGTGGGTGTTTGTAAAGGCTGGCTGGACAGACAACTCACTAATCGCACTGTGGGTATCTCCCAGCCTCACTACCTCCCCCACCACCCAGGTGGCCCACCCATGGGACACAAAGGAGGGGAGGCAGAGGCAAGGGAAATTAGAATGAGGGGAACTGAGAGAGGGGAGAACATGGGAGGGGAAACTGGAAGGGAAGTGGTGTATAAAATAAGTGCACACTGTCTTTTTCCCAGAGAAAGGGAACCAGAAGGCATAGGTTTAAGGTGAGGGGGAAAACTTTAAAAGGGACCTGAGGGGCAACTTCTTTACCCAGAGGGTGGTCTGTATATGGAACGAGCTGCCAGAGGAAGTGGTTGAGGTGGGTACATTAACAACATTTAGAAGGTACTTGGACAGGTACATGGATAGGAAAGGTTTAGAGGGATATGGACCAAAAGTGGGAAAAGGGACCAGCTTAGATAGGGCACCTTGGTTGGCATGGACCATTTGGGCCGAATTACTCTACGACTACAAAAAGAGAATGAGTAGACCAATGGAAGGGCGAAGGGAGGGGAAATGAGACAAGAGGCCAGAAATGGAGAGAGCAGTGGAAAGTGAATGGATAGCAGGCAAGGAGCGAGGAGGGGATTGCCCTTGGAGTGGAATTCAGGGTGAGGGAGGAAGTGGAGTTGAACGGAAGGGGGGCTTGGATTGAGTCAAAAGCATAGAATCTGGAAATCAGGTTTATTAAACAAAATGAAGAAATGGAAAGTCAGAATGAAAGCGGGTTGGAGACGAGATGAAATAACTGATCCTGGAGATGTTCACGGGGAGTCCTTGTTAAAACCTTCTCCAATAACTCGATCAAACAGAGGCACACCTCATTGTAATGAGCCTGCAGAGCACACTTAGTTAACAAGAAGGCGTTCAGTGCTCCAATCCCACTTAGAGGACTGAGGTGAATTCACAAGCAACTTTATCTCCGTCCGCGATAATCCCCCCTCTATCTCGTTACAACCAATCATTCCCACAGCCGCCTCACCTCTCACAGGATGAAGAAGGGGGTGGTTCTTTGGTCTCCTGGGGCCAGTGTTTATCCTTTAACCAGGATTGGTATTGGTATTGGTTTATTATTGTCACTTGTACTGAGGTACAGTGAAAAACCGATCATACAGGTCAATTCATTACACAGTGCAGTTACATTGAGTTGGTACAGAGTGCATTGATGTAGTACAGGTAAAAACAATAACAGTACAAAGTGTCACAGCTACAGAGAAAGTGCAGTGCAATAAGGTGCAAGGTCACAACAAGGTAGATCATTAGGTCAGAGTCCATCTCATCATATAAGGGAACCATTCAATAGTCTTATCACAGTGGGGCAGAAGCTGTCCTTGTCTGGTGGGACGTGCCCTCAGGCTCCTGTATCTTCTGCCCAATGGAAGACGAAAGCAAGAATGTCCCGGGTGCAGATTGGTGAATTGGTGCAACACATGCAAAATGCTGGAGGACCACAGCGGGTCAGGCAGCGTCCATGGAGGGAAATAAACAGTCGACGTTTCGGGTCGAGACCCTTCATCAGGACTGGAAAGGAAGAGGGCAGAAGCTGGAATAAGAAGGTTGGGGGAGGGGGAGGAGTGCACGCTGGCAGGTGGCAGGTAAGTCCAGGTGAGAAGGGGAAGGTGGGTGGGTACAATGTCTTGCATGCCATCCATACAGATCATTTCATCGCATTGTGGTAGTACAAGGGAAAACAATAAGACAATGCAGAATAAAGTGTTACAGTTACAGAGAAAGTGCAGTGCAGGCAGACAATAAGGTGCAAGGCCATGACAGGGTAGATTGCAAGGTCAAGTGTCTATATTATCGTACTAGGGAACCGTTCAATAGTCTTATAACAGTGGGATAGAAGCTGTCCTTGAGCCTGGTGGTACGTGCTTTCAGGTTTTTGTATCTTCTACCGATGGGAGAGGGCAGAAGAGAGAATATCCGGGTTGGGTGGGGACTTTGATTATGTTGGCTGCTTTACCGAGGCAGCAAGAAGTGTAGACAGAGTCCATGGAAGGGAGGCTGATTTCTGTGATGTGCTGAGCCATGTTTGCTTGTTTAAATTCACATTGCTATTTGTGGGAACTTGCAATGGATAAATTGGCTGCATAGCAATTCCAGAAAAGTGGGATTATGAAAGGCCCTATAACAATCTGGGCTTTTTTTGTAAACAATATTCTCTTTAAACTTGTTCAAAATGTCAGGGTCAATTTTAAATGTTGTTTAAGTTATTTTAACTTTTATATATGCACGCACCCACACACACGCATGCACCCACACACACACACACACACACACACACACACACACACACACACACACACACACACACACACACACACACACACCCCCACACACACACACACACACACAGACAGAAACTTGGAGCAGGAGTTGGCCATTCACCCCTTCAAATGCGCCTCATCATTCAGTATGACCATAGGTGTTCATCCACATTCAGCCCCCTACAACACAGAACAGTACAGCACAGGAACAGGCCCTTCGGCCCACAACGTCTGTGCCAACCATGATGACAATCTAAACTAATCTCAGAGACACAAGAGATTCTGCAGATTCTGGAATCTGGAGCAACACACACAATGCTGGAGGAATTCAGCAGGTCAGGCAGCATCTATGGAGGGAAATGAACAGTCGATGTTTCAGGTTGAGACCCTTCATCTGGACTGGAAAGGAAGAGGGCAGAAACCAGGTTAAAGTGGGGGGAGGGGGAGGAGCACAGGGTGGCAGGTGACAGGTGAGTCCAGGTGAGGGGGGAAGGTAGGAGGGTGGTGGGGGGGAGGGGGTGATGTGAGAAGCTGGGAGGTGATGGCTGGAAGAGGCAAAGGGCTGAAGGAGGAGGAATCCGGTAGGAGAGGGCAGAGGACCCTGGAATAAAGGGAAGGTGGGGAACAGATGGGCAGGTCATGAGGGTGAGGGGAGGGTAAAGAGAAGGGG
Organism: Pristis pectinata; assembly: GCF_009764475.1. Lineage (NCBI taxonomy): Eukaryota > Metazoa > Chordata > Chondrichthyes > Rhinopristiformes > Pristidae > Pristis > Pristis pectinata. The sequence goes on along the minus strand of NC_067408.1, from coordinate 3,119,248 downwards.
TGAGGGGGCCTCAGGAATGGTTGGGGGGGGGGGAGAGGGGAGGGGTTACCGGAAGTTAGAGAAATCGATGTTGAAGCCGTCAGGTTGGAGACTCCCCAGGCAGAATATGAGGTGTTGTCCCTCCAACCTGCGCCTGGCTTCAGTGTGGCAGGTAGAGGAGGCCGTGGACAGACGTGTCAGTGTGGGAGTGGGGTGTGGAATTGAGATGGGCGGCCACCGGGAGATCCCGGCTGTTGTGGCGGACGGAGTGAAGGTGCTCGACGAAGCGGTCACCCCTTCTGCGTTGGGTCTCACCGATGCACAAGAGGCTTCACCGGGAGCACCGGATGCAATAAATGACTCCCTCGGACTCACAGGTGAAACGCTGCCTCGCCTGGAAGGATTGTCTGGGACCCTGACTGGCGGTGAGGGAGGGGACAGGTGTAGCAGTGCGGTTGCAGGGATAAATGCCAGGAGGGTCATCGGTGGGGAGGGAGTTACGGAGAGAGCGATCCCCGCGGAAAGTGGGGAGAGGGGGATGGGGAAGATGTACCTGGTGGTGGGATCACTTTGGAGGTAGCAGAAGTTGCGGAGAATGATGTGTTGGATGCGGAGGCTCGTGGGGTGGTAGGTGACGACAAGGGGAACCCTGTCCCTGTTATGTCAGCGGGGGGAGGGGGTGAGGGCAGATGTGCGGGAAATGGAGGAGATACGGGTAAGGGCAGTATTGATGGCGGTGGATGGGAAATCCCGGTCACTGAAAAAGGAGGACATCTCGGATGTCCTGGAGTGGAAAGCCTCATCTCGGGAACTGGGAGAAGGGGATGAAATCCTTGCCAGTTACTGGGTGGGAAGAGGTGCAGTCAAGGTAACTGTGGGAGTCAGTAGGTTTGCAAAAGATGTCTGTGGTTAATCTGTCTCCGGAGATGGAGACAGAGAGATTCAGAAAGGGGAGAGAGGTGTCAGAGGTGGACTCACCTGTCACCTGGACTCACCTATCCCCTGCCAGCCTGTGCTCCTCCCCCTCCCCACTACCTTTTTTATTCAGGCTTCTGCCCTCTTCCTTTCCAGTCCTGATGAAGGGTCTCGGCCCGAAACGTCGACTGTTTATTTCCCTCCATGGATGCTGCCTGACCTGCTGAGTTCCTCCAGCATTTTGTGTGTGTTGCTAATCCCATCTGCCTGCACAAGGTCTATATCCCTGGCTGTTGTCTGTCTAAATGTCTCTCAAATGTTGCTCTAAGTGGGATTGGAGCACTAAACACCTTCTTGTTAACTAAGGGTGCTCTGCAGGCTCATTACAATGAGGTGTGCCTCTGTTTGACCTAGTTATTGGAGAAGGTTTTAACAAGGACTCCTCGTGAACATCTCCAGGATCAATTATTTCATCTCGTCTCCAACCCTCTTTCATATGCCTTCACCACCTCCTCCGGCAGCCCGTTCAGGGCACCCACCACTCTCTGGGTAAAAAACTTGCCTCGCGAATCTCCTTTGAACTTTCCCCCTCTCACCCTGAAGCTAAGCCCTCTCGCAGCTGACATTTCCAACTTTCTCCTCATACCCCTTGATACCTTCCTGCCTAAGAGCGATATCTAACAAGATGTTGACCAATAAAGAGACCACTCGGCCCTTCAAACCTGTCCCACCATTTAATAAGACCATGACTGATCTAACGGTAACTTTCTCGCTGCCTCAGTAAAACAGCCATTATAATCAAAGACCCCACCCCCTCTGGACATTCTCTCTCCTCCCCCCTCCCATCGGGCAGAAGATACAAAAGCCTGAAAGCACGTACCACCGGGCTCCAGGGCAGCTTCTATCCTGCTTCTATAAGACTATTGAACGGTTCCCTAGTATGATAAGATGGACTCTTGACCTCACAATCTACCTCATTATGGCCTTGCACCTTATTGTCTGCCTGCACTGCACTTTCTCTGTAACTGCAACACTTTATTCTGCATTCTGTTATTGTTTTCCCTTGTACTACCTCAATGCACTGAGTAACGAATTGATCTGTATGATCGGTTTGCAAGACAAGTTTTTCACTGTACCTTGGTACATGTGACAATAATAAACCAATTCCAATTCAGTTCCATATCCCCATCTACCCCTTGTCACTCGATTTACCTCTGCCTTAAAAATATTTGGACTGTCCTTTGAGGAAGAGTCATAGACTGATAGGGCATAGAAACAGGCCCTTCGGTGCCGGCGGTGCCATTCCACGAGGCACCGAGGCGTTTCTTGTATGGGCTGCTCCTGAACACCTTTCACTTCCTGGCTCTGGTCTGCTGGTCAGACACGCCGTGGTGGTCTGTCTTGCCATCAGGTGGCGAGGGGAGTCCCCGGTGGAGGTCTCTCTATGCTGGAGTCCTCCCCCTGTACGTCGGGCACCTGGGGGTGGAGGGTACTGCACCGGGCTGTGCCGTGCAACCGTTTCCTGAGCCAGTTCACCGACACCCCAGCTGCCTGTCACTTCTGCAGCCGGGAGGAGACAGTGTACCGCGTGCACGAGGAGTGCGAGAGGTTGCAGCCCCTCCTCGCGTATTTGAAGGGGCTGCTGCTCAAGTTCTGGCTGCACTTCAGCCTGACGCTGCTGATCTACAGTCACCCGGCAGTGCGTGGGGCGGGGCGCGCGGAGGATCTCCTGGTGGGTCTTCTGCTGGGCCTGGCCAAGCTGGCCATCCACGGGACGCGGCGACGGGCGGCCAAGGGTTCCGGCCAGTCCGCCTGCCTGCCCGTCTTCCTGGCTTAGTCCGCGCACGGGTGTCCTTGGAGAGGGAGCACGCAGTCTCTGCGGGCACCCTGGTTGGGTTCTGTGCTCGGTGGGCCCCACGCGTGTCGTGGACGGTGAGAATGCGATTCTTCTCTGAAGTGTTGTGTGGTGCGTTTAGCGGGTGTTTAGTTTGCGTTATTCTGCTGTAGTTATGTAGCTGCTTAGTTTGCTTTCTTCTGTATTAGTTGTCTCGTATTGACACCGGTTGTCCTTTTGTAGTGCTTTTAGTTAATAAGTGTTTATAATAAAAAAAACAGGCCCTTTCGCCCAATAAATCTGTGCCGACCAAGATGTCTACCTGAGCTAGTCTCATTTCCCTGCATTTGGCCCATATCCCTCTCAAGCTTTCCTATCGGTGCACCTGTCCAAGTGTCTTTCAAACATTGTAACTGTCCCCGCCTCCACCACTTCCTCTGGCAGCTCGTTCCACATACCCACCACCCTCTGTGTGAAAAACTTGCCCCTCAAGTCCCCTTTAAATCTTTCCCTCTCCAACCACCCCCCCCCCTTCACTTTAAACCTGTGCCCTCTAGTTTTGGACTCCCCTGGGGAAAAATTCTGTGACCATCCACCCTATCTCTGCCCCTCATGATTTTATAACCCTCTATAAGGTCTCCTTTGCTCCAGGGAAAACAGCCCCAGCCTGTCCAGTCTCTCCTGATAACGCAAGCCCTCCAGTCCAGGCAACATCCTGGGGAATCTTTGCTGAACTCCCCTCCAGCTTAGTGACAGGATTGCTGCAACATCTTCTGTGAGGGATAAAATCTCGACTCAACTCAAGCCCTCCAATTCCCCCGTCTTCCAAGCGAGTGTGCAAGAGTGCAGTCAGTGTTCAAGGATGGCATGTTAATGCCTCGATGTTGTTGTCTTGGAAACAGGTCGGCGAAAGGGAGGGGAGGGGAGGGGAATGAAGCTGGGGGAAGGTTGAAAAATAACCAGCAGCTAGTGAGCTTCGCGCAGCTCGGGTGTAGTCGGGCTTTTCCCGTGTAAAGGAACTGTCAGTCAAACCCACCTCTGCGAGCAGAAGAGAGCCTTGCACAGCAGAGAGAGAGAGAGACACACACACAGAGAGAAGCAGTCAGCATGGCCACGATAACGTCCACCCGATTCAGTGAGGAATATCAGATGTATGAAGAATTGGGAAAGTAAGCAGTTCAGTATGCACCCCTTTGAAATTGGCGAGCAAACTCTTGCCCCAACCTTTGTACAATTTAAGTTTGACTCTGTGTGTGTGTGTTGTGTGTGTGTGTGTTGTGTGTGTGTGTTGTGTGTGTGTGCTGGCGTGAAACTGAAATTGTAAAACGTTGCTGATTTCAGAGGAGCCTTCTCAATTGTCAAGCGCTGCGTGAAGACTTTAACGGGGCAGGAATATGCAGCGAAGATCATTAACACGAAGAAGCTGTCAGCCCGGGGTGAGTCTTCTGGTCCGGGAGACGTTTGGGGAGGGAGTGCACACTCTGCCTGTGCACCACTGGTGTGTGTGTGTGCATGCTCATTACACCAGGGTCTTGTGTGTGTGGTGTAGATGTACCGTCCCTACTTAGCGCTCAGCCCGTCCCTCTGCTGGGGAGCGGGGGGGGGGGGGGGGGGTAGCAGTGGCCGCCGCTAGCAGACGAGCTAGCCCGCGCTCAACGGGCCGAGTGGCGTCCTTCTCGGGTTTTGAGTTGCCCTGTTCCTGAGTTAGGTTGCCTGTAAGCTCCACCCCTGTGTGTGTTCAGGAGATGGGAGGGGGTAGATTCAGGGGAGAGAGGGGGTCGTTAATTGATAACCCCCCCCCCCCCAGAATCAGGGGTGGTAGGGAAGATGCCCCTGTTTGATGCCCCACTCTACAACTGTCCTGGACACTGTTCCTGCCCCCTCCCTGTGATCCTGGAACTGGGAATCAGGGTTTGCAAACTTCCCCCAAAGATTCCTGTCAAACTAGATGGTAAGACAACTGGAATCTGGTGGGGTCCCAGCCCACCCCCCCTGTCCCTGCCCTCAATCAGTCAGGGTGAGTGCAGGGAAACACAACCTATTGCTGGTGCTGCAGGGGTTAATTGGAGCCATGTGCGGGAACAGTGCTCGAAGGGTTAACGGGGCAGGAGACAGAGGGCGGGGGGGTGGAGGTCAGAGGTTCGGGGGCTGAGGTCACAAATCAGGGCTTGTGTGGAGTCTGGGGTGCGGTGTTAGCGGTTCAGGGTACAGGATCAGGATTCAGGGTCAAGCGTCTGGGGTCAGAGAGTCTGCGGTCCAGTGTCAGGGGTCAAATAGGGTTTTGGCGTCGGGGTATCAAGGGTTTAGGGTCAGGGTCAAGGGTCTGGGCTCAGGAATCTGGGGTCCGCTGTCAGGGGTCAAGGGTCTGGGAATTGGTGTCAGGGGTCCAGGGTTTAGGGTCAAGGAATGTGGAGTGTGGTGTCAGGGGTGAAGGGTCAGCAGTTTGGTGTCAGGGGTCAAGGGTTGGAGTCTGGGGTTTGGTGTCAGGGGTCCAGGGTTTAGGGTCAAGGGTCTGGGGTCAGGAATGTGGAGTGTGGTGTCAGGGGTGAAGGGTCAGCAGTTTGGTGTCAGGGGTCAAGGATTGGAGTCTGGGGTTTGGTGTCAGGGGTCTAGGGTTTAGGATTTGGGTTCAGGTGTCAGAGACTGGGGTCAGGGGTCAGTGGAGGTCGTCAGTGTGTGGGGCAGGGGTCAATGTGTAGGGAGGTCAGTTTACGGGGGTCAGTGTGCTTGAGCTGGGTCAGTGTGAGGGTCGTTGTGAGGGTCGTTGTGAGGGTCGGTGTGAGGGTCGTTGTGTGCCCTCTGCACCCAGCTTCTTGCCTGGTTGGTGCCCCTGTCTGTGGGGTAGGAGGGAGGGGGAGGAGTGGTAGGTGGGTGCATAAGTTGTGAGCACAGCTGGGCTGCATCAGTGTGGGAGGGGTGTAGAAGAGTGTGGGTGTCCGCTTACACTGGTGTCTGCATCATGACAAAGGCTGGGACCCCTCCTAGCCCACTGTACCCCACCTTCCTCCCCACCCCCGTTCCCTGTACCACACACCCATAACTTATACCCCGTCTCCTAACATACCAAAACCTGCCCCTCCCACACACTGTATCTCACCCACCCACAGCCTCCCAAACACTGTGCACAAGAAAGTAACTGTTGGAGTAGGCCACTCGGCCCCTCAAACCTGCCCCACTGCTCAATGATCTTGGCTGCTCTGCCCCAGACCTCAGCTCCTCTTCTGTGCCAGTTCCCCAAAACCTCAGTTCCCTGATCTTTGTATGTAGAACCATAGAACCATAGAACACTACAGCACAGAAAACAGGCCATTCGGCCCTTATAATCTGTGCTGAAACTTTATTTCGCTAGTTTCATTGACCTGCACCCAGTCCCTAACCCTCCAGACCTCTCCCGTCCACGTATCTATCCAATTTATTCTTCAAACTTAAGAATGAGCCCGCATTTACCACGTCAGATGGCAGCTCGTTCCACGCTCCCACCACTCTCTGAGTGAAGAAGTTCCCCCTAAACCTTTCCCCTTTCACCCTAAAGCCATGTCCTTTCATACTTATCTCTCCTAATCTAGGTGAAAAGAGCCTACTTGCATTTACTCTGTCTATACCCCTCATAATTTTGTAAACCTCTATCAAATCTCCCCTCATTCTTCTGCATTCCAAGGAATAAAGTCCTAACCTGTTCAATCTTTCCCTGTACCTTAAATACCTCCAGTGATCTAACCTCTGGGGTAGAGAACTCCAGAGATTCACCACCCTCAGTTTTAAATGGCCACTCACCCCCAATCTTGTAACGATGTTCTCTCGTTCGAGACTTCCCCATCATTGAAACATCTACCTGTCACCTCCCTTAGCATCTTGCATGTTTCACTGAAGTCACCTTTGTTCTTCTAAACCCGAAAGAATATGGATCTAACTTCTTCAGCCTCTCTTGATAGGACAATCCCCCCCATCTCAGAAATTAGCCTAGTGATTGTTTTCTTTGGAGCGTTGGAGGCTGAGGGGAGACCTGATACATTAAATTTCACCGCCTCCAGTGCTTGATTATATTTTTCCTAAATAAGGAGACCTAAACTGTGCATGGTTTGGCCTTCCCACGCCCTGGACAATTGTAACAATACTTTTCTGTTTTAAACTCCAGCCCTCTTGCAGTAAAGGCCAACGTGTCATTTGCCTTCTTGACCACTTGCTACACCTGCCTGCTGACATCATGCAAGTTGTGCCCAAGAACATTGAGATTCCTTTGCGGTATTTCTCCATTTAGATAATATCTGCCTTCAGATTCCTCTTACCCAAGTGCGTAACCTCACAGTTTCCCACGTTATCTCCGTTTGCCAAGTCTTTGCCCACTCACTCCACCTATCTGTATCCTGTTGCAGAGTTCTAATATCTCAATGTGCCCTCCCACCTATTTTCGCACCATCGGCAAACTTGACACTGTGCTTCCTCTTCAAGGTCGTTAATAAATTTGTGGATAATTGAGGGCCAAGAACTGATCCTGGGATACTCCACTGGTTACATCCTTCCAACCTAAAATAAGACTCGTTTATTCTGACTCTCTACGTGATAACCAATCTACAATCCATGCCAGCACACTCCCCCAATGCAACCTCTTCTCTTTTGTACCATCCTTTTAAATGGCATCTTGTCAAATGTCTTATAGAAATCCAAACACACTACATCTCGAGGTTCTCCTCTATTGACTCTGCTTGTTACATCCTCAAAGAACTAGTAAATTTGTCACACAGGATTTCCCTTTCATAAAGGGTGGTGTATAGCATGCTTGCCTTCATCAGTCAGGGGACTGGGAGTCTGGAAGTCATGTTGCAGCTGTATAAATCTTTGGTTAGGCCATATCTGTAGTATTGTGTACAGTTCTGGTCGGCTGTGGAGGCTTTGGAGGGGGTGCAGGAGAGGTTCACCAGGACGCTGCCTGGATTAGAGAGTATGAGCTATAAGGAAAGGTTGGACAAACTTAGATTGTTCTCCCTAGAGCGTCAGGAGATGAGGGGAGAAAAAGTTTTTTAAAATTTATGAGAGGCAGAGATAGGGTAGACAGTCAGAATCTTTTCCCCCAGGGTAGAAATGTCAAACACCAGAGGATGTGCTTTTAAGTTTAGAGTGGGGAGGTTTAAAGGCAAAGGGAGGGGCAACTTCTTTTACACAGAGCGGTGGGTGCCTGGAATGAGGTAGAGGTGGAAACTGGTGGCTTGGTGGAGTTTAAGAGGCTTTTAGATAGACACATGAATATGAAGGGACTGGAGGGATGTGGATGATACACAGGAGGAGGACATTTAGTATAAATTGGGATCAAGGTTAGCACAACATTGTGGGTGGAATGGCCTGTCCAGTGCTGGACTGTTCTATGTAAAAACACATTGACTTGGTTTGATTACATGCTTCAAATGACCAGCTATTTCTTACAGTACCTTGCCCACAACAGATGTTACAAACCTGTAGTGATCTGTTTTTTCTGTTCCTGCCTTTTTGAACAACGGAGTCACATTTGTGGTTTTAACATCCACTGATACCTGCCTGGAACTCAGTGAGCTTTGAAAATCTGCAAACATTGGCTCCACTGTCTCTGAAACCACTCTAGAACATAGAACACAGGGCAGGCCCTTCAGCCCACGATGTCTGTGCCAACCGTGATGCCAATTTAAAGTAATCCCATCTGCCTGCACATGGTCCATATCCCCCCCTTCCCTGCCTGTTTACGTGTCTGTCTAAATGTTCGTTAAATGCCTCTATCGTATCTGTTTCCAGCTATTCCTCAGGAAGCATGTCAGGAAGCATGTTCTAAGCACTCAACACACTCTGTGCAAACAAACATGCCTCATAAATCTCCATAAATCTCCCTCTCTCGACTTAAACCTATACCATCTCGTATTGGACATTTCCAACCTGGGAAAAAGACTCTGGCTGTCTACCCTATCTATACCTCTCATAATTTTATAAACTTCTATCAGGTCTCCTCTCAGCCTCTGATGCTCCAGAGAAAACAACCCAACTTTGTCCAACCTCTCCTTATAGCTAACTCCTGAAGATCCTTGTGGTCAGGCCATTGGGAGCTGGGAACTCGTCTGCCTTTGCATGTCCCTCAGTGACAGGTTCCCAGTGGATTTCCTCAGCCTTTTCCTTCCTTCTATCCTGCTTCCGCTACATTGTGCTGTGTCCCAATCCCTCCTCCGTCCCCCTCACTGTCCCACTGATATTACTGCACGGAGATGTTTGTTTTCTCCGTAAGCACTCTCTCAGCTGTCTCCCTGTCCCTCATCACCATGGTCCTCTGTCCCTCATGGCTGTCTCTACCTCTACTACTTGACCCTTCCCACAGGTATGAGCCCCATACAGTCCATGCCAGGCATCAACCACCCATTACACCAATCCCACATTAAATCCTTTTTTTTATTAAGAACATAGAACAGTACAGCACAGAACAGGCCCTTCGGCCCACAATGTTGTGCCGACATAGTTAATCCCTCCTACCTACAGAATGCCCATAACCCTCCATTTTCCTCTCATTCATGTGCCCATCCAAGCCCCTCTTAAGAGCCCCCAATGAATCTGCCTCCACCACCCTATCAGGCAACATATTCCAGGCATCCACCATCCTCTCAGTAAAAAATGTACCTCTCACATCTGTTCTGAACCTACCCCCTTCACCTTAAATGGATCGCTCAATAATGGGAAAAAGATATTGCTTGTCCACCCTATCTATGCCTCTCATAATTTTATACACTTCCAACAGATCACCCCTCAGCCTCCACCGCTGCAGAGAAAAGAGCCCAAGTTTGTCCATCCTCTCCTGATAGCACATGCCCTCTAATCCAGGCAACATCCTAGTAAACCTTCTCTCCACTTTCCCATCAATTCCCCCCATATTCTACCCCTCATCCCCAGTTGAAACTATTCTCCCACAGTCTCATGGAGAAGATGTTTCCATCAGTAGGTGAGTCCAGGATCCAAGGGCACAGCCTCAGAATAAAAAGACATCCCTTTAGAACTGAGATGGGGAGGAATTTCTTCAGCCAGAGGGTGGTGAATCTGTGGAATTCGTTGCCACAGAGGGCTGTGGAGGCCAAGTCATTGGGCGTATTTAAGGCAGAGATTGATAGGTTCTTGATTGGTAAGGGGGTTAAGGGTTACGGGGAGAAGGCAGGAGAATGGGGTTGGAAAAAAACAATGAGCCGTGATTGAATGTTGGAGCAGACTCAATGGGCAGAATGGCCTAATTCTGTTTCCACATCTTATGGAATGTTGGAAGTACTCAGATCGTGCAACATCCGTGGAGGGAGAAACAGAATTAATATTTCATCTCTCCACAGATGCTGACTGACCTGATGAGTATTTTCAACATTTTGTTTTCATTTCATAATTCTCGCATCTGTCTTTTTTTAAATGCACTTCTTTGCTGTCTGAAGTTAGTAAGCTATCTCTGCATCTCATGTGTGGTTCAAAGACTGGGGTGGGGGAAATGGAGATGTTCCTTGCGGTTGGACCTCACTTGAATCAGGCTGGGATTGGTGTCAGTCTGTAACTAAGGCTTTAAACTAGTTCTTGGGAGGAGGGGAATGGTGATGATGATCTGCTGAAAGCTGAAGAGAAGGACACCGTTCTATCGCAAGAAAACGAATTGGCTGATGATAACCGGACTCTGTCAGGAAGAGACTAAGTATGCAAGCATAAAGATACACGTACAACTTGTCAGAGCAGGGAAAATGGTAAACAGGTATAACTGATGGCTCTTTATCTGAATGCACACAGCATTTGTAACAAGGTAGGTGTGTCAGTGTCATACAGCAATACAACACGGATACAGGCCCTTCAGCCCAATCAGTCCATGCCGACCACGGTGCCCATCCAGCTAGTCCCAATTTCCTGTGTTCATCCCATATCCCTCCAGGCCCTGCCCCTCCATGTACCTATCCAAGTGCTTCTTAAATGACACTGTTGTACCTGCCTCACCCACTTCCTCTGGCAGCTCGTTCCACATACTCACCACCCTCTGCATGAAAAAGTTACCCCTCAGGTCCCTTTTAACTCTTTTCCCCTCTCGCCCTAAACCTATGCTCCCTAGTTTTGGACTCCCTTACCCTGGGGAAAAGACTGTCACCGTCCACCTTATCTGTGCCTCTCATAACTTTAAACACTTCAAATAAGGTCACCCCTCATTCTCCTACGTTCCAAGGAATAAAAGCATAGCCTGGCCAACATCTCCCTGTAACTCAGACCCTCGAGTCCTGGCAACATCCTTGTAAATCTTCTCTGTGCTCTTTCCAGTTTAACCACGTCTTTCCAATAACAGGGTGACCGAAACTGTACACAGTGCTCCAAGTGCAGCCTCACCAATGACTTATACAATTGCAACATAATGTCCCCATTCCTGTACTCAGTGCCCTGACTAATGAAGGCCAGCGTGCTAAACACCTTTTTCACCATCCTGTCTACTGTGACACTGCTTTCAACAAACTCTGCACTTGTACTCCTAGGTCCCTCTGTTCCATTTTACTCCCTAGTGCTCTACTGTTCACAATATAAATTCTACACTAGTTTAACTTTCCAAAATGCATCACCTCACACTTCTCTGCATTGAAATCCATTTGCCACTCCTCGGCCCACTTCCCTAACTGATCAAGATTTGAATCCCAAGTGATCAAGATCCTCCTGTAATCTATGATAACCTTATTCACTATCAATAGCAACTCCTAATTTTGTGTCATCCGCAAACTTACTTCTGAGGATAGGTTGAGTGAGCTAGGGCTTTTCTCTTTGGAGAGGAGGAGGATGAGAGGTGACTTGATAGAGGTGTACAAGATGATAAGAGGCATAGATCGAGTGGACAGTCAGAGACTTTTTCCCAGGGTGAAAATGGCTAACACAAAGGGGCATAATTTTAAGGTGATTGGGGGAAGGTGTAAGAGGGATGTCAGGGGTAAGTTTTTTTACACAGAGAGTGGTGGGTGTGTGGAACGCACTGCCGGCAGAGGTTGTGGGGGCAGATACATTCGGGACATTTAAGAAACTCTTAGATAGTCACATGAATGATAGAGAAATGGGGGGCTATGTGGGAAGGAAGGGTTAGATAGATCTTAGAGCAGGATAAAATGTCAGTGCAACATCGTGGGCCGAAGGGCCTGTACTGTGCTGTAATGTTCTATTTTATAAGTCTTGGGCATTCACATCCAATTAGTGGCACGGATTGAAGTAAATGGCTGTGATCTATCAGCCGTTGCTGAGATGTGGTTGCAAAGTTTGGGAAATATTTAGTTCACAGTTGGGAACTAAATTTTTTGGGATACTTATCTTTTAGAATAGACAATGGAATTTTGAATAGAATTTTACAAAATGGAAAAGCAAGTGGTCTGGCTATTAATAAACTGGGATAAAGGAAGGAGAGGAAGAAAGACTTGGCTCTGACTATCAAATACAAAGGGCTTGAGTGGAGCTAAGAAACAACAATAAAACACTGGTGGGAGTTGTCTATAGTTGTGGTAATGTGGAGAATAAATCAGGGAATTAGAGGTGAACGTAACAAAGGGGACTTTAATCTACCTATGAAAAGGGAAAAGGAATATATAGAGTATATGAAAAGAATTCAACAAACAAGGACAAAGAAATTGATAAGAGAGGGAACGCACAGTGCAAGGCTCATGAGAAACAGATTGCAAGAACTTGTACAGGTTATATAAAAAGGAAAAGATTAATAAAGTTAATGTAGGTCTCTTAGACACCCTTCAGCCTTCAAGGGGAGAAAACCCCAGTTTGTCCAACCTCTCCTTATAGCACATGCTCTCTAATCCAGGAAGCATCCTGGTGAACCTCTTCTGCACCCTCTCCAAAGCCTCCACATCCTTCCTGTAATGGGGCGACTAGAACTTAGCAACAGGGCAATCCAGTAATTATGTGGAGAGACAATTCACGGGAGTGTGTAAGAGAGAGTCAGTATGTTGGGAAAACAGTGAGTAACAGGGTATTTTAGATTGAATATTGTGCAATGAGAAAGGGTCATACTGATGAGCTAGTAGTTACCTGGCCTATGGGGAAGAGTGATCATAACATGACAAACTTTTTTATAGACCACAAGTGATTTAGTTTAACCTGAGACCAGGATCTTAAATCTAAATAAAGCAAACTTATGAAGTCAGGAGGTCTGAGTGGGATGCATTACATTGGGAATCTGCATTAAGATGTATGGCAATAAAACAGTAATGACTAAGAGTTAAAGAATTAAGTCAAGTTTATTTGTCCCCTTAAGGCAAAAATAATGACAGGAAAAGTGATCCAGCTGTGGTTATGAAGAAGTTAAAGGTAATATTAGATCAAAGGAAAAGGTGAATAACTATTCCAAAAAAAAGCAGTCAGCCTAAGAATTGAGAAAGTTCCAGAATTTAGCAAACAAGAACCAAGATGTTGATGAGAGGTAACACAGAATACCAGGCTAGTGAGAAACAGATTGTAAGAATGTTTACAGGCATATAAAAAGGAAAAGGGTTGTTTTGATTTCAAGGAATTATCGAACTGTATTCCCAGGTCCCTTTATTCTACCGCACACCTCAGTGCCCTACCATTCACTGTGTAAGCCCTACCCTGGTTTGTCCTCCCAAAGTGCATCACCTCACACCTGTCTGCATTTACCTGTCAGGGTCCTGCCATTTACCAATGCCATCCGCTAATCCCCCATTTTACTGCCCTGCCCTCCCCTAATTCCCCATTTAACTCTCCATCAGCTCCCTACTGGAACTCTTCCCTAATTCGCCATTTATTGGGATGTTTCCCCAGTTTCCCATTTACTTGGACCCCCCCCCCCCTTCGTTCCCCATTTAACTGGGACCCGATTGGCCTTTATCGGGGTGACAGTGGTGTGGCTCGTAGAGCTGCTACATCACAGCTCCACTGACTCAGGTTTGATCCTGACCTCTGGCACTGTCTGTGTGGAGTTTGCATGCTCTCCTCGTGACCGTGTGGATTTTCCCCGGGTGCTCCGGTTTCTTCCCACATCCCAGAGATGTGTGGGTCGGTGGGTTAATTGTCCCTGGTGTGTAGGTGAGTGGTAAAATCTGGGAGGAATTGATGAGAATGTGGGGAGTTTAAAATGGATGCTTGATGGGCCAAAGGGCCTGTTTCTATGCTGTATGACTCTGGGATTTGAGTACTAGGGTAAAGACATCTTGCTCCAATTACATTGGGACTGGTGATACCACAGAGACATACAGCACGGAAACAGGCCCTTCAGCCCAAATGGTCCATGTCGACAAAGATTCCCATCTAAACTAATCCCATTTTCCCACATTTGGCCCATATCCCTCTAAACCTTTCCTATCCGTGTACTTGTCCAAGTACCTTTTAAATGTTGTTAATGTACCTGCCTCAACCACTTCCTCTGGCAGCTCGTTCCATATACTCACCACTCCCTGGGTGAAAATGTTACCCCCTCGGGTTCCTATTAAATCTCTCTCTCCTCACCTTTTATATATGCCAATAGTTCTTGATTCCCCAGCCCTGGGAAAAAGACTGTGTGCATTCACCCTATCTAGGCCCCTCATGATTTTATACACCTCTATAAGGTCACCCCTCATTCCAATGAGAAAAGTCCCGACCTGCTCAACCTCTCTCCATAACTCATCTGGAATATTGTGTACAGGTCTGGTCCCCTTCCCCAAGGAAGGATGTACTTGTGACAGGGAGTGCAGTGATTGGTTTCTGGTACGTGGGTTTGTGTTATGGGGTGAAGTTAAGCAAACCAGATGAGTGCCCTGTGGACTTTGGGGAAACAAGAGGTGATCTCATTGAAACGTACAAAAATCCTGACTATGATCGACAGAGCTGGGAGGTCTCGAACCAGAGGTCACAACCTCAAACTAAGGGGTCTGCCTGTTTAGGACAGAGATGAAGATGAATTTCTTCAAATAGAGGCGGTGAATCTGTGGAATAATCTGCCCTGGAGGGCTGTGGAGGTTAGGTCGCTGGGGTGACTAAAGAGGAAGTCGATAAACTTTGAAAAATCAAGGAAATGAGGGCTGTGGGGAACTGGCACAAGAGACGAGGGCTGGGACTGATCAGTCGTGGTGACATTGAATGGCAGGGTAGGCTTGAAGTGGCCTACTCTCCTGTTGTTTTCTTATGATCCTGCTGTTTTCTTATAAGCTTTTAATAGGGGCTTTTTTGATGATGTTCCTGGGTGCAGACGTAACTAGCAGGGTCCCAGCTAATATTGGGCTGAGGACCATCAAATAGCTTTCAATCCACAGAAACATGAGCTATTGCATTTTGGAGATCAGACCAGGGTAGGACGTACAGTTAGAGGTAGGGTCCTGAGGCGTGTTATGGAACAGAGAGACCAAGGTGTGCAAGTGCATAGTTCGCTAAAAGCGATGTCACAGGTAGATAGGGTGGTGAAGAAGGCATTTGGCATGCTAGCCTTCATCAGTCAGGGCATTGGATATAGAGATGGGAAGTTATGTTGCAATTATATAAGAAGTTAGTGAGGCCTCACTTGGAGCATTGTGTGCAGTTTTGGTCACCCTGTTATAGAAAAGTTGTTATTAAACTAGAAAGAGTGCAGAAAAGATTTACCAGGATGTTGCTTGGACTTGGGGGCCTGAGTTACAAGAAGCTGCATAGACTAGGACTTCATTCCCTGAAGTTCAGGAGATTGAGGGGTGACCTGATAGAGGTATGCAGGATCATGAGGGGCATAGACAGGGTAAAAGCACATAGTCTTTTTCTGAGTTGCAAGTTTTTCACTGTACTTTGGTACATGTGACAATAATAAACCAATTCCAATTCTGATTCTAAACCCTAGAATTGCCTCCCTACCAATACTGGGGGGATATCTTCACCAGAAAGATGGCAGCAGTTCAAACCAGATGCCCAGCCCCACCTTCTCAAGGGTGCTTAGGGATGGGGAATAAATGCTGGTCATTCAGCTCCTGAAAGTGGAAAAAAAAAATTGGATCCTCACTTTCTACAGCAAATATTAATTGATAAATTGGTTTATTATTGTTATATGTACTGAGGTACAGTGAAAAACTTTGTTTTGCATGCCATCCATACAGATCATTTCATTACATCAGTGCGTTGATGTAGTACAAGGGAAAACAATAACATAGTGCAGAATAAAGCGTTACAGTTACAGAGAAAGTACAGTGCAGGCAGACAATAAGGTGCAAGGTCATAATGAGGGAGATTGTGAGGTCAAGCGTCCATCTTATCGTACTAGGGAACCATTCAATAGTCTTATAACAGCGGGATAGAAGCTGTCCTTGAGCCTGGTGGTACATGCTTTCAGGCTTTTGATGGGAGGAGGAGAAGAGAATGTCCGCGGTGGTTTAAAGCTCAAGGAGTCATAATAAAGGATTTTGCAAATGATACAAAAATTGATATTGATGTTCTAATCAGTTGAGCAGAGAAATGGCAAATGGAGTTTAATCCAGAACAGTGTGAGGTGGTGCATTTGGGAGATGCAACAAGGTGAGGGATGTACAATAGATGAGAGGATGTTGAGTGGTGTGGAGGACCAGGGTGTGGAGGACCAGGGACCTTAATGCTGGAAACACTCAGCAGGTCAGGCTGAGTCTGTGGGAGGAGAAGCGGAGTTACCATTTCAAGTCGAAGATCCTTCATCGGAACGCGAAGTATAGGAACAGGGGAGAGTCATTCAGCCCAAATGAAAAACACGACGATGCTGGAGAAACTCAGCAGGCCAGGCAGCATCTGTGGAGAAAAGCAGGCGGGTCAACGTTTTGGGTCAGGACCCTTCTTCAGGACTGAAGATAGGAAAAGGGGAAGCCCGATATATAGGAGGGAAAAGCAGAGCAGTGATAGGTGGACAAAGAGGGGGGGGGTGGGCACAGGGTGGTGATAGGTAGATGCAGGTAAGAGATAGTGATGGGCAGGTGCGGGGGAGGAGGGGAGAGCAGACCCACCGGGGGATGGGTCAAAGGTGAGGAGGAAAAGAAAAGGGGGCTAGAAAAAAAATGAGAGAGGCTAGGAAAGAGAAGTAAAGAAGAGGCACGGTTTTGGGAGGTGGGGGGGATGGAGAGGAAGGGGTGTGGGGATTTCTTAAAGTGGGAGAGTTTAATATTCATGCCGTTAGGCTGCAAGGTTCCAAGATGGAAAATGAGGAGCTGTTCCTTCATTTGGCGCTGGGAATTCTCCCGGCAGTGGAGGAGGCCGAGGACTGACACATCAGTGATGGTGTGGGAGGGGGAGTTGAAGTGACCGGCAACAAGGAGATGCAGATCATGGTTACGGACGGAGTGCAGGTGTTCTGCGAAATGGCCGCCTAGTCTGCGTTTGGTCTCACCAATGTAGAGGAGGCCACACTTGGAGCACCGAATGCAGTCGATGATATTAAGGGAGGTGCAGGTGAATCTCTGTCTCACCTGAAAGAACTGTTTGGGTCCCTGGATGGAGGTGATGGAGGTGGTGTAGGGGTGGGTGTTGCACCTATGGCGGGGGCAGTGGAAAATCCCCGGGGTAGGAGCGGGGTGGGTGGGGGTGGAGGAGTGAATTAGGGAGTCGCGGAGAGACTGGTCCCTGCAAAAGGCAGAAAGGGGTGGGGAGGGAAAGACACGCTTGGTGGTGGGGTCCCGTTGGAGATGGCGGAGGTGGTGGAGAATGATGTGTTGGATACGTAGGCTGGTGGGATGAAATGTGAGGACAAGGGGGACCCTACCCCTGTTGGGTCTGGGAGGGGTGGGGGTGAGAGCGGAGGTGCGGGAAATGGCAGAGATATGGTTGCGAGCTCTCTCGACCACAGCCGGGGGGAAGCCCAGTTAGAAAGGAGTTGGACATCTCGGACGTCCTGGAGTGGAAAGCTTCATCATGGGAGCAGATGCGGTGGAGCCGGAGAAATTGAGAAAAAGGGATCGCGTCCTTGCAAGAGACAGGGTGGGAGGAGCTGTAGTCGAGGTAGTTGTGGGTTTGAGGAAGATGTCGGTGGATAAGCAATCTCCTGAATATGGAGATGGACAGACCAAGGAAGGAGAGAGAGGTGTCAGAGATGGTCCAAGTGAAATGGAGAGCTGGGTGAAAATTAGTGGCAAAATTTATGAAACTGTTGAGTTCTGCACGGTACAAGAGGTGGCACCAATGCAGTTGTCGATTTAGCGGAGAAAGAGTTGGCGAATAGGGCAGGAGTAGGCTTGGAACAGAGACTGTTCAACGTTGCCAACAAAGAGGCAGCATAGCTGGAGCCCATGTGAGTGCCCAGAGCTATGCCCTCGATCTTTGAGCCTGCTCGAGCCATTGATTATGGCTGATCTTTTTCTCAAGGCCATTTCCCGCCTCAGCCCCATATCCCTGCTGCCCATAATATCCCGAAGTGGCTCATTGACCAGATAACCTTGTGTACGGCATATGTGCGTGGTCGCCCCGGAGACATCACCCCTCCATCACCCCTCCACCACCCTCCCTGCAGCCGAGCGAGCTTCTGTTCTTTCCTTCCCAGTTCTGACGGAGGGTCTTCGACCTGAAACATCAGCTCTGTGTCTCTCTCCACAGATGCTGCCTGACCTGCTGAGTGTTTCCAGCATTTTCTGGTTTTGTTTGAGCTGCCTTATCTCACCATTGCTGCTCTCTTTATATTCCATATTTAGTTATTAAAACCATAACTAATTTCTTTAATAAAATGAAACCCAAACAATTTGTGTTGCAGCTTCAACTGAGTACTTTTTCACTGGACAAATCTAAATTTATTTCACTCATTTTTCCTTGCTCCTGCAGAGCCTTAGCATGTTAATTATTGAGGTCAGTAACACTCTAAGATCACTTTCAGCCTCGCCCATGGTGACCGTGATCACTCACTGAGCTCAGGTTACATGTGACACAGGCCCATGTTGAGTGGCACCAGTCTCAAAGTTGAAGCCCTTGAAACCACCCCTTGGAAGAGGTGGTCGATTGATGTGTGAGTCATTCCTCCTGTGCACGGCAATTGTGCCCGAACAATTATTGCGGGAATTATAATAAATGCTCAGGATGCAGCTGAAACATTGTGTGTCGTGTGTAGGATGTACAACATGGTGGGCACTGAGAGTGCTCACCACTCAGAGTGGGTGTGTGAAATTATCCCGGTGAATCGGGAACAATCAGCAGATTTTTTAATTTTAATGTGATCCAGTGATTAACTGTTCTGGAACTTGTTTATCACTGGGGAATAGGACGGGGGAAATGTAGGTCGGGGTGATGGTGTAAACATGCAACGTAGAATTGTAAGTGTATAAATCTGGGATACAGCACTGTCGCTGTATAGCTTCGGGGTACAGTACTGGTGTGGACGGGTCTGTCACTGTATAACATCGGGATACAGTACCAGTGGGGACGGGTATGTCACTGTGTAAATCTGGGATACAATACCGGTGGGGACGGGTCCTTCGCTGTATAACACCAGGGTACAGTACCGGTGGGGATGGGTCTGTCGCTGTATAACTTTGCGGTACAGTACTGGTGGGGCTGGGTCTGTCACTGTATAACGCCAGGGTACAGTACTGATGGGGATGGGTCTGTCACTGTATAACACCGGGGTACAGTACTGGTGTGGATGGGTCTGTCACTGTATAACATTGGGATACAGTACCGGTGGGGATGGGTGTGTCACTGTATAACACTGGGATACAGTACCAGTGGAGACAGGTCTGTCACTGTATAACACCGTGGTACGGTGCCGGTGGGGACGGGTCTGTCGCTGTATAACACCAGGGTACAGTACTGGTGGGGACAGGTCTGTCGCTGTATAACACCAGGGTACAGTACTGGTGGGGACGGGTCTGTCACTGTATAACACTGGGGTACAGTACCGGTGGGGATGGGTCTGTCACTTTTGTCTCAATTTTGTCTATAAGTTGGAAAATACACAAAAAGATATGATAGAGTAACCCTGCCTCCACAGCGTTGTCATGAATGGTGTTGACAAGGGCTAATTAACACGAACATTTATTTATTATCTTCAAAGTCAAAGTCGAGTTTATTGTCATCTGCACAAGTCCATGTGTGCACAGGTGCAATGAAAAACTTACTTGCAACAGCATCACAGGCACACGGCATCAGATAAGCAGCATTCACAAGAAAAGCATATTAAACATAAATTGTACACAATTTTTACAAGAAAGAACACAATTAGAACTAAAAAAGTCCATTTTAGTGCATCAAAGTGGTCATAGTTTTGCTAAACTGTAGTGATTAGGGTTGGACCGGTTGGTTCAAGAACCAAATGGTTGAAGGGAAGTAGCTCTTCCTGAACCTGGTGGTGTGGGACTTCTGGTGGGGACCTTTGATGATGGATGTTGTCTTCTTGAGGCAGTGCCTCCTGTAGATACTCCCGATGGTGCGAGGGATGTGCCCGTGATGTATTGGGCTGAGTCCACTCCTCTCTACAGCTTCTTACGTTCCTGCGCATTCGAATTGCCGTACCAGACCGTGATGAACCAGTCAGGATACTTTCAACAGGACATCTGTAGAAGTTTGTTAGATTGTTCGGTGACAAGCTGGACCTCCTAAGAAAGTAAAGACGCTGGTGTGCTTTCCTTGTGATTCTTCTTCTCCTGCCTCATGACAATGGTACAGAATCAGGATACCCTCAAAGGCTGGTTTCGATGGGCTTAAAGTACCAGTGCACATTACATTGTTTAACGGAGTATCATTGCACAAGTACAATAGAAATGATTGCTTGTCAATTTCCTAAGCAACTTCCTAAAGTGGTCTCCCGCAGTGAAACTGGCAGTCTGTGTTCTTAAGAGACAATGGTGTCTGATTACTGTGGGGACGTTACATGGAAACAGGTTTTCTATCAAGTTTGTGCGTAGCACAGGTGTCTATAAATCAGGTGCTCATAACCCAAGGAGCACCGGTACAAGTCTACAGTACATCTTTATTTGGTATTGGTAATTGGTTTATTATTGTCACATGTATCGAGATACAGTGAAAAACGTTTGCGTGCCATCTAGACAGATCATGCTATACATAAGTACATCGAGGTAGTAAAAAGAAAACAGAATGCAGAATATAGTGTTACAGTTACAGAGAAACTGCAGTGCAGGCAGACAATAAGGTGCAAGGGCCCCGAAGAGGTAGATTGGGAGATCGAGAGTTCATATTTAGTGTATGAAAAGTCCATTCAGGAGTCTGCTAACAGCGGGATAGAAGCTGTCCTTGAGCCTGGTAGTATGTGCTCTCAAGCTTTTGTGTCTGTGGGATCTGTACTGGTACCTCTGCTGTTTGTGATGTATATAACTGACCTGGATGAAAATGTACACGGGTGGGTAAGTAAGTTTGTAGATGATACGAAGATTGGTGGTGTTGTGGATAGTGTAGATGACTGGCAAAGGATAGCACGGGATACAGATCAGTTTCAGATATGGGCCGAGAAATGGCAGATGGAGTTCAACCCGGCCAAATGTGAAGTGTTGGACCTTGGGAGATCAAATGTAAAGAGACAGTACACTGTTAATGGCAGGATTCTTAACAGTGTTGATGAGCAGAGGGATCTTGGGGTCCAAGTTCATAGCTCCCTGAAAGTGGGTACACAGGTTGGTAGGGTGGTAAAGAAGGCATATGGCATGCTTGCCTTCGTTGGTCGAGGCATTGAATTCAAGAGTCAGGAAGCTATGTTGCAGCTTCATAAAACTTTAATTAGGCCACATCTGGAGTATTGCATTCAGTTCTGGTTGCCCCATTATGGGAAGGATGTCAAGGCTTTGGGGAGGGTGCAGAAGAGGTTTACCAAGATGCTGCCTGGATTAGAAGGCATGAGCTATGAGAAGAGGTTGGACAAACTTGGGTTGTTTTCTCTGGAGCGTCGGAGGCTGAGGGGAGACCTGATAGAGGTTTATAAGATTATGAGAGGCATAGATAGAGTGGACAGCCAGTATCTTTTCCCCCAGGGTTGAAATGTCTAAGGTGAGCTGGGGAAGTTCAAAGGAGATGTGCGGGGTAAGTTTTTTACACAGAGAGTGGTGGGTGCCTGGAATTCACTGCCTGGGGTGGTGGTGGAGGCAGATACAATAGGGGCGTTCCAAGAAGCTCTTAGATAGGCACAAGAATGGGAGGGAAATGGTAGGATATGGACATTGTGTAGCAGAAGGGACTAGTTTAGTTGGGCATTTAATTAGTTTAATTAGTTTGGCACAACATGGTGGGCCGAAGGACCTGTTCCTGTGCTGTACTGTTCTATGTTCCATCTTCTGTCTGACTGGAGAGGGGAGAAGAGAGATTGATCGAGGTGGGAGGGACCCTTGATTATGTTGGCTGATTTGCAGTGTAGAAGCCTTGGATGGATTATCGGTGGGCACTTGGGAAAGACAAATTAACATAAACAAGGTGTTATTTAAATTGATTGAAGCTACAGTGTGTCACAGTACAAAGGGATCTGCAGGTCATTGAACATGAAAGGCAGAAAGTGAGTCAGAAAGTCACACAGCACGGAAACAGGCACTTCAGCCCAACTGATCCATGCCGACCAAGATTCCCATCTAAGCTAGTCCCATTTACCTGTGTTTGGCCCATATCCCTCTAACCCTTTCCTATCCATAAACCTTTCCAATAAATATTGTTAATGTACCTGCCTCAACCACTACCTCTGGCAGCTCATTTCATATACTGATAACCATCTGGGTGAAGAAGTTGCCCCTCTGGTTCCTATTAAATCTCTCCCCTCTCGCCTTAAACCTATGCCCTCTAGTTCTTGATTCCCCATGCCTGGGGAAAAAGATTATGCCCCTCATGATTTTATTCATCTCCATAAAATCACCCCTCATTCTCCTATGCTCATGAAAACAGTCCCAACCTGCTCAACCTCTCTCCATAACTCAGTCCCTCAAGTCCCAGCAACATCCTCGTAAATCTCCTCTGCACTCTTTCCAGCTTAATGGCATCGTGTGCAGGAACAGAATGTCAACCTTTTTCCCAAGGAGGATTAAGGAGAGGAGGAGGGAAGTCTTGCCACAGCTGTTCATGGGATTCTTGTGTCTTTACTTGAGGGATACACTGGTATTGAGGACAGAGGAGAGGCACTGGAATGACATAGGAAGAGAGGTTGAACAGATGGAGTGTAGAAGAATGAGAGGTGGTCTTATTAAAACTGACTTGGGGGACTGACAGGGTGAGATGTTGTTTCCTCTAGTGAGGCTATCTAGAACCAGGGGGCATTGTTTCAGGATGTCACCCATTTGAGATAAGATAAGATATTTTTATTAGCCACGTGTACATCGAAACACACAGTGGGGTCCCAGCACCCAATTCCTTCCCACAATTGTTACTTCCCACATCCCAAAGACGTGCAGGTTGGTACGTTAATTGGCCTTCAGTGTGTGGGTGAGGGGTCGAATCTGGGGGGAGTTGATGAGAATGTGGGGGGAATGGGTTACAGGGAGATAAGTGGGGGAATGGGATTGAAGAGATTGCTCTGGGAGCAGAATAGATTCAATGGGCTGAATGGCCTCTATATGTCATAAGAATCATACAGGGCAGAAACAGACCCTTCGGCCCATCGCATCCATGCTACCTATCTGTACTAATCCCATTTACCAGCACTTGGTGCATAGCTTCCTCTGCTTTGGAGATTCAAGTGTTCATCCAGATACTACTTCAGTGTTGTGAGCGTCTCTGCCTCCACGACCCCTTCAGGCAGTGCGTCCTAGATTACAACACCCCTCTGTGGGAATAAATTCTTCGTTGGAACCCCTCCAGACCTCTTCCCCCTTACCTAAACCTTCTAGTTTTGAACACCTCTATAATATGTAATTAATTTCCATTATTACAGAATGGCAGTATCACAAGAGGGACTGCTTTCCTTGATTCTTTCCTAACTTCCACAACCTCATCTACCTAAAAACTCTAACATGGAAAGCTGGCAGCCAGTTTGTGCACAGCAAGATTCCACAGGTGGCATTGTGATGATTTATATTGGTGGGGAATGTTGGCCCCAAGCAGAACCCTTCTTCGAAGTAGTGCCTCGGGTCACTACCGCCGTTTTGAGGGAGCAGATGTGGCCGAGATTTAACGTCCCACTCACTGATGTTTAAGCTCAGCCGAGTGGCTGGTTAACAGCCCATGTCGGCCTTTCTCTGCCTGAGGGGAAGGGTGAAGGGGAGGTGGCCCCTTGCAACACCTCACCGTGCTGGCACTGGTCCGCCGCTACTGAGTCAAAGCTTGCCTGGCTCCGTCAGTCTTTCCACATGGTGGACGATGAAATTCCGACATCAGTGGGAAGCACTTTTATGGGAAAATGTTGGAATTTTCCTTCACAAATGATATCGGGCCAATTGTTAACCCGAAAGCTGATCTTGGCAGATTCTGCCAAGGGTTGAAGATCTGAGGCAGGGGAATGTTGATGTAGGTCACACTTCAACTGTGATATCCAAGTGGCAGAACAAACTCGAGGGGCTGAACGGCCTCTATTTCTGTCCTCCCTATCTCGAGGCTCATGCCAGTATCACGGTGCCCATAAAGATGTAAGCAATTTGGGATTGGTTGCTTTAGGAGCACCCGTCATAGTCCTACCCAATATCTGTGAGCTAATAGTGAGCTAACTACTCTGTTACTGAGACAGTACCTCTGTAACATTACACATTGTGAGGTGTTGCACTTTGAGAGGCTAAACGTAGGAGGAACATATCAGTAAGCGGGCAGGACCCTTAACAACTTTGATGTACAGAGGAATCTTGGGGTGTAAGTCCACACCTCCCTAAAAGTGGCCCACACAGGTAGATAGGGTGGTAAAGAAATACAGCAAGCTGGCCTTCATCAGTTGGGGCACTGAGTATAAAAGTCAGGAAGTCATGTTGCAGCTGTGTAGAACTTTCATTAGGCTGCACTTGGAGTAATATATGCAGTTCTGCTCGCCCCATTACAGGACGGACGTGGAGGCTTCGGAGAGGGTGCAGAAGAGGTTCACCAGGATGCTGCCTGGATTAGAGGCCATGAGCTATAAGGAGAGGTTGGACAAACTTGGGTTGCTTTCTCTAGAGCGTCAGAGGCTGAGGGGAGACCTGATAGAAGTGTATAAAATAAAGAGAGGCATAGATAGAGTAGACAGTCTTTCCTAGGGTGGAACAGTCCATGAACCCATGAACAGTATCTCATTATTCCTTTTCTTTGCACTATTTATTTCTGTAATTTATAGTAATTTTATGTCTTTGCACTGTACTGCTGCCACAAAACACATTTCAAGTCATTTAAGTCAGTGGTGATAAATCTGAAATGTCAAATACTAGAGAGCATAGCTTTAAAGTGAGAGGGGAAATGTGTGAAGGAGATTTACTAGGCAAGTTTTTTTACAGAGAGTGGTGGGTGCCTGGAACGGGCTGCCAGGGGTGGTGGTGGAGGCAGATACGATAGAGGTGGTTAAGAGGCTGTCAGATAGACACATGAGCATGCAGGGAATGGAGGGCTATAGACCATGTTCAGGCAGATGGGATTAGTTTAGATTGGCAACATGGTCAGCACAGACATTATGGGCCGAAGGGCCTGTTCCTCTGCTGTACTGTTCTATGTTCTATAAATAGAAGTAGATTCAGCTTCACCATTCCTTGACTGATCTTTCACTTTCCTATCCTATCCGGATGCATCACAGCTTGGCACGGCAACTGCTCTGCCCAAGGCTGCAATAAGTTCCAGAGACTTGAGGACACAGCCCAGTCCATCACGCAAACCAGCCCCCCCTCCACGGACTCTTGTCTACACTTCCTGCTGACTTGGGAAAGCAGCCAACAGACTTAAACACACCACCCACCCTGGACGTTCTCTCTTCTCCCCCCTCTGCCATCGGGCAGAAGAATCAAAAGCCTCAGAGCACGTACCACCAGGCTCAAGGACAGCTTCTATCCTGCTGTTATCAAACCCCTCGTACACTAAAACATATACTCTTGACCTCTCAATCTACCTCACCGTGGCCCTTGCACTTTATTTGTCAACCTGCACTGCACTTTGTGACCATAACACTGCATTCTGTTTTCCCTTTTTACTGCCTCGATGTACTGATGTACTGAATGATCTGTCTGGATGGCACGCAGACAAAGCTTTTCACTGTATCTTGGTACATGTGACAATAATGAACCAATTACCGATGACCCCATGTCCGTTGATACCCTATATCCAAAGATATATTAAGCTCTGGCTTGAATATGTTCAGCGACAGCTCCCCAGATAGAGAATTCTGCACCGTGTACAAGAAGATATTTCTTCTCATTTCAGACCTGAATGTTCAACCCCTTATTGTGAGACTGTGACTCTTGGTTTGAGATACCCCAAAAGGGGGTGTCCATGGGCTGTGGGAGGAGATTTGATGGGTGGGGAGAGTTGGTGATGGGGGAGAGTGTCCATGGGCTGTGAGAAGGGATTCAGTGGGTGGGGAGAACATAGAACATAGAACAGTACAGCACAGGACAGGCCCTTCAGCCCACAATGTTGTGCCGACATCGCTAACCCCTCCTACCTACAGAACGCCCATATCCCTCCATTTTCCTCTCATTCATGTGCCCATCAGTCGGTGATGGGTGACAGTGTCCGTGGGTTGGGGGAGGGGATTCAGTTGGTGGGGAGTGTTGGGGATGGGGGAGACAGAGTCTGTGGGCTGTGGGTGTATTGTCTAGCAATCTGAATCGGAAATAGTTGCATGGTGCCGATGTTGTTATAAACACACTCTACTCCCCAAAGCTTGTCAAGCCAAACTTGGAATATTCTTTCAGCTCTCTCTGTCCAGCTGCCAGCATGCCACCAATGCCCACCTTCCAATCCCTGAACATGGTAACCTATCTTCAACCTTGTGAAGCATCATGAAGCCTCTTCACCCAGCTCACACCAGCTACTTGTGGAGCTGAACTTTCATTCTCCCATGAACCTACTGAAGTCTGAGGGTCAGGGCTAGGGCTGGAAGCAAAGTGGGCAAAAGAGAAGATCCCTATGGTTGCTCTATCTGATGTACCCAGGGTTCAGGAAGAATCTCATCCCAGAATAAAGGGAAAAAATTGTGTCTCTATTCAGAATTGGCCCAACGGATCAAATGGCCTCCTCCTGTGCTGTGTGCTGTATGATTCCAAAGCTTTTAGTTGTTATGAAAAAAATATTTTAAAAAGGACCATCTTCAGAAATGAGATGTGCCAAACGTACTTTGGAACTAAGTAGTCAATTCAATTATTTTGCATTTTATATTATTTGAAAAATCTTGACATTAGTGAGGCTTGAAGCATTCATTATTTTGTACAGTGTTCTGTAAAATGTAGTTACTTGACATGCTAAATAGCTTTCTTGAGATGTGCAACTCTTGGATAATGGGACTCCTAAGAGCTTTTTTTAGCTGAAAGTATCAGAGGATGAATTTAACTTTCAATTTGCAAACAGTTGCATTGAAGATCCGACGGTAATTGCCAGACAGAAATGCTTCGTCTTGCCTAACTTCATTTAGGTGACAAATGTGTTCATCTTTGAAGTTGACCTGAGGACAAAAGTTTGTGAAGTGATGCTCGCCTTTACGAGAGCGGAGTGAATGGTGACTGTCCCGAGTTTTGATGTGATTGCTGTCCACAGATTCTTAAGAAGATACAGAAGCAAGTACAGTCAATGTGGCCTCTTGTGACGGTCTGCTATTCAGTAAGATCGCGGCTGATCTTTGACCTCAGAGCCACTTTACGGTGCTGACCACATATCTCTTGATTCCCTTAATATCTGAAATCCCCTCGATCTCTGTCTTAAGTGTACTCAGCAACTGAGTATACTTAAGTATACACTGCCGTCCTGGGTAGATTCACCACCTTTGAGTGAAGAAATTTCTCCCTATCTCTGTCCTGAATAGCCAACCCTTTTTTCTGATCTGTGACCTCTGGTTCATGGATGTACTGCTGAGGCTTCATAAGGATTGGTCAGACCGCATTTGGAATATTGTGAGCAATTTTGGGCCCCGTATCTAAGGAAGGATGAGCTGGCCCTGGAGAGGGTCCAGAGGAAGTTCACAAGAATGATCCCAGGAATGATAGGGTTAACGTATGAGGAGCGTTTGATGTCTCTGGGCCTGCACTCGATGAAGTTCAGGAGGATGAGGGGGGATCTCATTGAAACCTACTGGGTGCTGAAAACCCTGGATAGAGTGGACGAGGAGAGGATGTTTCCATCAGTGGGAGAGTCCAGGATCAGAGGGCACAGCCTCAGAATAAAGGGACGTCCCTTTAGAACTGAGATGAGGAGGAATTTCTTCAGCCAGAGGGTGGTGAATCCATGGAATTCATTGCCACAGAGGGCTGTGGAGACCAAGACATTGGGTGTATTTAAGGCAGATATTGATAAGTTCTTGATTCATAAGGAGATTAAGGGTTACAGGGAGAAAGCAGGAGAAAGTGGTTGAAAAAAAATCAGCCATGATTGAATGACGGAATGACGGGCCAAATGGCCTAATTTTGCTCCTATATCTCATGGTCCAACCAGGGGAAGCATCATCCCCACATGTCCATTGTGATGTCTCACAAATCTTCACAAACCTCTGTCCTCAGGTCAACTACAAAAACGAACATATTTGTCATCTGAATAAGGTAAGGCAAAAGGAGGAGTTTCTATCTGGTAATTACTCTCGGATCTTGTATGCAAATTGAAAGTCGAACTGAGCCTCCAATACTTACGGCTAAAAAAAATTCTCTCAGGAGTTCCATTATCCAAGAGTTGTCATTGTCTCTCAAGGCCTTTCATTCATACCATATATGTTAATATAAACTAATAAAATTATCAACTAAATTGTTCTGTTTTGAAGAGGGCACAGGACTAAAGGGACTTAGAATTGCCTCTGAAGGTGGTAGGACTGAGATTGAGAAGGCTTTGAACAACCTTTGTGGTCTTTGGCTTTGTTCAGAGAGGCACACCGTATAAGAGCACAGAAATTAATTACTAATTGCTGGCCTTCATGCGTCAAGGGACTGAGTATAAAAGTTGGGAGGTCATGGTGCGGTTGTACAGGACGCTGGTGATGACGCACTTGGAGTATTGCATTCAGGTTTGGTCACCCAGCTATAGGAAAGATGTCAGTAAACTGGAAAAGGTGCAGAAAAGATTTTAAAGGATGTTGCCAGGACTTGAGGGACTGAGTTATAGGGAGAGATTGGGCAGGCTGGGATTTTATTCCTCAGAGCGTAGAAGACTGAGAGATGATCTTATAGACAAAATCATGAGGGGCATAGATAGGGTGAATGCATGCAGTCTTTTTCCCAGGGTTGGGGAATCAAGAACTAGAGGTTTAAGGTGAGAGGGGAGAGATCTAACAGGAACTTGAGGGGCAGCTTTTATTTTACATAAAGGATGGTATCTATGTGGAACGAGCTGTCAGAGGAAGTGGTTGAGGCAGGTACAAGAACAACTTTTAAGAGACAGTTGAACAAGTACATGGATTGGAAAGGCTACTGGAAAATTGGACTAGCTTGGATGGGAAAATTTGAGGGGCATGGACCAGTTGGGCTGAAGGGCCTGCTTCAAAGCTGTATAACTCAATAATGCTAATCGCTAAATCTTTACAAATAACTGAACTCACACCCGGCTGGAAGATTGCTTTCAATTGTGTTTAACACCCACTGGGAAAAGATGCAGAAGTCTTGGAGAAGACGCAGAGGAGATTTACCGGAATGATCCCAGGAATAAGGGGCTTCAGACATGGGCTGACGTTACTAAACTGGTAAACCAGGCAGTTGAGAAATGACACAAGACATGAGTTCAAATCCCATGCACTACAGAAGCTGGAGAATTAAAATTCAGTTAATTAAATAGATAGGGTGGACGGTCAGAATCTTCTTTCCAGGGTAGAAATGTCAAATGCAAGAAGATATGTATTTAAGCTGAGGAGGAGAAACTTGAAAGGAGATGTGTGGGGCAAGTTTTTACACAGAGAGTGGTGGGTACCTGGAACGGGCTGCCAGGGATGGTGGTGGAAGCGGATACGACAGTGGTGTTTAAGAGGCTTTTAGATGGACACATGAAAATGCAGGGAATGGAGGGATATGGATCACGTGCAGGCAGAAGGGATTTAGTTTAATTCGGCATTGTGCTCGGTGTAGTCATTGGTTTATTATTGTCACATGTACCGAGGTACAGTGAAAAACTTGTCTTGCAAACCGATCGTACAGATCATTTCATTACACAGTACGAGTGAGGTAGTACAGGGTAAAACAATACAGAATGCAGAATAAAGTGTTACAGTTACAGAGAAAGTGCAGACAATAAGGTGCAAGGTCATAATGAGAAGATTGTGAGGTCAAGAGTCCATCTTATCGTACTAGGGAACTGTTCAATAGTCTTATAACAACGGGATAGAAGCTGTACTTGAGCCTGGTGCTACGTGCTTTTTCAGGCTTTTGTATCTTCTGCCCAATGGGAGGGGGGAGAAGAGAGAATGTCCGGGTTGGGTGGGGTCTTTGATTATGCTGGCTGCTTTACCGAGGCATCGAGAAGTGTAGACAGGGTCCATGGAGGGGAGGCTGGTTTCTGTGATGCGCTGAGCTGTGTTCACAACTCTCTGCAGTTTCTGGATGTCTTGGGCAGAGCAGTTCCCATACCAAGCTGTGATGCATCCGGATAGGATACTTTTTATTGTGGGGCAAGGGGCCTGTTCCTCTGCTGTACTGTTCTATGTCCTAAGTGTAGCAGAAGAAGCTGCTAACAGTGGTGAAGAACACAACCCTGAAGAACTGTTGGATAATCTCATCTGGTCAAAAGGTGACCTTATAGAGGTTTATAACATCATGAGGGGCTTGGACAAGGTGGATGGTCACAGTATTTACTGCAAGGTAGTGGTTTCTAAAACCAGGGGGCATAGGTTTAGGGTGAGAGGGGAGCGATTCAAAAGGGACACGAGGAGCAACTTCTTCACACAGAGGCTGGTGGGTATGTGGAACGAGCTGCCAGAGGAAGTGGCAGAGGTGGGTACAGTTACAATGTTTAAAAAGCATTCGGATAGGTACATGGACAGGGATAGGAATAGAGGGATATGAGGCAAATGCAGGTCACCTTGGTCAGCATGGATGAGTTGGGCCGAAGGGCCTGTTTCCGTGCTATATAACTCCGTGACGCTGACCCTAATGTGGACTTCAGGAAGGAAGTCTGCTGTCTTTACCAAGTCCGGCCGATATGAGACTCGAGTGGCTCACTCACAATTTCATTCTGAAGTGAAGTATTAAGACTGAATTCTCCAGCTGGAGAAAAGCACGAAATGTTCTCTGCCGCAGCACCCACATCCTGAGAACAAGTTCATGAAAGCAATCTCCAGACTTTGCTGCAAAAATGTTACCCACTAATCTGAGGCCTTCAGGAGAACCTCACTAGCAAGCAACTAGTGATGCAGCTCTATAAAACTCTGGTTGGACCACACTTAGAGTACTGTGTCCAGTTCTGGTCATCTCATTATAGGAAGGATGTGGAAGGGTTGGAAAGGATGCAGAGGAGATTTACCAGAATGCTGCCTGGTTTAGACAGTATGGATTATGAGGAGAGACTAAGGGAGCTAGGGCTTTACTCTTTGGAGAGAAGGAGGATGAGGGGAGACATGATAGAGGTGTACAAAATATTAAGAGGAATAGCTAGAGTGGACAGCCAGCACCTCTTTCCCAGGTCACCAATGCTCAATACAAGAGGGCATGGCTTTAAAGTAATGGGTGGGATGTTCAAGGGAGATATCAGAAGGAGGTTTCTTACCCAGAGAGTGGTTGGGGCATGGAATGCGCTGCCTGGGGTGGTGGTGGAGGCAGGTACATTGGTCAAATTCAAGAGATTACTAGATAAGCATATGGAGGAGTTTGAAATAGAGGGATATGTGGGAGGAAGGGGTTAGATAGTCTTAGGTGAGGTTTAAGGGTCAGCACAACATTGTTGGGCCAGAGGGCCTGTATTGTGCTGTACTGTTCGATGTTCTATAAACGACGATTGCTGTGAACTTAAACTTGTCAGAGAGTGTAATCTTTTAGTTAGGACCTGTGAATGCAAAATCTAGTGATGGCACATTGGCACAGCTCGTAAAGCTGCTGCCTCACAGCTCCAGAAACCCTGGTTCAATCCTGACCTCGGGTGCTGTCTGTGTGGAGTTTGCACGTCCTCCCTGTGACCGCATGGGTTTTTAAGATAAAATAAGATATCTTTATCACATGTACATCGGGTTTGAAGCAGCGAACAGTCAGCTGGATGAACTCAGCAGGTGGAGCAGCATCTGTGGGGGGGAAAGGAATTGTCGACATTTCGGGTTGAAACCCTGCGTCATAAGATAAGAGATCCTTATTAGTCACATGTACATCGAAACACGCAGTGAAATGCATCTTTCGCGTAGAGTGTTCTGGGGGCAGCCCGCAAGTGCCGCCACGCTTCTGGTGCCAACATACCATGCCCACAACTTCCTAACCCGTACGTCTTTGGAATGTGGGAGGAAACCGGAGCACCCGGAGGAAACCCACGCAGACACGGGGAGAACGTACAAACTCCTCACAGACAGTGGCAGGAATTGAACCCAGGTCACTGGCGCTGTAATAGCATTACGCTGACCACTACGCTACCATGCCTGCCCCATGTTTCCCAACCTGTAGCATCTTCACTGGGACACAGGCGACTGCAGATGCTGGAATCTGGAGAAGCAATCAAACAGCTGGAGGGACTCAGTGGGTCAGGCAGCAACCGTGGAGGGAAATGGACAGTCGACGATTCAGGTCAACACCCTACACCTGGACACATCCTGCATGAGAATCTGTTCTGACGAATGGTTTCCAACCTGTTTCCCTCTCCATAGACACTGGCCGACCCGCTGCACGTTTCCAATATTTTCTAATTTTATTTCTACCTTTACTGAGAGTTTCATTTCTCTCTCATCCCAGTCATTGTCTTTTCTCCTGCATCTGGTCAGACAGAAGATACAACAGCCAGAGAGTGTGAACCACCAGGTTCAAGGACATGTTGTATCCCCCCTCTCTCATGCACTAAAGGATGAACTCTTGAACTCTTGATCTCCCAATCTACCTCATCGTGGCCCTTGCACTTTATTTGCCTGCCTGCACTGCACTTTCTTTGTAACTCTATCACTATATTCTGCACTCTTTTTTTACTACCTCGATGTACTTTGTATGGAATGATCTGTATGGATAGCACACAAAAGAAAAAGGCTGTTCACTGTATCTTGGTATGTGTACCAATAATATACAAATACCAAAAATAACGTCCCTGGTAATCTTAGCTATATTTTCAGCAATGGTTCCATCACCCAGTTCTGTGATACAATGGGGCCAGATTGCACAGACATGCCATCCAGCCCACAGCTTAATGCCATTGGTAATTGGTTTATTATTGTCACATGTACCAAGATACAGTGGAAAGCTTTTGTTTGCGTGCCATTCAGACAGATCATTGCATACATAAGTACATCGAGGTAGTACGAAAGGAAAACAGAATACAGAATATAGTGTTACAGTTACAGAGAAAGTGCAGGTAGGCAATAAGGTGCAAGGGCCCCGAAGACGTAGATTTAGAGATCAAGAGTTCATCTTTATTGTGTAAGAGCTCTGTTCAAGAGTCTTATAACAGTGGGATAGAAGCTGTCCTTGATCCTAGTGGTACATGTTCTCAAGCTTTTATATCTTCTGCCTGATGGGAGAGGGGAGAAGAGAGAATGTCCGGGGTGGGTGAGGTCTTTGATTATGTTGGCTGCTTTTCCAAGGCAGTGGGAAGTGTAGACAGAGTCAATGGAGAGGAGGCTGGTTTCTGTGATGAACTGGACTGTGTTCACAACTCTCTGCAGTTTCTTGAGGTCCCGGGCAGAGCAGTTGCCGTACCAAGCCGTGATGCATCCGGATAGGATGCTTTCTACGATGCATCTGTAAAAATTGTTGCGGATCATCGGGGACATGCCGAATTTCCTTAGCCTTCTGAGGAAGCAGAGGCACTGGTGTGCTTTCTTGGCCATAGCGTCTATGCAGTTGGACCAGGACAAGTATTACCTCCCCACACTTGTATCCTCGTCCTCTAGAAACCAACCAGTTTTATGACCACTATTACCAGTTATCCTGCTGACTTATAGCTCTGTTTTTCCATCTCACTCTGTCCTGTTTTGTTTTAGAGGAATAACTCGACCCCCTCAGGCAGAATGAAACAACTCTCACTTTCCTGTATTGAATTTTAATTTGCCATTTCTACACCCACTCTCTCTGCCCGTTCATGTCTTCTTGTACTTTGACACAGCCCTCCACATTATTAACGATATTCTCTCCCTCACTGAGACAGCACTGGCACATTTTAAATTCGGAATCCAGATCCCTGCTTCCAATCGCTGGGGAAGGGTTGCGTTCCCAGCACTGCTTCCAGTGGGACATGCTTCCCAGGGGCAATGAATTTATTGGAAACAGGACCTGTTTTTATGATGTTGAACATTTGCATTTCTATAGCAGCTTTTGCACTTTTTTCCAGCAGCTTTGCAGCACTTTGTTTTTGAAGTGTGTGGAACATGGCAGCCAAGCAGCGCACAGCAAGATCCCAGCAAGAACACCATAATAATGGAACATAAAACAGTACAGCACATGGACAGGCCCTTTGGCCCACAATATCTGTGCCAAACACAATGCCAAATTAAACTAATCTCTTTTGCCTACAAGCAGGATATATCCCTCCATTCACTGCCTGTTCATGTGTCTGTCTAACTGCCTCTTAAACACCACTATTATATCTGCTTCCACCACACCCTGGCAGCGTGTTCCAGATACCTACCGCTCACTGTGTAAAAAAAGAAAATGCCTTGTAAATCTCTTTTAGACTTTCCCCCTCTTGCTTTAAACCTGTGCCCTCTAGTATTTGATATTTTCAGCCTGGGAAAAATAAATTTTGTGCTCAAGGCTCTTGAGTTCACTGTAAGTTGCCCCTAGTGGCGTAAGTGACAGATAGAATCTGGGGGAGTTGTTGGGAATGTGGAGAGAATAAAATTGGTAATTGGTTTATTATTGTCAAATGTACCGAGATACAGTGAAAAACTTGTCTTGCATGCCATCCAGACAGATCATTACATCGAGGTAGTACAAAAGGAAAGAAAAACAGAATGCAGAATGTAGTGTTACAGAGAAAATGCAATGCAGGCAGACAAATAAAGTGCAAGGGCCACGATGAGGTAGATTGGGAGATCAAGAATTCACCTTTCAGCATATGAGAGCTCTTTTCAAGAGTCTGATAACAATAAACTGGGTAAAATGATGAATGCAAGAAAATGAGATCAGTGTAAGATTGACGTAAGTGGTGGTCGGTTCAGACTCAGTGGGCCGAAGGGACTGTTCTCAACCTCATTCAGGCTGGGAAAGGTGCCATAGAAATGCAAGTTCTTCCATGGTTTTCTTCTTGAAATAAGCTGCGTACACCGTTCATAAACCACATGTGTTCATGGATTCTGTGGTTTTTTTGCCGTGGGAAGCAATGGGGCATGAAATCTCTTTGAAGGCAGTCCTGTTAAATCAAGGCAATTAAAGCACACAATTATTAAGTGATGAATATCTTAACAGCAAACTGTAGTGAAGTGCATAGAACATCGAATGGCACAGCACAGTGCGGGCCCTTCGGTCCACGATGTTGTGCCAACCTATATAAACCTACTCCCTGATCAATCTAACCCTTCCCTCCTACACAGCCCATAACCCTCCATTGTTCTTACATCCATCTAAGAGTCTTTTAAATGTCCCTATTGTATCAGCCTCTACCACCACTCCCGGCAGTGTGCTCCAGGCACCCACCACTCTCTGTGTAAAGAACCTATCTCCGACATCTCCCCTGAACATTCCTCCTCTTAAACTGATGTCCTCTGGTATTGGCCATTGCCGCCCTGGGGAAAAGGTGCTGGCTGTCCATTCTATCTATGCCCCTCATAATCTTATACACCTCTATCAAGTCACCTCTCATCCTGCATCTCTCCAAAGAGAAAAGACCTAGCTCACTCAACTTATCCTCATAAGACATGTTCTCTAATCCAGGCAGCATCCTGGTAAATCTCCTCTGCACCCTCTCTAAAGCTTCCACATCCTTCCTATATGAGGCGACCAGAACTGAGCACATTCATACAACTGCACCAGTGAGACCAAGTGTGGTCTAACCAGAGTTCTACAGAGCTGCAACATTACCTCGCGGCTCTTGAACTCAATCCCCCGACTAATGAAGGCCAGCACACCATACACCTTCTTAACCACCCTACCAACTTGTGCGACATCTTTCTCCTGGGCTCGGGTTAATCCAGGCTGACCAAGACTTTTACATTCATTGAAATCGTCCACAGTCATAACACACTGTTATTCATTCACAGTCCCTCCCAAGGTGAAAGGAAGTTGACCTTCTCACTGGTGCAGTTGTATGAATTTGCTGCCAGTGTGATATATCACAGACATAGCACTTGCATCTTTCCTCTGGCTTATTTTGACTTCCGACCTCCACCGTGAATAAGGTCAAGGGCAGTGAGTGAAGGGGAACACCACCTCTCCATTTCGCACACCATCCTGATTGGGAAATATGTCACTGTTCCTTCATTGTCACTGGTCTAAGTCCTGGAACTCCCTCCCCTCTCAGCGGTACTGTGGGAAAACCTTCACCCAAAGGACATTTACAAGCCACTTGGACAGGTACACGGATAGGAAAGGTTTAGAGGGATATGGGCCAAACGAGGGCAAATGGGACCAGCTTAGATGGGCATCTTGGTCAGCACGGACCAGTTGGGCTGAAGGGCCTGTTTCCTGTTGTCTGACTCTATGGTGATTCAAGAAGGCAGCTCACCTACATCAGAGGGCAGTTACTGATGGGCAATAAATGGGGACACACTCGGAGTATTGTGTTCAGTTCTGGTCGCCTCATTATAGGAAGGATGTGGAAGCTTTAGAGAGGGGGCAGAGGAGATTTACCAGGGTGCTGCCTGGATTGGAGAGCATGTCATATGAGGATAGGTTGAGTGAGCTAGGGCTTTTCTCTTTGGAGAGGAGGATGATGAGATGTGACTTGATAGAGGTGTACAAGATGATAAGAGGCATAGATTGAGTGGACAGTCAGAGATTTTTTCCCAGGGTGACAATAACTAACACGAAGGGACATAATTTTAAGGTGATTGGAGGAAGGTATAAGGGGGATGTCAGAGGTAAGTTTTTTACACCGAGAGTGGTAGGTGTGTGGAACACACTGCCGACAGAGGTGGTGGGGGCAGATGCATTAGGGACATTTAAGAGTCTCTTAGATAGACACGTGAATGATAGAGAAATGGGGGGCTATATGGGAGGGAAGGGTTAGATAGACCTTAGAGCAGTATAAAATGTTGGCACAGCATTGTGGGCCGAAGGGCCTGTACTGTGCTGTAGTGTTCTACGTTCTATGTACAAGAGACTGCAGATGCTGGTATCTGGAGCAACACACAATCTGCTGGAGGAACTCAGCAGGTCGAGCAGCATCTGTGGGGGGAGAGTGAGGCGGGGGGAAGGAATTAGCGACGTTTCGGGTCAAAACTGTATGTCTGAGACTGACGATCCAGTGAGAGTGAAGGAATCAAGAAAGGTTGTGGGGAGGTGGAGATGCAAAATGCTGAAAGCACTCAGGTGGCCAGGCAGAACCTGTGGAGATAAACGTGGTTAATAATCTTCCATCAGAACTGGAGGGCATAAGATAAGATAAGATTTCTTTATTAGTCACACGTACATTGAACCACACAGTGAAATGCATCTTTTGCATAAAGTGTTCTGGGGGCCAGCCCTCAAGTGTTGCCACGCTTCCGGTGCCAGCATAGCACGCTCACAATTCCTAACCCATACATCTTTGGAATGTGGGAGGAAACCGGAGCACCCGGAGGAAACCCACGCAGACACGGGGAGAATGTCCAAACTCCTTACAGGCAGCAGCTGGAATTGAACCCGGGTCACTGGCACTGTAATAGCATTACACTAACCGCTACACTACCATGTGTGCCTAGGTTTAAGGTGAGAGGGGAAAGATTTAGTAGGAACTTGAGGGGCAACTTTTTTACACAAAGGGTGGTATCTATGTGGTATCAGCTGCCAGAGGAAGTGGTTGAGGCAGGTACAATAACAACATTTGAAAGACATTTGGACAGGTACATGGATAGGAAAGATTTGGAGGGATTTGGGCCAAATGTGGGCAAATGGGACCAGCTTGGATGTGGCATCTTGGTTGGCATGCATCAGTTGGGCTGAAAGGCCTGTTTCTGTGCTGTATGACTCTATAATTTAGAACTATGGTGAGATAGAGACACAAGAGACTGCAGATGCTGGAATCTGGAGCAATGCACAAAAAGCTGGGTATGATCAGCGTATATGGGCATGGTTTTTGCTGCTAACGTTCAGACTGTAGTTGGAGCTGGTGAGATCGTGGTGGAGTACAGTTGTGGGGCACAGGAAGTAAGAATGGAATCAGGCCTCTGGTCCCATGGAGTTGGAAGATGGCAGAGAGACATTGGAAATGGCTATTGTGATCATTGGTATCTACAGCACCTGACAGGTTGACGTTCCTGGCGGCAAGCGGTCGAGGGTTCTGCCCGAGCTGATTGCCTGCTCCTCTTCCGGAGTTACATCCATGATCCCATGTCCATGGAGAAGGAGCACGCTGTATCCACAGATACACTGGGGGCTTTCTGGGACCGGTGGACACCACAGGGGCTCGAGTGCATTATGGACAGAGGTGACT
Source organism: Pristis pectinata (assembly GCF_009764475.1). Lineage (NCBI taxonomy): Eukaryota > Metazoa > Chordata > Chondrichthyes > Rhinopristiformes > Pristidae > Pristis > Pristis pectinata. The sequence continues at coordinate 3,080,886 of NC_067408.1, read as the reverse complement.
GTATTGTAATTTGAAGCTATTGACTGTAAGTTGGTTTACTATTGTCACATGTACTGAGGTACAGTAAAAAACTTGTCTTGCATACCGATCATACAGATCAATTCATTACAACAGGGCATTGAAGTAGTTCAGGGTAAAACAGTAACAGAATGCAGAATAAAGTGTTACAGCTACAGAGAAAGCGAAGTGCAGGCAGACAATAAGGTGCAAGGACCATGATGAGGTAGGTTGTGAGGTTGAGAGTTCACTTTTATCGTACAAGAGGTCTGTTCCATAGTCTGACAACAGCGGGAGAGAAGCTATCCTTGAGCCTGGTGGTACATGCTTCCAGACTTTTGTATCTTCTGCCCGATGGGATGGGGTAGAAGACACAATGTCCGGGGTGGGTGGGGTCTTTGATTATGTTGGCTGCTTTACCGAAGCATGGAGGGGAGGCTGGTTTCTGTGGTGTGCTGAGCTGTGTCACAGATGTTTCCTTTGTCCTATCCACCTCTCCTGCCAACTTCTCTGCAAATTAAAACTAAAGGTTTTCTCTCTTTTCCTGTTCTGGCGAAGGGTTTTCAACCTGAAAAGTTAACTGTTCCTCTCGCCACAGACGCTGCCTGACTTGCTGAGTGTTTTCAGCATTTTCAGTTTTTATTTCAGCTTTCCAGCATCTGTGTTTTTTTGACTCACAGTGGAGTGGATGTTGTGTGTCTCTGAGTAGGTATTCAGTAATACTCCTGCTTTTATCTGCTAGTGCCTTCCTATTTGTGTCTATTTCAAGTGATGTGTCTGCACCAGGTTAACTTGACAGAAGGGGTTTATGAATTAATCATACAGCAGTATGTCGCTGTTTTGAATACTCACACAGTGTAATTCAAATGAGGAACACTTTCAATAGAGGCTGGACCAGTCTTAAGCAGTTGTAAGAAAAACAGTCATGAATGCAGTTTTTTAAGTTGATTTCTAAACCATTAATTCTCATGAACGTTCGAAAGCAGTCAACAGATGAGATGTTGCCCACAGCTAGTGTCCAGCTCCCACAGCACATTTATCCTTCGAGGGGACCTTCTGAGGAGTAAGGGGTTAATGTGTCTCCTGAAGTAAACAACTCCCACAAAACAAATGCAACTTGGGGATCCACCTCAAGGGGCATTTTGCACTTGTCCATCTGCACTTTCTCTGTAACAACTCAGTGGGCATGGACCAGTTGGGCCGAAGGGCCTGTTTCCATGCTGTACAACTCTATGACCAGTGGAAAGCCCCCAAAGGAACACTGTGAGCCATTCCGGAAACTGAGCGCACCTGTCTATGAACTTGGAAGATTCCTCAAAGTTGAACTGATTTTTGTTTGGATTGGGAGGTTATCCGTCTGGCATTCTGTCTTGTGGAAATGGGAATCTTCGCCCGTGAGAGGTCAGTGTGAACTGCCGGCTGTATTCTCTCGAACATCCTGGGATGTTGTCTTTCAAGATTTCATCTGAAGCTTTCAGCAGACCTGATAGTGATATCTGAAAATGTTACCCTTTGGGAATGAGTTGTGAAAAAACAGAGAACAAGAACAGAAAATACTGGAAATGCTCATCAGGTCAGGCCTGAGTTCCTGCGTACTTCCAGCATCTGCATTTGTCAAAGTCAAACAGTCCAACTCGAGTTCATTGTCAGATGCACAAGTCCACGTGTGCATGGGTGCAATGAAAAACTTACTTGCAGCAGCATCACAGGCACAGAGCATCAGATAAGCAGCATTCACAAGAAAAACATGAATTAAACATAAATTGTACAGATTTTTTGCAAGGAAGATAACAATTAGAACAAAACAAAGTCCATTTTAGTGCAGAGTGATCAAAGTGTTGCTGAACTTTAGTGATTCAGGTTTTAAATTTCCAACATCTGCATTTTTCTTTGATTTTCAAAAGTACAGAAACTGCTGGAAACACTCAGCGGGTCAGGCAGCATCTGTGGAGAGAGAAGCAATTAATGTTTCAGATTGTAGACTCCTTGACCTGTTTCTCTCTCTACACATGCTGCCTGACCCGCTGAGCGTTTCCAGTGTTGCCCGTTTTCATTTCTGAATTCCAGCATCTGCAGTTTTGATTTTTAGGAACGGGTAACTGGCAGGTCCTGGGTAATATTTTAGTTTTCCTCTTTTATTCATTTAATGAAATTTTCTACCACCTCTATAGTTACAGGAGGCAGGTAACCCTGTTGAACTTGCACATCTGTTAAACAGGGCCCACATATCCCACCCAGAACAGACCCCACTCAGTGAAAGTGCACTGGGTCCCTCACATGCGAAAGACCCCAATAAATCTCAAGGCACCCAGAGTTATGAGTCGGTATTACCAGAGAGAACGTGGGAACCGAGAACCAGGTTCCTCTGTTAATAAAACAAATCCAATCTCAAAGCTAGAATTATTATTATTATTAATGGAACAAATCTTTGTCTTCAAATTGTTTTTTCCTCTCTGCTGATCGATTAATCAGGTCACTGGCTGGTTTGAGACACTGATTGACCAGAATTGGGCAGCCCTTTGATAGGAGTAATCAATCAATTGATCGAAAATGAGTTACTCAACTATAATATTGGACTTTAAATGAAATAAGCACACTGCTTTGTTCTAGAAGTTTTTCTTTCTTGCCTTCAAAGGAATTGGCTGTCCTGATAAATGTAGAGGAAGCATACGTGGCTGGAACGATGTATTGGTAACATTGGCAGAAGGTTATTCAAGCTGAAATCATCGCTGTTGTCCTTCATAAAAATGAGAAACAGGGTTATAAACTTATAAACTCTGGATATAGAGTCTGTAAGCTGAGCTTTTAAAAAAAGAGTGCAGTGCTTTACCACCTCAGGAAGAACCAGAGTGTTTGACAGTGAATGAAATATGGTGAAGTATGGCAGCCACCTTACCACAACACAGAGGGAGGCCATTTGGCCCTTTGGATACATGTTGGCTCCTTTCAGATCAACCCTATTAGTCGCATTCCCCATCTCCTTATTTCCCTGCGCTCCTGCATCTTACCGTCTCTCACCCACCCATCAACTCCCCTTTGGTTCTCTTGCCCTCACCACTCGGGGCGATTTACAGCGGGTAGTACCTCTCTGAGACGTGGGTTAAGGTGGGGAGCACCCGGGGGAAACCCACATGGTCACAGAGAAGGTGCAAAGTCCACACAGACAGAGCCCGAAGTCAGTTGCTTGTACCTGATCTGAATTTGTTACCTTTTTGTGCTATGGGTATATAGTCGGGTGATGCAGTGGCACAGCAGGTACAGCCGCTGCCTCAGAGTGCCAGAGACCCGGGTTCATAGAACAGTACAGCACAATACAGGCCCTTCAGCCCACAATGTTGTGCCAACATTTAAACCTCACCTAAGACCATCTAACCCCTTCCTCCCATATATCCCTCTATTTTAAATTCCTCCATATGCTTATCTAGCAATCTCTTGAATTTGACCAATGTACCTGCCTCCACCACCATCCCAGGCAGCGCATTCCATGCCCCAACCACTCTCTGGATAAAAAAATCCTCCCTCTGATATCTCCCTTGAACTTCCCACCCACTACTTTAAAGCCATGCCCTCTTGTATTGAGCATTGGCGCCCTGGGAAAGAGGCGCTGGCTGTCCACTCTATCTATACCTCTTAATATTTTGTACACCTCTATCCTGGCCTCTTGTACGCTTTGATCCCGACCTCCGGTGCTGCCTGTATGGAGTTTGCACGTTCTCCTTGTGACCACGTGGGTTTCCCCACGGTGCTCCGGTTACCTCCTATGTCCCAAAGGTGTGCAGGTCGGTGGTAATGGAATTGGTTTATTATTGTCACAGGTACTGTGATACAGTGAAAAGTCTTTGCGTGCCATCCAGACAGATCATTCCATACATAAGTACATCGAGGCAGTAAAAAGGGAAACAGAATGCAGAATATTGTGTTACAGCTACAGAGAAGGTGCAGTGCAGGCAGACAAATATTTAAATACTGTTGTAGGTAAGGGCTACGACAAAGTAGATTGGGAGATCAAGAGTTCACCTTTAGCGTATGAGAGGTCCATTCAAGAGTCTGATAACAGCGGGATAGAACTGTCCTTGAGCCTGGTGGTACGTGCTCTCAGGCTTTTGTATCTTCTGCCCGATGGGAGGAGGGAGAAGAGAGAATGTCCCAGGGTGGTTGGGGTCTTTGATTATGTTGGCTGCTTTCCCGAGGCAGTGAGAAGTGTAGACAGGGTCCATGGAGGGGAGGCTGGTTTCTGTGATGTGCTGAGCTGTGTCCACAACTCTCTGCAGTTTCTTGCAGTGTTAATTGGCTGCTGTAAATGAGCATCAAATGAATGAAAAGTGAATGTAAAGGAGAATAAGGTGAGGTGTGGGACTCAGAGGATCATTCTGCATGGACACGATGGGCTGAATAGCCTCCTGAGTTGTAATAATTCTGTGACCCAGTATAGGTGTGTGGGTCTGCTCTGTGATTTCCCAGCCCGAGCAGCTCTCTGATGTGTTCACCGGCAGCTGTGGGGTGGAAGACTGTTCAGCCCACTCCCGGGAAGCTTTGAAACCTCCCTTCGAGAAACTGCTGGGATCCTGAGGGATCTTGCTGTGCATGGATCAGCAGCCACGTTATCTGCACTACAAAAGTTATATCACTTTGCCCTCCCTGCCCCAGTTCCAGGCTCTCTGCCCTCCCTGTCTATATCCCGAGGGTCTCTCCCCTCCCTCTCCCCAGTTCCAGGCTCTCTGCCCAACCTCTCCCACTCTTGGGAGTCTCTGCCTGTCCTTTAGCCACTACCCCGTCCAGTACCCCCTTTAGCCACCTCCAGGGTGTCTGGACTCGCTGTCCAGCCATCCCATCCACTCCCGTGTCTCTGACTTCCGTCTTGGCTTCCACCGAGCCCCACACTTCCAGCCCCCAGACCCACCTGTTCCGGTTGCGGATCCCGGGAACCAGTCCCATCCCAGGAGAGGTACATTGAGCTGCAGTGAATTGGGACAGGTTCTAACAAAACTGACAGCTAACAAGGCAGCACAGTGCACACACACACACACACACACACACACACACACATACACACACACACACACACACACACACACACACACACACACACACACACACACACACACACACACACACACACGTGTTTTAAACAAAGTGTAAAAAGTGAAAAAAGCTGTTTTTCCCCCGGAAACAAATGTGCTTGCTGACTTTGGCAGATAATCTCAATGAATAAAAGTAAACGTTAGTGCCAATTGAGGTATAAGGTAGATAGCCACAGTCTCGAGGCACATCATGGACTCTGTCCACACTTCTCGCTGCCTCAGTAAAGCAGCCAACATAATCAAAGAGAAACAAAGGACTGTAGATGCTGGAATCCAGGTGAAAAACACGATGATGCTGGAGGAACTCAGCAAGCCAGGCAGCATCCGTGGAGAAAAGCAGGCGGTCAACATGGTAAGTTCCTGGATGGGAGTGGGATGGGTGGGGAGGTGGAGGAGTGAACTCGGGATCTTGCCCCACGGAGCTCGTATCCTCGTACCTAGACACTATCCTGTCCTGCCTGGTCCAATCCCTTCCCACCTACATCCCTGACACATCACATGCTCTCCAACTCTTCCATAGCTTTAAGTTCTCCGGCAATCCCTAGTTCACTAACAGCATGAACATTGAATTCTCCCGCTTTAAGTAATCCCCCCAGCACCCCCCCCACCCCCCCCCACCATGCCTCTTCTTTTCTTCCCTTCCCCAGCCTCTCTTTTTTCTACCGCCTTTTTTTTCTCTCTCTCCTCACCTTTGACCCATCCCCCGGTGGATCTGCTCTCCCCTCCTCCCCGCACCTGCCCATCACCATCTCTTACCTGCATCTACCTATCACCACCCTGTGCCCACCCCGCCTCCCCTCTTTTGTCCACCTATCACTGCTCTGTTTTTCCCTCCTATATATCGGGCTTCCCCTTTTCCTATCTTAAGAAGGGTCCTGACCTGAAACGTTGCCCGCCTGCTTTTCTCCACGGATGCTGCCTGGCCTGCTGAGTTCCTCCAGCATCGTCATGTTTTTCAACATAATCAAAGACCCCTCCCATCCCAGACATTCTCTCTTCTCCCCCCTCCCATCGGGCAGAAGATGCAAAAGCCTGAAAGCACGTACCACCAGGCTCAAGGACAGCTTCTATCCCGCTGTTATTAGACTATTGAACCTCTTGTACATAAAGACAGTCTCTTGATCTCACAATCTACCTCGTCGTGGCCCTTGCACTTAATCGTCTGCCTGCACTGCACTTTCTCTGTAACTGTAACACTTTATTGATTCATTTCAAGACAAATAATGTATAAATGTAAGGAAGTGTTGATGAGGATCTATGGGGCACTGGTGAGGCCTCATTTGGAATACTGTGTAGAGTTTTGGGCCCCATGTCTGAGGAAGGATGTGCTGATGTTGGAGAGGGTTTAGAGGAGATTTACGAGGATGATTCCCGGAATGAAAGGGCTTACATATGATGAGCGTTTGTCGGCTCTTGGACTGTACTCACTGGAGAACAGAAGAATGAGAGGGGACCTCATAGAAACATTTTAAAAGGACTGGACAGGTTAGATCTGGCCAAGCTGTTTCCCTTGGTGGGTGAGTCCAGGACCAGAGGGCACAATCTTAGAATTAGAGGGTACAGGTTTAAAACAGAGATGAGGAGAAATTTCTTTAGCCAGAGGGTAGTGAATTTATGGAATTCCTTGCCACGTACAGCAGTGGAGGCCCAATCATTGGAGGCGTTTAAGGAGGAGATAGATAGATATCTAATTAGTCAAGGTATCAAGGGATATGGGGATAAGGCCGGAAATTGGGGTTAGAATAGTTTTTTTTGCTCATGGAGCAGAGTCTCCTCCCCCCCCATTTCTTTTTCTTTTTCCCCTTTTCTTTGGAGCAGACTCGATGGGACGAATGGCTTACTTCTGCTCCCTTGTCTTGTGATCTTGTGATCTTATTCTGCATCCCTTGTACTACCTCAATGCACTGATGTGATGAAATGATCTGTACGGGTGGCATGCAAAACAAAGTTTTTCACTGTACTTCAGTACATGTGACAATAACAAACTAATTTACCAATTAGATAGAGTAGATAGTCTTTTTTCCCGGGGTAGAAATGTGAAATACTACACAACATATCTTTAACGTTAGAGGGGGAAAGTTTAAAGGAGATGTGCGGGGCCAGTTTATTTTATACAGAGAGCGGTGGGTGCCTGGAACGGGCTGCCAGGGGAAGTGGTGGAGGCAGATACGATAGAGGTATTTAAGAGGCATTTAGGCAGACACATGACCGGGCAGGGAATGGAGGAATATGGACCATGTACAGGAAGATGGGTCTAGTTTAATTTGGCATCGTGTTTGGCACAGACATGGTGGGCCGAAGGGCCTGTTCCTGTGCTGTACTGTTCTATGTTCCATGTAGCTTGTCCCCAGGCAAGCCAACATTCTTTGAAATTGATCTAAAAAAAATTAAGTAGGGCATTACCCCTGAGGCAACTTGGGTGTCCTGACGAGGTCCAGAAAAGAGCTGCGAAATGCATCGTTATTTCTCTCTCCACCTCAGTGTCTGCCACTCCCTTCACCTGGAGGAGTCGTCAGATCGAAAAGGGGGCAGAATTTTCCAGCCAGCCTCCTCCCAGACCTTGCCAACACCTCCAGATTGTTTGTTGAGCATATTGTTCCTCCACGCCTTCGTTCTTGAGCTGAAGGAACATCAGAGGAGGAAGCACATGGCTGCAATCACAAACACTCGCCAGGAATTTTAAACCTTAATTGGATGCAAATTGAATATCCCTTTGAGTTTGGAATGAGGCCATTTTAGTTGGAGAGAAACTTTAGCTGAGAAAATGTTCTGAGTTTATTCAATACAAAGCACTGACAGCTGGTAAGTGCTTAAGCAGTTATTTATGAAGCTGAGTTATAGGAGTTACATTGCAAGGAGATGATCAGTGAACCAGCTGAGATTGGGGCAAAGGTCAGTGTCAGACGTGACACCATGGCCAGATCTCCCATCGCTCAGGAACAGGGCAGTGAGATTTAAGTCAGATTCCAGTCCATGATCCAGGCTGACAATACTGAGGGAGTGCCACACTGCCAGAGGTACTGTCCTTCAGATGAGATGTTTCACAGAGACCCTGTTCACCTTATTCACCTGCATAGCAGGACCCTTAACAGTGTTGATATACAAAGGGGTCTTGGGGTCCAAGTCCACAGCTCCCTGACAGTGGCTGCACAAGTCGATAGGGTGGTAAAGAAGGCGTTTGACATGCTTGCCTTTATTAGTCGAAGCACTGAGTTAAAGAGTCGAGAAGTTATGTTTCAGCTTTATAAATTTCTGGTTAGGCCACATCTGGAGTATTGCATTCATTTCTGGTCGCCCCATTACAGGAAGGATGTGGAGGCTTTGGAGAGGGTGCAGAAGAGGTTCACCAGGATGCTGCCTGGATTAGAGGGTATGAGCTATAAGGAGAGGTTGGACAAACTTGGGTTGTTTTCTCTGGAGCCTCAGAGCCTGAGGGGAGACCTGATAGAAGTTTATAAGATAGTGAAAGGCATAGATAGAGTGGACAGCCAGTTTCTTTTTCGCAGGGTTGAAATGTCTAATACTTAGAGGGCACGCATTTAAAATTGAAAGGGGATGTGCAGGGCACGTTTTTTACACAGAGAGTGGTGGGTGTGTGGAATGCGCTGCCAGGGGTGGTGGTGGAGGCAGATACGATAGAGGTGTTTAAAAAGCTCTTATATCGTCACATGAATGTGCAGGGGAGGGAGGGATTTGGACATTGTGTGGGCAGAAGGGATTCGTTTAGTTAGGCATTTAATTACTAGTTTAATTAGTTCAGCACAACAGGAAGAGGTCATCAGGTCATTGCTGGCTGCGGGATCTTGCTGTGCACGCATTAGCCAATAGGGATTTTTCTACATCACGTTTCTTGTCACCTGCATAGCATTTTAACGTGCGCTTAAGTAGTATTGAGATGTCATGAGGGGCATCGATAAGGTGGATGGTGACAGTCTTTTTCCCAGGGTTGGGGAGTCTAAAACTAGAGGGCATGGGCTTCCTCCGGGTGCTCCGGTTTCCTCCCACATTCCAAAGACGTACGGGTTAGGAAGTTGTGGGCATGCTACGTTGGTGCCGGAAGCGTGGCGACACTTGCGGGCTGCCCCCAGAACACTCTATGCAAAAGATGCATTTCACTGTGTGTTTCGATGTACATGTGACTAATAAAGATATCTTAAAGTGAGAGGGGAAAGATTTAAAAGGGTCCTGAGAGAAATCTTCTTCTCACAGAGGGTGGTGCGTGTATGGAATGAGCTGCCAGAGGAAGTGGTTGAGGCAGGTACAATTACAATGTTTAAAAGAAATTTGGACAGGTGTGTGGATGGGAGAGGTTTAGAGGGATATGGGCCAAATGCAGGCAAATGGGACCAGCTCAGCTTGGCACCTTGGTCGGCATGGACAAGTTGGGCTGAAGGGCCTTTTTCCGTGCCTTATAACTCAATGATCTAAATCAAGATCGGAGTCCTGATGAAGGGTCTCGGCCCGAAACATCGACTGTTTATTTCCCTCCATAGATGCTGCCTGACCTGCTGAGTTCCTCCAGCACTTTTTGTGTATTGCTCCAGATTCCAGCATCTGCAGAATTTTTTGTGTCTCCGTCAATCTTTGATTAACCTCCTCAAGAACCCTCAGCTTCCTAAGTCTTGCGTTACATTTGATGATCTTTGTCAGTGTTTGTTGCTGATGGGGCCACCTTAGGAAGTGGTCAGATTCGAAAATTGGGATGTGCTGAGATGGTGTAAGGTGCTATGTAAATGCAACTTGTAATAATTCATTAAGGGTGAGTATTGCGTGCAGTTTTGGCCTCCTTAACTAATGCAGAGAGGGCAGAAAGCTTCACCAGACTGGTTCCCGGGATGGTGAGCTCTCTGTATGAAGAGAGATCGAGTGGACTGGAACTGTATTCTCTGCAATAAAAACAGAAGATGCTGGGAAAAACACTCAGCAGGTAAGGCAGCATCTGTGGAGAGAGAAACAGTTAACGTTCCATCAGAACTGAGTAAGAAAGAAACAAGTCAGTTTTAGTTGCAGAGAAGGTGGGGGCTGGGTGAAGTAATGGGGCCGTTAAAATCAGATGAAGCTTTTTTTGTCTTTGTAATGTGCTGCTAAAGGCTAGAATATAAGAAGAGGAATAGAGAATGACGATTTCAGGCAAAAATTCTCAAATGGAAAGAGCAGAGACACAATAGACTGCAGATCTGGGACCTGGAGCAACACACACACTGCTGGAGGGACTCAGCGGGTCGGGCAGCATCTGTGGAGGGAAATGGACAGTCGACATTTCAGGTCGAGACCCTTCACCTGGACTCGTCCCTGCTGCCTGACCTCCTGAGTTAGTCCAGCAGCTCGTCTTTTGCTTCAGGTAGAAAGAGTCATCTAACCATAAGACCATCAGATATAGGAGCAGAATTAGGCCATTCAGCCCATCGAGTCTGCTCCACCATTCAATCGTGGCTGATTTTTTTTTCTCAGCCCCATTTTCCCTCCTTCTCCCCTTAACCCCCTTACCAATCAAGAACCTATCAATCTCTGTCTTAATACACCCAATGATGTGGCCTCCACAGCCCTCAGTGGCGATGAATTCCACAGATTCACCACCCTCTGGCTGAAGAAATTCCTCCTCATCTCTGTTCTAAAGGGACGTTCATTTATTCCAAGGCAGTGCCCTCGGATCCTAGACTCTCCTACTGATGGAAAGTCTCCATGTCCACTCTATCCAGGCCTTTGTATCCAGTAGGTTTCAATGAGATCCCCCCTCATCCTCCTGAACTCCATCGAGTACAGGCCCAGAGACATCAAGCGCTCCTCATAGGTTAAGCCTTTCAATCCCGGGGTCATTCTTGTGAACCTCCTCTGGACCTTCTCCAGGGCCAGCACATCTTTCCTTGGAAACGGGCCCCAAAATTGTTCACAATATTGCAAATGTGGTGGGACCAATGCCTTATAAAGTCTCAGCAGTGCATCCTTGCTTTTATATTCTTACATTATATAACAGGCATTCTCTCTCTGTTTCTGTTTGCCAGAGATTACGGTGGGGGGGGGGGGGGGGGTGTGAGGCGTTATTTGCACTGAGATAATTTAGTTAGAAAGTTCCCAAAAAAATGTAGCAGTAAATAGAAATATTCTGGCTGCTTTGACTGTGGATTCTGGCAGTTCTTAATGCCTTCTACCTGATCTTTTGATCCTCTACTTCAGCATTTTCCTGCATTATCCCTACATCCTTTGATTCCCCCAATATCTAGAGATCTATTGATCTCTGCTTTGAATAGGTGATACTGAAGTAGGTGGTGTTGTAGACAGTGTAGAAGATTATGAAAAATTACAGGGGGATCTTGATCAACTAAAACTGTGGGCTGAAGATTGGCAAATGGTTTTCAATCCAGATAATTGTGAGGTATTGCATTTTGGGAGATCAAACCAGGGTAGAACTTATACGGTGAATGGTAGGGCCCAGGGGAGTGTTATGGAATAGAGGGACCTAGCAGTGCAAGTGCATAGTCCGCTGAAAGTGGCGCCACAGGTAGATAGGGTGGTGAAGACGGCATTTGGAATGCAGGCCTTCATCATTCAGGGCATTGGGTACAGGAGTTGGGAAGTTATGTTACAGTTATACAAGACGTTGGTGAGCCTGCACTTGGAGTATTATGTACATTTGTGGTCACCCCGTTATAGGAAAGATGATATTAAGCTAGAAAAAGTGCAGAAAAGATTTACCAGGATGTTTGCCCAGACTTGGGGGCCTGAGTTACAAGGAGAGGTTGTGTAGACTAGGACTTTATCCAGTGGAACGTAGGAGATTGAGGGGTGACCTTATAGAGATGTATAAGATCATGAGGGGCGTAGACAGGGTGAAAGCGCACAGTCTTTTCCCCAGGGAGGGGGAGCTAAAAACAAGAGGGCATCATTTTAAGATCAGAGGCAAGAGATTTAAAAGGGACATCAGGGGCAGCTTCTTCACGCAAAGGGTGGTGTGTATTTGGAATGAGCTGCCAGAAATAGTGGTTGAGGCGGGCACATTTAAAAGCCACCTAGATAAGTACATGGACAGGAGAGGTTTAGAGGGCTACAGGCCAAACGTGGGCAGATGGGACTAGCTCACTGGGCAACACAGTCGGCATGGACGAGTTGGGCCGAAGGGCGTGTTTCCATGCTGTATGATTCTATGATTCAATGACTGAGCCTCCAGAGCTCTGAGTGAAGAAGGTTCTCCTCATCTCAGTCCTCAATGGCCGATACTTTACACTGAGACCTGTGACCCCTGGTTCCATCCTCAGTCGGGAGGAACACCCTCCCCACATCCTCCCTGTCAAGCCTGCAACGACCCAGTAATCTGTTTTGGAATGCTCTTGATTGAGGGATAAGTATTGACCGTGACCAGGTTAAATCTTCCACTCCCTCGAGAGGGTAGATGGATTTCACATCCTGCAAATCACCTTGGGACATTCCACAAGGTTAACAGACCTTCAGAATCATGAATTGTTGGGACCCAAACCTATATCCTCCTGATTGACTCCCACTGCCACCTCTTACACATCTTTCCTAATGGGGACATCAGAGAACAGGAAGCAGGAAGCAGGAAAGGAGAACCATTTGGTCCATCAAGTCTACTGTGGCTGTCCCCCGGGTGACCCTGCTCGATCCACACTCTTCAATCTCATTTGAATGCCACAATTGAATCCGCATTCACTACAGGATGTTCCCAGACTTAGCCAGTCACTGCGGTAAAATATCTCTCTCAAGCTGCACCCCCACCAAGTTAAATCCGGAGACAGGAGAAACTGCAGATGCTGCAATCTGGAGCCACACACAAGATGCCATTTAGCTGGAAAGAGTGCAAAGGAGATTTACGAGGATGTTGCCGGGACTCGAGGGACTGAGTTATGGAGAGGGGTTAAGCAGATTGGGACCTTTTTCATTGGAGCGTAGGAGACTGAAGGGTGATCTTATAGAGGTGTATAAAATCATGAGGGGCATAGACAGGGTGAATGCACATAGTACTTTCCCCAGGGAAGGGGAATCAAGAACCCGAAGGCATAGGTTTAAGGTGAGAGGGGAGAGATTTAATAGGAACCCGAGGGGCAGCTTTTTCTCCAGAGGGTGGTCCGTATATAGAACGGGCTGCCAGCGGAAGTGGCTGAGCTGGTACATTAGCAGCATTTGAAGGGCACTTGGACAGGTATGTGGATCGGAAAGGTTTAGAATGATATGGGCCAAATGTGGGCAAATGGGACTAACTTAGGTGGGCATCTTAATCGGCATGGACCAGTTGGGCCGAAGGGCCTGTTTCTGTCCGGTATGATTCTACGCTGGAGAACTCAGTGGGTCAGACTGCACCTACGGAGGGAAATGCACAGTTGATGTTTCGGGTTGGGAACACTTCGATCTGGAGCCAGTTATGGAGTCAAAGAGAGGCACAGCACAGCAACAGGCCCTTCTGCCCACCATGTCCAGTTCTTGTGCTTGTCTGGATGTTTCCGAGTACTTGTCTGCATCTTCCGCAATAGCTCAGTGTTAATCTTTTGATCTGCTAATAGTCCTGTGAAATACTTGGCCTTGAAACGTCTCTGCTGTGTTAAAGGTGCTATATAAATTCAAGCTTTTATTGTCGATCCTCTCAATATCCTTGAACTATCTGTTTCACTGATGCTCTGGAGCGGAGGGAATCTGCTGTGTTTACCCGATCTGCCTACATGTGACTCCAGACCCAACCAATGCGGTTGAGGAAGGAATGGCCCAGCAAGTTTGGAAGCAGATAGGGATGGGCAACAAAGGCTGTTGAGTCATCATAAGAACATACGAACATACAAAATAGAAGCAGGAAGAGGCCACTCAGCCCCAGAGGTATTCAATAAAATTATTGATTTGACTGTAACCTCAGCTCTACATTCCCATCGACCCCCACTAACCTTCCACCCCTCGCTTATCAAGAATCGATCTGCCTCTGCCTTAAAAATATTCAGAGAGCACCTCCACAGCCCTTTAAGGAAGAGTTACAGCCCTTTTAGAGAGAAACAGAGAGAGTGGGTGGCATGGTAGTGTAGCGGTTAGCGTAACGCTATTACAGTGCAAGCGATCCGGGTTCAATTCCGGCCGCTGTCTGTGAGGAGTTTGTACGTTCTCCCTGTGTCTGCGTGGGTTTCCTCCGGGTGCTCCGGTTTCCTCCCACATTCCAAAAACGTACTGGTTAGGAAGTTGTGGGCGTGCTATGTTGGCGCCGTAAGCGTGGCGACACTTGCGGGCTGCCCCCAGAACACTCTATGCAAAAGATGCCTTTCACTGTGTGTTTCGATGTACATGTGACTAATAAAGATATCTTATCTTATCCTATCTATCTGGAACGCATTATCAAAGGAGGTGGTGCAATCAGATACACTCACTACATTTCAGAGGCATTGAGACAGATACTTAAATAGACGAGGTGTAGGAGGATACAGTCCTAATGTGGAGAAATGGGATTGGTGTAGATAGACAGAAAGGTCAGACTTGGGTCAAAGGGCCATTTCTGTCCTGTACATCTCTGTACCTGATAACACTTAAATGGGGATATTTTACATGGTGCCCCCTTAGTCCTAGGTTTTCCTACAAAAAGAAATATCTTCACCACATTCATCCTGTCAAAACCCCTCAGGATCAAGTCACCTCTCACTCCATGGATACAAACCCATCCGGTCCAACCTTTCTTCGTGAGACTGTTCTAAGGCAATATAAAACTTTAGTCACGCCGCACTTGGAGTACTGTGTGCAGTTCTGGTCGCCCCATTACAGGAAGGATGTGGAGGCTTTGGAGAGGGTGCAGAGGAGGTTCACCAGGATGCTGCCTGTATTAGAGGGTGTGAGCTATAAGGAGAGGTTGGACAAACTTGGAGTGTTCTCCCTAGAGCGTCGGAGGCTGAGGGGAGACCTGACAGAGGTTTTTAAAATTATGAGCGGCATAGATAGGGTGGACAGCCAGAGTCTTTTTCCAAGGGTGGAAATGTCAAACACCAGAGGAGATACTTTTGAGGGGGGGAAGATTAAAGGCGATGTGAGGGGCAAGTTTTTTACGCACTGTGCCTGGAATGGGTCACCAGGGGTAGTAGTGGAAGCGGGCAGTTTGGTGGAGTTTAAGAGGCTTTTAGACAGACACATGAATATGATGGAGGGATGTTGATGATACACAGGAGCAGGACATTTAGTATAAATCGGCATCGAGATTGGCACAACATCATGGGCCGAATGGCCTGTCCCATGCTGGACTGTTCTGTGTTCCATGTACCTGTTCCAGTTATTAGTCCTATAAACCTTCTCTGAGCTGTTTCCAATGCATTCACGTTCTTCCTTAAGTAAGGAAGTTGACTCTACACAGGTTCATGGAGAGGAAAGGTCCAGAGGGATATGGGCCAAACGCAGGCAAATGGGACCAACTCAGGTGGACAACTTGGTCGGCATGGACGAGTTGGGCCGAAGGGCCTGTTTCTGTGCTGTATGACTCTATGACTATGTCAGTACTCCAGCTGTGACATACTCTTTGCCCACTATAGCTGAAACACAACCTCTTTCCTTTAATCCAATCTGTAGTACTCCAAGTCAAGTCAAGTTTATTATCATGTGCACAAGTACAGTGCGATACAGGTACAGTGAAAAACTTGCTGTAGCAGCAGTGGAATTAGAATTGGTTTATTGTTGTCACATGTACTGAGGTACAGTGAAAAACTTGTCTTGCATACCGTTCATACAGATCAATTCATCACATCAGTGCATTGAGGTAGTACAGAGTAAAACAATAACAGAATGCAGAATAAAATGTCACAGCTACAGAGAAAGTACAGTGCAGGCAGACAATAAGGTGCAAGGTCATAACGAGGTAGATTGTGAGGTCAAGGGTCCATCTTATCGTACTAGGGAACCATTCAATAGTCTTATAACAGCGGGATAGAAGCTGGTGGTACGTGCTTTCAGGCTTTTGTATCTTCTGCCCGATGGGAGAGGGGAGAAGAGAGAATGTCCGGGGAGGGTGGGGCCTTTGATTATGCTGGCTGCTTCACCAAGGTAGCGAGAAATGTAGACAGAGTCCATGGAGGGGAGGCTTGTTTCCGTGATGTGCTGAGCTGTATCCACAACTTTCTGCAGTTTCTTGCGGTCCCGGGCAGAGCAGTTGCCGTACCAAGCCGTGATGGATCTGGACAGGATGCTTTCTATGGTGCATCAATAAATCACAGGCATGTAGGTTCAGACAACACACAGAACATAAATTATACAAGACCATGAAGAAAAAGGACGATGCAAAACAAGACATTAGTGCAGAAAAACACAAATCAAGAGGTCGGTAGTGTTCCATTGTGAGGTAGTACCAGACGTGGTCTCACCAATGTCCTGTATAACTGAAACATAACCCCTTGTTGTGTCCAGTATGTCCTTGCTACTAAAACTATTAACCTCTTGTAGTTACTCTGGATACTGGGAGCCAGAGTTTCACCACTGACGTGTAACGCACGAGGCAGATGTGGAGTTATTTCCCAGAGGACATGGGGCAGCCAAACCCATCACATTTAACAATCATGTTCATAACCAGCTGATAGTTAAAGGTTTGCAATCAAGAGATGGGCTGGATATTGCACATTCATTGCAAGATCCTACCTACCACATTGACTAAAGACAATTCCCGGTACTGGAAAGGTTGCAATTTTTCTATCTAAATAAATTATCTGTTACCATGACAACTAAAATCCAGCTCCTCAAGCCAGCTACACCATTCCCTTAGGTTTTGAGTGAATTTTACCCCACCCGCCTTTGCTTTTAAAAATGATCTACCCTTCCTAACAGTGTCAGCTGCGGGTCAGTCATTCCCACTCCTCAATCATGACTTCCAGTCTCCCCGCTGAGAAATAAGGACAAAATTCCAGGAATGCTTGTCTTTGTGAATATCATGGAGTCGATGGCATGATCAGCATTCATCGACCATCCTTAAATGCCCTGTGAACCCTGTCTCTTGTCTGAGTCACCTCAGAGGGCAATTAAGCATCAAGCTTGTTGGTAACACCTACTTGGAGGGTAAAAATTTTCCTCTACGTAGGACTCTACTGAGCCATGGAGTTCACAATAATACAATGGCTTTACTGATACTAGGCCATATCAGGCCATTTGGCCCATCGAGTCTGCTCCACTATTCAATCATGGCTGATTTTTTTCTCAACCCCATTCTCCTGCCTTCTCCCCGTAACCCTTAACCCCCTTACCAGTCCAGAACCTATCAATCTCTGCCTTAAATACACACAATGACATGGTCTCCACAGCCCTCTGTAGCAACGAATTCCACAAATTCACCTCCCTCTGGCTGAAGAAATTCCTCCTCATCTCAGTTCTAAAGGGACGTCCCTTTATTCTGAGGCTGTGCCCTCGGATCCTGGACTCTCCCACTGATGGAAACATCCTCTCCACGTCCACTCTATCCAGGCCTTTCAGTATCCGGTAGGTTTCAATGAGATCCCCCCTTATCCTTTGATACTAGTCTTTGAATTCCTAATTTATTTAATATATCTTGAATTTAAGCTCCCAGTTCCCCATTGTGGGATCTGAACATGCCTGCAAATTGACATCCCAACCTCGAGGTTCAAGTCCATTTAGAGTTAACACTGAAACAGGCCCTTTAGCCCAACTTGTCCATGCTGGCCAAGTTTCCGAACTGAGCTAGTCCCATTTGCCTCTGTTTGGCCCATATCCCTCCAAAAATTTCCTATCCATGTATGTCTCCAAGTGGCTTTTAAACATTGTAATTGTACCCGCCTCTCCCACTTCCTCTGGCAGCTCGTTCCATATACCCACCACCCTCTGTTTGAAGAAGTTGCCCCTCAGGTCCCTTTTAAAATTTCCTTAAAATATGCCACTGATCTTCACTCACCCTTCACGCTGAGGGAGTTCTGCACTGTCTGAGGTGCCATCTTTCAGACAAAACATTAAACTGAAGCCCCATATGCTTCATCCAAAGCTTGTAGATGATCCTGGGGCAGCCCAGTGGCACAGCTGGTAGAGACGCTGCCTCACAGCTCCAGAGACCCGGGTTCGATCCTGATCTCCAGCGCTATCTGTGTGGAGTTTGCACGCTCTCCCTGCGACCGCGTGGGTTTCCCCTGGGTGCTCCACTTTCCTCCCATGTCCCAAAGACGTGCAGGGTAGGTGGGTTAATCGACTGCTATAAATTACCCCCAGTGTGTGGGTGAGGGGTACAATCTGGGAGGAGTTGGTGGGAATGTGTGGAGAATGAAATGGGATGGGTGTAAATGGTGGTGGTCGGCACAGAGCAATGGGCTGAAGGGCCTGTTTCCCTGTTGTGTGATTCCCTACGCCAAAGAGATCTGCTGCTTATAATCACATCACTGTCTACGTTCCATGTACAATGGAAGCGCAGTGGTTAAATTATTTGTCTGATGGCTGAGTTGAGAATGAGTTCAAACCCCACCTCAGCAAGAGAGGAATTTAAATTAAGTAATTAAGGAAATGAGAATAAAAAGCTGGCCACGGTGGATATTGCAGAGAGTGAGAGGTCACGGTATTGGGGTAACTTATTAGCATGGGTGGGGTATCAACTGATCAACAGAAGAAAGGCAAGGTAAAGGCCTGAGGTAACTGGTGGTTGCCACAGGGATCAGTGCTGAGACTACCACTGGGTGTCATCTATGTTCATGTCTGAGATGAAGGAACCAAATGTGTTGAGCCACATATATGGACAAGTCACACCTTGGATTTTCTGAACTGCCTGGTGGGAGTCCTCAAACCCTGGCGCAAACCATTTCAAATGCTCTGCTGCAGTGTTGAACAATATCGTACTCAAGTTTATCCTAAATAAGATCTCTTTATTGGTCACATGTACATCGAAACACACAGTGAAATGCATCTTTTGCGTAGAGTGTTCTGGGGGCAGCCCGCAAGTGTCGCCACACTTCCGGCGCCAACATAGCACACCCACTACTTCCTAACCCGTACGTTTTTGGAATGTGGGAGGAAACCGGAGCACCCGGAGGAAACCCACGCAGACACGGGGAGAACGTACAAACTCCTTACAGACAGCGGCCGGAATTGAACCCGGGTCGCTGGTGCTGTAAAGCGTTACACCAACCACTATGAGGCAGACAAGTATAAATGTGGAGGGGATTCAGTGGGTGGGGAGAGTGGGTGATGGGGAGGGTGTCCGTGGGTTGTGGGAGGGGATTCAGTGGGTGGGGGGAGTCGGTGACGGGCGAGGGTGTCTGTGGGCTGTGTGAGGGAATTCGGTGGGTTGGGGGAGTGGGTGATGGGGGAGAGTGTCCGTGGGCTGTGGGAGGGGATTCAGTGGGTGGGGGGAGAGTGGGTGATGGGGGAGAGTGTCCGTGGGCTGTGGGAGGGGATTCAGTGGGTGGGGGGGAGAGTGGGTGATGGGGGAGAGTGTCCGTGGGCTGTGGGAGGGGATTCAGTGGGTGGGGAGAGTTCAATAGGGGAGAGTGTCTGTGAGATTAAATCGGGGGAGTTAGCATTCTCCAAAGGCTGGTTCTTGTACTTATCTCACATGTTCTGTCTCAGTCCTGCAATGATGTGGACAGAAGGGTCAGGGCTGGAATGGTCTCGGAATGAACCACCTCCACTGGGCCACTTCCAGGTGCGGGAATGGTCATTATGCGGACAGCTCACCCCATGAACCACAGCTCATCGGGGCACTCCCAGCCCTTCTCATGGGTAATCAAGCAGGCTTCATACATCCCATCCTCAGCATCAATGCCCCGATCCAGGGAATGAATAAAATATAACCACCGTCTTGGAGGAACCACTATGAATTCCAATAAAGTTTTCCAAGCTCATTTACATTATAAGAGAAGATTTAGCACAGCGAAGGCATTTTGATAAACGTGTTGGAAAAAGGGAATGAAACCAAACAGTTTAAAGGGAAAATTGGAGCTTGGTGCCTGGAGACCGCAGTGAGGAACCAAATGAAGAGGTAGGAATAATGAAGCAACAATACAATTACGATGGAACAACGATACCAAATATTGATAAAGATTTACGAAGAATGCTGCCAGGACAGGTTATCGGGAGAGGGTGGGCAGGTTTGGACTTTATTCTTCGGAGCATAGCAGAATGAGGGGCGACCTTATAGAGGTGTATAAAATCATGAGGGGCACAGTTAAGGTGATCACACAAAGTCTTTTTCCCAGATAAGGCGAGCCAAAAAATACAGGACATGGGTTTAAGGTGAGAGGTGGAAGATTAAAAGGAACCTGAGGGGCAACTTCTTCACCCAGAGGGTGGTGGGTATATGGAACGAGCTGCCAGAGGAAGTGGTTGAGGCAGGTACAGTAACAACATTCAGAAGGCCTTTGGATAAGTACATGGACAGGAAAGGTTTAGAGGGATATGGGCCAAATGTGGGCAAATGGGACAAGCTTCTTGGGCATCATGGTCGGCATGGACCAGTTGGGCCCAAGGGCCTGTTTCTGTGATGTATGACTCTACGACTATAGTACCATTGAGACTTGGAATTCTGAGGGAACGTGACGGGGCAGATGCTTGAGAATATTGGCCTGGGAATCCTTAGGATAAGGGGTCATATAAAAATGTAAACATACGGGAGCAAGAGTAGGCCACTCAGACCCTCAAGCCTGTCCCACCACCCTTGGCCTCATCTCCTCCTCTATGCCCTGTAGATTCAACTCCTCGATCTTCCAAAAACTCATCTGGTTCTTCTTTAAATCCCCCCATTGATCCAACCTCTGCAACTCTCATAGAGTCGCCACGGGATACAGCATGGAAACAGGCCCTACAGCCCACTGACTCCGTCCTGACCATCAAACACCTACTTGCACCGACCTTCAATCAATCCCATTTTTCACTCCGGGGTAGAGAATTGCAGAGATTCCACCTGCTTCAAAATGAGGAGGAATTTCGAGAGCGGTGAATCTTTGCCCCTGAGAGCTTTGAGGACAGCATCAGTGAATGTACTCAAAACCGAGGGAGAGAGAGAGAGAGAGCTTTGGACCTCAGGATGTGTGGGGTTCAGATGGGGGATGAAACTGATAGCAAAATCAGACCAGACATGGTTTAACTGACCGGTAGAGAAGGCTCGTCCGACCTTACTTCTGCTGTTGGGTTGTGATGTAGCACAAGGAACACAGAGGTCTCAACACCTTGTAGGGCTGGAGGGATGGTGGGAGCACTGGAGGGGTGTGCGCGGGAGGGGAGTTTCATGGCTGGAGAAATAAAGTCCAAGGAGCAGAAGGGTGTTGGGTGAAGATCAATGAGCTGGGGTACAGAGAGAGGAAGCAGCTGCCTCACAGTGACCCAGGTTCGATTCTAACCTCAGGCGCTGTCGGTGTGGAGTTTGCACGTTCTCCCGGCGACCGTGTGGGTTTCCCCCGGCTGTTCCAATATCTTCCCATATTCCAAAGGTGCGTTGGTAGGTCATTTGGCTGCTGTAAATCACCCCTAGTGTGTGGGTGAGTGGGAGAATGTGGGAGGGTGGGGGGGGTGGTGATTGACGGGAATGTGGGGAGACTAAAGTGGGATTGGTGTAAAATGGTGGGTTATGGTTGGCAGAGACTGGATGGGCTGAAGGGCCTCTTTCTTTGCTACATTAACTAATGAGAAAGGGATCTGATTTTTAGGAAAGGTACCAGCTATTTTGCACACAGCAAGAGCCCACAAGCAGCAGAGAAGGGAACGATTAGTTAACATGATTTTGGTAACATGGGTTGAGGGGGGTGCATAGGCCTGTGTTGTCTCGGAAGCCCACAGGTAATGGGGCAGCAGAGTCCTCTAAATCCAACTCAGCCCACGGACACTCTCCCCAGTCACCCACTCCCCCAACCCACTGAATCCCCTCCCACAGCCCACGGACACTCTCCCCAATCACCCACTCTCACCAGTTTTCAAGAACCTATACCATAGATATCATTCTGGACTTCGTCCTTAAACTGCTGAAACCAAGCCACACAAGAACGTCGGGGCAGGAGAAGGCCATCATGACTGATCTCTGCTGACCTCAACCCTGCTGCTGTGCCATTTCTCCATCACCGTCTATTCATCGATTTCCCATTTATCCACCTCCACTTTAAACCTGATCCAGCCCCCACCCTCGGGGACAGAGAATTCCAGAGATTCACACCCCACTGGAGAGAAGGAATCTACATGCATCTCAGTTTTAAATGACCAGCCCGTTATCTTGTCCCCTTGCTCGACTCTCCCTCCAGTGAAAACATCTCCCCTGTCAAACCCCCTTAGGGTCCAATATGTTTGAATAAGGTCGCCTCTCATTCTTGCAGATGCCATGTACAAGCAGGAGCCTCTGCCAGTAAAGCAATATCGAGGAATATTTTTATTCTAAACAGCGATGAAAATTTTCCCCTGTGGTCCTTGGTTTGAAGAAAGAATTCAATAAAGCCCATCACACATAGACTGACAAGATAATGCAACAATTCTCTCGTTATGAAAGAACTCGGTAGAAAGCCACAACACAGCACAATGATCTGAAGCACAGCAGTGAGTTCCTATAGCAACTCGCAGCCTCCTCTCTGCAGTCATGATACATCCATGTGCAGGAGCAAGAGGCAAAAACAATCAGCCCCTTGGCTAAATGAATATTGTAATCATTGCATTGAATTCCTAGCACAAAGAGAGCAAGACCATTTGGCCCAACTGGTCCATGCTGTGTCTGTTCTCCACACAAGCCTCCTCTTTATCCAGACGGTGTGCAGTGGATCCCAGTGCAGGCAGATGTGAGATCAGCCAAGCAGAACTAGAAAAATGGGTCAAAGAGAATATATTCTCTGTGGTGGTGAATAAAGAACAGGATGCGTCCAAAAGGGACATGGGATGGATGCTCATCCATCATTAAAATACCAACAATGATACAAAAAATAGTCAAAAATTCCAAGGAAGTGCTGACCTTTACATGTACGGAACTAGATGCAAAGTTCTGCAATAGTTTTCTGGGAAACACAAGAGACTGCAGGTGCTGGAACCTGGAGCAAGGAACAAGATGGAAGAGCTCAGTGGGTCAGGTGTTGTCTGCAGGGGAAATGGACAGTCATTTTGGGTTGAGACCCTTCACCTGATGCTGTGGACAGAACTTTACTCTGTATCTAATCCATGTTGTCCCTGTCCTGGGAATATTTGATGGGACAGTGCAGAGGGAGCTTCACCCTGTGTCTGACCCCGGGAGTGTGTGATGGGACGGTGTAGAGGGAGGTTCACCCTGTGTCTGGCCCTGGGAGTGTGTGACGGGACAATGCAGAGGGAGGTTCACCCTGTGTCTGACCCTGGGAGTGTGTGATGGGACGGTGTAGAGGGAGCTTCACTCTGTGTCTGACCCTGGGAGTGTGTGACGGGACAATGCAGAGGGAGCTTCACCCTGTGTCTGACCCTGGGAGTGTGTGACGGGACAATACAGAGGCAGCTTCATTCTGTGTCTAACCTGTACTGCCCCTGTCTGGGAATCTGTGATGGGACAGTGTACAGGAGCTTTGCTCTGTCTCTAACCTAGTGCTGTCACTGCCTTGGGAGTGTGTGATGGGCTGTTGTAGAGGGAGCTTTATTCTGGATTTAACCCTCGCTATCCCTGCAAAGGGATATGCGCTGAGACAGTGTAGAGGGAGCTTTATATGTCTAACCTGTGCTGCCTCTGTCCCTTTAAACAACCATCCTCAGATTGAATAATTTAGTCACAAATTGCAATGTTTGAGGTAACAGCTCATCTGTAGTTGACAGCACCAGGAGTGGGAGGCAGCAGGGTGGGAGGAACAGGATTAATGGGATCGACATTAATCACAGGAACCATTTCTAGTGTGTGTCAAAACATCCCGACAAATGACTCCACTCCTTCCACTTTCCACTCTCTGCTGCACCCACCAGCCTTCAGTTTAGCCTGGGCTGTTATAGAGTCCTACAGCACGGCCCAACTCATCCATGCCGTCCAAGTTGTCTATCCAAGCTAGTCCCATTTGCCTGCACTTGGTCCATATCCCTCCAAACCTTTCCTATCCGTGTACCTGTCCAAGTGCCTTTTAAACGTAATTGTACCTGTCTCTACCACTTCCTCTGGCAGCTCGTACCGTAATGAGAGGCATAGGTCAAATGGACAGAGACTTTTCCCCAGGGCGACAATGGCTAACACGAGGGGACATAATTTTAAGGTGATTGGAGGAAGGTATAAGGGGGATGTCAGGGGTAAGTTTTTTACACAGAGAGCGGTGGGTGTGTGGAACACACTGCCGGCAGAGGTTGTGGGGGCAGATACATTAGGGACATTTAAGACACTCTTAGATAGACACATGAATGATAGAGAAATGGGGGGCGATGTGGGAGGGAAGGGTTAGATAGATCTTAGAGCAGGATAAAATGTCAGCACAACATCGTGGGCCGAAGGGCCTGTACTGTGCTGTAGTGTTCTATGTTCTTTGTATACCCACCACCCTCTGTGTGAAAAATTTGCCCCGCAGGTCCCCTTTAAATCTTTCCCCTTTTACCTTTATCCTACCCCTTCTACTTTCAGACTCTCCCACCCCAGGAATGGTAGAGGTCGGTAGAACTACAACGTTTAAAAGGCATTTGGAAAGGCACATGGACAGAAAAGCAGTAAAAGGATATAGGAGAAACAAAGGACTATCACCACCCTGTGCCCACCCCACCTCCCCTCTTTTGTCCACCTATCACTGCTCTGCTTTTCCCTCCTATATATTGGGCTTCACCTTTTCCTATCTTCAGTCCTGAAGAAGGGTCCTGACCTGAAACTGCTTTTCTCCACGGATGCTGCCTGGCCTGCTGAGTTCCTCCAGCATCGTCGTGTTTTTCATTCAGTAAAGGGATATCTTTATTGTAAAGTGATCCACAATGGGGGAGAATCAATCAGTGCCCACTAAGATACGTTGTCCATCCTCAGTCTCACAAAATCTCTACCAGTTTTCCAGCTCTTAACAAAAGGTTTATTAAAAATCAGTGGATTACCAGCACAAGGTCACAGCAAGCACTGACATAGTGCCTCATTAACACTCTTAAAGTCTTAGAATGGATCCAGTTGCACTTGTAGAGCAATACAAGTACAGATACAGGCCCTTTGGCCCAACCAGTCCATGCTGACCATGGTACCCACCCAGCCCATATCCCTCCAAGCCCTGCCCCTCCATGTACCTATCCAAGTGAGGGATACTGTTGTACCTGCCTCACCCACTTCCTCTGGCAGCTCGTTCCATATTCTCACCACCCTCTGCATGGAAAAGTTGCCCCTCAGGTCCCTTTTAAATCTTTCTCCTCTCACCCTAAACCCATGCCTCCTAGTTTTGGACTCCCCTACCCTGGGGAAAGGACTATCACTGTCCACTCGTTATACAGGGTGACCTGGTCCTCAATGCATTTGTTGCTTCCTCTTGGATTATTCTGCTCCTTGGCTGCGGGGGAGATGTGGGGAGGGATCCAAGTTGTGTCTCCTGCTCATCCCAATTGGCCATTGCTCCATGCCTTCCTTCATGGAGCTCCCTCTCTAAACCTCCCCACCCCTCTCTCTCCTTCCAGACTTCCCTCAAAAGCCACCTCTTTCACTGGGCTTATCTTCCCCTACACCCAGCTCTGTGGCTCAGTGTTAATCTTGTTTGATCTTCATTCCTTGGGACCATATGGTGCTTTAGAGACATTGTATTAGAACATAGAACATAGAACATTACAGCACAGTACAGGCCCTTCAGCCCACGATATTATGCTGACATTTTATCCTGCTCTAATATCAATCTAACCCTTCCCTCCCACATAGCCCTCCATTTCTCTATCATTCATGTACCTATCTAAGAGTCTTAAATGTCCCTGACATATCTGCCCCACAATCTCTGCCGTCAGTGCGTTCCATGCACCCACCACTCTCTGTATAAAAAAAATACCTCTGACATCCTCCTTATATCTTCCTCCAATCACCTTAAAATTATGCCCGCTCGTGTTAGCCATTGTCGCCCTGGGAAAAAGTCTCTGACTGTCCACTCGATCTATGCCTCTTATCATCTTGTGCACCTCTATCAAGTCACCTCTCATCCTCCTCCTCTCCAAAGAGAAAAGCCCTAGCTCACTCAACCTATCCTCATAAGACATGCTCTCCAATCCAGGCAACATCCTGGTAAATCTCCTCTGCGCCCTCTCTAAAACTTCCGCATCCTTCCTATAATGAGGCGACCAGAACTGAACACCATTGTATTCTGCCATATTAGGGGCCACAATGTCTACATAAGGGGTCAGCCATTTAGGACTGAGATGAGGAGAAATTTCTTCACACAGAGGGTGGTGAACCCTTGGAATTCTCTGCCCTGGCAGGCTGCTGAGGTTCAGTTGCTGAGCATATTCAAATCTTTAGTAGATTAAAGGAATCGAGGGGACTGGGGATAGTGCAGGAAGAAGATAGTGAGGTAGAAGATCAGCCCTGAGATCAGTGAATGATAGAGCAGGCTCAAAGGGCCGAGTGGCCTCATTCTGTGTCACAGAGTCATGGAGTTGTACAGCATAGAAACAGGCCCTTTGGCCCAACACATCTGTGCTGACCATCATCCCTATACTAATCCCACTTGGTAGGCATAAAAAATCTCCGGAGGTGATGGTGCGGGAGACAGTGAGGGTGTCCACATGAAGGGTCTTGACCCGAAACATCGACTGTCCATTTCCCTCCACAGATGCTACCTGACCCGCTGAGTTCCTCCAGCTCCTCTGTGTGTTGTTCAAGTTCAAGTTTATTGTCATTAGGAGACATACCCAGGGTATAAATGCCATGAAAATGAACCTTTTGCAGCAGCAGCACAGTATGTTACAGACACGACAAACCTAAGTTAACATGAACTTAAGTTAACATAAATCATACATAACTTACACAACAAAATAAACATAATGACATCAGTGCAAATTGAGGGAGAGAGCAAGAAAAATATATTGACTGAGGTAGTGTTAAGGTTTTACAGGTGGGTTCAAGACCCTGACGGCAGTGGGGAAGAGGCTGTTGTTGAACCGTGAGGTGTGGGTCTTCAGGCTCCTGCACCTCCTGCCTGATGGCAGCATCGAGAAGAGGGCATGGCCCGGATGGTGGGGGTCCCTAGCTTCTGCACCCTACTTGCCTACATTAATTCCATATCCTTCAATGCTCTGCTCATTTAAGCAACTGTCCTGATGCTCTTAAGATCAGATCAGATCTCTTTATTAGTCACACGTACATCAAAACACACAGTGAAATACATCTTTTTGCATAGAGTGTTCTGGTGGCAGCCCGCAAGTGTCGCCACGCTTCCGGCGCCAACATAGCACGCCCACAACTTCCTAACCCGTACGTCTTTGGAATGTGGGAGGAAACCGGAGCACCCGGAGGAAACCCACATAGTCACTTTCCCTGCCTCCACAACCTCCATTTGAGATACCAGCTGCTCTGTCTGTGAAAAATTTAATGCTCAGATCCCCTTCAAACCTCCTCTCTCTCACCTTCAACCTATGCCCTCTGGTTTTAGACACCACTACCATGGGAAACAGACACTGGCTAATTACCCTATTGATGCCTCTCATAATTTTATATACCTCCTAACCTCCTTTGCTCCAGGGAAAACAGTCCCAGCCTACCCAATCTCCCCTGATAACTCAAGCCCTCCCCTGGCAACATCCTGGCGAATTTTTTCTGCCCCCTCTCTAGCCTATTCACATCCTTCCTATAGTGTGGTGACCAGCCTGTGCTTAACGTTGCTCCTCTTGAAAGTTTCTGTAGTTGGGTAGGAGCACTGTTTTAATGGGGCTGTAAGCAATCATAACATTGCCTCTGGGAACTAATCCTAGTGGAATGGTAAACATCGCTTGATCCCATTTATGTGCATGCTGGGAAAGGATATGAAAGATGTGAAGTTATGTTGTAGCTTTATAAAAATTGGGTTAGGCTGCAGCTGAAGTATTGTATTCAGTTCTGGTTGCCCCATTACAGGAAGGATGTGGAGGCTTTGGAGAGGGTGAAGGAGAGTGGTCATTTTTGATTTTACCCACCTCAAGAATGAAGGGCGTGTGCTATGAGGAGAGGTTGGACAAACTTGGGTTGTTTCCTCTGGAGCGGCGGAGGCTGAGGGGAGACCTGATAGAGGTTTATAAGATTTTGAGAGGCATAGATAGAGTAGACAGCCAATATCTTTTCCCCAGGGTTGAAATGTCTAATACTAGAGGGCGTGCATTTAAGGTGAGAGGGGAAAAGTTGAAAGGAGATGTGCGGGGCATATTTTTTACACAGAGAGTGGTGGGTGCCTGGAATGTGCTGCCTGGGGTGGTGGTGGAGGCAGATACGATAGGGGTGTTTAAGAGGCTCTTAGATAGGCACATGAATGTGCAGAGAATGGAGGGATATGGATTATGTGCAGGCAGAAGGGATTAGTTTGGAGGCCAAGTCATTGGGTATGTTTAAAGCAGAGGTTGATAGGTTCTTGGTTAGTAAGGATTCAAAGGTTACAGGGAGAAGGCAGGAGAATGGGGTTGAGAGGGAAAAGTAAATCAGCCATGATCGAATGGCGGAGCAGACTCGATGGGCTGAATGGACTAATTCTGTTCCAATGTCATGTCTTATTTTAATTAAAATTGGTAAATTAGTTTATTATTGTCACATGTACCAAGGTACAGTGAAAAACTTGTCTTGCGTACCGTTCATACAGATCAATTCATTACAACAGTGCACTGAGGCAGTACAAGGGAAAACAATAACAGAATGCAGAATAAAGTGTTACAGAGAAAGTGCAGTGCAGGCAGAATAAGATGCAAGGTCATAACAAGGTCCATTTTATCGTACTAGGGGACCGTTCAATAGTCTTTTAACATCAGGGTAGAAGCTGTCCTTGAGCCTGGTGGTACGTGCTTTCAGGCTTTTGTATCTTCTGCCCGATAATTAGGTTATTAGCTTAATTAGTTTGGCACAACATCGTGGGCCAAAGGGCCTGTTCCTGTGCTGTACAGGTCTATGTTCTATGAAAGGTTCCCACATCCGCTCAGATTAGCCGTGGGTTTAGGGGAGGGAGATAGTAAGCCAACTGTGGGCTTCATCTTTAAGGCTCGGAAGTGAGGAGATGAAGGAGTTAAAGATCCAAAGAAAAATGAAAGTATGCTTCATAATTCTAGCTCCATCACATTGAATGATTAAATTCATGATATTTTCTTCTGAACCGTGGGAAGAAAATGCCAAATGTGGTTGCTACAATTGTGAGTGTAATGATTATTTCAGAGCAGATGGAAAGTGAGCCACAAACAGACATCACCAAGAATTTAATAAGAATCTTGCCAAGTAAGTGGTGGGAAGGTTGAGCTCACCACCACACGGAAATACTGGAAACAGGTCAGGCAGCATCTGCGGAGAGAGAAATAAAAGTGGTGTCTCGCAGAGCCACTGCCTCACAGCTCCAGAGACCCGAGTTCGATCCTGACCCCAGGTGCTGTCTGAGTAGAGTTGGCACATTCTCCCTGTGACCGTGTGGGTTTCCCCCGGGTGCTCCGGTTTCATCCCACATCCCAAAGACGTGTTGATAGGTTTACTGGACACTGTCAATTGCCCCTAGTGTGAGAGGGGTAGAGAATTTGGTATTGGTATTGGTTTATCATTGTCACTTGTACGGAAGTACAGTGAGAAACTTGTCTTGCGTACCAATCGTACAGGTCATTTCTTTACATTTAAACGGAGTTGATGGGAATGTGGGAGAATAAAATGGGATCAGTATAAGTGGGTCTGCTCACTGACGGTCTTTTTGGTGTAGTGTAACGTTTCAGGTCGAAAACACCTTCATCATTTCTCACACTCTGAAACGCTGACTGTTTCTCTCTCCACAGGTGCTGCCTGACCTGCTGAGTGTTTCCAGCATTTTCTGTTTTTTATTTCAGACCTTCAATATCTGCCTTTTTTTTATCACACAGAGTGTTTGAGGTAAATAAAGGATTCAGAGGGAGGGAAAGAGCAGGATATGGGGAGGAAGTGTGTGAAGGTTTCGAGGACACTTTTGTGAAACTTATCCCCATGGGAACAGTGAAGGGTTTCATGCTTTTGGTTCTGTACAGTCAGTAATCAGCATGATAACATCACCAGATACAGTTAGATAGAATTAGGCTGAATTATTTTTGATAACAATTGAAAAACTGCTCTTTGAACTGCTTTCAGAGAAACAAACGGTGATTTCACACACTAATGAAAGCAATAAGTAAGTGAACTCAAAATATTAATCATGCAATTTCTCTTGAAATCTTCTTTAAGTGCCCAAGTAATTGAAAAATATAACTCCAGATGCTGCACATCTGAAATATGAAAAGGAAATGCTCAGCAGGTCCGGCAGCAACTGCGGAGAGAGAAACAGAGTTTCAGATCAAAATCTCTTGAAGGCTTGACAGGGGGCAGAAACGATTCACAGGCATGTTGTCTGGTCTGGAGGGCTTGAGTTATAAGGAGAGACTGGACAGGCTGGGACTATTTTCCTTGGAACAAAGGGGGCTGAGGTGTGACTTTATAGTGGTAGTGTAACGCTTTACAGCGCCAGTGACCCGGGTTCAATTCTGGCCACTGTCTGTAAGGAGTTTGTACGTTCTCCCTGTGTCTGCGTGGGTTTCCTCCGGGTGCTCCGGTTTCCTCCCACATTCCAAAGACGTACGAGTTAGGAAGTTGTGGGCGTGCTATGTTGGCGCCGGAAGTGTGGCGACACTTGTGGGCTGCCCCAGAACACTCTACACAAAAGATGCATTTCACTGTGTGTTTTGATGTACGTGTGACTAATAAAGATATCTTATCTTAATCTTAAAATCATGAGGGGCATAGATAAGGTGGACGGTCACAGTATTTTTCCCAGGGTAGGGGAGTCTAAAACTAGAGAGCATAGGTTTAAGGTGAGAGGGAAAAGAGAGTGAAATGAGGTGCCAGAGGAAGTGGTAGAGGCGGGTACAGTTACAACATTTAAAAGACATTTGGGCGGGTACATGGATAGGAAAGGATTGAACAGACTTGGATTGTGTTCTCTGGAACATCAGAAACTGAGGGAGAACCTGACAGAATTATATAAAATTATGAAAGGCATCGATGGGGTAGAGAGTCATATCCTCTTCCCCAGGGTGGAAATGTCAAATACTAGAGGGCATAACTTTAAGGTGAGAGGGGGAAAGTTTAAAGGAGATGTGCGGGGCAAGTTTTTTACACAGACAGTGGTGGGTGCCTGGAACGGGCTGCCAGGGGTGGTGGTGGAGGCAGATCTGATCATGACATTTAAGAGACATTGAGTCAGACACGTGAATGTGAAGGGAATGGAGATGTATGGATCACGTCCAGGCAGATAGGATTAGATTCATTCGGCATAATTGTCAGCACAGACATCGTTGGCCTCAGGGCCTGTTCCTGTGTTGTTCTATGTTCAGTGTTCTATATTTAGAGGGATATGGGCCAAACACAGGCAAATGGGATTAGGTTAGATAGGCATCTTGGTCAGCATGGACGAGTTGGGCCCAAGGGCCTGTTCCTGTGCTGTACATCTCTATGACTCGATGAATCTTTTTATCAGAACTGGGAAAGAGAGAAACCAAGATAATTTTCGGAGAGAGTGGGGGAAGACGGATAGGACACGGAGATTATCTCTGAAAGGACAAGCCAGGGTTGCACCGATGTGAGTTATCGTCAACACCTTATCAATGACAGGAGGGGAAACGGGGCTCACTGAGGGTGAACAAGGCAGAAAGCGACAGACGAAAGTCCCGTCAGGTAGAGGAGCAGAGCTCCTGGGAGGGAAGTGGCAGTGTAGTGAACCATAACTGAAAATCAAAAGTGCAGATGCTGGATGTCTGAAACGAAAGCAGCAAAGCCCTGAACGACTCAGCAAGTCGGGCAGTGTCTGTGGGGAGTGAAACAGAATCAATATTTCAGGTTGGCTTCATCAGGAAAGTGAGAACGGGCGATCCCCGTGTAATGGCTGAATTTGTGTAACGGAAATTCACAAATCACTAGCCTAATATTTGAGAAACAAAATAATGTTCGCTCTCACGGAATTAACACAGAAGTAAATTAAATAAATAAACAAAACTTTTTTTAAATCAACGTTTTTCTTGCCGTCCGCGCAGCTGTGGCAGTTGCTCTGCCCGTGATCGCAAGAAACTGCAGAGAGTTGTGGACACAGCTCAGAACGTCACGGAAACCAGCCTCCCTTCCACGGACTCTTTCAATACTTCTCACTGCCTCGGTAAAGCAGCCAACATAATCAAAGACCCCACCCACCCCGGACATTCTCTTTTCTCCCCCCTCCCATCGGGCAAAAGATACAAAAGCCTGAAAGCACGTCCCACCAGGCTCAAGGACAACTTCTATCCCGCTGTTATAAGACTATTGAACAGTCCCCTAGTACGATAAGGTGGACTCTTGACCTCACAATCTACCTCGTTATGGCCTTGCACCTTATTGTTTGCCTGCACTGCACTTTCTCTGTAGCTATGACACTCTATTCTGCATTCTGTTGTTGTTTTACTCTGTACTCCCTCAATGCACTGTGTAATGAATTGATCTGTCTGGACGGTATGCAAGACAAGTTTTTCACTGTATCTCGGTACATGTGACAATAAAAAAACAATTCCAATTCTAAGATGTTGCGGTGTTGCGTTATGGAGAGTCGTGATGTGGACTGTTTTCTGGGAATGCAATTCCCTGTAATTACAGGGGGTCATCTGTGATTCAGCACATGTTAAGTTGCTGGAAAGAGGGGAGGGGTTGGAGAGAGCAAGAGGAGGTGTCTGTAGGAGGATGGAGACCAGGAGAAACTGAATCAGACAAGTGGTGGTGGTGCCTGCTGAGAGAGAGTGGTGAAGGCTTGTTGATCACTGCTGGAGGAGGTGTAACTCGAGGGAGGTGAGTGAGGGCAGAGGGACTTAGAGGTGCACAATGCTGCCACTACTGGATACTTAAAGTTAAGGAGAAGTCCTGAAACACTCAGCAAAACAGACAAGAGTTAGTGTTCTGATGACTTTTCATCAGAACTGGCAATTTCTGATAGAAACTGGAAAGGCTGGTTATCTGATGTTGTTGAATTCATGTTGGGTCCCATTGCCTGTAATGTGTCCACTCTGAAGATGAGGTGCTGTTCTTCAGGGCTTCATTGGAATAAAGTACGAGGCCAAAGGCAGAGAGGGTCAAAGTCAGAGGGGGAGAGAGATTTGAAGAGATCAGCAACTAGAAGCTCACGATCATCCTTGCCGTCTGAATGGAGGTGTTCTTCAAATCAGTCACCTCCTCCACTCCTCCCGTTTCTGTCCTCTCTTCCTCAGAACCCCCCAGACCCCTTCACCCATCTGTGTCCCCCACCCTCTCCAGGCTCCATCCGCTCACCATGCACACACAGAGTTCACTGACTCGTTTCCCCCCCCTTCCCTCTCTTCCCCCCCCTTCCCTCCCTTCCCCCCCCCCGCCCCCCAACTGGTTCCATCTGCCATACACCTCTCCCCTAATGGGTCCCAGTCTCACGTTCTTGTCCCATCAGAGTCCAGCACTGGGAGCCCTTTGTGTTCCTGCTTCTCTCCCTCCAGCAGCCGTCTCCAAACTTCACCCTCCCCTCCGACCACCTCCTTTCTCTCCTTTTTCCTTCTCTCTCTCTGTCTGCCTCCACCTATCATTCACCTGCCACACTCCCAACTCCACCCCGCTCCCCTCCCCCACCTGTCACTACCTGCCCGTCATCTTACACCCCTCCTCAGTCCGCCAGTTGCCTCAGAATCCTTTCTCAGCCCTCCCCCTCTCTTCTTTATACTGACCACCTCCCCTCTCCACTCTCAGTCCAGATGCAGGGTCTCGACCCAAAACTTCCCTCCCACAGATGCTGCTCGACCCGCTGAGCTCCTCCAGCAGCCTGTCTGTCAGTCACCGATCTGCGTTCGGTTTGTACACTGTGGAGGAGAGACCACGTTATCGCCACCAAACACTGGATTGGAAGGAGTGCAAGTGAATTGCTGCTTCACCTGGAAAGGTTGCTGCCTGGATGGTGGGAAGGGGAGGTATAAAAGGATAGGTGTTGCTCCTTCTGCGGGTGCACGGGGAAATGCTGTGAGAAGGGAAGCAGTTGGTGAAACAGAAGAGCAGACCAAGGAGGGAACAGACCCTTCTGGATAATGTTGACAGGACAGGGGAGAAGATGTGTGCAGTAGTTATAAATTGGAATTGGTTTATTATTGTCGCTTGTACCGAGGTACAGTGAAAAACTTGTCTCGCACACCGTTCATACAGGTCAATTCATTACACAGTACGAGTGAGGTAGTACAGGGTAAAACAATACAGAATGCAGAATAAAGTGTTCCAGCTACAGAGAAAGTGCAGTGCAGGCAGACAATAAGGTGAAAAGTCATAATGATGTAGATTGTGAGGTCAAGAGTCCATCTTATCGTACTAAGGAACCGTTCAATAGTCTCATAACAGCGGGATAGAAGCTGTCCTTGACCTTGGTGGTACGTGCTTTTTCAGGCTTTTGCCTGATGGGAGGAGGGAGAAGAGAGAATGTCCGGGGTGGGTGGGGTCTTTGATTACGCTGGCTGCTTTATCGAGGCAGCGGGAAGTGTAGACAGAGTCCATGGAGGGGAGGCTGGGTTCCATAATGTGCTGGGCTGTGTCCACAATTCTCTGTGGTTTCTTGCGGTCCCGGGCAGAGCAGTTGCCGGACCAAGCCGTGATGCATCTGGATAGGATGCTTTCTATGGTGCATCTATAAAAATTGGTGAGGGTTGATGGGGACATGCCAAATTTCTTTAGCCTCCTGAGGAAGTAGAGGAGCTGGTGAGCTTTCTTGGTCGTGGTGTCTAAGTGCAATGAGATGGATAAGAGATCATGGAGGAAACAAACCCTTCTGAATAACATTGAGAGCAACAGGGGAGAAGGTGTGTCCGGTAGTGATAGAAACCAGGTTGTGGAGGGGGGAGAAAAGAGAATGTCTGGGTTGGGAGGGGGTGGGGGGTTCTATGATTATGTTGGCTGCTTATGAGCCAGCAAGAAACACAGACAGAGTCCAGGGAGGTTACCTGGTTTTCGTGATGTACTGATATACAGTAAAGACCTGGATGGGTCCATTTCAATACTGGGCAGTGCTATGAAACTCAAAGATCTAGTAAACTCAGGAGATGACTAAGAGTTCAGTGTACATGGATGTGCTGGTGACAACACAGATAAAATTTAATGCAGTCAAGTGTGAAGGGATACATCTTGGAAGAAAAAATTATTGCAGGCAATAAAAATTAATGGCACAATTTTAAAGGGATTGTTGGAACAGAGGTCCCCGGAGAGGATTTATATAAAGGCAACAGGACAGGTTGAGAAGGTTATAAAATGCTT
Organism: Pristis pectinata; assembly: GCF_009764475.1. Lineage (NCBI taxonomy): Eukaryota > Metazoa > Chordata > Chondrichthyes > Rhinopristiformes > Pristidae > Pristis > Pristis pectinata. The sequence continues at coordinate 3,045,531 of NC_067408.1, read as the reverse complement.
GTGTGTTCCTCTTGTTTTATTAATGAGGGAATATCGTACTAAAATAAGCAAGTGATACCAAATCATTGTGAAAGGCTGGCTGGACTGCAGCCAGTATTGTGTCCAACCCCAATAGACAGCTGTAGGGAGATGGCGCTTGAGAGATGGACAGAGGGAATGCATCATTTCCAAATGCAAGGCTTAGACTGAAATTTTCCAAAGGTCGCTCCATTATTTAAGGAAGGAGTGAGTTACGGGAATATTAATTAGCAACTGGTTTAACATCAGGTCCAGATAAATTAGTGGGAATGATGAGCTATTAATTCATCGCCTTGAACAAGGGTCAGCCGATTAAAGCAGTTGGCCTGGGTTTGTCAGGGGAAGGTCTTACTTGATTGTTGTTGCACTTTGTGAGGGGTTTGCTGGTGTGGTGAGTAAGGGTGACAGTGCATCCATGGAAAGCACGTTCCACTATTGGTATTGGTATTGGTTTAGTATTGTCATATGTACCAGGGTACGGTGAAAAACTTGTGTTGCATACCATTCGTACAGATCAATTCATTACACAGTGCATTGAGGTAGTACAGGGTAAAACAATAACAGAATGCAGAATAAAGTGTCACAGCTACAGGGAAGTGCAGTGCAGGCAGACAATAAGGTGCAAGGTCAAACAAGGTAGATTGTGAGGTCAAGAGTCCATCTCATCATATAAGGGTCTTATCACTGAGTCTATCAGCACAGAACCATAGAACAGTACAGCACAATACAGGCCCTCCGGCCCACAATGTTGTGCCAACTTTTAACCCTCACCTAAGACTATCTAACCCCTTCCTCCCCCATATCCCTCTATTTTAAATTTCTCCATATGCTTATCTAGTAATCTCTTGAATTTGACCAATGTACCTGCCTCCACCACCACCCCAGGCAGTGCATTCCATGCCCCAACCACTCTCTGGGTAAAAAACCTCCCTCTGATATCTCCCTTGAACTTCCCACCCATTACTTTAAAGCCATGCCCTCATGTATTGAGCATTGGTGCCCTGGGAAAGAGGCGCTGGCTGTCCACTCTATCTATTCCTCTTAATATTTTGTACACCTCTATCATGTCTCCCCTCATCCTCCTTCTCTCCAAAGAGTAAAGCCCCAGCTCCCTTAGTCTCTCCTCATAATGCATACTCTCTAAACCAGGCAGCATCCTGGTAAATCTCCTCTGCATCCTTTCCAACGCTTCCACATCCTTCCTATAATGAGTCGACCAGAACTGGACACAGTACTCCAAGTGTGGGCTAACAGTACTCAAAATGGGAGTGACTGGAATTGGAGTTCAGCTGGCGAGTTGGGTCCATAATTGGAACTGAGGAAGTCTCTCCTTTCCGTCTCATCCCAGCCAAGGGATTTGAGATGCAGCCATTGCATGGTAGACAATTTGTGCACAGCAAGCTCCCACAACCATGTAACGATGATGGTCAGGCATGGACTGATGATGATAAGTAAGATTCACACCACAAAAGTGCCGGGCAGTGGCCATCTCCAGCAAGAGAGAGTCTAACAACCTACCTTTAGCATTTGGAATTAGTATTGGTAATTGGTTTATCATTGTCACATGGACCGAGACACAGTGAATGGTTTTTGTCTGCGTGCCATCCAGACAGATCATTCCATACATAAGTACATCGAGGTTGTATAAAAAGAAAACAGAATGCAGAATATAGTGTTACAGTTACAGAGAAAGTGCAGTGCAGGTGGACAATAAAGTGCATTTAATCAAGTTGGGTTTATTGACTATGCACAAGTCCATGTGTGCACAGGTGCAATGAAAATCTTACTTGCAGCAGCATCACAGGCACAGAGCATCAGAGGCACAACATTCAGAAGAAAATATTGGAGAGAGTGCAGAAGAGGTTTACCAGGATGTTGCCTACAACAGACATTATGAGCTATAAGGAGAGGTTGGACAAACGTGGGCTCTTTTCTCTGGAGCGGCAGAGGCTGAGGGGTGATCTGTTGGAAGTGTATAAAATTATGAGGGGCATAGATAGGGTGGACAAACAATACCTTTTTCCCATTATTGGGCGATCCAATACCAGAGGGCGTGCATTTAAGGTGAGAGGGGGTAGGTTCAGAAGAGACGTGAGGGGTAAGTTTTTTACTGAGAGAGTGGTGGATGCCAGGAATGCGTTGCCTGATAGGAGGCAAATTCATTGGGGGCTTTTAAGAGGGGTTTGGATGGGCACAAGAATAAGAGGAAAATAGAGGGATATGGGCATTCTGTAGGTAGGAAGGATTAGCTATGTCGGCACAACATTGTGGGCCGAAGGGCTCATTCAATGGATGATGCCTTTGACATTACAGCTGTCCTGCATTCAGAGTGTCAGCCTAGAACTTCATGTCCCAGAACACACTGAATCAAAGACCAGAGAGATCTGCTCTCTGAACCCACCGAACCTCAGCTAACAATTACTGCGGAGGCAGGAACTGCTCTCTCAGCTTTCCTCTTATATTTATTTGCATCCATAATGATTTCCGATCCAGGGAGATCTCAGGTGAACACCTTAAATGAGGGTGTTTGTTGGGTCACATAACTTCAGCTGTTCCTAATCCGGCAATCTTTTTAACTTGAGTTTTTTTATCCGCAAATGCTTCTTTGTTCCAATAGAGTATGGAGGTAATTATTAGGGTGAAGACTTACATCATGAATTGCACTGAAGTTGATCTGGCATTGACCCAATAAGCATCAACTTACACTTAAAGGGAGCCTCTTAACAGGGAGAGAGCTCTGCCGGATAGCTGAACACAGGCAGCTGGTGCAGAGTACGAGGGTCAAATTCACATAACGCAGGGTTTAAGGAGGTAATGCATGGTGCAGTTGGAGCAGTAGATGTTGAGAAGGCTCCTGAAGGGTTGGGAAGAATTGGGTGACACAGGTGGTGCTGCTGCCTCACAGCTGGGTTCAATCCTGACCTTGGGTACTGTCAGTGGTGGGGTTTGCATGTTCTCCCTGTGACCATGTAGGTTCCATAGAACATGGAATAGTACAGCACAGGAATAGCCCTTCGGCCCACAATGTTGTGCCAAACATGATGCCAAATTAAACGGAATCCCTTCTGCCCACACATGATCCATATTCCTCCATTCTCTGCATATTCATGTGTCTATCTAACAGCCTATCGTATCTGCCTCCACCACCTCCCCTGGCAGCCCATTCCAGGCACCCACCACTCTGTGTGTAAAAAAAAACTTGCCCCACACATCTCCTTTAAACTTTCCCTTCTCACCTTAAATGCATGTCCTCTAGAATTTCTACGATGAGATAAAGATTCTGTCCACCCTATCTGTGCCTCTCATAATCTTATAAACTTCTATCAGGTCTCCCCTCAGCCTCTGACGCTCCAGAGAAAACAACCCACGTTTGTCCAACCTCTCCTTATAGCTCATACTGTCTGTTGTAGGCAACATCCTGGTAAACCTCTTCTGCACTCTCTCCAAAGCCTCCACATCTATCCTATAATGGGGCGACCAGAACTGAATGCAATACTCCAAGTGCAACCTGACCTAAGTTTTATACAGCTGCAACGTGACTTCCTCACTCAACGCCCCAACCAATGAAGGCAAGCGTGCCATACGCCTTCTTTACCACCCTGTCTACGTGCAGCCACTTTCAGGGAGCTATGGACTTGGAATCCAAGATCCCTCTGTACATCAATGCTGTTAAGGGTCCTGCCTTTAACTGTGTACTTTCCCCTTCCGTTGGACCTCCCAAAATGCCACACCTCACACTTGCTCAGATTAAACTTGCCCCGGGTGCTCTGATTTCCTTCCACATCCCAAAGACATGGAGATTGGAGATTAATTGGCCGCTGTGAATTGCTCCTAATGAGTGGTAGAATCTGGGAGGAATTGAAGGGAATGTGGGAGAATAAAATGGATTTAGTGTAGGATTAGTGTAACTGGGAAGTTCGTCGGCATGGACTCGATGGGCCGAAGGGCCTGTGCCCGTGCTGTATGTCTCATCAACAAAGCTGAAAGTCTGGTCAAGAGTGAGGAAGGAGCCTGTGAGGGGACGTGGGCTGACTGACTGGGCAGACAAGTGGCAGATGAAATTTAATGCAAACAATTGCAAAGTGACACATGTTATAGAACATAGAACATAGAACAGTACAGCACAGAACAGGCCCTTCGGCGCACAATGTTGTGCTGACATAGCTATTCCCTCCTACCTACAGAATGCCCATATCCCTTATTTTCCTCTCATTCAGGTGCCTGTCCAAGCCCCTCTTAAAAGCCCCCAATGAATTAGCCTCCACCACCCTATCAGGCAACGCATTCCAGGCATCCACCACTCTCTCAGTAAAAAACTTACCCCTCACGTCTCTTCTGAACCTACCCCCTCTCACCTTAAATGCACGCCCTCTGGTATTGGATCGCTCAATAATGGGAAAAAGATATTGCTTGTCCACCCTATCTGTGCCCCTCATAATTTTATACACTTCCAACAGATCACCGCTCAGCCTCCACTGCTCCAGAGAAAAGAGCCCAAATTTGTCCAGCCTCTCCTGATAGCGCATGCCCTCTGATCCAGGCAGAAAAAATAAGGAGAAATAACTGAGATCTCAGTGACATGATTCCAGAGTGTGCGCAGCAAGAGGGACCTGGCTGAACTGTGCATGAGTTCTAGAACATAGGACATAGGACAGTACAGCACAGGAACCGTCCCTTCAGTTGACGATGTTGTGTCAATTAGTTAAGCTAATGATGCCTAATTAAACTAATCCCTTCTGCCTGCACATGGTCCATATCCCGCATTCCCTGCACATCCACGGGTCTATCTTAAATGCCATTATCGTATCTGCCTCCACCACTACCCCAGGCAGCACATTCGTGGCACCCACCGCTCCCTGTGTAAAAAATCTTGCCCCACACATCTCTTTCAAAGTTTTCCCCTCTCAGCTTAAATGTATGTCCTCTAGTATTTGACATTTTTATCCTGGGAAAAAGATTCTGACTGTCTATCTCTGGCTCTCATGATTTTATAAACCTCTATCAGGTCTCCCCTCAGCCTCTGCCGCTCCAGAGAAAACAACCCCAGTTTTTCCAACCTCTCCTTATAGCTCATGCCCTCTAATCCAGGCAGCATCTACGTAAGCCTCTTCTACCCTCTCTCCATAGCCTTGAAAGTGGGAGGTTGTACTGAAGCTACCCAAAACACAGTTCTGGTCACCGCACCTTCGAAAGGATGTGAAAGTCCCAGAGAGCTCGTGAGATAATTTACTGGACTGATCCGAGGAGTGAGGGGTTTCAGCCACAAGGTTAGACTAGGGCAGTGCTTGCAGAAAAGGCATTTGAGAGGAGATTTCTAAGAGCTGGAGAAGATCATGGTGGGTAAATAGAGACACTCTTCCCATTGGCAGAGTTGAGGAAACAGGGAACACATTTTTTTCGGCAAGAGGTGCAAGGGTGATGTGAGACACAAGAGATTGCAGATGCCAGAAATCTGGAGCAACATACAAAGTGCTGGAGAAACTCAACGGGTCAGGCAGCATCTGTGGAGAGAAATGGACAGTCGACATTTCGAGTTGAGACCCTTCATCAGGACTAGAAAGAAAGAGGGGAGATAGTTAGTGTAAAAAGGTGGGGGGGGGGGGTTAAGCTTAAACTCCAAGGGGAGTGATAGCCTGCAGCTCACTACCACACACAGCCAATTGGGACATTCAAAAGAGAACTATACAGGAACCTGAGGGGATAATGTTGGAATTGGTAATTGGTTTATTATTCTCACTTGTACCGAGATACAGTGAAAAGCTTTGTTTGTGTGCCAGCCATACAGATCATTCCGTACATAAGTACATTGAGGTAGTAAAAAGAAAAACAAAAGGCAGAATATAGTGTCACAGCTACAGAGAAAGTGCAGTGTAGGCAGACAATAAGGTTCGGGGCCACCACAAGGTAGATTAGGAGATCAAGGGTTTGTCATTTAGCTTATGAGAGGTCCATTCAAGAGTCTGATAGCAGTGGGATGGAAGTGGTCCTTGAGTCTGGCGGTACGTGTTCTCAAGAGTGGGGAGAAGAGAGAATGTCCAGTGTGGGAGGGGTCCTTGGTTATGCCGGCTGCTTTCCCGAGGCAGCGGGAAGTGCAGATGGGGTCAGTGGAGGGGAGGCTGGTTTGCGTGATAGACTGGGCTATGTCCACAACTCAAGGCAGTGGTACTGATGGGCCTGCTGTACTGGAGGGGATTGGTACATGGAGCTGGCATAGATTCAGTGGGCCGAACAGCCTGTTTCTGTGCTGTAACAGTTTCACCATTCTGTGATTTCTCACTCTGACTGGAGATAAATGCGCGGCTGTGTTCAGCTCCTGTTAACCCATGGGAACACAGCGAGGAGTGAGGAGGTCACATTTGTGTAATGAATGTGGTGCAGGACTGTCAGAAGGGAGGGACAACAGTTTATTGTGTTGTCAACATGACTGGCAGGGAAAGGCAAGTGCTAACCATAATTAAACACTTGCCTTTCATAAAGAAAGTCACTGTGTTGTGAGAAGAGGAGATAATTACTGGTCTATTGTGACTTTGAGTCAGTTTTACTGAAGGCATTCAGGAAAGCCCAGGTCCGGAATTTTTTTCTTCCAGATCTTCTGCCCGGTGTCCTGGCAAACTGGGGAGTTTGTCAAGTGAGAGTCTTGGCTTCTAGGTGCATGGATCTGCTTTAGGAACCACGGATACTGGAAACAAAACCCCTCGACTCCAGAGGGTACATGGCAGTGGTTCCGGTGTCCAAGCACATTGGGCTTGGGTTCAAGGGCCACTTCTTGCTCTTTGACCCCAGTTTGGTGGACAAACTGTTGGACTGCCACCAGAACCCAGATTGTGGAAGGAAATCTGACCACCCAGCCTGGGTTGTCCTGGTTGTGACACCAGAACTACTCTGGACCTCAGTGTAGAGGCACAGTCAGCTTCAGGGACCTCCTGAGAATGAGGGCTGAGGGAGTGGCTGGGGGAGGGCAATGGGTGGGCAGTGAGGGGAGAAGCCCATTCGAAGGGGGGTAATAGTTGAAGCACAAGAGACTGCAGATGCTGGAATATGGAGCAACAAACAATCTGCTGGAGGAACTCAGCGGGTCGAGCAGCATCTGTGGCGGGGGCGGGGGGGAAAGGGATTGTCGATGTTTCTGCATCAGGACTAAAGCAGTGTCTGTTTCTCAGGGTAGTGGTGTTAAAACTAGAGGGCACAGGTTTAAGGTGAGAGGGAGGGGCTTTAAAGGGGATCCAAGGGGTAAACTTTTCCCACAAAGAGTAGTTGGTGTCTGGAATGAGCTGCCAGAGGAGGAGGTGGAGGCAGGAACGGTGACAACATTTAAGAGATATCTGGACAGAGCATAGAGGGATGCGGAGTTAACGCAGGCCGATGGGATAGGCATGATGGTCAACATAGACGTGGTGGGCCGAAGGGCCTGTTTCCATGCTGTACAACTCGGTGACTCTTTATGATATTCCATGAAACACAATAGCATGGACATGTTGGGTCAAAGGGCCTCTTTATGTATTGCAGGATTATGACTAGTGTCTATGCTTATAGGAGGCATAGATAGAGGAGACAGTCAGAATCTGTTTCCCACAGCCCGGGTATCAAAAACAAAAGGGCAGAGGTTTAAGGTGAGAGGAAGGAGGTTTAAAGGGGATCTGAGGGGTAAGTTTTTTACACAGAGAGTGATTGGTATCTGGAATGCGCCGCCAGAGGAGGCGGAGAGGCATTTAGACAGACACTTGCGCCTCTACTTCCTCGGGAGGCTAAGGAAATTCGGCACGTCCCCGTTGACCCTCACCAATTTTTATTGATGCACCACAGAAAGCATCCTACCTGGATGTATCACAGCTTGGTACGGCAACTGCTCTGCCCGTGACCGCAAGAAACTGCAGAGAGTTGTGGACACAGCCCAGCACATCACGGAAACCAGCCTCCCTTCCACAAACTCTGTCTACACTTCTCACTGCCTTGGTAAAGCAGCCAACATAATCAAGGACCCCACCACCCCGGACATTCTCTCTTCTCCCCTCTCCCATCAGGCAGAAGATACAAAAGCCTGAAAGCACGTACCACCACGTTCAAGGACAGCTTCTATCCCGCTGTTATAAGACGCTCGAACAGACCTCTTTACCTCACAATCTACCTTGTTATGACCTTGCACCTTATTGTCTGCCTGCACTGCACTTTCTCTGTAACTGTTACACTATATTCTGTATTCTGTTATTGTTTTCCCTTGTACTGCCTCAATGCACTGATGCGAATGAATGTTCTGTATGATAAACAAAGTGTACCTTGGTACATGTGACAATAGTAAACCAACTTACCAATTTACTTAACTGGGCAAGGCACAGAGGGGTCAGCTCCTGATGGGATAGGTACAGATGGGCAAAAAAGGTCAACATCAATGTTGGGAGCTGAAGGGCCTGGTTCTGTGCTGTATGACTCTATGACTCTGATTCTGTCAGGGTATCGACTCACTGTTTACAGATAAATTTTAATTTTTAATACGTATTCAATACATTTCTCTTTCGGTGGTGGCTGAAGGTTTGATTGCACAGGGGAGCAGACTCTTTAGTGTCGACTTCCTTGAGCAGGAGACAAGCGGTCCTTTTTGCTGCACACAGTGCGGTCTCGGATGGTTAATCCCAGGCAGGGAGAGAATGTGTGGGTGGATTTTACACACACACACACACACACACACACACACACACACACACACACACACACACACACACACACACACACACACACACACACACACACACACACACACACACACACACACACCGGCCCCTGTCAGGAAATATTACACCCTCTTTTATCAGAAGAGGGAGTGAGCTGCCCTTTCACCCAGCACTGGTGAAGCAGCAGAGTGGAATCCTCGAGCGAGAGATTGGATTCTCGATACAGTCCCGCAGTTTTCACCGAGGACTTTGATGTTGCTCAGCCTCTATTTCCCCTCCGAGCTGTTTAATCCATGACCTGGATCGCACTGTCAGATCTGTGGGGTGTGGGAGGGGGGTTGTAGAGAGAGGGCAGCTATGGGGAGGGGCTGTTATAAAGCCATAGAGCAATACCGCACGGATACAGGCCCTTTGGCCCAACCAGTCCATGCTGACCATGGTGCCCACCCAGCTAGTCCCAGTTTCCTGCGTTCGGCCCATATCCAAGCCCTGCCCCTCCATGTACCTATCCAAGTGCTTCTTAAATGATACTGTTGTACCTGCCTCACCCACTTCCTCTGGCAGCTCGTCCCATATATTCACCACCCTCTGTGTGAAAAAGTTGCCCCTCAGATCCCTTTTAAACCTTTGCCCTCTCACCCTAAACGTATGATCACTAGATTTGGACTCCGCTACCCTGGGGAAAAGACTGTTACCGTCCACCTTATCTATGCCTCTCATGAGTTTATAGACCTCTACAAGGTCGCCCCTCATTCTCCTACGTTCCAAGGAATAAAGACCTAGCCTGGCCAACCTCTCCCTATAACTCAGGCCCTCTAGACCTGGCAACATCCTCATAAATGTTCTCTGCTGTTGGGGTGAGAGGGCTGTGAGAAGGGGGTCTGTTGTGGGATGTGGGTTGTTGGGACAACAACAGTTGGACAAGCCTTTGTCTCATCACGTCGATACCCCCCCACGCTAATCCCAATTACCCACATCTGCTCCCTGACTTTCCAAACCTTCGCCCATTCAGTTACTTGTCCAGGTGCTTCTGAAATGTTTGTGACAGTCTCTGCTTCACCCAGGCAATCCGTTCCAGATTCCAAACCCCCTCTGGGGGAGAAATTCACATCAACCCCCTGATTCACAAGATCATAAGACAAGGGAGCAGAAGCAGGCCATTCGGCCCATCGAGTCTGCTCCAAGGAAAGGGAAATAGAAATGAGAAATGGGGAATGGGGGAAGAAGAAGAAAAAAAAACTATTCTAATCCCAATTTCTGGCCTTATCCCCATATCCCTTGATATCCTGACTATTTAGATATCTATCTATCTCCTCCTTGAACGCCCCCACTGATCTGGCCTCCACTGCTGTACGTGGCAAGGAGTTCCACAAATTCACCACCCTCTGGCTAATGAAATTTTTCCTCATCTCTGTTTTGAAACTGTACCCTCTAATTCTAAGATTGTGCCCTCTGGTCCTGGACTCACCCACCAAGGGAAACAGCCTAGCCACATCTACTCTGTCCTTACCTATCAATATTTTAAATGTCGCTATGAGGTCCCCTCTCATTCTTCTGTACTCCAGCGAGTACAGTCCAAGAGCCGACAAACGTTCTTCTACCCCTCACCCACGCATTGGGGGCAATTTACAGCGGCCAATTAACCCACCGACCCGCACGTCGTTGGGATGTGGGAGGGAACTGAAGCACCCGGGGGAAACCCACACGATCACAGGGAGAACGTGCAAACTCCACACAGACAGTGCCGGAGGTCAGGATCGAACCCAGGTCTCTGGCACTGCACCACTGTGTTATGAGGAGGTGCTGGTTGTGGAGGAGGGAGGGTTGTTGGGGGGTGGGGGGGGTTGTGTTGGTGGGGTCTGTTGTCCGGGGTGCACCATACACAAGGTGAGTGGTCACCCTTTCTTGCACTGCACTCTGTGGTCTGGCCCCTCCACCCCTCCCCACCCCTCCTGCCCCCACCCTCACCATCACCCTCCTCCCGTCCCACCCCCACCCTCACCCCCCTCCACCCTCCATCCTCACCCACATCACACCTCCCCTCCATCCCCACCCTCACCCTATCCCTCCTCACTCCCACCCCCACCCTCCCCAACCTTCCTCACCCGTCCCCTCCCCTCCTCCTCCCTCCATACCCTCTCCTCCACCCCTCCCTACCCCCACCCTCCCCTCACCACCCTCACGCACATCAGCCCTCCCCACCCCCTGCATCCCCACCCTCACCACCACCCCTTCCCCTTTCCCATCATTCTCCCTCTCCACCCTCCCCTCCATCCCACCCCTCCATCCATCCTCCACCCCACCGTCCCCTCACCACCCTCCCCCCTACACCCCTATCCTCTCCCCTCACTACCCCTTCACTCTCTACATCGCCAGCCACCAGTGAGCAGTAACTGGCTCCACTATTGGAAAGACCACAGTCTTCAGTCTTGCTGTAAACTCTCCCCAGTTGATGCCACCCGTCCCCAGCACCCAGAGCACCCAGGGGAGACCCACGCGGAACGTGCAAACTCCACACACTGACAGCGCCGGAGGTCGGGATCGAACCCAGGCCTCTGGAGCAGCGAGGTAGCTGCTCCGCCCACTGCACCACTGTGCCTGAGTCACTTACAGTCTCAGCTTGGAGTCGAAGACAGCAGCCAACACTGTAATGGGCCAGCGTAGTGAGAGCAGTCTCCTCCGAGACGCTTCTTGCTCCCATGGTCATTGTTTTATCTGTGAACGGGAAGGGTTCGGAAATGCTGATGAGCTCAGATGAAAGGCGAGCCACCAACATAAATCTAGCCGCTAGTTACTGCATCAAACTCCCCTGCACCCTGTCATCAGGAGAGTACTCCACCACAAAGAGTTTGGAAGTTGTCCAGCCGCTGATTCCTATCTGCCTGTAGAGCTGTTTAATGCTGGTTCCCAGTGCTGTCATACACTCCTCTATTTCAATGGATTGTGATGGAACACACCACTTACACAGAAAGATTGCATTGATATTAACAGGAGCTGGCTCCGTTTGCCATTACTGTCACCAGCATCTTTACACAAGGGCAAGAGTGGGAGGCATCTGCCACTGCTGCTCCCACACGCTCCTCGCACTGTGGCTCAGATGTCAGCCCAGGGAAACGCGGAGCAGAAGCGTTTGTGTGTTGTGAACTCTCTGGAGTGGAAGCAGATGGTTGTGGTGACAGTCACGGCTGGTGGGGTGGGGAGTGAGCTACAGGGGATCTCAGGGAAGTGGCTGCCGGGGTTTCCCCTGGGTGCTGGGGGGAGTGGCGTCGGCTGGAGGGAGGACCGAGATGGCGGTGGTCCCAGTACTGCCGGCGATGTGGAGACCAGAGGGGAGGGTGGGTGGTGGAGGGAGGGCAAGGTAAGGAAGGAGGGTTGTGAGGATGAGGGATGGGGGAGTGCGAGGGGGTGAGGATAGAGGTGGAGGGGTGCCGAGGGGAAGGTGGAAGGTGACGGGAGGGTGAGGGTGAGGGGAGGGGAGGGAGGGTGAGGAGGGAGGGGTGGTGAGGGGAGGATGGAGGGAGGTTGAGGTGAGGATGAAGGGGTGTAGGGTGAGGGTGGAGGATGGGGAGGGTGGAAGGTAAGAGGGGAGGGGAGGGTTGAGGGAGGTGGAGGATGGAAGGGTGGCGAGGGGAGGGGGAGGGTGAGGGGAGAGTGGAGGGAGGTTGAGGGGAGGATGAAGGGGTGAGGAGGGTGGTAGAGGATGGGGGAGGCGAGGGGAGGGCGAGGGGGAGGGTGGAGGGTTGAGGGAGGTGGAGGATGGAAGGGTGGCGAGGGGAGGCGGAGGGTGAGGGGAGGGGTGGGGGAGGTGGAGGAGTGGCCGGGGAGGGTGAGGGTGGACAGGTCAGACCACAGAGCCCAGTAACATAATGTTAGTCACTGGTAAATCCCACGGGAAGTTCAGGAGTGTACGTTCAGGAAAGATTACACGGACGTCACAGGAACAGACCGTCGGGCTTACACCGTTGCAATGGTGCATGTGTTGTGTGGTTTATTAGTGGGGGCAAGGCTGGTGTCTATTGCCCATTCCTAACTGCTGTGGAGCAGGTACCAAGACTGGAGCCACACACCGCTCCCACTGAGTGAGGATGTCAGATCTCCTCTCCTGAAGGACATTAGTGACCCCTGGGTGGGTTTTTCGGTCATTTAGAACACAGAACAGTCCAGCACAGGAGAGGCCATTCAGCCCATGATGTTGTGCTGATCTTGATGCCAATTTATACTAAATGTCCTCCTCCTGTGTATCATCCACATCCCTCCAGTCCCTTCATGTGTCTGTCTAAAAGCCTCTTAAACTCCACCAAACTGCCCGCTTCCACTACTATCCCTGGTGACCCATTCCAGGCACCCGCCACTCTCTGTGTACAAAACTTGCCCCTCACATCGCCTTTAAACTTCCCCCCTCCCAATCTTAAAAGCGTGTGCTCTGTTACTAAGTCTAGACTTTTCTTCTGTCTCTAGATTTGTTTAATTTCTTGAACTTAAATTCCCAGCTGTCCTGGTGAGATTCAAACCCATGGCTCGATGGGCCAGATCTTTGGTTGTTCATCGAGTGTCTCAACACTGCACTGCCGTATCCCAGCAATGCAAACCCAAAGGGGAATTTGGGACTAATGTCATTCCCGCAGAAGATGCGGAGTCTGGGGGACTCACTCTCACGGGGCAGCGGGGCGGTGACACAGTACAACATCTGGTAGAGCCGCTGTCTCACAGCTCCAGTGTTGCCGGTTTGATCCTGACCTCCGGTGCTGTCTGTGTGGAGTTTGCACGCTTGCCCTGTGACTGTGTGGGTTTCCTCCGGGTGCTCCGGTTTCCTCCTAGATCCCAAAGACGTACTGGTTGGTGTGTTAATAGCTGATTCGGGGGGTGGGGGGAGTTGATGGGAATGTGGGGAGAATAAGATAAGTTATTTATTTATTAGTCACATGTACATTGAAACACACAGTGAAATGCATCTTTTGCGTTACTGAGAATGTGCTGGGGGCAGCCCGCGTGGCGCCACGCTTCCAGCACTAATATAGCATGCCCACAACTTCCTAACCCGTACGTCTTTGGAATGTGGGAGGAAACCGGAGCACCTGGAGGAAACCCACGTAAACACAGGGAGAACGTACAAACTCCTTACAGACAGCGGCGGGAATTGAACTCGGGTCGCTGGTGCTGTAAAGCGTTATGCTATGGGTGCTTGATGGTCAGTGATTGATCAATGGCATCTAACAGACTGAGGGCTGGAATTAATCTGAAGTCTGGCTGGCATGAACATGATGGGCTGAATGGCTTCAGTGTTCTGTGAGAATTCTAGATGCCACAACTGCCCACACAAAGGAATGAATCGCTAAATGTTAGCGTCATTAGGAATTGTAAAGCCTGCAAGGAGATTGGTGGACCCTTGGAGTGATTTTGAAGCCATGATTATCTATCAGACACCAGCTGGGCATCAAACGACTGCAGGCTGCGTCATCCCTGAACACAACAATGGCTGGCCTTCACAGCTGACGGACGGTGCTCACTCTGGGAGTGGTCGTGGAGAGAAGCTCTTCCCAGTGGAATAAAGGCTGGCTTGACAGTCTCATCTCCTGCTGAAACAGGACTATATGAGGTTCCAAGAAATTGATCAGACTCCAAAAGGCATGGCAGTGTGTCTAACCTGACCAATCTCACCCAAAAACCCAACCAGTGAAGAGAAGATTTCTTTATAAGTCACATGTACATCAAAACACTCAGTGAAATGCATCTTTTGCGCTGAGTGTTCTGGGGGCAGCCCTCAAGTGTCGCCACGCTTTCGGCGCCAACATAGCACGCCCACAACTTCCTAACTCGTATGTCTTTGGAATGTGGGAGGAAACCGGAGCACCCGGAGGAAACCCACGCAGACGCGGGGAGAACGTACAAACTCCTTACAGACAGCGGCCGGAATTGAACCTAGGTCGCTGGTGCTGTAATAGCATCGCGCAGAGCTTCAGATTGAAAGAAATATTGTTTGTTTTAAACATTTCATTCCTTACTGTGGGGTCAGCCATGCAGCAGTGTGTAATTAGCTCAGCCTCTCTACCAGATCTCTCCGTCCCTCTCTCTCTATGTAATTTTCTCCATTGCTCCCTATACTTTGTCTATCTGTTTATCTAACTCTCTCCATCTCCAACGTCTCGCTCTCTGTCTGCCATAATTTCCCTCTCTATTCTCTCTATAATTCTCTTAATCTCATACCTCTTGCTATTTAACTCTCTCCATCTCATAGAACATACAACTGCTCTGCCCGTGACTGCAAGAAACTGCAGAGAGTTGTGGACACAGTCCAGCGCATCACGGAAACCAGCCTCCCCTCCATGGTCTATACCTCTTGCTGCCTTGGTGAAGCAGCCAGCATAATCAAAGACCCCACCCACCCAGGTCATTCTCTCTTCTCTCCTCTTCCATTGGGTAGAAGATACAGGAGCCTGAGGGCATGTACCACCAGGCTCAAGGGCAGCTTCTATCCCATGGTGATAAGACTGTTGAATGGCTTCCTGATACAATGAGATGGATTCTTGACCTCACAATCTACCTGTTGTGACCTTGCACCTTATTGTCTACCTGCACTGCACTTCCCTGTAGCTGTGACACTTTACTCTGTATTTTGTTCTTGTTTTTACCCTGTACTACCTCAATGCACTGTGTAATGAATTGATCTGTATGATTGGTATGCAAGACAAGTTTTTCACTGTACCTCAGTACGTGACAATAATAAACCAATACCAATACCAAAATACATTTGGATAAGTAAGTGGATAGGAGATGCAGCCCAAACCTGGGCAAATGGGACTAGCTTGGTGGGCACCATAGTCAGCATGGACCAGTTGGGCCGAAAGGCCTGTTCCCATGCTGTATTACTCTATGACTTTATCTCTCCATGCTCACGTCTTTCTCTCTTTTCTTAACTCTCTCTCTCCCTCTTACCCTCGCTCTCCCCCACCCTGCCCACTCCCTCTTCTGACCTAGAGGCCCTAGATTCAAGCTTCACTCTGGAGATTTAGCAACGACTCCCAGGCTGAAGTTCCAGTGTGAGGTCCCACAAAATGAGAAGAGCAGTGACTTCCCCAGAGACCTCGACGAACATTTATCCTCTGATCGGTATCTCAAAAAGAGTGCACCCCAGATGAAAATCGCCTTTGTTCGGCCTTGACGAGTTCTGTACACATTTCTATGAGTTTAAAGATGAACGAGCCAGATGTAAATAAACCCAGGTGCCTGCACTTCTGTCAAAGTTAAAATCAGGTGGAGGCCCCACCTGGACTCAAAGACCTTGCCTCATATCTCTGTGGGACAACTCTGCTGGGACACACCACGTGTGACACTCATTGGGGCATTGCAGAGGTCATAAACAGCATGGAAACAGGCCCTTCGGCCCAACCTGTCCATGCCAACCAAGATTCCCATCTAAACTACGCCCATTTGCCTGTTTTTGGCCCACATCCCTCTAAACCTTTCCTGTCCATATACCTGTCCAAGTACCTTTCAAATGTTGTTAATGTAGCTGCCTCAACCACTTCCTCTGGCAGCTCGTTCCATATACTGACCACCCTCTGGGTGAAAAAGTTGCCCCTTGGTTCCTTTTTAAATCTTTCCCCTCTCAGCTTAAACCTGTACCCTAGATTTTGATTTCCTTTCCCTGGGAAAAAGACTGAGTGCATTCACCCTATCTAAGGTCCTCATAATTTTATACACCTCCGTAGGGTCACCCCTCAATCTCTTATGTTCCAATGGATAAAGTCCCAGCTTGCCCAACCTCTCCCGAAACCTCAAGCCCTCAGGTCCTGGCAACATCCTCGTAAGTCAAGATAAGCTCCACCATCAAAGTGGGACGTCTGTAATTTCAGGTCAAGGTGGTGTTTTCCTACACAGTGCCAGAGATACTTGGTTGCAGTGCTGACCTCCCCAGACTGCAGGCACTCAGGGTGGACCCCCATCCTCTTACAGACACCTCCCTGTCAGGTGTGCCCCCTGCACGAGGAGGCTGTCTCCTGAACACCCCATTATTCTTCAGCTGTCTGAGCTGGTGCCTGTGTCAGGCCGCTGTAAATCGCCCCCAGTGTGTGGGTGAGGGGTAGAATCTGGGGGGGAGTTGATGGGGATGTGGGGAGAATAAAATGAGATTAGCGTAGGATTGGTGTAAATGGGCTGCTGATGGTCGGCACGGACTCAGTGGGCTGAAGGGCCTGCTTCTGTGCTGGATGAGATGAGAATGTGGGGAGAATCAGAAGCATATTAATTTATTGCCACATACAATCATTCTCATTGCACCAGGTGCAATGAAATTCCTTGCTCGCGTGAAGCTCACAGAGTAAACAGTGGTAATAATCAGTACAACAATAAAACAGTGACGGGCGCAGAATGGTGCAGAGATTGCAGTGCAGTCTGAAGTGGTGCACAAGGAAATGCTAAAGTGACAATAATGGAAGAGGCAGAGTTCAGAGTCCGAGAACGCGGCAGCACCGCTGGGAAGGGGATGTGAGAGAGGTGACCGGTTCGGGAGTCTGACAGCAGTGGGGAAGAAGCTGTTCCTGAGTCTGGACGGCAGGGCTTTCAAGCTCCTGTATCTTCTCCTAGAAGAGAGAAAAGGGAACAACCAGGGGTCAGGCATCCTTGGCGATGCCGTTAGCCTTCCTGATGCCACGCACCGTGAAGAATAGGTTGCAGGGAAATAAACGGGGGAATGGGATTGGAGGAATTGCTCTGACAGCAAAGACTGAATGGCCTCCCCCTACGGCATAAGGAAATAGGAGCCATCAGTGGCATGCAGATGCCCGAGCTCCCATGATGCCAGCTCATCAATGGCACGAGCTTGGTTGGCATTGAATTCATCAAGTACACAGAAGCACAGATTGTGCTCTTGCCCCTGACACACCAACTTAAAAATAGACACAATTATTTTGCATTGCCTGCAGACTGATGTAACAGCAGACTCTGCCTTGCCTTCCTGCGCAGACTGTTGTCTCCAACACAGCACTACGCAGAGCTGAGGAAGGCTGGCTGTCTGTTGGAATTCACCCCCTCCCCCTCTCCCCATCACAACCATCGCTTGTCAGTCCTTTGATCCGACGGTTGCTCCTCTTTCAAATGCCTCTCCCTGCTGACATCCAAAATCCAAACCTGCCACACGTTCCCGACGGGAACGTTGCAGACATGTGAATTGGGAGCAGGAGGGAGGCAATCCGCCCTCTGATCTGCTCTGCCATTTAATAAATTCACGGTAGCTCTGACTGTAACCACAGCCTCCTGATCCCTGCCCAACACCGGTAACCTGTCACTCCTCGCTTATGAAGTACCTATCTGGAACATAGAACAGTACAGCACAGGAACAGGCCCTTCGGCCCACCATGTCTGTGCCGGCTATGATGCCAATCCAAATTAATCCCTCCTGCCTGCACGCAATCCATATTCCTCCGTTCCCCGCCCGTTCGTGCGTCTGTCTTAAACGCTTCTATCGTATCTGCCTCCACCACCACCCCTGGCAGCCCGTTCCAGGCACCCACCACTCCCTGGGTCAAAAAACTTGTCCCGCACATCTCCTTTAAACTTTCCACCTCTCACTGTAAACCTACGCCCTCTTCTATTTGACATTTCCACCCTGAGAAAAGGACCCTGTCTATCTACTCTGTCTGTGCCTCACCAACTTCCATCAGGTCACCCTTCCGCATCTGACACTCCAGATAAAACAATTCAAGGCTGTCCATCCTCTCCATAGCTCATACTCTCCAATCCAGGCAACATATTCCTTTTTTTTGCACCATTTATTTAATTTTTATGATTTATTGTAATGTTATGTCTTTGCACTGTACCGCTGCTGCAAAACAACACATTTCACGTCATCTAAGTGATAATAATTCAATTGTGATTCTGATTAAGCCTGGTGAACCTCTTCTGCACCCTCTCCGAAGCCTCCACACCCTGTAATAGAACATAGAACAGTGCAGCACAATACAGGCCCTTCGGCCCACAATGTTGTGCTGACCTTTAAACCTCACCTAAGACTATCTAACCCCTTCCTCCCACATATCCCTCTATTTTAAATTCCTCTATATGCTAATCTACTAATCTCTGGAAATTGACCAATGTACCTGCCTCCACCGCCACCCCAGGCAGCGCATTCCATGCCCCAACCACTCTCTGGGTAAAAAACCTCCCTCTGATATCTCTCTTGAACTTCCCACCCATTACTTTAAAGCCATGCCCTCATGTATTGAGCATTGGTGCCCTGGGAAAGAGGCGCTGGCTGTCTACTCTATCTATTCCTCTTAATATTTTGTACACCTCTATCACATCTCTTCTCATCCTCCTTCTCTCCAAAGAGTAAAGCCCAAGCTCCCTTAGTCTCTCCTCATAATCCATACTCTCTAAACCAGGCAGCATCCTGGTAAATCTCCTCTGCATCCTTTCCAACGCTTCCACATCCTTCCTATAATGAGGTGACCAGAACTGGATATAGTACTCTAAGTGTGGTCGAACCAGAGTTTTATTGAGGTGCATCATTACCTCATGGCTCTTAACCTCGATCCCTCAACTTATGAAAGCTAACATCCCATAAGCTTTCTTAACTACCCTATCTACCTGTGAGGCAACTTTCAGGGATCTGTGAACATGGACCCTCATATCCCTCTGCTCCTCCACACTACCCAGAATCCTGCCATTAACTTTGTTCTTTGCCTTGGAGTTTGTCCTTCCAAAGTGTACCACCTCACACTTCTCCGGATTGAACTCCATCTGCCGCTTGTCAGCCCAGCTCTGCATCCTATCAATATCCCTCTGCAATCTTCGACAATCCTCTACAGTATCCACAACACCAGCAACTTTTGTGTCATCTGCAAACTTGCCAACCCACCCTTCTACCCATTCATCCAAGTCATTGATAAAAATCACGAAAAGCAGAGGTCCCAGAACCGATCCTTGTGGGACACTGCTAGCCACAGCCCTCCAATCTGAATGTACTCCCTCCACCACAACCCTCTGCTTTCTACAGGCAAGCCAATTCTGAATCCACACGGCCAAGCTTCCCTGGATCCCATGCCCTCTGACCTTCTGAAGAAGCCTACCATGTGTAATGCAGTGACCAGAACTGCAGACAATACCACCCAATCTACCTCCGCCTTAAAAATGTACAGCTACTCTACTTCCACCACCCTTTGAGGAAGAGAGTTCCAAAGATTCATCACCCTCTCAGAGAAAGAAATAAACAGGAAGGAGTCTATCATCAACTGAAAAGTCAAAGTCCAGTTTATTGTCAGATGCACAAGTCCGTGTGTGCGCAGGTGCAATGAAAAACTTAACCTGCAGCAGCATCACAGGCACAGAGCATCAGATAAGCAGCATTCGCAAGAAAAACATAAATTGAACATAAATGATACACAATTTTTACAAGCAAGGACACAATTAAAACAAAAAAAGACAAAGTCCATTTCAGTGCAAAGTGGTCATAGTGTTGCTAAACTGTAGTGTTTAGGGTTGTGCCGGTTGGTTCAAGAACCGAATGGTTGAAGGGAAGTAGCTGTTCCTGAACCTGGTGGTGTCGGACCTCAGGCTTCTGTACCTCCTGCCCAATGGGAGCTGCAAGAAGATGGCACGGCCTGGATGGTGGGGATCTTTGATGATGGATGTTGCCTTCTTGAGGCAGCGCCTCCTGTAGATACTCCTGATGGTGGAGAGGGATGTGCCCATGATGTATTGATGTATTGAGTCCACTACTCTCTGCAGGTTCTTACGTTCCTGTACATTCAAATTGCCGTCCCAGACCGTGATGCAACCACCCACAGGTTCTGAGGAAGAGAACTCCCAAGATTGAAAGCACCATTTGTGTGCTGAACTCCTCTCCTGAATTCAGTGCTAATTACCTGACCTTCACTGGTGACTGATAGTAGAGACAGCATGGACATGTGGGCTGAAGGGCCTGTTTCTCTGCTCTCATGACCCTATGACCTCAACGACACCGAACTTTGGAACCAGAATTCACTGCACAAACATTATCACTTCACACCTTTAGTGCACAGGATTGTGGATAGCTTTCACCCAATACCTTGCAGTTCCCCGTAGCCCAGCACACTGTTCACAGAGCACAAAATCTCCACACATTGTTAGAAGACTGGCTTTTTGCAAATTGGAACTCAGGGCAGGGGTTCAGTGGGTTGCACTCTTGCTTCAGAGTCAGAAGGTTCAGATTCAGATTAGTTTATTGCCATATACACCAGGGTGCAATTAAATTCCTCACTTGCATGAAGCTCACAGAGTAAACAATGTACATGGTAATAATAAACACCACACTAAACACAGCGATGAGCGCAAAACAGCAGAATCAGATTTATTATCACTGACTTAAATGACGTGAAATTTGTTGTTTTAAATTTACTAAAATTTATAGTAATTTTATGACTGCAGCAGCAGTACAGTGCAATGTCATAAAATTACTATAAGTTACAAAAATAAATAAATAGTGCGAAAAAAAGGAATAACGAGGTAGTGTTCTTGGGTTCATGGACCGTTCAGAAATCTGATGGCGGAGGGGAAGAAGCTGTTCCTGAATCGTTGAGTGCGGGTCTTCAGGCTCCTGTACCTCCTCCCCGATGGTAGTAATGAAAAGAGGGCATGTCCCGGATGGTGAGGGTCCTTAGTGATGGATACCGCCTTCTTTAGGCACCGCCCCTTGAAGGTGTCCTCAATGGTGGGGAGGGTTGTGCCCGTGATGGAGCTGGCTGAGTCTACAACCCTCTGCAGCCTCTTGCGATCCTGTGCATTGGAGCCTCCATACCAGGCGGTGATGCAACCAGTCAGAATGCTCTCCACCGTACATCTGTAGAAATTTGCAAAAGCCTTCGGTGACAAACCAAATCTCCTCAAACTGCAAATGAAGTAGAGCCTCTGGCGTGCCTTCTTCATGATTGCATCAATGTGTTGGGCCCAGGGCAGATCCTTCGAGATGTTGACGCCCAGGAACTTGAAGCTGGTGCAAGGATTGTCGTGCAATCTGTATTGCAAAAAGAAATGCTAAAGAATAACTGAGAGAGGGAGAATTAAGAGTCTGAGAACGTGGCAGCACCACCAGGAAGGGGATGTGAGAGGAGTCTGATAACAGTGGGGAAGAAGCTGTTCCTAAGTCAAGCTCCTGTATCTTCTCCCAGAAGGTGGAAGAGAGAAAAGGTTCAGTTCCTGCTCCAGGCACTTTGGTGCAGAACTCCAGGCTGAAGCTCTGTGCAGTGCTGAGGGAGGGTTGCAATGAGGGATGTGCCATACCTGAATTGAGATATTAATCCAAAACCCTGCCAACTCTCTCATGAGGATGTAAAAAGATACCAATGTTTGGAAGAGCATGAGAGCATGGAACAACTCTTCCCAAATTTCTGATGGGTGTTTTTTGATGAATAAAACAGATTATCTTGTTCAATTCCCATATTACTTTATGATATAGAAGGAAGCAATTCGACCCGATGAGTCTCTGCAAGCTCCTATTCCCTGTAACCCATTCCCCCCACATTACCATCAACTCCCCCCAGATTCTACTCCTCATCCACACACTGGGGGAAATCTACAATTAACCCACCGACTGGCATACCTTTGGGACATGGGGGTCACAGCAAGAAGGTGCAAACTCCACACAGACAGCACCGGAGGTCAGGATCGAACCTGGGTCACTGGAGCTGCGAGGCATCAGCTCTACCAGCTGTGCCACTCTGCTGCCCAAAAAGCTAGCACAAGGGTCATAGGCCAAATGTCCTTCTCTGCCATTTCAGTCTGTGAAGACCAGAGGTGTCTGTTGACACAAGAGATTATGTAGATGCTGGAATCTGGAGCAACACACAAGGTGCTGGAGGAACTCAGCAGGTCAGGCAGCATCTGTGGAGGGAAGTAAACAGTCAATGTTTTGGGTTGAGACCCTTCATCAGGACTGGAAGGGGAGAGGGCAGAAGCCAGAATAAGAAGATAGGGGGAGGGGGATGACCCAAAACATCGACTGTTTATTTCCCTTAGAGGGGACTGTTGCTGTGGAGAGCCAGACTGTGTTCATAATGGAACAAGTTTTGGTAATTGGTTTATTATTGTCACATGTACCGAGGTACAGTGAAAAACTTTGTTCTGAACGTCATCCGTACAGATCATTCCATATATAAGTACATGGAGTCGTACAAAGCGAAAGGCAGTAACAGAATGCAGAACTTAGTGTTAACCTACAGAGAAAGCGCGGTGCAGGTCGACAAATAAGGTGTAAGGGCCTTGGTGAGGTAGATTGAGAGATCAAAAGTTCACATTTATCATTCAAGAGGTCCATTCAATCGTTATGGAATCATAGAACAGTGCAGCACAATACAGGCCCTTTGGCCCACAATGTTGTGCCAACCTTTAAACCCTATCTAACCCTTTCTTCCCACATATCCCCTTATTTTAAATTCCCCCATATGCTTATTTAACAATCTCTTGAATTTGACCAATATACCTGCCTCCACCACCACCCCAGGCATGCTCCAACCACACTCTGGGTAAAAAACCCTCTGATATCTCCCTTGAACTTCCCACCCATTACTTTAAAGCCATGCCCCCTTGTATTTAGCATTGGTGCCCTGGGAAAGAGGTGCTGGCTGTCCACTCTGTCTATTCCTCTTAATATTTTGTACACCTCTATCATGTCTCCTCTCATCCTCCTTCTCTCCAAAGAGTAAAGCCCTAACTCCCTTAGTCTCTCCTCATAATCCATACTGTCTAAACCAGGCAGCAGCCTGGTAAATCTCCTCTGCACCTTTTCCAACGCTTCCACATCCTTCCTATAATGAGGTGACCAGAACTGGACACAGTACTCTAAGTGTGGTCTAACCAGAGTTTTGTAGAGCTGCATCATTACCTCACGGCTCTTAAACTCGATCCCACGACTTATGAAAGCTAACATCCCATAAGCTTTCTTAACTACCCTATCCACCTGTGAGGCAAATTTCAGGGGTCTGTGGATATGAACCCCCAGATCCCTCTGCTCCTCCACACTGCCCAGAATCCTACCATTAACTTTGTTTCATAACAGCGGGACAGAAGCTGTCCTTGAGCCTGGTGGTACGTGCTTTCAGGCTTTTGTATCTTCTGCCCGATGGGAGAGGGGAGAAGAGAGAATGCCCGGGGTGGGTGGGGTCTTTGATTATTTTGGCTGCTTTACCAAGGCAGCAGGAAGTGCAGACAGAGTCCATGGGGGAGAGGCTGGTTTCTGTGATGTGCTGAGCTGTGTCCACAACTCCCTGCGATTTCATGCCTTGGCTGGGTTCTGTAAGGCATCATCAGTTAAAGTGCCTGGAAGGTCTCTGGAGAAGAGGTGACAACATGCGTTTCATGAGCAGTAACTCAAGCAGACAGGGTCCCACAGTCACTACGTGAGGAGGAGGAGGACAAGAGCAGAACTTAGAAGGAGGAAAGCACATGACTTCAGCTGGATACTCAACCTGGCTGCAAATACTGTTGCTGGATTTCAGACTTCCAATATTCCACTGATGGAGGAGCAGTAAGCAAATATTTCTCTTGGGTGCTTTTGGCAAATTCCCATTGGTTTCAGCTATTTTAGAAGACTTAATTTCAATGTATTTTGGATAAGGAGCAGCAGCCTTGGGTAATGACTTTAAAGGGACAGTCCTACTTAGCATCTTTAAAGGGTCAGTCCAGTTTAGAACATGGCTAAGCAACACAACTGGAGATCTTTTCTATTTTAAGGTTGCTAAGCAGAACAGTGTTTCACAGTTCGTACACAAGCCTAAGTCTTCATGGAACATAGAACATACATAGAACATAGAACAGTACAGCACAGGAAAAGGCCCTTTGGCCCATAATGTCTGTTCCGAACACGATGCCAAATTAAACTAAATCTCTTTTGCCTGCACATGATTCATTTCCCTCCATTCCCTGCACATCCATATGTTTGTCTAACAGCCTCTCGAACACCACTATTGTATCTACTTCCACCCCCACCCCTGGCAGCCTGTTTCAGGCACCCACCACTCTGTATAAAAACTTGCCCCGCACATCTCCTTTAGACTTTCCCCCTCTCACCTTAAATGCAAGTCCTCCAGTATTTGACATTTCTATCCTGGGAAATAGATACTGACTGTCAAAGGTCCAGCATTGTATTAATCACATTTCCCCTTTGTGTTACAGATCACCAGAAGCTGGAGAGAGAAGCTCGGATATGCCGTTCCCTCAAGCACCCCAACATCGGTAAGTAGCAGCACATGGGAGCAGGTGAGAGCAATGCTGGCCCGGAAACCATGGCAACAAGGGAGGACATTCAGCCCTTTGGGTCCATGCAGTCATTCAAAGAGCTTGTGGCTGATTCAGGATCTGGCTCCATCTTTTGGAGATTGCAGATGCTGGAATCTGGAGCAACAAACGAGGTGCTGGAGGAACTCAGCGGGTCGAGCAGCATCTGTGGAGGTAAATGGACAGTTCAGGGACCCAAAACATCGACAGTTCCTTTCCCCCCACAGATGCTGCTCGACCAGCTGAGTTTCTCCAGCAGTTTGTTTGTTGCTCCATTTTTTTCCTGGATCCTGCAATACCTGTAGTTAACATCTGTCAATCTCACAAACCAAACTGTTGGAGGAACTCAGTGGGTCGAGCAACATTCAGCCCTGATGCAGGGTCTTGACCCAAAATGTTGCATCAGGAAGCTATGTCCCAGCTTCATAAAACTCTGGTTCACCCACATCCGGAGTATTGCATTCAGTTTTGGTCACCCCATTACAGGAAGGATGTGGATGCTTTGGAGAGGGTGCAGAAGAGGTTCACCAGGATGCTGAGGGTATGAGCTATAAGGAGAGGTTGGACAAACTTGGGTTGTTTTCTCTAGAGTGGCGGAGGCTGAGGGGAGACCTGATAGAAGTTTATAAAATTGTGAGAGGCATAGATAGGGTAGGCAGTCAGTCTTTTTCCCAGGGTTGAAATGTCTAATACTAGAAGACATGCATTTAAGGTGGGAGGGGGAAAGTTCAAACAAGATGTGTGGGGCAAGTTTTTACACAGAGAGTGGTGGGCGCCTGGAATGCGCTGCCAGGGGTGGTGGTGGAGGCAGATACGATAGAGGTGTTTAAGAGGCTCTTAGATAGGCACGTGAATATACAAGGAAAGGAGGGATGTGGATCATGTGCAGGCAGAAGGGATTAGGTGTCATTAACTTAATTGGTTGGGCATGACATTGTGGGCTGAAGGGCCTGTTCTTGTGCTGTACTATCTTATGTTCCATGTTCTTGTGCCTCTATCAATCACAGATTTAAGCACTGACTTGGCATCTATTTCTACCCATTGTACAGTGTGATAATGGACACAGTGGCGAGGAGTGGATGGCATGGGAAGGAGTGTGGGACAAGTTTTTTGTTTGTTAAGTTCTGCACCAAATTTCTCATTACAGCCTTTATACATGAGCCCAAAGTGGGAACACAGACTACTGGAAGCACTCAGCAGGTCAAGCAGCATCTGTGGGGAGGGAAACGGGGTTAATGTTTCAGGTCACAGAGCCATCATCGGAACTGGGAAGGAGAGAAAACGAGTTAGTTTTCAGTAGCAGAGAAGGTGGGGAGGAAGAGGAAGAGGTTGTACAAAGGGAACGGTGAGGCCAGTATTGCCGAGGGGATAAGATGCTGAGGAAATTATCTGGTTGATATGTTAATGAGGGCAGTTGGAACAGAGAACCGTTGTGCTGAGCTAATTAAACTAGTAATTAAACACCTAACTAAACTAATCCCTTCTGCCTACACAATGCCCATAATCCCTCCATTCTCTGCATATTCATGTGCCTGTCTAAGAATCTCTTAGGAACTCTTTTGTATCTGCCTCCACCACCACTCTGGCAGCACATTCCAGGCACCCACCTCTCTCTGTGTAATAAACTTGCCCCACACATCTCCTTTGAACTTTCCCCCTCTCACCTTAAGTGCATGCCCTCTAGTATTAGACATTTGTACCCTGGGAAAAAGATACCAGCTGTCAACTCTATCTATGCCTCTCATAATTTTATAAACCTCTATCAGGTCTCCCCTCAGCTTCCACCGCTCCAGAGAAAACAACCTGAGTTTGTCCAACCTCTCCTTATAGCTCATACCCTCTGACTTCCTCCTCTGGCAGAAGATATAAGAGCTTGAGAACAAGTACGTACCGCCAGGCTCAAGGACAGCTTCTGTCCCACTGTTATCAGACTCTTGAACGGACCTCTCATGCGCTAAAGGTGAACTCTTCATCTCCCAATCTACCTTGTCGTGGCCCTTGCACTTTATTTGTCTACCTGCACTGCACTTTCTCTGTATCTGTGACACTATATTCTCCATTCTGTTTCCTTTTTGCTACCTCGATGTACTTGTGTGTGGAATGATCTGTCTGGATGGCACGCAAACAAAAACTTCTCACTGTATCTTAGTACATGTAACAAGAATAAACTAATACCAATACCAATACCAACACCACTTCTGACTGTATGAAGGTGCATTTGGACCATTAAAGTTTCACACCAAGAGAGTGCAGGCAATTGAAAGCTCCCTCCAAACTATGTCGAGTACCCTCTGCACCAGCAGTACAATAACAAGTTCATCTTGGCTGCTGGATGCTTATCTATGGCCTGCATAATATTGTCCAAACAGTGGTCATGATCTTTGGTGGGTTGTGACTTTATGTGTGTCAGCGATGAAGTTCTTCTCACCGTTCTTGTGTGTGACAAGTTGAGTAGTTGAACACTTGCCTCCCGACAAGCATGCAGTGGGTTTGGAATTTTGTTCATTGTCCACTGTCTGATTTAAAGTTGTCTTACAATTTTAGGTAAATTGGTAAATTGGTTTATTATTGTCACATATACTGAGGTACAGTGAAAAACTTGTCTTGCATACCGTCCATAAAGATCATTTCATTACACAGTGCATTGAGGTAAAACAATAACAGAATGGTATTGGTTTATTATTGTCACATGTACCAATAACGTTTCACTTTCAGTGAGTGGGAGCCAGGACTTGAAATGACAGGCAGGAGTTTTCAGAAGAGGTGAGTCTCTGTGCTTGGTGTTTTCAGTGAGCAGGACCCTTACAGAGGCACACTTGCATATTGTTAGTAATAATTGGCTAATTAGCTCATTGGCAGTAGCCAATAAAAAGAAGCTAGGGTTCAGTGGAGTGGCCATCTTGGAGTGGGGAACTGAAGCTTTGGTGAGAAGAGGTTGAGTAAGTGACTCAGGTGGGAGAAGTGTAAGCAGCTCTTTTTAAAAAAAAACACAAAGGTTTCAGTAAGAAGGCACAGGTAAGGTCTTTATTTTGTTGTCTGTAAATCCTTAGTCCTTGATGCCTGGCAGTTAGGGCAGTGAATGCTCTTCCTGTAAGATGTGGGATGTCAGGGAACCTCACTGTCTCCCTGATGACTAGATCTGCAGGAGGTGCACCCAGCAGCAGCTCCTGACTGACCAGGTCAAGGAACTAGAGCTACAGTTGGATGTACTCAGGACCATCTGGGAAGCTGAAAACCTCATAGATGAGACTTTTACTGAGGTGGTCACACCAGGGTACAGGCTTCAGAAAGATGGGTGACCACCAGGAGAGGTAAGTAGTCAGTGCAGGGTTCCCCTGTGGCCATTCCCCTCAGCAACATCTACCCCTTTGGATACTGCTTTGGGGGGGGGGTGGTGACCTATCAGGCTGCAGCAGCAGCCAGGTCTGGCTCGGCAGGGTAGGGTCAAGTCAGGCAGAGCAATAGTGATAGGAGACTTGATAGTTAGGGGGACAGACAGGAGATCCTGTGGCTGTGAAAGAGACACCAGGATGGTGTGTTGCCTCCCAAGTGCTGAGGTTGAGGATGTCTCAGGGTGGCTGTGGAATATACTCAAGCAGGAGGGTGAGCAGCCAGAGGTCGTGGTGCACACTGGCTTCAATGACACAGGTAGAAAGGGGGAAGAGGTCCTGCACAGTGAGTGTAGGGAGTTAGGAAAGAGGCTGAAGAGCAGGACCTCCAGGGGAGTAATCTCTGGATTACTCCAGGTGCTAGTCAGGGCAGGAATAGGATGATAGAACAGATGAATGAGTGGTTGAGGAACTGATGCAGGGGGCAGGGTTTCAGATTCTGGGATCATTGGACCCTCTTCCGGGCCGGGGTGACCTGTACAAGAGGGACGGGTTGCACCTCAACTGGAGGGGAACCATATCCTGGCCGGGAGGTTCACTGATGCTACTCAGGAGGGTTTAAACTAGTTTAGCAGGGTGATGAGAACCAGAGCACCAGGTCAGAAAGTGGAGAGGTTGGGAGGAAGGTAGATGTCAGGGCCAGTAAACACAGGCAGGAGCAAGGTAATAGACACGATGGGATGGATAGTTTGAAGTGTGTATTTGAATGCCAGGAGTATTTATGGGTCAGGGTGATGAACTTGGAGCATGGATCAGTACATGGAACTATGATGATGTGGCCATAACAGAGACTTGGTTGAGAGAGGGACAGGACTGGGTGCTTCATGTTCCAGGGTTTCAATGTTTTAGGAACAATAGAGGTAAAAGGTGGGGTTGGGGAGAGTTGCACTGCTAATCGGGGACAATATCACAGCTGCACTCAGGATGTAATGAAGGACTTGGCCCACTGAGTCTATATGGGTAGAACTAAAAATAAGGAAGGTGTAATTACTCTAGGATTATACTACAGACCCCTGATAGCCACTGGGACATTGAGGAACAGATATGCAGGCAGATTAGGGAAAGGTGTAAAACTAACAGGGTGATTGTCGTGGGGGACTTCAACTTCCCTAATATAAACTGGGACCGCCTTAGTGTAGGAGGTTTAGATGGGGCAGAACTTGTTAGGTGCATCTGGGAGGGTTTCTTAAATCAAATGTAGATAGTCCAATGAGAGGAGGGGCTGTACTGGAGCTGGTGTTGGGTCACGAGCCTGGCCAGGTGACTCTCCTCTCAGTGGGAGAACAGTTCAGGAACAGTGACCACAACTCAAGTTTTAAGATGGCTAGAGATAAATGTGGACCTTGCAGGAGAGTATTAAGTTGGAGCCGGGCAAATTACAAAGAGCGTTAGGCAGGAATAAGGAAGAATTAACTGGGAACAGCTGTTCTGGGCAAATCCACATCTGACATGTGGAGGGTGGTTAAAGACTAACTGCACAGAGTACAGGACAGGGATGTTCCGGTAAGAAGGACGGACAAGGATGGCAGGGTGAGGGAACCTTGGATGTCGAGAGGTGGTGAATTTAGACCACAAGAAAAAGGAAAAGTATGTGAAGCTAGGATCAAACAGAACACTTGAGAATTATATTTAAAAAAAAAAGCCAGAAAGGAACTCAAGAAGGTAATTAGGAAAGCCAGGAGGGGCCATGAAAAGTCCTTGGCAAGTAGGATTAAAGAGGATCCCAAGGCATTCCATTCCTCAAGAGGATAACTAGGGAGAGGGTAGGACCACTTGAGGATAAAGGAGGAAATGTGCTTGGAAGTGGAGGATGTGGGTGAGGTCCTTAATGAGTACTTTGCATCAGTATTTACCAAGGAGAAGAACATGGAGGACAGGGAGATCAGTGCGGAGCGTGCTAATTATATGCTGGGGCATTTCGAGATGAGGAGGTAGCGTTGGGTCTCTTAAAGAGCATTAAGGTGGATGTCCCCAGTGCCTGATGGGATATACCTCAGGTTATTGAGAGAGGCAAGAGATGAGATTGCTGGGGCCTTGACCAATATCCTGTCCTCTCTAGCCACAGTTGAGGTCCTGGAGGACTGGAGAGTAGCTAATGTTCCTTTATTCAAGAAGGGAAATGAGGATAATCCTGTTAACTATAGACTAGTGAGTTTCACATCAGTGGTAGGGAAGTTACTGGAGAGGATACTTAAGGATAGGATTTATGAGCATTTGGAAAACCACAGTGTAATTAGGGACAGTCAGCATAGCTTTGTGCAGGGCAAGTCGTGCCTTTCTAACTTGATTAAGTTTTTTGACGAGGGTGATTGATGAAGGTGGAGCTGTAGATGTTGTCTACATGGGTTTCAGTAAGGTGTTTGACAAGGTCCCTCATGGAAGGGTCATCCAGAAGATTAAGATGCATGGGATCCACGGTGAATTGGCCATTTGGATTCAGAACTGGCTTGCCTGTAGAAGGCAGAGGGTAGTGGTTGATGGGACTTAGTCTAGTTGGAGGCCTGTGACTAGTGGTGTTCCTCAGGGATCTGTACTAGGACCTCTGCTGTCTGTGATGTATATAAATGACCTGGATGAAAATATACATGTGGGTTAGCAAGTTGGCAGATGATACAAAGATTGGTGGCATTGTGGATAGTGTAGAAGACTGGCAAAGGATACAGTGTGATATAGATCAGTTGCAGATATGGGCAGAGAAATGGCAGATGGAGTTCAACCCGGCCAAATGTGAAGTGTTGCACCTTGGGAGATCAAATGTAAAGAAACGGGTATGCTGTTAATGGCAAGACCCTTCCCAGTGTTGATAAACAGTGGGATCTTGGGGTCCAAGTTCATATCTCCTTAAGTTGCTGCACAGGTTGATAGGACAGCCATGGCATGCTTGCCTTCATTAGTCAAGCAATAGAGTTCAAGAGTCAGAAGTCGTACTGCAGCTTTATAAAACTTTAGTTAGGGCATGTCTGGAGGATTGCATTCAGTTCTGGTTGCCCCACTACCGGAAGGATGTGGAGGCTTTGGAGAGGGTGCAGAAGAGGTTCATCAGGATGCTGCCTAGGTTAGAGGGAATGTGCTATGAGGAGAGGTTGGACAAACTTGGGTTGTTTTCTCTGGAGCGGTGGAGGCTGAGGGGAGATCTGATAGAGGTTCATAAGATTGGGAGGTGAAGAGTGAACATCCAGTATCTTCAGGGTTGAAATGCCTAATACCAGAGGGTGTGCATTTAAGGTGAGAGGGGGAAAGTTCAAAGGAGATGTGTGGGGCAAGCTTAAGAGTGGAATGTGCTGCCTGGGGTGGTGGAGGCAAATGATAGGGGTGCTCAAGAAGCTCTTAGATAGGCACATGGATGTGAGGGAAATGGTAGGATATGGACATTGTGTAGGCAGAAAGGATTGGTTTAGTTGGGCATTTTATTACTAATGTAATTGGTTCAGCACAATATTGTGGGCTGAAGGGCCTGTTCCTGTGCTGTACTATGTTCCAGAATACAAAATACTGTTTGTTACAGAGCAAGTGCAGTGCAGGTAGACAATAAGGTGCAAGGTCATAATGAGGTAGATTGAGGTCAAGAGTCCATCTTATCATACTGGGAACAGTTCAAAAGTTTTATAACAGCAGGTTAGAAGCTATCCTTTTATCAACAGTCCAGTTCCTTCCAATTCCTTGAGTTATTCCATGAAGCTGCTTGAGGAAGAAAGACCTGACCTTGGCTTACAGTAGTCTGTTTAATCTGTATTTCTCTTGTATTGGATGTTCACTGTGTGGGCATAATCTTGTTTGGCCAACAGTGTCACTAAATGTGAAGCTGGCATATTTGTACAAACATTGAACTCGTCCTTCCAAATACATCTCAATTTTGCAAGCAGTTCCTGCCACAAGGTATTGAATGCTTAAAGTTCAGCACGACTGTTGGCACCTCAACACTCAGGCTGTGGGAGCTTCCCATGCATTCTGTCTACCCCCAGACCACCAGAATTTTTCCTGAGGAAGTCTTGGCCATGCTCCTTCCACAGAAAAGGTGACTCGTCTGTTTGTCATGGGTATTCTCCATAATGGGACAATCTGCAGCTGTACCTACTTGTCACTAGTGGCTTGCCATCAGTCAGAACTGTGACCTTAAAAGCCCTGTTGTCTCACACCACAGTTGATCAGAGCATAGATGATGCACTAAGTAAATTGTCTCATCTGCTGTGGTTGTAATCTTGTGCAGCTTCCCTTGTTGTGACTGCTCGTGAGATAATTGTTCAGTTTGTGCCAGTGTTACATCAGAAACGGAGCTCCTCTCTGCTGCTTTGTGCATGCACTCTGCTGTGATGTGTCTGTGTAGCACCCAGTCTCTTTAACAAGCAGTTGTGAGTTGGTACACCTGTAACACCAACTTATGACACATGACACCTGATGCCATTGTTGTCTCTGGATGAAAGCTTTGGGGGTTGTCCTTTAGTGACAGGCTACCATTACACTAGTGCTGGCCAATGCATTTTAAGGCACTTTTAGCTGCCACCTCCATGGAATCCACAATCCTAGATGCCAAATCAAATGGAGTTTTTGTGCTGAGCAGCACAGATTGGACCCTTTCATCTCTTGGGTTACTTATGAACCTATCTCAGTGCACAATCTGAAATTCTCAAATTCTTACAGTTGTAGAAACAGACCCTTTGGCCCACCATCTGTGATAACCATTGATTATCAATCTACATTAATTCCATGTACCAGCACTTGGTTCATAGCCTACTGCACCTTGGCAATTCAGTGCTTATCTTCATTAATTGGGAATTGAGCTCAAGAGCCATGAGGTAATGTTGCAGCTCTATAGAACTCCGGTTAGACCACACTTAGAATAATGTGTTCAGTTCTGGTTGCCTCATTATAGGAAGGAAGTGGAAGCTTTCAAGAGGGTGCAGAGGAGATTTACCAGGATGTTGCCTGGATTGGAGAGCATATCTTATGAGGATAGGTTGAGTGAGCTAGGGCTTTTCTCTTTGGAGTGACACAGGATGAGAGGTGACTTGATTGAGGGGCATAGAGTGGACAGCCAGCACCTTTTCCTCATGGCAGCAACTGCCAATACCAGAGGACATCAGTTTAAGGTCAGAGGAGGAAAGTTTCTCAGCGGTGGGTGCCTGGAATACACTGCTGGGGGTGGTAGAGGCTGATACAACAGGGACATTTAAAAGAATCTTAGATAAGCACATGGATGTAAGAAAAGGAAGGTTATAGGCTGGTAGAGTTGGATTGATCAAGGAGTAGGTTTATATAGGTCAGCACAGTAGGTCTAGATCCTACTTAATGTGCTGAGAGTTTGTGCCCAGCACCCCCTCAGGTACTGCATTTCAGATTCCATCCACCCCCTGGGGATGATCTTCCTTGGATCCCCTCTAAACCTCCTACCCCTTGTCTCAAACCCATGGCCTCTCACTTTAGATGCATCTGCTCTGAGAAGCTATGCCCATCATAATTGTGTACACCTGTCAGGTCCACTCCACTGCAAGAGAAACAAACCCAGTCTCTAATCACAACCAAAACAGCATCCCAGGGCAACCTCCTAGTGAATCTTCTCTGCACCCTCCTTCCTATGGTCCCAACTCTGCCCAAGACCACAAAAAACTGCAGAGAGTTGTGGACATAGCTCAGCACATCACAGAAACCAGCCTCCCCTCCATGCAGACAGTGTGGACAACTTGTATAAAACCGTAAGACATAGGCCAAGTGGTCTAATTCTGATCTGCCATTCGATCATGGCTGATTTATTTTTCCCCCTCAACCCCATTCTCCTGCCTTCTCCCCGTAACCTTTGACACCCTTACTAATCAAGAACCTATTGACCTCCACTTTAAATTTACCCAATGACTTGGTCTCCACGGCCCTCTCAAGTGGGTCAGTTTGAGGTGTTGGATGTCCCTGGTGAAAGTGCAGTCATGAAATTCCATTGTATTCAAATCCTGTTATTCATGTTGATTCAGAATAGCCATGTCATTCCCTGACTTCTGCCAATAGAGTTGTTTCCCTTCTCGCTATTTGCTTCATGAATAATTCACCGTCTAAATCCAGAGAATTATTTCTAACCACTTGCTTTCAGGAGGTGCTTTATAATTGAGTCGTTCAACAATTAGAAAGGCCGTGGGTGTTGGATTATCATCGCACACAAGGATCTGTGAAAACCAACTGGCCCTGACACCTATTTGCATGTTATCTGAAATCATTAGACATTATGATGTTGCAAAAACAACACAGACTCAAATGGCATACATCAAGAAACTGGAACGCAGCATTCAGCGCTCATTGTCAGTGGCACTGAATCTTGTAAACACTGAATGTAATAACTCAAATTAATTACCATGATCAAGAGAAAATTATTAAAGTATCAAACCACTCTGTTAATGCACAAGGCCTGCTATTGGCACTCTTTCCTGCCTATTTGACCTCTCCAAACCCAAAATAAAGTATAAATGCATTTCTCGTTTTTCAGAAATATTTTGTTACACAGCTTCGGTTCATATCGTTCATACAAACGTGGGCATTGTTTTGTGCAAGGATCATTCAAGGCCTCCTTGCCTCATGGCTTGGTACGGCAACTGCTCTGCCCATGACCGCAAGAAACTGCAGAGAGTTGTGCACACAGCCCAGCGCATCACAGACATCAACCTCCCCTCCTTGGACTCTGTCTGCACTTCCTGCTGCCTCAGTAAAGCAGCCAACATAATCAAAGACCCCTCCCACCCCAGACATTCTCTCTTCTTCCCCCTCTCCCATCAGGCAGAAGATATAAAAGCCTGAAAGCACATCCCACCAGGCTCAAGGACAGCTTCTATCCCACTGTCGTAAGACTATCGAATGGTTCCCTAGTATGATAAGATGGACTCTTGACCTCACAATCTACCTCATTATGACCTTGCACTTTATTGTCTGCCTGCACTGAACCTTCTCTGTAACTGTAACACTATTCTGGTTTCTGCTATTGTTTTCCCTTGTACTACCTCAGTGCACTGTGTAATGAATAGATCTGTATGGACAGTATGCAAGACAAGTTTTTCACTGTACCTTGGTACATGTGACAATCATAAACCAATTTACCAATTGTTTTGTAGATGTTCCCAGGACTGGAGGGCTTGAGTTCTAAGGAGAGGCTGGACAGGCTGGGACTGTTTTCCCTGGAGCGAAGGAGGCTTAGGGGTGACCTTATAGAGGATTATAAAATCATGAGGAGTATAACCCAAGTTGCCTACCTAAGCAAGTCCCATTCTCCCACATTTGGCCCATAGCTTTCTAACTCTTTCCTATCCACATAGCTGTCCAATTGTTACTGTACCTGCCTCAAACACTTCCTCTAGAAGCTCATTCCATATACAGACCACTCTCCAGGTGAAAAAGTTCCCCTCAGGTTCCTATTAAATCTCTCCCCTCCCACCTTCCTGCGGAGAGTCAGTGTGATCGGGGACACCCTGCCTGGAAGGCAGGTGGGAACAGATTCGTCAGGAGCTGGATCAGTGCTGGAAAAGAAAATGTGGCAGGGCTGTAGGGGGAGGAGAGAAGGGTATCTGATAGGTGACCTCTTTCACAGGGTGAACAGTCTCGATGGGCTGAATAGCCTCCTTCTGCACTCTGCTATGCTGTGATTCTTTGATCATACCTGCACCAGTTCTTTGGAGGATCCAGTCCCCCCATTTTTTTTTTTTGCTCCCTCTCCAAAACATTCCCTGCTTCCAGTCCCCAATTTTCCTCCCACTTTCCATCCTGGTATTGGCAATAGGTTTATTATTGTCACATGGACCAAGATACAGTGAAAAGCTGTTGTTCTGTGTGCCATCCAGACAGATCATTCCATGCATAAGTACATCGAGGTAGTAAAAAGGAAAACAG
Source organism: Pristis pectinata (assembly GCF_009764475.1). NCBI lineage: Eukaryota > Metazoa > Chordata > Chondrichthyes > Rhinopristiformes > Pristidae > Pristis > Pristis pectinata. Next base: position 3,009,356 of record NC_067408.1, on the reverse strand, counting down.
AATGTAGAATAAAGTGTTACAGCTATAGAGAAAGAGCAGGCAGACAATAAGGTACCACAACGAGGTAAATTGGGAGATCAAGAGTTCATCTTTTAGTGTATGAAAGGTTCGTTCAAGTCTGATATTGGGATAGAAGCTGTCCTTGAGCCTGGTGGTACATGTTCTCAAACTTTTGTATCTTCTGTCCGATGGGGGGGTGGGGAGAAGAGAGAATGTCTGGGGTGGGTGGGGTCTTTGAATATGCTGGCTGCCTTCCCAGGGCAGCGGGAAGTGTGGACGGAGTTAATGGAGGGGAGGCTGGTTTGTGTGATCGGCTGGGCTGTGTCCACGGCTCTCTGCTCTTGTGGTCTTGAGCAGAGCAGCTGCCATACGAAGCTCTGATGTATAAAGATAGGATCCACCTACTCCATTGCACACTGCACCCACCGGATCACCTTCCCATCTGCTTTTACCTGCCCAACCCCTCTCCCCTAATGGTTCCCAACATCACCTTCCTTGCTACGAGATTCCAGCACGGGTAGTCCTTTGTGTTCCCGAGATCCTCCACCTTCACCCTCCCCTCCCATCACCCACCTTTCGATTTCCTTGTCTGCTTCAACCTGTCACCCACCTGCCTGTCCCCCAGCTCCACCCTCCCTCTCCCCCTCCCCACACCTGGCTCTATCTGCCCATCATCCCTCACTATTCCTCGGTCCACCAGTCACCTACCTGCCCCTGCCTCACCCTTCCCCTTCTCCTCTCTACACTGGCTCTCTCCCCTCTCCTCTCTCAGTCCTGATGCAGGGTCTAGACCCGAAAAGTCGACGATTCCCTTCCCTCTCGAGAGATGCTGCTCGACCCGCTGAGTTCCTCCAGCAGATTGTTGGTTGCTCCAGATTCCAGTGTCTGCAGTCTCCTGTGCCTCCTTTAGAGAACCCTACGTGGATTTTTTGCGGGATAATGACAGCAGGACTTAAATATCCCTGCACTTCATAAGCAAGTAACCTATTCACCCCTCCCATTAATGCACAGTCTGTGATGAAATCTAATTATTACCAATCTAAAATAAAAGGGTTTTGGTATGAGGAGCAATTGATATTCCCTTGCCTTGCGAGAACAGTTAGTCCTTTTTATCATTAATAAGATTCAGTCGCTGCTATTTCCCAGGTTAGGATTGCAATTATCTCATTCAGGCTGTGAGTTAGAAAGGCATCAAAGTTTTCCGTACATTAGTGGCACTTTCATCTCTTTCACTGAGATGATTAGTTGATGTCTCAATTGTATCCGTGAATCACTCTGTAGCAACACTCCCTGGGAAAGAAAGGCATGAGTGACTTCCCTCCTTCACTCAGTGGGTTCTGGCTCTTTAAGGAGGCTACGCCTGCTCCAGGTAGTCAGGAGACTGTTCCCCACAAAGCATTCGCCAAACTACCCTCGTCTTCGAACCGCACCAGGACTTTGCCCTTCCCAATCTCTGGAAAATCTCCCACCTCCTTTGAATCATAGAAATTGAGAATAAATCGGTAAATTAATTGTTAAATTGGTTTATTATTGTCACATGTACTGAGGTACAGTGAAAAGCTTTGTTTTGCATGCCATCCATACAGATGATTTCACCACATCAGTGCATTGAGATAGTACAAGGGAAAACAATAACAGAATGCAGAATAAAGTGTGACAGTTACAGAGAAAGTGCAGTGCAGGCAGACAATAAGGTGCAAGGTCATATTGAGGTAGATTGTGAGGTCAAGAGTCTATCATATCGTACCAGGGGACCGTTCAATAGTCTTATAACAGTGGGATAGAAGCTGTCCTTGAGCCTGGTGGTACGTGCTTTCAGGCTTTTGTATCTTCTGTCTCATGGGAGGGGGGAAGAGAGAATGTCTGGGCTGGGTGGGCTCTTTGATTATGTCGGCTACTTTCCCGAGGCAGCAGGAGGTGCAGACAGAGTCCATGGAGGGGAGGCTGGTTTCTGTGATGTGCTGGGCTGTGTCCACAACTCTCTGCAATTTCATACAGTCACGGGCAGAGCAGTTGCCGTACCAAGCCGTGATGCATCCAGATGGGATGCATTTCTATGGTGCATCGATTAGAAATTGGTGAGGGTCAAAGGGGACATGCCAAATTTCCTTAGCTTCTTGAGAAAGTAGAGGCACTGTTGAGCTTTCTTGGCTGTGGTGTCTACGTAACGTGCCATCAGAAGAGATGGTGTAATCAGACAATCAACATGTTTAAGATGCATTTAGACAGGCACTTGAATGGGCAAGATCCGGAAGGATACGGACCTAATGCGGGTGAATGGGATTAGTGTAGAAGGACAAAAAGGTCAGCATGGACATGGTGGGCTGAAGGGCCTGTTTCTGTGCTGTGCAACTCTGTGACTCTAACGCCCTCCCTGAACCTCCCAACTCCTCATCCCTCTTCCCCCTCAAAACCTACCCCTGAATAACTTTTGTCACCAGCCTCAGCTTCTCCTCTCAATAATTTTTGTTTGATATTCCACTTCTCAGGCACTATCTTATCAACGGCAGCTGATGGGTGGTGGTGGTGTTGTTATCCATGGTACTGCTTTGCTGTCGGAGGTTTTGATGTGGTTGTTATTACTGCCGTGTCTACTGTTGCTGGAGATGCTGGTGTTAGTGATGTTGTTGTTCTTTCTGGTGGCCGTGTTGTTGTAGTTGTTTGTGTTCTTGCTCCTGTGATTGACATTGATGGTAGTTCAGTTACTGTTGGCTTTGTTAGTGCTGTCATTGGTGTTGCCGTTGACGTAGTTGGGTTTGGCTTTCTCGATGTTGGTGATGTTGTTGCCATTGTCTGTGTTGGTGTTCGTTGTGTTGTTGTTGGTTTTAGTGCCTTTGTGATTGCTGTTGTTGGTGTGGGAGGTGCCGGTGTTGTTGCTTGTGTGTGGGTGTGTATGTTTGTGTGTTCCTTGAGGAACTATCTTCCAACATTACAACCTTCAGAGCTCAACAAAGAATTTAACAATTTCAGATAACCAGCCTCTCCAGTTTGTTTTAGAATTTTAACTCTGTTTCTCTCACCAGTGCTGGCTATTTGCAGCATTCTGTTTCCATTACGGATTTCCAATATCAGCATTATTTTATTTTCCCATCGCTCTGTCACTGTTTTTTGTAATTATTTTTCTCTTCTGTCTGTATTCACTTTCACCTATTTACAACTCTCCCCCCCCCACCCCCCGCCCCGCCCCAGACAGATCGGAGGGGATTGCCCAGCCTTCCCCGCCCACCCTCAGCCAGCGCCACCACTCTCTCGGTCTCCAGCCTATCACAGATATTCCCTCAGTCCTCTCCACCCCTTCCCCTACTCCACGACGGATTTCCAACTTTTCTCACTTCTGATAAAAGGCTGCCTGACCTCCTGAGTATTTCCAGTGTCCCCTGTTTTATATTTGGATAACTGGCATTTAATGTAGGAAACATGGTAGTCAATTTATGCACAGCAAGATCCTACCAATACTTTCTCTCAGTGATGTTAGTTGCACGAAGATTAGGTTGAAGAAATTTGGCACATCCCCTTTGACCTTCACCAACTTTTATCAATGCACCATAGAAAGCATCCTATCCGGATGCATCGCGGCTTAGTACGGCAACTGCTCTGCCCGTGACCGCAAGAAACTGCAGAGAGTTGTGGACACAGCTCAGCACATCATGGAAACCAGCCCCCCCTCCTTGGACTCTGTCTACACTTCTCGCTGCCTTGGTAAAGCAGCCAACATAATCAAAGACCCCACCCACCCCGGACATTCTCTCTTCTCCCCCCTCCCATAGGGCAGAAGATACAAAAGCCTGAAAGCATGTACCACCAGGCTCAAGGACAGCTTCTATCCCGCTGTTGTAAGACTATTGAACGGTTCCCTAGTACGATAAGATGGACTCTTGACCTCACAATCTCCCTCGTTATGACCTTGCACCTTATTGTCTGCCTGCACTGCACTTTCTCTGTAACTGTGACACTTTATTCTGTATTCTGTTATTGTTTTTACCCTGTACTACCTCAACGCACTGTGTAATGAATTGGTCTGTATGAACGGTATGCAAGGCAAGTTTTTCGCTGTACCTTGGTACATGTGACAGTAATACACCAATTTAGATTCTGGAGAGGTTTGCCCTGCTCTCAAACAGAATCCAAGGGCTGCAACACATCTGTACCCATCACCTTTGGCAGTGCAGCATTCCCACAGTACCCACTGCCCTGTGCGCTCCTCCTTGGGGGTTTGTTGGCAACTCTGTAGAGGGGGCCCTGAGCCCAATTCCCCCACTCCAAGGAGAGGGAACTACACACTGAACAGTGTGATGCATCGCAGTCACTTAGCAGGGAAAAACCAATTAGAACAAATGTAATTTAAACAGTGAGCTGCGACAGGCTTGGAATCGAGGACTGGAGCTGTTATGTAAGTGCTTTAAGAGCCCACTCCACATGCTGGAGAGACTGTCGTGCTTTAAAGTGTTCTCTTGACAATAAATTTATCCAATTTTGACAACACGGAGCTCAATGATGTACGAACCTCAGGGCTCTAGAACTGTGTGTAGAGTCATGGTCATAGAGTAACACTGCAAGTCCTTCAGCTTAATTCGTCCATGCTGACCGAAGTGTTAGAGCACTGGTATCTACCCAACAATGTGGAAATTAGAGTCACAGAGTCATACAGCACGGGAACAGGCCCTTTGGTCCAACTCATCCATGCTGACCAAGATGCCCATCTAAGCTAGTCCCATTTGCCTGCGTTTGGCCCATATCCCTCTAAGCCTTTCCTATCCATTCCTGTCCAAATGCATTTTAAATGTTGTTAATGTACCTGCCTCAACCACCTCCTCTGGCAGCTCGTTCCATATACTGACCACCCTCTGGGTGAAGAAGTTGCCCCTTCGATCCCTCTTAAATATTTCCCTCTCTCCTTAAACCCTTCCCCTCAAGAGTCATAGGGTTATACAACATGGAAACAGGCCCTTCAGCCCAACTCGTCCATGCTGACCAAGGTGCCTAACTGAGCTGGTCCCATTGGCCTGTGTTTGGCCCATATAAACCTTTCCTATACATGAACATGTGCAAATGTCTTTTAAACCTTTGCCTCTGCCGCTTCCTCTGGCAGCTCGTTCCACATACCCACCACCCTCTGTGTGAAAGACTTCCCCTCAGATCCCTTTTAAATCTTTCCCCTCTCACCTTAAACCTTTCCTCTCTGGTTCTTGATTCTTCAACTCTTGAGGGTGGAGAAAGACGGCATTCACCCTATTTAAGCCCCTCATGATGTTATACACATCCATAAGCCTTAATCTCCTCTGTTCCAAGGAATAAAGTCCCAGCCTGCCCAACCTCTCCCTATAACTCAGGCCCTCAAGTCCTGACAAAATTGATATAGTGTTGTACTGATGCTGAAAATGCGACTATTTAGAACAACACCACTTGGCGTGCAGAGGTCAGTGAAAGCACAAAGGAAGGGTGCTTACATAACTTTCTCACCGTGGAACACCTCGCAAGAAGTCAGGATGATTCTACATGTGTTTGGATGAATTGGTGCTGTTATGTTAGACAGGAAGAGATATAAAAAGTAAACATAAAATGTGTAACCTCTTGCACCTATACTCAGGCACAAAGACAATCATATACAAAAATACACACACACACCCCCCACACCTCACACCCACCACCCCCCCCCCTCACCCCACCATGGCTGGCTTCTTTCCCCAGCCCAGTCAAGTCTATTGCCACATGCACACATATGTTGAGGTACAGGTACAGTGAAAAACTTGCTTGCAGCGGCATCACAGGCACGTAGGTACAGACAACACTCAGGATATAAATTACACATAAATTGTACCAGACAGTGAAGAAAAAACTGCAAAACTAGAGAAACAAAGGACTGCAGACGCTGGAATCTAGTTGAAAAACATGCTACTGGAGGAACTCAGCAGGCCCGGGCAGCATCCGTGGAGAAAAGCAGGCGGGTCAACATTTCGGGTCAGGACCCTTCTTCAGGACTGAAGATAGGAAAAGGGGAAGCCCAATATATAGGAGGGAAAAGCAGAGCAGTGATCGTGTGACAAAAGAAGGGAGGATGGGTGGGCACAAAGTGGTGATAGGTAGACGCAGGTAAGAGTTAGTGATGGGCAGATGCAGGGGTGCTCCAAGTGTGGCCGCCTCTACATTGGCGAGACCAAATGCAGACTAGGTGACCATTTCGCAGAACACCTGCGCTCCGTCCGTAACCGCGACCTGCATCTCCCCGTTGCCGGTCACTTCAACTCCCCCTCCCACACCATCACTGATATGTCAGTCCTCGGCTTCCTCCGATGCCAGGAGAATTCCAAGCACAAACTGGAGGAATGGCACCTCGTTTTCTGTCTTGGAACCTTGCAGCCTAACGGTGTGAACATTGAATTCTCTAAGTAATCCCCACCCACGCTCAGCCACGCCTCTTCTGTTCTTCCCTTTCCTAGCCCCCTCTTTTTTTTCTACCCCCCTTTTTTCCTCCTTACCTGTGACCCATCCCCCGGTGGATCTGCTCTCCCCTCCTCCCCCACACCTGCCCATCACTATCTCTTACCTGCATCTACCTATCACCACCCTGTGCCCACCCCGCCTCCCCTCTTCTGTCCACCTATCACTGCTCTGCTTTTCCCTCCTATATATCGGGCTTCCCCTTTTCCTATCTTCAGTCCTGAAGAAGGGTCCTGACCCGAAACGTTGACCCGCCTGCTTTTCTCCACGGATGCTGCCTGGTCTGCTGAGTTCCTCCAGCATCGTTGTGTTTTTCATGTGTAAAAATAGACCTGAGTGCAAAAAAACACAATGGGAGACAAATCCATGGTAGTGCAAGAGGTGGTCCACACTGTTGCTATACTGAGGTAGTGATTAGGGTTGTGCCGGTTGGTTCAAGAACCAAATGGTTGAAGGGAAGTTGTTGTTCCTGAACCTGGTGGTGTGGGACTTCAGGCTTCTGTACCTCCTGCCCAATGGGAGCTGCGAGAAGATGGCACAGCCCGGATGGTGATCCAAGGGAGCTGAGCTCACACAGACCCTCACTGCCTTTCTCAGCATCATCTGGGATCGCCCTGTGCTATATCTTGCTTCTTTCCTCACGTGCTGAGCTCCAGTGAGACGCTGTTGCTTAGCAACAATCAGATCTTCACTCGGGCTTCTGATTTTAGTCATTATTCACAACTCAAACCCAACAAACTGGTGCACATTTTTCTGTTGTGCTTCTGATCTGTGAGATGTGATAAATTCATTGTTGAGAACACCACACACTGTAACTGTGCTGGCAGTGTGTGGGGGAGGCTCTCCAACACTTACATAATGGCCCCAGCCCTCGCCTTCAATCATGTCCACACTTATCATTTCATTAAAAATTTCTTTAAATTGATTTTCATTACAACACAAGCCTGCAGAACACCAAGCACGGTAAGTAGCAGCCGAGGGAGCAGGTCGGAGACTGTGGGTTCATCACACTCCACACTGGTCTCGGGGAATGGGGTGGAGATGGAGTGTCCAGTGTGAGTGTGTCTGTGTGTGTGTGTGCGTGAGTGTGAGAGAGTCTGTATCACTGGCTACAGAGGGGTAGGGGACTGTCCCGCCCAGTTCTAGTTGAACAGTGCAGTTGTTTGAATGGTTACCTCCTGTTCATGTGTAGAAGACCATCACTCAGGTGAAGTGAACACTTGTCCAGGTGAAAGGATGTTGTGATACCTGCAGAATGCAAGGTGACTGCTATCTGCCAGGTGTTTTCCAGTATCAGACACGGAAACCAGGCCCACCGACTGTGCTTCACACAAACCTCCTCGCCTGTCATCTTGGGCCAAGTGCTAGAAATTGGGATAATCACGGATGGGTGGGCCCAATGGCCTGTTTCCCTGTCGTGTGACTCTCCACGATTCTATGAAAAGTATCGTTGGTGAGTGTGGAGCAATTGACACCCCTCCTGGTAAATCTCCGCTTGGATACGTTGGCCTCCTGGTGAAGTCCAAGGTTGCCCATGTTTCTACCGACTCACTACTTGCAGGATTGCTCAATCTTTTTATTCCCTGAGGAGGCCAGCAGAATTGCACAGATGTTCTTACTACATTGTGTTTTTTTCCTTTTCCAAAGGAGGTTTATTCAATGATTACAACATCACATTATAACAAAATTACAGTGCTCCACAATTCACACTATTTACGGTTGCAAATTATAACACGATCATCATTATCCAGAACGCACTGGTATTGGTTCATTATTGTCACTTGTACCGAGGTACAGTGGAAAAACTTGTCTTGTATACCGATCGTACAGGTCAATTCACTACACAGTGCAGTTACATTGGGTTAGTACAGAGTACATTGATGTAGTACAGGTAAAAACAATAACAGTACAGAGTAAGGTGTCACAGCTACAGAGAAAGTGCAGTGCAATAAGGTGCTAGGTCACAACATGGTAGATCATGAGGTCATAGTCCATCTCATCGTATAAGGGAACCAATCAATAGTCTTATCACAGTGGGGAAGAAGCTGTCCTTAAGTCTGGTGATACGTGCCCTCAGGCTCCTGATGAGAGAGGAGAGAATGACCTAGGTGGGTGAGGTCTTTGATTATGCTGTCTCCTTCCCCAAGACAGCGAGAGGTAAAAACAAGAGTCCAAGGAGGGCAGGCTGGTGTCCATGATGCGCTAGGCTGTGTCCACAACTCTTCTGGAGTCACTCGAGCCCTTATGGCACCCACTAGTCCTGGAGAGCCCCCCTTGTACCCATGGATACCATGTGCTCCTTCTCCAGGGACACAAGTTCGGGGTTACGTCCATGCCAAGGGGCAGGCAATTGGCTCAGGCAGAACCCTCAATTGTTGACTACATTGTTTCTGATAGTACATGGTATAACAAGGAGTTCCAATGCAGTAGGCTGTGAGATATGAAGCAATGATCTAAAGTGATGGTGACTATGAATTATATATCAACACTGTCTCTTGCATGAGAGCAACACAGGTCACATCCATTTCCATTGCACCTTTAACCCAGTAAAATATCCCAAGGGGCTTGTCAGAGACAATTATCAAACATTGACTTGGATCCCGGCAAGAAGATGTTTAGACAGGTCACTGAAGTCACAGAGGTAGATTCAAGGAGATACTCAGAGGAGGGGAGAGGGGCTGAGAGGTTTGGGGAGGAAAATTCAGAGGCCGGAGATCTGGTAGAGGTGAAGCGAGGGAATTGTGTGGAGACGTGAGAGACCGGAATTGGAAGGGCTCCAGGAGGGCAGGAGGAGGTCAGTAAATTGGATGGTGGAAGCCGTGGAGATATTCAAGCATGGAGATAGGAGGATTAAATTTTGAATCTCCAGCTCCCTCAGTGCTGCCCCTCCCACGATGCGACGCCACCTCAGTGCTGCCCCACCCACGGTGTGGCGCTCCCTCGGCGCCGCCCCCCCCCATGGCGCGACGCTCCTCGGTACTGTATTGCAGTATAAGAACGAGATAAAGCAAACTCTACCGGTTTCTGCCGAACAAGTTGCATTTGAATGATTTCATTTCTCTTGTCCCTGTCCTATCCTTCACAACGATGCAGTGTCACCACTGTAACACAGGCACTGCACCGACTGCTCAGTTGGAAAATCCATAAATATTGTCCTGGGATCTGGGAGGGAGTCCTCGTTCTTCCTGCCATGCAATCTCAGGAGATACACAGAGCCGAGCTTCAACATCTCATCTGAAAGGCAACACCCTCGCCCGGAGCCGAGCTTAAACCCACAACCGCCCGCCCGAGGGCAGAGGGGGAGAGCAGCTCTCTGCTCAGCTGACAGGACTAGAACTTCATGGACTCAAAGGACTGAATGGTCTCCAGAGTCTTCTCAAAATGACGAGCCTGGGTGGATCCATCAACGGAAGAGGAGCAGCTAATCACGGGGTCGTACTGCACAGAAATAGGCCCTTCGGCCCACTGGGTCCGTGCCGACCATCGGCTGCCCACTTACACCAATCCTACGCTAATCCCATTTTATTCTCCCCACTTCCCCATCAACTCCCCCCAAATTCTACCCCTCACCCACACACGGGGGGTGATTTGCAGTGGCCAATTAACCCACCAACCCAGACGTCTTTGAGATGTGGGAGGACACTGGAGAAAATCCCACGCGCTCACCATGAGAACGTGCAAACTCCACACAGACAGGATCGAACCTGGTGGATGCCTGGAATGCATTGCCTGATAGGGTGGTGGGGGCAAATTCATTGGGGGCTTTTAAGAGGGGCTTGGATGGGCACCTGAATGAGAGGAAAATGGAGGGATCTGGGCACTCTGTAGGTAGGAGAGAATAGCTATGTCAGCACAACATTGTGGGCCGAAGGGCCTGTTCTGTGCTGTACTGTTCTATGAACCCGGTTCACTGGAGCTTTGAGGTAGGGGCTTCACCAGCTCTCCTACTGTTCGGCACCTTGTTCCTCATCCAAAAAATGAGTGGGTGTTGGGAAATGTGTAAGGCAGTGGCTGTAGACAGAGGGTAGTTGAGCATTCAGTTTCATGCTGGCTGTGGTCATCAGACTGAAATCTCTTACCAAAGTAATGATTCATTTGTCAGTATGTCATGTGGGTGTAGTGTGTGTCAGAAGATATGAAAGCCAGTGCAGCCTTGCATGCAAGTGAGTGTTGAAGCCTACCTCTCCTATTGACCAAGGAGAGGACTTGGTGTTGAATATGCCTTCGTTTTCCGTTGGGATTTGGTTCAGTCAATTAGCAACACATTTCTGGCAGTGGTCAGGGTACTGACATCACAGGCAGCAGCTGTTCATCCTCCTGGCAGCGGAATTATCCGCCTGTTCTTGTCACCTGCATCCCTGGGTGGGTCTCGAGAGAGTAGGAGCAGGAATAGGCCATTCAGGCCCTCAAGCCTGCCCCACTATTATGATCATGGCTGACCAACCCGAGGCTTTCTCTTCTGTGCCAGTTCCCCACAGCCCTCAATTCCCCGATCTTTTAAATCTCTCCTTAATCAGCCTCCATAATCTTCTGTGCGAGGGAATTCCAGAGATTCACCAACCTCTGAGAGAAGAAAATCCAAAGCATCTGTTCAAAATGACCGTCCCTTATCTCACAACAATGTCCTTGTGTTTGGCTAGATAGTTGCTGTGCCCCTGAGACCATCTCACCACCAATCTACCTTCTAACCCCACAGGTTGAGGTATAAGCACAGACACAGGGTACCAGGAGATCACAACTTCAGCCTGAGGTTTTTACCTTCACCTGAGAGGGCAGACGGGACCCTTGGATTAACATCTCTTCAGAAAGGCAGCTCTACCGACAGCACAGCACTCCCTCAGTACCGCCCCTCCCACAGTGTGGCCCTCCCTCAGTGCTGCCCCTCCCACAGTGTGACCCTCCCTCAGTGCTGCCCCTCCCACAGTGCAGTGAGGAAACATCTCAACATCTCCCCTGGTATGCTCCCTCAGGATCTTTTATATTTCAATAAGGCTGCCCCTCATCCTAAAGACCAGAGAATGGAGATCATGGCAGGACAATCATTCTCAGGAATTAGCCTGGTGATTCTCATTGGGACTGTCTCCAATGCTGCTGTATCCATTCTAAAATAAGGGGACCAAAACTGTGCGCAGTACTCCAGTCACGACCTCACCAACACCTTGTACAACTGTAACAAGACTTCTTGGAATAGAAGTCAGTATACTGTCAAATTTCCCCAACTTCCGGTAACCACTCCCCTCTGTCCTTCCCCCCCCCCCCATCCCTCAGGCCCCCTCACCCCTTCGCCCACCCTCACAACCTGCCCATCACCTCCCTCTGGTTCCCCACCTCCTTCCCTTTATTCCATGGTCCACTGTCCTCTCCTATCAGATTCCATCTTCTTCAGCTCTTTGCCTCCTCCACCTATCACCACCCAGCTTCTCACATCATTCCCTCCCCCCCCACACCCACCTACTGACCTCCCTCTCACCTAGACTCACCTATCACCCACCAGTTCATACTCCTCCCCCTTTTATTCTGGCTTCTGCCCTCTTTCTTTCCAGTCCAGTTGAAGGGTCTCAGCCCGAAATGTTGACTGTTTATTTCCCTCCATGGATGCTGCCTGACCCGCTGGGTTCCTCCAGCATTTTGTGTGTGTTGCTGCAGTATATTGTTTGCTGCCTTAACTACTTGCTGCACCTGTCTGCCACTTTCATGTGATTCACGTACAAGAAGTCCTAGATCCCTTTGTACTCTTTTGCAATCTCTCTTTATTTAGACCATACTTTGCCTCAGCAAAATTCGTGACCTCACACTTTCACACACTACCTCCATTTGCTTTGCTCTCACCTGCTCCCTCAGCCTACCTATATCCTGTTGCAGACTTCAAATATCCTCACCACAACACTCCCTCACATCTATTTCTGTGTCATCAGAAAACTTGGCTACCTTACACCCTGAGCCCTCCTCTTGGCCTTGAAGATAATTGAGGGGCTAAGAACTGATCCTTGGGACACTCCACCAACATCTCCGAATCAGAATCAGGTTTATTATCACTGATTTGTATGTCACTAAATGTGTTGTTTTGCAGCAGCAGTACAATGCAAAGGCATAAAATTACTATAAATTACCAAATAAATAGTGCAAGAGAAAAGGAATAACGAGGCAGTGTTCATGGGTTCATGGACCGTTCAGAAATCTGATGGCGGAGGGGAAGAAGCTGTTCCTGAATCGTTGAGTGTGGGTCTTCAGGCTCCTGTACCTCCTCCCCGATGGTAGTAACAAGAAGAGGGCATGTCCTGGGTGGTGAGGGTCCTTGGTGATGGATTGCACCTTCTTGAGGCACCACCTCTTGAAGATTCCCCTCAATGAACTCTGCTTGTTAGATCCTCAAAGATTTTGAGCAAATTTGTTGAACATGAGTTACATTTCATGAAACCACGTTCACTTGGTTTGGTGACATTAAGCTTTTCTAAATGACCAACTATTCCCCCTTTGATCATTGCCTGTAGCATCTTGCCAACAACAGGTGTACGGCTTCCCGCTTTCTGTGTCCCTCCCCTTCTTGAGCAACGGAGGTACATTTGCAATTTTCCAGTCCACCAATACCTGCCTGGAACTCAGCGAGTTTTGAAACACTTCCACTAAAGGCTGCACCTTCTCTGCAGCCACTTCCTTGAAGACTCTTGGGTGCAGGCCTTCAGGTCATGGTGACTTGCCTGTCTTTAGTCCAATGAGTTTTCCCAGCACCTTGTCGCTTGTGGTTGGGTTTGCTACAAGAATTTTCATTGTATTTGAAAGTAGCATGTCTGTAACCTTTGGGAGATTTACAGTATCTGCCACTGGGAACACTGATGCAAAGTATAACTTTAACTTGTACTTTGCATAAGAGCCACAGAGTTGTACAGCACAGAAGCAGGCCCTTCGGCCCAACTTGTCCATACTGACCATGCTAACTGTGCTAGTGTCATTTACCCGCATTTGGCCCATATCCTCTAAACCTTTCCTATCAACGTATCGGTCCAAATGTCTTTTAAGTGTTGTTCTTGTCACTGCCTCTGACAGCTCGTTCCACCCCCTGTGTGGAAAAGTTGCCCCTCAGATCCCTTTTAAACCTTTCCCCTCTCACGTTAAACCTGCGCCCTGTAGGGTTGGACTCCCCTACCCTGGGAAAAGACTGACTATTCACCTTATCCATGCCACATAACTTTATAAACCTCTGTACCATCACCACTCAGCCTCCTTCACTCCAGGGACAACAGTCCCAGCCTCTCCTTATAGCCCAAACCCTCCAATCCCAGTAACGTCCTCGTAAACCTCTCCAGTTTAATGACATCCTTCCGATAGCAGGGTGACCGGAACTGATCCAGAAAGTCAGGAGGCTTGGGATCCATGGAGACTTGGCTGTGTGGATTCAGAATTAGCTCGCCCACAGAATGCAGAGGGTGGTGGTAGATGGAGACTATTCTGCCTGGAGATCGGTGACCAGTGGTGTTCCGCAGGGATCTGTTCTGGGACGCCTGCTCTTTGTGATTTTTTTTAATAAATGACTTGGATGAGGAAGTGGAAGGGTGGGTTAGTAAGTTTGCAGATGACACGAAGGTTGGAGAGGTTGTGGATAATGTAGAAGGTTGTCGTAGGTTACAACGGCATATAGACAGGATGCAGAGTTGGGCGGAGAAGTGGCAGATGGAGTTCAATCCGGAAAAGTGTGAAGTGATACACTTTGGAAGAATGAACATGAAGGCGGAGTATAAAGTTAATGGCAGGACTCTTAACAGTGTGGAGGAACAGAGGGATCTTGGGGTCCAAGTCCATAGATCCCTCAAAGTTGCTGCGCAAGTTGATAGGGTGGTTAAGAAGGCATGTGGTGTTTTGTCCTTCATTAGTCGGGGGACTGAGTTCAAGAGCCACGAGGTAATGTTGCAGCTCTATAGAACTCTGGTTAGACCACACTTGGAGTATTGTGTTCGGTTCTGGTCACCTTAGTATAGGAAGGATGTGGAAGCTTTAAAGAGGGTACAGAGGAGATTTACCAGGATGTTTCCTGGATTGGAGGGCATCTCATGAGGATGGGTTGATTGAGTGGAGGGCATCTCATGAGGATGGGTTGATTGAGTGGAGGGCATCTCATGAGGATGGGTTGATTGAGCTAGGTCATTTCTCTTTGGAGCAACACAGGATGAGAGGCGACTTGATAGAGGTGTATAAGATTATGAGGGGCATAAAAAGAGTGGACAGCCAGCACATTTTCCCCAGGGCGGCAATGGCCAATACCAGAGGACACCCGTTTAAAGTAAGTGGAGGAAAGTCCAGGGGAGATGTCAGAGATAGGTTCTTTACACAGAGAGTGGTGGGTGCCTGGAACGCACTGCCGGAGGTGGTGGGAGAGGCTGATACAACAGGGACATTTAAAAGGCTCTTAGACAGGCACATGGATGTAAGAAAAATGGAGGGTTATGGGCTGTACAGGAGAGAAGGGTTAGATTGATCAGGGAGGAGGTGTTCATACAGTTCAGCACAACGTGGTGGGCTGAAGGGCCTGCACTGTGCTGTACTGTTCTACGTAACTGTATGCAGTAATCCAAACGTGGCCTTATCAACGTCTAGTACCGCTGTAACATGACATCCCAACTCCTGTACTCAATATCCTGACCGATGAAGGCCAGCGTGCCGAATGCCTTCTTCACCACCCTGTCTACCTGTGTCGCCACTTTCAAGGAACTATGTCCCTGCACCCCCAGGTCTCCCTGTTCACATCTCCTTGCCCCTTGTTGTTAATACCCCTGCCTTGCCCTCCATTGGTCTCACACTTGCCCTCGACACCCTCTATTTATATATCTGTAGAGTCATGTCATCATCACTTCAGGCTCTTAACAACTGCCCTGGTGATGTGAGCTAGCTGAGGGAGATTACGAGATCAGAACAGAGATGCGGAGCAATTTCTTTAGCCAGAGGGTGGTGAATCTGTGGAATTTGTTGCCATGGGCGGCTGTGGAGGCAAAGTCACTGGGTGTATTTAAGGCAGAGATTGATAGGTATCTGAGTAGCCAGGGCATCAAAGGTTATGGTGAGAAGGTGGGGGAGTGGGGCTAAATGGGACAATAGATCACCTCATGATAGAATGGCGGAGCAGATTCAATGGGCCGAATGGCCGACTTCTGCTCCTTTGTCTTAGGGTCTTATGGAGTGCAGCAGTCTCTGCCCCCATTCTTTGGGTGTGTCAAAGAATTGAAGCCACCCCAGACATTCTCTCCTCTCGCCTTCCATCAGGCAGAAGATCATATATAAAATCATGAGGGGCATAGATAGGGTGAATGCACAGTCTTTTTCCCAGGGTTGGGGAATCAAGAACTCGAGGGCACAGGTTTAAGGTGAGAAGACAAAGAATTAATAGGAACTTGAGGGGCAACTTTTTTTTTACAAAAAACGGTGGTATCTATGCGAAACGAGCCACCAGAGGAAGTGGTTGAGGCAGGTACAATAACAACTTTTAAAAGACAGTTGGACAGGTGCACGGATTGGAAAGGTTTAGAAGGTTATGGGCCAAACGCTGGCAAATGGGACTAGCTTGGAATGGCCATCTTGGTTGGCATGGACGAGTTGGACCAAAGGGCCTGTTTCCGTGCTCAATGACTCTATGATACAAAAGCCTGAGAACTCACACCACCAGGCTCAAGGACAGCTTCTGTCCCACTGTTATCAGACTCTTGAACAGAGTTCTTGTACGCTAAAGATGAACTCCTGATCTCTCAGTCTACCTTGTCATGGCCCCAGCACTTTATTGTCTGCCTGCACTGCACTTCCTCTGTAACAGCAACATTATTTTCTATATTCTGTTATTCTTTTTTCCTTTTGTACTTCCTGGATGTGCTGATGTATAGAATGATCTGTCTGGATGGCTTGCAGAGTTTTTCTCTGTACCTCGGTACATATGAAATTATAAACCAATTACCGGTTAGGTTATTGTCACAAATACTTCAGAGTCAAGGTTCCAACTGCCCCCTGAGGGCAAAAATCTAAGGGTGAATGTCCTCAGTGTATTGGGGGCAATTTTAGTCTCTCTAAGGGTCACTAGTTACCCACCCTTTGCACACCACACTTCTTTATGAAACAGAATGTACTGCTCTGATAAGGCTGCATTCCTTTTCTGTAACTACAACCAATCAATTATTCTCTAAACGCTGGAACTCCCTCCTGACAGCACTGTGGGAACACCTTCACCAGAAGGACTGCAGCAGTTCGAGAAGGTGGCTCACTCCCACCTTCTCAGGGGCAATAAATTCTGGGGTAAGGTAAAGTGGTAAATAGTGATTGTGGAGGGACTTCACTGATTGAATCGTTGGCTGATTTCTTCAGCCAGAGGGTGGTGAATCTGTGGAATTCGTTGCCACAGACAGCTGTGGAGGCCAAGTCATTGTGTGTATTTAAGGCAAGGTTGATAGGTTCTTGATTGGTAAAGCAGTTAAGGGTTACAGGGAGAAGGTGGGGGAATGGATTTGAAAAGAAAATTGGTATTGATATTGGTTTGTTATTGTCACTTGTACCAAGTTACAGTGAAAAACTTGTCTTGCATACCGATCGTACAGGTCAATTCATTCATCAATGTATTGAGGTAGTACAGGGTAAAAACAATAACAGAATACAGAGTAAAGTGTCACAGCTACAGGGAGACAATAAGATGCAAGGTCATAACAAGGTAGATTTGGGAGGTCAAGAGTCCATCTCATTGTTCAATAGTCTTATCACATTGGGATAGAAGCCGTCCTTGAGCCTGGTGGCATGTGCCCTCAGGCTCCTGTATCTTCTGCCTGATGGGAGAGGGGAGAAGAGAGAATATCCCGGGTGGGTGGGGTCTTTGATTATGCTGGCTGCTTCACCAAGGCAGCAAGAGGTATAGACAGAGTCCATGGAGGGGAGGCTGGTTTCCGTGATGTGCTGGGCTGTGTCCACAACTCTCTGCAGTTTCTTGCAGTCCCAGGCAGAGCAGTTGCTGTACTGAGCCATGCTGCATCCAGATAGGATGCTTTCTATGGTGCATCAATAAGAGTTGTTGACTGTCAAAGGGGGCATGCCAAATTTCTTTAGCCTCCTGAGGAAGTAGAGGCGCGGTGAGCTTTCTTGGCCGTGGTGTCTACATGGTTGGACCAGGACAGGCTATTGGTGATGTTCACTCCAAGGAACTTGAAGCTGGAATTGGAATTGGTTTATTATTGTCACGTGTACTGAGATACAGTGAAAAACTTGTCTTGCATTCCATTCATACAGATCAATTAATTACACAGTGCATTGAGGTTGTACAAGGGAAAACAATAACAGAATGCAGAATAAAGTGTTACAGTTACAGAGAAAGTGCAGTGCAGGCAGACAATAAGGTGCAAGGTCATAACGAGGATGATTGAATGGCAGAGCAGACTCAATGGGCTGAATGGCCTAATTCTCCTCCTATATCTCAAGGTCTCATGGTGTTATATTGTTGTGCAACCCCTCCTGCCTTGCCCTCACTGACCCGAGGCTTTGTGTTTCTTTCTCCTACAGTGAGACTACACGACAGCATATCTGAGGAGGGGCACCACTACCTGATCTTTGACTTGTAAGTTGTATTTAAGAAATATTTTCAGGACGCGAGGATGCTCGGTTACAATATATTGTATTACAGGTGTTCAGGTACCAGCAGTACCTCGATCCTCGGCAGCCCGTCCTTTGCCTCAAGAGCTGAGCATAAGGACTCGAGCTGACAGCAGTAGGGATGGAGCACTGTGGGGGAGCGGTACTGAGGGAGGGTCACACTGTGGGAGGGGTGGTACTGAGGGAGGGCCACACTCTGGGAGAGGTGGTACTGAGGGAGGGCCACACTCTGGGAGAGGTGGTACTGAGGGAGTGCTCCCTTTCAGGCGTGCTGCCTTTCTGATGAGATGTTCCACCCCAGCTCCCGGCTGCCCCCTTGGGTAATGGTGGAAATCTCAGGCTGCGTTTGTGACCTCCTGCTGCCCTGTGTCTGTGTTTGTACCTCGAGCTGTAGCATTCGAAGGTGTGTGGGTGATGAGCTTGGTCCCGGGTACAGCAAATATCACAGCCTTACACCCTACTCAATGTTCATTCCATCGATTGCTGGAATCGAACAGGAGGCGAAACTGCTTCTGATTCACCATTTTCCCCAGGCTAATCCCAGCACTTGTAACGATGACTGTACCTCTGCAGCAGGAGGAGGTATAGTGCCCTCAGTACTGGCCTTGGAACCTGACCCACATTTCACAGACTGAGGGGTCAAGTCACCTACTCCTAATTTCCTGGTTTGAATTTTGTGTTGTAATTGGGCAGCTGGGATGGAACCAGGGTCTCCTGTAAGAAGATGGCCTTTTCATCATGCACTGAAGGGATGTGGGCTTCACAGGCTGAGCCAGCATTTAATTGCCCATCCCTAGTCGCCCTTGAGAAGGTGCTGGCAAGCTGCCTTCTTGAACCAGTCCCTGAGGTGTGGGTGCACCCACAGTGCTGTTAAGGAGGGAGTTGGATGACTGTGAAGGAACAGCGATATATTTCCAAGTCAGGATGATGTGTGTCTTGGAGGGCAACTTCCAGGGGGTGGTGTTCCTGGGCTGTAGCTGCCCTTTGTCTTTCTCGCTGGTAGAGGTAGTTTGGAAGGTGCTGTCTGAGGAGTCTCGGTGAGTTGCTGCAGTGCGTCCTCTCGCCAGTACTGTCAGCCCATCAATGTGATGTGGTTACAATGCCTGGGGATGTGTTTGCACATCACACACTCAGAGTGGTGAACAAGAAAGCTCCAGGTGAACATAACCATCGCCAGACTTGATGTCAGACCTTCTACGTTCAAGTTCAAGTTACTTTATTGTCAGTCACCCACATGCTGTAAAAACACACGGTGGAACGAAATGTCGTTTCCCCCAGACTCACACAACAGAGGACGTACATAGAACAGAGGACATACAATAAACACAAACAAAAATCAAAAAATAAAAAAATATTGTGCAAGTACAAATAGTGCAAAAAACGGTACATACAAAATACAAATTTAGTGCAGAGTTAGTGCGAAACCGAGTTGAACAAGAGAAATACAAGCTCAGTATGTTGTACTCATTGTATAAACATGTTCGGCAGCAGCCAAAGTTCTTATACGCCGTTGTGCAAACCAGAGCTTTTGATGCGGCATTTATCTACCAGGGTATTCAGGAGCCTGGGGGAATAAACTGTTGTGCAGTCTAGTAGTTCTGGCCCGGATGCTCCGGTACCGCTTGCCAGACGGCAGTGGGACAAATAGGTCGTGGGAGGGATGAGAACTTGTCACATGGATTATGCACTTGTGAAAATGACTGTGCACTTAGAACACAGAACAGTACAGGACAGGAACAGGCCCTTCAGCCCATAGTTACTGTGCTGAACACAATGCTAAATTAAACATCTCTTTTGCCTGCACATGATCCACATCCCTCCAGTCCCTGCACGTTCATGCGTCTGTCTAACAGCCTCTTGGATGCCACTATCGTATCTGCCTCCACCACCTCCCCTGGTAGCCCGTTGCAGGCACCCACCACTCTCTGTGGGGAAAAAAAACTTTCCTCACACATCTCCTTTAAACTCTTCCCCTCTCACAAACGCATGCCGTCTAGGATTTGACATGTCTACCCCAGGATAAGTGACCGCCTACCCTATCTGTGCCTCTCATTATCTTATAAACCTCAGGTCTCCCCTCAGCATCCGACGCTCCAGAAAAAACAACCCAAGTTTATCAGCCTCTCTGCAGCACTTGAGTCTTCATTTTGCAAAAGTTAGTGAATTATGGAAAATGAACACCGTTTGCAATGTTCCCACCACAGCCTCACCCCTTCCTGTCTGTAGCCCATTCCATTCCCCGCACCTCCGCTCTCACCACCACCCCTCCCAGACCCAACAGGGGTAGGGTCCCCCTTGTCCTCACATTTCATCCCACCAGCCTACGTATCCAACACATCATTCTCCGCCACTTCCGCCATCTCCAACGGGACCCCACCACCAAGCATATCTTCCCCTCCCCACCCCTTTCTGCCTTTTGCAGGGACCGCACTCTCCGCGACTCCCTAGTTCACTCCTCCACCCCCCCACCCATCCCGCTCCCACCCCGGGAACTTTCCACTGTCCCTGTCATAGGTGGAACACCTGCCCCTACACCACCTCCATCCAGCAACCCAAACAGTCCTTTCAGGTGAGACAGAGATTTACCTGCACCTCCCCTAATATCACCTACTGCATTCGGTGCTCCAAGTGTGGCCTCCTCTACATCGGCGAGACCAAACGCAGACTAGGTGACCGTTTCGCAGAACACCTGCGCTCCATCCGTAACCGCGACCTGCATCTCCCTGTTGCCGGTCACTTCAACTCCCCCTCCCACACCATCACTGATATGTCAGCCCTCGGCCTCCTCCACTGCCGGGAGAATTCCAAGTGCAAACTGGAGGAACAGCCCCTCATTTTCCGTCTTGGAACCTTGCAGCCTAACGGCATGAATATTGAATTCTCCCACATTAAGTAATCCCCACAACCACCCCCCCCCCCCAACCATGTCTCTCTTCTTCCTTTTCCTAGCCCCCTCTTTTTTTTCTACCCCACTTTTTTCCTCCTTACCCTTGACCCATCCCCCGGTGGATCTGCTCTCCCCTCCTCCCCCACACCTGCCCATCACCATCTCTTACCTGCATCTACCTATCACCACCCTGTGTCCACCCCACCTCCCCTCTTTAGTCCACCTATCACTGCTCTGCTTTTCCCTCTGAAATATATTGGGCTTCCCCTTTTCCTATCTTCAGTCCTGAAGAAGGGTCTTGACCCGAAACACTGACCGCCTGCTTTTCTCCACGGATGCTGCCTGGCCTGCTGAGTTCCTCCAGCATCATCGTGTTTTTCATCTAGATTCCAGCATCTGCAGTCCTTTGTTTCTCTTTCCCTGAAGCCTTCACACCATGCCACACTCTCGATCTTAAACCAAATTTTAATCATTCCCCCACTGGCACCAGTGCCTTCAGCAGCCTGGGCCACGAGCTCTGAAATTCCCTTCCCAAACCTCCCAATCTCCTTCTCCAAAAGTGCTCCTTAAGACTTATCTTCACTCTCGCGCTGCCCAGAACCATCTCCTGTGGCTCCGTGCCAATCTTTGTTGGAAAACCATCACATGAGGAGTCTCGGGGATGTGTTACTATGCTGAAGGCACCATCGCTGGTGTTAAAAGTCGCCAGTCTGGCTCAGTGTTCTCATCAGAACATAAGCCAGCTCCCAGCGAAGCCTTTTGCTCATCTGTCTGTCAGAGCTGTGACCATTTCTGGGCTTTGACTCTCAGGCATTTCTTGCTGGATTAACGCCTAGAGCAAATGCTGAAACGGGAGTGTGTCTGTGCATGGGAGGGATTCGGGAAGTGTAGATTTAATGAGATCCATTGTTTAGTGAACACAACATTACAGCACAGTACAGGCCCTTCGGCCCATGATGTTGTGCCGACATGTTATCCTGCTCTAATATCTATCTAACCCTTCCCTCCCACATATCCCTCCATTTCTCTATCATTCATGTGGCTATTTAAGAGTCTCTTAAATGTCCCTAATGTATCTGCCCCCACAACCTCTGCTGGCAGTGCGTTCCACACACCCACCACTCTCTGTGTAAAAAAAAACTTACCCCTAACATCCCCCTTATACCTTCCTCCAATCACCTTAAAATTATGCCCCCTCATTGTGAGCCATTTTCGCCCTGGGATAAGGTCTCTGACTGTCCACTCGATCTATGCCTTTTATCATCTTGTACACCTCTATCAAATCACCTCTCATCCTCCTTCTCTCCAAAGAGAAAAGCCCGAGCTCGCTCACCCTATCCTCAAGAGATGTCGTGCATTTATAATTTTCCATTCTGTAGTCCCCTTTGATTTTGCAACATTAAAATCTGAAAGTCGAAAGAGACATAATTTATTCCTGTGTGGTTTGCTGTAAGCAAGTTACCAAAGATTGTGAACATCAATGGCAGGGCCAACATTTATTGCTCATTGCTAATTATCCTTATGAAGGCGGTGCTGAGATGTGTGATAGCTGCTCAGGAGGAGGCCCATTGGCCCATCAACCCTATGTCAGCTCTTTGCAAGAGCCCCACTTCCTTACTGTCCCTGTGATATTTCCCCCTTCATCACCGGTTCCCTTTAGAAAGTTCCTGTTCAAGCTGCTGCTCCCCTTTCAGGGAACACATCCCCGATCATGACAACTCACAATGTGAAAACATACTCCTCCACCCCCCCTCTGGGTCCTCTGCTGACCTCTGGGCACCCACCCTCCCTCATCAGGAACAGTTTCTGTGTATTTGCCCGATCAAAAACCCTTTGTGATTCCAAACGCCTCCATTAAATCTCCCCTTAACCTTCTCGGTTCCAAGCAGAAACGTTGTGGATTCTCCAGTGTTGACCCTCCGCCCTGGATCCGATCCACTGAGTTCACAGATTGCTAGAGTTATATTCGGGAGCCAGTCTATCGGAGATGTTGTTGATCAGTGAACAACAAGATTCCAGGGTCTGAACAAACTCCACGGCTCAGTGGGGAGTTCTTAGTGGGCCAGGCACGGTAGTGCAGTGGTTAGCGTAACGCTATTACAGTGTCAGCGACCCTAGTTCAATTCCCGCCACTATCTGTTAACGAGTTTGTACGTTCTCCCCGTGTCTGCGTGGGTTTCCTCCGGGTGCTCCGGTTTCCTCCCACATTCCAAAGACGTACGGGGTAGGAAGTTGTGGGCATGCTATGTTGGTGCCGAAAGCGTAGTGACACATGTGGGATGCCCCCAGGACACTCTACACAAAAGATGCATTTCACTGTGTGTTTCGATGTACATGTGACTAATAAAGATACCTTATGCCTCATTCTTAGAAGGTCATCCCATTCCGGATTCTGAGCACTGTCTCTCAACATGGCACTGAGGTGGTGCTGCAGTGTCATAGAATGTAGAACACTACAGTACAGCACCGGAACAGGCCCTTCGGCCCACTTTGTCTGTGCCGACCCTGGGGCCAATTTAAACTGCACATGTGCCTGTACCTGAACCTATGCCCTCTATGCCTCTATAATTGTATAAACCTCTATCAGGTCTCCCCTCAGCCTCCGTCGCTCCAGAGAAAACAACCCAAGTTTGTCCAACCTCTCCTTATAGCTCATACCCTCTAATCCAGGCAGCATCCTGGTGGAACTTCTTCTGCACCCTCTCCAAAGCCTCCACATCCTTCCTGTAATGGGGCGACCAGAACTGCACACAGTGGCAGAGACACCTTTTACCTGCTGGACTTCAGACTGACTTTAGACTCTGCCGATTCTCCCAGGTGGATGTAAAAAAGTCCCGTGATGATACTTTGCATGGACGTTCTCCCCATGTTCTGGACCAATATTTAACCTTTAATCAAAATCACAAAAAGCAGATTATCTGCTCATTGTTACTACACTGTGTGTGGGATCTATTGTATGGAACTCAGAGCACGTATCTAACATTGTAGCTGTGGGTACAATTCATAGATAGAGTCAGTCATAGCCTGAAAATAGGCCCTTCAGCCCATCGATTCTGTGTTGACCACCCATTTTCACTAATCCCATTTTATTCTCCCCACATTCCCATCCACTTCCCCCAGATTCTACCCCTCAGCCACATACTGGGGGTAATTAACCCACCGACCTGCATATCTTTGGGATGCGGGAGGAAACCGGAGCAGCCGAGGGGGGGGGGGGAACCCACGCGGACACAGGGGGAACGTGCAAACTCCACACAGACAGCGCCGGAGGTCAGGATCGAATCCGGGTCTCTGGAGCTGTGAGGCAGAAATTCAGAAGTACTTAAAGTTCTTTGGAATATTGCGAAAGGTAATGTAAAGAAGCAAAGCCCATCTTCCTCCTGAAATGTAATATCCTGCACAGACAGTGATACATGGTGCAGGAAGATGAGCGACGGGTAGGAAGGGGCAGAGACTGAGAGAGGTGAGCGGAGCAGAAACGCTAGCGGAGAGCAGAAGGGCCAAGTGGCCTGTGAGTAACCGTTGCTTTCCATCACCACTCGTCAATAAATCCTTTCTCATCCTTTGCAGGATAACAGGTGGAGAGCTGTTTGAAGATATTGTGGCTCGGGAGTACTACAGTGAGGCTGATGCCAGGTAGGATCGTGAGGGTGGTTGCTTACTTTTTCCCCAAGGTCTCTCTGTAGCACCCCAGGGACTGATGAGATGCAAAGATCGAGCTCGTGGAGCTTCCCTCTGGGGGAGAGACAGCCTTAGAACTCCTTGTGCTAGCTCCAAGGTTCTGAGCTGTCACACTGAGCAAAGCCGCCCTGACCAAGCACACCATCTGCTTGCAGCTGGCATCAATCGAAAGGCTGAAGTGGGAGGAATAATTCAAATTATTTTTTATTCAGGCACAGATTGTGAGCATCAATGGCAGGGCCAACATTTATTGCTCATTGCTAATTATCCTTATGAAGGCGGTGCTGAGATGTGTGGTAGCTGCTCAGGAGGAGGCCCATCAGCAAGAGTCTCACTTCCTTGCTGTCTCTGCACAGCGCTATAATATTTCCCCCTTCCAGTTTATCTCCGGATCCCTTCAGAAAGTTCCTGTTGAAGCTGCTGCCACCCCCCTTTCAGGGAGCTCATCCCAGATCACGGCAACTCGCTGCGTGAAAGCATTCCCCTCCACTCCCCTCTGGGTTGTCTGTTGACGCCCCCTTGCTCTGTGTCCTCTGGGCACCCACCTTCCCTCAGGAACAGTTTCTGTGCATTTACCCGATCAAAACCCCTTAGTGATTCCAAACGCCTCCATTAAATCTCCCCTTAACCTTCTTGGCTCCAAGCAGAAAAGTTATGGATTCTTCAGTGTCTCCACAGAACTGTCGACCCTCTTGCCCTGGATCCGATCCACTGAATTCATAGATTGATGGAGTTATGTAGCATGGAAACAGGCCCTTCGGCCCATCTCATGCATGCTGACCAAGATGCCTACCTATTTGGCCCATATCCCTCTAAACCTTTCCCATCCATGTACCTGTCCAAGTGTCTTTTAAATGTTGTTATTGTACCTGCCTCAACCACTTCCCCTGGCAACTCGTTCCATATACGCACCACCCTCTGGGTGAAAAACCTGCCCCGCAGGTCCCCTTCAATTCTTTCCCCTCTCACCTTAAACCTATGCCCTCTAGTTTTAGACTTCCCTACTCCAGGCAAAAAGATTGTGACTATCTACCCTATCTCTGCCCCTCATGATGTTATAAACCTCTATAAGGTCACCCCTCAGTCTCCTACGCTCCAGGGCAAACAGTCCCAGCCTGTCCAGTCTCTCCTTATAATTCAAGCCCTCCAGTCCCGGCAACATCCTTGGGGAATTTTTCCTGCACCATCTCTGGCTGAATCGCATCCTTCCTATAGCTGGGTGACCAGAACTGCACACAATGCTCCATGCCTCTGACAGTCTCCCCAAAGCTCAGACCCCTAATTAGACACAGCTGGAGTTTGTTTGAGGAAAGAACAGTGCTGGAGTCCGTTGTGATCAAATTGGCTCCCTCTGCACTGGCTGCTTCTTCGAGATGCCAAACCAGCCTCCCCTCCATTGACTCCCGTCTACACTTCCCGCTGCCTCGGCAAAACAGCCAACATAATCAAGGCCCCACCCACCCCGGACATTCTCTCTTCTCCCCCCTCTCATTGGGCAGAAGATACAAAATCCTGAAAGCACCTACCACTAGGCTCAAGGACAGCTTCTATCCCGCTGTTATAAGACTTTTGAATGGACCCCTTGTGTGCTACATGATGAACTCTTGATCTCCCAATCTACCTCGTTGTGACCCTTGGACCTTATTGTCTGCCTGCACTGCACTTTCTCTGGAACTGTAACACTATATTCTGCATTCTGTTTTCTATTTACTACCTCAATGTACTGATGTATGGAATGATCTGTCTGGATGGCACGCAACAAAGCTTTTCACTGTATCTCAGTACATGTGACAATAATAAACCAATTCCAATACCAGTTCTCCACCACCACTGAGCTAATACTTGCCACATTTTGCAAAAGATTGTTCAATGAATCTTCCTTCTGCCTGGATCTTTGTTTTGCAGTCACTGCATCCAGCAGATCCTGGAGGCTGTCCTTCACTGTCATCAGATGGGGATTGTGCATCGAGATCTCAAGGTGAGCTTCCTCCAAAAAACTGTCACCTGTCGTCTAACCATCCAGGGTCTGAGGATGGCAGGAAGGAGACAGTGGCGGGGAGGGGTCTGAGATGGGGGGAGACTGGAGGAGCTAGGCTTCGTTCAGAGCAGGGAAAGTTAAGGGAAGATTTAATCGCGGTGTTTAAGATGGCGTCACGTTTTGATAGGATGGAGGAACTGTTTCCAGTGTTGTGAAGGTGGGTGCCCAGAGGACACAGTGAAAGGCATCGACAGAAGGACCAGAGAGAAACCACACAGCGAGTTATGGAGCCCTTCCACCCACCGCATCCAGGCTGAGCAACGAACAATCTGCTGGGGGAACTCAGCAGGTCGAGCAGCAGGAGGAAAGGAATTGTCGATGTTTCGGTTGGAAACCCTGCATCGGTCTTGACCGGAAATGTCGACAGTTCCTTTCCCCCCCAGCAGGTTGTTTGTTGCTCGAGATTCCAGCACCTGGTTGTCTCGTGTGTCTCCATGTCCATGCCGACCTCTTTCCCATCCACACCAATCCCACTTGCCTGCATTAGGTCCGGATCCTTCTATCCATTGCCTGTTCAAGTGTCTGTCTAAATGTCTCTTAAACACAGTGATTATACCTGACTCCACCCCCTCCTCTGGCAGTGTGTTCCACACACCAACCACTCTCTGTGTAAAAATAACTTACCCCTCAGATCCCCTTTAAAACTCCCTCCTTTCACCTTAAACCTGTGCCTTCTAGGTTTTGACACACCGACCATGAGAAAAAGGTTCTGACTATCTATCCTCTCTGTGCCTCTCATAATATTATAAACCTCCATCAGGTCACCCCTCAGCCTCCTTCACTCCAGGAAAAACAAGCTCAGCCTGTCCAATCTCTCCCCAGAACTGAAGTCCTCCAATCCAGGCAACACAATGGTGAATCTCCTCTGCACTCTCTCCAGTACAACCACATCCTTCCTACAGTGTGGTGACCAGAACTGCACACAGTGCTCCAAGTGGGATCTAACCAGTGTTCTGAAAAGTTGCAACTATTCTACACCCCGACCTCTGAAGGCAAGCGTGCTGTATGCCTTCTTCACCACCTTATTGACCTGTGTTGCCACCTTCAGGATATTGTGGGCGCCTAGATCTCTGTGTTCATCGACATTCCTTAGAACCTACCCTTGACTGTATATGCAGTTTTGGCTGCCCAAAATGCATGACCTCATACTTGTTAGGATTAACTTCCACCTGCCAAAGCTCTGGCCAACTTTCCACCTGATCCATATCCTAGTTGTGATCTGGATGGTAGAAGTGGACTCAACTTTCATGAGTAGACAGGACAGATGCTGGAATGGGAAAGACTTCTGGATTATGTGCAGAGAGAGGAGGGTGAATGCTCTCTGTCAAAGTCAACATGGGATCATCGGGCTAAATAACCTGCCCCTGCCTGTCTGCTTCTCTGTAGAAATAACAAATACAAGAGGACCTAGGGTTAAGGTGAGAGGGGGAAAGTTTAAAGATGTTCGGGGCAAGAGTTTTTACACAAAGTGGTGGGTGCCTGGAATGGGCTGCCATGGAGGTGATGGAGACGATGCAACAGCAACACTTAAGACACATTTAGACAGACACATGAACAGACAGGGAATGGAGGGGTATGGACCATGTGCAGGCAGATGCAGTTTAAATTGGCATCATGGTCAGCACAGACAGTGTGGGCCAAAGGGCCTGTTCCTATGCTGTACTATGTTCTTTTAGCACACTGGCCTTCATCAGTCAGGGCACTGAGTATAGGAGTTGGGACGTTATGTTGCACTTGTACAAGTCATTGATGAGGCCGCACTTGGAGCACTGTGCACAGTTTTGGTCGCCCTGTTGTTGGAAAGAGTGCGGAAAGATTTACGAGGATGTTACTAGGACTCAAGGGCCTGAGTTACAGGGAGAGGTTGGTCAGGCGAGGTCTTTATTCCTTGGAACGTAGGAGAATGAGGGGCAACCTTATAGAAGTGTTTAAAATTATGAGAGGCATAGATAAGCTGGACGGTAACAGTCTTTTCCCCAGGGTGGAGGAGTCCAAAACTAGGGGGCATAGGTTTAGGGTGAGAGGGCAAAGGTTTAAAAGGGACCTGAGGGGCAACTTTTTCACGCAGAGGGTGATGAGTCCATGGAACGAGCTGCCAGAGGAAGTGGGTGAGACAGGTACAACAGGATCACTTAAGAGGCACTTGGATAGGTACATTGGGGGGCAGAGCTTGGAGGGATATAGCTGAGTGGGCACTGTGGTCGGCATGGACTGGTTGGGCCGGAGGGCCTGTATCTGTGCTGTATTGCTCTATGGCTCTACGACTAAGTGGAAAGTTCGAGGGTTTGAGTGGGCTCCCCTGCAGAGACTGGATTTCATCTCGAGTGTGACCTCCTGCAGCCTCTCACAGGTTAACTGATGCAGAAGTTCAGCGAGAGCCTTCAGAGGCTACCCATACATTCTCCGTGTGCTCTGGGTAACTGCTGCTTACTCTTGGCATGCTGCAGCTGTGTGGGAGTGGTTGGCAGCCTCAGTCAGCTTGCGTACTCCCACTCTAAATCAAAGCAAGCAGTGATGCACTCAAAATTAAAGCAGCAGCCTCTGACAGTTTTCATTCTTTGATCTGTCTAATTGGTCTTGTTGACAGCAACGTACATTTGTGTAGCACCTTTAATGTACTGAAGGTACTTCACAAAAAATGACAGTGCAGATTTGGACGTGGATCCAGATGATGTCGGGGCGGGTGATCAAAAACTTGGTCAAGTTAGGATGTGGGGAGTGATCGAAGAGAGGAGTCTGCAGGTTCTCCCTGTGACTGCATGGGTTTCCCTCAGGTGCTCTGGTTTCCTCCCACATAAAACAAAGGAGCAGAAGTCGGCCATTCGACCCATCGAGTCTGCTCTGCCATTCTATCATGAACTGATCCATTCTCCCCTTTAGCCCCACTCCCCCGCCTTCTCACCATAACCTTTGATGCCCTGGCTACTCAGATACCTGTCAACCTCTGCCTTAAATACACCCAATGACTTTGCCTCCACAGCCGCCCGTGGCAACAAATTCCACAGATTCACCACTCTCTGGCTAAAGAAATTTCTCCGCATCTCTGTTCTGAATGGGCGCCCTTCAATCCTGAAGTCGCGCCCTCTTGTACTAGACTCCCCTACCATGGGAAACAACTTTGCCACATCTACTCTGTCCAGGCTTTTAACATTTGAAATGTTTCTATGAGGTCCCCCCTCCTTCTTCTGAACAACAAGAGCCGTCAAACGTTCCTCATATGTTAACCCTCTCATTCCTGGAATCATTCCAGTGAATCTTCTCTGAACCCTCTCCAACGTCAGCACATCCTTTCTTAAATAAGGAGCCCAAAACTGCTCACAGTACTCCAAGTGAGGTCTTACCAATGCCTTATAGAGCCTCAACATCACATCCCTGCTCTTGTATTCTATTCCTCTAGAAATGAATGTCAACATTGCCTTCACCTTCTTCACCACCGACTCAACCTGGAGGTTAACTTTTAGGGTATCCTGCACGAGGACCCCTAAGTCCCTTTGCATCTCTGAATTTTGAATTTTCTCCCCACTTAAATAATAGTCTGCCCGTTTATTGCTTCTACCAAAGTGCATGACCATACACTTTCCAACATTGTATTTCATTTGCCACTTCTTTGCCCATTCTTTGCACATCCCAGTGATGTGCGGGTCGGTGGGTTAATTGGCTGCTGTAAATTGCCCCCAGTGTGTGGGTGAGGGGTAGAATCTGGGGGGAGTTGATGGGGATGTGGGGAGAATGGGTTACAGGGCAAAACAGGAGGAACGTGCCTCAGGATTGCCCTGTCGGGAGCTAGCATTGACCCAACGGGCTGAATGGCAACGCACGAGACTGCAGATGGAGCAAAGAACAAACCGCTGGAGGAACTCGGCAGGCCGAGCAGCATCTGTGGAGGGAAAGAGGTGGTCAACGTTTCAGGCTGAGATTCTGCATCAGGACTGAGAGTGTAGCTGGGAGTTAAGGGTATGAAGAGGAGAGGGGGGGGGTGAGGCAGGGGCTGGTAGGCGATTGGTGGAACCAGGTGAGGTGGGGGATGATGGGCTGGTGGGGGAGGGAGGGGGGAGGTAGAGATGGAGGCTGGGGGGGGCAATATGTGGAGACACAGATGCTGGAATCTGATAAAAGGAACCAGGTAAGAGAGAGGCAGATGGACCCTGTTGAGGGCGAAACTGGTGGACTGGGGAGGGAGGACTGGGAGGGGGGTGGTGGAAATGAGAAAGCGAGACAGGAGTAGAGGGTGTGTGGGTTACCTGAAACTGGAAAATTCAATGTTCATAGCCACGATATGCTGGAAGAACTCAGCGGGTCAGGCAGCATCGATGGAGGAAAATGGCCAATCGATGTTCGGGTCAGATGAAGGGTCTCGACCCAAAACGTCAACTGCCCATTTCCCTCCACAGATGCTGCCTGACCAACTGAGTTCCTCCAGCATCTCCAGTGTTGTTCCAGATCCCAGCACCTGCAGTCTCTTGTGTCTCGATGTTCACACCATTGGGTTGTAGACTTCCCAGGTTCCTCTGGTTTGCGTTGGGCCTCAGTGGAGGAGGCTGACAACAGACTGGTTGGTGTGGGAATGGGAAGGGGAGTTGAAGTGGGAGCTCAGGGTGACCACTGGGGACAGAGCACAGGTGTACCAGACAACGTCGCCGAGTCCACGCTTGGTCTCGCCGATGTAGAGAGGGCCACACTGAGAGCGTTGAACGCAGTAGACGAGGTTAGAGGTGCAGGTGAATCTCTGTCTGACCTGGAAGGGCTGTTTGGTGCCCCTGGATGGTGGTGAAGGGAGCAGGTGTAGGGATAGGTGTTGGAGAAAATGAGCGAACCAGGGAGTCACAGAGGGAGTGGTCCCTGCAGAAAGCAGTAAAGGGTAGGGAGGGGAAGATGTGGGGGATTTGAATGGTCTCCTGCAACATTATAAGAAAATATGCATTGTGAGTTTCAGGGAGGGAATTCCAGAGCTCGGAGCCCTTGCAGCTGAAGGTACAGGTATGATTGGTGATGACGATCGAACAATAGGGGGCTATGTGGGACGGAAGGGTTAGGTAGATCTTAGAGCAGGATAAAATGTTGGCACGACATTGTGGGCTGAAGGGCCTGCACTGTGCTGTAATGTTCTATGTTCTATGATACTTAGAGAAAGTTCTGAGACCATAACACCATAAGATCTCGGAGCAGAATTAGGCCATTCGGCCTATCGAGTATTCTCTGTTATTCAGTCATAGCTGATTTTTTTTCTCTCAACCCCATTCTCCTGCCTTCTCTCCATAGCCCTTGACCCCCTTACCAATCCTGAACCTATCAATCTCTGCCTTAAGTGCACCCAGTGACTTGGCCTCCACAGCCCTCTGTGGCAACGAATTCCACAGATTCACCAACCTGTGGCTGAAGAAATTCCTCCTCATCTCAGTTCTAAAGGGACGTCCCTTTATTCTGAGGCTGTGCCCTTAGATCCGAGACTCTCCCACTGATGGAAACATCCTCTCCATGAGACTGTGGGAGAATAGTTTCAACTGGGGAGGAGCCTTGCATATGAAGAGACCGGACGCAAACTGAGAGACTACCTCGTCGAGCACCTTCGTTCCATCCACCGTAGCAGCCGGGATCTCCCGGTGGCCAGCCATTTTAATTTCACTTCCCGTTCCCACAACGGCCTGTCTGTCCACGGCCTCCTCCACTGCCGAGTTGAGGCCAGGCGCAGATTAGAGGAACAGCACCTCGTATTGTGCCTCGGTAGTCTCCATCCTGACAGCATGAAGGTCGAATACTCAAACCTCCGGTAACCGTTTGCCTGTGTCCCTTCTCTTTTCTCCTCCTGATCCCACTGGCCCCTATCACCCCATCTCTTACCCCTCCCCCACCCTTCTCTGCCCATCACCCACACACACCTCCCACCGGTTTCCCTCCCCACCTCTCTCCGTTCCATGCTCCACCTTCCTCTCCTATTGGATTCCATCTTCTTCCAGCTCCCAGCTTCTGACATCCTTACCACCTTCTCACCTCCCTCGAGTGCCTATCAGCCCCCCCCTCACCTTGATCCACCTACCACCCGCCAGCTCTTGCTGCATCCCTTCCCTCTTCCGTCACTATACTGGCCATCTTCTCCTTCCTTCCAGTCCAGACGAAGGGTCTCGACTGTCCATTTCCCTCCATAGATGCTGCCTGACCCATTGAGTTCATCCAGCCCCTCTGTGTGTTGCTCCAAAGTCCTCTCCATGAGCACACAGGGCACCACAGTCTACTCTTTGCCCTGCAATCTGCTAGGAATTGGTCAGGTAGTGGCTAGTTAATGGGAGGGAGATTTCCTATGGTCTCGCTAGGCAACGGGAGCCTTATTGAAGGTGGCCTGTTTCTATTAATCTTTTTTTATTATTAATTTTATTACTCAATAAATACATTAGTGGCTGGTCGAGACCAGACTCCTGAAACAGACACTGCATTCCGAGCAACATCGTGGGAAGAGGTTCCCAGATGTACAGAGAAAAGGATTCAAGGACGTGCCTCAAAGCTTCCTTGAAAAATGCACCATCCCCGCTGACTCCTGGGAGTCTCTGGCCCACAGCTGTTCGGAGAGGGGGAGGTGGGTTGGGATGGGGGGGTGGGGGGTGGGGGGTGGTGGTGAGCAGCTCGAGGACGTGTGTCAGGAGCACACGGTGGAGGGAGTGCCCCACCTGCTCCGTCAGGCGACCTGTGGCATGCGCTGGGTTCCCTCAGAAATGGAAGCGAGTTCGTTCTCCATCCCAAGGGGCTGCACGAGGGAGAGAGAAAAGGGTGGTCAATCCAACTCCGCTCCTCCCATTTTTGACCCCCTTTCCCAAACCCTCATCTTCGTTTTCGTCCTCCTCCCCCTCCTGGTTCCATCCACCTACCACCCACACACTTCACCCACTGGATCCCCATCTGGTTGCACCTGCCCTACACCTCTCCTCTGATGGTTCCCGTTATCAAATTCCTTATCAGGTTCCAGCACTGGGAGCCTTTCTGTCCCCACTTATTACCCTTCAGCTGCTGTCTCCACCTTCACCCCTCTCGTTGCATCTGCCTGTCATGCCTTACCCCTCCTCAGTCCAGCCATCATCTACCAGCCCCTGCTTCACCCCTCCAACTCACCTCTTTATACCAGCTCCCTCCCCTCTCCACTCTCAGGCCTGATGCAGGGTCTTGACCCGAAATGTCGACAGTTCCTCCCCCCACAGACGCTGCTCGACCTGCTGAGTTCCTCCAGCGAAATGGAATTTTTTAGCAGGAGACAGAAACAGAGAGTGTGGGGTTAGGGTACAATGAGGTTGGAGGCTGTGGAGGGGAGGTCTCCAGGGGGGATGAGGTCGGTGATGGTGCAGGAGGCAGTAGCCTGATGAACATCGGTGGGTCCTGGTCCAGGGGTAGGTACAAGGTGTCCAAGAGCTGCCATCTGGCCTTGGCAAGGGAGAGGTCAGTCCACCAGACTACAACGGCACCGACCTTGTCTGCGCGTTTGATGGTGAGGTTGGGATAAGATGAAGGATCTCAGCCCGAAACATCGACTGTCCATTTCCCTTCATAGATGCTGCCCGATCCGCTGAGTTCCTCCAGTGATTTGTGTGCAGTTCTTCCAGCAGATTGCTCCTGATTCCAGTGTCTGGGGTCTCTTGTGTCTCCAGTCTATCCAACTAGTCCAGCTCAATAACATGGTTTTTCAAAGTTAAAGTCGAGTTTATTATCATCTGCAC
Source organism: Pristis pectinata (assembly GCF_009764475.1). Lineage (NCBI taxonomy): Eukaryota > Metazoa > Chordata > Chondrichthyes > Rhinopristiformes > Pristidae > Pristis > Pristis pectinata. The sequence continues at coordinate 2,975,008 of NC_067408.1, read as the reverse complement.
AAGTCCATGTGTGCACAGGTGCAATGAAAAACTTACTTGCCGCAGCATCACAGGCACAGAGCATCAGATAAGCAGCATTCACAAGAAAAACATAAATTAAACATTTTTACAAGAAATAACACAATAACAGCAAAGAAAAATCAATCCATTTTAATGCAAAGTGATCAGAGTGGTCCCAGTGTTGCTAAACTGTAGTGATTAGGGTTGTGCCGGTTGGTTCAAGAACTGAATGGTTGAGGGGAAGTAGCTGTTCCTGAACCTGGTGGTGTGGGGACTTCAGGCTTCTGTACCTCCTGCCCGGATGGGAGCTTCGAGAAGGTGGCACGGCCTGGATGGTGATTGATGTTGCCTTCTTGAGGCAGTGCCTCCTGTGGTACTACCGATGGTGGGGAGGGATGTGCCCGTGGGCAGAGATCACCACCATCACCTCATCAGGTTCCGCATCACCTGGCCGCCTCCTCTTTAGAAAGTCCTGCTCCCACTGCCCATTCAGACAGACCGTCCCAGATCACTGCATGAAAAAGTCCCTCTGCACGTCAGCACCCAAAGTCTCCCTCGTTCAGTCTGAATCCCCACTCTCCTACTTCACCAAGCATTCAAATCACCTCCCACTGTTATGCAGATGTGCTAAATATCCCCTTGAGAATTGGAGATTGAAGGGCAATCCAATCGAGATGATTAAAGGATTTAAGAGGGTGGAGAGAGAGGGAAGCCATTTCCTCCGGTTGGGGGAGTGCAGAACAAGTTAGAGCCAAGCCAGTCTGGGAAGAGTACAGAGGAGATTTACGAGGACTTTGCTGGGACTCGAAGGACTGAGTAATGGAGAGAGGTTGAGCAGGTTGGGGCTTTATTCATTGGAGCGTAGGAAAATGAGAGGTGATCTTATAGAGGTGTATAAAATCATGAGGGGCATAGACAGGGTGAATGCACACAGTCTTTTTCCCAGGATTGGGGAATCAAGAACTAGAGGGCACAGGTTTAGGGTGAGAGGGGGAACCCGAGAGGCAACTTCTTCACCCAGAGGGTGGTCAGTAGATGGGACGAGCTGCCAGAGGAAGTGGTTGAAGCAGGTACATTAACAACATTTAAAAGGCACTTGGACAAGTACATAGATAGGAAAGATTTAGAGGGATATGGGCCAGATGGGATGAGCTTAGATGGGAATCTTGGTCGGCATGGACCACTTGGGCCGAAGGGCCTGTTTCCGTGCTGTATGACTCTGTCAGAATCAGGAGGCAAAACACTGCAGATGCTGAAAACCTGAAACAAAAAAACTGAGCGTGCTGGAAACACCCAGCAGGTCAGTCGGCATCTGTAGAGAGGGAGGGGGAGGGGTGGGGGAGATGGAGGGAGAGGGGCAGGGACAGGGGAGATGGAGGGAGAGGTGGGAGAGGGGAGTGGGGGAGAGAGGGAGGAGGGAGAGATGGGGTGGGGGGGAGTGTTGGAGAGGGGGAAAGGGAGAGACGGGTGGGGGGGAGTGTTGGAGGGGGAGAGAAAGAGAGGGGAAGAGAGAGGAGGGAGTTCCCAACTGAAGACCCCTCATCAGAAGACGTTAGTTCGAACTTGTAGAGAGGATGTGGGAGAGATGGATGTCGAGGGGAATATCTCTAGGACGTCGTCAGTGTTTAACAGATCAGTGAGGGCAGTTAGTCAAGGGTCAAGGCTTTATATTAAAGGCCAATAGAGATTTGGAATTCTCCCCCAGCCACCAAAAAAGAAGCCACTGGGGATGACAGCCAATTGAAAATAGAACATAGAACAGCACAGGGACAGGCCCTTCGGCCCACGATGCTGTGCTGAACTAATTAAGCTAATGACACCTAATTAAACTAATCCCTTCTGCCTGCACATGGTCCATACCCCTCCATTCCCTGCACATTCATGTACCTATCTAAGAGCATCTTAAAAACCTCTGTCGTATCTGCCTCCACCACCACCCCTGGCAGCACATTCCAGGCACCCACCACTCTCTAAAAAAACATGCCCTACCACATCTCCTTTGAACTTACCCCCCTCAGCTTAAATGTGTGCCCTCTGTGCCAACGTGACATGAGTATGAAAAACAACACAATCAGAGACAATCTATGGCAGTGCAGGAGGTGGTCCGTAGTGTTCCGTTGCTGAGGTGGGGTTAGGGTTGTGCGGGTCAGTTCAAGAACTGAATGGTTGAAGGGAAGTAGCTGTTCCTGAACCTGGTGGTGTGGGACTTCGGGCTTCTGTACCTCCTGCCTGATGGGAGCAGCAAGAAGACGGCACGGCCCGGATGGTGGAAATCTTTGATGATGGATGCTGCCTTCTTGAGGCAGCACCTCCTGTAGATGCTGTCAGTGGTGGGGAGGGCTGTGCTCGTGATCCGATGTTTGTGCCTGTTTCTGGGATTTGTGCGAGGTTAATTATTTCCTAACAAAATAACTGTTAAATAGCAGCTGCTTTGTTGATGGCTTTAATGGAATTGCTGGCAGCCAGGGCAAAGGTGGTTCTAAAGCTTCAACCTCTTGTTCAACAGGCAGACATACAAAGTGATGCAAAGCAATATGGAAAGCTGGTGAAAGACAAAGGATTAGTCAGGCAGTGAGTGGCAGGGATGTTAATTGAATTGCAAATAGTGCACTGCCGAGAGGTGGCCCTTTCCTCTTCAGTTTTATGACTAGTGATTAGTGCACTACAGTGCACTTACACAGAATGACAGGTCTTTCACGATAGCTGTAGATAAGGATAGGTATGGGGCTAGTGGGAGGGTTTTAAATTGGAGCAGGGCTAATTATGAAGGCATACGGCAGGAACTAGGTGGAGTAAACTGGGAACACATTTTTGCTGGGAAGTCCACGTCGAACATGTGGGAAGTGTTTAAGGATCAAATACATAGGGTACAGGACAGGTATGTCCTGATTAGAAGGGAGGCCATGAATGGGAAAATAAGGGAACCTTGGATGTCCAGAGAAGTGATGAACTTAGTCAAGACGAAAAAGGACAAGTATGTAGAGCTTTGGAAGTTATAGAGCACGTGAGGGCCATAAAGAAGCTAGAAATGAATTCAAGAAAGGAATTAGGAAAGCCAGGAGGGGCCATGAAAAGTCCTTAGCAAGTAGGATTAAGGAGAATCCAAAGGCATTCTAAACCTACATAAGGAATAAGAGGATAATGAGGGAAAGGGTAGGACCACTTAAGGATAAAGAAGGGAATCCGTGTTTGGATGCAGAGGATGTGGGTATTTTGGATGCAGAAATACTGAGTATTTCTCCAGTATTTACCCAGGAAAGGGATGTGCAGGACGCAGAAATTGGAACTGAGGGCGGAAACACGTTAGGGCACTTAGAGGTCAAGAAGGAGGTAGTGTTAGGTCTACTAAGCAGTATTAAGGTGGATAAGTCCCCGGGGCCCGATGGAATATACCCCAGGTTGCTGAGGGAGGCTAGGGAGGAAATTGCTGGGGCCTTGACCAGTATCTTTGTGTCCTCTTTGACCACGGGTGAGGTCACAGATAACTGGCGAGTGATTAATGTTGTTCCTCTATTTAAGAAAGGAACAAGGGAAAATCCGGGAACTATGGACCGGTGAGTCTCACGTCAGCTGTAGGGAAATTGCTGGAGAAAATTCTTAGGGATGGGATATACGAGCATCTGGAATCCAATGGGTTGATTAGAGAAAGCCAGCATAGCTTTGTGTGGGGCAAGTTGTGTCTTACTAACCTGGTTGAGCTTTTTGACAGGGTGACGAGAGAGATTGATGAAGGTAGAGCTGTAGATGTCAACTATATGGACTTCAGTAAGGCATTTGACAAGATCCCACATCATCGGTTAATCAAGAAAGTTCAGATGCATGGGGTCAGTGGAGAATTGGCTGTGTGGATCCAGAACTGGGTTGCCCACAGAAGACAGAGGGTGGTGGTTGAAGGACTTATTCGGGCTGGAGGCCTGTGAGACCTCTGCTGTCTGTGATGTACATAAATGACCTGAACGAGTATGTTGATGGATGGGTTAGTAAGTTTGCAGACGATACCAAGATTGGTGGAGTTGTGAATAGTGTAGAAGACTGGCGACAGATACAGAGTGATATAGATCATTTGCAGATGTGGGCAGAGAAATGGCAGATGGAGTTTAACCCGGATAAATATGAGGTGTTGCACCTTGGTGGGACTAATGTCAAGAGGCAGTGCACTCTTAGGGCAAGACGCTAAGCAGTGTTGAAGAGCAGAGAGACCTTGGGGTGCAAGTCCATGACTCATTGAAAGTGGCTACACAGGTAGACAGGGTGGTTAAGGCGGCTTGTAGAATGCTTGCATTTATTAATCGAGGTATTGAGTACAGGAGTCAAGAAGTTACGATGCATCTCTGTAGAACTCTGGTTAGGCCACATTTAGAGTATTGCATGCAATTCTGGTCACCTCACTACAGGAAGGATGTCGAGGCTTTAGAGAGGGTGCAGAGGAGGTTTACTAGGATGCTGCCTGGATTAGAGGGCATGTGCTATCAGGAGAGGCTGGACAAACTTGAGCTCTTTTCTCTGGAGCGGTGGAGGCTGAGGGGTGATAATTTTATACACTTCCATAAAATGATGAGGGGCACAGATAGAGTGGACAAGCAATATCTTTTTCCCATTCTTGAGCGATCCAATACCAGAGGGCATGCATTTAAGGTGAGAGGAGGAAAGTTCAAAGGAGATGTGTGGGGCAAGTTTTCACACAGAGAGTGGTGGGTGCCTGGAACGGGCTGCCAGGGGTGGGGGTGGAAGCAGATACGATGGTGGCATTTAAGAGGCTTTTAGATAGACACATGAATGTGCAGGGAGTAGAGGGATATGGATCAATGGCAGGCAGAAGGGATTAGTTTAATTTGGCATCATGTTCGGCGCAGACATGGTGGGCCGAAGGGCCTGTTCCTCTGCTGTACTGTTCAATGTTCTACTAGCATTTAGTCCCTGGCCTTCTGTGCCTTGACAGTTCCAAGTGCTCATCCAGATACTTGTTCAATATTGTGAGTCTCTGCCTCCACAGTCCCTCCAGGCAGTGTGTTCCAGTTTCCAACCACCCTCTGGGTGAAAAAGTTCTGCCTCAGATCCCCTCTAAACCTTCCACTCTTTACCCTAAACCTGTGCCCTCTAGTCTTAGACACATTTGCTATCTCTTCTTGTCTTCTTCTCTACTGACAACAAACACCTGCATTTCTATAGCACCTTTTACATAGCAAGACATCCCAAGGCACTCTGCAGGAGCATGAACGAGACAGACATCACGGATGCAAATGAAAAGCACGTAGTCTTTTTCCCAGGGAGGGGGGACTAAAAACAAGAGGGGCAGAGGTTTACGATCAGAGGCGAGAGATTTAAAAGGGACATCAGGGGCAGCTTCTTCATGCAAAGGGTGGTGTGTATTTGCAACGAACTGCCAGAAACAGTGATTGAGACAGGCACATTAGCAACGTTTAAAAGCCACCTAGATAAGCACATGGACAGGAGAGGTTTAGAGGGCTATGGGCCAAACGTGGGCAGATGGGACCAGCTCGCTGGGCAACACAGTCAGCATGGATGAGTTGGGCCGAAGGGCCTGTTTCCTGTATGACTCTCTGACTCTATCACTTTATATTAGTGACACACAGCACAGAACAGGCCCTTTGGCCCACCAAGTCTGTGCCAACCAGCAAGCACTCACTTGCATCAATCCTGACCTCTGGTGCTGTCTGTGTGGAGTTTGCACGTTCTCCCTGTGATTGCATGGGTTTCCCCCGGGTGCTCCGGTTTCCTCCCACATCCCAACGACATGCGGGTCGGTGGGTTAATTGGCCGCTGTAAATTGTCCCCAGTTGTGTGGGTGAGGGGTAGAATCTGGGGGGGGGGGGGGGGGAGGAATTGATGGGAATGTAAGGAGAATAAAATGGAATGAATGTAGACTCATGTTTCATGGTTGGCAGGGACTTAGTGAACCGAAATCTCTCTCTCTGTGCTGTGTGGCTTGATGACTCCCTGTGGGAGTGAGTTCCACATTATTGCTGCTCTTTGGGTCAAGGAGTTTCTTCTGAATTGCTGACTGTTTTTATTACTGACTCTTACCTTGACGGCCTCTGATTACTGTTTTCCCTGCAAGTGGAAATGTCCCTCAACACCCTTCACCATTTTAAAGGCCTCCATAAAGTCACCCCTGTGCCTTCTTTCCTTGTGAAAACCCAGTCTGTTCTTCCTTCCCTGAGATGTACCCATCTCACTTCTGATGGCATCCTTTCAGATCTTCTCTGCAGTCTCTCTAGTGCCTCGGAGTAACGTGGTAACCAGACCTTATGTAGTAGTGTGGCCAATATAAACTACCCCCGATAGAGTCAAACAGCAGAGAAACAGGCCCTTTGGCCCATCATGTCCATGCCAACCATTTTGCCCATCTACACTGAGCCCATTTGCCTGCAATTGGACCATATCCTTCGATACATTATCTGTTCAGGTGCTTAATTTAAATGCCCCTTATCCAGATGCATCACAGCTTGGTACGACAACTGTTCTGCCTGTTACCGCAAGAAACTGCAGAGAGCCGTGGACACAGCTCAGCACATCATGGAAACCAGCCTCCCCTCCATGGACTCTGTCTACACTTCTTGCTGCCTCAGGAAAGCAGCCAACATAATCAAAGACCCCGCCCACCCCGGACATTCTCTCTTCTCCCCTCGCCCATCGGGCAAAAGATACAAAAGCCTGAAAACACATTCCACCAGGCTCAAGGACAGCTTCTATCCCGCTGTTTTAAGACGATTGAACAGTTCCCTAGTACAATAAGATGGACTCTTGACCTCACAATCTACCTTGTCGTGGCCTTGCACCTTATTGTCTGCCTGCACTGCACTCTCTCTGTAGCTGTAACACTTTATTCTGCATTCTGTTATTGTTTTCCCTTGTACTACCTCAGTACACTGTTGTAATGAAATGATCTGTATGGACAGCATGCAAAACAAAGTTTTTCACTATACCCCGACTCGTGACAATAATAAACTAATTTACCGATTTAGTGACTGTACCTGACTCCACCATCTCCTCTGGCAGTGAGTTCCACAGATCAACCACTCTCTGTAAAAAAAAACGTACCCCTCCGATGTGTAGGTGAGGGGTAGAATCCAGGGGGGAATTGACGGAAATATGGGGGGAATAAAAATGGGATTGTGTAAATGGGTGGTTGATGTTCAGTCCAGGGTGAGAGGGGTCTTTGATTATGTTGGTAGTGGACCTGCTGTACGTCTGTATGATTCCCTAATAAGCATCTCTAACTTCCGATCCTGACCTCGGATTGCAAGCCCCTGGGCAGGAGGGGTGAAGGGGTTGGTTTTGTTGACTCTCCTGCTGTCTGGTCACCAGTCTGACTTCCTCCTCTCCAATTCCAGCCAGAGAATCTGCTTCTCGCCTCCAAGAACAAAGGGGCTGCCGTGAAACTTGCCGACTTTGGCCTCGCCATCGAAGTTGAAGGGGACCAACAGGCTTGGTTTGGTGAGTTGAGTCAAACACAGAGCAATCCATTGCAGGGACAGGCCCTTTGGCCCACCCTGTCGATGCTGACCATGACGCCAATTTAAATAGCACATCTGCCTGCACATGGTCCATACCCCTCCATTCCCTGCCTGTTCATATGTCTGTCTAAATGCCTCTTAAAGATAAGATAGGATATCTTCATTAGTCACAGGTACATTGAAACACACAGTGAAATGCATCTTTTGCGCAGAGTGTTCTGGGGGCAGCCCGCAAGTGTCGCCACGCTTCGGGCGCCAACATAGCATGCCCACAGCTTCCTAACCAGTACGTCTTTGGAATGTGGGAGGAAACCCACATAGACACGGGGAGAACATACAAGCTCCTTACAGACAGCGGCCAGAATTGAATCCGGGTTGCTGGCGCTGTAATAGCGTTACACTAACTGCTACACTACCGTGCCTGCCCTTAGGAATAGTAAAGGGAAAAAATAACTGGTGAGAGTTGTCTCTAGGCCACCAAATAATAACATTACAGTGGCACAGGCAGTAAACCAAGAAATAGATGTAGCAGAGGATGCGGAGAGTCTACAGAGAGATATGGATAGGTAAAGTGAGTGGGCAAGGGTCTGGCAGATGGAGTACAATGTTGGTAACTGCAAGGTCATCCACTTTGGAAGGAAAAATAGAAGAGATTATTATTTAAATATCGGATATTAACATAGCAGATGACCTGTCCTGGGCCCAGCACACAGATGCAATCACAAGGAAGGTGCGCCAGCCCCTTTACTTTCTTAGGAGGTTAAGGAGGTTCGGCTTGTCACTGAACACTCTATCAAGCTTCTACAGATGTATTGTTGAAAGTACCCTGACTGGTTGCATCATGGTCTGGTACGGCAATTTGAATCTGCAGGAACGCAGCCCAATACATCACGGGCACATCCCTCTCCACTAGCAAAAGTATCTCCATGAGGTGCTGCTTCAAGAAGGCAGCATCTATCATCAAAGACCCCCACCACCCCGGCCATTCCATCTTCTCACAGCTACCATCGGGCAGGAGTAACATCTCCTCTGGGGAAGGTGCTCCCGTGGTGCTGTTGGGATGGGAGTTCCAGGGCTTGGAGCCAGTGACGATGAAGGAACGACGATATGTTTCCAGTATCCAGAATATTTCTGTGTTGTGTCAAGCTGGAGTAAGCAGATGGGTAATGCGAGTGTGCTCTGTGTTGTAAACGTAACCTGTAGTCATTCACAGATAGAGTCAGCACTGCATTGCAAAAATATTCACACCGCTGTGTGTGAATACCCATCACCGGAAGCACTCAGAGTCTATAATGTGCTGCGCGTCTGCCAGAAAAGGCACCATCCCTCTTTAAGTAACCATTATCGTCTGCTGTCTAACAACAACAACTTCCAATGATGTAGCACCTTTAATGTTGCAAAATGTGCCAGGGCACTTCACACATGAGACCAGTGAATTGAACTTGAAAAGGAGAACAGAGCACAGGGGGGTTACCACGGAGGTCGTGTGTTAACATCTATTCATTCATAGTCTATGGACATCACTGATAATGTCAGCATGTTACTGGGGCTGGAGTTATCAGGAGAGACCGGACGAGCTGGGACTGTTTTCCCTGGAACGAAGGAGGCTGAGAGGTGACATGATAGAGGTTTATAAAAGTATGACAGGCATAGATAGGGTAGATAGTCAGTATCTGTTTACTATGGTGGGGTGTATAAAGGTAAATTAGTTTATGACTGTTTCTGACAGTCAGAGACTTTTTCCCAGAGCAAAAATGGCTAACACGAGGGGACATAATTTTAAGGTGATTGGAGGAAGGTATAAGGGGGATGTCAGGGGTAGGTTTTTTACACAGAGAGTGGTGGGTGCGTGGAACGCACTGCCGGCAGAGGTGGTGGGGGCAGATACATTAGAGATATTTAAGAGACTCTTGGATAGACACATAAATGATAGAGAAATGGGGGGCTATGTGGGAGGGAAGAGTTAGATAGAGTTAGAGCAGGATAAAATGTCGGCACAACATCATAGGCCGAAGGGCCTGTACTGTGCTGTAATGTTCTATGTTCGATATTCTATTGTCACACGTACCGAGGTCCAGTGAAAAACGTTGTTTTGCATGCCATCCATACAGATCATTCCGTTCCACAGTGCATTGAGGCAGTACAAGGGGAAATAATAACAGAATGCAGAATAAAGTGTTGCAGTTACAGAGAAAGTGCAGTGCAGGCAGACAATAAGGTGCAAGGTCATAACGAGGTAGATTGTGAGGTGAGAGGGAGGAACTTTAAAGGGGATCTGGGGGATAAATTTTCCACCCACAGCGTAGTTGGTATCTGGAATGAGCTGCCAGAGGAGGCAGGAACAGTAACGCCATTTACTTGAATGAGCGGGGCATAGAGGGATGTGGAATTAATGCCGGCAAATGGGATTTGTTTAGATAGGTATGACGGTCAGCATAGACCAGGTGGGCCGAAGAGCCTGTTTCTATGCTGTACAACTCTATGACTCCATTTAATGTCCATGCCTAACTATCTCTGAACTGAAGGGTAACTGGAAGTCAACCACATTGGTGGGTCTGGAGTCACATATAGACCAGACTCAAGATCTCTGTACCCTGAAGGACATTGCTGACCCAGAATGGTTTTCCTGACATTCAGGCAGTTTTAAAGTTACTCTTACTAAAAGTAGATCTTTTTTTTAAATTCCAGATTTACTTAATTATTTGTATTTAATTTGCTCAGTGGATCTGGTGGGATTTGAACTCGGGTCCCTCGATCTTTGACTGCTGCCCAGTATTTTACCAATGTATTAATCCACCGAAGATCTGTCGTCTAGGGGGATGGAGAGGTTTGGGGAGGGAATTACAGAGAGTTGGGGGAGACGGTCACTGTGGGAGGAGAGATGGATGGACAAGGGGCCAGGAATGGAGGAGAGTTGGTGGGTCGGAGGAGGTCGCAGAGACAGGGAGGGCAATGTGGAGGGGATGAGTCTTGGAGTGAACTTGGAAACGAGGACAAGAATGTTAAAAGCAAAGCAGGTGGAGGAGAAAGGTCGACGGTAGGGAGAGGAACGGCAGGTATTTCTGGATCACACGGGAAGGGGAGATAGAAAGGAGGTAGAGGAGACCACAGGGTAACTGGTTGACTTCCAGTTACCCTTCAGTTCAGAGATCATTAGGGATGGACATTAAATAGAGTCCTAGAGTTGTGCAGCATCGAAACAAGAACAACACACACACTGCTGGAGGAACTCAGCGGGTCGGGCAGCATCTGTGGAGGGAGATGGACAGTCGACGTTTCGGGTCGAGACCCTTCATCTGGATTGGAAAGAAAGGGGGGACACAGCCTGGGCGGCACGGTAGTGAAGCAGTTAGCGTAACGCTATTACAGCACCAGCGATCGGGATTCAACTCCGGCCGCTGTCTGTAAGGAGTTTGTACGTTCTCCCCGTGTCTGCGTGGGTTTCCTCCGGGTGCTCCGGTTTCCTCCCACATTCCAAAGACGTACGGGTTGGTCGGTTATCATGGGTGTAATTGGGCGGCGCGGGCTCGTTGGGCCGGAAGGGCCTGTTACCGTGCTGTATGAATAAAGTTTTAAAAAAGGTGAAGGGAAGGGATAAAACAAGAGCTGGCGGGTGATAGGAGGATCCGGGTGAGGTGGGGTGGAGGGGGGGTGTGGGGTGGGAGTGGGAATGATGCCAGAAGCTGGGAGGTGATGTGGAAGTGGTAAAGGGGTGAAGAAGGAGGAATCTCATAGGAGAGGATGGTGGACAATGGGATGGAGGTGGGGAGGGGACCCAGTGGGAGGAATGTGTGGGTGAGAGGTAGATGGCGAGGATGGGGCAGTGGAAAGAGGTGGGGAGGCCAGTGGGATCAAGAAAAGGGGGAAGGGACAGAGTGGAGGGATTACTGGAAGTTAGAGAATTTGATGTTCATATCATCAGGTTGGAGACTGCCAAGGCGGAATACGAGGTGCTGTTCCTCTAATCCGCATCCAGCTTCAACTCAGCAGTTGGGGAGGCCGGGGACGGACGTGTCGGTGTGGGAATGGGAAGTGGAATTAAAATGGCTGGCCACCGGGAGATCCCGTCTGGAACAGCGGACGGAGCGAAGGAGAGATCGAAGCCTCACTTCATTCAAACAGTTGGCCAAGTTCTATCTCTTGCTTCCATTCTCTCTGCAGGCTTTGCTGGCACCCCTGGGTATCTCTCTCCTGAGGTCTTGAGGAAAGATCCCTATGCTAAACCCGTGGACCTGTGGGCTTGTGGTAAGTAAAGCTTTGGGGACCGACTCCTCCAGAGGTAGTAGTCTTGTCTGGCTTCCCTCCAGCAATGGAGTGTGTGACAGTCAGAGTGAAGGGTCTCACAAATATTATTCCAGCAAGTTATTGGAGAAAGGCAGAACAATATTTGTGTGTTTCTCACCAGGCACGTGCAGTCTGAGATTATTATTATGGAACTGATATCTCAAGGGTGACAGGTTGGGACCCAAGGGGCAGCAGGTGATCAGGGACTGGGTGTTTCTTGCTTGCACATCAACAGATTTCCCCAGGCAGCCATCTCACGGCGGTGGGACCATCGCCTCTCAGTCAGAGATTTATGGCTTCCTGTCCCGCTCCAGAGAAATCTAGGCTCAAGTACAGTATTATGGGAGTTTTACACTGTCAAAGGTTCCATCTTCAGGAATAATTTGGTAGATTGGTTTTTTATTGTCACACATACCGAGGTACTTTGTTTTGCATGCCATCCATACAGATCATTTCATCACATCAGTGCATTGAGGTAGTACAAGGGAAAACACTAACAAAATGCAGAATAAAGTGTTACAGTTACAGAGAAAGTGCAGTGCAGGCAGACAATAAGGTGCAAGGCCATGATGAGGTAGATTGTGAGGTTAGAAGTCCATCTTATCGTATGAGGGAACTGTTCAATAGTCTTAAAACAGCGGGATAGAAGCTGGTGGTACGTGCCTTCAGGCTTTTGTATCTTCTGCCTGATGGGCAAGGGGAGAAGAGAGAATGTCCGGGGTGGGTGGGGTCTTTGATTATGTTGGCTGCTTTACCAAGGGAGTGAGAAGTGTGGACAGAGTCCATGAGGGGAGGCTGGTTTCCGTGATGTGCTGAGCTGTCTCCGCAACTCTCTGCAGTTTCTTGCAGTCCCGGGCAGAGCAGTTGCATGAAACATGTTGAGATCTAAGGAAAGATGTGCTGGCCCTGGAGAGGGTCCAGAGAAGGTTCACAAGACTGATCCCAAGAATTAAAGGGTTAACATGTGGAGTATTTGACGTCTCTGGGCCTGTACTCAATGGTCAGAAGGATGAGAGGGGATCTCATTGAAACCAAATACTGAAAGGCCTGGATAGAGTGGACGTGGAGAGGATGTTTCCATCAGTGGGAGAGTCCAGGACCAGAGGGCACAGCCTCAGAATAAAGGGATGTCCCTTTAGAACTGAGATGAGGAGGAATCTATGGAATTAATTGCCACAGATGGCTGTGGAGGCCAAGTTGTTGAGTGTACCTAAGGCAGAGATCGATAGGTTCTTGATTGGTAAGGGGGTTAAGGGTTAAAAGAAATTTGGCATGTCCTCTTTGACTGTCACCAGCTTTTATTGATTCACCATAGAAAGCATCCTATCCGGATGCATCACGGCTTGGTACAGCAACTGCTCTGTCCAGGACCGAAAGAAACCGCAGAGAGTTGTGGACAAAGCCCAGCACTTCACGAAAACGAGCCTCCCCTCCTTAGACTCTCCAGCCTCCCCTCCAGGCTCAAGGACAGCTTCTATCCCGCTGTTATAAGACTATTGAACGGTCCCCTAGTACAATAACGTGGACTCTTGACCTCACGATCTCCCTTGTTATGACCTTGCACCTTATTGTCTGCCTGCGCTGCACTTTCTCTGTAACTGTAACACTTTATTCTGCATTCTGTTATTTTCTTCCTTGTACTACCTCAATGTACCGATGTAATGAAATGATCTGTATGGACGGCATGCAAAACAAAGTTTTTCACTGTACCTCGGTACATGTGACAATAATAAACTGATTTACTATTTTACAGGGAGAAGGTAGGAGAATGGGGGTTGAAAAAAAAAATCAGCCATGATTGAATGGCAGAGCAGACTCGATGGGCCGAATGGCCTAATTCCGCTCCTATGTCTCGTGTTCCTGAGGTGTGGAGGTATCTGCTGTCTGGGAGGTGTGGGGAATCGCTGCTTCAGTAGGATGAGGTGCTCCCCCTGGTGTCCAGGGCCAATAATCATTGCTAACCCAGCATCACGAGACACATTCGTCCCTCACAACCTCAGGACCGTTCTCCAGGTCAGAACCCCCGCCACCCTGCACTCCCCACCTACTGCCTCCCACACATTCACTGCAGGTGGACAGCCCATGGCTACCGAGGCTCCGCTCCTGAACTTGCTCCCTGAATTTCACCAGTCAGCGACTAACACCTGCCAATTTCTCTGAGCTTTGAGCAACAAACTATTGGTCCTTGGTTCTGCTTCATTTTCAGTTTCGGCTCTGGTCACTGTCTTGGATCATTTGCCCGTATTACAGGGGCTACGTAAAAGTAGCCACTTTTCCAGACTCAATCCACCACCGAGTCCCCTCCCACAGCCCACGGACACTCTTCCCCCATCACCCACTCTCCCCATCTACTGAATCCCCTCCCACAACCCATGGACACTCTCCCCCATCACCGACTCCCCCAACCCACTGAATCCCCTCCCACAGCCCACGGACACTGTCCACTGTCACACCCATTGGGTGCAGGCTAACCAGTGTTTGTAAAGTCAAAGTCGAGTTTATTGTCAGATGCACAAGTCCACGTGTGCACAGGTGCAATGAAAAACTTACTTGCAGCAGCATCACAGGCACAGAGCATCAGATAAGCAGCATTCACAAGAAAAACATAAATTAACCATAAATTATACACATTTTTTTTTTACAAGAAAGAACACAATTAGAACAAAAATAAGTCCATTTTAGTGCAAAGTGATCAACATGGTCATAGTTTTCCTAAACTGTAGTGATTAGGGTTGTACCGGTTTGTTCAAGAACCGAATGGTTGAAGGGAAGTAGCTCTTCCTAAACCTGGTGGTGTGGGACTTCAGGCTTCTGTACCTCCTGCCCGATGGGAGCTGTGAGAAGATGGTACGGCCCGGGTGGTGGGGATCTTTGATGGATGCAACATTACGTCTTAACTTTCATATTCTATGCCCTAACCCATGAAGGGAAGCACGCTGTCTGCCGTCTTCACCATCTTATCCAACTGGGTCACCACTTTCAGGGAGCTATGGACTTGGACCTATCTTTGTAACATCAACTAATTGTCGACATTACTCTCATCCAAGTCATTAATGTGGATTTTAAATGGTTGTGGCTCCATTGGTTACAGATCGTGTATCCGACACTGACCCATTAATCCCAACCCCCTGTTTTCTACTAATGTTGAAATAATTTCACTAACCTTTCCTGTTTGCTTTGCAAAAGCTCAGCTCAATTAAATTAATGAAAACATTGACGTCTCCATTGAGAAATTTTGAGATCATTCAGTACGACCAACAAAGCTCATTACCCGAGTGGGAAATTATATTAAAATCTGATCCTGCGGCTGGGAAGGGGTGTGGATGGACAGCACATTGATCAACAATCCAGGCTCAGGGGAGACGGAGAGCTGCTGGAAGGGTGCAAGAGAAGGAGGCAGACAAAATATGTAATAGAAACATAGAAAACCTACAAAGCTGTGCCGAACAGGTCCCTACCTTAGAAATTACTAGGTTTACCCACAGCCCTCTTTTTCTAAGCTCCATGTACCTATCCAAAAGTCTCTTAAAAGACCCTATCATTGCCGGCAGTCCATTCCACGCACCCACCACTCTGTAAGTAAAAAAACTTACCCCTGACATCTCCTCTGTACCTACTCCCCAGCACCTTAAACCTGTGTCCTCTTGTGGCAACCATTTCAGCCCTGGGAAAAGCCTCTGACTATCCACACGATTAATGCCTCTTATCATCTTATATACCTCTATCAGGTCCCCCCTTATCCTCTGTCGCTCCAAGGAGAAAAGGCCGAGTTCACTCAACCTATTTTCATAAGGCATGCTCCCCAATCTAGGCAACATCCTTGTAAATTTCTTCTGCACCATCTCTCTGGCTTCCACATCCTTCCCCTAGTGAGGTGACCAGAGCTGAGCACAGTACTCCAAGTGGGGTCTGACCAGGGTCCTATATAGCTGCAACATTACCTCTGGGCTCCTAAGTTCAATTCCACAATTGATGAAGGACAATACATCATATGCCTTCTTAACCACAGAGTCAACCTGCGCAGCCGCTTTGAGCGTCCTATGGACTCGGACCCCAAGATCCCTCTGATCCTCCACACTGCCAAGAGTCTTACCATTAATACTATTAATGGTAAGCTCGTATTTTTGCAGGATTTTGAACGTGGCTTCCTATCTCAGGCACTCACAGAGTGTTAACAATAATTCATCCGGAGTTACAGCAGCTCCTTGTCCTTCGAGATCAGTGGACTAATCCTAATCCTGAATCATTCCCAGTTTCATTGTCCCACCACTGGCAAACCTGTCTTCTTCTGCCTGGATCCCGAGCTCCAGAATTCCCTGCCTGAACCCCTCCCTACCTCGACCCCTGCTCTCACACAAGAACGCAAGAAAATAGGAGCAGGAGTAGGCCACTCGGCCCCTCAAGCCTGCACCACCATTCAATACGATCATAGCTGATCTGCCCCAGGTCTTCTGTGCCAGCTCCCCACAGCCCTCGATTCCCCGATCTTTCAAAAATGTGTTTACCTCCAACTTTATAGGGCATTGAGTGTAGGAGTTGGGACGTTGTGTTGCAGTTGTACAAGGGTGAGACCACACCTGGTGTACAGTTTTGATCACCCTGTTATAGGAAAGGCGGCATTAAACTGGAAAGAGCGCAGAGAATATTGTTAGGACTCGAGGGCCTGAGTTATTGGGAGAGGTTGGGCAGGCTAGGTCTTTATTCCTTGGAACGTAAGAGACTGCGGGTGACCTTATAGAGGTGTATAAAATCATCAGGGGCATAGGCAGGGTGAACGCATACAGTCTTTTTCCCAGGGAAGGGGAACTAAAAACTACAGGGCATAGTTTTAAGGTGAGAGGTGAAAGATTTAAAAGGGATCTGAGGGGCAACTTCTTCACCCAGAGGGTGGTGGGTGTAGGGAACGAGCTGCCAGAGGAAGTGGCTGAGGCAGGTACAGTAACAACATTCGAAAGACAGTTGGATAAGTACAGGGATAGAAAAGGTTTAGAGGGATAGGGGCCAAAGGCGGGCAAAGGGGACGTGCTTGATGGGCACCGTGGTCAGCATGGACGAGTTGGGCCTAAGGGCCTGCTTCCATGCTGTATTACTCGTTAAATGATTCCATGTTAAGTGCTTACAATAAGTCAGCATCCACAACTCTCTGGGGTACAGAGTTCCAGAGATTCACTGGAGATTTCTATGTACTATTGAACATTGAATTCTCCCCCACCACCATGCTCCTTCCCTTTTCCAGCCTCTTTTTTTCTACTTTTCTCCCCCTCTCTCTCCTCACCTGTGACCCATCCCCCGGTGGATCTGCTCTCCCCTCCTCCCCCACACCTGCCCATCACTATCTCTTACCTGCATCTACCTATCACCACCCTGTGCCCACCCCACCTCCCCTCTTCTGTCCACCTATCACTGCTCTGCTTTTCCCTCCTATATATCGGGCTTCCCCTTTTCCTCTCTTCAGTCCTGAAGGAGGGTCCTCACCCGAAACGTTGACCGCCTGCTTTTCTCCACGGATGCTGCCTGGCCTGCTGAGTTCCTCCAGCATCGTCGTGTTTTTCATCTAGATTCCAGCATCTGCAGTCTTTTATTTCTCTTTTCTGATGTACCTTGGTCTCCTCTCAAACTGCTCCTTAAACCAGACTCTGATGAGAAGATCTAGAGACGAGAGCAGGAGCAGTGTGGGGAGAGGTCAGGACCCCAGCAGCCGAAGGCACAGTCACCAGTGGGGGAGTGACTGCACTTAGGGATGCTCAGGACACCACAATTAGAGGACACAAGAGAACCAAATGGGTTGACACAAAAACAACAGAAAGCTTCTTCAGTCGGGGCACTGAGTATAGCAGTTGGGAAGTTGTGTTGCAGTTATGTAAGACATTGGTGAGGCCACACTTGGAGTATTGTGTACAGTTGTGGTCACCCTGTTATAGGCAAGTTGTTATTAAGCTAGAAAGGGTCCAGAGAAGATTTACCAGGATGTTGCCCGGACTTGGGGGCCTGAGTTAGAAGGAGGTTGCATAGACTAGGACTTTATTCCCTGGAACGTAGGAGATTGAGGGGTGACCTGATAGAGGTGTATAAGATCATGAGGGGTGTAGACAGGGTGAAATCACACAGTCTTTTTCCCAGGGAGGAGGTGCTAAAAACAAGAGGGCAGAGGTTTACGATCAGAGGGGAGAGATTTAAAAGGGACATCAGGGGCAGCTTCTTCACGCAGAGGGTGGTGCGTATTTGGAGTGAGCTGCCAGTGGTTGAGGAGGCTGCTCATCTGCCCACGTTTGGCCCACAGCCCTCTACACCTCTCCTATCCATGGACTTATCTAGGTGGCTGTTAAACATTGCTAATGTGCCCGCCTCAACCACTATTTCTGGCAGCTCGTTCCAAATACCCTATGTTCCTTTTAAATCTCTCACCTCTGATCTTAAACCTATGTCCTCTTGTTTTTAGCACCCCCTCCCTGGGAAAAAGACTGTGTGTTTTCACCCTGTCTATGTCCCTCACGATCTTATACACCTCTAAGGTGTTGCTTACTCCTTATTGACTTGCTTCTTGCTTTGGCAAGTGTGCATCCGATACGTGGCAGTGTATTTTGTAGCCAGTACACACTGCAGCCGCTGTGGGCTGGTGGTGGAGGGAGGGAGTGCTCAGGGCAGTGGAAGGGGTGTCGAGCGAGCGGGCTGCTTTGTCCTGGGTGGTGTCGACCTTATAGAGAGTTGTTGGATCTGCCCTCACCCAGGCCTGGAGAGTGTGCCCGTATCACACTGGACTTGGGCATTGTCGATGGTGATGGAAAGGCTTTGAGGTGTCAGGAGGTGAGTCACTCGCCACAGGCCACCCAGCCTCTGACCTGCTCTTCTCCTGTGTTCATTGTATCTCTGAGGTTGGTCCAGTCTGTTCTCTTTGTCTTCCTGCTCCCTTCCGCAGGGGTCATCCTCTACATTCTGCTGGTCGGTTACCCTCCGTTCTGGGATGAAGATCAGCACAGGCTCTACCAACAGATCAAAGCTGGAGCCTACGATGTGAGTACTGAATCTGTGCACTGTTGTCAGGTGTGTGGTCTGCAGAGATGAGGGGTGGGGAGGTGCAGCCGTAATTGAACATAGAACAGTACAGCACAGAACAAGCCCTTCGGCCCACAATGTTGTGCCGACATAGCTATTCCCTCCTACCTACAGAATGCCCATATCCCTCTATTTTCCTCTCATTCATGTGCCCATCCAAGCCCCTCTTAAAAGCCCCCAGTGAATTAGCCTGCACCACCCTATCAGGCAACGCATTCCAGGCATCCACCACCCTCTCAGTAAAAAACGTACCCCTCACGTCTGTTCTGAACCTACCCCCTCTCACCTTAAATGCATACCCTCTGGTGTTGGATCGCTCAATAATGCTTGTCCACCCTATCTATGCCCCTCATAATTTTATACACCTCCAACAGATCACCCCTCAGCCTCTGCTGCTCCAGAGAAAAGAGCCCAAGTTTGTCCAGCCTCTCCTGAGAGCACATGCCCTCTAATCCTCTGATCTTATTGTCTCTGGGAGATCAGGACCCTCTCCATTACTGGAAGAAGACCAATTACCAGAACATCTCGGTCCCCAGCAACACAACTAGTAGGTGGTCACTTAGTCGCTGACCTGACCCGCTTCTTCCCAGCTAAAAGTCCATTTCCTTACAACACAGATGGAGGCCATTCAGCCCATTGCTGGCTTACAGTGCCGTTCCACCTCCCCACTAATTTTCCCTGTAACCTCTTCCACACACATTCCTATCAGCTTCCCCCCACTCCCCCGATTCTACCCCTCACCCACACACTGGGGGTAATTTACAGCAGCCAGTTACCTCACTGACCCGCACGTCTTTGGGATGTGGGAGGAAACCGGAGCACCCGGGGGAAACCCACGCGGTCACAGGGAGAACGTGCAAACTCCACACAGACAGCGCCAGAGGTCAGGATCGAACCCAGGTCTCTGGCACTGTGAGGCAGCGGCTCTACCACTGCGCCACTGTGCTGCCCAATGAGATAGCTGGCTTCAACTGGAGCATTACCCAGACTCCCCCCAGTGTGACTTCACCCTGTCTTCAGCTTGGCTCCAAGCAGCAACCATTCCTACCTGGACAAGTATAGAACACAGAACAGCACAGGAACAGGCCCTTCGGCCCATGATGTCTGTGCTGAACATGATGCCAAATTGAACTAAATCTATCTGCCTGCATATGATCCACATCCCTCCATTCCCTGTATATTCATGTGTCTGTCTAATAGCTCTTACATGCTACTAAGAGATAAGATATCTTTATTAGTCACATGTACATCGAAACACACAGTGAAATGCACCTTTTTGCGTAGAGTGTTCTGGGGGCAGCCCACAAGTGTCGCCACGCTTCCGTCGCCAACGTAGCACGCCCACAGCTTCCTAACCCGTACGTCTTTAGAATGTGGGAGGAAACCGGAGCACCCGGAGGAAACCCACGCAGACACGGGGATAACGTACAAACTCCTTACAGACAGCGGCCAGAATTGAACCCAGGTTGCTGGTGCTGTAATAGCGTTACGCTAACCGCTACACTACCGTGCCTGCCTATCATATCTACCTCCACCTCCCCTGGTAGCCCATTCCAGGCACCCACCACTCTCTGTGTAAAAGAAATCTAGCCCCACACATCTCCTTTAAACTTCCTCCCTCTCACTTTAAAGGCCTGTCCTATAGTGTTCGACATTTCTACCCTGGGGTAAAGATTCTACCCTATCTATTGCCTATCATAATTTTAAAAGCAACTGTCAGGTCTCCCCTCAGTCTCCAATGCTCTAGGGAGAACAACCTAAGTTTGTTCAACCTCTCCTTGTAGCTCATGCCCTCTAATCCAGGCAGCATCCTGGTGAACCTCTTCTGCACAGTCTCCACATCTTTCCTATAATTGGGTGACCAGGACTGTGCACAATGCTCCAAATGTGGTAGTTTTACGTAATCTCTGTCCTTCGTCCCTTCTCTCCAGTCCTTTCCCTTTGAGTCTATGAGCTTCCAAACCTCCGCAGTGTTTACATTCGGCTGGGAGCCCCACCGCATCACTTCACGACAATCACGGCCTTCTCGTTGCTAGGGGTGACGAGGCAACATGTGGTAGCTTGCTGTTGTTTTCTCGTTCCGTAGTTCCCGTCTCCAGAGTGGGATACGGTGACACCTGAGGCCAAAGATCTCATCAACAAAATGTTGACAATCAACCCTGCCAAACGCATCTCTGCTGCTGAGGCCCTGAAACATCCCTGGATCTCGGTATGTTTAACGCCTGCCGTTGTCCTCAACGTAGCATCTGGACATGGCGGGGAACTCTGTAGGTTGGGGGAGAGTGTCCGTGGGCTGTGGGAGAGGATTCAGTGGGTGGGGGGAGTCGGTGGTAGCAAGAGGTGGGCGTAATTTCTTGAAACTTCTTTTGGACGAATGTGATGATGGGCTTAACTGTGGATTCCCTGACCAGCTGACTGCTGTCACTGTGCACCATGGGAGCTCTGAATTCACCCGCCTGGTTGTGTCTTTAGTCCGAGCAGTTGCCCCGGTGGGTCGGAATGTCCTTCAACTCCTGCACTCCCATCCCACAACATCACCAGGGAGACAGGCCTGCATTTCTGTAGCACCTTTCCCCACCTCAGGACATCCCAAACCTCCTTGCAGCCAGTGATGTCCTTCTTGAAGTGATGTCATTGTTGGCATGTGAGAAACATGGCAGCCAATATGCACACAGCAAGATCCCACAGAGGAATACGAGGCAATTTAGTGATCTGCTTATTGATAATGTCACCACCAGAAGAATACCTGCCCGATACCAGATTCCCAAAACAGACACTCTGTTCGCGGCTCTGTCATGGAAAAGCCTTCCTGAAGAAATGCAATGTCCCAGCTGACTCCTGGGAAGCTCTTGGCCCACTGCCGCTCAGTGGAGACGGGGGTTTCGGGTTGGGGTTGAACCTTGGGTCCCTGCATCGGGTGGGTGGGGGGCACAGAGGCTCCGAGCAAGTGGTAGAAGGGGTGCACTGCCTCGCATACGACCCACCCACCCCCTCAGGAACCTCCTGCCTCGTCTGTAGAAGAGTCTACAGTTCCCACATCAGCCTCACCGATCACCTCAGCGCCCTCCGAACCGGAGGGGAAACAGGCAATTCTCCATCCCGAGGGAATGCCAGAGAAAAAGAAAAGACAAAAGTCAAAGTCGAGTTTACTGTCAGATGCACAGGTCCGTGTGGGCACAGGTGCAATGAAAAACTTACTTGCAGCAGCATCACAGGCACAGAGCATCAGCATTCACAAGAAAAACATAAATTATACACAACTTTTACAAGAAAGAACACAATTAGAACAAAAAAACAAAGTCCATTGTAGTGCAAAGTGGTCCCAGTGTTGCTGTACTGAGGTAGTGATCAGGGTTGTGCCGGTTGGTTCAAGAACCGAATGGTTGAAGGGAAGTAGCTGTTCCTGAAGCTGGTGGTGTGGGACTTCAGGCTTCTGTACCTCCTGCCCGATGGGAGCTGTGAGAAGATGGCATGGCCTGGATGGTGGGATCTCACTGGGAAAGGGTGTGATCCCTCACCCCGGGTTATGGGCTCCTGCTGAAGACAAACATTCACTCTCTCTTCAAACCTTCATGAATAGGGCCTGGCAATGTTTTTGTGGGGACATTACAATTCCCTTCCGTTGTGAAAACCCAGCGATCACCATTAGGTGGCAGTCATGCACCACCCCAACCATGGAACCAGCCCATGGCCGAGGTCTGGCTATATTTTGTGTGTGTGGGGTGGGGTGGAGGGGTACCAGCCTGGAACTTGCACTGAAACTCCACCCATGGATTCCAGTGTAGTTTCCGGCTTTTAACTCCATGTTTGTGCAGGACTTCAGGACTCCCACAGAACATGTGCAAACTTTGAAATGTTTTGATGATGTTTTAAAATACTTTTGGTAGAGTACTAAATATACTTCAAAAAACTTTAACATACTTTAATGCTATTTCCCTTAAGTGATTCCTGTGAGTCTTGCAACTGTTTAATATAAATGCTGGAAACACTCAGCAGGTCAGGCAGCATCTGTGGGAAGAGAAACAGAGCTATCAGTTCAGGTTGAACAGCCTTCTCTCTGATGAACTGCTGTGTAATGTGTGAAATATTAAAACTGTCAGAGTATTAATATGGACATCTAATAGCCCAGAAAATTTGCCAGTTGAATACGACCATAGTCCTGAGAGTGCCAGATTATCGGAGTTTTGCATGTCCTGTTTGCTTTCTTTCCCAACTTCTTAGCTGCCAACAATTTGTGACTTTGCACCCACGTGCCCCTGCGTTGTGTTCAGTGTGTGGGTTGTGAAGCCTCTTTCTGTTACCCCAAAACATCAGCTACCCAGATCCAGATCCAGAATCAGGTTTATTATCACTGACATATGACGTGAAATGTGTTGTTTTGCAGCAGCAGTACAGTGCAAGACATAAAATTACTGTAAATTACAAAATAAATAAATAGTGCAAAAGAGGAATAATGAGGTAGGGTTCATGGACCGTTCAGAAATCTGATGGCAGAAGGGAAGAAGCTGTTCCTGAATCATTGAGTGTGGCTCTTCAGGCTCCTGTACCTCCTCCCCGATGGTAGTAACGAGAAGAGGGTGTGTCCCGGGTGGTGAGGGAGGGTTGTGCCCATGATGGAGCTGGCTGAGTTTACAACCCTCTGCAGCCTCTTGCGATCCTGCACGTTGGAGCCTCCATACCAGGCGGTGATGCAACCAGTCAGAATGCTCTCCACTGCACATCTGTAGAAATTTGCAAGGGTCTTTTGTGACATACCAAATATCCTCAAACTCCTAACAAAGTAGAGCCACTGGTGTGCCTTCTTTGTGATTGCATGATTTCTGTTCCTGAACCGCCTGCTCCTCCCTCTCCCTTCCCCACCAACCATTTTCCTTGCTACCTTTCTGGGTTTACTAGAAATAACTGCCGGGATATGGAATTTGAAACTTGGATAGGATGGGCTATCAGGGGGTCTGTTCCTATAAAAATGGCCCCCAGTTCCACAGTTATATTGAGGGATTTTCATCCCTTAACCAATTGGAATACATTTCTTCGATATCCTTAAGAACAAATACTTATCTCAGGAATACACTTGCTATTGCTAGACCTAACGTAGATAGAACTCGTAGGAGGTGTGGGATTGCAAAAGCAATGCTCAGAGATATTTCAGGCAAGTGCTTATCTGTGAGACATAATGAGGTACTTGACTTAGACACACGAGAATCCAGATGAAGGGTCTCGACCTGAAATGTCGACTGTCCATTTTCCCCCGTAGATGCTGCCCGACCCACTGAGTTCCTCCAGCACTATGTGTTGCTCCAGATTCCAGCACCTGGAGTCTCTCTTGTGTCTCCCTTCCATGACTCACCCATGCCTCAGCTCATCAACTGCTGAAACCCTCACCCTGCCTTCGTTCCCTGAACCTTCACCATCCCGATGTGTTCCTGCCCGCCCTCTCTCCTTCCGCTCTCCCTACGGTTCAGCTCTGCTGAAATTCTGTTGGCCCTGGTCTAACCCGCTCTTTGAGTCCCGGTCACCCATCAGTCCCTCGCCCATGCCTGACAGTCCCTCGGTTTGACAGTTCTGGCCCGGATCCCCCCACGGTCTCACCCCTTCATGACCTCAGCAAGGTCCACGACCCATCGACATCTCAATGCTTTCCATCTCCAACTGCTTGGTCATCCCCAGATTTAATCGCCCTGCACCTTCAGCTGCCTGGGCCCCGAGCTCTGGGATTCCTTCTCGGACATCCCCCCACCCCTCTCTACTTTAAGGCAACTGCTTAAAAACTTTGTTTGGCCATTTGGTGCCCCTTTGAGGATTCCTGTGTGGGCCTTCAAGGTGCTTTAATACCATGAAGGTGCTATACAAATGCAGGTTGTCTGATTACTTTGGTTGGTATTCTTTAGCTGACATTCTGGGTCTGGATGTGACAAGTTGAGGAATTCCTGCCAACACTTGGACCGGTAGATTACATCGGAAAGGGAATTCGACTGTTCTCTGGGAAAAGTGTGTTGGTGGACTGACCCAGAGCAGCCTTGGGTCTCAGAGTCTGTCTCCTCAAGGGAAGGCAGCCGGTGTGGCCTCTCCACTTGAGGATCCATGATTTTAGGTCTCTGCTCCCACTGTGTGGTTCCCAGGAAGTCTGGCATTGTCCTGGAAATGGTCCTTGTGTGTCTCCGCACTCTGAGAAGCCCCTGAAAAAGCCTGTCAGAGGAAATGAAACAGTGTGGTTAGTTTTTCATGTAGGAAACATGATGTGTGCACAGCAGGATCCCATAGGTCGTAGCTGACGTTTCTCGGGCAGTTGGTAGAGCTACAGAAATTGACCCCTGGTAAAAGTAAAAGACCCCTGGTTTTCAGTATGGTAGCTGTGAGATATCTCCAATGAGATCTGTCTGTGGGATCTGACAATGGGATCTGGCCATGGCTTCTGTCCATGGGGGCAGCTGGGTGGGGGAATGTTCCTCAGTTCATCTGCAAGAAGGCACTTCCAACAGAGCTCCCTGCTACCGTTGGGCAGGAGGTACAGAAGCCTGAAGTCCCACACCACCAGGTTCAGGAACAGCAACTTCCCTTCAGCCATTCGGTTCTTGAACCAACCGGCACAACCCTAACCCTACCTCAACAACGGAACACTACGCACCACCTCTTGCACTACTTTGGACTTATCTTCAATTGTGTCTTTGTTTTTTTTCTGCACTGAGATCTTTTGTATGGTATAATTTTATGTATCTTGTGTGTGCTGTCTGTCTCTGTGATACTGCTGCAAGTTTTTCATTGTACCTGTACCTCACCGTACTTGTGCACACGACAATAAACTTGACCTGACTGGAGCACCAGCTCAGAGTTTATACTCGGGGCCCGAGGGTGGGGTTTGAACTGTTGACTGCCTAACCCAGACTTGGAGGTTTAACTGAGATATTCTGTGTGTCCACAGCACCGAGCCACGGTGGCATCTTGCATGCACCGGCAAGAGACTGTTGACTGCCTGAAGAAGTTCAACGCTCGGAGGAAGCTGAAGGTTAGTTGCACCTGTCTGACTTTTACCAAACACTGGTTAGACCACACTGGGAGTAGTGGGTGCGGTTCTGGTCACCACACTACAGGAAGGACGTGGTCGCGCCAGAGAGAGTGCAGAGGAGATTCACCAGGACGTTGCCTGGATTGGAGGACTAGTTCTGGGGAGGGATTGGACAGGCTGGGACTGTTTTCCCCATGGGTTTCAGGTGAGAGGAAGGAATTTTAAAGGGGATCTGAGGGGTAAATTTTTTTACACAGAGTGGTTGACATCTGGAACTCACTGCCAGAGGAGGGGGTGGAATCAGATGCTATCACTACATTTAAGAGGCATTTAGACAGACACTTCAATAGGCCGGGTGTAGAAGGATACGGGCCTAATGCGGGCAGATGGGATTGGTATAGATGGGCACAAAGGTCGGCATGGACATGATGAGAGAAGAGAGAATGTCTGGGGTGGGTGGGGTCTTTGAATTTATGGGCTGCTTTACTGAGGCAGCGGGATTCCCTGGTTTCTCTCACTCCCCCATCCTAAACAATGACGTGCTATTTGCTTGTTGTACACAAGTTACCGCACCTAACGCAGCATGGCCCTCCAGCCCCGGCCGCTGCATTCGGTGCTTCCGATGTGGCCGCCTCTACATCGATAAGATCAAGCACAGACCGGGCGACTGTTTCGCAGGACACCCGCGCTCAGTCCGCAACGGCCATCCCGAGCTCCCAGCTGCAGACCATACCAGCTCCCCTTCCCATTCCCACTCTGACCCGTCCGTCCTTGGCCCCCTCCACTGCCAGGATAAAGCCCAATGCAAACTGAAGGAACCACACCTCATATTCCGCCTGGGTAGTCTAGAACCCAACGGCATGAACATTGAGTTCTCCAATTTTAGGTAACCCCTTCTTTTTCCCCCTTGTCCTCCCCTACTTGGCACTACCTACCTGTCATTCTTACACCCCAATCACCTCGGACTCCTGTCTCACCACTCCCCCTCTCCTCTCTATTACCAAACGCCTCCCCTCTCCACTCTCAGTCCTGACGCAGGGTCTCAACCCAAAACGCCCCCACAGATGCTGCTCAACCCGCTGAGTTCCTCCAACAGATTGCTTGTTGCTCCAGATTCTGGCATCTGCCATCTCTGGTGTCTCCATGGTAAAATTAATGCTCCAGCATCCCAGATTTCCTCACTCAACACTAAACGTTGTACTACAAAGTGTCTGTTGTGATTGTTGCTATGACCCTCTCTGGGTTTATGTTGGGTCTAGAAGCCCTGGCAAAGGTTTCATTGGTGCAGTGGTGCGGTGTGAGGGAACCCTCTCCACTTGTCTCGATGAGTTTGGCTCCAACTCTCCCGAAGTGCCACACTGTCCAGGTCAAAGCAACCCATTCCCCATCCATCCCCCCAAACACTCCCTCCCTCCACCACCGGCGCACAGTGGCCGCAGTGTGCACCGTCTACAGAATGCACCGCAGTTACTCGCCCAGACGACTCGACAGCACCTCCCAAACCCTTGACCACTACCACCAAGAAGGCCGAGGGCAGCAGCAACATGGGAACACCACCACCTCCAGGTTCCCCTGAACTTGCACATCATCCTGACTTGGAAATGTATCACCGTTCCTTCTCCGTCACTGGGTCTGAACCCTGGAACTGCCTCCCCAACAGCACCTTCCCCAGAGGGGCTGCAGAGTTCAAGAAGGCAGCTCACCACCACCCTCCTAACCTTCTCAAGGGGTAATTAGGGATGTGCACTAAATGCTGGTCTTGCCAGTGATGTCCAGATCCAAAGAATGAAGTCGGTTTGGAATGGGGAGTTGGACAAAGCATGGATCAGGATTCGAGCTGTCAAATTTGTTGTAGCGACGACCGGGTTCTGTCCGAGGAACGGGGAGGTGTTGGGAGAGGCGATGGGGTGGCTTGTATTCTACACACCCCGTCTTGTGGCTGAAGCTTCCAGCTTCCATTAACGCTGACTGGCTTTGGATCTGTCCCTCTCAGAGACGGAACAGGACTTTGAATCGTGTCGGTGAAAACCACGAATAGACTCTGTGCTCACTGTTGGTCTCTGTTTATTTCTAGGGTGCAATACTCACTACAATGTTAGCCACACGGAACTTCTCAGGTAAGGCAAACAAGTGCCGAACGGTCGGACTGTTTGCAACGTAGAAGGAGGCCGTTGGGCCCATCAGTTCTATGCTGGCTCTCACAGCAATCCCATTCCTTCACTTAGTTTCACTGTAGCCGACTTACATCAACACCCTTTTGATTCTCCTACACACCAGAGACAACTTACAGCGGCCAATTAACCTACCAACATGCACGTCTTTGGGATGTGGGAGGCAACTGGAGCACCCGGGGGAGACCCACACGGTCACAGGGAGAACGTGCAAACTCCACACAGACTCATGCATTCGAAGTCGCCAAGTGCAGTGGGAAACTGGAAGATTGGTAAAACTTTAAAAAGCAACAAAGAACCATGAAGCAAGCAATAAGGAACGGGAAGATGGATTATGAAAGCAAACTAGCACAAAATATAAAAACAGACAGTAAAAGTTTCTATAATTATATAAAGCGGAAAAGGGTGGCTAAAGTGAACATAGGTCCCTTGGAAGATGAGAAGGGGGAGTTAATATTGGGTAATGTGGAAATGGCCGAGGCCTTGAATGACTATTTTGTGTCGGTCTTCACGGTAGAGGACACGTCTAACATGCCAAAGAGAGGTTATGGATGTGATGGGAAGTGAGAACCTCAATCCAATCGCTGTCACTAAAGAGGTAGTGATGAGAAAACTATTGGATCTAAAGGAAGACAAGTCCCCTGGTCCTGATGGGATGCATCCCAGGGTATGGAAAGAAATGGTGGAAATTAGAGTAGAGGCGTTTGTGATAATTTACCAACATTCTCTGGACTCTGGGCAGGTCCCGGCAGATTGGAAGGCAGCGGGTTTCACGCCACTGTTTAAAAAAGGATGTAGACAAAAGGCAGGTAACCATAGGCCAGTTAGCTTAATGACTGTAGTTGGGAAAATGCTTGAAGCTATCATTAAGGAAAAAATAGTAAGACATCTGGAATGAAGTGGTTCCATCAGGCAGACACAGCATGGATTCAGGAAGGGCAGGTCCTGTTTGACAAACTTACTGGAGTTCTTTGAGGATATAATGAGTGCAGTGGATAGAGAGGAACGGGTGGATGTTGTATACTTGGATTTCCAGAAGGCATTTGATAAAGTGCAGCATCAACGACTTATCCATAAGATAAGGATGCATGGAGTAATGTTTTAGCATGGATAGAGGATTGGTTAACCAATAGAAGGCAGAGAGTTGGGTTAAATGGGTGTTTCTCTGGTTGGCAATCAGTGGTGAGCAGGGTGCTGCAGGGGTTGGTGCTGGGCCTGAAACTGTTCGTGATGTACGTTAACAATTTGGAAGAGGGGATCGAGTGTAGCATATCTAAGTTTGTGGATGACACCAAATTGAGTGGAAAAACAAATTGTGCAGAGGATGCGGAGAGTCTGCAGAGAGATATAGACAGGTTAAGTGAGTGGGCAAGGGTCTGGCAGATGGAGTACAATGTTGGTAAATGTGAGATCATCCACTTTGGAAGGAAAAATAGAAGATCAGATTATTATTTAAATGGCGACAGATTGCAGCATGCTGTTGTGCAGAGGGACTTGGCAGTGCTTGTGCATGAATCGCAAAAGGTTGGTTTGCAGGTGCAACGGGTTATCAAGAAGGCAAATGGAAGGTTGGCCTTCACTGCTGGAGGGATTGAATTTAAGAGCAGGGAGGTTATGCTGCAACTGTACAGGGTACTGGTGAGACCACACCTGGAGTACTGCGTGCAGTTCTGGTCTCCTTACTTGAGGGGATATACTGGCTCTGGCACTGAGCCACCCTAATTTATATGTGTGATTCTGTGTAAATGTAAACGTGATTATGTTTGGTTTGTAAATTTTTGTGTCCGCATCTAAATGTGTGTGTGTATAGGTGGGTATATATTTTAATTTATATGTGTGTGTGTCTGGATTACATGTATGTGAACATACATGTGTCTGTGTCAGCACAGATTATTATATGTGTATGAATGTAAACGTGGGTACATTTCTGCATGTATTTCTGCGTAAGTGTATGTGTGTGATTCTGTGTGTCTGTGTAAATGTATGTGATTGCATGTATGTGTGTGTTGGTGCACTACCTGTTGCACTACTGTGCCAGCCCATGACATGTGCCTTATACCAACGCTCCTACACTTTCAAACCAAGTCTCCGCAGAACCAGAGTGCGCAATGGATCAGACCCAGATCTCCAGGCTTTCCAAGTATCAGGAAGAGGGGATAAACCCTACCCTCGTCGAGGCATCCCTGTCCTGAGTAACCAGTAGCCCCGATCTCCCGGTGAATCTGTCGTGGTGTAAGGGCACGTTAAGGGGAACCATTTGGGACTCTTGGTTTTGTAGAGAGGATCGCTGGTTACCAGAATAAAGTTACGCTGAACTTGTACCAGTCAGAGTTCAGCGCCAGCTGGAACTGCTCGAGCACCTGGCTGCCTGTGGAGCACTTTGGCACTTCCATGGAGGGATGTGAAAGGCTCTACACAAATGCAAGTCTTTGCTCCTTCAACTGTTTAACATGTGGAAGGTGCTTGACCAGATCTGGAACAGGCAGGTTGCCTTATGAAGACAGGTTGGGCAGGCTGTGCTTGTATCCACTGGAGTTTAGAAGAAGGGAGAGGTGATTTGATTAAAATGTAGAACATCCTGAAGGGTCTCAGCAGGGTCACAGAGTCATCGAGTCATACAGCACGGAAACAGGCCCTTTGGCCCAACTGGTCCTTGCCGACCAGGATGCCCCATCCAAGTTAGTCCCATTTACCAATGTTTATCCCATAACCTTCTAAACCGTTCCTATCCGTGTACATGTCCGACTGTCTTCCAAAAGTTGTTACTGTACCTGCCTCAACCACTTCCTCTAGCAGCTCGTTCCACATAGATACCACCCTTTATGTAAAAAAAAGTTGCCACTCACATTCCTATTAAATCTCTCCCCTCTCACCTTAAACCTATGCCCTCTCATTCTTGGTTCCCCAACCCTGTGTGCATTCAAACCCCAGTCTTTCTGTGTGCGTTCACCCTATCGATGCCCCTCATGATTTTATACACCTCTGTAAGATCACCTCTGCTTTAAGCCTGACCAACCTCTCCCTATAACTCAGTCCCTCAAGTCCTGGCAACATCCTTGTAGATCTTTTTCTGCCCTCTCCCCAATTTAATAACATCTTTCCTACAGCAGGGCGACCAAAACTGAACACGTGCGGCCTCACCAGCGTCCTGTACCACTGCACCGTGACCTCCCAACTTTTATACTCAATGCCCTGACTTGGTGGGGAGAAGATGTTTCCCTTCATAGGGGAACCTAGAACTAGGGAGGTCTCTGTTTAAAAATAATGAAGTGAGTTGTTTCTGGGTGGTGAATCATTGGAACTCTCTTCCTCAGAGAGGTTGGAGGGAGCAGAGTCTCTGAATTGTTTTAAGCCAGAGGTAGATTGATAAACTAGAGGGTAAAAGGTAACTGAAAGTAGACAGTAATGCAGAATTGAGGTTACAGCCATGATCCTATTGAATGGTGGGGTAAGCAAGAGGGGCCAAGTGGCCTACTCCTGCTC
The DNA here is from genome assembly GCF_009764475.1 of Pristis pectinata. Taxonomy (NCBI): domain Eukaryota; kingdom Metazoa; phylum Chordata; class Chondrichthyes; order Rhinopristiformes; family Pristidae; genus Pristis; species Pristis pectinata. Next base: position 2,943,536 of record NC_067408.1, on the reverse strand, counting down.
CAAATTCATATGTTCCCACCTGTGGAATCCCCTCATTATTTGGATGACCTCTCGAAGGTTCTGCTTCCAATAAAGAGAGCCACAGCCTTAGGATTAATTCTGTTTCTTACTAGAAAGAGTGCAGAGATTACTTACCAGGATGTTGCCCGGACTGAGTTACAAGGAGAGGTTGCGTAGACGAGGACTTTATTCCCCAGAACATAGGAGATTGAGGGGTGACCTGATAGAGGTGTATAAGCTCATGAGGGGCATAGACAGGGTGAAAGCCCACAGTCTTTTTCCCAGGGAGGGGGTGCTAAAAACAAGAGGGCATAGGTTTACGATCAGAGGTGAGAGATTTAAAAGGGACATCAGGGGCAGTTTCTTCACACAAAGTGTGGTGCGTGTTTGGAATGAGCTCCCAGAAATAGTGGTTGAGGTGGGAACATTAGCAACATTCAAAAGCCACCTAGATAAGTACACGGATAGGAGAGGTTTAGAGGGCTCTAGGCCAAACACAGGCAGATGGGACTAGCTCATTGGGTAACTTGGTCAGCATGGATGAGTTGGGCCGAAGGGCCTGTTTCCATGCTTTTGGACTCTCAATTCGGGTATAAAATCCTTCACTGCATATTCTCCAACAGGTCACAGGCAATAAACCACCCCTTCACGCAAGGTAACTGCTGTGAAGCAGGAATTGTAGTGGGCAGTTTAAGCACAAGCTGCCTCCCCTAAATAGACAAGATTAATGACCAGACGCTGGTGGAGAGATAATCCTTACCCAAGACACTGTGGGGAACATCTCTGCAGGGTCTACATCAGAGACAGAAGGGAGCAGCTACTGTTAGCAGATATGTGAATCTATTAACAAGAATTAAGGAGAGTGTTTGGGTCATTAACTGGTTCCTTCTATCTTGAGCTTCCCACCGTTTGTTCTAATGTGATGGAGGTGTGTCTCATCTGATAAATGTGTCCACAAGAACTCATTCCCTCTTTGACCGATCCCACACTCGTCTTCCCGGTAATGGAGATGGATGGTTCTGGAGAGAGCTGGGTATTACTCAGATGTCAGTGTATCACTGCAAAGGCTGTGAGATCAAACTGATGGATTAGGAGGACACAGGAGACTGTCTGGTGTACATTGTCACAGCTTCACAAAACCACGTTTAGTCCATGAGTTGAGTTACTGATAACTTTCTCTTGTTAGCAATTAGTTTATTATTGTCACGTGGACCGAGATACAGTGAAAAGTTTTTGTCTGTATGCCACCCAGACGGATCATACCATACATAAGTACATCAAAGCAGTAAAAAAAGAAAACAGAATGCAGAATATAGTGTTGCAGTTACAGAGAAAGTGCAGTGCAGGTGGACAAGTAAAGTGCAAGGGCCATGACGAGGTAGACTGAGAGTTCAAGAGTTCATCTTTAGCGTACGAGAGGTCCGTTCAGAAGTCTGATAACAGTGGGATAGAAGCTGTCTTTGAACCTGGTGGTATATGATCTTTTGTATCTTCTGCCCGATGGGAGGGGGGAGAAGAGAGAATGTCCGGGGAGGGTGGGGTCTTTGATTATGTCGACTGCTTTACCGAGGCAGCAAGAAGTGTAGACAGAGTCCATGGAGGGGGGGCTGGTGTCCGTGATGCGCTGGGCTGTGTCCACAACCCTCTGCAGTTTCTTGCCGTCACAGGCAGAGCAGTTGCCGTACCAAGCCGTGATGCATCCAGATGGGATGCTTTCTATGGTGGATCTGTAAAAATTGGTGAGGGAGGGGGTCAACGGGGATATGCCAAATTTCCTTAGCCCTCTGAGGAAAATGAGGCGCTGGTGAGCTTTCTTATTGAATATTGGTTAAAACACTGAGGCCAGTGAGCGATAAATGTTTACTGAACTGTGACTGTGCCCGAGGCATTTGGCATTGTCTGTCATGAACACCTTTAGCCCTGGTGAAGGATCGGGAGTGTGTAAGGAAGGGAAGGGCTTTCAGCAGCAGTGAGCTGGGCAAGGATGGGTGCTGGGAGAGTGGGATCAATCTGACTGTTGCTCCGACGTGCTGCCTCTCCCCTCGAGAGCAGCACCTCTCTCCTGGCATGTCACATCAGTGACTGGTGGACCCAGGAGGAACAGTGCAAGGATCCAATCGCTGACACGTGGACAGGAGGCCTCCAGCAAAGGTTTGGGGCTGGAAGTTTCTCCTGAAAAGAAGAGAATGGTCATTTTTGATTTTACCCTCCTAAAGAAACAAAGAGAATGAGTTATCAGGGGAGGTTGGACAAACTTGGGTTGTTTCCTCTGGAGCGGCAGAGGCTGAGGGGAGACCTGATAGAAGTTTATAAAATAATGAGAGGTATAGATAGTTGACATTCAATATCTTTCTCGCAGGTCAAACACTAGAAAACGTGAATTTAAGGTGGGAGGGGAAAGTTTAAAGGAGATGTGCGGGGCAAGTATTTTTACACAGAGAGTGGTGGGTGCCTGGAACGGGCTGCCAGGGGTGGGGGTGGAGGCAAAGTCAAGCCGAGTTTATTGTCATCTGCACAAGTCCATGTGTGCACAGGTGCAATGAAAAACTTACTTGCAACAGCATCACAGGCACACGGCATCAGACAAGCAGCATTCACAAGAAAAGCATAAATTATATACAACTTTTACAAGAAAGAACACAATTCGAACAAAAAAAAGCAGATCAAAAATACGATCGTGGCATTTAAGAGGCTGTGAGACACGTGAGTGTGCAGGGTATGAAGGGATATGGATTCTGTGCAGGCAGAAGAAGCTTAGTTTAATTCAGCACTGTGTTTGGCACAGACATTGTGGGCCGAAGGGCCTGTTCCTGTACTGTACTGTTCTATGTTCTAACCAAACTTCCTCTCCCCCTGCTCACCAGCTTTCTCTGCGCCTTTATTCATTTCTCAAAGGAACAGCACCGTGGTGCAGGGGGCAGAGCCGCTGCCTCACAGCGCCGGAGACCCGGGTTCGATCCCGACTTCCGGTGCTCTCTGTGTGGAGTTTGCACGCTTTCCCTGTGACCGCGTGGGTTTCCCCTGGGTGCTCCGGTTTCCCTCCACATCCCAACGACGTGCGGGTCGGTGGGTTAATTGGCCACTGTAAATTGTCCACAGTGTGTGTGTGTGGGGGGGGGGGGGGGGGGAGGTGATGGGAATGTGGGGAGAATAAAGTGGGATTGGTTGGGGGGGTTGAGGGTTGGTATCGACTCTTTGGGCCGAATGAGTTGTTTCCATGCTGTATCTCTCTCTGACGCTGACATAATTATGTCTGTTTGTAGGAGGGAAGAACTCTGGTAACAGGAAGGCTGATGGAGTGAAGGTAGGGTTGGACTGGACATTTTTTCTGTTCTGCTCTGACCCATTGTCTCTCAGCAGTGGGACTCGTGCTGTCTGTGACGGTCAGAGCTGTGATAAGTAAGTTCACAGGTGATATGAAAATTGGTAATGTTATTGGTAGTGAGGAGACTACAAGACGGCGTTGGTAAATCAGTGGCAGATGGAATGAACTTCTTCAACAGCAGGTACATCTTTACCCAGGAAGGCATTTTGACACTTATCTTCCATAATTTTATTTTCTATTGTTTCCTTATGGCATAACAGGAGGCCGTTTGGCCCTTCGAGTCTATGCTGGCTCTCAGAGTAATCCCATCAGTCCCACTCCCTGTAACCCATTCTCCCATATGCCCATCAACAGATGGCGGATGAAATATAATCCTAAAAGGCCTGAGTGGGAGAGGTTGGACAGGCTAGGTCTTTGTTCCTTGGAGTGTAGGAGACTGAGGGGTGACCTTATAGAGGTGTATAAAATCATGAGGGGCATAGATAGGGTGAATGCATGCAGTCTTTTTCCCAGGGAAGGGGAACTAAAAACTTAGAGGGCAGAGGTTTAAGGTAAGAGGGGAGAGATTTAAAAGGGACCTGAGGGACAACTTTTTCACGCAGATGGTGGTGAGTATATGGAAAGAGCTGCCAGAGGAAGTAGTAGAGACAGGTACAATAACAAAGTTCAAAAAAACATTTGAACAGGTACATGGATTGGAAAGATTCAGAGGGATATGGGCCAAACATGGCCAAATGGGACTAGCATGGTAGGCACCATGGTCAGCATGGACGAGTTGGGCCGAAGGGCCTGTTTCCAAGCTGCATTACTCTATGACTCTATGATTCTATAAGTGCAAGGTGATGCAGTCCGGGAGGACTTATAAGGGTAGGGCACACAAACTAAATGGTAGGGCCCTGTACTGAGGAACTGAGGGACCTTGGTACATAAGTCCAAGGATCTCTGAAGTTAGCAGCGCAGGTAGATAAGGTGGTGTTCATTAGCTGGGGCATGGAATATAACAGCAGGAAGGTTCTGTTACAACTTTATAAACTTTTGGTGAGGCAACAGTTGTGTTCCCCTGCACCTGCTGTTCTTGTTCATGGTGGTAGACATCCTGGTTTTGAGAGGAGCTGTTGAGCCATGGAGTCATACAACACAGAAACAAGCCCTTGGGCCCAGCTCGTCCATACAGACCAAGGTGCCTTCCTGGGCTAGTCCCATTTATATAAGATATAAGATAAGATTTCTTTATTAGTCACACGTGCATCGAAACACACAGTGAAATGCATCTTTTGCGTCGAGTGTTCTGGGGGCAGCCCGCAAGTGTCGCCACGCTTCCGGCGCCAACATAGCACGCCCACAACTTCCTAACCCGTACGTCTTTGGAATGTGGGAGGAAACCGGAGCACCCGGAGGAAACCCACGCAGACACGGGGAGAACGTACAAACTCCTTACAGACAGCGGCCGGAATTGAACCTGAGTCGCTGGCGCTGTGAAAGCGTTATGCTAACCGCTATGCTACCGTCCCTGCCCTGTATTTGTCTGCATTTGACCCATATCTCTCTGAATCTTTCCTATCCATGTACCTGTCCAAATATCTTTTAAATGCTGTAGCCTGGGCAGGTAACTGCAGTGCATATTGTAGATACAGTGCAGCCACTGTGCGCTGTCGCAGAGGGAATGAGTGTGGAGGGGGTGCCGATCGGGTGGGCTGCTTTGTCCTGGATGGTGTCTAGCTTTTTAAATATTGTTGGCACTGCGCTCATTGGGCTTTGGAGATGGTGTAGAAGCTTTGAGGTGTCAGGAGGTGGGTCACTCACTGCGATATACCCAGCCTCTGATCTGCACTTGTAGCCAACAATATTTCTGTGGCTGGTCCAGTTGAGTTTCTGGTCATTTGGGGATATAGTTACAAGATCAAGGATCAGTCATTTAAAACTGAAGTATGTAGAGGGTGGTGACTCTCTGGAATTCTTTACCCCAGAGGGTTTGAAGGCTGGATCTTTGAAGGGCAGTGCAGCGGGTAGAGCCACTGCTTCTAGGCACCAGAAACCCAGGTTCGATCCTGACCTCCGCTGTCTGTGTGGAGTTTGCACGCTCTCTCTATGACCCCATGGGTTTCCCCCGGGTGCTACTGTCTCCTCCCACGTTCCAAAGACGTGCGGGTCGGTGGGTTAATTGGATGCTGTAAATTGCCCCCAGTGTGTGGGTGAGGGGTAGGATTCTGGGAGAGTTGATGGAAATGTGGGGAGAATAAAAAAAAGTGATGAATTGGTGGTTGATGGTCTGCACGGATTCAGTGGTCTGCAGAGGCTACTTCTATGCTGTATCTCTCTGTGAAGAGGTAGATCCAAGCACTTGAATCGCCCAGGCATGGAAGGCTATGGGTCAAGTGTTGGAAGAGGAGATTAATACAGATAGATGCCTACTGGTCAGTGTGGACACAGTGGGCCGAATGGCTGTATAACTGAAGATTGAGGAATTGAGGGCGAGGTGAAAGTGGAACATGAGAGGAGTTGAGGCAGAGCAGCCACGATCACATTGAATGGTGGGGCCCAGTCACTGTGCTCCTGTATTAGAACATAGAACACTACAGCACAGTACAGACCTTCCGCCCACAACGTTGCGCTGACATTTTATCCTGCTCTAAGATCTATCTAACCCATCCCTCCCACATTCCCCTCCATTTTTCTATCATTCATGTGCCTATTTAACAGTCCCTTAAATGTCCCTAATGTATCTGCCCCCCACCACCTCTGCCGGCAGTGCGTTCCACACACCCACCACTCTCTGTGTAAAAAGACCTTACCCCTGACATCCCCCTTATACCTTCCTCCAATCACCTTAAAATTATGCCCCCTCGTGTTAGCCATTGTCACCCTGGGAAAAAGTCTCTGACTGTCCACTCGATCTATGCCTCTTATCATCTTGTACACCTCTATCATGTCACCTCTCATCTTCCTCCTCTCCAAAGAGAAAAGCCCTAGCTCACTCAACCTAACCTCCTAAGACATGGTCTCCAATCCAGGCAACATCCTGGTAAATCTCCTCTGCATCCTCTCTAAAGTTTCCACATCCTTTCTATAATGAGGTGACCAGAACTGAACACAATACTCTCAGTGTGGTCAGTACCCCGACTAATGAAGGCCAACACACCATATGCCTTCTTAACAACCCTATCGACCATATATTCTTATGACCTTGTGATCCCCAGGGTGTTGATGGTGGGGGAACCCTGTGCTGTTGAATGTCAAGGATCGGTGGGTAGACTCTCCCTCGTTGGAGATGATCATTGCCTGGCGCCTTTGAGATGTGACTCTCACCCATGGCCAAGTGTAGTCAATCACCCACTGAGACCTGGGGGCTGGACTGTTCACAGAGTTCGTTCATTTGAGCAGGAAAATAATGAATTATATTTATGTGAATGCAATGTAATTGTGTGAATAGTGTAATATAGCTGAAAGACTAACCTACAACACAACTGGTTCATGATAACACAACCATAAACAGTATGAAACAACAGACAGACCCCTGTCTGGCAGGGGTAGAAATGTTGAATACTAGAGGGTATAGCTTTAAAGTGAGAGGGGAATGTTTAAAGGAGGTGTACGAGGCAAGTTTTTTTTACACAGAGTGTGGCGGGTGCCTGGAACTGGCTGCCAGGGGTGGGGGTGGAGGCAGATACGATAGAGGTGTTTAAGAGACTGTTAGATAGATACATGACTATGCAGGGAATGGAGGGATGTGGATCATCTGCAGGCAGAAGGGATTAGTTTAATTTAGCATCGTGTTTGGCACAGACATTGTGGGCTGAAGGGCCTGTTCCTGTGCTGTTCTGTTCTATGTCTGTGTAATACAAAAATATCACAAATCCATAAAAATCCTTAAGATATTAATTGTACCTAAAAGTGTGGTTCTTGTCATTTAGGCAATAAGATTGTTACCTGCATGCAGCCCTGACCACCACAGTGTCTCACCACGGGGCCTCTGCAGTGAGCTGGCATTGGAGTGGATCAGCAGCAGAAGATCTCACTGGTACTGCCATCTGTGCCAACTCTGTCCCCCCGTCTAGCGTTTTCTGCCTTAGGATGCCTCTTGTTTTGTGCTTGGGTTGAGGCAGGTACAACCCTGATAGTCAGAGGCTTTTCCCCAGGGCTGAATTGGGGGCCACAAGAGGACATAGGTTTAAGGTGCTGGGGAGTAGGTACAGAGGAGATGTCAGGGGTAAGTTTTTTACTCAGAGAGTGGTGAGTGCATGGATGGGCTGCCGGAAACGGTGGTGGAGGCTGATACGATAGGGTCTTTCAAGAGACTGTTAGATAGGTACACGGAGCTGAGTAAAATAGAGGGCTATGGGTAAGCCTAGTAATTTCTAGGGTAGGGACATGTTTGTGGGCTTTGTGGGCCGAAGGGCCTGAATTGTGTTGTAATTGTTCTATGTTCTATGTTCCAATAACAACATAAAAAAACACCTGGACAGGTACATGGATAGGAAAGGTTTAGAAGGTTATGCGGGTAAATGGGACTGGCTTAGATGGGCACCTTTGTCGGCATGGACTGGTCGGGCTGAAGGGCCTGTATGACTCTATGATGCAGCATTAGGCTTTTGTCTGATGTTACACGTCGCTGTTCACACACACGTTAAGATCATTGAGCACTTTTGATCTTTCTTTGTTAGAATCCCATTTGTGCTTGCGTGTAGATACCGAATTATCTGCCCCAGTGATTCCACATTTCTGGTTCAGTGCACACCCAAGACTGCTTCCCCATCCTGCAAAGACAATGCCTCCGCTATGATCGAGCTCTCCTCGACAATTGCTCACGCGGGAGATCGTTAGTTCCAAGAGATAAACCTCCTCACGGACGGCGTTGCCTCACTGCCCTTCTTGCTCTGGTGGTTACTTGCGCTGGGGGTTTGGGATTGTCTGGTCAGGTCACACATGCCCCCCTGGTTACCTTACTTTCTGCTTTTATCCAGGAGTCCTCGGAAAGCACCAACACTACGATCGAGGATGAGGATACCAAAGGTAAGGTGGCAAAGAGGAGGGTTCACCAGCTTACCACCAAACCTAAAACCAATCCCCAAAGGTACACCCTACACATGGAGGAACTCTCCTCCACAAAAGTTACATCTTCATCTTTACAACAGATTTTTATTAACTCCGGCAACCTGGGTTCGATCCCGACCTCCGGCGCTGTCCATGTGTGGAGTTTGCACGTTCTCCCTGTGACTCCGTGGGTTTCCCCCGGGTGCTCCGGTTTCCTCCCACATCCCAAGGGTCGGTGGGTTAAAAGACTGCTGTGAATTGCCTCCAGTGTGTGGGTGAGGGGTAGAATCTGGGGGTGGAGGGGTTGATGGGGATATGGGGAGAATTAAGTGGGTGGTTGGTGGTCGGCACGGACTCAGTGGGCCGAAGGGCCTGTTTCCCTGCTCTATAACTAAACAAGTGAAGGGATAAGGGGTGAGGGTGATTGGATGGTTAGGTCACAGATCAGCCAGTATCTCATTGAAAAGTGGGACAGATGAGGGAAGAAATGACCCCCCCCATCTGTTCCTGTGTCCCCAGTGTGTGGACAGCTCAAGAGCCAGGGCTTCTGCTTCACCACCCCTTCAGGCAGATGTTCCTGATTCACATTGCTCCCCTTACACTGAGTAACTTCACCCTGTGCCCCTGGTTACTGTCCAGGTACCCTGCCATAATCTTATATACATCAATTAAATCTCCCCTCAGCACCCCCTGTCCCAGGTAACCCCAGCCTGGGCAGCCTCTGAACTGTCCCAGCCCTGGTGACGTCCTGGTAAATTTCCTCCACACCTCTGCTTCTCTCACCTCCTTCCTGTGGCGCAGTGACCAGAACTGTACCCAGTGCTCTGGTTGGCGTCCAGTTACAATCCAGGAAAGGGAATCTGCTGTCTTTAATGAAAACAGAAGATGCTGGAAAGACTCAGCAGGTCAGGCAGCGTCTGTGAGTGAGTGACATTGAACGTTAAGAACATAAGAAATAGGAGCAGGAGGAGGCCATCTGGCCCGTCGAGCCTGCTGTGCCATTCAATAAGGTCATGGCTGATCTGGCCGTGGACTCAGATCCAACTACCTGCCCTTTCCCCATCACCCTTAATTCCCCTACGATGTAAAAATCTAACTGTTTGTTAAATATATTTAATGAGGTAGCCTCTACTGCTTCCCTGGGAAGAGAATTCCACAGATTTACTGCTCTCTGGGAAAAGCAGTTGCTCCTCATCTCCGTCCTAAATCTACTCCCCTGAATCTTGAGGCTATGTCCCCTAGTTCTAGTCTCACCTACCAGTGGAAACAACTTTCCTGCCGCTATCTTACCTATCACTTTCATAATTTTATATGTTTCCATAAAATCCCCTCTCATTCTTTTGAATTCCAGCGAGTATAGTCCCAGGTGATTCAATCTTTCCACATAGGCTAACCCCCTCACCTCCGGAATCAACCTGGTGAACCTCCTCTGCACTGCCTCCAAAGCCAGTATATCTTTCCTCAAGTAAGGAAACCAGAACTGCACGCAGTACTCCAGGTGTGGCCTCACCAGTACCCTGTACAGTTGCAGCATAACCTCCCTGCTCTTAAATTCTATCCCTCCAGCAATGAAGGCCAACATTCTATTTGCCTTCTAGATCACCTGTTGCACCTGCAAACCAACCTTTTGCGATTCATGCACAAGGGACAATATTGCAGATGATGGATCCATCCTGCTCTCCGCACCTGGTCTGGTCTTTATGTGACTTCAGACCCACAGCAACGTGGCTGACCCTTCCAGTTCCTGAAGAGGACCAAGTCCCTCCACAGTTGCTGCCTGACCCACTGAATTCCTCCAGCAGCTTGTTTATTGTCTGTTTCCCCTCTCCCCCGATCTACCCAGTTCCTCCTACACCCTCCCCAGCCCCCATCACCCTGTTCCTTCCCCCTCGTCCACCCACGCCATCTGCCCGTCACCCACACACCCCTCCCACTGGGTCCCCTCCCCCCCACTGTTCCCATCTGCCCTCCCCACCTCCCTTATTTGGTTCCAGGCTCCACCTTCCTCTCCCATCAGATCCCACCATCTGCAGCCCTCTGACACCTCCACCTGTCCCCTCCCAGCCTCTGTCCCTGTCACCTCCTCCATCTGCCTATCCCCCCTCCTCACCTGGATCCACCTTGTCTGCCTGCACTGCACTTTCTCTGTAGCTGTAACACCTTATTCTGCATTCTGTTATTGTTTTCCCTTGTACGACCTCAATGCACTGTTGTAATGAAATGATCTGTATGGACGGCATGCAAAACAAAGTTTTTCACTGTACCTCAGTACATGTGACAATAATAAACCAGTTTATCAAATTTACCTACCAGCCCTTGCTCCAGCCCTTCCCCTCACCTCTTTATACCGGCTCTCTCCCCTCTATCTTTCAGTTCAGACGAAGGGTCTCGACCCAAAACGTCAACTGTCCATTTCCCTCCACAGGTGCTGCCTGACCCGCTGAGTTCCTCCAGTATCTTGTGTGTTGCTCCAGATCCCAGCATCTGCAGTCTCTGGTGTCCCCAGAAATGGGCCAGCAAGGTGCTAACCCAGGGGCAGTTCGGAACAGACAGTAAATGCAATTCGAGCTAATGATTCCTGAATTCTGTAAACAAATTACAAAAGAATAGTTCTCTGAGTTCTGTACAGCCTGTGTCTTTGTGTCTCTGTCTCATGAAATTCAATGTGCACTTGAGAATATTTCTGCCTTCTGAAGCTGATTGGGGGAATGTAAGGAGACCTCAATAAATAGCCAGTAATGCCGGATTGTTACCTCCACGGCTCCCTGCTTCCCTGCAGGCACAGATAAACACTGAGATCTCAGTCTGTAGGGGAAACACCAAAAGCCCTGACCTTCTGGTGTGAATAAAACAAAGGACGTATTGAGAGACAAGCACTTCAACACCCTGTAGCTGGAGGAACTCAGCGGGTCGAGCAACGTCTGTGAGGGGAGAGGAATTGTTGGTGTTTTGGCATCAGGACTGAGAGTGGAGAGGGGAGAAGGCCAGTTTAAAGAAGAGAGGGGGTGTGAGACCAGATGTCCACTATGGATATCCAGTCTTTATACTGCACCATCCCCCATCAGGAAGGTCTTAAACTCTTCCGAGTCTTTCAGTCACAAAGATCCAACCAGTTCCCCTTCACTGATCGAGATGAAATCTTGACCTCACAATCTACCTCGTTATGACCTTGCATCTTATTATCTGCCTGCGCTGCACTTTCTCTGTAACTGTAACACTTTATTCTGCATTCTGTATTGTTTTACCCTGTACTACCTCAATGCACTGTGTAATGAATTGATCTGTATGAATGGTGCATGTACCAAGGTACAGTGAAAAACTTGTCTTGTGTACCGTTTGTACAGGTCAATTCATTGCACAGTGCATTGAGGTAGTACAGGGTAAAAACAATAACAGAATGCAGATTCTAGTGATCGGGGTTCCATTCCCGTCGCTGTCTGTAAGGAGTTTGTACGTTCTCCCATGTCTGCGTGGGTTTCCTCTGGGTGCTCTGGTTTCCTCCCACATTGCAAAGACGTACAGGTAGGTTAATTTGGGTTTAGAATGGGTGGCGTGGACTCGTTGGGCTGGAAGGGCCTGTTACCATGCTGTAAGTAAAATTAAAAAAAAGAATAAAGTGTTACAGAGAAAGTGCAGTGCAGGCAGACAATAAGGTGCAAGGCCATAACGAGGTAGATTGTGAGGGCAAGAGTCCCTGTTATCGTACCAGGGGTCTGTTCAATAGTCTTATAACAGCGGTATCGGTATTGGTTCATTATTGTCACTTGTACCGAAGTACAGTGAAAAGCTTGTCTTACAAACCGATCGTACAGGTCAATTCGTTACACAGTGCAGTTACATTGAGTTAGTACAGAGTGCATTGATGTAGTACAGGTAAAAACAATAACAGTACAGAGTAAAGTGTCACAGCTACAGAGGAAGTGCAGTGCAATAAGGTGCGAGGTCACAACAAGGTAGATCATGAGGTCATAGTCCATCTCATTGTATAAGGGAACCATTCAATTGTCTTATCACAGTGGGGTAAAGCTGTCCTTAAGTCTGGTGGTACGTGCCCTCAGGGTCCTGTGTCTTCTACCCGATGGGAGGAGAGAGGATGTCCCGGGTGGGAGGGGTCTTTGATTATACTGGCTGCTTTACCAAGACAACGAGAGGTAAAGACAGAATCCATGGAGGGGAGGCTGGTGTCCGTGATGCGCTGGGCTGTATCCACAACTCTCTGCAGCTTCTTGCAGTCTTGGGCAGAGCAGTTGCCATACCAAGCCGTGATACATCCAGAGAGGATGCTTTCTATGGTGCATCGGTAAAAGTTGGTGAGAGTCAACGGGGACAAACCAAATTTCTTTAGCCTCCTGAGGAAGTAGAGGCGCTGGTGAGCTTTCTTGGCCGTGGCATCTACGTGATTTGACCAGGACAGGCTGTTGGTGATGTTCACTCCCAGAAACTTAAAGTTTGACCTCAGCACCATTGATGTAGACAGGTGCATGTACACCACCCCCTTTCCTGAAGTCAGTGACCAGCTCTTTAGTTTTGTTGACATTGAGGGAAAGATTGTTGTCATGACACCATTCCACTAAGCTCTCTATCTCCTTCCTGTACCCCAACTCATCGCTGTTTGAGATACGGCCTACAACAGTGGTATCATTTGCAAACTTGTAGATGGAGTTAGAGCAGAATCTGGCCACACAGTCGTGAGTATTTAGGGAGTAGGGGGCTGAGGATGCAGACTTGTGGGGCACCAGTGTTGAGAATAATCGTGCCGGGATAGAAGCTGTCCTTGATCCTGGTGGTACGTGCTTTCAGGATTTTGTATCTTCTGCCCAATGGGAGTAAGGAGAAGAGAGAATGTCTGGGGTGGGAAGGGTCCTTGATTATGTTGGATGACGGGAATGGAGGGTTATGAATGATACACAGGAGGAGGACATTTAGAATAAATTGGCATCAAGATCAGCACAACATCGTGGGCTTAATGGCCTGTCCAGTGCTGGACTGTTCTATGTTCACCTTTACACACATGTGTATTGTACGAGGAAACCTGACACTGTTCTCTTTCTCTGCCGCTTTCAGTCCGTAAACAGGAGATCATCAAAGCCACCGAGCAGTTGATCGAAGCAATCAGTAATGGAGATTTCGAGGCCTATACGTGAGTTGCTTTTCTAGTCCAAGTGTTCAATGTTTTGCATCGAGACGGTCAAAATTATTGTCAAGCCAACAGAAACCATGGAGAATTAACTCATGAAGTTACCATCGAGATTGAGATTCCGTCCAAAGATTTACAGCGTTCCCCCATCTGGGGAACCTGCGTCTGGGTGTCCATTGTCATGGCTACTCTTGCTCTATCTGTTCACCCTCTCCGTTTATCCGTCCCTTTGTCTGTTCAACTCTTCCTTCTTTCCTCATCATTTCTGCCCTTGCTCCCTTTATCCTCAACACATTCCCCCGTTCCACTCGCTGCTGGTCTACTCCTCCCTCTGTACCTCCCCATCCTCCAATCCAGCTGCTTGATAATACACTCTTCCTGCTATTTTTTCATCTTTGCATCTCTCCTTCCATCCCTCCCACATTCCTGCCCCACTCTCCACCACTCCCTCCTCCATCATCCCATCTCCCGGTTCTGCCTGTACTTGGTTGGGGCACCTGCCTTTCCAAAGCTGTCTGACTTGCTCAACAACTGCACTGTTCTACAAAGAGGAGAAAGTAATCATTTCCACTGCTGCCTTGCAGGAAAATGTGTGACCCTGGAGTGACTGCATTCGAACCTGAGGCGTTGGGGAACCTGGTGGAGGGACTCGATTTTCATAGATTTTACTTCGAGAATCGTAAGCATTTAAGATAAGATCTTTATTAGTCATGTACATCGAAACACACAGTGAAATGCATCTTTTGCGTAGAGTGTTCTGGGGGCAGCCCGCAAGTGTTGCCACGCTTCCAGCGCCAACATAGCACGCCCACAACTTCCTAACCTGTACGTCTTTGGAATGTGGGAGAAAACCGGAGCACCCGGAGGAAACCCACGCAGACACGGGGAGAACGTACAAACTCCTTACAGACAGCAGCGGGAATTGAACCCGGGTCACTGGCACTGTAATAGTGTTACGTTAACCAGTACACTATTTATTTAGAACATAGAACAGTACAGCACAGGAACAGGCCCTTCGGCCTACAACGTCTGTGCCAAACATGATGCCAAATTAAACTAAATCCCTTCTGCCTGCACATGACCCACATCCCTGCATTTTCATGTATCTGTCTAACAGCCTCTTAAACCCCACTATCATATCTGCTTCCACCCCCACCCCTGGCAGCACATTCCAGGCACCCACCACTCTGTAAAAAAAAACTTGCCCTGCACCTCTCCTTTAAACTTTCCCCCTCTCACCTTAAACGTACTGTCCTCTAGTATTTGACATTTCTACCCTGGGAAAAAGACTGTCTATCCTATCTATGCCTCTCATAATTTTTTTATATACCTCTATCAGGTCTCCCCTCAGCTTCCGCTCCAGAGAAAACAACCCAAGTTTGTCCAACCTCTCCTTATAAATCATACCCTCTAATCCAGGCAGCACCTAGTAACCAATTCTGCACCCTCCCCAAAGCCTCCACATCCTTCCTGTAATGGGGCGACCAGAACTGCACACAATACTCCAAGTGAGGCCTAACCAAAGTTTTATACAGTTGCAACGTAACTTCCTGGCTCATACTCAACGCTCCAATCAATGCCATATACCTTCTTTACCACCGTCTACTTGTGTGGCCACTTTCGGTGAGCTATGAACTTGGACCCCCCACCCCCGCCCAAGTCCAAGTCTGCTGTGAATTTCTGTAGTGGACAGAGCTGCAGGGTGATGGGGCTAAGATTGTTGAAGCTTCTAGCTGCAGTGGTTACAGTGTACAAAGTCCCTCCCCAGCACGACTGTGAGCTACCTCACACCCACACATTCAGTCCTGCCTCCCGATGCAGGGTTTCGATCCAAAACATCAACAATCCCTTCCCCCACCCCCACAGATGCTGCTCGACCTGCTGAGTTCCTCCAGCAGATTGTGTGTTGCTCCAGATTCCAGCGTTTGCAGTCTCTGGTGGCTCTGATCCTGCCTCCGCTGTGCGGTTGCAATCCATGGTCCTTGGTGAGCTCACCCTCTGAAGTGATGGGCTCCCCAACTCCAGAGTAATGGGCCCGTCGGTGGTGACTATCCCAACTCCAAAGTGAGGGAGTGCTGCAGTGTCTGGGGTGCTGAGGTTTAATGCAATGTTCAACCACTTTCTTGTTTGGATGTAAACGATTCCGTGGCCACCATTTGGAAGGCCAAATATTAAGACCACACGCTGCATCAGTTAGAGACACCATCTGGTCATAGAGTCAACAGGGCCTTCAGCCCATTGAATCCAATGATGACCACCAACCACCCATTTACAGTACTCCCATATTAATCCTTTTTTCAATCCACAATCTCATCAACTCTACACCCCTCCCCTACCCCCCTCCCAGATTAAGATCATAAAACCATAAGATATAGGAGCAGAATTAGGCCATTTGGCCCATCACGATTGCTCCGCCATTCAATCATGGCAGATTTTTTTCAACCCCATTCTCCCACTTTCTCCCCATAACCATTAACCCCCTTACCAATCGGGAACCTGTCGCTCTCAATACACCCAATGACTTGGCCTCCACAGCCGTCTGTGGCAACAAATTCCACAGGTTCACCACCTTCTGGCTGAAGAAATTCCTCCTCATCTCAGTTCTAAAGGGACGTCCCTTTATTCTGAGGCTGTGCCCTCGGATCCTGGACTCTCCCACTGATGGAAACATCCTCTCCACGTCCGCTCTATCCAGGCCTTTCTGTATCCGGTAGGTTTCAATGAGATTCCCCCCTTTATCCTTCTAAACTCCATCAAGTGCAGACCCAGAGACACCAAACCCTCTTCTACCAGTCACCCACACACTAGCAGCCAATTGACCCACCGACCCGCCCATCTTTGGAATGTGGGAGGAAGTGGAGCACCGGGGGAAACCCACGGGGTCACAGGGAGAACGTGCAGGCTCCAGGCAGACAGCGCCCGAGGGTAACGTTGAACCCCGGTGGCTGTAGCTGCGAGGCAGCGACTCTGCTATTCCACATCACCGCGCCGTCAGTCGGTGTCTGTGGGATCTTGCTGTGCCAGAATCGAAGGCCGCGCTTCCTGTGATTGGGACCTCGTGGGTCGAGAAGCCACGAGGAGGTCCTGAGCTAGCGAAGTCGGCTGCACGGACGCAAGTTGTCGTGGTGTTGCGTCGGGCGCGCCGCGCGCCGCCCTCCGGATCCGCGCCGGGGGTTTGACGCTGACGGGTTTTCACTGTTGCAGTATGGTGCAAGAACAACAAACCGATCCACACCACTATCCTGAACCCCCACATCCATCTGATTGGGGAGGAGGCTGCCTGCATCGCGTATATCCGCATCACGCAGTACATCGACAGCAACGGCATCCCGCGCACCGCCCAGTCTGAGGAGACCAGGATCTGGCACCGCCGTGATGGCAAATGGCAAATCGTCCACTTCCACCGATCGGGAGCTTCATCTGCCCTGGCCTAGTAAGGGTTAAAACCTGGGGTATTTGTGTCTGGGGCACAGGGAACCTCTGAGCAAGCCTTGGACAAGAGCGTCTCCACATGGTCTCTCTGTCCAGCTTGTGCCTGGGGTGAGGGGTCCGCTTGGTGTGGCTCATTGACGGGTCTGTGTAGGTGTGAGTTGGGTGAGCAGCCAGGGCTTGGGGGGATTAGAGGAACAAATATTGATCCCCACACCAGTCTCCCAGTACCCTGACACGCCATAGGTTCCTGCAGTGGACAAGGTCCAACAGAGCACAGTATAGAATGGAAACAGGCCCTTCGGCCCAACTTGTCCATGCCAACCAAGACTCCCATCCAAGCCAGTCCCATTTGCCCATGTTTGGCCCATATCCCTCTAAACCTTTCCTATCCATGTACCTGTCCAAGTGCCTTTTAAATGCTGTTAATGTACCTGCCTCACCCACTTCCTCTGGCAGCTCGTTCTACATACGGACCACCCCCTGGGTGAAAAAGTTGCCCCTCAGGTTCCTATTAAATCTCTCCCCTTAAACCTGTGCCCTCTTGTTCTTGATTCCCCAACGCTGGGAAAAAGACTGTATGCAATGACCCTGTCTATTCCCCTCACGATTTGATACACCTCCATAAGATCACCTCTCAGTCTCCTACACTCCAAAGAAAAAAAGTCCATCCAGCTCAACCTCTCTCCATAACTCAGTCTCTCGAGTTCCATCAACATCGTTGTTCATCTCCCGGTCAACACCCCTCTCCATATCCTGCCCCTCACTTCCACCATGGTATGTAATGTACACGCTAGTAGTATGGTGCTCCAGTCCTGAAGCAAGGTTTCGAACCCGAAACGTTGACAATTCCTAACCCCCCCCCCCCACCACCCCCATAGATGCTGAGCTCCTCCAGCAGGTTGTTTGTTCCACCAGGGGCACTTCTAGTCTCCAGCCCTTGGTTCAGTTCGAAAGGCTCTCTCTTCTTCAGTTGTTGGTTCAAGTTCTGCCTCAGAGACCAGAGGACAAACCTGGCATTCACAATGCGGCACTGTGGGAGGGGCCGTCTTTTAGGTGAATTCTTAAACTGGTGTATATAAAAGAAATTCTGTAAGAAATGCGATGTTGTCTGATCGCAGCACTCCCTCCCTCCCTCACCATTGCTACTTGGGCCTCTTCCACATCACTGTAGATGCCCCTCCCTGGTAACAGCTCTGCTGCCCCTTGGGAAGAGGAGATGGGTCACCTGTCACCTCACCCAACGCCCATCCACTTGCTGAATGAGCCTGTCATGGGGAATCTTATCAAGTGTCTTACTAAAGTCCACATTGACTGCTCTACCCTCAATGTGTTTTGTCACATACTCAAAGAATTCAATCAGGCTTGTGAGACACAACCTGCCCCGCACAAAGCTATGCTGACTATCCCTAATCAGACTATGCTTCTCCAAATGCTCAAATCCTGCCCTCAGAATCTTTTCCAGTAATTTGCCCACAACTGAAGCAAGACTCACTGGTCTATAATTCCCAGGGTTATCTCTACTCCCTTTCTTGAAAGAAGGAATAACATTTGCCACCCTCCAATCATCTGGTACTACTCCTGTGGCCAGTGAGGATACAAAGATCATCGCCAAAGGCACAGCAATCTCTTCCCTCACTTGCCATAGTACCCTGGGACATATCCCGTCCAGCCCCAGGGACTTATCTATCCTAATGTTTTTCAAAAGTTCCAGCACATCCTCTTCCTTCATGTCGACATGCCCCAGCGTATTAGCCTGTTGTCACAAACGTCTCTCTCACTGGTGAATACTGAAGCAAAGTATTCATTAAGGACCTCCCCTACCTCTTCCGACTCCAGGCACATGTTTCCTCTTTTATCCCTGATCGGTCCTTCCCTCACTCTGGTCACGTTCCTCTTCTTCAGATATGAGTAGAATGCCTTGGGCTTTCCCTTAATCCTACTCAATAAGGGCTTCTCATTTCCCCCTTCTAGCTCTCCCAAGTCCATCCTTAAGCTCCTTCCTATGTACCTTGTAACTCTCCAGAGCCCTCTCTGATCCTTGCTTCCCAAACCTTAAGCAAGCTTCTTTCTTCCTCTTCACTAGATATTCCACATCTCTTCTTAACCATGGTTCCTTCACCCTACCATCCTTTCCCTGCCTCAATGGGACAAACTTATCCAGAACCCCCTACAAGTGATATCTAAACAACCTGCATATTTCCATTGTGCATTTCCCTGAGTACATCTGCTCCCAACTTACACTCCCAAGTTCCTGCCCAACAGCATCATAATTCCCCCTCCCCCAGTTAAATACTTTCCCATATCATCTGCTCCTATCCCTCTCCAAGGCGAGGATAAAGGCCAGGGAGTTGTGGTCACTGTCTCTGAAATGCTCACCCGCCAAGAAATCTGACACCTGACCAGATTCATTGCCTAGTATCAGGTCCAGAATGGGCTCTCCTCTAGTCGGCCTGTCCACATACTGTGTCAGGAATCCTTAATGGACACCTAACAAATTTTGCCCCATCCAAACCTTTTGCACTAAGGAGTTGCCAATCAATATTAGGGAAGTTGAAATCATCCATGACAACAATCCTGTTATTTTTGCACCTCTCCAAAATCTGCCTCCCGATCTGTTCCTCAGTGTCTCTGCTACTATTGGGGAGTCTGTAGAATACTCCCAATAGAGTGATCGCTCCCTTCCTGTTTCTGACTTCCACCCACACTGACTCAGTGGACGATCCCTCCAGGACATCCTCCCTTTCTACAGCTGTGATACTGCCCCTGATCAGCAAAGCCACTCCCCCACCTCTTTTACCTCCCTCCCCGTCCCTTTTGTACAGGTTGTACCTTCCCCAGAAGAGATCCCGATGATCAACGTCTGAAACCCTTCCCCCTGCACCAATTTCTCAGCCACACATTCATCTGCTAAATGATCCTATTCTTACCCTTGCTGGCTCATGGCACAGGCAGCAATCCAGAGATTACTACACTTGAGATCCTGCTTTTCAGCTTCCTACCTAGTTCCCCATATTCACTTTTCAGGACCTCATCCTTTTTCCCACCTACGTCATTGGTACCAACATGTACCACGACCTCTGGCTGTTCACCCTCCCCCTTCAGAATGCCGTGGACCCGATCTGACACGTCCCGGACCCTGGCACCTGGGAGGTAACATACCATCCGGGGGTCTCTTTCACGTCCACAGAATGTCCTGTCTGCCCCCCCTAACTATGGAATCCCCTATCACTACCGCCCTCCTCTTCTCCCCCCTTCCCTTCTGAGGCACAGAGCCAGACTCAGTGCCAGAGACCTGGCTGCTGTGGCTTTCCCCTGCTGGGTTGTGCCCCCCCCCAACAGTATCCAAAGCGGTATACCTGTTATTGAGGGGAACAGCCACAGGGGTACTCTGCACTACCTGCCTATTCTCCTTCCCCTCTCCTGACAGTCACACAGCTACCGGCCTCCTGCAACTTAAATGTGGCTCCCTCCCTGTAGCTTTTATCTACCACCTCTTCATTCTCCTGTATGAGCCGAAGGTCATTCAGCTGCAGCTCCAATTCCCTAACACGGTCTGTAAGGAGCTGCAGCTGGATGCACCTCGTGCAGATGTTGCTATCAGGGAGACCAGAGATCTCCCAGATCTGGCAGGAGGAACACACCACTGACCCTGGATCCATTGTCACTACGTTAGCTGGGCACTAATACACAAAGAAAGAAATTCCTCTTTGCCTCTTCTCGCCAAAGCCTCAGCTTCCCCCACTCCAACATTGGCCGCTCCACTTGACCCTACCTTTTTACTGGTTGTTGCCAATTGGCTAATTTCCCATTCAATTACCACCTAACAATTTGTAGCTGTGCCTCTTTTATATTGTCTGGAAATGAACTGGGTCCTGACACTCACCTCATTATACGGCTCCCACTTCTCGCACCGAGAGTCCCGCTTCTCGCTCCAAGTCACAGCCCTTCCTACCTGGAAAAGATAATAACTGTAAAGTCAGAGGATGGTGGTGGATGCTATGGAAATGCATATCTTTATGGTTCGTACTCACTCTCTCTTTCTCTCTCTCTCCTCTGCCTCTCTCTTTCTCCCCAGCTGAAGCCTCTCCACCCTGTCCCATGCTGCTATCCATGACTGACTTGCACGCCAGTAAGATATCTCCCTGTCACCTCCCCGCTGGACTCTTGCTTCCCCTGGGGGAGAGGCGGATTGCTTGGTGGAATCACGGCCGAGTCGGACGAGTCCCCTCTCTCGCAACCCCGCGTTTAGCAGAGAGAGTGATGAATTTCATAATACATCATCCTTTTTTGGTACCCTGAAAGGCAATATCTGTCGTAACGGCATGTTTACAGCGATACCTATAATTCCAATCTGTTTACAGTGTAGGTGTATTTTTAAATCGTGATAATCCAGTGATTTTTTGACTTGGCTGAGATGCATGTTTTTAATCTATAACGCTAGAACGCTAGGTGCAAAAATTAATTCTAGCATTTGCAATTTAAACATGGACTTGGGGAGGGGGAATTAAAATTTTATACAGTTCATTCGTGGCAGTTTTAATCGAGAGAATGCATCACAGATTGTGCACTGGTAGATTTCTTGTTTCAATAAGGCTGCATCAGTTAGTAACACTGAGGTCGGAATGCCTAACACTGAGGGATTCAGCAGACATTTCCTGGGATAGGATCTATCCGATCCTTCTGTCACACCTCACCTGCGACTGAAACAGTTTTTAAGAGCTTTTTTTTAAATCATTACCGTGGCTCCAAGATCTCAGGAGGGAACCGAGTCCTGGTTTCTGAGCTGCCAGCTGTTGTGAGGGGACTCGAGTGTAATCCCTGAGCCCTCATTTTCACTTGGAGAACAATGATTTTCAACGCAGTTTGCACATTTGCAAATTGTAGATCTTCCAGATGAGCTTCCTCTGATCGTTGTGACGTCAGTTTTCTGAGCCTTCAGAACCCCCCAAGAACCAGGGCTGATTATCTCCCCTTTCCCTCTCCCAGGGATGCCTGGCCTTGGGCAGTTTTTGCCTCCTCATGGTTTGATCCCGCTCTGGGCCCTGGCTGTATTGGGACTCAGTGTGACCGAGTTAAATCGGTGTCATTTCAGTGTGATGGAGAACAGGCAAGGAATTAGACAACGTTTAACCTTATTCACTGCTGGAAGTGGCGTCCAAAGGCTAACAGGCTTCAGCGCGTCTGGCTAATTGGTCAGTGAAGAGAGTTCCTGTTCATCTCCAGAACCCAACCTTCCCCACGTGGCCAATGCACTCTCCTAATAACACACCCCAGCAGAACACAACCCCCACCCCCTTCTCTTCACTCTTCAATGGTCACTCAAGATCACAGAAAAAAGAGGAGGCCCTTTGGTCCTGTTCCCCAGAGTCCTGCTGCTTTTTGGTAACTTGGTTTAATATTGTCACATGTACCGAGGTACAGAGAAAAACTTTGTTTTGCATGCCATCATTTCATTACATCAGTGCATTGAGGTAGTACAAAGGAAAACAATAACAGAATGCAGAATCGAGTGTTGCAGTTACAGGGAAAGTGCAGTGCAGGTAGACAATACCAGAATCTCTCCTGAAAGCTCCTGATGAATCTGCTCCCAATATCCTTTCCAGCACTGGTCACTGATCAGAGCAAGCAGCCACATACAAATGTTAACCCCCTCTGGAAGTTTTTGCAAACACACTTAAATCTGAGATCTCTTGCCTCACCTGCGATCACTTGCAATTCTTTGCAAGGGTGTCAAATCCACAATGTATGCCTAACCACAGTGACGCTGGGATACCAGGTTAAAGCGGAGATCTCCTCAAGCCTTTGCTTGATAGAGTGAGGGCTCCTCCATCCACACCACCAGATTCCTCCAACAGCTCTTTATGTCTTGTTGGGTTGTGGACACCACAGGCAAGATCAACATTAGTGACCTATCCCTAATTGCCCCTTGAACCTGCTCTCGCCATTCCACAGGGCAATTAAGAGTGGCACAGCACTGCTGCCTCACAGCTCCAGTGACGCGGGTTCGATCATGACCTCTGGTGCTGTCTGTGTGGAGTTTGCACGTTCTCCCTGTGACCGCGTGCGTTTCCTCCCACATCCCAAAGACGTGCGGGCGGATTAAGTTGCCCCCAATGTAGGTAATTGGTAAAAAACAAATCAAAAGAGAGTTGATGAGAATGTTAGAAAGAATAAATTGCATTACTAGAGAAATAAGGAGAGGAAACCCCTTAATTTTCATGTTTATCATTATTTGAATTTGAAATCTGCAGTTATCCTGGTGAGATTTGGACTCAGGCCTGTGAATAAATATTCCAGGACACTAGATACTAATCCTGTAAATGACAACAGACCAATCTGTTCCATGTGATAGACACTTTGCCAATCCCTCTGGATTCAATGGGAGCTTTCAAAATCCAAGGAAGTTGTAAGTTTGTGTGTTGTTGGAGAAAGCAAGGTTAAAGACAGGGTCCAGGTTAGACAAAGATCTCTCGCTTTGCTCAACACAGGCAGCAACATGGGTGGCGGCTGGTAGAGCCGCTGTCTCATGTCTGAGACCCGGGTTCAATCCTGACCTCTGGTGCTGTCTGTGTGGACTTTGCACGTTCTCCCTGTGACCACGTGGGTTTCCCCTGGGTGCTCCGGTTTCCTCCCACATCCCAAAGGTGTGAGTGTCAGTAGGTTAGTTGGTTATTGTAAATTGTCCCTCGTGATAGAATGTGGGGGGAGTTGATGGGAATGTGGGGAGAATGAAATGGGATTAGTGTAAATTGGTGGTTGATGGTCTGCACAGACGGTGGGCTGAAGGGCCTGTTTCAGAGCTGTATCTCCCTATGACTTCCCCTTTGACCAGAGTCCGCATTTCATTAAGGAAAGTGGAGATACTTCAGAGGAAAATTCCCTCCGGACAGGAGTAAAACTCACCTTGCTCCATGGAAGATGCATCTTGAGTTGTCCTTGTCTTATACCAGTAGTTTCCTCTGTACAGTGGCCTCTGCCTACTCACTGATCCTCCAACAAACGAGGGTCCGCTGTGAGACCCCACCAGGTAGCCAGTGGGAGGTAACAGGGAATCCCCTCAGCACTGGTTGAGCACTTGTGTGGTGGGCCACCAGATGATATGGATGGGAGGAAGGCCTGGTGCACATGCGATGGGACTGATTTTGTGTGAGGTTTAGAAGGAGCAGAAGGTCAGCCAGAAGGGTTTTATGGCATCTTAGAGGCACCTTTGGCAGGCATCCTGTGGCCCTTAGTGATCAATCCTATGGATCCTACCAACCAGTCTCATTGCCCTTAACAACTGCCCGTTGACCCTTTGCAACCATCCCAATGGCCTTTAGCAACCAGTCTCACAGCAACCAGTCCCTTGACCCTTAGCAACCACCCCATGGCCCTTAGCAATCAGTTTTGTAACCCTTAGCAACCAGTCCCTTGATCCTTAGCAACAATTCCATGCCCTTAGCAACCAGTCCCTGAGCCCTTAGCGACCATCCCATGGCTCTTAACCATCAGTTTTATAGCCCTTAGCAACCGGCCACGGCCCTTAGCAACCGGACACGGATCTTAGCAACCATTCCGTGGCCCTTAGCAACCAGTCACAGCGACCATTCTTAAAGCCCTAAGCAACCAGTCCCATAGAAACCAGTCTGTCCCTCGACCCCAAACAGCCAACTGGACCTGCAAACTGCCTGGTGATAACCCCCTGATCAACGAATGTAACTGTAAAGAATTGATGAGATTCAAAGCCTTTTAAGACAAAGTTGTCCCCTTCATCTGTTGAGCCGTGAGACCATTCAACCCCTTGAACCTGTGGTACAGTAACGGGGGGGGAGGGGGGAGGCCATTCAGCCCGAGTCTGTTACAGAAGAGCCTTGCCTACTATTCAGTCAGGGACACCGTGCTTTGGTGAGGGAGGGGCGCAAGTGGGTTATTTGCCGTTTTTTTTTAACCAGTTTGGGAGAAACATTCCCACCTTATCGTTTTTGCTTGCTTCCACCCAAGAAACAGACCAATCACGCACCGTTTTTAGTGTTTGTGTTTGCTCACCAGGCCTGTGCATTGGGCTCTGTGCACCGCAGACAGCTGCTTTTGTACCGCTGTATTGTATCGTAAATTAAATCGATGCCTCTCTACATTTCCGTAAGTGACTTTAACGTAAACTCTTGTGACACTGAAGAAATAAATAGATTGCACAAAGCTTGCATCTTTGAAATATGGTACAACTCAAACGTAAGGTGATTGTGGATATGTTAATTGGTGTCTCACAAATAAAGAGATTTTATCAGTTTGTCTTGAAGGAAGTGTGTTAATGTTTTCTTTATTAAACTGGAGGCGTTTGGCACAGTTTTAATGCTCTGGGTTGGGATTGCTCTGTTTGGGGCTAGTATGGACCAGATGGGCCAAATGGCCTCCTCCTTCATTGTAGCAAGTAAGTAAAGCAAGGTACACATTTAATTCAGAGTGCCATACCTAGTAAGCCGGCGGCTCACAGCTCCTGATTGGTCATTGGTGAGGCCACACTTGTAGTACTGTGTACGGTTTTGGTCACCCGTTATGTTATGGGAAATACGGGGTTAAACTGGACAGAGCGCAGAGAAGATTTACAAGGACGTTGCCAGGACTCGAGGGCCTGAGTTATAGGGAGAGGTTGGCCAGGCTGGGTCTTTATTCCTTGGAATGTAGGAGAATAAGGGGCGACCTTATAGGAATGTTTAAAATTATGAGAGGCATAGATAAGGTGGACGGTAACAGTATTTTCCCCAGGGTAGGGGAGTCCAAAACTAGGGGGTGTAGGTTTAGGGTGAGAGGGGAAAGATTTAAAAGGGACCTGAGGGGCAACTTTTTCATGCAGAGGGTGGTGAGTATATGGAACGAGCTGCCAGAGGAAGTGAGTGAGGCAGGTACAATAACAACATTTCAAAAGACACTTGGACAGGTACATGGATAGGAAAGGTTTAGAAGGATATGGGCCAAATGTGGGCAAATGGGACCAGCTTAGATGGGCATCTTGGTCGACATGGACCAGTTGGACCGAAAGGGCTGTTTTCCGTGCTGTCTGTCTCCATGGCTCTATGGCCTCATTGGTTTCCCCTGGGTGCTCCGGTTTCCCCGTCCAAAGACGTGCAGGGTCGGTGGGTCAATTGGCTGCTGGAAATTGCCCCCAGTCTGTAGGTGAGGAGTAGAATCTGGGGGGAGCTGATGGGAATGTGGGGAGAATAAAATGGGATTGGTGTAAATGGGTGCTTGATGGTCAGTACGGACTCAGTGGGCTGAACGGTCTGATTCTGTGCTGTATCTCTCCATGACTCCAGGAGGGAGTGGTCTATCCAGGCATATGTACAGCTGGACAATCACTCTGGAATTGGAATTGGTTTATTATTGTCACGTACTGAGGTACAGTGAAAAACTCGTCTTGCAAACATACAGATCAATTCGTTACACAGTGCATTGAGGTAGTACAGGGTAAAACAATAACAGAATGCAGAACAAAATGTTACAATTACAGAGAAAGTGCAGTGCAGGCAGACAATAAGGTGCAAGGTCATATTGAGGTAGATTGTGAGGTCAAGAGTCTATCATATCGTACCAGGGGACCGTTCAATAGTCTTATAACAGTGGGATAGAAGCTGTCCTTGAGCCTGGTGGTTCGTGCTTTCAGGCTTTTGTATCTTCTGCCCGATGGGAGAGGGGAGAAGAGAGAATGTCCGGGGTAGGTGGGGTCTTTGATTATGCTGGCTGCTTTACCGAGGCAACGGGAAGCGTAGACAGAGTCCGTGGAGGGGAGGCTGGTTTCCATGATGTGCTGGGCTGTGTCCACAACTCTCTGCAGTTTCTTGCAGTCCCGGGCAGAGCAGTTGCTGTACCAAGCCGTGATGTATCCGGATAGGATGCTTTCTATGGTGCATCGATAAAAGTTGGTGAGTGTCGAGGGGGACATGCCAAATTTCTTTAGCCTCCTGAGGAAGTAGAGGCACTGGGCTCTGGTTTGTTCCTCTTACAGGCAACTCCTGCCATAAGGGAGGGTTGCGCCTTTGAAAACAATCTATCGCCATTTTCTGTAACGCAAAACAGCGTCATCTGCGCATGCGTCAAGAAACTCCGGTTGAAAAAAAATTTTGTGTTGACTCATTTACGTTTTTTCCACGTAAATTCCGTGAGAGCGAATTTAATCCTGTATCTCAAAAATGAAGGAGGTGATTTGTGAATTCTGTAAGGGTGAATTTCCATAACCTGAACAGCCATAACGCAGGGGGTCGCCGGTAATGTCCGGTCTCTTTGGCTGCTTCTGCCTTCAGCGACGCTGCTCTCAACTTCAGCACCCAGCAAGGACGTGAGCCGATCCTCAGGCGGACAGTTGAGGGCAGTCCTGAGGCTGAATTATCAGCTGAGACCCGTTGTACCCTGTATGTGATTCCAGGCCCACTGATGTGGTTGAATCTTCAACACACCCTCTGTTCAGGGGCAATTAGGGATGGCCAATAAACGCTGGCATTCCCAGTGAGGTCCACAAATGGACTCATAGGATTGAACCCCTTGTCCATGCTGACCACGGTGCCTGCTACACTAATCCCATGTGCCGGCATTAGGCCCATATCCCTCTAAACCTTTCCCATCCAAGTACCTGTCCAAAAGCCTTTTATATGTTTTAATTGTGTCTGCCTTGACCACCTCCTCTGGCAGCTCGTTCCATATACCCTCCACCCTCTGTGTAAAAAAAACTTACCCTTCAGATCCCCCTTAAATCTTTCCCCTCTCACATTGAACCTGTGGCCTCAAGTTTCAGGCTCCCTTGCTCTGGGGTAAGGATTCTGACTACATTGTCTGTGCTTCTCATAATTTTATAATCCTCTGTAAGGTTCCCCCTCAACCTCTTATGTTCCAGTAAGAACAACCCCAGCCTATCCAACCTCTCCTTGTAACCACAGCCCTCCATTCCAGGCAATGTCCTGGTGACTGTCTTCGGCATTTTCACGAATGCTGCCACACCCTTCCTGTGGTGTGGTGATCAGAACTGTACACAATACTCAAAGTGTGGTCTAACCAATGTTTTGTACAGCTGCAACATGATGTCCCCAGCTCTTACACTCAATGCCTCGGCCTATGAAGTCAAGCATACCAAATGCCTCTTTCATTACCCCGTCCACTGGTGTCGCTACTTTCAGGGAGCTATGGATTTGCATCCCAAGATCCCTCTGCCCATCAATGATCCGAATGTCTCTGCCTATATGTCCTAGCCCTATTGGACTTCCCAAAATGTGTTACCTCACACTTGTCTGGATTAAACTCCATCTGCCACCGCTCCATGCAACTGATCTCTGTCCCGCTGCATCCCTCGACAACTTTCTTTGCTATCTGTGACTCCACCAATTTTTGTATTGTCTGCGAACTTACTAATCTCCTGTCCTGAAACATCAACCAGTCCTTTCCCTCCACACATGCTGCCTGATCCTCTGAGTTCCTCCAGCAGTTTATTTTTTGCTTACTAATCAACAAGTTACATCCTGAGGCCAATGTTTTCCCCTGGGCGACTGTCACTGTAAAACAAACCATTACTGTCAGGTCAATGTCTGGAGTTTGCTGTGTACAAACTGTGGCTGCACTGCACTGCCTCAAGAAGGCAATGTCCATCATCAAAGATCCCCACTATCCGGGCCGTGCCGTCTTCTCACAGCTACCATCGGGCAGGAGGTACAGAAGCCTGAAGTCCCACACCACCAGGTTCAGGGACAGCTATTTCCCTTCAACCATTCGGTTCTTGAACAAATGGCACAGCCCTAATCACTACAGTTTAGCAACACTGTGACCACTTTGATCACTTTGCACTAAAATGGACTTTTTAAGTTTGTTCTAATTGTGTTCTTTCTTGTAAAAATTGTGTATAATTTATGTTTAATTTATGTTTTTCTTGTGAATGCTGCTTATCTGATGCTCTGTGCCTGTGATGCTGCTGCAAGTAAGTTTTTCATTGCACCTGTGCTCACATGGACTTGTGCATCTGACAATAAACTCGAACTTTGACTTTGACTGCAGGGATTTGGGTGGTGAGACGAGAGGCACAGTCAGACACACGACAGCTGGGGCAGGGTTTACATTCCATTACTTCCTATAGGCAAAACTTAACAGCATCAATGGGAATGATGCTTCACTTCCCAATGAGCTCAACGTCCTTTATGCACGCTTTGAAAGGGAGAATAACACTGCACCTGTGTGAATCCCCACAGCATCTGGCGACCCTGTGGTCTCTGTCTCAGAGGCTGACGTCAGAACATCCTTCAAGAGGGTGAACTCTCGACCCTCGCAAGGCGTCAGACCCCGCTGGTGTACCTGGCCGGGTACTGAAAATCTGTGCCGACCAACTGGCTGGAGTGTTCAAGGACATTTTCAACCACTCACTGCTGCAGTCAGAGGTTCCCACCTGCTTCAAAAGGGCATCAATCATACCGGTTCCCAAGAAGATCAGGGTGAGCTGCCTCAATGACTGTCGCCCAGTAGCACTCACGTCTACTGTGATGAAGTGCTTTGAGAGGTTGGTTATGGCTAATTAACTCCTGCCTGAGCAAGGACCTGGACCCACTGCAATTTGCCCACTGCCACAACAGGTCTACAGCGGATGCAATCTCACTGCCTTTCTACTTGGCTTTAGAGCACCTAGACAACAGCAAGACATACATCAGGCTGCTGTTTATCAATTACAGCTTGGCGTTCAACACTATCATTCCCTTGGTACTAATCAACAAGCTTCAAAAACTGGGCCTCTGTACCTTCCTCTGCAACTGGATCCTCAACTTCCCTATCGGAAGACCACAGTCAGTGCAGATCAGTAATAACGTCTCCTCCTCGCTGACAGTCAGCACAGGCGCATCCCAAGGATGTGTGCTTAGCCCACTGCTCTACTCTCTCTACGCTTATGACTGTGTGGCTGGGCACAGCTCAAACGCCATCTTTAAATTCTCCAATGACACCCCTGTTGTTGGCAGAATCTCAGATGGCGATGAAGAGGCGTACAGGAGTGAGGTAGATCAGCTGGTTGAGTGGTGTCACAACAACAACCTCGCACTCAATGTCAGCAAGACCAAGGAACTGATTGTGGACTTCAGGAAGGGGGAGTCGGGAGAACACACACCAGTCCTCATTGAGGGGTCAGCGGTGGAAAGGGTGAGCAGCTTCAAGCTCCTGGGCTTCAACATCTCAGAGATCTTGGGCCCAACACATTGATGCAATCACAAAGAAGGCACGCCAATGGCTCTACTTCATTAGGAGTTTGAGGAGATTTGGTCTGTCACCAAAGACTCTTGCAAATTTCTACAGATGTACAGTGGAGAGCATTCTGACTGGTTGCATCACCACCTGGTATGGAGGCTCCAATGCACAGGACCGCAAGAGGCTACAGTGGGTTGTAGACTCAGCCAGCTCCATCACGGGCACAACCCTCCCCACCATCGAGGACATCCTCAAGAGGCAGTGCCTCAAGAAGGCAGCATCCATCACTAAGGACCCTCACCATCCAGGACATGCCCTCTTCTCGTTACTACCATCAGGGAGGAGGTACAGGAGCCTGAAGACCCACCTGCCTGAAGATTCAAGAACAGCTTCTTCCCCTCCGCCATCAGATTTCTGAACGGTCCACGAACCCATGAACACTACCCTGTTATTCCTCTTTTGCACTATTTATTTATTTTTGTAACTTATAGTAATCTTTATGTCTTTGCACTGTACTGCTGCCGCAAAACAACACATTTCACGACATATGTCAGAGATAATAAACCTGATTCTGATTCTGCTTCTGAATGACAAACAACACTCAACAGTTTCAGACGATGATTTTGCCTCTCCCAAATACACCAAAGACCAGCTTTAGTTTCTTTCCGTGCTCCTTCCCCACCCTCGCTCAGCCAGAACCAAATCGAGTTTATTGTCATCTGCACAAGTCCATGTGTGCACAGGTGCAATGAAAAACTTACTTGCAGCAGCATCACAGGCACAGAGCATCAGATAAGGATCATTCACAAGAAAAATATAAATTAAACACAATTTTTATAAGAAAGAACAAAATTAGGACAAAAAAAAGGTCCATTTTAGTGCAAAGAGATCAAAGTGGTCATAATGTTGCTGTACTGAGGTAGTGATCAGGGTTGTGCCGGTTGGTTCAAGAACCGAATGGTTGAAGGGAAGTAGCTGTTCCTGAACCTGGTGGTGTGGGACTTCAGGCTTCTGTACCTCCTGCCCGATGGGAGCTGTGAGAAGATGGCACAGCCCGGATGGTGGGGATCTTTGATGATGGATGTTGCCTTCTTGAGGCAGCACCTCCTGTAGATGCTGTTAGTGGTGGGGAGGGATGTGCCCGTGATGTATTAGGCAGAGTCCACTACACTCTGCAGTGTCTTACGTTCCTGCACATTCAAACTGCCCACCATCTCCACTTGTGACATTCAGACTCTCTAGGTCTCAACCACCACAGACATTCCTCTTGTTCTCTCTACCTTCCCTTTGACTGCAACCTACAACAAGTTTGAGTCCTGTTTTCCAATTTCTGGTGAAAGGGCATCAACCTGAAATGTTTCTCTCCATCGTACAGCACAGTGGCACTGCGGGTAGATCTGCTGCC